>NC_141691.1:973197368-974510702 GCF_964263255.1 Lissotriton vulgaris
TACCTTCCTAAACAGCTTGACGGAGGCCCCTGAGGGGCGGTGTGATGGCCATGGACTCGGAGAAGACGCTTGGCTCCGACACCCTCCCCAAGTCTTATAGCACTGGTGTAGCCTGAGATCGCCCCCGACATAGGCGGCCGGCTCCCGGGGTCCGGCGGAACTTTTTGCCTTTTGATGACTCTTCAATTCTGGACCTTGTCCCACAATCCGTTTGACCTGAAGACAAGCCGTAGTGGGGCGCCCCTTTATCGTTTTAGTTGCCATTCCGCCCGCTTTTGCTACACTGTGCCTCTTCCGCCATTCAGCTGTTTACCGCCCGCTCTTGCGACTACAGCGTCGCGCTCACCATGTAGTTGAGTTGCGCCCGCTCTTGCGGTGCAGCGATAGGCGGCTGCCACAGGACTCTCAAAATGGCGGCGGGCTCTTCGGTTTTGGGCCTGGTCCACTAAAATGGCCCTGGGACACCTTGGAACTCGGACGCTTCCCTGATAGGGCTTGGGTCCCATTCTCGAAAAGCGTCCCCTCAGCCGTGAAGATTCTACAAAAGTCTTGGGGGCCTCCGACTCCCGCAGGCTTCTGGTGGGGAGCGGCTGCCATGATTGCTCGTGGAATGGCCACGACGGAGCTACGAGATGGTAGTGGTCTCATGCTGACGCCAGCTTTAGTCTGAAACATCCAGAAACACTATAGACTACCAATTCGATCAGTTCCGGTAGCGCCCCAACATGACCCGGAAGAGAAGAACTTGCCCTCCCCTCTTTGACTGATGGTTCTTGTTGCCTGTCCCCTCTGTTGTCATTTAACAGAACTTTTTGGACTGCTGAAAGGGGTTGTGTTCTGAACGCTGGTTGGTGGAGACATTTAGACTATATTCTTGACCTACGTTGTCGCGTAATGCGTTTTATGACACGCCGCGTTAGCGCACCCGGAAGTGATCCGAGGCGCAGCGCGCAGCGCGTAACGTAAGCATAACAGGTCATGTGACTTGTTAATAAAACTTTTCATTGGTTCATTTTACTTTTGTTAATTTAATGATGAAAAGCTTGGTCATATGACCTAAAAATTACGCTTTTTATTATTTTCGAACAATATTTTTTTTTCAAACATATGTTATAATATTCCAGGCTAATGTACTTTCCCGGAAAATTTACAACTGTCTTGCAAGTAAAATATATTCCTTTTTCGAGAAAAAGGGCGTTTCTTCCTTCCATGACGGAGCCGTTGAGTAAAAGAGATTCGGCCTGCTGTCTTAGTCGCCGATACGCCTGATTATCAGATTCTTATCGATCACTTTATGTTGCAGACATGAAAAACACAACTGCCCTTGACCATTTATCTTTACTGCGTTCCTACATATTATACCTTTTATCCGTCATGTAATTGGACTGCTTTATTTCACTTGCCTTTTACTGATTCGAAAACAGTGACTAAAAGTAAAAACTTTACCAATGTAAATACTACTACTGTGTTTTGTTTTAAAAACCTTTATTGTGAAAATGTCAGTATACAAATACGGGCCTATAACCACGTGGGCCGGCCATGGAGCAAACTGAAATCGTATATGATGAGGAGACATTTACACTGTAGAGGAACGTAACGAGCGGGCCATTAGGTTGCAAGAACTAAGGTGTCTAACAGTTGCGGAATCGGTGGACATACATTTTGTAATTAAAATAGAACAGGGCCACTTACAATAACATTTTCTAGATATACATTTGCGGGCAAGGAGTTACGAGTCCCATTTATACCGGCGCCATTTTGGGCGAGGCCGGGCAGGTCCAAGATATAGTCAAAATGTCTCCACCAACCATCGGCCAGACCAGAACCCCTTTCGGCCCTTTATGCTACAAGATGGTGTCTTCCATTCAGAAAATATTGTTGGCAGCATTTTGAAAGGAAACAGAAACAGCCGTTCTCCTAGTGAGTTTCACATTGTTACATTTAGGAAGAATGTTGAAGAGTAGTATGTGGAAAATCTGAAGCCATTTTTCTACAAACTCTCAATCAGACTTGGATGGAAAAAAAAAACCTGAAGAATGTACAAACTGAAAACCAATTTTTGTCTGTATAGCACCAACAGTAACGCTTGAGTCAGCTTTGTGTCAAGCCGCCATTTTCATTCAATCAATAGCGTCCCCCTGCACACATTCAGGGACCTGGTCGTGTCTTCAGATGAAACGGATTGTAGGAAAAGAAGCAGAAAGGAAAAGGAAAAAAGTTCCGCCGGACCTAGTGAAGCTGCAGCAGGTGCAAATAAGCTTCAGACAGTCTTACAAGCACTGCTCAGAACTCTCAACTGAGGCACTCAACATCCAGGACTTGCCATTCGGATCTTGGCGCCTTGTGCTGGTTCCGGCCTATTCACACATCGGTCCACTACTGACATCACCTCATAAGCCAACGGGGCACCCCACGCCGACTTTCGGCGCAGCATTGTAGGATGGCCACACCAGTGCGGCAACTTGCTGGACACAACATCGGGGCCATCCAGATCTCGGCGCGTTCGACTCACTGTACCGCAACAGTGACCGCAACTCAGCTGGACACGCCGTCTTTCGGCGCAGCATTGTAGGATGGCCACACCAGTGCGGCAATTTGCTGGACACCACCTCGGTGCCATCCGGATCTCGGCGCGTTCGAGTCACTGTACCGCAACAGTGACCGCAATTCAGCTGGACACGCCGTCTTTCGGCGCAGCATTGTAGGATGGCCACACCAGTGCGGCAATTTGCTGGACACCACCTCGGTGCCATCCGGATCTCGGCGCGTTTGAGTCACTGTACCGCAACAGTGACCGCAACTCAGCTGGACACGCCGTCTTTCGGCGCAGCATTGTAGGATGGCCACACCAGTGCGGCAATTTGCTGGACACCACCTCGGTGCCATCCGGATCTCGGCGCGTTCGAGTCACTGTACCGCAACAGTGACCGCAACTCAGCTGGACACGCCGTCTTTCGGCGCAGCATTGTAGGATGGCCACACCAGTGCAGCAATTTGCTGGACACCACCTCGGTACCATCCGGATCTCGGCCCGTTGTGCTGCCTTCGGCCTATTCGCACATCGGTCCGCTACTGACGCCGCCTCACGTGCCAACGGATTTTCTACGCTTTTTGTAGCCCTATGCCGCATAACAGGTCATGTGACTTGTTTATAAAACTTTTCATTGGTTCATTTTACTTTTGGTTTCCTAAAGATGGAAGGCTTGGTCATATGACCTAAAAATAACACTTTTCATTGGTTTAGAACATTTTTTTTTCCCAAACGATGAAAGCCCCACCTTGTTTCTGGATCATTCAGGCTGAAGCTGGCGTCAGCATGAGAGCACCACCATCTCGTGGCTCCGTCGTGGTCATTCCGCGAGCAATCATGGCAGCCGCTCCCCACCGGAAGCCTGCGGGAGTCGGGGGCCCCCAAGACTTTTGTACAATCTTCATGGCTGAGGGGACGCTTTTCGAGAATGGAGCCCAAGCCCTAGCAGGCAAGCGTCCGAGTTCCAAAGTGTCCCAGGGCCATTTCAGTGGACCAGGCCTAAAACCGAGGAGCCGTCCGCCATTTTAAGAGCCATGTGGCAGCCGCCTATCGCTGCACTGCAAGAGTGGGAGCAACTCAACAACATGGTGAGCGAGACGCTGTAGCCGCAAGAGCGGGCGCAACTCAGCTAGATGGCCGCCACCTGGGGAGGCCCGTTCACGCCGCCTCCCCCACGCCCCCCCCCCCCGGGCCGCCGCACGCCAATTTTCGGAGCAGCATTGTAGGATACCAAAACCAGTGCGGCAGTTTACTGGACATCACCTGGGTGCCTGTCGTACATGTTGTGTCAGCCATGTGACACTGGACACAGACCGCTACTGACGAGGCCTCCCCCCGCACCACCCGGGACGCCCCACGCTGTTTTTCTGTGCTGCATTGTAGGATCCCTAAACCAGTGCGGCACCCAGGCGACATCACCTGGGTGCCGTCCAGAACTCTGCACGTTGTGCTGCCTTGGGACTATTCGCACAAAAGACAGCTTCTAACCATTGTTGCTTTTTGTGTTGAGAAATGTTTAAATGTTTTTAGTTTTTGTTCCGTTCGTTAAAGTTAATAGTTAATAAAGTTTTATAACCTTACTTTGTTGGAGTGTTATCTATTTTTTTTTAAACTGGTGAATGGGGCCTTGAATCGGGTTATTGTCATGTGTGGGCTTTGGAAGTGTGCTGCTGCAGGATCGGACATTTCAAACTCAAATGCACGTTCTTTTTCTTACCTTTCCGAAGCATGGAGCGCAATAGCAAGCAGAGAAAGGGTGATGCACGTGTTGAACACTACCTGACCTGGCAAGTTGCTGGCAGTGCCCCCCCGCCCGCTCCTGAAAGAGGGCACACACACACACCGCCGCTCCGAGTACTTCACAAATCTTTAAAAGACCATGCGCTTGTTCATGAGGCTTAAATGGTTTATCACCTCTTCTAGAACCCCTGCATCGACCCTCTGACGTTTCCTGGAAAAATTACCATGTAACACAATACCAAGCCCTGTCAGCTGAAACCCCCAAGGAATCGTGGGGCATATTATCAAGGGGGTTTATCTCCGCTTTTTTGGCTTTAAAAGCCTTGAAAGCGGAGATAAAATTATCTCCCTATTACCAAGCTGTCGCTAACACCAGTTAGTGACAGCTAAAAGGAGATAGCGACCATCTTGGGCCCCGCTTTGCATGTCAGTGATACTTATCACTAATGACATGCAAAGTGGCGTGCCAAGATGTTAGCGACTGGAAACAGTCCCTAACATCGCTACCTTCTATTACCAACTTTTGGAGATATTCGCGCTAAGCGCGAATATCTCCAAAATCTAACACCTGCCCTGAGCAGTTCTTAGCCATGTTATCCAATGGGAGGTGGATAACATGGCTAAGAGCATTTGCTCGATAATACATGAATATCGCTGACTTTTCTGCGATAATAGAAAGGTTTATCTGCGATAAAAATCGCCGATGTACGGCGATAATTTTTGTCTCTAAACAAGTTAGAGACAAAAATTATCGCTAGTTGTTCGTAATATGCCCCCGGGTTTTTGCTTGCAGAAATCGGGAGGCGGGAGACTAGCACTGAAATCAGTAGTCACACGCCTGAATCGGGAGGATTGGCATGTCTGAATTCTCTACAGCTGGGGCCATAAACTACATCCGCAGGGTTAGGTGATAGCCTGGGACCAGCCTGGCATCTAAAATGGCTGCCGTGCACGACAAAATTGTGGCATTGGAAAAAAGGCAAGATGGCGCAGCCGCTGGAAGAGATGTATCAACATATATCAGCCTCCTCAGCCACCCTCAGGAAACATAGGGGATTAGGATACGTCTCCCGCACCCCCTTATACCTAGTACTTTAATTAACGAAGCACAAAATGGCGAATTCCCGTTTCGCTACCAGTTTGCGGCCCAGTTCGCGGCCCGTGAAGCGCTTCTACCGTGAAAAATCATTTTTTTTTTATTTTCCCCACGGGACCCTTTAATAACCCCAACAACATTCCAAGGGGGTCAAGAGGGGGATACCTTGCCCCCTTTCATTAAATTCCCCCTTAGTTTTTCACCTTTTCTTCTCTCTCGATCCTACCGGGAGACAAGATGGCGGCCGCTCCGGACTGTCATGCAGCAAAAAAAAATAAAAAGCTCACGCACAGCCGCTGGAAGAGATGTATCAACATATATCAGCCTCCTCAGCCACCCTCAGGAAACATAGGGGATTAGGATACGTCTCCCGCACCCACTTATACCTAGTAATTTAATTAACGAAGCACAAAATGGCGAATTCCCGTTTCGCTACCAGTTTGCGGCCCAGTTCGCGGCCCGTGAAGCGCTTCTACCGTGAAAAATCATTTTTTTCTTATTTTCCCCACGGGACCCTTTAATAACCCCAACAACATTCCTAGGGGGTCAAGAGGGGGATACCTTGCCCCCTTTCATTAAATTCCCCTTTCGTTTTTCACCTCTTCTTCTCTCTCGATCCTACCGAGAGACAAGATGGCGGCCGCTCCGGACTGTTTAGAATGTTGACAGACACCGGAGAGCCAATCAGCTTTCTGCGCGCAAAGTTCCGATAAGCGAAAAGTAAGCGGACCGGATCGCTGCCCGGAGCGCTGTTACAGATATATATCTTGATTTAAACGTTAATTTCTCAAAATCCACTAAAGCACATATATTGAGACCTAGCAAAGGCACATCGGGCTAACAGTCCCTACAATTTTGCCAAGTTTCGTGCAAATCCATTCAGCCGTTCGAGCTAAAAGTGAGTCCAACCGCCCTATGGAAAACTCAATGCAAAAAACGCGTTTTGGGACCCCCCTTTTTTCTCAGCCCCCCCTTGACGAAACCCCACCAAATTTTCAGGGGCTGCTCAGAAACAAAATGTGCCATTTTCCTGAAAATTTCAGCCGATTCCGTTCACAAACGCCAAAGTTATTAGACATAGAATTTTCAGAAATCCCATAGGGAAAAAATCCTAACTATATATACCTACTGGCGATAGCCAGTAGGTAATATGTATATATATATATATATCCATCAAGCAGGTAACCGACATGCCACTGACGAAGGGATGTAAGATTCCTGAAACCCGTTTGGCGACCGATTTGTAGATGTCTGTCCTGTCTCATCTGCCTGCTTGCAAAACCGCCAATAAATATGTTCGAGCGAATTGTGGTCTGATGCTTCTACTACGATTGGGGTTACCTGCTTGATGGATACATATATATATATATACTTTACTTGAAAAAGGCGTATGCCGAAACGCGTCGTCCTTGGTTAAAGAGTGCACAATAAAGGATTTGTGCAAGATTTCCTGGTGTGCCGTCTCTGTGTCCTTTGAAATTGGTGGGATCCAGTACCTGACAGATATCGAGGTAGCGGCTGCTACTACCGACGGCATCAGCGTTGGTTGGTCGAGGCTCGTTCAAGCAGCATTGTGGACGTCATATATATATATATATATATATTCACTGAAAAAACCATAGGTTATAGACCATATATAGTTAGGGATTAGCATTTACAAAACCTTAATTTACTCGCACAAAACCATTGAAATTCGCATATATAGTTAGTTGCACTAACTATATATTGCGCACCCGCAATCCACTGCTGATGATGTCACATATTACATCATTCATGACATGGTCAGTGACATCACTGATGACATCTCAAATGACATCACTGATGACATCACTGATGACATCTCAAATGATATCACTGATGACATCACTGATGACATCTCATTTGACATTACTGATCACATCACTTGATGATATCATTTATGTGATAATACAATGAACATCTTCAGACTCTAATATAACCTTAGATACAATCAGTGTAAACAGACACTCACAGACTGTCACTTATCCATGGAGTTACTCACACACCTAGTCAGTCATGCAAAGAATCAATCACACCTCCATTTTCTCAACTATACAGTTATACACACCTTACTTATTCAAAGATATACTAACACATATTTACTCTCTTATACAATCCCTGATACATGTTCACAATGATCCATACAGCCACTCACACATTCACTGGCTCTTATGCACAGTTATTTATATATGTCAACTCTCACATGTACTGTGTTTTACATATGTACTTACTTTGACATGTAGCACTGAGAAATCCATTCACTCACCAATACACTCATGGAGACAGTCAACCGCCCATACAGCTGTTTCCACATGCACTTTTGAACCCATACATATAGTGAATCAACTTCTCACACATCTATGCACAGAGTCACACACCTCCCAGCCACCCACACACACACTCAGTCTCCCATACAAATACTTGGGCAACCAATCAATAACCCATATAGTTACTCATATAGCTACTGATCAACACATGCAGCAGTTTACAGAACAACAGACATAATGATGCACAAATTAAGACAGTTTAGTCACTAACCCATGCACTCAGTGAGACACATTAAATCACTCACTCATACAGTCAGTCATGCACCTACTAAATCCTTCATCCAGACACTTATACATCCACTCATTCTGCAATATGTAAGACATATTTTAACTTTACAGAAACATACAGTCACTGGGTGTTGTCATCAGTGATGTCATCAGTGATGTCATTTGAGATGTCATCAGTGATGTCATCAGTGATGTCACTGACCATGTCATGAATGATGTAATATGTGACATCATCAGCAGTGGATTGCGGGTGCGCGATATATAGTTAGTGCAACTAACTATATATGCGAATTTCAATGGTTTTGTGCGAGTAAATTAAGGTTTTGTAAATGCTAATCCCTAAATATATATGGTCTATAACCTATGGTTTTTTCAGTGAATTTTCAAGGTTTTGTAAATGCTAATTCCTAACTATATATGGTCTATAACCTATGGTTTTTTCAGTGAATTTCAATGGTTTTTTAATAGCAAATATCAAAAGCTGTAAAATGTCAAGTACGTGGTAGGTAAAAAACATTTTCGTATTTATGCACGCTGATGTGCTTTGAACGCTGCCCCCCCCCCTCCTCTTTTCTTTTAGGAGTATTCTCTCTTTGCAGATAGTGAAGGGTAGGTAACACAGGCCTTTGCCCCCGTTGTAATCCGTCGTGCCTGCTTCCCTCTCCATTTGATTGATTGTTATCTTAGCATTTATTGTTTTGGAATTGGTTCTCTTTGGTTCATTCTCTATTTACAAACAAGCACAGAGTCGCAATACTCTGTTTAGTCTGTGCAGATAGTGAAAAATCGTTAAAAAAACAAAAGGAATCAAGCAAAATCAGTAGGCCACTAATGGGATCTCTTTTTGACCTCGCTAAAATAGAAACATTATGAACAACCCCTCATGACAAATACGAAACTAGTGAGAGGAACTGAGCTCGACACCATGATGGCTGCAAGACAGCTCGGCTCCGCCGCCCACCCCACCCAAAATAACGACAAACACTATGCAAATATTATAAATATATACAACACACCAGCAAAGTAACAGGGTAAAACGTTTTATTAAATAACTATTTACATGGCAGCCTGCTGCAACATCGATCCAAACAAGCCTTTGTATTTTGGGCTCAAAATTAACCATCAATAGTAAGATTTTCATAGGTGAGTGTAAGTTCATGGTTTTCCATCCACAGACTAAATGCCTGGAGTGGGAGTGAAAGAACAATAACTAGGTAAGAAGGAAGGCAGAGGTTGTGGTAAGGACTCTGGATATGGTATTTTGCTTGGTCCCTGACATGCTTCGATGTCACTGCCTTGCACAAATGGCATAAGTCCTGGATGTTGGGTGCCATAGTTAAGGGTTCCGAGCAGCGCTTGTAACAGTGTCTGAAGCTTATTTGCACCTGCTGCAGCTTCACTATTCTCAAAGTAAATGGGGGCTGTTTGTGGACCTTACTGCATTGGAAAACAATGTGATGCGGTGCCTCCCTGAACCACTTGACGAAGGCCCCCGAGATAATTGCGCCTGCTCCACACCTTGTCCCACAATCCGTTTGACCTGAATACACGTCCTGCGGTGCCCTGGTCCGACCATCACATATACCTGCGCCAGGAGACGGCGTGGGGTGCAGTAGAAGGGAGAGGCGGCGCGAACGAGCCTCCCCCACCTCCCCAGGTGGAGGTTTCTCAGCTACACCCCAGCGCTTCACTCGACCAGCTGAATTGCGCCCGCTCTTGCGACACAGTGCCTCGCTCGGACAGCTGAATTGCGCCTGCTCTTGCTATTACAACGTCTCACCCGCCATCCAACGGAATTGCACCCAATCTTGCGGCACAGTGACAAGCGGCTGCTTCGGAGCTCACGAAATGGCGGTCGGCTCCACAGACTTGGGCCTGGCCTGCAAAGATGGCTCTGGGCAACCGTGGAACTCGGACGCTTGACTGCTAGGGCATGGGCCCCATTCCCAAAAGAGTCCCCTCAGCCTTGAAGATTCTACAACAGTCACCGGGACCCCCGACTCCCGTAGACTTCCGGTGGGGAGCGACTGCCATGATTGCTCGCGGAATGGCCACGACGTAGCCACGAGATGGTGGTGCTCTCATGCTGACGCCAGCTTCGGTCTGAAACATCCAGAAACACTGTAGACTACCAATTCGATCAGTTCCGGTGGAGCCCCAACGTGACCCGGTAGAGAAGAACTTGCCCTCCCCTCTTTGACTGATGGTTCTTGTTGCCTGTCCCTTCTCTTGTCATTTAACAGAACTTTTTTGACTTCTGAAAGGGGTTGTGGTCCCACCGCTGGTTGGTGGAGACATTTTGACTATATTCTGGACCTGCGTTGTCGGGTAATGCGTCATATGACGCGCCGAGTTAGCGCACCCGGAAGTGCTCCGGTGCGCGAGGCGCAGCTTCCCAGAAACGATCCAGAGCGCGGCGCGCAGCGCGTAGCGTAAGCATAACAGGTCATGTGACTTGTTAATAAAACTTTTCATTGGTTCATTTTACTTTTGTTATTCTAATGGTGAAAGGCTTGGTCATATGACCTAAAAGTAAAGCTTTTTATTGCTTTCGAACATTTTTTTTTCCGAAATGATGAAAGCCCCACCTTTTTTTTTCTCACTCTGACTTGTAAAGCAAAGGACCCAGATGCATTTACAGTTTATCACTAACAATGTTCCAGGCTAATGTATTTTCCCGGGAAATTTACAACTGTCCTGCAAGTAAAATATTCCTATTTCGAGAAAAAGGGCGTTTCTTCGTCTCATGAGGGAGCCGTTGAACAAAAGAGGCTCGGCCTGCTGTCTTAGTCGCTGATAGGCATGAATATCGGATTCTTATCGATCACTTTATGTTGCAGGAGTGGAAAACACAACAGCCCTTGACCATTTATCTTTACTGCGTATTATACCTTTTAACCGTCATGTAATCGGGCTGCTTTATTTCACTTGCCTTTAACTGATTCGAAAACAGTGGATATTATTCAAAACTTTACCAATCTAGGTACTACTACCATGTTTTGTTTTAAAAACCTTTATTGTGACAATGTCAGTATACAAATACGGGCCTATAACTGCGTGGGCCGGCCACGGAGCAAACTGGAATCGTATATGATGACGGGTCATTTACACTATAGAAGAACGTAACGGGCGACCCATTAGGTTGCAAGAACTAAGGTGTCTAACAGTTGCGGAATCGGTGGACGTACATTTTATAATTAAAGTACGACAGGGCCAGTTACAATAAAATTATCTAGATATACATTTGCGGGCAAGTACCATGGGTAACGATAATTCGAACTTTCAATTGTACTGTAATCAATAACACATCAGAACTTAATATCAATAGGGATGTCCAAATGTTCAATCAGTACTCGTCCCCGCCCGCCATGTGCTTCAAAACTGCATACGTATCTCCATATGCAGGTCCAGGATATAGTCAAAATGTCTCCACCAACCAGCGGTCGGACCAGAACCCCTTTTGGCAGTCCAAAAAGGTTCCGTTAAATGACAATAGAAGAGATAGGCAACAAGAACAATCAGTCAAAAGAGGGGACGCTTTCGTGAATGGGGCCCATGTCCTAGCAGGCAAGCGTCCGAGTTCCAAGGTGTCCCAGGGCCATTTTAGTGGACCAGGCCCAAATCCAAAGAGCTGGCCACCATTTTGAGAGTCCTGTTGCAGCCGGCTATCGCTGCACCGCAAGAGTGGGCGCAATTCAGCTGGATGGCGGGCGAGACGCTGTACCGCAAGAGCGGGCGGAACTCAGCTGGATGGAGGGTGAGGCACCGTGCCGCAAGAGCAGGCGGAACTCAGCTGGAAGGCGAGTGAAACGCTAAGAGACGCCCCACTGCAGATGAGGTGCCTCCACCTGGGGAGGCGGCAGAGGCCCGTTTGCACCGCCTCCCCCCCCCCCCGGGCACCCCACGCCGTCTTTCGGCGCAGCATTGTAGGATGGCCATACCAGTGAAACTTGCTGGACACCACCTCGGTGCCATCCGGATCTCGGCGCGTTCGAGTCACTGTACCGCAAGAGTGGGCAAAATTCAGCTGGATGGCGGGGGAGTCACTGTACCGCAAGAGCGGGCGGAACTCAGCTGGATGGCGGGCGAGACGCTGTACCCCAAGAGCGGGCGGAACTCAGCTGGATGGAGGGTGAGGCACTGTGCCGCAAGAGCGGGCGGAACTCAGCTGGAAGGCGAGTGAAACGCTAAGAGGCGCCCCACTGCAGATGAGGTGCCTCCACCTGGGGAGGCGGGAGAGGCCCGTTTGCGCCGCCTCCCCCCCCCCCCCCGGGCACCCCACGGCGTCTTTCGGCACAGAATTTTAGGATGGCCATACCAGTGAAACTTGCTGGACACCACCTCGGTGCCATCCGGATCTCGGCGCGTTGTGCTGCCTTCGGCCTACTGTAGCAGCAAGTGCGGGCGCAACTCTGCTGGACGGCGAGTGAAACGGTAAGGGGTGCCGCACTGCACATGAGGTGCCTCCACCTGGGGAGGCGGGAGAGGCCAGTTCGCGCCGCCTCCCCCCCCCCCCGGGCACCCCACGCCGTCTTTCGGCGCAGCATTGTAGCATGGCCACACCAGTGCGGCAACTTGCTGGACACCACCTCGGTGCCATCCGGATCTCGGCGCGCTGTGCTGCCTTCGGCCTATTCGCACATCGGTCCGCTACTGACGCCGCCTCACAGGCCAACGGATTTTGTAGGCTTTTTATAGCCCAAAGCTGCATAACAGGTCATGTGACTTGTTTATAAAACGTTTCATTGGTTCATTTTACTTTTGGTTTCCTAATGATGAAATGCTTGATCATATGACCTAAAAATAACACTTTTCATTGGATTGAAACATTTTTTTTTCCCAAACGATGAAAGCCCCACCTTTTTTTTTCTCACTCGGCAATCCAAAAAGGTTCCGTTAGATGACAACAGAGGGGAATGGCAACAAGAACCATCAGTCAAAAGAGGGGAGGGCAAGTTCTTCCCTACCGGGTCACGTTGGGGCTCCACCGGAAGTCATCGAATTGATAGTCTCAGTGTTTCTGGATGTTTCAGACTGAAGCTGGCGTCAGCATGAGAGCACCACCATCTCGTAGCTCCGTCGTGGCCATTCCGCAAGCAATCATGGCAGCCGCTCCCCACCGGAAGCCTGCGGGAGTCGGGGGCCCGATGACTTTTGTAGAATCTTCAAGGCTGAGGGGACGCTTTCGAGAATGGGGCCCAAGCCCTAGCAGGCAAATGTCCGAGTTCAAATCTGTCCCAGGGCCATTTTAGTGGACCAGGCCAAAATCCGAAGAGACGGCCGCCATTTTAAGAGTCCTGTGGCAGCCGCCTATCGCTGCACCGCAAGAGTGGGCGCAATTAAACTAGATGGTGGGCGAGACGCTGTAGCCGCAAGAGTGGGCGCAACTCAACTGGATGGTGGGCGAGACGCTGTAGCCGCAAGAGTGGGCGGTAAACAGCTGAATGGCGGATGAGGCACAGTGCAGCAAAAGCGGGCGGAAAACCGCTGAATGGCAACTGAAACGGTAAAGGGGCGCCCCATTGCAACAGAGGAGCCTCCACCTGGGGAGGCCCGTTCACGCCGCCTCCCCCCCCTCCCCCCGGGCCGCCCAACGCCGTTTTTCGGCACAGCATTGTAGGATGCCAAGACCAGTGCGGCAAGTAAAGGACATCACCTGGGTGACGTCCAGATCTCAGCGCGTTGTGCTGCCTTCGGACTATTCGCACAACAGACCGCTACTGACGCCACCTCACAGCAGCCCATTGTTGCTTTGTTTAAAAAAATATTTTTTAACGTGTTTACTTTGTTGGAGCGTTGTATATATTTATAAGTTATTAAAGTGTTATAATCCTACTACTTTGTTGGAGTGCTATATATTTTTAATGTGACACATAATTTTGAAGACTTTGATGTACAAAAAGGCATCCCTGGAATCTTCCGCTTCAGGCTCGGTCCCACACACCCTCACAGTGAGAATCCCCTCCCCAATCACAATACAGGATCGTTATCAGATAGTAGGAATGCATGTGGTGTGACGGATCTCATGGGGTGGGGGCCTTGATCTACTGTAACTCCTTTGAATAGGGGTGATTCTTTACAGTTGGGGCCATAAACTACATCCGCAGGGCTAGGTGATAGCCTGGGACCGGCCTGGACAATCAGACACAGAGGAAGAGGAGTGTCAGAGGGTGCGGTAGTGAATAAGGTGAAAGGGAGGTGTCGGGCGGGCACAGGGTGTGATTCTCAGGGAAGAGCAGCGCAGATGGGGGGAGGTTTATGGCCCATGCATGAGAGAGAGAGCGGGGGTGACCAGTGCGTGAGGGAGATGCTTGCGAGGGTGGGGAGCCATGCTGAGGATCGGCGGCGTGCAGAGAGTGGGTCTGGTCAAGGCATCTAAAATGGCTGCCGTGCACGACAAAAGTGTGGCATTGGAAAAAAAGCAAGATGGCGCAGACAATGTTTATCAATACGGATTAATTTATAAAAATTATTTTTAACAATATATTTACTCGCAGTGTCAAAATGGCGGTCAACACTTCCTGATTTCCTTCGAATCGAACGTTAACAGATGTCACGCAGCAAAAAAAAAAAAAAAACGCTCACGCGCAGCCGCTGGAAGACAAGTATCAACATATATGAGCATCCTCAGCCACCCTAAGAAAACATAGGGGGTCAGGATACGTCTCCCGTACCCCCTTATACCCATTTCTCACATTGTTTTTCCTCCATCTTGTAATTTAATTAAAACGAAACACAAAATGGCGAATTCCCGTTTCGCGACCCGGTTCGCTACCCGGTTCGCGAACCGGAAAGCGCTTCTACCGCAAAAAATCTAATTTTTTTTGTTTGCCCCACGGGACCCTTTAATAACCCCAACATCATTCCTAGGGGGTCAAGAAGGGTCTACCTTGCCCCCTTTAATTTCATTAAATTCCCCCTTCGTTTTTCTCCTCCTCTTGTCTCTCGATCCTAATGAGAGACAAGATGGCGGCCGTTCCGGACTGTTTAGAATGTTGACAGACACCGGAGAGCCAATCATCTTCGCTTCGCAAAGTTCCGTTACGCGAAAAGTTCGCGAACCGGCGCGCTACCCGGGACGCTGTCACAGATATATCTGTTTTTTAAAACGTTAATTTCTCAAAATCCACTGGAGCACATATCTTGAGACCTAGCAAAGGCACATCGGGCTAACAGTCCCTACAATTTTGCCAAGTTTCGTGCAAATCCATTCAGCCGTTCGAGCTAAAAGTGAGGCCAAACGCCCTATGGAAAAATGAATGGGAAAAACGCGTTTTGGGGCCCCCCTTTTTTCTCGGCCCCCCCTTGACGAAACCCCCCCAAATTTTCAGGGGCTGCTCAGAAACAAAATGTGCCATTTTCCTGAAAATTTCAGCCGATTCGTCCACAAACGCCAAAGTTATTAGACATAGAATTTTCAAAAGTCCCATAGAGAAAAAATCCTAACTATATATACCTACTGGCGACCGCCTGTAGGTAATATATATATATATATATATATACATATATATATATATATATATATATATATATATATATATATATATATATTTATTTATATTTATTTTTATAAACATATCCTAAACATCAACTCTACACCCACTAAATAATCTACCCACCCATATCCCCACATAGGAACAAATCACTAATAACATGTTAAAATTACTAATAGTAAACTAACCTATCCCTATGCTACAACCTATCCTAACCTATACTAAAATACTAATCTATAAAAGTAAGATATAAAAAACAGGGGAGGAGCAAAAAGTCTGATGCAGGCCTAAATCTGTTTGGCAATCCTATACACCGACTGCTGCATGGTCTGCACCGGATCACTGACATGATATCGTCAGTCAAAATATAGAGGTACCAGAATATCGTGGCCAAAATATTGATGGACAAACTATCGACTTCCTATCTCCATACAGGTAAGTACCAAAATATTGATACCAAAATATCAATGTTAAAAATATAGTTGTATAAAAATATCGATTTTTTTAAAGTCTTAAAATTAATATAAAACAAATTAAATTATAAATATAATTAAAGAAAACATAGTTAGAATTATTTACTAAAATGTTAAAATTAATAAATAATGCATGTAATGTAATAAAATATTAAACATGCATATCCTTTTTTATATATAATAACTTAATAATAATGCTGAATAATGAATACATTTAATTATAAAATATTAAAAACATAATTACAATTATAACTACATATATATCTAAATAATCCGGTATTATACATTTTAAATTTCATTTTATATATAAAAAATTAAATAAGTAACATTTCTACTCCCACTCCAACAAGAGTAACAGTAGAGAAAGTGTTGCATAGCGGGAGGGTAAAATTACTATTCCCACTCTAGGGAGTGCAACAGTAGGGAAAGTGTTGGATAGTGGGTGGGTAAAAATTACTATTCCCACTCCAGCGGGTGCAACAGTAGGGGAAGTGTTAGATAGTGGGTGGGAATAATTTACTATTCCCATTCCACCAAGTGTAACAGTAGGGAAGGTGTTGGATAGCGGGTGGGTAAAAATGACTCTTTCCACTCCACCGAGTGCAACAGTAGGGAAAGTGTTGGATAGCGGGTGGGTAAAAATCACTATTCCCACTCCAGCATGTGCAACAGTAGGGAAAGTGTTGGATAGCGGGTGGAAATAATTTACTAGTCTCACTCCATCAAGTAGGGAAAGTGTTGGATAGCACAGGGGATTCATTTAGTATTCCCACTCCTGCAATATAATTAACATTAATTAACAATGAACTAATTTAAAAACAATTAATGTACCTCCCACCATATTCCCCTATAAACGCCACCACCATTAATGTAAAATATGAATAAATTAACATAATTAATTATCAATTCATTTATTAACTAATAACAATTAACAATAAAATGAATAACCATCAAATATAAATTTTCACACAATTAACACTATACAATTAATTTAAATAAATGTTATATAAAAAATATTAAAAAAATTATTAAAATTAAATTACTTCCCACCCTACTCCCCTATCAACCCTCAACCCACTCCTAAAACAGTACACTATTATCATATCAACAAATTCATTATAAATGTAAAATTAATAACTAATTAATGACTTCTTTAACACAAGTAACATAATTGCCAATAAATTGTTAATTATTAATAATCAATGTATCATTAATTAATAATTAGTGAATTAACAATTAGCAATATAAATTATGAAATACAAAAATATTAATTAGTTAATTTAATTAATTAATTAATTGAAATTAAATTACTTCCCACGCAGTCATTAATTAAAACAAATCTTAATTAAAATTTAATTACTTCCCACCCTCTTCCCCTATAAACCGACAACCAGCTCTGGAACTAAACGACACAAAAATAATTTTACATCAAATTCATTACTTTTTGAAAATTCCTACATACATTACAAAATAATACATACTTTTAACACATATACTAACACTTAAAACACTAGAAATAAAAAACAATATTTTTAACAACGATATTATGACTGTCGATATTACTAACTTTGATATTATAAAAACAATATGTCTTACCTGCATTTCGATATTCTGCACCACAAAATTTTGAAAGTCGATATTATGTCCTCTTGATATTTAAAACTCGATATTTTGCCATCTAGATATTTAAAATTTGATATTTTGACTGTTTACCGTCTGCACCATCTGCATTAGAGTAGCTACTTGCACATAGGTTAAAGTCTGAAAGGACTTTGTGGGCTTGTTTTTCAAATTCCGATGGCTGTCTTGGGGTTGTGGTCACCGGCTGTGGTGTTTCTGCCTGCTGAGCTGTAGAGGTGCCTGGAACCGTGACTAATTCAACGCCATGGGGCACACTGACATCCTGACAGGCGGTTGCCTCGTCTGGCCCTTGTTGGCCCTGAGGTGCAGACTTCTATGTTCCGTCCACCTTCCCTTCAATGAGGCTACATCTAATGCACCGGATGGAGGTATCTCTGTAACCTTAAAACATAGGCTTTTTCCTGGTCAGTTGTCATGTTGCCTTATGGAGAGGAAGTACAGATGTATCAGATAAAGCTGAACTTGTACATGTTGTCATCAATAATAGGCTTAAGTAACAAAAAAGTCACATGTGGCATGTCTAGCCCAATAATCATTTAATGATTAAATAATGACCAACCATCATAAGAAAAATATACGCCTAATGTAACAATGCAAAAGTACTCAGGTGTTGGCATTGTAGATTTATGAAGTGGTAGTGTCTGCCCAAATAAACGTATACCCATAATAATACTAAAACTGATTAGGAATTATGATGTTGTGTACACATGCAATGGTGCACATGGTACACCAAGGTACACCTAGGTACTCCCTGGGGTTTGTCATTCAGCATGAAGAGGGTATATTCTATGGCCGATACCCTATGTGAAATGAGCAATGTTTAGCAAGTACAGATATTGTGCCTCAGCATTTCATAACTGATATGTCAAGCACACAAAGGCACACATATTACATCATAGAATGACTCTGTGGCAGGTTGTTGAAAAATAAATGGAGGGTGGCTAGCTACCGCAAATTGAACAGACCTGTGCTATACTTCTCCAATACTAACTCATGTAAATACCTAGAACTCTATTGACTAGATCTTGTAAGGAACTTCAAGCAATGCCAAAAGGCTCTTTACATATCCTAGTGTCTGTCTGTGCATGTCAGTATAGAATGTTACACCAAGGCACATAAACTCAAACCATATCCATGTGATGTGATGTAATCCCCCCCCCCCCCTCCTCTGTTAAACTGACCAACTTCCCATTGCTAACCATTGATACCCTCCTTCCCCTGCTGCATCGGGTCAAATCAGGCTCTCCCCTGGATTTTGCCCCTGCTTGCATCCTCAGGGAAGTTTACTCAGCCTGCCCCACTCCCCCCTGACCCTTCTCAATGACTCACTTGCGCACGGATTGGTCCCCAGCTCACACAAATCGGCGGCTGTCATCCCTATTTTAAAAAAACCTGACGCCGACTCTTCCTCCCCCTCCAACTACCGCCCCATCTCACTCCTCCCTTATCTTGCTAAAGTTTTGGAAACCCACATCACCTCTACTTTGAGCACCCACATTGAGGCAAATCATTGCCTCTCTCCCTGTCAAGCTGGTTTCCGCCCCCTGCACTCTACAGAAAAAGTAGTCATCTCAGTCATGGACAAGCTGCGTGAAGGCATTGACATCAACCTTCCGCAAGCCTTGATTCTCCTAGACCTATCCGCCGCTTTTGAAACGGTGGACCATTCCACCCTCCTTAACCGTGTCAGGGAGGCGGGTATAGAAGGCTTAGCCTATTCCTGGCTGGAGTCCTTTCTCGCTGGGAGAACTCAAGCGGTCCGTTTGACTGGTTTCACTGCGGCCTCTCGCAAGGTAGAGTGCGGGGTTCCCCAGGGCTCATCACTTTCCCCTCTCTTATTTAACCTTTATATTTTTCCCCTCATTTTTATGTTACAGCAACTGGAGGTCACCGTGTTTAATTACGCGGATGACCTCCAGCTCATCTTTGATCTGTCTCACTCACCTTCATCTGCTCTGAACGTCCAGACAGTAATGACGTTCATTCAAGATTGGATGAACTGCAACCACCTCAAACTCAACCCGGACAAGACCGAGCTGGTCTTGACCAGAGGTGGTTGCAGTCCATGGTCCCCTTCCTTCTGGCCCCCTTCCCTTGGTGTCCCCCCACTCCCTGTGCCCAAAGTAAATACCCTAGGAATTTACCTCAATCCTCAACTCACCGTCCACCCTCAAGTCAGTTCCGTGGTTTCTTCCTGTTTCTTTTCCCTTAGAGTAATCAGGAAAGTTTCACGTTTTTTTTCCCCCTCAGCTTTAAAAATAATCGTGCTGGCCATGGTACTGTCCCGTATAGACTATGGCAACATAGTCTATAATGGGGCCCCTGCATACGCGATCCATCGATTACAACTGGTGCAGAACCAGGCGGCTCGCCTGATCCATGGCCTACCTAAGCATCATCGAGTCACTCCACTACTCAAGACACTGCATTGGCTCCCTGTGAGAGAGCGTGCCCTGTTCAAACTTGGCTGTCTCACGTACCAGGCTAGATCAGGCACTGCTCCTCAATTCATCTGCTCTGCCATCAAGCCATATTATCCAGGCAGAGAACTTCGCTCGGCTCACTTGGCTCTCCTTACCATCCCTCGCTATAAAAAGCAGAAGGCAGGCGGAGCGAGATTCGCTGTCCTGGCCCCTACTTTTTGGAATTCCCTCCCAGCTACCCTGCGCACTTCTCCGTCTTACCCTCTGTTTCGGAAGAATCTCAAAACCTTCCTTTTCACGCAAGCCTACCTGACCTAATCTGTTCTGCTGCTGCCGCCCATTGTGCACCACTAGCGCCATGAAACCGCCGGGTAAACGAGCGCTGTACAAATGCTTTTAAATTCAACTTCAAATAAATTCAAATGTGTGTGTGCATGCATTCTGTAGAGCTCATATGTATGAGTATTGTGCGCTGTATCTTGCAGATGTTTTGAGGAGACAGTATGGAAAACGCCCCCAGTAGATAGACCGCGTATTGGGCTGTATGCTGACAACACCGTGCAGACATGTATGTGGTACTTTACACACTGGCCTTTTTCTTCAGAAAACGCTACAAAGGTATGATCATGTGTCGATTAGAGTACATTGGATAGATGAGGGTATGAGTCAGGCATTTAACTGTCTGCCATGTGTGGTCTGGTGACATGTGCCACATCTAGTCATACCTATTCTGTCTACACTGATATAGGAATCCTCACATCCTGTGTGTACCTGCCACACAAAATGTCCATGGATTGCCATGTGGACAACTATACTAGCAATATGCATCAGAAAGACAGATTGAAGTTGAACCGTCCAAAGCCATGTTCACATAGAGTTTTTTGATAACATCCTTTAAACCACCATGGCTTTTTGCAATTTGCTCCTCTGTCACCCTATCTCACATGTCACTGATATGCAGTACTCTGAAGGAAGCTCAGGTACCCATGGTGCTGGATGGCAGTTGCCATTTATCATGATAAATGTGTCCCAAGTGGTGCACCCAAGTAAATGATCTCTATGTTCTGTTCTGTTATATTAACCCAACTTGTATAGCGCAACAGCTGCCTCAGCAAAGAGGCATCCTGGCGCTGACTGCAAAAAGACATATAGGCTAAAGCCTTAGCGAGGAGGGAAGAGATAGGCTTTGATAGCCTTCAGAAACACCAGATAGTTGTCCAGACAGCTGATCTGGAAGGGAAGGGAGATCCAGAATTTAGCCGCTAAGCTGTGAAATGACAGTCCCCCGGCACGTACACGTTTCACCCGGGGACGATAACCAGGCATTGCCCCATGGAGCGAAGATGGAGCATGGGTGTGTAAGACACTAACAGATTGGCCAGAATACCCGGGGAAGAGTATTTCAGAATTTTAAAGGCCAAGCAAAGGGCCTTGAATTCAATACGCTTGGCTGTACGTAGCCAATGTAACCATCGAATGGCACCAGTTTTTGGGCAGATTCTAGGGAGCCCAAGCAGGGCTCTGGCTGCCGCATTTTGGACCCTTTGCAAACGCATGACCTCTGCTTTATTTGCCCCCAGGTAGAGTGAGCTTGCATAGTTCAGCCTTGACAGGATAGCCGCTTGGACAATCATTTGTCGGATGGACGGATCAAAGTTCCCCAGCAGGGGATTCAATCCCAGGAGTAAGTCAAAACACGTGCCTGCTACTTTTGTGGTATGGTCCTGAAAGCTGACGGTGTCCATCCACACCCCTAGATTTTTTATCACCGACTTAGGGGTGGGTGCACTCCTAAAGATATTCGGCCAGCATTGCTCACTCCATAACTCAATATCTCTCTCCACCAGCAACATCTCAGATTTAGTGGCGTTAAGCTGGAGACAGTTGGCGGTCATCAAATCCGACACTGCCGCTAGACCGCTCATGAATTTGGGAGCATTCCAGGTAGATTCGTCTGGGAGAACCACCACTAACTACATGTCATCAGCATAAGAGACAATGGTGAGACCCCAGTCCCTGGCCACCACAGCTAATAGTTGTACAAACAGATTGAATAGTACCGGACTCAAAGCAGAGCCCTGTGGCACTCCCTGTCCGATAGACTGGACGCGTGAAAGAAAAGGCGGGGGGTCACCTGGAATGTTCTCTCAGAAAGGAAAAGATCTAAACCACTCTAGAGCAGAGCCAACAATACCGTCCTCCCTCAGACGATGTAGAAGAATCTGGTGAGAGACCGTATGGAATGCGGCACTAAGATCTAACAGTATCAGTACTGCAGTGTTCCCAGCATCCAGAACGGTCTTCAGATGTTCGGTCACAGCAAGGAGAGCTGTCTCCATGCTATGACCTGGGCGGAAACCATTGTGCGAGAAATCCAGGTCACTGTGGTTGCCCAAGAATGCCATTAGGATGGTATTAATATGTGCCTCTGCAATCTCAGCTGCCCATGGTAAGAGGGATATCGGACAGACGTTTTCCAATTTGCTGAATCCAGTGAAGGTTTTTTAAGTAGGGGGACCACCATTGCCTGTTTCCACAGAACTATTGCAATAGAGATAGAAGTATTAATCACCTGGCACAAAGGTGCAAAGAGCACAGACAGAGAGTCAATGAACTGGTCTGGCTTATGAGGGTCTGCAGGAGATCCAGATTTAACTTTGCTGCATAGCAGACAAAACTCATCCTGTGAGACCAAAGGAAAGGATGTGAGAACATGGGTAGTAGAGGGTGTATGCATAGGTCTGGGGACAAGCAGAAACCAAAGGGAAGGACTTCTATATAGTTTCCAATTTTTTGACAAAAAAAGTAGCAAGGTCCTCACAATGCTGCTTAGACATTATCACATATGCAGTAGGGGGTTTCCTTAGTTTAAAATCATTGAGTATTTTGAAAATACACTTGGCTGGATTGCTGCTTGACTTAATTTTTCATTAGCAAAGTAGGCAGCCCGCTCAGATTGTACAGCCCGATTGTGGCTCTTAATGGCGGCCTGATAGCATCTCTTTGCCGCCAGGTCGTAATATCTTCTCCAATCCCGCTCCAACATTTTACAGGCTTTACGCATTGTGGCCAGTATATCAGAGAACAAAGGGTTGGAGTTAGAGTTGTGGCATTTGAACCATTTGGCCGGAATGAGAGAGTCCAGTGTTTGAAGAATCCAGTCGCAAAGTGTTTTATATGCTATGTCTGGATCACTAGGCAACTTGGGAGTTTCTAGGGCAAGCAGGGCATGGAATTGCTCAAGATTCAATTTTCGCCAAGCGTGTTTACAGGAGGACTTCTGAATAACTCTGCGCAGGGGTTCAGAGGCCGGGAAAGACACAGAGATCAGAAAGTGGTCAGGCCAACATACCGGGCTAGGTGTATTAACAATAAGGGAAGGGAGGTTGGAAAAGACGGGATCTATCAAGTGACCTGCAGCGTGAGTAGGACCTGAAACTAATTGAGTTGGTTGACAGGCTGCAAGGTCTGCAAGAATGCTACTGATTTCTGTATCTGTATGGCAGTCAAAGTGTTGGTTCAAGTCTCCCAAAATAGTAAGATTAGCTGTTCTCATTGCCAGGGCACTGTTGACTTCAATGAGTGCAGACTTAAACTCCTTGGCTGTCCCAGGAGGATGGTAGACCAGCAGCCCTGACATGGTGTGGTTGGCTCTAATGGAAATTGCGAAGCGTGTGCATTCGCAACCTGCCACAGGCTCTTTAACAAACGTGCAACCATAACAGGATTTGAAAATGACTGCTATACCGCTGCCTCTCAACGTCCTATTTAAGGTCAAAATACTGTAGCCAGGCGAAAGCACTAAGCCTGGTTCGCAACCATTTCATCAGAGAGACAGGTTTCCGTTAAGAAAAAAACATCAGGAGCTTCCTCCTGTATTAAGTCATGTACATTCAAATAGTGTTTAGCCAAGGAGCGGCAATTAAGACTCAGAATTTTAATAAAAGGCTTACACATTCACAGCAACACAAGGGGATAGGCCATTTGGTCACTGGTTTTTCTCAAATAAATGATGCATCTTAACTTTGCCATCTCACAAATACATGTGCAGCATCTATACAAGGAAGAAATCTTGTTTTGTGATGTCTTGCCTACTCACATGGTCACACAGTTTATTGGATTCCAAACTCTGGCTACACACTTAGCTACCTGTACATATATGGATCCAAAAACATTTTGCTGTTTGAATTGCATGAATGTCTAAACATGCCTTCAATCATTCCTTCTGTACAAATTGAGGTAGCCATGAGAAACATATTCTGCATGTATGGGCATGTCATGAAGTGAACACAAAATAGGAGGACTTTTAAATTGTTGTTGACTATTGGTAGCATTATCTGGGACGTGTTACAACCCAACCACACCTGTGTCCTGCTCAAGTTTGGACATGTGCAAACATACTGTTTCTTGAAAATCTTAGCCTATGTCATGCAACGTTTCTGTCACATAATTTGGTGAAATGTTTGTTACTTTTTGTCCACAGTATGGGTGAAAAGCATATGAACTGATGGCCATCTGATGGTTTTGGGGCTGGTAATGTTACATGTGCCATAAGCATCCACACCATAGCTAGCCAAACATCACCACAACAGATTCTGCAACATGCGTCATCTGAGTCTGCATACAATGGCAGCACATGCACATTGACATTTGTCCCTATCTATTGCACTTGCAACGTTGTCCTACTATTCTACATTTAAGGAAAAATATTTTCAGATGAATGATGATACCCCTCACACATCTCAATGCAACCAATATCAGAGATCAGGCACAAACCAAATAGCACAGAAAACAAACATTCAGGTGACACTCACTGGTGTTATTTGGATCCCTGAATGTGTCCACCTCAACTTTCATGTACTGTGCAGGTCCACCTACGAGACAAAAACTTGGTACGTTGATCTGTGAATATTGAGCGCATACTCTGTGTACATATGAAGCACAGTACATTGGCTTCACAAATGTCTGGTATTGTCCGCAAGTTGGACATGTAGCATATGGCAAAGTTGGCACGTCTTAATTCCATGTTGTTGTGTTCATGGATAATATCAGACAAATCACGTATCAGGTGTAAAGAGTGCAGACAAAGTACCAAACCATCCTTCCTTGCTACATGGTGCAAGGGTGCATGGCTTTGTGAACAGAATAATTTGACAGACCACACTCTGAAAGGTATTTATTTTGCTGGGGCCTTCTAAACTCAATACATGTTCTGAACAATACAACATACATCAGTCAGTAATCATGCTTGATTTTCTTCTTCACTTAGCTCCTTACATGTTACTAGTGCACAATAAATAAACGTTTAACATGCATGCCATGTACAGGCTCATTAAGGTACTGTGAACTTTTTTAGGAAAACGTGTATGTTAAATTGTTTGGGGTGAACGAACACCCTGTCAACCTGTGGTGTGATGAAATGTGAATGTGATCCTCTGCAACATTCATGGCCGGTGGTCCCCCTACAGTCAGTAATGACCTAATAGGCCAGGTGACAACACTCCCTGCACAGTGCTGAATGGGTCCCTGCAGCACCTCTGGGCCTCCCCTGCACTGCATGGTCTGTGTGGTATATTGTTATGCCACTGTGAGCAGGCTCCTGTTCATGCTTTTCTTTTCAGCCAAGTTAATATTGGCATACCACCCCAAAAACATATCTGACCCTTCCAGTCGAAAAAGCAATCACAGATATTTTCTAAAGACACATAGATACAAGTTTATGGAATATAGGTACTTACCAACTTCTGTACCAAGGTGATCAATAAGATCTTCCTATCAGCTCACCACATCTGCCTATCTGTGTTTGAGTTGGTGGACAGTGTGTTGGATGCAAAAGACAAAGCTCATGTGGAAGCGAAACTTCTCCCACAGCTCCTTTCTCTCTCGGGTAGAGTAATCTTGACTCAACCTGCCCCCTGTAGAGATCATGTTGGGGAGATAGTGACCAACAGTCACAGCAGATCCCCGAACTCCTCCTCCAACAGATTCTTTGCTCTGCCCCTCCTCAATATATCCTAAACAAAACTACCCATCATTAACAACAACTAAACTAAAACTAACCCTTCACCCTACCCCTTCGACTAAAGACCCCTAAATGGATGTACACCCAATAATACAGTGGACAAAATAATACAAAATACAACAGGACCAACAAATGAAAGCAATCAACAGAGCACACACTAAACACCTCCACTAGAAAAAAAAATTAAGTGAAAGTTACCTCATACTTCCTGCAGTAAGGCAGACCAATTGCATCAATTCCTGGGGGCAGATTTATGTTAACTGGCGCATCCCCAGGGATGCGCCAGTTAACGTGCGCCACAGTGCGCCACAGCTCCACCACCCATGGTGCGCCGCATTTATAATGCAGCGCACCATGGTGCAAAAACGGCACAGATGCGTGACGCATCTGTGCCGGAAATGTGGCGCATTGCTGGAGTTGCGTCGCAAGCGCGACGCAGCTCCAGCAAGGCTCGGGGGTACACCATCTGCACAATGCTGCGTCAAGACTTACGCCTGCTTCAAGCAGGCGCAGGGTTTTGACGCAGCATTGCCCTGAAAGTGACTGAGTGAAATCTCATAGATTTCACTCAGCCACTTTCAGGAGGCGTTCGTGCGCAGGAACGCCCCGCCCTGCGCAGGAACGCCTCCTTATGGCGCAGTGCTTTACAACGTGACGCATCTCCTAGATGCGTCACATTGTAAATAGGGCGCATTGTTTGTGCCCCAGTTGCGTCAAATAAAGTGACGCAATTGCGGCGCAAAGAGGCGCAACGGCCTCATAAATCTGCCCCCTGGGTGGATATGACATGTTTTTTACCAATGCATATTTTTTCTGATGCATTGGTAGAGAAATAGGCAATGCGTGATACATACGCACAACACATGCCAATGCACAATGCATTTTTTTGTATGCATTGGTATTAATGCATGGCTTCTGACCGACGCTGTGGGTAAAATGCGTCACACAAAAGGCCAATGTGTCTATAATGATTGAGGCAACAAGCCTATTGTGTGTGGTACAGTGTATTGAATAGTGCAATGCAGGTAAACACTCCTAGGGCTCACTTTTCTTGCTCAAAATATCTTTTCTGACGAGCTTGAAGACTTGGGATGCATTGCATGAGTATGCCAACAGTGCGCATATGACGCTTACCTGCTTAATTTACCTCCTACTCTACACGTTAAATGCTTGTGCACTCCTATTTGTTTCCCTGTTCCAAGTTGAAATTTCTTATTGTCATATACTTGTGGAGAAATCAGTGAAATATGGGAGACTAAACGCTTTAAGATAATTTGACATTTGCCTAAAGTGAGACATAGGGGCATATTATTAAGCCTGGGCGATAAAATTATCGCCACCTTATCGGCAGGAAACTGCCACTAAAGTGGCAAAAATGGGTTTGATAATATGCTCTATGGAATTCCAATCGAAGCTCATGTTAGATGTGAAGGACGTCTAACATGAGTTTCAATTGGAATTTCATAGAGCATATTATGAAGCCCATTATCGCCACTTTAGCGGCAGTTTCCTGCCGATAAAGTGGTGATAATTTTATCGCCCAGGCTTGATAATATGCACCTTAGTTCTAGTGATTACAAGAGAATGCCCGAGCATTACAAAATGAATGTGTCTGTCTGTAAAGAAACTGGTGCTAATGCAAAGTGCTCTGATACCATCGGGTCAAATTTGCTCTATTAAAAACTCTAGAAAAAAATGCAACAATATATTTATTAACATGTTTGCCTATTGAAGAAAAGTTAAGATAACAAGTGAATGCAACTTTTTATTTATTAACGTTTGCCTATTATAGAGTGTTCACTGTGGAGTGATTCTTATTGAATTGACTGACAATGTATACCAGCATTAGGTAATTGTAAAACCCAATAAAAAAGATTTAAAATATGTGTGACTCATTGTGTTTATGATGCAGACACTAGGACTGGCAATATATTTCAATGAAATACGCAGACAATATCTGATACCTTGACAATCTTTATATGTATTCCAGTTTGTATTACGCTTGGCTGAAAGTAGGAAGCTGCATAGTAGGCTTTTTATTTTCACAGATATTGCAGTCCTATGCAAATGAAATCCACATTGTTAAACATTATTATGAGTAAACATGATTATGTCCAAACTTGAATATCGGACTATATGTCTGCATTCTTAACATAGGATATGAAACAGACGCTAGACACACACAGGGAATGTACTTGGCCATTTTCTCATTGGACCTTTGTTTATGATCATGCAAGTGAACTTGTCAACTGATTCTCTGTCCCTTATTTGCATTTCCACCTGATCTTGCCCAATAGTTAATAGTTGATGGTCGGTATGGCCTACCTTTTCTAATAACAATTTGGACCTCCTCCTCACTGGAAAACGTATCTCCTCAATATGTCCCATGACGTATTCCCCATGGACTCTGTCTGGAAATCCTATGGCTCTCTAACAAAGTTGTGGTTGTTGCTGCAAGGACTGCCACTTGTTCATTGCTCCTTGTTACACTTGTAAATAAAAACAGTACCTGGAGCCAGTAGTGTTGTATGTCTGTTGCAGATGGAATTAAGTAGACCATGGTGGATGTGTAGAAATTCAATTCACTTCTCAGCATCTCTTGGTAACTACTCTACTCTCCCTAGCACATGCTCAGGTCTGACAAGTGCAAGCATGATGCATTTCCCTGCCATGGCAATATGTGGGCAATCCTTTCAACGATTGACTGGCATGGTATGACACTAACCATAGGTACTTTTGAGAGCCACACAGCAAAATTGGCCATGTAATCACACAATAGCTGAACTGTACTAATTGGACCTGTGACGTATGTGAGCCACCAACACATCCTCACACATCTGCAGATACCAAGCTCAGGTATCATGACAATGTCATCATGCACATATGTCAGCCTCAAACAGGAGTTTACATATGAGTACCATCACAAAGCATCCACTGAGAAAAGGCCAATATTAATGCCCAGACTCCACCTGGATAGCATCATATCTCTGCCACTGAAGGATGTAGAAATTCAGTGCTACACCCTGGATGTCAGTAAGCATGAGCTGCGGCGACAAAGTGATATTGTTTCTGTGTGAACTGAAAAATGATATAGAACGTCACACTGGTATATGTGGTGTCAATGTGTTCCTCTGCCCTTGAGGGCCATCACATGCATTGAGTGTAAGTATAACCACACATGACAGTTATTGTACAATGTCCACACATACCACTCTGCCTAGTTACTGGCTTTACGATGTCACTTGTACCAAATGGGATTTCACATGCCTTGGAGCCTTATTGCGTTGCTGTGCTATGCATGATAAATGTGTCCTTTATCTACTGAGAACAGCGTTTACAACGCAACTTTTACCACGCACTACTTTTACCACACAACTTTTACAACACAATTCGTTACAACGACTAGCGCTGGGGGGGGCGCTGTAGGATAGGGAATGGTTTAATTTACTATCCAAAACCTTCTCTACTATCCACGGGGACTGGAGTTGGAATAGTAAATTAAACTATTCACTATCCAGCGCCCCGCAACTCAAGTCGTTGTAACGACTTGCGTTGTAAAAGTTGCGTGGTAAAGGCATGCGTTGTAAAAGCATGCGTAGTAACGACATACATCCAAATGTGTCCTTTATCTACTGTTGCATGATGTGGGATATGTGAGTATGTAGCCAGATAAGTTGTTACATGTAGTGTGTTTTGTGGAAATGCATACATGTATGTGTGCTTTCGGTACTTGTGACAACTTTAACATATTTGCATGACACTAGCCCTCATTCCATGACAACTCTCACTCAATATCACTGATGGTATCAGCACCAACAATAATTCCAGCAACATACTGGTTTGACCAAGCTCCATCATTTGTGACACACACTATATTGTGTGCTTTTTCTTAGTCTGGGAGTTGTTGAGTTGAGTTACACATCTCACTGAGTGCCATCTGTTGTATACTTTTTTGCTGCACAACACAACAAGACTGCTAGTTGTGCAGCTCCGCACTGCTCAAGTGCAAGGTGAGAGTGAGGAACAAAATGGATATTGTAACGATGCATTGCGGGCCTGTCCTTTAAATGCATTAAACAGCATCACATGGAATGTGCAATTGCGAGAATGTGAGGCATTGGCACATGTTGCTCAGCTGGTCTGATGACATGATTGTTACATTTTGAGGCTTACTTCTAATTGGCGAAATGTGGGTGAGTTAGTATTTACTTGGACTGTGACGTAAACCCAAAGACAAATGGTGCATTCACACTTTTAATTTAATTTTGAACCTTCATATTATGTTAGTTCATTCTCTATCACAGTACATGTGTTTCAGGCAAAGAAATATTGGGCAATGTGTGTGTCGCACCTATTTGCCAGCCACTGTATTCTGGATGTCGCCACCATCCTCATCGTTGTCCTCCTCCTCCTCCATTGGGTCCTGCTCTTGATGGTCCCCATCACAAAGGGCATTAGTCCACACACAGATAAGGTGTAGGATGGTAGAGACAAGGATCATCTTGCACACCATAGGGGCAAGTAGAGCAATCTACGCCTGACATGTCCAGACATCTAAAGCTGGTCTTGAGCAGACCATAGGTTCTCTAAACAATATTGCGGGTCTTGCAAAGTGCATGATTGCAGCTTTCTCCAGCTTAGTGTGAGGATGTGCATATGGGGTCATGACCCATGGCTGGAGATCCTATCCTGGGTCAGCTGAAAGTTAAAAAGAGACAAGGAGAAGTGTCAATGCTAATGCTGACTGTTAGAGATTGATTCCTGTACATGTGTGTTATGTGTAGTGAATTAGTCAGGCACATTTATTATGGTATACCACAATGTGTTCTACTCATACATATGTTATAGGTTTTAACATGTCTCTTTCATTACTCTGTGTAATGGCAAATGCTGAGCATGGCCGGATAATGTTATACTTTAACAGCCTTACTGAAATGATGATCCAGTAGCTGTATGTGATGGCTATTCAGAGATGGTCCTAACCACTCTAGGCATATCCACAAGAAAATGTAAGAGTGCGGAGTTGTGAAACATTTTGCAGCACTGGATCCAACATTTTCAAAACACTGGAATGCACCGTATTCACAAGAATACGGCACACTCCTGTGTTTCCCCTGGCACTGGGTCAAAAAAGCTGCCCAGCGCCAGTGCAGGCACCCTGCCACCATGTGGCAAGGGTGCCTGCGCTGCAGGGATGATTGATTGCGTGCAGGAAGGGACACCTTTCTGCACATAAACAATCAATAATGGTGATTTGCACCTTCAATGTGTGCTGCAGAGTACAGCACACATGGAAAGATAAAAAACGAGGAGAAATTCATAATTTCTCCTCGTAGAGCCATTCTAATACCAGATATTCCATAGTGTTAGTTTTGGTGCTAACTCGGCCTTGTAAATCTGGGGCTGAATCAAAACGTGATGAGTGTTGCAGTGGAACGCCTAAAGCACCACTCATTGCATGCCCCTTTACGGCAGAGGACAGCAGCGGAAAGGGAGGGACATATTTACAAGGTGGTGTTAAGCCACGCAAAGTGCCTAGTGCCACTATGTAAATATGTAAAATGGCGCTGTACCACTGCAGCATCAAAAAAAGTGGCGGTCCAGTGGCGCTCAGGGACTGTAAATATGCACCTCTATGTTATGTGTGTATATATGTGTGATCTGACAGATTGGTGATCAGATAATTGGATAGTTGCTCTTTCTGAAGTAAGTTGTGACACAGCCAACATGTATGACACTCACACGTCCATATGTCCATGGAAACCACAGATGCAGTCGGTGGGCTACATGACATAGGAAAAATCATCTCATAGTACACTTACTTGACCTTGTGAATTGGACTCATTCATGTTGATATTGTGAAGTTCACACATGTCACACAAATTTTAACGCTATTCATTGTCAGCCTTCCATAATTGTTTTGGGCAGAGACGTTGTCAAGATGCAGTTTGCTTTACACATATGTATTGCAATGTGGACTCTGTTCATGTGGGGCACACTGATGTTGTTACAAGGAACTGTGCACTACATAAGTGGACACAATCTCTATTTTTTACATGTATGTGTAGGAGTAACTTGTAGGGGATCGTTTGATTGTATATCTTGATTTTAGCCTCATTGCTGTGGGCAATGATTCATAATTTTGGTATCCTGACTACACCGTGGTGCCTTGTCCAGGCTGGATATTATTCGATGTTGATGCATGATGTATGGCATGTATGGCAGCATTGTGTTACATTTTATGAAGTGCACATTGCGTAATTCAAATTTTTTTCATTTAGGCTACTGTCTACGTGGAGCATGTGAACCATCATATTGCTGACATCCATCAATGCCTCTGTCCATCTATGTACATTTGGGGATGCACACTATCAGTTTTGCTAGGGCATATGTGTGTTTGGTACTGTTGGTGTCACAATGTTACACAGGATTGAGATTGAGACTTATCTGGGCCCTACACTGACATGGCATGTCATATCTTGCATTTTTACATACTTCTTCCTGGGTCGCCCCTGTAACTTTGGTCAACATACAAGTATACTGCCATATGTAACACACTTGTTGATTTACACAGCACATGTTCTCATTCCACTGAGCTTGCTGTCCTGTGACCGATATGAAGAGTTGGTACATCATTGGGGAGACACACAGCTTTGACTTTTCTTTGGTGTTACGTTAGTACTCATAATTGACTTGTCTGTCATTCTATATGATCAAAGTTTATATTTGTTAGCCAGTGCGGTTGAAGCGGTTCAATCCATCAATACAGAGAGAACAGACACATTGCAACTACTGCCATTGAGAGTTTAGTTGGTGCATGTCAACGTGGCACATCATTGTATACACGTTGCAGTAAATTGTTCCCACTATATGCACATGGACAGGGATATTTTAGGGTGTGATACTCTGCAGTGCATCAAGCCACCTTGCTGCACTGCACTACTTTCCTGAATAACAGCAGTAGTGCACAGAATTTAGGCCACACATAACTTTCCAGAAAATCTAGCCTACACTCACACACAATATGCTGCATTGCAGAAACACATACACGCTTGTACTACGGATACTCAGAGACATGCATTGCATGCAGGATTGTGTTCGTGCATGAGGGTCAACCTTCATGCCCAGGGTGCAGCCTCAGAGACCTAATCCTCTTTGTATGTGTGCCACAGAATGCTGCACATATAGAAAGTGGGAGTGACTTGGATGACTTCAGTCCTTATTGATCGTGACAGATCACCTCGGAAGACCAATGTGTTTTATCACATTTTGCAGTTCCCCGGGTTGGGATTCTTAACATGAGTCATGACCCATTTCAGTGGCATGGAGACAATACCTATGTAACCCCTCCCTTGCACAAAGTGATGCTACACTGCATTTTGGCCAGTGGTGCATTGCTCTGTAGCTCTACGTCATTCATAGGCAGACAAAGTGGCACAGCATGTCTAAACATATATGACTTGCCTTTTGTATTCGCCATGTACCTTGATGCATGTTGCATGTATGAGACACACACCTCATACATATGATTCTTTCTGCATCAACAGACACAGAGAAGAGAATTATGCCATACATTTCTAACTGCTAGTAAGTCTGTTGGGTACTTAAGTTGTGCTTACCTGATAGCAGGCCATTTCCATATCTGCCATTCTGGAAGCATTCTTTGTTGATGGAATGCCTGTAAATGTATGTTTCATTCACACTCCTGGGGTATTTGTCCCAGCACATTGCTGGACATCCCCCGATGGTTGACGATGGCCTGGACACTAATGAAGTATGTGCGCGTCCAGTTCCTGTAGAGATGGGATGCTACTGCAGGGGAGCCAGTTGCACATGTGTGCAGTCCATGGCACCCAGCACATATGGAAACCATAAATTGCTTAGAAACCTTCCTTGGTCTTCAGCTGCAGTTGTTCTTTGTTGGGGGAAGAGGCGGTACTGGTTTGTTAGGCGGAAGATGGCATCCAGGACAGATGGTAGGAAGGTAGAGAAAAATTGCTGGAAGATTCCTGCCACATCGGCTGTTGTAATGCGGAATGGCCCAGAGGCTAGTAGGTGGAGGGCTGCCATGAGCTAAACCTGCAGAGGTATGTTGGTGGACCTGGCAGTTGTTATTTAGCCTTGGCACTATCTGGTGCAGCAGTTGGACTGTGGACTACCACCTGAACCGGTATGTAATGACCTCATCCTCCCTAAGAACAATGATGGAAGTCTGCAGCTGACAAATGGGTTCCCTTCTCCTGCACTGCCTACGTGGTGGGGAGGGGTGGCGGGGAAGGGGAGGGTTTTTTGGTCATCTCCTTCTAAATCCCAGCTGCAACATGAGCACCACCATGATGTAGTTGAGCTTGTCAAACTGTTTTGTGTGCCTTGTCTTCAATAGAACACAAATTGCATCATTTTCCACGTCTGGAATACTGACACTCAGGAATTTTTATGCACTTCAGGCTTAGTGCACCACTCACCGACAATGCGTCACTTACAGGAAAACCCATAAATATAACTGCACCAGTTTTAGGTGGAAATGTCTACCTTGCATATATTATTTTCTGCGCAGCGCAAACAGTCTGGCACAGGTTAATTCCTAAGCAGGCCTAGAAAAACAAACGCATTTGGCCACATGCCCTACTTGTAAAGATGGAGTATGCCCAGCGCCTCTGGCGTGCCAACATTGTTGATGCAACGGTGGTGCAGGTTACTTTTAAAGGAATTTCCAATGCCTTGCAGGCACACTGGGACAAACATTGCAACATGTTAGGGGTGCTTGACATGTGAGTATTGGTAATTAAGCCCTCAGTAGAAGGGCATTTCAATAAAATCACAAAATGTGGGTGGCAATCCACCAATACTCAAAAGGTGATCGAAGCAATGCAAGGGAAAACACCAACATCCATTGCAAACAATTTAATTATGTGGCAGATCTCCTTCTGTCACTGTGTAGGACTGACTGTTCGCCAATTAAAACTCATTTGCCTTATAAGAGCAGATCAAACCTATTTAAACCAACCGTTTATTTTATTGCCACCCAGAACATGGCCTGGATTTTATGTTAAATGGTTACTACTTTTGTTTTGCATTCATTGCCAAGATTTATTAAGGTTCCCTCTAGGCCCTGAGACATGAACCTCAGCAGAGAAAGTAATGTTTGTGGTTAGATCTGTTATCCTTGGTGTTGTTTCCCCCGATCTTTTATTGCCTTCTAACCTCCTGTTTTGCTTACTTTATGTTTGCTGGCCTAAGTATCCCAGGCACCTTACCACTGCTTATCAATGCTACTTAGTAACATTGCATATCCACAATTAGTATATTTAATGTACTTGTAAGTCTCTAGTAAAGTGCACTACATGTACCCAGGGCATGTAAACGAAATGCTACTAGTGTGCCTGCAGCACTGATTATGCCACCCACTCAACTATCCCTTTAAACATGTCTCATGCCTGCCATTGCAGAGCCTGTGTGTGCAGTTTTAAAATGCCATTTCAACCTGGCAGGTAAACCCTCTTGCCAGGCCCAAACCCTCCTTTTTAATGCATGCAGGTCACCTCTAAGGTAGACCCTGGACAGCCCCAAGGGCAGTGTACAGTGTATTTCAAACTTTGAACATGTGCTTTTATGTTTTACATGCCCTGGAAGTGAAAAACTCTTAAATTAATGTTTCACTACCGCGATGCCTAGCATAAGTTAAAATTGGTATTACTTTATTAAATTTTACAAGTGTAATTTCTGATTGGGCAAAGATAAATAAATCGAGTTTGGTGATCGGCGGTGATGATAGGACTTGTGTTTGTGCAGTCCCTTACATTAATTTGGTGTACACTACCATCCACATTCTTAGACTAATTTGCGTAAATTCCTCTTGATTGGCATTGTTTCCTGATTGTTTTTGTTTTTCCTCTCTAATTGGCATTTTTAATTTGACTATTTTACCTGATTAGCATTTTTGTTTTTTCTAAAATCATGTATCTGACTGGAGGTTCTACATCTGCACCTGCAAAAATGGATTTTGAGCTGGCCAAACTTGAGGGTTACCCTGTGGCCCAGCTCGAGAATTTCTACAAGGACTTTAGGTTTCCTGTAAAGAGCACCACCAGGAAGATGGAGATGCTAAAGGCCCTGAGAGCCTGGTCAAAAGCCTATACTGAATTGAATGTGATCCCAGAGGAGAATGAGGAGGAGCTGGATAAGGACAAGGGGTTGGATCAGGGCCCAAAGGAGGGTCTTGTACTGCTGCATGTGAGGAGGGGAGTAACATCGTTCCATGGTTCAGAGATTCCAACCCGGGCAGGGAGCAGCATGCCATCCAGAGGCCTCTCTCCATGAGAGCTGTAAGGCAAGAGGGAGGAGACAAAGCTAAAATTGGAACATGCCAAATTAAAATAGATGCAGAGGAAAGGAGATTGGCTCTGGAAACAAAGCAGTGGAAATTGGCAATGGAGGAGAGAATTGTTTTGGAGTGTTTGGCTCATGAGAGGAGCCCTAAGGAGCTGGAATTCAAGGCCAGTCAGGCAGAGGTCAGCAGTTATGGTGGCAGAGTTTCTTCAGTGCCCTCTCAAGACAGGAGGGTCCACATACCTAAGGATCCGGTGCCGGACTTTGTTGTGGGAGACAAGATTGATAAGTGAATTGAGGCCTATGAGACTGACCTGCAGATCCCTGGGGTGATTGCCAGGTTAGTCGGTGGAGGCATATCCCTAGGGAGGGGATGAACATCCTACTGGCCCTAGAGAAGGAGGACAGGATGAGGTATCCCCCATGAAGAAACCCCTTATCAGGAAGTCAGTCAGTCACAAGCTTTTATTATCGGTTAAAAACCATAAAAAGACATATATCCAAATTCACAGATAAAAATTGAAGAAATTTGGGCACTAATACATTGCAGTCCTAAAACATACTATATTCATATCACTGGTTAAAAAATTTTTAGAGAATACAGACATAAGAGAGATCTACATGATTTAAAATAGCGCTCACACTAAACAATCCCTAGGTATTTTATTTGTAGGAAACCTCATATACTACAATATTTATGTTACTACAGGATCAGTAGTTTGAGAGCTTTCGATTTTTAATTTTGCGCACCTTGAGTACCACAAAGACAGGAGAAATCTAGCGGCAGCAAACACTGTTAATGGGGTGGTGTCATATTTCAGAATTCTAAATACCTCCCTGTAGTCCCTAAGACCCCTGGACTTGCAAAATTGGATGATCCATTTAGCTCTTGCTTTAGAATAGGAGGGACAGAAGAGCAGAACGTGCAGATCTGTCTCACTGCTGCCCTCACACCCTGGGCAAGAGCTCGCTGTTCGTGGGACTTTTGACCACTTGTGTGTTACAGCCCTGAGAGGCAATGAACCATGTCTGAACTGGATGTATAGTTTCTTAGCCAGGGGGGCTGGATATCATCCAAGAATTTCTCGAAGAAGGGATGTACCTTGATATCCAGAAAGGCGTTGATCAACCTACCTATGGAGGAGTTTGTTAATGTGAAATCCATTCGATAACGCTTGAGTACCATTGTCAACGATTTCTTGGTAATCAAGACGCAGGTCTTCTCAGGGGAAGACCACATGTCCCCCATTCCAAGAACCTGGCACAGGTGCTTAATATGGTTTAGCCATAGGTTTTTCCCCACACCCCTTCTGGACAGAAGATCCCTTAGGTCCTCCCTATAGCTTATAAGCTCCGGGGTGGGCCAAAGTTGTCTCCAGTACAGCAGGGGACGATTTGAAACAATCTACTGTATAGGTACCAAACCTAGATCCAGCCATAAGGGGGTCAGGGGGGTGCTCAGGGGAAGTCTCAGGAGACGCCTGATAAAACTATTCTCAGTAAGGTATAGAGGGGCGGTGCCAACATGACCCCATAGGTTTGCACCATAGAGCGCACCCCCTTTCTCCTGGGCTTTATAGATTTCCATGGGCGGACCCAACAGTTTAAGAGAGGTCTCGTTAAAGACCTTTAGGATGCCGCAAGATGATTGGGCCAACTTCAAATTAGCCTTAGCCATGTGAGACCCCCAGTCCATTCTATTGTTTAGTGTATCCCCCAAATAGTCGAAGATAGACCCTCGATCCAACACTGTTCCATCCAAGTGGGGTGAGGCCAATTGAATAGTTTGGTATTATAGACCATGAACTTGGTTTTGGAGTGGTTAATCTCCAAGTTCCTCAGTCTACAGAAGGAGCAGAATGCCTCTAATGTTCGCTGAATGCCCATAGATGATTTTGATAGTAAAAGGGTGTCATCAGTGAACATTAGGGCAGGTATCTTGCGATCTGCTAGGCTTGGAGAGTCTAGGTCTCTTGCTCCCAGTAGATGTTCAATCCGCCCGTTAGGAAGAGGGAGAAGAGCGTGGGGGCCAGCACGGCCCCCTGCCTCACTCCCTTTTCTACCGGGAACGGAGCCGACAACTCCCCATTCCTCCCATACCTCACCCTTGCATATGTACCTTGGTGCATACGTTTAAATAGATGGCACAGGTAGGCCGGGGCGCCCATCTCTAGTAGTAATACCCAAAGCTTATACCTCTAGACCAGGTCGAATGCGGACCGAAGGTCCACAAAGATCAAGTACAAACTACCCGCCCCCAGGGAAACCATCTTCCAATAGACAAACTGTAGTCTAAACAGTTGGTCGATAGTGGAAAGCTTTGCACGAAAGATCGCTTGAAGAGAGGTTAGGATGTGATGTTCGTCCATCCTACTCTGCAACCTTGTTAGTAAGAAGCGGGCAAATAATTTCTGGAGGACGTCAATCAAACTGATGGGGCGGTAGTTGGCCGGGTCGAGAGGGGAAGCCTTTTTATGGATGGGTATAATTTCTGCCCCCAACCATGTCTGGGGGAACTCCATACCCTGTAGGATGGCATTAAAATAAACCCCGATGTAAAGGGGCCAAACCTTCTGTTCACTCAAGTAGAGGTCACCAGGGACCCTGCTCAAACTAAATTCCAAAAGGACCTGTAGTCTTGATCGTCCAAAGCTACTTTGATGCTTTCCCACCTTGCAACCTCCCATTCCAACCTGGTCTCCATGATCATTCTTTTATATATTTGCCTAGCGTTTCTGATGCTTGACTGGGACCCCGATTTTACCTCATTTATAAGGTTGTTTTTAGCCACCCTACAGTTTTTATTAAACCAATGGTCGTACTTTTTTTCCCTTGGCCTCTTAGTATCAGTAATATAAAAATAATCGGCCAAAGTAGAAAGAAGCTTGTTATGAATGCGCTGTAAAACCTCGAGATGGGGCGGATCACACTTGAGGCTCAAGAGATCACAAACCTCTGCTAGGGAGCATGCGACATTATTATATATCACAACTAGCTTATTAGGAGCTAGAGCGACCTTCACCCACCTAATGCGTCTGACACCCACCTCTGTAAAAAGGTTCAAATTAATAATGGTCTCCGCTGCTCCCAATTCATTTCGGTGACCCAGTGTGTTGATTAGTTCTAGTGACAATAGGTTGTGGTCACTATCGACCCTAGGTATGACAGAAAAAGCTCTCAGTCGGGCCCAGAATTCTACATTAACCAGGAAATAACCAATGGTCGTGCTTTTCCCCAGTCTATTAAAGGTACTTTTACCCAGGACGTCTGGGAGGAGTCTACCGTTGCAGGCCCTAAGCGAGTGTGTTACAACCAGCTTGTTAATCATGAGAGCCAAAGACCGTAAACACTTTACCGGGTACATAGTACATTCCGGAATAAGCCAGGTGTCGTCCTCATCCAAAGTTACAGAGGGTATCTCAAGAAACGGTTCTAAATGGCAATTGAAATCAATGCCGATAATTTTATGGTACGACGAGGGAAATGAGAGAAGGAGGACCTCTAGGGCCTCTAAAATAGATAAGCCCAACTGGTGTGATGAGGGGCGTAAGTATATGTTGATCACTGCCAGCATCAAACCATCCAGAAAGTTAAGTACAGTGCGAAGAGTGTCTGGGCAATGGGTATCTATTACCTTAGCTGAGCACCCCAAGTGCGCAGCAACCCAGATACACAACCCCCGAGGGTCTTCCCCTGGGTCCCTGCACAGCTGGTGAATAGAATGTCGCAAAACCTACCCTAACAGGAGCAGACAGGAGCCATGTCTCTTGAAACAGACACAAGTCATAACTGTCCATCAACTCTCCCCACTCCGGGTTGTGCAGCTTAGACCCCAGCCCTGCTACATTCCAAGACCCAATTAGTGGTCTACGAGTCACCGCTCGAGCTGGGGAAACTTCAGTAGGTTGGGACACGTTAGAGGGTGGAGATACTATATGTGTATTTATGTACAACTCCCTTTCGCCTTCTATGGGGCCGATATTTTGGGATGATGGAGATGTTGTTGAGCTGTCCACCATATACCTAGTGACCGACTCGGGGCCCCACCTCAGCACTCAAGCCCTCCTCAACATGGCTCCTGGGTAGATTCGAAACCATTCTGTCTGGGCCCGGGGAAGGTGATGGTCAATCCACATTGCTTAAGGCGCTATATCTATTAGCCACGGATAAACTATAATCTAGTTCTTGTCCGCCCTGGTGGAAATAGGTTGGAACAGGCCTACCCTGTGCTAGAACTCATGGATAAAAATACCCCAGGTGGCAAGTATTGATTGAGCCCACCTTAAAAGGCCCTCCATTACCTAATATGTGTTTAACTACTCCAGGATCCCTAAAATTGACAATAACACAGTCACCACAGATATCTTTAGGTCTAGTCCCTAACCAGCTGACTCTTCGAGCGAATAAAATCTCCCCCCTGGCCAGGTCCCATTAGGGGTCTATGTCTATTTAACCAGAAGATGATTTTATTCTTTAGCTCAGGAAATGTTTCACCACATTCACTGACTGTGAGCACCACCACATACGGAGATGCTTCCGAAGGTAGCTGGGGGCAAGGAGGAGATTTTACGAGTCCGTTTTCATAAGATTTCAAAGCGGGGTTATTTTGAGACCTCCCCCGATCTGGGCGCTGTTTACCAGGGGATTTTGGGATGGGGAGTGGAGCACAAGGTATCGAGCCAGATGCGGCTAAAGGCACATTAGGTCGATTAGCTAGGCCAGGACCAGTCGAAACAGAGATAGGGCCAGATGTTGGTAGCCCTTTACCGGTCGGAAACGGCCGAAAATACCGATTTTCGGCCTTTTCCGACCAGTAAAGGGCTATGGAGTTGTAGGGGCCAAAAAAACGTACATTTTCGGTAATTTTACCGAATCGGTAATTTTACCGTATCGGTAAAATTACAGAATCGGTAAATTGACCGATTCTGTACATTTTACCGATTCGGTAAATTTACCATTCGGTAAAAATACCGAAAATGTATTTTGTGATGTAGGTAGCACTTCTAACAGTGCTACAGGGCCTTCAGAATTCGGTATTTACCATGCAATACAATTGCATAGTAAATTACGAATTCTTGTGTACATGCACATCTGTGCATGTACACCTGTGCCATTTGGCACAGAGACATGCCCTAAGGGCATGTATGTGTGCCACATGGCGCAAAAGCCAGTTACAGGGGTGCAACATGGTGTCAAAGTGACACCCTGTCCCCCTTAGCAATTCGGTATTTTTACCGATTCGGTAAATACCGAATCAGTATTTGCTATTAAATCCTATGGGCTTCAAGGCCCATAGGATTCAATAGCAAATACCGATTCGGTATTTACCGAATCGGTAAATACCGAATCTTACCGATTCAGTAAAAAATACAGAATTTTTACCTAAATCTCATTTACAGATTCATAAATACCGAATCGGTAAAATTCGGTATTTATGAATCGGTAAATGAGATTTACCTACATCTGGCCCATAGATTCCTGCGTATTTAGAGGGGCCAGATCGTGTGTAGGGTTATCAAGGCAAATATTATCGGCTGGATTTAAGCCTTTAGTGGCCGACTTAATTGTACCTGGAACCACTTTAGTGGCAGGGTTCCCCATTGGGGTGGCTGACTGTACTCCACCTAAGCCTTTGTTATTTATCAATGAAACTAGTCTATCAATCCTCCTGGACAAGATTTTAAAATGAGAGTTGATAAGCTGTTCCATGTGGGCCTGAAGATCGATTAGGAAATGAGTAGCCCAGACGGCAGGAGCTATGGTGGGGAAAGGAGGGCCAGGGTCGGACTGTAGAGGGTCAGGTGTAGCTACTACTCTCTTAGCTAATTTTTTTGCAGGTTTTGACTTCTTACTTCTACCTCTAAGGTTTGTGAGCCTTTATGCCTGCCGGGGGGATGGGGGGGGGGAGGGGGCGATACAGCCTCTATAGAGACATTCACGTCAGGCACAATCTGAGCGCATGGTAGCTCAGAAAAAGAGGGCATGAAAAATGACGTAGATTCAGGGAGGTTAACTGTGGCTACGGAGAGATCCCCCATAGAAAGGGTGGGCAATAGCCAGGGTAGGTGAGAGTCGCCTTTCAGTATTCTCTATAGCCGTGGCCACAACCCCTATTGTTTTTTGGAGCATTTTGTCGATAGCTGTTAGGCTCGGCAGTGGTTGGGTCGTTGCCGCTTTTTGCCTAGTCATGGGGCGAGAAGTTATAGGGTTAGGTTTACCCATACTGCTAAACGTAGGTACTTAAACAATTGTATTCTCCAATGATTCCAATTTTAAGAAGTGAAGACGCTATCAGGCCAAGCTTTGACTGATTAAAAAGATTGTAGTAGTTACCACATCAAATCAAAGTTTCAAGCTTCAAGCAGACACTTCCAGGGGGGCTTGGTGGGGTGACCCAGCCCAGACTTCTTCAGCCCCTGGCAGCCCAGTGCTGCAAAGTAGTTATTGTTCTCAGGACTCCCATCCCAATACTGAGAAGAAGAAAAAATTGTTCCCTGACAGTAGGTCTGCAGGGAAGGCACCCCTGAAGTGCTTCGATTGTCAGCAGGAAGGGCACTTCAAGGGAGATGCCAAGCGTCCCAAGCGAGCACAACTTCCCACCGGTGGGCAGTCACTGGTGTTGGCTAGTGCAGCGCTTGGTGAGGAGATTTCATCAGATAGTTTGGGGGAGAGCAAAAAGAGTACACTGGTGTCCCTGGATGACAGAGAGATGGTGCAGTGAAATTACGTTCCTGACAATACTAGGAAGTACAGTCAGTGTGTCTACATCAATGGGCAGAGAGTGTGAAAACTGAGGGAAAAACAGCAACAGCGCCATAAAATATTCAAAAGGTCATGTATATTCAATTTATACAGATTTGGAATACATTGGTGCACCATCAAGTGAAAAAGTGACAGAGCAAGTGCCTGTGCAAAAGTAATTAGTGTTTAATATTTACAATCAAAAAGCTAGAAAGATGAATCACAGTGCACACTGGCAATATATCGGTGACAATTTTGCATATTTTATGTCTCTGGTGTTGTTATTGCTGTTATTCCCTCCGTTTTTACACCAAAAAAGGTCTTAATGTTTCAGTGCGAGTACTGGCTTGCCTCCTGTTCTGAAGTCTCATGGACATCAAAGACTTTATTCAACCCTGCTATAGCCTTCGGACTCTACCAATGGTGAGCCTTGCCCTGCCAAATGATGCTAATCCAATCCTGGGCTCTTGGAAGTGGATTTTCTGGCTATCTCTGCTAAAATCCTGCATTGCCATCCTTGCTCCAGTTGGAACTGACACATCTCATCTCGACGCCAAAGCATTGCCGCCACTCTTGCTCCGAGGACATCTGTGGATAAGTGTGGCTCAACGGTTAGAGGCAGCAGACCCGGAGGCAGAGGTCTGCCCAGGACCAGGGTTCAATTCCCGACGCGGCCGGGTGCAGGACCAATGTCAGCGGGCCCGATAAATCTCGCCTCGGTGCCACTCTAATCATGGGGTCCCGCGCTGCAACTCTGGGCAATAGCTTGCTTAATCTCCACTCTGGCCCCATCACCACCGGGGATGCCTGGCTGCACCTTAGGGATGCCCGGTAAAGGGACCATCTCACAGGGAAAGCCAGGACGGGTTCCCCAGTGGTACAGCGCTGGGACGCCTCCGGGTAACCATGCGCTCTATAAATCCAACATTCAATCATTCATCGCCGGGTGCATGGTTCGACAATGACCCATTGCCTTCAACACCAAAGGCTTGACAATGACACATCTCCCAAATGCACGACTCGAATATGACGCATCACCTAAGATTGATGCTAACTCATCGCCTCCAACTGCTTCTAGCAACTTGTTTCACGTCGTAGAAAAATACTCCAAAAAGGTACTGTTTGCAGCAACCCCTAAACGACTCCTGTATCTGACCCACACTCCATTGCGGTCAGCCTGACTTTGCAGATTTGACGGGGTCAAGCACGACTCCGGTTGGCATTTTATGCTTTTAAGCACTATATTTCACTTTAATCCTGAAAGATGTATAACTCTGGTCCTACTTATTGGATTTTTTGTCGTAAGCTCTATTTTTCTAACCTGGTTTGGAATATTTTTGTGTGTTGTTTTCAACGTTTTACTATTTAAAGTGTTGCACAAATACTTTACACATTGTCTCTTAAATTAAGCCAGACGGCTCTGTGCCAAGCTACCACAGGGTGAGCACAGGTTAATTTAGGGTGTGTATCTGACTTACCCTGACTAGGATTGTGGTCTCCACTTGGACAGGGTGCATACCTCTGGAAACTAGTGAACGAATTTCCAACATTCATGGACAATACCAAAGTGACTCTGGCGAAAAGGTGGTCTACGTGTAGATGTTTTAATGACAGCCATTGAAAAACTGTTCGGCTTCTAAACTGTTTGTGATCAGAATTGCGTTTTTTGCTCATTTGAAAGAGTTTTATAGACTACTAGCAGCCCACACCGACATTGCCCCGACCCCCTCCCGCCCCGCCTCGCCTTTGCCTTTCCTGAGCCGCCAAGACACCTATTAGCTCCACGGACCAGATGGAAGCAGGGCCAACCGCCCGCCCCCCTCCCGTCCCGATCCCCTCCCGCCCCGCCTCGCCTTTGCCTTACCTGAGCCGCCTCTAATGCTGGTTTTTAGGTCGAGCAGACCTAAAAAGCAGGCGAAGCCTGCTTTGTCTGAGAAGACATCTTTTGTTGGCGTGTTCCGATGAATGTGAGACAGGGGATGTGCACGAGCTTTCCATCAGCGATTTCACCTCGTGGGCGAGCACGCCCAGTCCGGCGCCATGCACATCCCCTGCCTCTGATTCTCACCGAAACACGCAGTCAGGCACACACGCAGGCAGGCATACACGCAGACAGGCACACAAAGACACAGGCACATACAAGCGCACGCACACACAGCCACACACGCACATGCACCCACCCCCCCACACACAGCCACGCACGCAACCCCACCACTCACGGGCGAGCACACATCCCACCCACTCACCGGTCTCTTTCTGCGTGTTCCGTGTCTCTCTCTCCCTCGGGAGCCAGTGGGTCAGTCTCAGCATGGGAGGTCCGCACTGGTATCCGCTGGTCTTCACCCGGGCCCCCTCCTGGGACCCGGGACTTTAGCTGCCACTTCGTCTTCGCTCCGGGGCTCGCTCCTAAAAACGAAACTTTGGAATCACGCGCATGCGCAGGCAGCCCCTGCCCTCAGTTACAGCCCAGTACTGAGCTGCTTTCGGTTTGGTTTCGTAGTCTTCCGTGTTCGCTGCGGTGGCTGCTGTTGTTTGTACTTGGTCTAAGTGCTTTGGGGAGATGATCGGGATATAATGTTATTGTGCATGTCATGCTGTGCCGCAAGAATATTAGTCTTCTTTTGTGCCCCATAAAGCTTTTATCTAACTTCTTTTTATTGTATGATTCTAGCATTTGTTTAGCGCATACTACCCTTTAGTGGGGTGCTGAAGGGCTTAGCCACATGGATCGGAAGCAACACTGTGTGTGCTGTATGGCAGGAAAGGTGTTTTTAGCCTTTATGTAAAGTGTTTTCATGTCATGAACGATGTCCACCGAGGATGCAGCGTCTGGCGGGGTGAGGTGTATGTGAGGGAAAGACATGCTACTGATGTTGCTTTTGCACCTGCACTGTGATTGTTACTTTGAACAACTTCTATCCAGTGGCATTTTCTTATTCACAGTTAGAAGGGTAAAAGGCGGAGTCTGACCCAGCAAAGGTTTGAATCTGTAACGTTCAGGGTATAATTTATGCACCTCAGTGTATAGTAGGTTAAAGGGTGGTGTATGTCTGTCCAGCAATCTCTTTCACTCCGTCACCCACCCTGCACAGTCACCCACCCGCACGTCACTGTGCAGGGTGGAGCTCCCCCCCCCTCCCCCATCCCTGCCCTGAAGGCCTGTGAAGTAGGAGAGACGTGTGCACTCTACTAATAAGGGCTTTTTATATGTTAAGGCTCCAAAGCGTTTTTTAATTGACAAGGATTTAGTTTTAACAAAACATAAGTCATACTCGTTTTATTATCCACGGGGAGTTACCGTGACCGTTAGGGAGAGTCCAACCTTCATTGCTACCTCTGAGCTCAGCAGTTTGTTGTGCTGAGTCACCTAGCTACATGACACTTCCACCGACCCCACACAGACCCTTCCTCGTTGTCAGTCTCCCCTAATTGTCGCTCTCCTTAACACCCACCCCCCATAAATCAGTTTCCTTAATTTGCTAACATTGTTGTCCGACCCTATTTCCGCTCAGTTTCTCTTGTTGTGCCAGGGTCGCACAGATCGTCCGCTCGTTGTAAAGTGTGGTTGATCCCTTTCCTTTGCTTATTGCTATTTTTAGGTAATAAACTTGTACTAATGAGGTAAAAAGTTTTGCTTAGACCGTGGTAATCAGTGTAAAACCGACAAAGTAAGGAAATTATACTGTTACGAAATGTAGCGCTTTACAAGGCGTAATTTGCCCTTTTTTCTCACAATTTTGTCATCTCTGCTGCGTAATTTGCGCTTCCCCTATTAGTAATTCCAGACCAATTTAACCCACCTCCCCCCTCGTTGGTGCACAGCAGACCCTGGGGCCTTGTGAGCCCACAGTTAGAAGAGCCGACAAGTTGCTTTCTCAGTCACTCTGTCATGCTGCTGTCAGTCATCCGTTTAACGTTTGTTCTGTCATTGTTTTGTAACCTTGTGGTGTTGCCGGGCTGATGCTAACAGGTTGTCTCATTCTAATCCTTATCAGTACCACACACTCCCACCCCACGGCTTCCGTTCTTCAGTCTTGCCCTCCTTTTCGTGTTTGACTGCACAACATGTACTTTAATTTTGTTATTTGACAGCTATAGTTGTTTTATTTGTGCCTCTCCTTTTTTGGCTGCTCTGAAGCGAGCAGAGCTTTGCCCCCACATATAGAAAGCTGTGGTTTTGGAATGCTACTGCCCTGGTGTGCCAGCCAGCAATGCAATAGGTCTCGTATTTGCAAGAGTTTAAACTATTGGCATAGTAAATCGCAATGCCTTTTATTTATGTTTTAAAAATCAACACATAAATAAAGGCATTGTCATTTACAATGCCAATAGCTCAAACTCTCGTAAATGCGAGACCTTTTGCATTGCAAATGCTTGTTTGTTGTACTTAGGGACGGACACGGAGCAGATGGAAGCAGGGCCAACCCCCCGCCCCCCTCCCGTCCCGACCCCCTCCCCTCCCACCCCGCCTCGCCTAGCCCCACCTCGCCTCGCCTCGCCTTTGCCTTACCTGAGCCAACGCTCCTCCCTGCGCTCCTCACTTCACCGCTGCTCCATGTCCGCCGCTCCTCCTCATCCTCACGCACGTCGCGGCCAGCGCTACGTCGCGGCCTGCGCAACTTTCAGGGGACTACTTTTTTTTTAGTTAAATTTTTTAATTTACATTTAATTATCATTTTTTATAGCCTATGTCCATCTGCACACCCTGGCAATTTCAACGATGTATCAGGTGTGTGGATTGGCGCTGTGGTTCCCGAGTTTACCTTGCTCAAAGGTTGTGTTCTCTCTTTATAATAGTAGTATAGATTATAACATAAGTTACTTCACTGTGTATGTGCTAAATGTGCTGTGTGTGTGTTTATGTAGGTGTATATGTCTGTAGGAATGTATGCGTGTGTGCATGCGTGCGTGCGTCTATGTAAGCTGGCCTGCAAGCATTAGTTTCACAGCTAAAGCACGGAAGCATTTATTTTTAGAACGATTTTACGTTACAGGAACTTAACAATATTCCTTCTTGTCTCCGGCTCCTAAAGCAGAAAATAAAAGTGCACATGAATTGGTCTCCTATCCTGGTGACAGCAAAAGAGCAACGTTTTCCTCACTCCAATGGAAATTAATGGAGCATGCATTCCTCGTTCGGAGTCTATTTGAAGCTGCAGCAGGGGATAGCACATCTGGCAAAACTACTTCCAGTCATATTATTCCACGTGTAATATCGTCTACGCCACGTGAGGCAGCATTGTGACACATAAAATGACAGGAACGCGTCGTCCAGTGTTTTTGACTCACCGAAGTCCAAGAAATGAAAGGTCAAATTGACGATTAAGTCTCTTTTGCACTATTTCCATGGTAGTTACCCTGATGTCATCTCGGTTTGTCATAAATTACCAAATGTTGAGAAAGTTTTAGCTGGTGTTTGATCTTTAGGGCAAGTGATGGCACAGCTTAATTGACACATTGTTAGTACTATTTTTCTGCTGAGCAAAATACTTTGGGCTTTATTTATGAAGTCCTTGAGCCACCGGTGCCTCACTTTTTCCCATGTTAAAAGTGACGCACCGGCGGCGCAAGGCCTTCATAAATAAGTCCCTTTATATCTTACGAAAATAACACAGCCTAGGCTTTTGTGTTTTATAATTTCGTATAAACTGAGATGTCAGTAGCCTTTTTCCTATGTTTATTAATTTATGCATTTCTTACTGGTAATCTTCATTAAAAGAGAACAGCTCTTCATCATCACAGTCGTTTTACAGTGAAGGTGACACCACATCCTGGAGACAGACAGTCCCATTTGACCTTCAAGTTTCAATTTATTAGCCCATCTCCTTGCTCTGCATATAAATATATAGGCATAAAAAGCAGACATATGTGGATGGAGCGTCAGAATATGGAAGAGAGCAGGAGGGAGGAAACGTCAAGCACAGCGGCGAAGAAGATGTGCTCTGAAGTAAGCAATCAGGACTTCACCCCTATCTATTTTCTTTTTATATTTTAGTTAACTGCGTTCTCTCTTGTGCATCTTATATTTTAGCTCTAGTTGCTAACCACGTTCCTCAACTTTGTTCAGCAAGACCTCCAGAGGAGCAGATTTCACAGTATTCACTGTTCTATATCACTATGTGCCCACCATGCATCCCCACTTACTGCATGGACTGCGTGCAGTTCCCCTTAGTCTTCCCCTGACCTCCACATAACCCGGAAGACAGGAATGAGGCGGTGTGAGGGATAGGAGTGTACGTTATTTTCTCCCCCGACGGAGGCTGTGTACAGGGTTTTAACTGCCACCCTAACTCTGTAGACGTCTGGAAAGTGCTTTTTAAGGGAGCGAGAGATGTTTATTATCCGTTAGGATGGTTGTTCCCTTCACCTATGATAGCATCGCCATGATACATGACTGCAAAGTCCTGACAAATGACGATATAGAGCTGGTGCATAATGGTACTTTCCCTTCCCTACTATCACATTATTTAATATATGATATCAATACCATGGCACTTGATAATATCAAGGTGATCAAAGAAAAGTAAAATATATCCTTCCGCCTCCCAAAAATATTTGCAATTTAATTTACTTGAAACTCAACATGTTCAGCTTGTCTCCGATAAAACAGGGCTCTGGCTTACAGTTTTTCCACGGATCTGCATAATGTACAGATTTGCAACGTTTAATATAGGTGCTATACCCACATATATGTCCCATAGCCACAATCCTAATAAGGAAAATGGTGGCAGTCTATAATCATTTTTTCTAAAAAGCAGTTACATTCCAACATAACATACATCCAAAGCATATTCAATATTTTCGATTCATGGTCCAGAAAAAGGGTGAACTAAATGGGAATCTAATCTCCACTAGCGGTTAGAAAATAGAAAATCTGCCTCACCTGCAGTGGAATCTAAAAAGCATAAACAAGCAATCAATATTCAGACCACAGGGAACACAGGCATGACGTCCCTGCTGCTACAGGCACTGGCAATGCACCTGGTGTGGTTTGTGGATCAAATACCTGCTGCTGTGGAAAAAGAAGGGTAAATTGCCACACAAGGAAAAAATAAACACAACACATATTATACCCAATCACCAACAAATACGTCTCACAAATGGAAAAACATATCCCAAATCAACACACCCATCCAAATGCATACCTATTCCCCAATTGTTTACGTGTGGAGTGTGAAGCAGATGTTGTGACGTGGGTACACTGTGTTAAGCAGTGACCCCAGAAACTTTGAAACAAATTGTGATACAAGTATGGAAGTAATTTCCCCCCTCAATGTTACAAGTTCTCTAAGTGGCAATCACTACAAACCCAGTGAGGGCACCTCATTGATCATGACACAAATGTGCAAAGTACTGGCCTTCAACATCCCACCCATATGAGTTTTTTTTTTTTAAACCTTTATTGACCCATATGAGTTAATTTCAAAAGTAAAAACAAACACCAGTCTTGGCCTTTGTTGTAACAAAGTATTTTCAGGTGTCTCAGTGCAAGTGCTGCAATTTTCCTGATTGACATGTCGCTGCACTACTGTTTGTCTATGGTTGATGATTCTCACAGGTAGTTCAACAGACAATCAGAAGATTTGGCTAACATCTTGGGTGCATGTTAATTGATGTGTTACTCTAGCCCAATGCACATGTTTGGCTAACAGAACCACTATTCTTGATATGGCAGGCCTAGCCTGTGTTTTTCAATAATAGCCGCGGTCCGTGCAGGTAACAGCGGTATTGTTTTGTCTGCAGTTTTGCACCAAGTATTGGGAAGTGCCACCCCATATCCCTTGCATTGCAGCCTGACATAGCTCTGTGTTTTGATGGTGTCTACTGACACGATGTGGGACGGCAACACACAACTTTTGGCTTGCTCACTTTTTATTTTTTTTGCTGATGGGTGTTAAATTATGTTATGTTAGGAACTTTATAGAGCGCATTGTTACTCCATTCGGAGTGTCCCTGTGCTAGGCTTCCAAGGACCCACAGGTCACCACACACCGCTCTGCTCACTCAAATAGGTTTTAGATTTGTTTCAGAAAATAGCTTCTGAGCGTTTCAGTCTCAGCTCAAGCAGGTGGGAATTCCAAAGTTTAGCGGTCAGATACCAAAAAGAACGGCCACCCAAACGTGTTCTATTTACCTTAGGGACCACAATCATTGCTGTCCCTGAGGATCTAAGACACCTGTTAGGAAGGTATTGTTTAATCAGGGGAAATAGATAACACAGGACATTCTGATTCAGGATTTTAAAAAAAAAAAAGCAAAGTGCTTTTGAAGGAAACTCTTTCCTTGATAGGTAGCCCGTGAAGCTTAGAGGGAGCTGAGTCAGTGGGAGAATATCTGGAAATGTTCAGAAGCATCCGTGCAGCAGCATTTCTAACCCTATAAAGCGTTTTCAGTCTATCCTGGGAGGCCCCAAGGTATAGCTCATTGCAGAAGTGTAATCTAGACACCAAGAGAGCCTGTACAGTTGTCTTTTTTCACCTACTCAGGAAGGAAACCCAGGGTCTTATTTATGAAGGCCTTGCTCCGCCGGTGCATCACTTTTAACATGGGAAAAAGTGACGCACCGGTGGCGCGAGGCCTTCATAAATAAGGCCCCCAGTATCTCTTTCTAAGCATTTTTAAAAACCCGAAGCGGGTTCCAGCCAAGGAAGTGATCTAGCCATCAAAGCACAGGGTACAGTCTAGCACAATCCCCACATTTCTGTCTTTTTGTTTAGGGTTCAGTGTGGACCTAGATTCTCTGGCTACCAGGCAGAAGACCATATTGAGGGGTGTTTTCCCACCACCATGACTTCATTTTTTTAGCGTTGAGTCTAAGACAACTGAGATCCATCCATGTGGCCAAGTCCACCAGACATGATCTGAAGCTAGCAATTGCAGTGCCTTTGTCCTGACCAGAGTGACAATTAGCTGAGTGGCATCTACATCTGACACGATATTGGCTTCATGACCCTCAATCACATCAGCAAGAGAGCACATATATAGATTGAGTAGGGTCGGACTCAGGGCCAAGTCCTGTAGCACTCCCTAATGCAGAGGAAGGATATCAGAAGTGCATGGCTGCTGAGGCACTTGAAAGGTGTGATTCTGGAGAGAGTTTGCCAGCCACTCAATACCACAGCCCCTGATGCCGTGTTTCCACAGCCGTTCCAATAGAAGATCATAGGACACAATGTAGAAGGCCACACTTAGGACCAGCATGACCAGGGCCACTGCCTTGGCCTCATCAGCAATACATCTCAGAGACTCTGAAGCCAGCAAGAGTGCGGATTCTGTACTATATTGTGGTCTGGATCCAGACTGAGTCTCATGAAGAATCGCTGTCTCGTTGATGATTTAACTATCCGAAACAATTCCCTAGAGGAGTTACTAGCCAGCTCGATCTTCCAAGTAAAGAAGTACATCCTTCATATTAGTTTCTGGTATTTCTTCAAGGCGCTAAGGTAAGGAGTTTTATCGGTGCAATTGTACTCCCTGTGCCACAAGCATTCCAGATGTTTACATGACTGCTTCATCAGCAGGAGGTAATCAGTAAAACATGCTGCTGATGGTTTGGAGCATGTGATATTACATGCTTTCAAGGGTGCTATCTTTTCTAAGGTCTCATTAACCCAGGCCTCTACCTGAAGAACAGCTACCTGGTTTGAGTGACTCAACAATGGAGGGTTCAAGTTCGCAGCTGGCGCAAAAGCATTAGGATCATGTAAAGACCATTTGCTCGTTTGGTTACAGAGCACTCTGGGTACTAATGGAGCAGAGGAACTCTTAGGTTTTTGGAAAGAGAGAATAAGATGGTCAGGCCATGTAACAGGTATCGGATGAACATAACTAAAATGAGGAGATTTCCCAAAGATAGGATCTAGAATATGGCCTCCTACGTGGGTAGAAGTCTGGGCCAACTGTGTATAGTGTAACCGCCCAAGGTCGTCAATTAGAGAAGATGCATTGCAGCAGGCGGCATCTACAAATTGTAAGTTGAGAATGTCCCAAACCAGAAAATTAGAATAAAGAAGGGCATAAGCAGGTACTATGTCCATCAGGGATGTCACAAACTGTCTAGAAGGACCAGGCATTAGATAGATTAAAAAGCCTACTAGTATGCAGCTGCTAGATAACACTAAGGCAAAACAGGCTGCTTCACACCCGACAATATTTACTTAATCAAACCTGCACTGTAGGTTGCATTTAAAAATAACTGCGATCCCACCCTTTAGTTGGGTCTATCTAGTCTCAGGATAGCATAGAATGGCATCCAGGATATCTGGTACTGAATGAGCTGTATGCAAAGTTTCGATAAGAAAGAGAGCTTCAGTGACAAATAACCAATGTAGCTCTTCAAGTCGTGCCTATTCTTTGTCTCTTATGTCCACCAACCTTACCAAAGCCCTCTATGACAATTTGTAGACAACTGTGTTTCCTGGAAAGGTGTAAATTGTTCTGTCAAAGTGTATTCTGATCTTGGGGCATGCGTTGTTTCCAAGGAGGAATGGGCACTGGGTATTTTTGAGTTGTGCTGTTTATCGTGATGACTTGTGATATTTCTAGTCTGAGTTCACTTCTGTTGTTACTTCTGTGATTTTAAACATGGCCAATGTACATGTGTGTTTGGAATGTGGGATTGATTAAATATTTGGATGGTGATATGAAGAACTGATTGTAATGTATGTTATAGTATTGAAGATGCATCAAACATGCCCACTGTCATTGATGCTTCAGTTTTGTGTTTGGCCTCTGTTGTTGAATGAATGCAGTTGTTTGGTGTCAGTAAGCTTACTTATGAGGGTTCCCCTTCAGTGTGTGATTTGATTTTGGTTTTATCTACATTTCATTACGGGAAGGTGGAATGTTTCCTGAAGGTGTACATATAGGTGATTAACCTACCTATGTCTTAATGGTCTCATGCAGTTTTCGAAGTCATACTTGACCTAAGCAGCTTCTGTCAGGCATGTCCAAATATTTTGCTACCAGGTGATTATTGGTGCCAAGGCAAACCAGCATATACTGGCAACCATTTTTATTATATTGTGGCCGTAGTGTTGCATTCTATTGGCACCCTGTACTTACTGATGTCCAGTCTGCCTTCTCCTCTCATGGCTATGTCCTGAGAAGCTACATGTCCCCATCTCATGTTGTTGGGGCTTCATATAGAGGGTTCACACTCTCCAAAAGTCATTCCATCTTTTACAACGTCATCCTGTGACTGTTGCACTACCAAAATACCATAACTAAAATATTATCTTAAATAAATAATGCAGCATAACATCAATTACCCCAATATCATAAATATAAGTATGTATAGGTAGGTATAGATTTACTATACTTAACTCACCATCCGCATACCTTAACACATGTAATTCAAAAAGGTATACAGATGTGAAGTTAAGACCAGTAAATCTACTTATCAGCATGAAATTGCAGAATTTAGGATTATGGATAAGATATTTTTGTAGCATGACATTTTTTGACTTGAGATTCTGACATACAACCACAAAGCTTCTACCATGTCCATCTTGTTGCTTCACATTGCCCAACAAAGGCTGAGTTTAATTGTTTGCACCTCATCTCCACACAACTGTGTCTCTTCCCTCACAATTTCATCCTCATTACCTTTAGCGCATTTTCTGTGAAAATATGTGCTCTTTTGATGGCCATGTCGGTATTCTGCATGATTTGAGGCACTCTTCTGTTCACTGTGAGTCAAATTGTTTAGTTTGGTGGGCTCATCAGGTTAGTAGGTCTAGCAACAGATGCTGCTCATTGCTAAATATTTTTCTCTGGTATAGCGCTGGTATACCTTAGCTGTCATTGTGTTGAGGAATGCCACAGGGTTGTGTGTGAGAAGGTGATGTGAAATGGGGTAGGTAGACTACACTCTGTCTTTGAGGAACGAATCAAACAGTTTGAAAACATTATCACATATTCTGGTATTGTGAAATATTTGCAGTAGTGTGTGGTGGTAGACTGTTACAAATGCAGCTGATAAATCCAGAAATAATGAGGCAGCTACTCCATTTTTGCCCACTGTGAGGGTTAGTTTATCCCAGATGTATATGATGACTGGCTCTGTGTCTCTGTCTAATCTGAAACTGGACTGTTGATCTGACAGTAAGCTATAATGTTCAGTAAGGTTAGAGAGCTGAGTATACACTACTTTCTCAATTTATTTTCCTAAGAATGGTCTAGTTGATATGGGCGCGATTTTTTTTTTCAGAGAGGTCTGATGTAGGAGGGTTTGAGCTCAGTTGGGAAGTAACCTAGTTCCCGGGACTTTGAGAGTAAGCTTTTGGCTACCTCTCCTACACAGTTTGAGCGAAGGACATCTTTAAAGATTCTTGGTGGTGCTGTATCTGATGGTGACCCTGATGGTCTGGCTACAATGTTAATATAGAGGAGGTCTTATTTGAAAGGGTATTCAAGGTATGCATTGATGTATGGGTATTGGTGTCTTTCTGTGGTGGTGAGGTCATGCATTGTGGTGGTGTTGTCCGTGTTCTCTTCCAGTTCAATCTTCGTAATTTCTTTAGATGAATTCATTGGCGATTTTGTCACAGGCGTCTTGTGATTATGGAGTGTCATTGTTTAGACACTCTGCATTGTGGAATTCTATCAGAATTTAATGGAGTGTCTTTTTTTGGTTCTTTATGGCTCTTTCTTAGGCTCTATTATAGCACAGTAGCATGCTTTTGTCTATTTCATCTCCTATTTTTTTCATTTTGTGTTTTCATTCTTTTGATGTCATTAATCCATGTGCTGTTATTTTTATGGTCAACTCTGGATGTAGTTTTTGTTGGTATCGGGTTATTCCTCTGCAGTAGGGAACCAGTCTTAGAAGGTGTGTATCTCTTTCAGACCCATGTTTGTTGTGTATTCTTTCAGCATGGATGTTGAGTTGCTGGATGTCTGATGCAAATATGACATCTGGCATGTGTCCCATGCAGTGAGTAGGGCAAGAAATGATGTGTTGTAGGTTAAAGGCTTCAAGGTGGTTGTGATAGTTGTGTTATGTTATGTTATGCGTTTGTTGAGCGCGACAGCTGCGCCAGCAACGGGGCGTCCCGGCGCTAAGAACCATAGCACAACCTACTGGAAGGAGAGGGAGAGTAGAAGCTTACAGAAGTGGGAAGAGGTGAGTTTTTATTGCTTTGCGAAAGGCGGACAGGTTATCAAGGCAGCGGATGTGCAGGGGAAGGGAGTTCCAGAGTTTCGCTCCCAATAGTCTGAAGGAGCGACCCCCGATACGGCAGAGTTTCGTGTGGGGAACCACTACTAAGTGTTGACCCATGGAACGAAGGTTGCGTTGAGGGGTATAGGGTGTTAGAAGCGGACGGAGGAGTTCGGGGCCTTCAGTTTTAAGTATTTTGAACGCAGTGGTAAGGGCCTTAAATTTAATGCAGGCTTCCACAGGAAGCCAATGGAGTCTCTGAATGGTGGTTCTAGCAGAGCACCTTCTAGGAAGGCCGACTATTGCCCTAGCCACTGAGTTCTGAATTCGTTGGAACCTGGTTGTCTCGGCTTTGTTAGCGCCTAACAATAAGACGCTCGCATAGTCCAACCGGGCAAGGATGGTAGATTGGACAATGAGCTGCCGCGTTTTGGGGTCAAAGAAGCCTAGAATGGGATTAAGGCTTCTCAGCAGTCCGATGCAAGTAGCTGCTACTCTTTTAGTCTGAGTTTGGTAGTTCAGCGCGGAGTCCATCCATACTCCTAAGTTTATAACCAGAGGTTTGGGAGGAGGGATGGGGCCCAGCAAGGGAGGCCACCAGTGGTCATTCCAATAACTGGGGTTCTTGCCCAGAAGTAGTACCTCGGTTTTCCCTGCATTTAGTTGTAAGCAGTTTGTCGTCATCCAATGGGCCAGTCCATCCCTAAATCTTGTGGCAGAGGTAGAGGGCACCTCAGTGAGAGTGATTACCAGCTGTGTGTCGTCGGCGTACGACACCAGCGTGAGATCCCATTCTTTAGCCACTGCCGCAAGAGGCTGCATATACAAATTAAAAAGGGATGGACTGAGGGCAAAGCCCTGCGGGACTCCTTGGCCGATAGCGTGTGGTTGGGAGATGAATGGGGGGGCTGAAACACGAAAGGATCTGCTCGTAAGGAACGAGCGGAACCATTCAAGGGCCAGATCACTGATCCCAATGCCTTCCAGACGACTCAGTAGGATATCATGAGAGACCGTGTCAAAGGCTGCGCTGAGATAGAGTAGTATCAGCGCAGCACTTTGACCGGTGTCCATAATCTCCCGGAGATGTTGCAGTGGTGGATAGAAGGGCGGACTCCGTACTATGTCCAGGCCTAAACCCGTGTTGAGAGGGATCCAAGATGTTATTTTCGGCCATATGGTCAGTAAGTACGGCGTTCGCGTGGGCTTCTGCTAGTTTGGACACCCAGGGGAGCAGTGAAATGGGCCTATAATTCTCCGGCTTGTGGGGTCTAGGGTGGATTTTTTGATAATGGGAGTGACCCATGCCTGTTTCCAACAGGTAGGTACCGTGGCTGATGAGAAAGAGAGATTAAGAAGCGTGGACAAAGAAGGAAGAAAAAAGTCCAACGCTCCTAGGAACTGTAGTTGTGGTTAGATTCTTCTTGTCAAACGAAATGTTGAGGCCTCCTAGAATGCATAGGTTTGGGTGGTCCAGATGGGTGTTGGTTAATGTATCAAGTATTGCATCTTTAATGAGTTGTTACAGTGAAGGTGATACCACAACGGCTTGCTCTAAAGATAGGGCAGGGGAAGCTGAGGTAGCACTGGGTTTGGACTGACCCAAGGAGAATGGACATGCTTACACAAGCAGTTTTGTGGTCAGCTGGTCCATGAAGAGTGATGTCACCTTTGACGGTACCTGGTGGAGGAAATGAGCCCAGGATATATAGCCCTCCCCCAGCATACCAGCATGCCCACGGATCACTGGGGCCTCATGGGTTGCAGGGCCTAAGAACCTGACCTCACACCGTGCAGAAAGCCTATGGGAACATTTCTTTGTGGAGATGTGGAGGTGCTCCTCCCAGTACCAGAGGGACAGGAATGGTGTTGGTGCAGTCTCAGCACATGAGGGATCAGATCACATGCCTGGCCAGCCAGAAAAAGATGGTGTTTGTGGGACTCGACTCTTCTTTGTTTCAGGAAGTGAATGCAAATGCCATGGCATAGAAGAGGACAATTACTAGAGGTTAAAGGGTTATGGTGCATAGATGACTGGCATCTGAAGTGGAATTCCAGATATGTCTGCTAGTGAAACACAAAGAGAAGAGATACAGCTTTACTCATGCTGATTCAGTCATGTCTTGCTAGAAAAACTGGATCTTAATAATTTGTGTTTCCGTAGTCGCTGAGATATGTATCCCTCTCTTGTGACACTGCTCCTGAGACCTAGGGCAGAACTAGAGTTTGGGAAGTAGGGCTGGGGCAGGCTGATCATGTTTATAAATCTAATTTCAGCTGCTGTCTCTCTGCCTCCCTTTTTTACCCTGGCTCCCTGCACGACAGTAATGACTTGTGAGATGTGAGTAAATGTATGTTGATATGCTAATACAGAGCAAATGAAGTTGCTCTGTTGGTTTCTGCTGATGTTATTGCTGTGCAGCTGACAACCTCTGAGTGCAAGGTTGTGGTTTGTTAATTTACTAGATAGAGTATACTTACGCAGGGTATTGTGGCCTGCTGACATTTCCATTTGGAGTTGTCAGTCAATGCTGATTAAGTTGTATGTCTTTTGTTTCGAATACCAAGAAAAAAAGATTTAATCCTAAAAGTTCAGTACAAAAACACCTGCCAAAGAAGTGTGGTTGTGTAAGCATACAGCTAAAGACTGTCTCAGAACCAATGACCAGTAGAATAGTTAAGGCCCTAGTTCTTTGGACTGCTGGCTCTCCCTCACAGGACTCTTGAAACAACAATCTCTTTTGGCCACTGCCTTGCACAATAACATCCATTCACTTACCAGAATGCATTGTCACTCTTCCAGAGTTGGCCCAAGCATAATTCTGGGTGCGTCAGTGCATGTGTGTATGTAGGAATGCTTCTGTCTTTACGTGCACATGCATGCAGTGAATGGATGTGTGCGTGCATATATGGTTAGTGTGAGTGCATGTGTGCATCTGTGAAAGAGAGTGTACATGTGTGTGTGGGTACCTGCCCCGCCTCTGCTGCACATTATGGGCTGTCCTGGGTCTGGCATGCAGTTGAATTCTCAAGAGACTGTTCTGGGATTTTTGAAATATTTCCTAACTCTCAAGTGGGTATGGATTCAGTATTTAAACCTGACTTATTCCCTCTAAGCCTCACCTTGCGGTTCAGTGTGGCAGCACCATCCTAGTTGGTGCTTACTTTATGTCCTAGTGTGACATTAAAGGTCATTAGCTGTATCCCGGTTAAGCACTGGTATTAAACCACATCGATGGTATACTCTAGATTTCACTACAGTCTCTGGTACTTCACCAGGGAAGACATTTGACTCCCTTTACCTACAAACACTCAGTGTGACAGCCCTGCTTCATTAGGACTGCAGAGTTAGCACTGTGGGTGGAGGAAAGGTTATCATCACTACTGCAAGATGAATGCAGTTGAGACATGATACCCCCTATATAATGCTTAAGTTTTAAAGGAATAAGTGCTGGGGCCTGGAGAGTTTCCTAGGAGATTAGCTAATAGGCTACTTCCCCGTACAACTGCAGAAGCATCTCCTGTTGTTCTGTTCCTTTTCTGCTTTGTCAAACAATTTGCTCTGTGCAGCAGTCCAGTGACCCCCAATGGGATTTGTGTGGCACTATTTAATTACAAAAGTATACATTACATTTTGCAATTGGTTTCAAACTAGCAGTATTCCAAATTCATGCAGAGATACACAGTTCTGAGTTGTACAAGTATAGTGTGACTGTACCTTGTCAGCATTGGTTTTCCCTTTCATACTGCTTTTTGTAGTCCACCATTTACAACAAAAACAAACTTCAAATACCAGGATTTAATGAAAACATGATTCTGTTGGTTACTTGCCTGCCATGGGTCAACTTATAACCTCGTATTTGTGTGGACAGCGATTCTAAATCTGGTCACACCATTGCCAGATGTGTAGTGTCCTCCCAGGCCCGGGTACTCACCAATGACTACACCACACATGTAGCTTAGTATAACACATTTTTATTCTTCTGCGTGTAACCACAAACTCAACATTCTAAATCAGCATTTACTTCTTTACTCTCTAATGCTTATGTCACATTTCAACGAAGTGCCTCAGGATCCACAAGGGTTCCGTTATTCCAAACTCACATGACACTGTATCTCCCCCTCTGTTAAATAACAAATTTACATTTTTTGCAATCATAGCTTTTCAAAATGTGCTGCTTTGATCACACGTCCTAACCACGTCTTGGAAAACTGGGCACAGGGAGTAGAAGTCTCCATGACAGATGCTGGTGATGTACAAACATTTTGCGGTTATTCACGAGTCCTTTTAGACCCAGATTCTGCATTGAGATTAGTGCCTGACGAGCAATGAGCCACATGGCGAAAATGCAAGGAATCTTGTGTAAATAACTTCCCAGGACGTTGGGCCCCAAAACTCATTTCCTGGTTAGAACATAAAAATGGTTCAGCATCGAAAAGTGCATCAGACTTTTGTTTTCTATGCTGACGAACAAACACACTATCTCCTCTAGGGCTCATAATAAGAAAAGGAAGACCTATGCAGACAATGTCGAAGGTTAAAGACTCTTTAGTTGTTGACATCTGTCTGCATAGGCCTTCATTGTCTTCTTACGGTCCAAGTCTTTTATGCAGATGTCTTCGTCAGTATTTGAATTTCTGTTTGTCTAGTGAGGTAACTTGGCCATCATGGCTCTCCTGAACATCAAGGTTGCAGGGCTTTCACCTGTGGTTGAGTGAGGGGTCGAACGGTAAGCCAGAAGAGTACAATTTAAGACAGTTTTAAGGTCGAGCTTTTCTAGTACATAACACTGGACAGCTTTCTTAAGAGTAATCATGAAATGATCGACAAGTCCATGGGCCTGTGCCATAAGAGGGGTGCTCTTCTGATGCTTCACATTAAGATGACTGAGAAAGTCTCAGATGTTTTTTTTTTTTTTACCATTTTTATTTGCATTTTATTATAGTCCAACATTACAATCACATCATCCTCGGTCATCACTCCCGTCCCTTCCACCCTCCACCCGCCCAGCATCACAGCATAAATCTCATCCCTTTTAAACAACCCAAGTACATTCTGTATAGTCCTGTGCCAGTTCGAATCCTTATGTCCCATATATTTCCTCGGTAGATGTCTTTGTTCCTTCGCATCCCTCTTTCCCTTGTGTCCTATTTCAGAGCACCCCATCCAGCCCATGGTATCGTCTCCATTTGCCCCATACTCTGCCAAACTTTTTGGGGCATCCTCTTGCCTTATAGGTGACCCTTTCAGCGGCCATATAGGTATCCAACCCTCTTCTCCATTCGTCTAGCTTTGGCGGTGCATCCGCTCCCCAGTACCTGGCTACGTCTCTCTTAGCTACAACCAGGCCAAGACCAGGAAGATCAGTAGGGGACGGGTGAGGGCCACATCATTGGTCATACCTAGGAGTACCAACTTAGGATCCAGCTGTAGGGGGTTCTCAAGCACCTCGCCCAGTTCACTTAGCACCTCCTCCCAGTAGATCTGGATTGTAGGGCAGGACCAGATGGTATGGTAGAAGCCTCTTCCGATACGGCCACATCTCAGGCATCGTATGTCTCCAATCCTACCCATTTTATGCAGTCGCACCCTATCATAATATGTCCTATGTAGAACATTATATTGGATGAGTGGTAACCTGGACTTGATAGCTACCTCTCTAGGATGCATTAGTACCGTGTCCCAGTCTACATTGTCCATTTCCCCTACTTCGGTCTCCCACTTCCTCCTGAGGTTACCCATGTCGTCAGTCATGTTATTCATCAATGTTCTATATGTGAGTGATACTGCCCTGTTATATTCTGTATATATAGTGCTAGTATATTATTTACATGTATTTAGATATATCACTTTAAGGCATGAGACTTGTTATCTTCTGTAATTGACTCTGCATTCTAAACAGAGCTTTGTTAATGTAGCATGCCCTTTCCGGGATTTGTTCCTGTAACAATCAGCCCTCAAGGGGCGCATATTCTGGGAGTGTTTCCAGCTGGATCTTCTCTGCTCGCCACGCGTGGCGTAGCTGTGCATATTTATAATATTGCGTGTGATGCAGCCCAAATTCTTTCCTTAATGCTTGGAAGGGCTTCAGTTCCCCTCTAGCTATTACGTCCCCTAGCGTTGAGATCCCTATGTCATCCCATCTCTGGAACCCCTTCAATTTATTCAGTTCCGTCAGCCAAGTACATTGCCAGAGCGGTGTCTGTCAGGTAGGTTTTTTCTCCCACCCAATGCATTTAGTCGCTCTGATCCATATCGCCAGGGTAAGCCTAGTGGCCGGAAGGAGTCTCGCCCTCCCTCTACCCCATATAGGTAGTATATACATGGCCGAGTAGTCATGCTGTGCCGTTCGAGGGCGTATGTGGGGTGGTCTGCCGGGGCATGAAGCCAGTCATTAATTGGGACTAGGTGCTCTGCCCAGTAATAAGCCTCAAGGTTCGGAAGTGAAATCCCTCCGCTATACGGATGGCGTTGTAGGGTGCTCAATGCAATTCTCGGTTGTTTGCCCAGCCAGAGGAAAGTTCTCCGCTCCGCATTTATTCTCACAAACACCTTTTGTGGCAAAGGGTAGTACTCGTTTTGGAGTGCGTACAGGAATCTTGGTAGTGTTATCATTTTAAACATTGCCGCTCGTCCTAGTATAGTAAGAGGGAGCTGCCGCCACCAATTTGCGTCTTCTATGAAGGTCTGTACTATCCTTTCTATATCATGTTCGTATGACTTGCTTTAATCCAGTGTCACATATACTCTGAGGGACGTAAACCCTTCAATTGTCGTCTGCAGCCTTCCAGGCTGATCCTTCCACCGTCCAAGCCCCCGGGGGTTGTAGAGGACCGACTTGTGCCAGTTTATCTGATACTCCGTGTTAGGAGTCGAGCGTTATGCTCTATCAAAAGACTACGTCTCCCAGGAGACTCAGAGGTAGGAGGGGTATGTGCACTCTCCCATGAAGCTCTAGGATTGGTCAGAGGACGGGTAACTTATAAGCCAGCTGATACCTGTTGCTAGTGCTTTGCTTTCTTCGTCCTGGATTTTGGTCACACTCTCTTGTTGTTCGTGGAATTCTGGTTGTATTTCATTCCTCCTGAGACTGGTGACAAGCTACTAGTGTCCTGTGAACTCCGCTGCAGCGCGAGTCCGCGCTGTTTCCTTAATTTCTTCAATGCCAGAGTGAGAGGGGCGCTGGAAGCCGTTTCCTTTACCCCCCACCCTTTCAGCAGCAAACGTCCTTCCTCCTCCCTTAACAAGCCTTTGAGAAATCCTTCTTTGTCTTGCCTCCCTTGCTGCGGGGAATGCTTGGATAGCCTCCGTGAGACGATTCTTTCTGCCTGTGTATTTGGTTTCACAAGGTATTCTAAATTCTTCATCACAACACGCAGCATTCCTTTTTTGTTAATGTATTATTTGGTGCGAGAAGCTGACATTCACGGGGGACACCCCGCCTGGCTAATTTCAAAGCTAAGTGCTTCAAGCTTTTCCTTTTTGCGTTATTGGGACTAATTACCGCACTGATAGAAAGGACTTTGCCAAGTGAAAGTGCAGTTTTCGCCAGGAAGATTACTATTGTGTCCTGATTTCTGTAGCTCTTCTAGCTACCTCCTATAGTTCTTGCATTCAAATTTATTTTGCGCAGGTGCGCTGGGGATTTTGAGTCTTTTGTGGATACAGCAACAACTTCTATTTTTTTAAATCAGCCACAAGACTTTGGAGTATGTTTGTCACTAAAAGCTACTCGTGAAGGATCACATGTTCTGCCAGTTCTGTGAGTCAGTAAGTGGAAGAGTGCACAATCTGTTAAACAATTGATCAGTGTGTTTAAAACATTATATCACTGCTTAATCTCATATTGTTCTCCCTCTTGTACACTCTCCTGCTTTCCTGCTGGATTTATCCTTCTCCTTGTCGGCTGTTGTGGGACCTCTTGGTTGCTGCTCAGGGTCCCTCCTTTTTGGTCATATCGACCCTCCTGGTGTTATATCTAAGGCACGGGGTGGCGGTATTTCCGATAAAGGAAAGGACACTGTCTTCGCTCCTGGGGAAAAGAGGTCTTAGGCTAAAAACCCCTAAAAACACAATACCCCGTGTGGGCCCCATACTGCTCCAGTTCCGCAAACAGCGCAGGAATCGCAGCTTCCGAGTGTGTGATGTATAGGAGGACATCATCTGCGTAGAGTGATATCTTCTCCTCAGCGGAGTCTGTCGATCCTAGTCTAAACCCTTTAATGCCCTCGTTTTGGTGAATCGCGCTCGCCAGCACCTCTATTGTGAGCGCGAAGAGGAGGGGGGCCAGCGGGCACCCCTGTCTAGTTCCTCGTCTTACCGGGAAGTCACAGGATAGAATTCCGTTATTCCTAACTTTGGCTCTAGGCTCCGTGTATAGCAGGTGTATCCATTTCTGGAATTTGGGGCCACAGCCAAACCGTTCCAAGACTCCCTCGAGAAAGGCCAGTGTACAGCGTCGAAGGCCTTCTCGGCATCCAAGGACAGGAACCAGTGTGGCTCCTCCCACTTGTCCACCTCTTTTAGCCAGTTGTGAGTGCGTCTGAGGTTTAATCTAGTGGCCCTGTCAGGGAGGAAGCCCGTCTGGTCCAGGTGGACCAACCCGGATATCAACGTACGCAGTCGTAGTGCTAGGATAGTCGCTAACAATTTCACCTCAATGTTCAAGAGAGAGATGGAGCGGTACGATGTACAGTCATCCGCTGGTTTCCCCACCTTATGCACCGGGATTATTATTGCCATACGGAGATCTGGCGGGAGTCTCCCCTCCTGAACCACTTCCTTGAATAGTCCCAGGAGATGGCGTGCCAACAGGTCGGCCATTCGTTTGAAGAAATCCGCCGGAAACCCATTCGGGCCCGGTGATTTTCCGCCCTCAACTTAGCCAAGGCTGCCTTAATTTCGTCCAGTGTAATGTCAGCCTCCAAGTCTAGTTGAGCGTCAGAAGTTAGGGCCGGTAGTTTGATAGCTGACATATAGCGTAGGGCTTCCTCCTGCGTCCCCAGGTCTCTAGCTATATAGAACAACTCGTAACGGCCAGCAAATGCTTCCACGATCTGAGCGTCTGACCGTATCAATGTCCCCTGAGAGTCTCTAACTTGCTCTACCCACCTGGCGTATCGTTCCTTCCTACTGAGCCATGCCAGTTACTTTCCAGATTTGTCTCCCACATCATATAGGCGGTGGAGTGTCGCCAGTGCCTGAGTTTTAGCTTCTCCTGTGACTACCTCTCGGTATTGGTGCTGTACGTCCGTCAACCTCCTAAGTGTCCCTGTTTCCCTTGTGTCCTGATACTTCCTCTCTAGTTCCAGTATTTGTGCCTCTAATGACCCAATTTCATTTTGTAGCTTCCGCCTCTCCTCAACCAGCCTGTTTTGTGCCCTGTCCCCAAGAACCACCTTAAAGGCCTCCCAAAAGATAGCCTTGGACTCAACTGTGCCTTCGTTTTCTGCTATGTAGACATTTACGTCCACCCGGATACCCTTCAATACGGTTGCATTTTGCAGGTCCCAGGCCGTCATCCTCCAGGATCCCCTTCTCTTGTCCCTCCCCCCTCCCACCCTTGCTAGGAGCAGGGAATGGTCCTATATCCCTCTCGCTTTTTATTCAGCTACATCCCCTGTCGTCAGGTCATGTCTGGCTAGGAAAATGTAGTCCAGTCTTGAGTAGACCCTATGGGCGCCCGAGAAGAAGGAGTAGGCCTTCAGTTGGGGATGTAGCCCTCTCCAGACATCAGTCAGCCCCATATTAGAAATCGTCTTGGAGAGTATGGTCTGGGTCCGGTCTCTCAGTCCAGCCCCCGTCCTGTCCATTGTTGGTTCCATCACATTATTAAAGTCTCCCCCAAGGACTTGTGTGGTGTCTGTTGTATCAAGTAGTATGTCCACCACCCCCCTGAGAGTGGCTGTTTGTAGTTTTGGGGGGGCATATGCAGAAACTATTGTGTATTCCCGTCTTCTCCACACCCTCCTAACTCCTACCTAGGTCCCCTGGGGATCTGTCCACATCTGAGCTATGCAAAACAGTGGATTCTTCTTTATTATTATGGCCACCCCCCCTGAAACCTGTGGTAAACCCTGCATGGGCAAGGACTCTGTAGTGACTTCTGGCCAAGAAGGCACATTGGGATGCCTTAAGGTGCGTTTCCTGCAGCAGGATTATTTCTGGGCCCAGCCGTTTTATGTATGCATTCACTAGCCCTCTCTTAATTTTACTACCGAGCCCATTCACATTCCAAGACAATATACTGAACCCCTCCTGCTCCTGCACCTCTCTCGCATGGTCACCTGACATCTTGTCCTGATTCCTGAGTTGTGTTGCTTAATCCTGGTGTGGATATGGTGTCTAGAACGCCGGCGTGTATGACCTCTGTGACATGATCTCCCCCTCCCTCTCCACCCCAACTCCCCGTCTCCCCCCAGTCCTCCCTCCCCCAGTTTCTGCATCCCCGTAGATTATCGCCTCTTGAACAACCCCAACTCCGCCCGCTTTTTATTCAGCTACATCCCCTGTCGTCAGGTCATGTCTGGCTAGGAAAATGTAGTCCAGTCTTGAGTAGACCCTATGGGCGCCAGAGAAGAAGGAGTAGGCCTTCAGTTGGGGATGTAGCCCTCTCCAGACATCAGTCAGCCCCATATTAGAAATCATCTTGGAGAGTATGGTCTGGGTCCGGTCCCTCAGTCCAGCCCTCGTCCTGTCCATTGTTGGTTCCATCACATCATTAAAGTCCCCCCCAAGGACTTGTATGGTGTCTGCTGTATCAAGTAGTATGTCCACCACGCCCCTGAGAGTGGCTGTTTGTAGTTTGGGGGGCCATATGCAGAAACTATCGTGTATTCCCGTCTTCTCCACACCCTCCTAACTCCTACGTAGGTCCCCTGGGGATCTGTCCACATCTGAGCTATGTGAAACAGTGGATTCTTCTTTATTATTATGGCCACCCCCCTGGAACCTGTGGTATACCCTGCATGGGCAAGGACTCTGTAGTGACCTCTGGCCAAGAAGGCACATTGAGATGCCTTAAGGTGCGTTTCCTGAAGCAGGATTATTTCTGGGCCCAGCCGTTTTATGTATGCATTCACTAGCCCTCTCTTAATTTTACTACCGAGCCCATTCACATTCCAAGACAATATACTGAACCCCTCCTGCTCCAGCACCTCTCTCGCATGGACATCTTGCCCTGATTCCTGAGTTGTGTTGCTTAATCCTGGTGTGGATATGGTGTCTAGAACGCCGGCGTGTATGACCTCTGTGACATGATCTCCCCCTCCCTCTCCAGCCCAACTCCCCGCCTCCCCCCAGTCCTCCCTCCCCCGGTTTCTGCATCCCCGTAGATTATCGCCTCTCGAACAACTCCAACTCCCCCCTGCTCCCCCACCCTACCTTCCTCCCCCTTCAGTCCCATCCACTACCCAAGCAGGAGAAGGACCTATTGGTGGAGAAGGTCTGTTGCCCCCCCCAGATTCCCCCTCCTACAAACCTACCCCAAACAGTATGCCTAGCAAAAACTTTAAAGGAACTGCTCTTACAAGATCCACATTTCTGTTCAGTAGATTAGAAAGAGGAAAAAATACTATACAAATAGAACTTATGGGGTGTGAAACAACTTGCGTGCTCCCAGATCATGAGCCGATATCTCGACCATCCAGCTTGTCTCTTAATCAGGCATTGGAGTCTTCCCTATCTCCCTATGTAGGTATTCCTTCTTTGGTCGTGTCCCGGTCCATCTCATTAATTGCTGCTACCAGCGGGTGCAACGACTGTTCCTCCACCTCGTCGCTGTCAGATGTGATGCCCCCCGTGTCGTCATCTCCATCGGAGCACTCCTGTCCCGCCAGGCTACGGAACTGAGATCCTGCTTGTCCTCCGCGTTGGGGGGTACCAGGGTCCTGTTGTCTCCTGACAGTCTGTCTCGGCGTGGGATAGGGCGTCATCTTCACTCTCCTGTTCCCCCTCGTTCTGCGTTGCCTCTGCATTTTCACCATCTCCCACTGATTCCCCGTCGTGGAGTCCGTTGCCGCCATGTCTCGCTCCCCTTCCTCTTGTCTCCGTAGGGGTGGGCGCTCCTCCAGCCATTGCCACGCATCTTCGGGGTACGTGAAGAAGTAAGTTTTTTCTTTATAAATAACTTTGAGCTTAGCCGGAAAGAGCAGCATGTATTGGATCTTCAAGTCTCTCAACTTTGCCTTCACCGCATCGAAGGAGCGTCTCATCTTCTGTACCTCTTGGCTATAGTCGGGGAAGATCATGATCTGTGAGTTTTCCACCCAGATCTCCCCCAGCTTCTTGGCTTCACGTAGAATAACGTCTCGGTCTGCAAAGTTCAGGAACCGAGCGATGACCGGTCTAGGTCCTGCCCCCACTAGCGGTTTTGCGAGGAATGCCCTGTGTGCTCTTTCTATGACAAAACAGTTGGAGAATGCCGCCTGTGGAATCCTCTTCATTATCCATTTGCACAAGAACTCCTCCATATTGGACCCTTCCATTCCTTCCCTATATCCAACAAAACACAGGTTATTGCGTCATGACCTATTTTCTGCATCGTCCACCTTCCATTGCAGTTGCTTGTGTGAGTCTCGGAGCTCTGGAGAGAGTGTATGACATCTTCCGCATCTTCCGATCCAGTAAGGCCTGCTCTCTTCCGAGACCAAGCCTTTATGGGGCGTACAGCCGTATGCTCCCTTGTCAACCTCTCCTTGGAAACGGGAACTGTTCCATCTAAGTGGAAACAAGCTGTGGTGTCCCTGATCATTAAAAAGCCCACCCTAGACCCTTCCAAGCCCGAAAGCTATCGCCCCATTTCGTTGTTACCCTGGCCAGCCAAGATCACTGAGGCCCATGTTAACCTGGCCCTGTCGGAACATCTGACTCGGACCAATGCCCTCGACCCCACACAAAACGGATTCCGTGCTGGGCACAGCACGGAGACTGCGTTACTTGTGATGGTGGAACATCTCCGGGCAAGGTTGGATGCTGGTCAAACGGCGGCGCTTATTTTGTTAGATCTTAGCGCCGCCTTTGATACGGTAGACCACAGCATCCTCCTGCATCGGCTCGAGGAGACTGGCATTGGCGGTCAGGTGTTGCAATGGTTCCGCTCCTTCTTAGATGACCGCTCCTTCTGTGTTGCCATCCCTCCCTTCAAGTCCAACTACCAACCACTGGCCATGGGGGTTCCGCAAGGGTCCTCGCTGAGTCCCACGTTGTTCAATCTTTACGTGAGACCGCTGGCTGATGTCGCTAGGCAGTGGGGCCTTACTTTGGTCTCATATGCCGACGACACTCAGCTGGCGGTTACTCTCAGCGGGGATGCGGAGATTGAGGCCCCCAGGTTTCAGTCCGGACTGAAGGCGGTGGCTAGCTGGCTGACAGGCAACTGCCTCCAGCTAAACGCCACTAAAACAGAGGTGATGGTCGTCGGGAAGGGAGTGGAGCTGTGGGGTGACCACTGGTGGCCCTCAGAGTTGGGACCTACTCCGATCCCGGTATCGGAAGTGAAAAATCTGGGGGTATGGCTGGATGCGGGCCTCTCCTTTGTAGGCCATACTAAAAGAACTGCGGCCTGTTGTTTTGGTCTCCTGAGGGGCTTGAGACCTGTTCTCAAGTTCTTTGATGCCCCGACCAGGCAGCTGGTGATCCAGGCTACTATCATCTCCCGCCTGGATTACGCCAGCTCTCTCCTGGCTGGGGCTAACCAGGCTGAACTAACCCGCCTACAACGGGTTCAGAATGCTGCGGCGAGGGCGATTGTTGGCTTGCCTAGATCCTGCTCAGTGACAGGTGTCCTTCGCTCCCTACACTGGCTTCCGGTTAGGAAGCGCATTCTCTTCAAGGTTTTGTGCCTGGCTTTTAAAATCTTGAGAGGTACAGGCCCGGAAATTCTGTCGAGTTGTCTGTCTTTCTATGTCCCTGCCCGTAGCCTCCGGTCTCAGGGTCTGGCCCTTGCGGTGGTTCCCAGATTCAGGCTTAGCCGCATGGGAGGCCGCTCGTTTAGGGTAATGGCTGCGTCAGCATGGAACTCCTTGCCTGTTGAAATCCGCTTGCTGGAGGACCTTCTGTCCTTTCAGAGGGCTATAAAAACTTTCTTGTTTTAGCGGTCTATTAGTTTCTGTTTTAGCCTCTTGTTGTGTTACGTGCTACCTTGTCTCTGCGCCAGGACGCTCCTTGGCTGGAGTATCTGTGCGCACAATAAATAGTCGTAACATAACATAACATAACTCAGTCTTGTTTCTTCTGTGGTCACCCTCTCTGTAAGATTGCGGAAATCTTGGTGCAGCAACGTAACTTCCATGCCCACCTTCCCTATCTTGACTTCTAGGGCCGCGTGTGAGGCTTGAATGTCTTCCCTGGACGCTTGTATAGCCCCCATCAGGAGGGCCGTATCCGATCTTGCTCCGGTGCCCTCCTCATCGGTTACCCTTTGGCGCAGTCGCAAATTTGTCTATCGTGCCCTGCCTTGGGGCCTTGTGGACTGCGTCTTTTTTACCCATGTCGCGCTAGTCCCTTGGAGGCCGCAGCTGGCCTTTCCAGCGGGGCCCCGCCTTCCGTCGCTCGTTGCCGGACCTTTCTCCCCCCTCTTCTTTTCAGCGACGTAGTGGGCCTTGTCCGGCTTCCCAGATTAATCACGGCTGCTCTTGTACGCGCCAGGACCTCAGTGGCCACAGTCCCCGGGGCTCGCTTTATGCCATATGCCTCCTTTGCGCCTGCCGATGCGCTTATCTGTGTCAGCGGCAGGGGATGGTAGCCTCAGGGCGTGAGTCCCAGGGAGCAGGTTGTGCGCCCTTCACCTATGACTTTAATTCGCTCTGGAAGGTCAGTTTGGGTCACTCTACCTCTCTCCGTGTTCCCCCCAGGTGCAAATCCCCCACTGTGTTCAGGCCTCCAGGCCCATTGCTTAGCTATCCACAGCGTCAGTGTGATAATGGTGCCCGAGGTGGGCCGGACCTACTTCTACAGGCCGCACTTGAGGGTCCGTGTGGGCTGTCGCCGCTGTGTCCCAGGTGCACTACTACCCCCTGGGCCACTCGCAATGCTCAGGCCCAATTTTCCGCCGTCTCCCAGAGTCTATGGGATGATGATGTCGGGGGGAGAGGGGGGAACAGGCCTCTCGATCTCGCCGTGTCTTTCTCTGTGGCTGGCGGTTACTTTCGCTGCAAGTTCTCTGACCCTCCGTTCCGATCTTGATTCCCTTGGCCCTCCGAGGCTAGCGGGTGACGTACCGTCCCTCTGTGGGTTAAGCGCATCTGCGTCTCCTCACCCTGCAGTCTCGGCCTCGGTGCGTGGCCGGATCGTCGTTGTGACGCTTCCCGTCGGAGCGACTTCCCCGGTCTCAGTATTAGCTGTCCCGGTGATCCTCCGGCACCTCACCGGCTTCCCGCTGTGTCGCCTCACTGCTCCAGGCCTCCCAGGTCATCAGCCGGGCCGCCGTCGCTCCTCTCGCTTCAACGCCCGATGGGATCAGGGCACCGCCATCTTGTAGCTGCCTCCGTCTCCCTCAGAGCGCGCCGTTCTCACTCGGGGTACCACACCTTGCAGCGCTCCCACCTCAGCTCCGGACACTCCTCCTGCTCTGCTGGACCTTCCGGTTGGTGGTAGGGAAAATTAAGAGTCCTCTGGATGGATTTAATGCGACGGATCAAGTCGGCTCGCCGGAGCTGCGGCGGCTTGCGACTTACTCGGCCTTGCTGTTGGCCAAGTCTCTGAATTCTTGATTGTTGAAAGGTGGTCTGTTGTCAGATTGCATGAATACACCTGGTCAGGAAGATGCTGTCTAATCTCTGAATAACACATTCTTGAGTGATAGATGAGAGAACTTCTATCAATGGAAAATGGGAGTATTTATTGACAATCACCATTACGTGATGTCCATTGTCAAGAGGACCGAAGAAGTCAACAGAAATTCTTTCCCGTTCATGCGTTAGCAACTCTAATATGTTTAAGGGGTGCTACGTGGTTTTTGATGACAAGCTATTGCATAGATGACAGGCCTTTAATTCACTTTCAACTCTCTGTCGAGATATTGAAATCAGGTTCGGAGAGCTCGTTGGTGGCACAAATGACACGATTTCCTTCATGGGCCACTTCAATTATCTGTTGTCAAAGACTCTCTGGAATGACAATTCTCAAACCTCTAATAATAATACCTCCCTGAATACCAGACAATTAATCTTTAAAATTTTTAAAGTTCTGATATTCACTGTCACTGGTAAGAGGTGAAGGGTGCTGATAATGACTGATGTCCCCACCTTGACTCATGGCAGTGACAATTTGTTTCAACAAAATGGCAGCTGGGGTGCTTGATTTCCCTCTGAAACTTATGTAAGTCATCCTAGAATGTTTTTCAGGGCACTGTAGACCACTCGTGAGAAGTAGTCTGCAGGTTTTGGATCTTTCCCTGGACGATACATGATGGTGTTGTTTTATTCTTGCAATCACAGACCCCAAAATAAAATGCGAGGAGGCATTTTTGCCTTTGGATTGCCAAAGACAGTCACAAATCCTTGATGATCTGTTACAAGAGTTATGGGATTCCCATACAGAATACGTGGAAATGTTCATGAGCACATACCATGGCTAAGGTCGTGAATAAGCACGTTCAGTTTGGGACACATTCTGACTTGCATATGCCACAATATGTCTTTGAGCATTCAGGTATCTGCTGTGTGTTGTGCAAGGATGGCATCTAACCCAACAGGGCTAGCATCAACAACAACCTCAGTATGAAACTTTGTTTGCGATTTCAGTAGTGTTCTCTATCGCTTGTTTGATTTTCTGCAGGTTTCGCTTGAATTAATGTGACCAGAGAAGAGAAACATTTGTTTTTATCAACTCTCTTAATGGTGCACTGACAAAGGCAAAGCCTTCTATGTATCTAGGGCAATAGCTGGCTATCTCAAGGAATGAACGTAAGTAACATAGAAACATCTTGTGGGGGACTGGCAGTTGACGTGGCTTTCACTTTAGCTGGATCCATTGTCGCACTCATCAATACTTTATTCAGTTAAAATACATAACCATAAAAGTAACATGTGTGCAAAAAAAACACCAATGTTAAGATACAAGATAAAAACACAGACTAGACAAAGGTGAGCGATATCTGAGGCTCGCTGGTACAGCACCAAACATGTCAATTATAGGATGATATGAGCAGAACCTCTATAAAATAGGGTGAAGAAACAGAACTAGATTAAAATGTATCATATGCATAAGTAATGAACAGACAAAAACCTCAGGGGTACCCCATGAGAGCCAAACTAGTTAAGAAGACCAAATCACTCCTGTTTAAATCTCCAAAAATAACAAGGCATGCTTTAAGACAAGGACACATCTTTGGTATCATAACATTCAAAAGTGTTCCCCGTAACAATTAGGAATCAAATGGTATAGACAACACCATAAGATAGGTTGACTAGGCCTACATTGTTTAAATGCACCATTCTTTAGTAAAAGAATAAGAAAGACGGCTCCTGGACCATGTATAAGATGTGCAAACAAGCATAAATTGCATTAAGCGCTTAGGTGGGAAATTATTGTACTAGCAAAGAGTACCCAATATTGCGAAATCTTCACCTAATGGGTGTGTTTATCATCTCATTTGTTTCTAATCATAAACAAAATAAAAAGTACAACAATGTAAAAAACAGTGTTCCTATAAATGCACATACATACTATTAGTTAATTTTATTTATCCTCAAGCTATATGGCTGTCAGAAATTTGGTCAACAAGAAGAGGGACTAGGGGCCAGTTTAATGAGGTCCAGCATACATGTCCCAAGAGGCTGTATTTCAAGAGTGGTACAGAGTTCCTCAATGTTAGTAGATATGAGAAGTTGGAACCGGTAGTATGGTCACGTAAGGACCACTAATGTGTGCATGACGGAGAGGGAATTCTCCTTGTTGGAACTAGGGCTCTCACACACCCAGCAAGCTAGGTATCATGCTACATCATTTGAGCCTGCCCCTCGTCAGGTCAGTGCTGCAATACCTGACGGGCACCCGAAACCGGGGCTCTTTGTCGGGGATCTTTGTTCCTGCCGGTGGGTGCAGTGGGGGTGAGGGGCCTAGTGTGTGTAGATGTATGAAAAATGTGAGTTAAATTAGGTCAGTTAGTCCTATCCAAACTTTATTCTGAAGGTAAACTGCCTAATTAAAAAGGTGGAGAGTGGCCAAACCTAGTTGTGAAGTGTCTAGTTGTAAGAGCCCTACTCTCAAATGATCAACATTTTTTGTGTCTCCAAAGTCAATAATGATCAAGTCACTTCTTCAGAATCAACGTCATACTATCTACACTGGAAGGTAAGTGAAAAACTACATACCCCCTGTTTTCATAGTAGACCTAGACTGTATGCAACAGTGTATGCTACAGTAGCCGGCGGTTAAAGGACACCAATTGGGTCCAGTGACGAAATTGCTCGAAGATGTACGATCTACCCTGCCGCCGACAGGATATGTAAACAATTAAGAAGTTTAAAATACCCATAAAAACCTGTCTCCAAAGTTATTCAGAATTTTGGATTAGTTGTCATTCCCCCATAAGAAAAGAAATGGACAAAGAATTTTACATTTGTCTTGAGGAATTCCCATTTCTCAGCATTCAAAGTTAACCCAGCATCAGCGAAGATCTGACACACTTGCATGAGAGCTTTGTCGTGCTCCTGTGTAATTCCAAAAAACAATATGTCATCACTATAATTGAACCAATATTATAGAAAAATACCCTCTAGACCTCTATTTCTTTCCTTACGGTTAATCAATAACTCTGAAATTAGGGTAGACAAGAAAACAATGCTTTACACGAAGAAAAATTTAGAAAAATATCACATTTTATTTTTGTTATTTTCTTTATATATTCTTTATGTACTTTATATAATTAACATTTTAAAAATATATATAGATTGTTTGTTACATATTTTGCATTTGTACCATCTTGGAAAATTTCATCTGGGTACACAATCTAAGAAGGATCAACTTTTACAATCAATTTTCACTATAAAGACAAGTTTTGTCATATCAATTGATTTAAATGAAACATTTAATTTCTTTTCCACAGGCCCCCAAAGAAAAAATCACTCATGCTTCTTCACACAAAACTATCACAACTCTTCCATACCTCACTTTCACTCTCCATACCCCACCTCAGAACTACATACACAGATGGTAACTTAGGGGCGAGAAACTCAGCCCTCTATTGCTGTGTTGTGAGCTAGGGTTTCTCTGACAAACTGGTCAATGCGCGTTTCGATGGGCTATATTTCTTCTTATGCCATCTTCTTCAGGACCTATTGTTTTATAACTGTATAACAGGTTTAATATGGGGGAACACACAAAAGCTGAAAAGAAAAAACACAGTGTATAGCATTGTTATAATTTATTTTACATTTTTTAATTTTTTAATTTTGAAACCCCAAAAGGAGTTTTTTTAATTTCTCCTACACAACCAACATTAAAAAACGCACTTTTGCAAATGTACTCTAAAATACCCATAATCTCTCAGAACCTTTGAAAACTACCATCTCCCATGTGAAAAAATGAAAGAGGTTGCTCAAAAACGATGTGTTGCAAAGTTTCAGTAATTAAGAAGAGAAAAGAGGAAGGAAGAAGGACGAAGAAAGAGAAAAGGGAAGGAACAAGAAAAAGTAGAATTTACTAAACATTTCTAAATCTCATGTCAAAATAATGACGGTATTTTCATCCAATAATCAACTAAATCAGTCCTTATATTTTACCTTGAAATCAAACGCGATTTCTCCTCTTGTTAGCTTGGTATATCCAGCCAACAATGTTATATAGATCCAACTTTTTCACTGATTGACTTGAGTTGATCTGTCTATTTTGGTATATAGAAAAGGAAGAATAAAGTAAGGAGAAGTGTTGATTTCCTAATACCTTACACTAAGAAAATCTAATGTAGTTCGCTAATATATAGATATAGATCTAAAGTACCTTCATTTCACACTGTGTGCACTTGTAGAGTGGTGACTGACAGTGATATCTTGAAGGTTGAAAAGCCGACGAGTTGTTGCAAATCCTGCATAGGGGAGTACATATAATGATACATAGATACTCTCTGTCTGTTGTTTTATTGATGGCTTTACAAATAAAGCTAATCTGTATGAGTCATATATACATACCTATTTGTATATTGGAGACATATTCTATTTTTGTACACCCTCTTTTCTACTTCTTCTCCTTATTGTAGACCTGTGTTTCCTTTTCCTTATTCTACGTCACAGTGCTTTACAAGCATGTGCATCTTTTCCTTATAGACGTCTCTGTAACATTAAACATAATGTTAGCAAAATCGTTTTATTGTGCTATTGTACATCAGTGATAACAAGTCTTTTCTTGTAGGCACAGCTAGCTATCCCGTTTATGCTGATATTAATCTTTTTTAACTAGGACAGGCTCGGTACATGTCACCAAACGGTTACGGGTGTGACAAGGTTTCTATTACTTAGGCAAGGTTCCTAAACCGCTTAGTTGTCGACATTTTAAGAAGACCCCAGTTACGAGTATAATGTCCCTACAAATGAACCTTTGTTTCTGTGCCTCTTACCTTATTCGCGTCTTTCTGATGACAATGGAGTGTTCTTTCCTGTTTTATCAGCTGCGAAGCCGAGGTCTCGTCATTATCGGCTTTTATACCCTTATCTCTTAACCAGTTTCTTTTTCAGTACCAGGTTCCAACTGGCGTGACGCGTTATTTAGCGTGACCGCACCTATCAACGTAAGTCCTTTCTTTGTTTGTACTAGTTAGTTGGTGCTCGATTTCCATCTTGGAACATGTTAATGCTCCATATATATTGCCCAAAAAAAAAGTAATATGAGACTCATGACTCTATCCTTTATGTATTGATGCTAAAGTTTTTATGTTTTTTCTTCACAGCACACGTCTAATTAAACTATTAGTTTTTAAATGTATTGTTTTTTCTTATAACTATCGTTATTTTTTCAGCCTGCACGAGTCAATATTTTTTAGAATCGTGAACGTAAAGTATAAATATTGTAATGATGTTGCTATACTGCTCTTTGATAAAAGTATATTCATAGTATTATTCATACAGCTACTTTTAATGGGTTTCCTCATGATGAATACTGTGATGTATCTAACTCTTCATTTTTTAATTCTGATAGGTATATATGGAATACCACCATGCAACTGTGAGTATCCATGGTCAAAAAACATGGAAGAAATGCTGTTAGAAGAGATCTTACTGTTGGTACACTTATGAACCCATAAGTGTTTCAAATATCATGTATCCCTCTTCTTAATACTTGTCTGAATTTTGCTCATATCGTAATCTACACACTTGTCAATCACATTGTACAAATCTCTGTTAAATAACATGCCAATATGTATAAAAGGTGGCAAGACGGCCCCCTAGTGATGAATGTTAATAGAATACTGTTGTCAAAAGAAAAAAATCATTTTCTTTTTTCTCTTTCCCTATCCACCAATAGATCCCCAAATTTTACTCATTATGTTAAAAAAAGAACCAAAAACATATAGCTCGAAATGGGTCCCCTGCTATGACTGTATGTTTGAACTGATCTCAGATGATCACAGTGTAAAAAGGAACATGTTTTATCTACTGTACCAGATTATCTCCTCATTGAGCCCATTTCTTACTCTATCAAGAGTGTATATCCAAAAAGTTTCCCTCATTTTGCGAACATCGGTCATGTCTTTCCCTGGTATGTGTTTTATTTTTTCCAGGACCAACCACCTAATTTCTGTCTCTTTGTGTCCAGTGTCTACAAAATGTTGGACCATTGCACAAGTTGTCTTTCGTGTTTTGATGGCTGACCTGTGTTCACTATACCGGGTTCTAAATTCTCTGCTAGTTTCTCCTACATAACCTTTTAAGCAGGGGCAGAGAATAAGATACACCAGATTGTTGCTCCTACAATTAGTGAAATCACGAAGGGTCACTTTCTTTCCCTGATATTCCCAATGTTCTGTGACCATTGCACTCTCACATGCAATGCATGTTCCACATTTGTGGTTACCCAAAATAGGAGGTCCTGTTATAGAGAGTTGATTATTGGGAACCTTCTGTCTGATCCTGGTATGGACTAAACAATCTCTAATGTTCCTATTTCTATGGTAAGCTATCATGGATTTTTGAATATCTTCTTGTCCATCATCCGTATTAAGGATGTGTCAATTTTTATCCAAAATCTTTTTGATTTTAAAGTTGAGTGCTGAGTGATTGATAACGCACACTATTCTGTCATTTTTTTTGCTGTGTCCTACCAGCTAGCAGCGCATCACGGTTATAATATCTCGCCCTTTCATAAGCTGTCCTAATCAGGCGTCTAGGATATCCCTGCTGTGATAGTCTGTGTTTTAGGTCTTCGCTGTTGGTGTCATAATCTTTTAGACAGGTGCAGTTACGTCTAATCCTTAAGAACTCCCCAAAGGGTATGGAGTCCTTTTGGATATTAGAATGGTAACTGTCATGCAGTAGTATTGTGTTTTTTGCAGTTGGTTTTCAATAGAAGTCTACAATAATCTGACCATTATCACTTTTGATAATGAGATCTAAAAATTCCACTGAGACCGTACTAATATGACTGGTAAATTTCAGATTCTTATCGCTGGCATTAAGCCAGTCAATGAAAGTCAGAAGTTTAATTTCCTCTCCTTGCCATATTAAGAAAATGTCATCAATAAATCGATGCCATCTATGGACATTTTCAAAAAAAGGGGCCATCTCGTTGAAAATGTTTCTTAATTCGTACTCCCCCACGTATATGTTCGCTACACTGGGGGCACAAGATGCCCCCATGCTGGTGGCCTTAACTTCATGGAAAAGATTCCTTTTGAAGTCGAAAAAGTTATTTTTTAATACAATTTCTAGGAATTGAAGTATGAACATATCAGGTCCATCTCCAGGAGTTCTATCTAGAAGCCTCTTAACTTCTTCTATTGCCTGTTGCTGTGGAATATTTGTGTATAACGCTTCGATATCAAGCGTAACAAAGATTTATTTTCAGGATTGTAAGGTACATGTTCCAATTTGTTAATGAGGTTGCCAGTGTCTTTTATGTAGGATTGATAACCCGTCGTAAGAGGACATAAAAACGTGTCAACATATTTAGCAAGAGGCTGTGTTGAGGAATTTAAGGCTGAAACTATAGGGCGTAATGGTGGGTCTAAAACATTTTTGTGCGTTTTGGGCACGCCATATAGGTCTGGTACAACCGTATTTTGTTTGTTCAGAAACTGATATTCCTTTTCGTAGATATTGTGTTCTGCATATGCTTTGCTAGTGACCTTTTCTATTTGTCCCTGTAATTTGGTTATCACATTTGCTCTTATGGGTCTATAGTGTTGTGTCACGGCCAACATTTGATTTACTTTGGCATCATATTTGGAGGTGTCCATAAGCACTATCCCTCCTCCTTTGTCACTTGGCTTTATGGTCAGATTTGAATTCCTTTCTAGATTTTGGAGTGCTAATCTTTCTGCTGCTGATAGATTTTGCCTGCTTTTATATGTGTGTTTGGTAACTTTATCAAGTTCCTTAAGGACTGACTTTTCAAATATAGCCACTTCTGGGCCCACCATGTCCAAGGTGGGGGTAAAAGTGGATTTGGGTTTACAATTCGATTGATTTTTTTCTTCTTCTAGTGTGTCTCGATTCGTAAAGAATTTTCTTAAACGGATTTTCCTAAAGAAAGAAAAAATGTCTTGCATGAGTTTGAATTTATTGCAAGAGGTATTTGGTACAAAAGATAGACCTCTGCTTAAAATGGTTTGTTCTTCATGGCTAACTAAATGCGAAGACAAATTGAAAATTGGTATACAGTCCAAACAACATGGTTTATCTATGTTTTCCAGTGCTAATGGTTTCTCGTCCTCATATACATTTGAGGAGGTGGAGGGTCCATCTGCTGGAAACCTCGCCTGTTCGATCTGGTAAAACGGGGTCTGGTTTGACCTCGGCCTCTCCCTAAAAAAAGTGGTGGTGTCTGGTAATATTGTTCATATTCTCTGCCTCTTCCTCTTTGTTGTCGACATCCCTGAAAATGGCCTTCATAGTTTTCAGTGCCATCTCCATCTGATTCTGATGAGTTGGTTTCTGAGAAAGTAATGACTTTACGCATTTCATTATACCCATGTGTTTGGGTTTCATTTTCTTTGTGACCTTGTTGGTAATAGTTAGCTCTTAAATAGGGATAGGCTTTTTCTTGGGTAAACCACTTTATATCTTTTTTTAGTTTTTCTGTCTTTTTTTTTTAATTATGTATTCTTTAAAATCATGCAGTTCTATTTTGAGACTATCTAGTTTAAGCGTGGCTTCTTCTACCGCTGTGCTGGCTTTAAGTTTATCTTCCAATTCCTGTATTTCCAAATTTAAAGCCGCTACTAATTCTCTTGCAGTTTCTATGATGAGAATCATCCAATCTCTTGAACATCTATTACTTATATGTGACCATCTTTCTAAGAATTTTCGTAGTTCTACAAATAAGGTAGGTACATTGCGTACTCTTAATCCTGATGGGATCACCCCTGCCTGAAGATATTTTAGCATAAAGGTGGCATGTGATTTCATTCTATGACATTTTTTCCTTAAATTTAGTAGTGTTTGCATTAATTATTGCCTCCTCCAGTAAGTGTGACTATTTGATTAGTTCACGCTATGTCTCCTATCAGTGCTGAAAAATCTGCATCAGTGAAACCAAAAGTCTGTAAGGTTTCCATATTTAAATATCCCCCAAGAGGAAAGAAAAGGGTGATACTAGGTGATGTGGTCACTACAGCTAATGTTAAAAATACTATCCGATTCAAGGAACCTAGTTTGAAACAAAATGAACTAAAGAGCAGGGAAAAACAAAAAGAAGGAAAAGGGAAAAATTGTTATTTAAGATAATAAATAAATTCCAGAAGTAGTGATATCCCCAAAGGAGAGACACCCACAGATACCTTTTAGTCAGGAAGGTAGTGTAAACCAATAAAGAGAAAAGGGTATGAGTATGAGTACATTCGCTTACCACATCCAATGAACGAGTAACTGCCCCAAAAGGCCTGTGGTTAAAAAACCACTGTTAAATGTATGTAAAAAAGGCGACCCCCAAGCGAAGAGCAAATGATTTTAGGTCTGGGAAAGGGGGAAAAAACAAAAACAATATTATAGAAAAATACCCTCTAGACCTATATTTTTTTCCTTACGGTTAATCAATAACTCTGAAATTAGGGCAGACAAGAAAACAATGCTTTGCAAGAAGAACAATTTAGAAAAATATCACATTTTATTTTTATTTTCTTTATCTATTCTTTTTGTACTTTATATCATTAACATTTAAAAAAAATATATATATAGATTGTTTGTTACATATTTTGCATTTGCACCATCTTGGAAAATTTCATATGGGTACACAATCTAAGAAGGATCAACTTTTACAATCAATTTTCACTATACAAACAAGTTTTGTCATTTTAATTGATTTAAATGAAAAATTACATGTCTTTTCCACAGGCCACCAAAGAAAAAATCACTCATGCTTCTTCACACAAAACTATCACAACTCTTCCATACCTCACTTTCACTATCCATATCCCACCTCAGAACTACATACAAAGATGGTAACTTAGGGGCGAGAAACTCAGCCCTCTATTGCTGTGTTGTGAGATAGGGTTTCTCTGACAAACTGGTCATCGCGCATTTCGATGAGCTATATTTCTTCTTATGCCATCTTCTTCAGGACCTATTGTTTTATAACTGTATAACAGGTTTAATACGGGGGAACACACAAAAGCTGAAAAGAAAAAACACAGTGTATAGCATTGTTATAATTTATTTAAAAAATTTTAATTTTGAAATTTTGAAACCCCAAAAGGAGTTTTTTTAATTTCTCCTACACAACCAACATTAAAAAACACAATTTTGCAAATGCACTCTAAAATACCCATAATCTCTCAGAACTTTTGAAAAGTACCATCTCCCATGTGAAAAAATGAAAGAGGTTGCTCAAAAACGATGTGTTGCAAAGTTTCAGTAATGAAGAAGAGAAAAGAGAAAAGAGGAAGGAAGAAGGACGAAGAAAGAGAAAAGGGAAGGAACAAGAAAAAGTCGAATTTACTAAACTTTTCTAAATCTCATGTCAAAATAATGGCGGTATTTTCATCCAATAATCAACTAAATCAGTCCTTATATTTTACCTTGAAATCAAACGCGATTTCTCCTCTTGTTAGCTTGTCATATCTAGCCAACAATGTTATATAGATTCAACTTGTTCACTGATTGACTTGGGTTGATCTGTCTATTTTGGGATATAGAAAAGGAAGAATAAAGTAAGGAGTAGTGTGGATTTCCTAATACCTTACACTAAGAAAATCTAATGTAGTTCGCTAATATATAGATGTAGATCTAAAGTACCTTAATTTCACACTGTGTGCACTTGTAGAGTGGTGACTGACAGTAATATCTTGAAGGTTGATAAGCTGACGAGTTGTTCAAACATATCTTGCAAATCCTGCATAGGGGAGTACATTTAATGATACACAGATACTCGCTGTCTGTTGTTTTATTGATGGCTTTACAAATAAAGCTAATCTGTATGAGTCATATATACAAACCTATTCGTAAATTGGTGACATATTCTATTTTTGTACGCCCTCTTTTCTACTTCTTCTCCTTATTGTAGGCCTGTGTTTCCTTTTCCTTATTCTACATCACAGTGCTTTACAAGCGTGTGCATCTTTTCCTTATAGACGTTTTATTGTGCTATTGTACTTCAGTGATAACAAGTCGTTTCTTATGGGCACAGCTAGCTATCCTGTTTATGCTGATATTAATGTTTTTTAACTGGGACAGGCTCAGTATATAATTTGAGAAAGAAACTATATAGCAAACCAATGATAATTTTATCGCCCTAATTACGACCTTATTTAAAAATCTATGTAATGAACAATAAAAATTCGCTGAGACAGAAATATATCAAAATTGTTTGATTAATTTATTTTTCATTCTATTTATTTACTTTTTGTATTTTTTGATATTTAGAAAAAGATTTTTATCATTTTTATCTCACTTAGTTCATAAAAAACATCTATGATTCATATAAATAGTATTCCATGATATATAATACATATATTAACAGAAAACAGAACAATATCAACACAAGTACAAAAAGGTGCTATACGATATATTCAGTCGGTGGAAAAGAATTTTTTTGAAGAGGGCAAATGCGGTAGAATGGAACACAACGCATTTCGACCAAAGGGCCTTCGTCAGGTGACCGTCATTCGTATATAACATATAGACTGGTGTGCAACATAAACCTACATAGAGAAGAATAAAAACATATAGAGTGCAAATATCAATATTTGTGAATCAATGATATATATATAGTGTCTAAGCATATACTACAAGGTCGAAAAAAGTATATATTTTTTTATTTAAACCAACTTTATGTTAGTCTAGGGTCGGCTGATTTCTATTTCATAATGAAACTGCATCTTTTTATACAGTGTACTAGCAAAAAAAGGTCACATTTACTCTATGATATCTTCATGAGCTCATTCATTACATTATCGGAAACAGTCATTTGTAGCATTTCTTTTGAAACATTCTGAATTATTACAACCCTTTCTTAGCCTTATTTCTATTGGACTACATTTCTTTTACATTATCTTACATTTCTCATCATACAGATAGATAATAGCATAGCGGTAGAAAAGGGGGTTTTTTAAGAGATGTTCAGAGGAAAATAGAGCAGAGGGTAATATTCTAGATGTTAGTGAATTTCTGGTATAGAACTACTTATTTACTCACTTAAACTTATTATGATGAAGCGTGGACTCTGATTTTTTTCAAAACAACTGATTGATTATTTTTGGTATCTGTAGAATGTCATCAAAATATATATAACACTGGAAAGAAAAATAACGATCTTATTTAGATACCAAACGATTTTTAAAGATCTTTATTAGCATAAGATAGTGTTCATATATGCGCAAATACCTGGAGTATTTTATTCCCTTTGAGTGCCCCTCGTTGTCTGTGGTTGGGTACAAGATGGATTTTACGGAGAGAGAAGATCATAAATACCTCAGTGCATGTTGTCCTCCAGTATGTATCCACATAATGATCTAAAATCGAAACAGCGTTTTTTAAAAATATTTTTAAGGATAGTAGTGTTTTCAAGCAAAAGCAAAGGTACTTTTAGAATGTTGGTTATTAATCCTAATGTTCCTATATTCTGTTTGCGTACTACATGCTAGTCTGCGTTTTATATCTAAATAACGTATTTCATATTAGTTTCTGGTTACTTCCTCCTTATTTAGTCAATTATTATCTATGTACCACGATGGAATAAAGGGGTACCGGTTCTACTTATTAGTATAGACAGACACATAGGGTCATGTTATCCTACCTCAGTTCAGGTGCCGGGAAAATAGATCTTTTGCGCAGAGATTATATCGTCCCTAATGTGCTCTATTTCGGGTAAACCTTCTAATGTTCCTCATTATTTGGGGTAATCCAAGTCTTTCTTGTATGTTCTGAAATATTATCAGATAGCGCAATCATATACCATTATTCAACAAGGCATGATGTCTTAATTTTATTGCTTATCTTATCATTATCATTATACCTTTTATTTCGTGGAGAAAGTACTGGTCTTTGTTGATTGTTTGTGACGGATAAGGGATCTGGATAAAACATAAGAGAGTAACGTTATTGAGCCTCTGTCTTGCTATTGCAGTTTTTTTTATATCTAGACGGATTCTAAACTACAGCTTATCCTTCAGCGAGACGACATACCTTCAGTCTCTTAACGATTCTCCGTAACGTGGGGTCTGCTGGGTAGCACTTCCGCGGGTGCCAGCGTGGAGCTTAGACGAAAACCGCCCACTATTTATAGGCCAATCAAGTGTTGCCGATCGACGCTAAGGGTTTACAGCTGATCCCCTTGTTTTCCCCTAATTGTCCTGGTTTGATTACGTGTCTTCCAGTCGACAGGCTACCTATGTGGATATTATGGAAATAGTCACGTGTGGTATTCAGAATAGAGAGGAAAAAAGGACTAATTGTAGTTCTAATGATAACTTTGGAGACTCTAATAAAGCGCAAAGAGAGACTTCCGGGATATTTTCCTTTGATGATAGTCTAGTGAGATAGAATTTTATTTTTAAGGCATTATGTGTCATTTGCTAAAACAACGCGTAGAAATTGTCTTTAAAGAGGAAAGGAAACTGATTTATAAATATGGGGATAACCTAATTGCTCTAATGAAGTACGAAAAGGAACTTCCGAAGTTTTATCCTTAAATATTAGTCTAACACAACAGCATACATACTAGTGTCTTATCGAGTATCGCTCTTTGGAATAACTTTTTGTGTTAATAATATTTAGTTACAATTGTGTAAAACTGATACTGAGAAAACACGGATTAGTTTATAATTTTAGTATTTGTTGCACTACTTTAATGAAGAGAGGAAATAAGTATGCTGTCTATATATATATTTGCATTGCAGCAGAAAGCAAACATAATACAGACGTCAAGGTTGTTGCCAATATGTATAATGATGGCAGACATATGAATAGATTGCTAAGTCTTTATTCTAAATCTACTCACACCTTAAGTTTTCATAGAATAGCCTGCTGCCAAGGAATTTCAGAATTGAGTCCTAGTCTTACAGTATCCAATGTAAATATCCAAAATACCTCGCGTTTTCGACGGATTTTGTCTGTATTGGCAGGCTCAGTATATGCCACCAAAGGGTTACGAGTGTGACAAGGTTTCTATACTTAGGCAAGGTTTCTAAACGGCTTAGTTGTCGACATGTTAAGAAGACCACAGTTACGAGTATAATGTCCCTACAAATGAACCTTTGTTTCTGTGCCTTTTACCTTAATCGCGTCTTTCTGATGACAACGGAATGTTCTTTCCTGTTTTATCAGCTGTGAAGCCGAGGTCTCGTCATTATTGGCTTTTATACCCTTATCTCTTAACCAGTTTCTTTTTCAGTTCCGGGTTCCAACTGGCGTGATGCGTTATTTAGCGAGACCGCACCTATCAACCTAAGTCCTCTCTTTGTTTGTACTAGTTAGTTGGCGCTCGATCTCCATCTTGGAACATGTTAATGCTCCATATATATTGCCAAAAAAAGAGTAATATGAGACTCATGGCTCTATCCCTTATGTATTGATGCTAAAGTTTTTATGTTATTTCTTCACAGCACACGTCACTATAATTGAAAGCATTCATGACAGGTTTATGATATGTCGAATGACATCTTGGAATAGCTCCACAGCTTATGCACACCAAAATTTAGGGGCCTAAATTGGATCTGTGCGGATGGGATACTCTGTCTCAAATGTGATGGATATTCAGTCTGCCGTTTTAAAAGTTCCATAGGATATAATCGATTCGTAATTTGGCAAATGGGATATCCGTCATGTTTTTGATGGAGTAACCCTGTCTGCCAAACTCGTAGTCTTTGGTAATGGAACAGACTAACATGTGTAGAAAAGGTTGTGATGTACTTGCAATTCTCCTCAAGGTTCAACTGATGATATCCTTTATTCAGATCAAGGTGAGGGAATGCCTTCACACCATTCAATTGCGTTATCATGCCAGCAATGTGCGGACCTGGATGTCTGCCTTGTTCGCTTGACGCATATCCATGCAAATGTGTACAGCTCCTTCACTGTTCTTTCTGGGTACTACCATTATGGGAGAAACCCATGGAGTTGCACCAGTGGAACGCTCAATGTATCGTGTTTGAGTAAGGATTCAAGTTTTGTTTCAACAGCATCTTGTAAGTTAGAGGCAATTTGTCTGTGTCTTTGAGCAATAGGACGGCTGTCCTCATTAATGTGTAATTGGACTTTCATAGTCTTGAGTTTTCCCAACCCATGAAACAATTAAGGGAATTGACTTTATTATTTCGTGATGAGCATTCATGCTAAGGTTCATGGATATCAGTCCCATATCAGCAGCTGTGCTTGAGCTGAGTAAACAGGTGCTTGATGCCATACCTTGAAGTACATGAATGTGTGCTTGTATTTTGGTTTTCTTGTGTTATGTTGTTGCTACAAAGTAACATTGACTTTTTAGTTGCCTCGATGCAGCCACATATACACTTTAATTTTCTATGGTGTAAGTCAGGGCAATGGAGACAGTTCATTATTTTCTCCTTAGGCATAATGGGTCATATGTATTGTAGTGTAGTTCCTATATTCCCAATAGGCTCTGCACATTGGAATAATATATACTATAGATTAGATGTAGGACTTATGTCTACCAGGTCTCTATTGAATATATTAGACTTAATTGTGAGTGCCAGCTAGCTCAGAGGTCACTAGAAACTTTGTCGAATAAACAAGAAGGAATTAGTTTCTGACAACCACATAAACATGACAACTTTGTTTCCCCATGAAAAAAACGTATCTTCAGAGTCGTGGAAACAATAGATAGATATTTTTCTCAGTCAATCGTGCATGCCTCGTTTCATCAGAGGTGCAGGGAAATAGAGAGACAGGCGTTTTCAGATAAAGGATTTATTGAACAGTCTTCTTTCTCATGCAAGTAAAGTGAACTGCTACAATCGTAAGACAGGCTGCAAAGTATAATGCGTACAGCAGGAAGAGTATTATAAAATAATACTGTAAAAGCATTGTATGGTTTCTAAACCATAGATAAATACATACATAAATAACAAAGGCTAAAAGTACTCAACTGGTGCTTCTAAAATATACCTACCCCAATGTACCTAACCTAAGTCTAGTATGAGGGAAGAAGTAAGTGAGGTGTTGCATAGGTTTAGATTTCTTTGCCAATAATCTATCCAAGATTTCTCTTTAGGGTCTAATCAGCTCGTACCTTGGTTTTAGAATGAAGGAGGTCTGGTATCTCTGTCTTGGGACTCGATTTCCCAACACCCCGCGAGGGGAGCTTGGAAACACTGGAGCTGGATTCTCAGCGAGAGAAAGGACAGCTTCTTGATCAGTGCGCCAGCTGGAGGGTCGGCTTACATCGGCACTTGCTGTAGCGAGCTGGGTCGGGCAAGTAGATAATCGAGCTGCTCCAAACCACTGCGTGTTTGCTAGGGCAAGTGTAGGCATATTTATACCTTGAAGGGGCCTAGTTTGACGTAAAGTTGGGCATAATAACGTCATCAAAGAACCCCAAGGGAATGGTAGTTCTTTGAAATCTCCCTGAGTTCTTGGACAAATCAATATTCAAGCAAGGGGATGTCCCTGACTGCTGAAACCGATTTTTCCAAGAAATAGTTGTGGCTTTTTGGAATGGGTGGAAGTTGCCATGCCATATCTTCCTGACCTGTTTTTTAGCTTCTTGCTTAACTGGATACTGCCTCTGTGCAGTTGGTTGAACTTTTAACTGTATTTTATGGTGAGGAGAATCCTCATCCCATCCAACATGATTTTCATATAATGCTGGAGCCTGGGCTACAGCCCATTTTCTGGCATATGTGTATTTTAAGTGAATTGAAATATGATTGGAGAAGGCTGGCATAATGATGTCTTCGCCATGTGAGCACTCCCTGACAAATTTTGGTTGGCAAGTCTTTTTCAGCTAGAAGAATGTCATATTCCTTAGAGAGTTTCTCCCAAAAGAGTGCTCTTATTTTCCTAGTTATGTCCCCCTCCATCAGGAGCGTTACTTCATATAACTTATGGGGTACACTAACCCTGGTGTCAGCTGTTTCAACTTGAATGTACTCATTCAAGTACACTGTCTCCAGATGATCCTTCAAGATCTTGCGAGCTATGGTAACTTCTGCTGCGCTGTCCAGCATTGTCTGGGCCCACTCACCGTTCTTGAGGTGTGTCTTCAAGATCTTCGGCATGTCTGAATTTTAAACCTGCTAACCTTCTTTTTGGTGAATTGGGTTTTCTTATTTTTTTGGAATTTGTTGATTGTCTTTGGACTTCACGTGTTCTTCCTTGTGTTCTGACTGTCCTCTTCTTTCCGATTTCTGTGAGGAAGTCTGAAAGGTACAAGAGGAACGTGTATCAGTATCTTGATATCTATCAGGTTTTTTCAAATTATCCCTGTTCCTGAGGTTATACCTCTTTTCAGAGGGGTCCTTTTGAGGAGACCTACCTCTGGACTGAGAATGATTCTCTTTAGAAGTTTATTTAGTATTCTCCCACTTCTTTTTAGGAGTAGTGAGAGTGTTTTTAATAAATACCTTTTCAGGACTTTCTGTTAGTTGGAGCTTAACTGGTTTCCCACCCAAACTATCTCTACCTAGTTCTTCATTGGAGTTTCCAATTAGTCTGGCCAGTTCATATGGTTGCTCAGTTACATCAAATTCTCCTGATTTTTGGTGGATCACCACAGATGCTGCCTCACCTTTATTATTAGCTAATATTACTGAAAGATTTTAAAAAAGTCTCAGCTATAATATTAGTTAATATTATAGCTGAGACCTGTTTGAAATCTTCATACCCAGATTCAAAGCAGGCTCTGCCCCATATTCTTTTTAAATCTGTTTCAGGACATCTGGTATTACCGCCATAGACGGAACACCATGAGTTTTTGTGTAAATTGCAGCAAAGACTGTACCCCAAGTGTCACAGTCCTCCAGGTGTGGTGCGATTCCCATTGGTAAACAGATTGTTAAAATCCTGTGTTTCTCATGAGGTGTACTATCAGGAAATACTGCCTCGATTTGAGTATTTGTTTGAGCTATCCAGAATGGAATATATTCCCTTTTTGCGGGCAATATACCAATGACTGATTGTATAGTCTGTGGTGTGATTTTATTTGTGTTCTCCTGGTGAGTGGTTTGTTGTGGAATCCTTATAGGAGGTTGGACTGTTAGAGTCCGCATGACATATTGAACCAATTGTCTATGTATTTTAATTAGTTGTTTTAGTTGAACTAATAGTTCATCACCTGTCATTTCTTCAATGGCGGAATGTGGTGTATAGCTGGTTAGTACCAGCAATGTTGCTCCTGGTCTTCCTAGTGGACCGAGCCTGGTAATGTGATTTTGATGTTATAGGGCGCCTTTAAAGCAGAGCCCATGCTCTTGGTATGTTAATGGAATTTCAATATCCTCAAAAGGAGTGTATTCCGCTGGATGTTCCTCTACTTTATAGAAGTGGAACACATGTGTTACCGGATTTGTTTCAGAGAAGACAATCCATGAATAGAATACCTCTGTCTGCCGATATTCATGTGCCTCTATGACAAAAATTACCCTACCACCGTGATGATAGGCCATTTGTTATAAGCTTTATAGTGATGGTTTTCCTTAAGTTTTCCGGGATGATTATAGCATCCGGGCCATTTCGTTGGAAACCTGTAACGTCTAAGCCCAGTAGGACTGCAGTTCCTGCAGCTCCACTGGTCTCGTTTTCAGTCATTATGTTGGCTGAAAGTTTGCAGAGCAAGTTTCAAGGAAACAAAGATAAGGTGCACAATATTTTGGAACACTGTATCCTTCAACGTTGAACAAACCAAAACCTAATACATAGTATTTTGGTCCCACTCAGTTATGGCGGATATTTTATCCTTTTACCCACTCCAAACGTCTATTGGAGTATTTTACGGGACAAAGGGGTCTCTGAGAAAAGCACGACTGAGTTACTCTAGTATCTAGCGTTAAATTAGTTGCTTACCAAACGTTGGGCCTCACGTAGTGTAGTTCCTGTATTCCCAATAGGCTCTGCGCCTTGGAATAATATATACTATAGTTTAGACTTAGGACTTATGTCTACTAGGTCTCTATCGAATATATTAGACTTAATTGTGAGTGCCAGCTAGCTCAGAGGTCACTAGAAACTTTCTTGAATAAACAAGAAGGGATTCGTTTCTGACAACCGCATAAACATGACAACTTTGTTTCCCCAAGAATAAACGTATCTTCAGAGTCGTGGAAACAATAGATAGATATTTTACTCAGTCAATCGTGCATGCTTCGTTTTATCAGAGGTGCAGAGAAATCTAAGACGGCCGTTTTCAATAAAAGGATTTATTGAACAGTCTTATTTCTCATGCAAGTAAAGTGAACTGCTACATTCGTAAGACAGGCGGCAAAGTATAATGCGTACAGCAGGAAGAGTATCATACAATAATACTGTAAAAGCATTGTATAGTTTCTAAACCATAGATAAATACATACATAAATAACAAAGGCTAAAAGTACTCAACTGGTGCTTCTAAAATACTCCTACCCCAATGTACCTAACCTAAGTCTGGTACGAGGGAAGAAGTAAGTGAGGTGTAGCATAGGTTTAGTTTTCTTTGACAATAATCTATCCACGATTTCTCTTTAGGGTCTAATAATTCCGTACCTTGGTTTTAGAATGAAGGAGGTCTGGTATCTCTGTCTCAGGACTCGATTTCCCAACACCCCTCAAGGGGAGTTTGGAAGCACTGGAGCTGGATTCTCAGTGAGAGAAAGGACAGCTTCTTGATCAGTGCGCCAGCTGGAGGGTTGGCTTACTTCGGCACTTCCTGTAGCGAGCTGGGTCGGGCAAGTAGAAAATCAAACTGCTCCGAACCACCGTGTGTTTGCTAGGGCAAGTGAAGGCATATTTATACCTTGAAGGTGCCTAGTTTGACGTAAAGTTGGGCATAATAACGTCATCAAAGAACCCCAAGGGAATGGTACTTCTTTGAAAACTCCATGAGTTCTTGGGACAAATCAATATTCAAGCAAGGGGATGTCCCTGACTGCTGAAGCCGATTTTTCCAAGAAATCGTTGTGGCTTTTTGGAAGGGGTGGAAGTTGAAATGCCTTTTTTTGGACTGCATGGGCTATGTCTAAATATGGGTATGATTTCTATGCCTTTATAAGGGCAATGTGAATTGTACCTATATAAGGGCATGAATCTGTAAATTTTGCTCGGATCTTAAAACGCCATATAACAGCATGAATTCAATTTTGTTAGGCATTTGCAATCGCAAATCAGCAGTGTCCAATGTATGACACAAAACAACCCTCGCAAAATAAGGAATCCCAAATTTTGCGATTCCCTATTTTGCAATTGCATTTAGGGAATCGCTAATTGTGATTCCTTAAATGGAATGTAAGAGGCAAAGAAAAGGTGCAATTCGGCCATAAGGAATCGCAAATTACCACCGACTTCAAATTAAATTTTTTGCATTTTTCAGAGTGCAATTTGCAATTCGCAATTAAGGATTCGCACAATTATTTGCAAATCCTACATACATAGCGTTTTTCGATTCTCAAATAGCGATTCTCTAAAAATCGCTATTTCTGAATCTCAAAACCAAAGTTTCATACATATGGCCCAATATTTATTGACACACAACTATCGATAATAAAAGGTCCTGAACAATCATTGACTATTAGTGTGATTTTTGGGCAATGTTTGAATGACTTTGGTGCTTTGTTGTGTTGACTTTTCTTGGACATATTTTTCCTCACATGTAGCCAGTCCAACATGCGCATGTTTCTGAGGTAAATGTTGACATGGCACAACCATCTTCTTCACTTTCACTTGATGGCGATACTTGATGAACTGTTTGAGAAAGATTTAGATGTTGATCAACTTTGCTTGGTGTCGATTTGCCTCAGCTGATGCGGTCGCTTGGCCCTGTGAATGTGCGGCGAACGCCGCTTCTGGAACATTCGGGGGCTATTTTGTCTTCACGCAGTGATGCATACACTTTTTTCTTGCCTTGCAAATCATTAAAAAAAAGTTCTTCTTTCCACAGCCTTTGCAGATGTGCCCAATGGCAGAACTTTTACCTTCATGTGGAATCGAAAATCAACACCTGAAGCACAATTTCTTTTTCTGTGGAGAATTCACTCTGTGTCCTTCAACCTTGTGCTTTGGCTTACTCTTTACATTCATGATTGACTCACTCTGTGCAACAATGGCATCCATGTCAGCATCTAGTTGATCAGCACGCTTTTCAGCTCTGGAAGCCATGAGAACTTGCTTCATACTAAGAATTTCTCTAGGCATTTGTCGTCTGAACGAATATGACACGCATCCGTCAATCACTCTGAGGCGTATGTCTTCCTCATCATTAAATTCATTGGACATACAGTGTTTGATTAGCATATCCAGTCTCTCAACAAACTTGTCAATGGTCTTACCAGCTTTCTGCCATACTTGACTGAAGATGTACCTTTCGTAATCTACATTCAGCATTGGATTGAACTTTATATTCAAGGCTGCTTTGATTTTACTGTATGAAATTTCATCAGATGAAGGCATTTTCATTATGACTTATTTAACCCTTCACCAGCAAAAGTCTTAAGGTACTTGATAATCTTCTTGTTATTTGCTTTTTCAATCACATCAATGAAATCATCAAATATCTCTATTAATTTTATCTGTCCTCAAAACGTTTTTTGGTGGTATAAAATGTTGGTGGTTGTTTTAAGAAGGCAACGGCATTGTAACTGTACATGAGATTGGCAGACACGGAGAGTGGAGTTCTTTCTGACTCTGTCTGCTGTCAGCTAGATCCTGCTTTATCCATAACATCTCAAAGGTGCTGTGCTGTGCTGGCCTCTGGGTTATCTTGGACAGTCCTTGGAACCTTGACCTCCACCTCATTCTCCATAGGAGCCCTTTGCCTTCAGGAGACCTTGGGATTTATTCTGAGCCACCTTCCAGCAGCTCTGGTGGTGTGCCACTTTGGGTATGGACAGCACTCCAGGCACAACCCCAGGTGCCTCCTATGGGGTTACTACCCCCAGCACTGTGGCACAATGACTCTCTTTGCTGTGATCTGGTAAGCAAATGAACATTTTTTGAATTTGAATTGTGTTGCTTGTAAGCATCTCCTTGTACTGCCTGCCATCTGGTTAATCCCTGCCTCTCAGCGCTTCCGTTCACAGCGTTATCACTGTGTGGCAGTGCGGTACCTCACTCTGTGGCATTCCCAGCAGGTCTTTGGCCAAGGATGTGTAAACTTCTTAGTGAAGCTTTTGTTATCTTCAAATGCTTTACACAGACTGGGGCTGCACTTTGACTTCCCATGGCCAAACGTCAATTACGCATTTCGACGGAGGCACACATGGCATGCACAAGAAACTTGCTGGACCACAGCAAACTCTGTAAGAGAGCACTGACAATCTCCTGGTTACTTATTCCCTACCTCATTGCCAGATGTAGAATCCTCCCCAGCCCTGGTACTCACCAATGACTATGCTACACGGAAGCGGTACAAAAGTGGGTGGTAAAGGACGGAGCATCTGAACCAATCAAACACTCACACTCAGTCAACAGATCTGGGTTTAATCCATCAATGTTCTTTAGCCCACTCTGACACCCCAGTTCAGACATGGCCATATGCAAATCAGTCTGACCCTGTGCATCATGGGAACAGTCCAGCCCGAACTGCCAAGCCATGCCTTCCCTGGACAGGAAACAAGCTTCCTAGGACCGATTTCAGGCATTACAGCCGTCTTCAGCCAGGCTTGCTTGAATCCAGTGGCAAAGTGAGCATGGGACTCACGTCTGAGTATACCCTGCCAACTTATGGCGAACAAAGCGGTACAAAAGGGGGTGGTGATGGACGGAGCATCTGAACCAATCAAACACTCACACCCAGTCAACAGATCGGGGTTTAATCCATCACCATTCTTTCGCCCACTCTGCCACCCCAGTTCAGACATGGCCATATGCAAATCAGTCTGACCCTGTGCCTCATTGGAACAGTAGAGCCCGAACTGCCAAGCCATGCCTTCCCTGGACCGGAAACAAGCTTCCTAGGACCGGTTTCTGGCATTACAGCTGTCTTCAGCCAGGCTTGCTTGAATCCAGTGGCAAAGTGAGCAAGGGACTCACATCTGAGCATACCCTGCCAACTTATGTCGAACAAAGCGGTACAAAAGGGGGTGGTGATGGACGGAGCATCTGAACCAATCAAACACTCACACCCAGTCAACAGATCTGGGTTTAATCCATCACCGTTCTTTAGCCCACTCTGCCACCCCAGTTCAGACATGGCCATATGCAAATCAGTCTGACCCTGTGCCTCATAGGAACAGTCCAGCCTGAACTTCCAATCCATGCCTTCTCTGGACCGGAAACAAGCTTCCTAGGACCGGTTTCTGGCATTACAGCCGTCTACAACCAGGCTTGCTTGAATCCAGTGGCAAAGTGAGCAAGGGACTCATGTCTGAGCATACCCTGCCAACTTATGGTGAACAAAGTGGTACAAAAGAGGGTGGTGATGGACAGAGCATCTGAACCAATCAAACACTCACACCCAGTCAACAGATCTGGGTTTAATCCATCACTGTTCTTTAGCCCACTCTGCCACCCCAGTTCAGACATGGCCATATGCAAATCAGTCTGACCCTGTGCCTCATGGGAACCGTCCAGCCCGAACTGCCAAGCCATGCCTTCCCTGGAGCGGAAACGAGCTTCCTAGGACCGGTTTCTAGCATTACAGCCGTCCTCAGCCAGGCTTGCTTAAATCCGGTGGCAAAGTGAGCAAGGGACTCACGTCTGAGCATACCCTGCCAGCTTATGGCGATCAAAGTGGTACAAAAGGGGGTGGTGATGGACGGAGCATCTGAACCAATCAAACACTCACACCCAGTAAACAGATCTGGGTTTAATCCAGCACCGTTCTTTAGCCCACTCTGCCAATTCAGTTCAGACATGGCAATATGCAAATCAGTCTGACCCTGTGCCTCATGGAAACAGTCCAGCCCGAACTGCCAAGCCATGCCTTCCCTGGACCGGAAACAAGCTTCCTAGGACCGGTTTCTGGCATTACAGCCGTCTTCAGCCAGGCTTGCTTGAATCCAGTGGCAAAGTGAGCAAGGGACTCACGTCTGAGCATACCCTGCCAACTTATGGCGATCAAAGTGGTACAAAAGGGGGTGGTGATGGACGGAGCATCTGAACCAATCAAACACTCACACCCAGTCAACAGATCTGGGTTTAATCTATCACCGTTCTTTAGCCCACTCTGCCACCCCAGTTCAGACATGGCCTTAAACAAATCAGTCTGACCCGGTGCCTCATGGGAACAGTCCAGCCCGAACTGCCAAGCCATGCCTTCCCTGGACCGGAAACGAGCTTCCTAGGACCGGTTTCTAGCATTACAGCCGTCCTCAGCCAGGCTTGCTTAAATCCGGTGGCAAAGTGAGCAAGGGACTCACGTCTGAGCATACCCTGCCAACTTATGGCGATCAAAGTGGTACAAAAGGGGGTGGTGATGGACGGAGCATCTGAACCAATCAAACACTCACACCCAGTAAACAGATCTGGGTTTAATCCATCACCGTTCTTTAGCCCACTCTGCCAATTCAGTTCAGACATGGCCATATGCAAATCAGTCTGACCCTGTGCCTCATGGAAACAGTCCAGCCCGAACTGCCACGCCATGCCTTCCCTGGACCGGAAACAAGCTTCCTAGGACCGGTTTCTGGCATTACAGCCGTCTTCAGCCAGGCTTGCTTGAATCCAGTGGCAAAGTGAGCAAGGGACTCACGTCTGAGCATACCCTGCCAACTTATGGCAAACAAAGTGGTACAAAAGGGGGTGGTGATGGACGAAGCATCTGAACCAATCAAACACTCACACCCAGTCAACAGATCTGGGTTTAATCTATCACTGTTCTTTAGCCCACTCTGCCACCCCAGTTCAGACATGGCCTTAAACAAATCAGTCTGACCCGGTGCCTCATGGGAACAGTCCAGCCCGAACTGCCAAGCCATGCCTTCCCTGGACCAGAAACCAGCTTCCTAGCACCACTTTCTGGCATTACAGCCGTCTTCAGCCAGGCTTGCTTGAATCCAGTGGCAAAGTGAGCAAGGGACTCACGTCTGAGCATACCCTGCCAACTTATGGTGAACAAAGCGGTACAAATAAGGCACAGGGTCAAGACTGATTTGCATATGGCTATGTCTGAACTGGGGTGGTGTGTTGAGCAAAATAACAATGGATTTAACCCATATCTGTGACTGGGGGTGAATGTTTTGCCATTGTGCAACATTCCGTCCATTAATTGTTGTTTTTGCATTTGTCACCCCGAGTGGGACGGGTATGCTCAGACGTGAGTCCAGTGCTCTCCATGCCACGGGAATCAAGCTATCCTGGCTTATGACGGCTGATAGCCAGAAACCAGTCCTAGGATGCTTGATTCCAGTCCAGGGAAGACATGGCTTGGTAGTAAGGGCTGGACTGTTCCCATGAGGCACAGGGTCAAGACTGATTTGCATATGGCCATATCTGAACTGGGGTGGTGTGGTTAGCAAAATAATGACGGATTTAACCCAGATCTGTGACTGGGGGTGATTGTTTTGCCATTGTGCAACATTCCGTCCATTAATTGTTGTTTTTGCATTCGTCCCCCCGAGTGCGACGGGTATTCTCATACGTGAGTCCCGTGCTCTCCATGCCACAGGAATCAAGCTATTCTGGCTGATGACGGCTGATAGCCAGAAACCAGTCCTAGGATGCTTGATTCCGGTCCAGGGAAGACATGGCTTGGCAGTTCAGGCTGGACAGTTCCCATGAGGCACAGGGTCAAGACTGATTTGCATATGGCCATGTCTGAACTGGGGTGGTGTGGTGAGCAAAATAACGATGGATTTAACCCAGATCTATGACTGGGGGTGAATGTTTTGCCAATGTGCAACATTCTGTCCATTAATTGTTTTTGCATTTGTCACCCCGAGTGGGATGGGGATGCTCAGACGTAAGTCCTGTGCTCTTCATGCCACTGGAATCAAGCTATCCTGGCTGATGACGGCTGATAGCCAGAAACCGGTCCTAGGATGCTTGATTCCGGTCCAGGGAAGACATGGCTTGTCATTTCGGGCTGGACTGTTCCCATGAGGCACAGGGTCAAGACTGATTTGCATATGGCCATGTCTGAACTGGGGTGGTGTGGTGAGCAAAATAATGATGGATTTAACCCAGATCTGTGACTGGGGGTGAATGTTTTGCCATTGTGCAACATTTCGTCCATTAATTGTTGTTTATGCTACACGGAAGCCTTGCAGGACTACCTGTCCCATAGTGCTGAGGGGTAGAGGAGGAACCCTGCAACACCTGCCACAGGTGCACTCATGGCACTACATAGCACAGCCTCCAACCTGCAGTGCAGGTGCCACCACAGGAGCTGTTTTGCCGGACTGCCTGTCCCATATTGCTACAGGGCAAAGGAGAAGCCCTGCAACACCTGCCACAAGTTCTATTTTGGCGCTACATAGCACAACCTGCAACCCCCGGTGCAGGAGCCACCACAAGAGCTGTTTTGCGGGACTACCTTGCCGATACTGCTACATGGCATAGGAGAAGCACAGCAACACCTGCCACAAGTTCCCCCTTGGAGCTAAATAATGCAACCTGCAGCCTGCGGCATAGGACATGCCGAACCGTGCCCGGACCAAGGGCGGGCCCGCCTGCACCCGTCAGCACCAGGATGAGGCTGGGTAGGACCACCCTCCTTGGTTCTTCACAAGGATATTTTCAAGACTGATAAGATCCCCCTTAATAATATTGAGGTTACTTTACTAAGCACTGCTTGGTCCACCCTTTCCTTTGGATCATCTGTAATGGCGAGCCTACGTCTCTGAGTATCACCTTTCATTAAGAAGGAAAACTGCTCTTCAGATAGTATTGTCGTGGTTTCTGCCAGCTCGCCTTCCTGTACTTTGGGACCCTGCCAAAACAGCAAGCACTTTTTCTGTTATTGTGCCTTTGGCTTGTGACTTGGGGCCAATTTAGCCTTTCTTAGGCAATTGCTGACCTTTATGTGACAATTTATTTTGATCACCCAGTCGTAGCCTAATTGTCCTAACTGATGTCTGCCTGTTGTTATACATTATCTTGATTTAGTGGTTTTACACTTTTGTAAAATCCTATTTTATTGTTCCCTACCTAAATTTTGCTTATGGTTTCCCCCTGTAGTTCTTGCCCTGTAGATTCCTACCTTTACTGCTCCCTTGGGTAAAAATGGGGAAGAGGAAAGTGCTAGACAACACAGGGGACACTAGAAGGGCTAAGAAGCTTGCAAAATATGCGGTGATTAATTGCACGTTAGAAGAAATTTAGTGGCTAATAGAAGTTGTGGAAGGTTGTTTGAGCAAGAAGGATAACTAAAACATGCCCAGGGCAGTATATGATAGCGCCAGTAGCTTATCCAACTCCAAATACCACTAAGGAGGCTTGGATTAGCCTCCTGTTAGAAGAGCCAGCCACAGCCATATTGCAGAAAACAAGCTACCCAGTCTCCTTTATTGTCAATGTTGAGTGCTCTAAAAGGTACAGAGTTCTGCAGCAAGTAAAGGAAGTAGAATTGGAGGGCAATAATGTCCCTGTACCTAGGGCTTCTAGCATAGTTCCCTCTGTCGAGGGCAATACTCTTGTTTGTCAGTTGTTGCTTGCGAGGAAGAAAGTAGCTCAACTAAGGATAGCATTACAATTGTTATCTGATAGGGTGAACACCTTATCCTATGTGCTTTACATGACAAGAGGGGTAGGTAGGCCTAGCCTAGCCCCCCCCCCAGGCCATCATGATGACAAATAAGCCCAGGAGGAGTCGTTCCAGGATTAACTTGACAGAAGCACTTAGTGTCTCTCGTCCACTAACTAACCAGAACACATTTAGCGATGTAAATGCCATGCATCTGAGACACAATCGGTTATTGGGGGAAGCTGGTGGTGAGACCAGGAGAATGCCACAAAGTCAACATAGGACACCTGGTCCCCTATCAGCTGACACATCGAGGGCAGCCCAGAAGGCTTGCAGAAATTGAAGATCCCCAGTATGAGAGAGAGCGGGCCAGCTTGCACCAGGGCAAAGAGATTGTCTTGATAAGGGTCCCCAAATTACCCGAAGGACACAGAAAAGAATAATGAATCTTTGACTAATAAATACATCCATTTGGTTCATAAAGTCTGTAATTGTCGGTCTGTTGTAGTGGTTAGGCACTATAATGAATTGGTGTAAGATTTACCAACAACAATGTAAATGAAGAGTTAATTGCTTTGGAACTTAGAGCCCCAGCATGTGATGTCACTAAAATATGCATCAAAGTCACTCCACCTGTAGGCACTTATCAAGTGGCAAACGTAAGAACTGGTGCTCTCTATACACATGTATAAGAGGGAGAACTGACTGGGGAGACACGTTGTCCACATCAGACGTAGATTGACTCTGCAGGCCACTGGAACAACCAACCCCCATTAATCATGATTAACACATCTTCCGCGAGGAGATCTTGGTGTGCCATGCCACAGGACTAGGATGGCTATAAATGTTAACAACATTATGAATGATTAGATCAATTCTTGCCTTGTTTCTTGCATAGCCACGCTGGAAATATCTTTGATTGCAGCTCATGTTGAGATCACGCAGTCACCAGGAAGACCAGTTAGGCTTATGTCATGGACTGTGACCAGTCTTCAAGGCAAGCTAAGTGATCCAGAGTTGGGAGAGTTTGTAGATAAGCACACATTGATTTTACTTCAGGAAACATGGGCGGTATAACCAGTCTGTAGGCCTGGGTATCTCATCTTTTAAATTAATGTTATCCCAACTAAATTTGGTTGAGCTTCTGGGGGCTATTAATCTGGTTAAAAAACATATACACTTTAAGGGTATCAGTGCTAGAAGGGGCCATAAAGGATATCTTAGGTATCCATATTATTAATAAGACTCCTGATCTGATTTCACATATACTGATGTCGAACATTTATGTACATTCTGTTCATGATGCTGCAGAATCACAGACACTGCACACATTACACCACTTGGTTGGGAACACATTACACCAGACCTGGCCTATAATTGTTTAGATTATGGTTTAAAAGTCGGAAATGGCTGCACTTAGTCTGACGATTTCCCCCATCCCACTTATAAACGGGGCCTGTATACCAACCATATAGACTATATTGTATTTGAATGAATGCTATGGTTACACATGGCAGACATGAAAGTTGTTAGCAGGACAGACAGCGACCACAATGCTCTTGTAGCCAAGTTTATCTCAGGATTATTTGGCAAACTTTCAGAAGGTTTTGCTGATTCCTACGTCGCTCCACTGGAACTTACTAATAAGCGTAGGAACATAAAATGAGCTGTTATCAACGAAGATGAACGCGCCAAGGTTGATATTTAAAGAGCTTTAGTAGATAAGTTTGAATCCTTTGTGCTTGTCTCACACTTAACAGGGTGTATACCTAGTTGTATCTCCAAGCATGTGAAATTATTTGACAATCTTAAGTCTTTATTTACAAAACAGGTGATAAGGAAACAGATTAAAGCTGCAAGTTGCTCTTGGTTCTCTCCAACCTGCAGGATCACCAAGGTATTTTTAATAAAAGCTATTAAGGAAGAGCTCAAAAGAGATATAATAACTGCAAGGGGGCGTGCAAAGCTTGCCTCCTTAAGTCTAAAAGGAATTAGAAGTAGTCCCAGTGAGCACTGATTCTGGAAGCGCTAGAGAAACATGACTATAGAACCTTCTGGAAGATTGTGTTGACTGGTAATGAGCATGGCAGCCTTGCCCGGATGTGTGTCTCAGTTGACTCCTGGCTTGAGCACTTCGAGAACCTTATATAGTAAGAGAGGAAATGCTTGCCTAGCCTCCCACCTAAACATGACTCCCGCATCATTTTCTTCCTTGACTCCATGTCACTCTATCCTTACTGAGGAACATCCTTTAGCATTTACTTTGAAGGATAGTAAAAATCGCCTTCCTTCACATGAAAAAGAGAAAAGCGCCCGACCCTGACAGCATCCCAGTAGATTTATTCCACTCGGAGCCCGACATTTGGGTCTCCTACTTGAACGCGCTAACCAACGCCATTTGTGATGGGGAGGAAATTCCAGACTCTTGGCGAGGTGCTGTAATTGTGCCCCTTCATAAAAAGGGAACTAAAGATATTCCTGCAAATTATAAGCCGATAAGTCTAATAGATAGCACCCAGAAGATCTTTTGTCCTAACTCGCATAAAGGAGTGGATGGATAACAGTAAGATATTATCACACTTTCGAGCAGGATTTGGAAAGAATATAGAAACAGTCAATCAGATATTACGTTTCATGATCATCTGTTGGAAGTATATTACTATCAACAAAGAGCATCCATGTATGGCCTTTATGGACATGATGGCAGCATTCGAGCAAGTTTCGAGACATACAATTTGGTAGAGGCTGGATCGAGAGGGGCTGGCCCATGATCTTCTGCAACTTTTATTTAGGCTACATATGCCCAAGTGAGGTGGAATGATTTGGGTGAATTATCTTCTCGGATCCCCATTGAGCAGGCTGTATGGCAGGGTTGTGTGCTGGCCGCACTCTCTTTCTTTGCTTATGAATAGAGTGGTGCAAGATTTGTCTTTCTGTCAGCACATTGGCCTAAAGATAGCTGGTACATGTGCCCTTGTACTGCTTATTGCAGATTACACCCTTTTCATTTCGCATACACCAGTGGGTCTGCAAAACCTGCTTAATCAGTTTGTGGAATTCAGCAAACGTAGGGGTAATGAGATAAATGCAGGGAAATCTAAATTGATGACTTCAAACCCTCATCGCTCATTCAGAAATAACCTAATTGTCGATGGATCACATATTGACCAAGTGAGGAACTTTAACTATTTAAGGGTTAGATTCTCAGAGAAACTAACTTAGGACTTACAGTTACAAAAAAGTAATATACTATTTTCCCACAGGGCAACAGTGATTGCCAGGAAGCACAGAACAATAAGTAACAGGGCAGTCTCCCCAGCGTTTGAGGTGTACAAAGAGATTGCTATGGGTGGAGCATTATATGGAAGAGTCTCAGAAAATAACTCTAGACTTAGTATTGTAAACAATAAGTTTATAAGGTTATTAGTGAATGTGCCAGCCAGTACCCCACTAACACCCTTAAGGTGGGATCTAAACCTTAAAAGGATTTATATGGGTGCCCACCTTAAAATTCTCACCTTTTGGGTCAAAAATATGGACAATAAAGGAGCTGGCCCATCACAAATCTGCACTACAGGATCTAATCCTTCTAGATAAGAATTGCATTAAACCCTTACTGAGAGTAGGGAATTCTCTTTGTAACCAACTAAATTTAATGAGTGTGTGGGAAGATCCCAGCGTGATGGATAAAAACACAGCCAGTCGGATAAAGGGTTCCTTTGGCAATCTGCCCTCCAAAGAATCTTCAGCGAAACAAGGGCTGAAGGGCTGGTGGATAAATTCTTGAGTCACAAATGCTCAACCACAATTCAAACTCTTCTTAGACAGGATTATCCACCAGAGGGCAAGTCTTTGTATATTCACTCTCGAATTGGCACATTGCCATTAGTTATTTTACTGTGAAGTGGGAAGCTCAAGAAGTAAGAACAGAGAAATTTCTATTTAGTCCCAATATTGGGTAAATTGAGGCTCATTTCTTACTGTTCTGTCAAAAGTATAAAACTCCAAAACCAAGAGGGATTCTCCCCCATTTGGCAGAATATGGGAATTAATCAATGTGCAGTTTGTCTACGTTGATTAAAAGTGAACACAAGCAAAGTAATCCTATTTGCCCTTTCAAGATACTTAAAATGGGCCTGGACTCTTCATGTAGCTGCTTGAAGCCTGGGGCTTGATGTGATACAATTGGATGCAATATGTCTTTAATCTATTTTTGTATTTGACTAGTATCTTTTTAAACAAGTATTATGCATTTTAATATTTTTGCATGCACTTTAGATAAATATGGCCATATGCTATCTCTTTTAGCGGTTGTTTGTGTGTTTTTACTTTGTAAAACTTAAGATTAGATAGTCTATGTTATAATTTTAGAGATATTGTTCTATTTTATTTTATTTTTCATTTGATGATTTCTTATTGATGTATGTGATTTTATGGTCATGTATGGCTGAAATAAAGTAAGACTTTGACTACACCACACATTGAGCTTAGTATAACATGTCTGTGTTCTTGTATTCTTCTGCATGTAACCGTGAACTCAACATTCTAAACCTGCATTCACTTAACTATGTTCTAAGGCTCACGTCACAGTTCTATGAAGTCCATCAGAAGCCACAAGGACTCTGTAATTATAAACTAACATCACACTACAAGATGAACCATTTACTCCCGGTACACAGTCAAAATATCGAATTTTTAATTTCGACTTACACTTATATCGAGTTGCTAATATCGATGGGACAGAATATCGATGTCCAGAATATCGATGGCCAGAATATCGACCCTAAGGTAAGTAATATCGAAATTACTTATATCGATAGCATATATATCGATGTAAGTAATTTCGATTTACTAATATGTGTTAGAAATTTTAGTTAAGTATTTAAATTAATTGTTATAATATGTGTTTAATATGTTTTTATAAATAAAAAATATATAAAAGTAAATAATATGTTTTACTACCAGAGCGGGTTGTGGGTTTTTAGGGGACTAGGGTGGGAAGTAATTTATTTGTAATTAAATAATTATTTTTTAATCATTAATTTATTTTGCAATTACATATTAATTGGCAATGAATTATTTTAATTGATTAATTGATTAATTAATTGATAATTTATGTATATTTTTAAGTAAATTATATGTTTTACTACTGGAGCGGGTTGTGGGTTTATAGGGGAATAGGGTGGGAAGTAATTTATTTGTAATTAAATAATTATTTTTTAATGATTAATTTATTTTGCAATTAAATATTAATTGGCAATGAATTATTTTAATTGATTAATTGATTAATTAATTGATAATTTATGTATATTTTTAAGTAAATTATATGTTTTACTACTGGAGTGGGTTGTGGGTTAATAGGGGAATAGGGTGGGAAGTAATTTATTTGTAATTAAATAATTATTTTATAATGATTAATTAATTTTGATATTAAATATTAATTGGCAATAAATTATTTTAATTGATTAATTGAATAATTAATTAATAATTTATGTATATTTTAACTAAATTATATGTTTTACTACTGGAGCGGGTTGTGGGTTTATAGGGGAATAGGGTGGGAAGTAATTTAATTGTAATATTAATTAATTTTGGGTAAAGGAGTATTTTTAGGGTTCAGGGTCAGTTTGGGGTTTTTGGGTAAAGGGGTATTTTTAGGGTTCTGGGTCAGTTTTGGTTTTTGGGGTAAAGGGGTATTTTTAGGATTCAGGGTCAGTTTTCAGTTTTTGGGTAAAGGGGTATTTTTAGGGTTCTGGGTCAGTTTTCAATTTTTGGTAAAGGGGTATTTTTAGGGTTCAGGGTCAGTTTTTAGTTTTTGGGTGAAGGGGTATTTTTTGGATTCAGGGTCAGTTTTCAGTTTTTGGGTAAAGGGGTATTTTTAGGGTTCAGGGTCAGTTTTCAGTTTTTGGGTAAAGGGGTATTTTTAGGGTTCAGGGTCAGTTTCAGTTCTTGGGTAAAGGGGTGTTTTTAGGGTTCAGGGTCAGTTTTAGGTTTTTGGGTAAAGGGGTATTTTTAGGGTTCAGGGTCAGTTTTCCCTACTGTTGCACCCACTGGAGTGGGAATAGTAATTATTGTTAAGTAAGTATATATTATATATGATTTTTAAATATTTTTTTTTTATTAAATATGTATTATTATTTTTTTTACCATTATTATATATATTTAAGTATGTTTAAGTAATTAATAAGTATTATTTACAGTATTTTTATGTTATTTTAAATCCAAAAAAATCGATATATTTGACAACGATATTTGTAACATCGATATTATTTTTTCGATATTTTGGTACTTACCATGTTGTACATAGGGCGTCGATATTTTTGCTATCGATATAATTACGCCGATATTTGTGTAGGTCGAAATTCTGTCTGTCGAAATTCTGTCATAGATCCTTTACTCCCATATCCCTGATTGGCCAATATTTGTTGTAGGCTATCCAGAGTTTCCTTGTTTTCAAATATGCCAGGGCCTAGGAAACATCTGTGTCACTCTTCTATCTGTTTTGTTGATGCTTCCCATAGTTTGTGTTACTGTTCAGCAGCAGTAATTTTTCCATGCATAATGTACAGCTAGCTATCTGGCCAATACACAGCCAGAGAAATCACATATGCAAGCACCTCGTGAGGTCAAGGTACTCTAAAATGAGGCCAGGGACAGGGCCCTGGTGAAAGTCTGCTCAAATTAAACATTGCAATCTTACTCATTGACCCGCAGACACATATCAGTTTCTCCATCTTTGATAGTGAGTGATAGAATGAATAGTTTTAACACATTTTAGTGATTCTGCTTCTCGGAAACTGTCAAGCAGAAAAAGCTTTAGAGAGAGGTATGTTTTAGAGCTCACAGTCAAAGATGTTACTAAAAGGGTGTTCTCCACCTTCCTAGAGAGTAACCATTAGAGGTATCAAAGTGAAATGCAGCTGGCAGTCTTAATATCCCATCCCTGGAACCTTTAAACATAATTATGTTTATGTGGAAGTCCTGCTATTTATTAAATACTATTTGAAACAGGTAGGTCATTATGGCTACTCTGTTCTTCGATTTACAGGAAAGAAATCTCAAGTAGTGGAGGTTTCTGTTGCTTTGATCCATGGATGTTGTGAGTCTAGGAACTAGAAAAGTCACATATCACATTGGGCAGTGATCAGGGACGTAGCTTAGTCAGTGAGACTCGGGGGGTGTGAATTTCAAATTTCCCAACTTAAAAAGCAGTGGGCTACAGGGTGAAGATAAAATGATTACAGTTTGGGATCGACTGTTTCCACGAGGAACAGGATTAGTACTGATTTGCATTAGGCGTACCTCTGTTTAGAGGGAGAAACATGATTGGTAGAATTCGACCCCTAGAGATTGCCAGTGGGTTTACTATTTGCAAGCATTCATCCCATCAAAATGTGTGTGTTTGATTGCCAGTGGTATGCCTGGAAACTTGAGACTGGTCCAGCTTTCCAAGCCTACTACTACCAATGTTTGTGACTTCCAAAAACTAGTAGATTTCTTTCCATGAACGCAGAATTACTACTTTCCTGGTAAATAGTTCCTCGCCTTTTACTAATCGTTTTATCAAGTGACGAACATCCTCATGTACTAATCCCCAGTCGCAAATAGAGTAGGGTGCGTAGGCAAATTAATAAAGCATGCCAAGCAGAGCCAGAGCTGTGCCATGAGCTGGCTTGGCTCTAAGAGTCCGTGCCTGAGCCAAGCCATTAAATGCTTGGCATGTATTTTATGCAACAAACATAATACAAAAATATGATGCAATCTCTCAGTCTCCACAATTCAAAGTGTTGTGCTTCTTTAACATGCAGTAGCGTTTCACCCTAGTACTTCAAATTCAATCACTGCATAGACATACATTTATTAAAAGTAATAGGGGCATATTAGCAAGGGCAATATCGCCGCTTTAGCAGCACTTTTTGCCACTAAAGCGGCGATATTTTTATCGCCCTATCAGCAAGCTGTCGCTAACAGCAGTTAGCGACAGCTTTTAAGCGATAACGACCGGTTTGGGGCCCACTTTGCATGTCAGCGATATTTATTGCTAATGACATGCAAAGTGGGCGTACCCTAACTGTTAGCGACTGAAAGCAGTCGGTAACACAGCTATCGCCTATTAGCAACGCAGGCTTAGCGCTAATAAAATGTCGCGCTAAGCGCGATTATCGCTAGAATCTAACGCCTGCTAATAGGATGACTTACTTGTGTATTCAGAAGGGTGTGGATTGTCAGGTTAAGCCCCATTGGCGTTAATGCGTGAATAACACTGGATTTCCAGCGATATTCACGCATTTCTCTGCTATCGCTGGATATTTTAGCACAATGGAGAAAAAAGTTGCTAATAGCATGTTTTCTGCGCTAACATATCAGCGATAGGCAGCGAAAAAAAAATGCGCTAAGCGCGTTTTGCGATAAATATCGCTATTCCTTTCTAATATGCCCCATAGTTTTTAGAAACATTTGGGGCTCACTATCCAATGACAATGTCATTAGTTAATTAAGAGATAAGTCAGTAGTCATGAAAACCCTAAATGGGGCTCTGTTTCTTACTATTGATGAAGCAACATTATGGTCTAATAAATCAAATATGAGCGGTAATTGCACATTGTGAAATAAAGTATTTACAAATGTGCTCATATGGGATAATAAAGAAAAAGGAGGTTTTGTGAGTTGAAAAATGCGCCTATGAGCACACAATTTGGGCAAGAAGGGATGCCAGTGTTGATTTCAAACTGTCGGTCTCACATTTTGAAATTCAGCCACGAATTAGGTATCTCTGTCTCTCTCTCTGGTTTATTTCAACAGTCACTGTTTTGTCTTTCATTCTCTAAAAAAAACAACAACACAGAGATAGATAGTAGACCCAACTCAGGGCCCCCAGACCCAACTACCTAGCCAAGAATGCATTTGCTTGAGAGGTGCCACACCCCAAGCACCCCACTGAAGCTACGCATCCGGAGGTGATAGTCCCACGGCCATCACCATTTATTGTCCCACGGTCATCATAAAGTCTTGAGAGATCTGTGCTAGTACAGAGGCAACTCCGTGCTACATCTCAGTCTAGTCCCATTAGCCCGTTGCCGTATCAGTACCCCCACTGAAGCTACGCATCCGGAGGTGATAGTCCCACGGCCATCACCATTTATTGTCCCACGGTCATCATAAAGTCTTGAGAGATCTGTGCTAGTACAGAGGCAACTCCGTGCTACATCTCAGCCTAGTCCCATTAGCCCGTTGCCGTATCAGTACCATGCTCCAAGGCCAGAACTGTGGCTAATACAGTACATGAAACACACTCACTTGCTGACATAGGCGCTATTTGGAGGCGCTACTTGGACCTACCTGGTCTGTGCCACAGGCTGCTGAAGCAATGCGCTGAGTACATGGCATGCGAAATTATTATTAATGCCATCATTTTACTTCTGAAATGACAAATTAATTATAAATGATTTATTTGATGTCGGCACAAGCAGTTCAATAATAAATAATATATGCCTAGGTACAAGATTGTCAAACACTGGCACACATTAAGCACTGCCACTGCAACATCTAGCCTCCTATCTACAAGTGCAGCCGGCATTCCATACACTTAAACTCACAGAAATGTTATAATTATTCAATACACAACTTTAGCGCACCCATGTCTAGCAATTGTATACTTAATTTATTTATTTATTTTTAAAAGTTTTATATAGCGTTAGCTAGACTCAGAGGTATCAGAGCGCTTTACATGGTCATGATAGTATAAGGCAAACATGGTATAAAAAGCATAATAACAAAGTAAAAAACAACATAGTTACAAAATCAAGGGCGAATGAAACAGGAGTTGCAGCAATACAATACAGGTAATATGGGTAAAAGTGGATTACAGGAAGAGGGCAATATATTACTGAGACAAATGTGGTATATTGAGAAGAGATCAGGAGTCGGGCACAGGTTAGGATCCCCAGTAGTAGTTAAGGAGGTGGGTTTTGAGGTCTTTTTTGAAGCTGGCATAAGAGGGGTTACAGCGCAGGTTTTGCGGGAGGGTATTCCAGATAGTAGGAGCTTTGCCAGAGAAGGAGCAAGATTGTGTGGTTTTCTTTTTATGCAGAGGTGGGATTAGGAGGAGGGTGTCGGTGCTTCTCAGAGGCCGAGTGGTACCAGCAATGAGGAGTTTCTTGGATAGGTACTGCGGAGTGTTTTGGTGGAGGGCTTTATGAGTAATGCAGGCCATTTTGTAAGTTGATCTCCCTTCGATAGGGAGTGATTTAAGCGATTTGAGAGCTGGGGAGATATGATTGAAGTGTTTGCAGTCTGTGATGAGCCTGGCTGCAAGGTTGAGCACAGCTTTGATTGGAGCAATTTGGACCTTGGGGATTCCGTTGAGGATGGCGTTGCCATAGTCAATACGTGAAAGAACCAGTGTTTGAACTGCAAGTTTAAAATCATCAGTGGGTAAGAATGGTTTGATTTTCTTGAGGTGACGGAGGATGAAGAGGGCACCTTTGGCAGAGTTTTTGATGTGAACATTAAGGGTGAGGGTGTTGTCGATAGTAATGCCAAGAGATTTGACAGAGTTGGACAGTGTGAGTGAGCAGTTGAGTGCGTTAAGGTCTGAAATCCATGATTGAATGGGGAGACAGTTCTTTTTAGGGGCGAAGAGGATGATTTCAGTTTTATTTGGGTTTAGTTTGAGATGATTTGACTGGAACCAGGATTGAATCTTGTGAAGGGAGTTGTTGAGGTGTAAGATGTCAGCGTGAGTTTTAATCTTGTAATAGATGTGGGTGTCATCAGTGTATAGGTAGTAGTTTATGCTTGCTTGTTTAAGAATGAGAGTGAGGGGTTCCATAAAGAGGTTAAAGAGGGAAAGGGGAGAGAATAGTACCTTGGAGGACTCCAAGGGAGACAGGAGAGGGGTTAAAGAGACAATTTAGAATTTTGATTTGCTGAGTTCGGTGTTGAAGGTATGAGGTGAACCATTTGAGAGCGGTGTCGTTAAGGCCGAAACGGGTCCTAAGAACATTGAATAAGGCTGAATGGTTGACTGTATCGAACGCTGCGGAGAGATCAAGGAGGATAAGAAAGCAGGTCTTGCCACTATTAAGTGATTGATGGATGTCATCAATGACACTGAGCATTGCCGTTTCTGTGCTGCAGCCTTTCCTGAAGCCAGACTGAAGGGGGTCGAGTAGGTTGAAGTTTTCAATGTGTTTGTCAAGTTGTAGTAGGGCACATTTTTCAAGGACCTTTGAGAGAAGGGGTAGGTTGGTGATAGGGAGGAGATTGTTTAGGTCATTTGGGTCAGCATTAGGACTTTTAAATATGGGCGAGATTTGTCCAAGTTGAAGGGAGGTGGGGGACATAGTCTGGTGAGAGATAGGTGTTGATATTTTTTGTCCAGAATGGGGCGATGATGTGTTTAATGGTTGGGACAAGATTGGAGGGTACAGGGTCTTTTGTGTAGGAGGACGGTTTAAGATTGCCAATTATTTTGAGGACTTCTAGCTTTGTGACGGGGAGGAAGTTGAGCAAGGATGCATTGTTCTTTAGATGTGCGTTAGGGGAGTTGGTAGCCGGTGAAGTGGTAGGAGGGAGGCCAGTGGAGTGGTTGGGGGATGTAGAGAAATGGAAGGGTGAGAGGGGTCGTAAGGCAGGGGGTTGGAGGGTGGTTGTGTGGGAAGGAAAGATTAATCAATTTTGGCAATTTTTTCCGAGAAGAAATGAGCAATTTCATCACATCTGGCTGAGGAGGCTATCATATTAGGAGGTGCTGGGGAAGTTTCATTATGAATTATATTGAAAAGTTCCCTAGGTCTGTTTTTGGCACGATCTAGTTGAGTGCGGAAGAAGGATGCCTTTTGCTTGAAGATGTGTTTTTTGTACGTGGATCTAGCTTGTCTAAGTTGAGCCAGATGGGAGGGAGAGGGCTGGTGTCTCCATGTTCTTTCCGCTAGTCTGAATGCCCGTCTTCCATTATTTAACTCAGTATTAAACCAAGAGTTTGAGGGGGTGTTTCTTTTGTTTTTAAGTTTAGGCGGTGCCAGTTCGTCAAGAATACCAGTGACAGTATTATTGAAGAGTTCAGTGAGCTCATTTGCATTTTGTGAGTCGGGAATGAGGAGTTGAGCTTGGAGTTTAGATTGGAGAACGTCTGGGGGTATACCTTTTAGGTTCCTTGTTAATTTCTTAGGTCTGTTAACTTTACAGGCAGAGAGGCTAGCCGAGGTGTCCATGGTGAACAGTATAAGGTGATGGTCAGACCAGTCAATGGGGATGATATTGGTCACGGATGAAACAGAAACAATTCTGTTGTGCACTCTCATAATTACATCCATAATGCTGTCTTATGGGATCTACAAGATCAAGTACATGCCAGAGCCACACGAAAGTTCAAAAACTTAACTTTCTACACTGCAGTTTGGCATAACAACTGGATGCCCATAATGCTTTTGACACTGTTAACTGGATATTTAAGGACCGCACACTGCAGCGTTATGCTCTAGGGGTGGAATATCTAAGATGGGTGAAACTACTTTACACTGCAAACAGGGCAAGAGCAAAAGTAGGCAACAGGTTGACGGATAGTTGGTCGGTAGAGAGGGGGACCCGAAAGGAGAGCCCTCTCCCTCCATTGATATTCTCCTTAGTTATTGTGCCGTTGGCTCAAATTAAACATACCAGACACAAAGACAATGGTATAACTGTCGGGGGACAAATGATAAGTTATCTTATTATATGCCGATGACATTCTTTTGACAATATGGAACCAGATGGCCACATGGCATGCAGTACACAATACACTAGTTTAGGTGGGGGTACATTCAGGCTTCCGGCTGAACGCTGACACATTGGTGGTATACCCTATGCAGCTGGCTTTGACAGAGGGGGAGCAACTACCTAATATCAATGTCCAGACAACCCCAGTGAAACACCTTGGGGTGTATTTGAGCTCTGATCAGACTGAAACATATGATTCCAACATGGGTGCTTTACTGATTGGTCTAGAATGGAGTGTGCACAAATGGTTGCGATTCCCGATGTCTCTCATGGGGAGCATCACAATAAGTAAAGTAATCATCCTCCCTCGTGCACTATATGTATTACAACACATGCTGATGCAGATTCTGGAATCCTGCTTTTGCAGATTGGAGGAGCTACTAGAGTTGCTCTACTGGGGTACCGGAAGGGCATGAATCAACCTGGAGGTTATGAAACTCCTGTGAGATAGTGTAGGGCTACAGGCACGGAATTTTAAGATTTCCTATTGAGCCACCCACTTATAGCATACAGCACCATGATTCCAGGAGATTGGCACTGACCCTGTGGCAGGAGCGGAAGGTATTTTTAGCGTGCATGTATATATATATATGTATATATAAACATATATATATATATATATATATATATATATATATATATATATATATATATATATATATATATATATATATATATATATATATATATATATATATATATATATATATTCACTGAAAAAACCATAGGTTTCACACCAGTTATAGTTAGGAATTAGCATTTAAAAAACCTATTAAATTCACTGAAAAAACCATAGGTTTCACACCAGTTATAGTTAGCTGGAAATTTTACTGATATAAAACCATTGAAATTCCCACGTTATAGTTAGATGGACTCACTATAACTTGCGCGTGCAATGCACTGCTGATGATGTCTTATTAAGCCAGTTAACCAATCAATTTTTAAAAACCATCCATTTAGACACTTATTTAAACATTTATTCTTCCATCAACTTTTACATATACATATATAAAATATATTTATTTTTCAGAAAGACACACATTCACTGGATGGTGTCATCAGTGATGTCATGAGTGATGTCACTGACCATGTCATGAGTGATGTAATATGTGATGTCATCAGCAGTGCATTGCACGCGCAAGTTATAGTGAGTCCATCTAACTATAACGTGGGAATTTCAATGGTTTTATATCAGTAAAATTTCCAGCTAACTATAACTGGTGTGAAACCTATGGTTTTTTCAGTGAATTTAATAGGTTTTTTAAATGCTAATTCCTAACTATAACTGGTGTGAAACCTATGGTTTTTTCAGTGAATTTCATAGGTTTTTTAAATGCTAATTCCTTTGTATATCGAGTTTCTAACCTTTTTTTTTTTTTACAATTTGCTGTTTTTTTTTAAGTATTCATTTTTTTTATATAATTTTTTTCTTTTGCGCTCTGGGTGCGCGCTCCGGGAAGCTTTCAGCTAAGCTCTCCGGTAAGCTTTTCCGAGAGCTCATCTGAAAGCGCACCCAGAGCGCAACTGTCGTTCGTGAAAAAAAATATGAATGAAAAGTTAATAATAATGCAAAACATTTCGTACCATACAAATAAAATTAGGTTTTTTTAATAAGGAAAATGATTATGCATTTCTATAAAAGATTGATGACGTCACTTCGGCGCGCAACGTAAGTGCCCTCGGAAGCGCCTACGTTCGCGGCGCGTAAACGCACGCAAAAGCGCCTACGATCGCGCCACGTTTGCGCCCCGGAAGCGCCTACGATCGCGCTGCATAAACGCACCGGAAGTGCTCCGGAGCGCGCAGCGTAAACGCGTCGGGTCATGTGACCCTAAAATAACACTTTTCATTGGTTGCTAACAGTTTTTTTTTTACAATGAATGAAATCCCCACCCATTTCCTTCACTTCTTCTTTCACTTTTGTGACTGAAAGACCTGCCTTTTTTGCTGTTCCATATTCCTTGATTCATCATGGCTGCCAGACCATCCAGCAGTGAAGATGACTCCAATGATTTCATTGATGAAGAGCCTCCTCAGCCGAAGGTCAAAGAACATTTCATCTGGAAATTTTTTAAGTTTCCAGCAGACCAGAAGAAGGTGAATGCACCAAAAGTAGAGTGCAGGATCTGCAAACAGGTCCTGTCACGGGGTAACCCCCCAAAAAAATACTCTTTTGGCAACTTCACCATGATTCGCCATGTGGAGAGGAGGCACCCCCAGAATTTTGCCCGGGAAAGTGTCAGGGCTCTGGCACAAGAGGTTCCCAGAGATGGGGCCTCTACATCAACAGGAGGAGCAACTTCTTCTGGAAGAGAACAATCACAGGAGCAGGTAGCAAACATACAACCTGCTTTTAACCATGGTGTCCTCAGATGCAGATACTGCAATCAACTCCTCACCTATGGGGAGCAAAGTGTCCAGCTCATGGTTCGAGCATTGGAGAACCATCGCTGCCCTTCCCACCCCTAATTTTTTTCTTTTCTTTTTGCTCCTGTTGAGCAGTTTCCATTCCCTGTTTTTGTTCCTGTTCAGTTAAAAGAAGAAAACCAAAAGTTCTTTTCAGAACTACCTCCAATTCTCATCAAAGAGCTATATTCTTAAAAAATGAAGAGTAAGTGAAATATAGTGCATTGATAATTGAAAGGAGAATGAGTAAGAAAGAACAGAAAGGTATGAGAGGTGAAAGGAAGTGAAGTAGGAGGAATGAAAGAAGGTGAGTGTTAGAAAAGAAAGTTATGACACAGTGAATAAACTGGAGGCCTCATTTCTGAAAAGTGACGCATCGCTACGTGAAAACAGCGATGCGTCACTTTTCTGGACGCACTCCTTATGACATTCCAGATATGTCATATTTAATATATGACTAATCAATTCGCAAGGAGTTACAGATATGTCAGTATTTCTGACATATCTGTAAACACAAAAGTAACGCATTGCAGGAGTGCGTCACAAAAGTGACGCAACTCCAGTAATGTGTCCTTTCACATGGAAAAAGCACCATGTGAAAGGTTTGCTGTGAAGCAGGCGCAAGATTTTGGCGCAACAGCATCCTAAAAGTGACGCACTGCGTCATTATTACCAAGCTTTTTGCAAGGAACACCCCCTCTGCATGCATTATACCTGACACTATTTTTTAAAAAGTGACGCATCTAGGTACATGGGTCACTTTTTAAAACTCTGCGCCACATTGTATCTGCATCAGGTATAATGTATGCAGAGGGGGCAATCCCTCGCAAAAAGCTTGGTAATAACGACGAACTGAAATCTATGAGATTTCTCTGCGTCACTTTTAGGATGCTGTTGCGTCAAAATCTTGCGCCTGCCTCGCGTCACTTTCATGTTTACAGATATGTGAGAAATACTGACGTATCTGTAACTCCTTGCAACATGATTCGTCATACATTAAATATGACACATCTGGAATGTCATAAGGACTGTGGACAGAAAAGTGACGCATCACACCAGCAGTGTAATAAAATGTGCCTCGTTGCACTATATTTAAAGGATGCAACAGCATCCTAAAAGTGACGCAGTGAAATCTCAAACATTTCACTGCGTCGCTATTACAAAGCTTTTTGTGGGGGAACACCCCCTCTGCATGCATTATACCTCACGCAGATATAATGTGGCGCTTGATTTTAAAAAGTGACCCATCTACCTAGATACGTCACTTTTTAAATATAACGCAACGAGGCACATTTTTTTACACCACTGGTGCGATGCGTCACTTTTCTGTGCGCACTCCTTATGACATTCCAAGTAACGCATTGCTGGAGTGCGTCACAAAAGTGACGCAACTCCAGTAATGTGTCCTTTCAAATGGGGAAAGCAGCATGTGAAAGGTCTTGCCTCAGTCTAACACCTGCTGTAAAGCAGGCACAAGATTTTGACGCAACAGCATCCTAAAACTGACGCAGTGAAATCTCAAAGATTTCACTGCGTCGCTATTACAAAGCTTTTTGCGGGAGAACACCCCCTCTGCATGCATTATACCTGACGCTATTTTTTAAAAGTGACGCATCTAGGTACATGGGTCACTTTTTAAAACTCTGCGCCACATTATATCTGCGTCAGGTATAATGTATGCAAAGGGGGCATTCCCCCGCAAAAAGCTTGGTAATAACGACGTACTGAAATCTATAAGATTTCTCTGCGTCACTTTTAGGATGCTGTTGCGTCAAAATCTTGCACCTGCCTCGCATCACTTTTATGTTTACAGATATGTCAGAAATACTGACGTATCTGTAACTCCTTGCAACATGATTCGTCATACATTAAATATGACACATCTGGAATGTCATAAGAAGTGCGCACAGAAAAGTGACGCATAACACCAGCAGTGTAATAAAATGTGCCTCGTTGCACTATATTTAAAAAGTGACGCATCTAGATAGATGCGTCACTTTTTAAATATTGCATAACAATGCGCATTTTTTTACACCGCTGGTGCGTCACAAAAATTGACGCACAGGAGGCGCAAAACTAACAGCGCAAGGCCTTCATAAATATGGTCCTGGATTTTCCCCGTGCTTCGCCGGTGCGCGTACCATGCGCTTCCTCCGCGCAAAACGAAAAAAAATTTTTAATGCCCTGCAGGACCCTATTTTAGTCCCTACATCAAACCTAGGGGGTCAGAGGGGGTCTACTCTTCCCCCTTATGGTCATTTGCCCCTTTTTTTTTCAAACCCCTTGTGTCTCGATTTTACCGAGACACAAGATGGCGGCCGCTCCAGACTGTTTAGAATGTTTACAGACACCCAAGAGCCAATCAGCTTTCTGCGCGCAAGTCGCGTGTCGCGCCTGGAGCGCACTCCGGTGCGCGCACCGGAGAGCGCCTATAGATATATATATTTTTTTGAACCTAAATTACTCAAAATCCACTGCAGCACATATCTTGAGACATAGCAAAGGCACATCGGGCTACCAGTCCCTACAATTTTGCCAAGTTTGGTGTAAATCCATTCAGCCGTTCGGGCTAAAAGTGAAATTGACCGCCCTATGGAAATTAACATGGGGAAAATGCGTTTTGGGACCCCCCTTTTATCTCGGCCCCCGCTTGACGTATCCCCCCCAAACTTTCAGGGAAGGACCGGAGCTCGACGAGGCCATTTTCAGGAAATTTTCAGGCAGATTCGTCAACCGGTGCCAAAGTTATTCCAAATAGAATTTTGAGATTTAACATTGAAAAAAATCCTAACTATAACTACCTACTGGCGACCGCCAGTAGGTAATATATATATATATATATATATCCAACTTGTCCACAGCGTGCTTGGAGCACAGACATGTACGCAAACTGCAAAGTATCGCCGGAGCTAGGCTTCAATTTCAAAATGCTTTGTTTATTCCATGCAAGTGAAGTGGTGCAAGCCTTCAGATGCGTTTCGGACACTATGTCCTTGCTCACTGATGGTGAACAGAAGGGCTACCACTGTGTTTTAAAATGAACTCACAAGTTGCGCGCCAAAATCTCAGTCAATAGTAAACAGAGGCAAAGGGCTTCAATAGTTTGAGACCTCAGTAATGCAGTACAACGTGAGCGCCATTTTGTAACAGTCTACCCTCTTATCAGTAAGCTGTCATTTGCATAACTATATGCCTGTAACCTTATGAACAGCAATATATACTGTGACATGAGACTGTAAGATTAAAGTGCATAATGCATCAAAATTTATATGATGGCCTAATCACGGTGAACATAAAAAATAGACAATCTTTTGTATTAATTATCCTGGTAGTGCTAATACACATGGTTTTGACATGGGAACACACGTGCATTTATGCATTACATATCGACAGATGCGTTCTGCATTCATCATGCTATTCGACAATTAGTTCGGAAAGAATGGCAAAGTTAAAGTGCATCATGCTTCTGTAAACTTATATCTGTGCAAATACTGCCATGTACAAACTATTCCATGCGAGTTATACATTATAAAACCATCTACTAATAGAGTTTTTTTGTCTCATACAAATACCTGAGTCATAAGACACACTTTCCGATTAGTGCTAGCATTGCTAGTGACATCTTTGTGTTCCAAAAATTCTCAAAATGTCCATGTGTTAACCGTGAATAACCTATATACACAGGTTGGCTTAAACAATATACAGTTCTGGTCAGGCAAAATTAATCACATCGTCATTAAATTCATTACGGCATAAAAGGACGTTATCACTTGTGCAAATACAGAGCGTCAAGATATCAATAATCTTATTGAATAAAACCTCCAAATGTTCTGGGTGGCGCCTACTGTGAAAAGTTCGGTACAACTAACGTGGTGCTCATAACAAAATGTTTACTAGAGGATATGAACTGTGGTAATGTGTTTGGTGTAAATGTGAAACATAAATGAGTACTAGTTTATCCCAGACAGCTCTTACATGTCGATGATAGGTCAGGGTATTGGTATACCGTTATTGGTAAGTCAGGTGGGTAAAGGGTCACGAATAGTCAATCATCTACATATAAAGATGGAGAATAGGTGTAGAGTGTGCCCTCTATTCAGGTTCAGGGGGTAGACCTATCTAAATTCAAATTGTAGATATGCGACAGCCTGACGCATAAATCATAGAAAATTATGTAGGTCTTCCCCCATGTTAAGGCCCCCAGGTGATTTGCTGTTGAGTAACACTATATATTTGGATTCCAGCTGTCTAAGGCATCTTTCGTAATCCCCACCTTTCTTATTGGGAATGATCGCATCTATTACAAAATATTTGAGGTGTGTCAGATTCTTCCCATGGACATTTTGAAAATGCCGAGCCACGGGATAGCTCTGGTTGGCATTCACTGTTGCCCTCAAATGTTGTAAAATACGCAAGTGGACAGACAACTTTGTGCTGCCTACGTACACTAGATTGCAGCTACATTTCAACACATAAACTGCCAATTCTGTACGGCATGTGTAATGTGCTTTTAAAGTGATGGGCATGAGATCAAACGGGGTAACAAAGGTGGTAGTATTGATCCCAAATTTACATGCCCTACACGAGCTGCAGCGAAAGAACCCCTTTCGGGGGGACAGCCAATCTTCCACTTTAGATGTTTCTGGGCTGCTGGATACCATCTCATTGCGCATAGCATATGCGCGTCTAAAAGTAATAGTAGGGGCCTTGGGCATCACCTCCTTAAGGACATGGTCGGTTAGGATGATTGGCGACTGTTGCTTTACAACCTTGGTGATCTGGCGAGCCTGACGGCTATAGCCAGTGATCAGTCTTATTGTGTTCATTTCCTGACACACCTCCTCAGTTACTGCGACTTGCCTATTAGGATTCAGGAGGTCGAGACAGTTCAGGCAGTTAGCCTTTTCATTGCCTCATCCAATCTATTAGGATTATATCATCTGGCCATTAGTCTGACTTTGGACTCATGCTGATATTTATCCCTAAGGTCAGGGGTACTGCAGGTCCTATGGATCCTTAAGAACTCCCCATATGGGATGCTTGTGATAGTGTGTCATGGATGAAAACTCCCTGTGAACAAGATTGTATTGCCTGCGGTGCTTTTTCTAAACAGGCTGGTGGTTATTTTGTTATCATGTATAGCTACCCGCGCATCTAGGAAATTGGCCTCATTAGGACTGATGCTGGCGGTGAACTTCAAATTCAGTTGGTTTTTGTTTATGTTGTTAACAAATTTTTTCGCCTGTGTCATGGTGCCCCGCCATATGATAAATACATCATCGATGTATCGCCAATATTTCATGACATTAGTAGACCAGCTTGCCGCATGTTCCACCCTGAGGACATGTTCCTCCCACCAGCCTACGTGGAGCCCCGCTATATTTACTGAAAAAAAAACATAGGTTTCAAGCACGTAATTGTTAGAAATTAGCATTTAAAAAAACCTTGGAAATTCACAGAAAAAACCATAGGTTTCAGGGGTGTTATAGTTAGCTGGACATTTCACTCATACAGAACCATAGAAATTCCTCTGTTATAGTTAGTTCTGCTAACTATTACTCAGGCCCCTGTAATGCAATGCTGATGACGTCACATATTACATTACTCACGACATGGTCAGTGACATCACTGATGACATCACTGATGACATCTCAAATGACATCACTGATGACATCATCCAGTGACTGTGTGTTTCTGTAAAGTTTATATATGCTTAATATACATAGGGAAAGGCCTATTGAAGAATGAGTGGGTGTATAAGTGTCTAAATGGATGATTTAGTAGGTGCGTGACTGACTCTATACGCGGCCCCCTTTCCATAAAAAAATGAAAAATATTATATTTTGGGGTCAGGCCCTGGGGTATGGGGTCCCCAGGGCCCCAAAAAGTAAAAGGAAGGGGGGCCATACGGCCCCCCTTTCAATTTAGTTTTTTTTTAAAACACGCAATCGTCCCTAGGCCCCGCCTCCTGCGTCCACCTCTCTGAAAACGCAACACCTGGCACGTCTGCAGAGGGGGAACAAACTCCCCTTGAATACTGGGGGTCCCTGGGGGCCAACTAGCCCACCAGGAACCTCCAGTATGTGCCAGGGGGCTGCGTTGCAGAGAGGTGTTCTGAGGCCACACCCCTTTTTACACCTCTCTGCAACGCAGCTCTGTGGCGCTTACTGGAGGTACCTAGTGGGCTAGTTGTCCGCCAGGGTACCCTAGGATTCAAGGGGACTTAATCCCCCGACTTAAAATGCGCCACAGACTGTGTTTGCACAGTGGTGAAGGTAGGGGACGGGCCTGAGGTGATATGTGCGCAAACACGCCCCGTGGCACGTTTTAAGTTGGAGAATTAATTCCTCTTCAATCCAGTGGTCCACTGGGGGCCAACTGGCGCACCAGGTACCTCCAATTAATACAATGGGTAGCATAAAATATGCAAAGGACCATACAGTCTCGCCCAAGTGGGCAAATCTAGTTGACATTCCACACAATTGTGCCCCAAAGGGCAAAAAATGCATTGTATACACCATTATCAATGTTCATGTCAAAATACTATTGTTCCATAGTCCGTAGAAATTTCTGTTGATAGCTGTGAAACAATTTATGTAGGTACATTCATCTGTTCAATGACCCCAGAGTCGTAGTCCTAGTCCCTATCACTCTTTGGCACTTTGATTTTAGCACAGTTCTTGCTGTATGTACATGCTTTACAACGCATACAACATTCAAAACCTAAATTCCTAGTTGACTGTTCTTTCTGTTTACACATTATCTGATTGTGGCTCAGCTCACTTTGAGAGATACACCCCGTCTAAAAGTTATTTGGGGGGCTTCATGTAGGCACTTATCCAAAATATGGATCAGTTTTTAATATACGCCAATTACGATTGAAAATCTTGCGCACTTGAAATGCCTGATTGGAATAAGTAGTGGTAAATCTGACCTGGGAGTCTGTCTCATTAGATTTATTCTTAGGATTTAAAAGCGATGTTCTATCTAATAAATCAACTTTGTTAAGGGCTAGTATTAATTGAGTACTTTTATAAACTTATGAGTTTATTGTGCTACATTGGCATAGTATGAGAAATGCAGCCAAGTACAATATTAATTTCAGTTGCTGACTAAACATTAACAGTGAACCTTGTGAATTTGATACATTCATGAAAGTACAAACGAGGTCGCCACTACAAAATGGCGACCATATGCAAGTGATCCCTGCAGTATGTCAGTCCTATTTCGATTGTAATGATTTTGACTATGTATACAGAAGCATATTGGTGCAAACTTTACCGTGACCAAGCCTTATGGCGAAACGCGTCAAATTGTGACTCGTTGTTGCTAATAAAATTGAATTAAGCTTCCTGGAGTGTCCGGAGTACCTTTTTTGATTTTAAAAAAGGTGTTGCAGTATATATATATATATATATATATATATATATATATATATATATATATATATATATATATATATATATATATATATATATATATATATATATATATATATATATATTACCTACTGGCGGTCGCCAGTAGGTAGTTATAGTTAGGATTGTTTTCCATAGGAAATCCTCAACATTCTATTTGGAATAACTTTGGCCCTGGTGGATGAGTCTTTGCGAATTTCTCAAAGAAGATGGCTAGGTTCGCTGCACTCCTTCCCTGAAAGTTTGGGGGGGATTGGTCAAGTGGGGGCTGAGATATAAGGGGGGGTCCCAAAACGTGTTTTCTCAATGTTATTTTCCATAGGACCTTTAGACTCGGCTACAGTTCGAACGGGTGAATGAATTTATCAGAAATTTGCTAAAACTGTAGAGTCTTGTTCGCAGATTACGCTTTTTTTGGAATGGTGTAAATCCGTTCAGTAGTTGTTGAGAAAATTAAAGTTAAAGTCAATTATATATCTATAGGCGCGCACACGTGCGCGCACCCAAGCGGCTGCGCGTGAGCGGATTGTTTTTGGCTGCGTGACGTCTGTTAACGTTCGATTCGAAGGAAATCAGGAAGTTTTGTCCGCCATTTTGTCACTGCGAGTAAATATATTGTTCATTTCAAAGCGTTGAAACATGGAAAGGGGAGAAGGTAGAGATTGTCTTCCTGTGTAGGTTTTCTCAGGGTGTGTAGTAAGGCCCTTAAACGCGAAAAGATATCATTTTCCCCCAAAAGAAAATACGGGGTGCGCGCACCCGGTCGCGCACACCTATTTACAAGAGTGTGAAAGTGGAGGTAAATCAGAAGTTTGAGTGCTTAGATATAAGGTGGCTCTGAAAAGAGCCCTTGTGTTAATTGAGTGTTTTCTGCATTTATAAGTAAGTACCGATGCAGAGCCTGATGTTTCAGAGGAAGAATCTGTTTCCCTCATTCGTGAAATGAACACCGTCTCTCCTATAGACGTCTTGCATGTGGTATCGCAAGTTGTTGTGGTAAATAGAACCCATGCTATAATCTCTGAGGAACGCAGAAACAGATTTATTTACATGTCTCCTTGCTTTCTCAAATTGTGCACAATGGTGATTGGACCAATTCCATTTCTGTCTTTGGCATATATTGGAATATACCAAGGCAGATCGAGGAAAAAGTGTCATCAATTGTCGAAAGGTGTCTTTTAGTAGCATTTCCAGACCTACCCCAGTGATTGTGCCTAGATCGTTCCCACCACAGTGCACAATTATAAAGTCTGGTTCTGGGAGATGCATAAAAGTTTTCACCAATGGAATTAATTGGTGACATTTCAATCCTCTTTTGGAAATCCATGTTATGTGTACATTTGGTAAGCTGAGGTTGCAAATTCGTCTGCTTACTGCATATTTTTCACTCCAGTGAATATAACTGTGTCCTATTAGCCAGACCTTCATTTTCAAGGGATTTGTAGTCGTCTCCGATCGGTTCTGGAAGTGGAATGGTAGTTAGAAGTTGAAATTTTAAATAAAGAAAAAGGAAGAGGCTGGGTGTGGTTAAAAAAATAAAAATGATTGGTTGATTGTAACAAGTGGAGAGTGAACAGGTCAATGTTTATGTTAAACGAAAAGTACTATTGGGTGTGAAAAAACAAGACATGTAACAGAGTTGTGGATTGGCAGGTGTTTCTGGAGGGAAAATAGTCTTCATAGTTAGCTGTAGAACGTTGAGAGATGAACTTTTGACCTGTGCCTTCAGCAAGGTGCAGAATGAGGTGTAACCATGGAAACAGCCGGAGATGGCAGTTGGTGATGGGTTCACTCTTTGGTGCCTCTGCATCTGAGTCTGTTCTCTGGTGGCTGGCGGACAACTGTTTGTTATTGTGGAGATTAAAGGGTGATAAGGAGAGAAATACGACATAGCGTCTGGCCTGTAGAAGCGTGGGAGCAGTGATTAACTCTGAGTGAAGTGGAACTGTGTCGGTGCTTAGTAACAGTAAAAAAAAAAATGTTAACAGTGGTATAACTGTCTTTACGGTGCGCGACCTACTAAGAAAGAGTTCACGGGCCGTAATTGGCTTGCAGGTTCTAGTATCAGTAAGTGAGGTTGAAAAAAGAAAACATTCAGGACTTTATTTATGTCGGCCTTGCGCCACCGGTGCGTTACTTTTTCCCATTTTAAAAAATGAGGCACTGGCGGCGGAAGGTCTTCATAAATAAGGTCCTCAGTGACTACAGTTAAGGTTATGTGGAACCCATGAATAGTTTTTCAATATGAATTCATTTCAGTTGAGATTATGGATTAAAAGAGAAACCGTGAATATTTGAAATGTTTATTTAGAAATGTACTGTTTTAAAGGCAAATCATTATGTAATATGAGTACAGAAATTGCAAAAAACACAGTAATTGGTATTGTCAGTAGTACATGGAATACAAACGCTATAGTTGAAGAAAAATGAATATAGTTGGAAAAAAACATTGTACACTCTTATAAGGAAGTATACTATATTATAATAAATGGAAGAAGGTTTCTGGCCTTTCAGTTTAGGAACGATATATGAAAATGCAAGTGGTTATACATCATTACTTTATGAATCAGCTGTCAAACAACACGAAATCATAATGTCCACTGTTAGTAAAGCAAATAGGTCTGTTCTTCAAAAGAAAATATGGAAAAGAACGTGAAGAATATAGAAAACCAAAAGGAAATGAGGACGTCAATGGCTTGTTTGAGAGTTATTGAAGCATTGTTTAGGCAAAATAGGTAGCTTCTGCTTGTAACAGGAAATCAGTTTTATCATTTGAAAGTATGTCAGCTATCCAATGGAAAAGAGTAAAGCAGTACTCATGATCTGTTATAATCGGAGCCTCTTTTACCATCAGAGGGCAGGTCGGTGAGTTTTCGATGTAGCGCGCTGTTAGGAAAGAGTTAAGCGTCCATTGTGTAGGCAAAGTATGCAGCAAGTGCCTCTAACATGAAATCATTGTTATCATCTGAAAACATGTCAGCCATCCAATTGAGAAGATGAAAGGAGCATTCATGATCTGTCATTATTGGAGTGTCTTTTACCATCATAGGGCAGCTCGGTGGGTTTTCGATGTAGCTCTCTGTTAGGAAATCTTGCGCCGCTGCGAATATATTCCAATGACCCAGAACTCCTTGTATCGCTGCAAAGGCCATAAACCCTCCGTTGTAACAAAGCTGTTCATGATCAAGTAACGGATTCATGAGGTGATTGTAATTCGGTTCAGGAGGTACCAAATTGCAGAGACATAAATCCAGGGCCCACGTGAAATCACAGCTCAGGCAATGAAATACAGGCTGCACACAGGTGAAATGCGAATATCGAAATGATAATCGATATGAAGTATTCAAAGTCGAGAGTGGTAAGATGCCGTAGTAGTCAAGCATCCTCTGGCGAAATAGTTCTAAGTGGCCCGGCTCGTTTGCGAAGGCAGGAGGGACATCCATTTTGAATTTCCCAAGATGGTACAGGAAGCGGCGCAGCACTGCCGGTTGTATAGCAACTCCACAGAATTAGGTCGCCGGCTATGCAGTGGAGAGGAGCAGAATGACTTGATAAATTTTCGAGGAGTCTAGTCACTTATATATTGCTTAGTGGTTATTAAAAAAGTAGCTTTTTTTGAACTGGAGGATGCGTTAAAAAATAAGGGAGTGATTTGAGGGAGTTGTAAAGCAAGGTCAATTTTTTTTACATCAATGCTGTTTTCTGTGAATGTTAGCTTAGTGAAAGATATGTGTGTGAGCAGATGCAACGTTCAGTTTTAAATGTGACAGTGGCGCTCTTGTTCATGTCTTCCGATTCAAGGTCGGTATTCGCTGCCAAATACAAAGATTAAGAAACGCATGCGTGGGGTACATAGTGTGCATTCTTAAAGGAAAGTAAATGAAGGGTTATTTTTACCGCGTTAGCATTGTCGTTTAAAAAGTTATAGTGATTTCTATTGTATGTGAAGAAAGTGTCACTGATGAAGACTGAAAATAAATCCTTATAAATGATACGGACTGGTGTATTTTAGAAAAGGTTTGTAACATTACATGAATTGTGGAAAAAAATAATGTAATTGAAAGTGTATGGTTTGAAAATGAAAAGTAGAAGTTTATAGTTCATGTTTTGAAAGCAGTTCTAGAGGGTCAGAAGAAAGTGTATGGTTTGAAAATGAAAAGTAGAGGTTTATAGTTCACGTTTTGAAAGCAGTTGTAGAGGGTCAGATGCATGATAGATTTATTAAAAATAGAACATGTTTTTAAATAGTATTTTGGAAAAAATATGTGTCTTTATGTACTATTTACATTATGTGCCTGTTGCGTATTCTTTGAGTTTTAGTAATCCTGTGTCTTATAAGTTTTCTAGGGGCGGTTTGAGGTTCATGGTGGGTTTGGGCAGGGAGGGTAGGTTGGGGGTTTGTAATAGGGGGTTTGGCTGGGGGGGGCGGGAGTTACGGTGTTTGGTAATGGAGCAGAGTCAGAGGACGCCACATTTGTGTTATGGGCTGCCACTGAAATATGTATTTATTCTCAGAGGTTTATTATATTAAGGATATATATTAGCATGGTGGCTCTTGTCGTTTTGTTGTTTTGTGTATGTTTATAATGCTGGCTCTGTAGTTTTTGTTTATGGACCTTATTGCGACACACAGGGGATCTACGTTGCACAGTTGGAGATCAGAGACTTAGGAAATAAAACTTTATAATTGTAAGGGCTGTAAGCGATAGAAATCGCCCGTTCTCGGTGTAAAAAATATCACCGCTATTGGTGGTATTTTCTGCGGTGTTAGTACTCGAAGGAGACTAGTAACATATATGTGTAATAAAATTATGTAATAGGCTCAGCATTTTACATTATCTTGGAAAACAAAAGTTGATTTTACATAGCAATAAGTCTCTTATAATTAAGGGACGGAGTGTATATAGTGCTATTTAGTACTCTGCTATGTGATTGATGTCGAATATTTCATAAGAGGAGGCTTTAAAAGATTTACGATAAACTGGTTTTCTAGGGAAGTGGGTGGAGTGTTCCGTGTAAATTGCAGAATAGAAACTAGTAAGAACCAATTGGAAGTGTTGTTTTAAAGTCACATGACTGCACATGCGTGTCTCGACGCGATAGGTGGGTGCGCGCACCCGGTCGCACACTATAAGAAAGCGGCGAGAAAATGTCAGCTAATATGCTCTTCAAGCTTGTTTTGGTACAAAGAGTTAGTTCTGAAAAGAACTTTTTTTTTTTTTTTTTTTTTTGGAAACAAGTGTTATGATGCTTTTTATTTCTTAAAGTTGCGACGACATTTTTCAGTATGTCATACTATCCAAATAAAGTGAAGAAATTTAACTTTTCTTGGAGCATTTATGACTCTCAATTATTTGTTTAATTAGAGTAAAGCTTTGCTCTCCGTATACAAGAAGTTCTCCACAGTTCGTGCATTTCATGTGCACGTTCGCCAGATATGGTCTCAAGTCCATCTCAGCACTCGATGGAGATACAGGTCGTCCACCGGAAGATGTGTTGATTACTTCTGATGGTAATAGCGTGGCCTCCGTTTTTTCTTGTGAAAGGTGGTCGCTCATTTTCATCAGATTCGGAAGATGAATGCGGAACGGTAGCCATTGTATCGAAGTCTTCGGGAAGATGTTCGACGTTGTTGTCTCTTGAGAGTAGAAAAGAAAGTGATGGTAGTGGGTGGAGTGCTGCGTGTAAATTGCAGAATAGAAACTACCAAGAACCAATTAGAAGTGTTGTTTAGAAGTCACATGACTTCACATGGGAGTGTCAGGGCCTGTACGCGATAGAAGGGTGCGCGCACCCGGTCTCGCACTAAAATAAAGCGGCGAAAAAACATCTTATAATATGCTCTTCGAGCATGTTTTGGTGGAAAGAGTTAGTTCTGAAAAGAACTTTTTTTTTTTTTTTGGGGGGGGGAAAGAAGTGTTATAATGCTTTCGATTTCTTAAAGTTGCTACTACATTTTTCAGTATGTAATAGTTTGAAAATGAAGTGAAGAAGTTTATCTTTTCTTGGGGCATTTGTGACTGTCAATTTTGAGTTTAATAAGAACGAGGCTCTGCTCTCCATATAAAAGAATTTCTCCACACTTGTTGCATTTCATATGCACCTTCGCAAGATATGGTCTCAAGTCCATTTCAGCACTCGATGGAGATACAGGTCGTACACCAGAAGATGTGCTGGCCACCTCTGATGGTAATAGCGTGGCCAGGGCTCTTGTCGATGCTTTTGCATAATGCTCAGGATGCCTTTGTTTAACATGCCGCTGCATGGTGTGTGCAGAAAAGGAATATTTTTTATTTGGATTTCCTCTTGAGAGCTCCGAATTGCATATCGTGCAGGTTACTTTTGGCGCATTCACTTTCTTTTGATCTTCAGGATAAGTGAAAAATTGCCAAATGAAAGATTCCTTTTTTCTTCTTAACGGTGGTCGCTCATTTCATTCAGATTCGGAAGATGAATCTGGTAGGGAAGCCATTTCAGCAGACTTCCGGAAGATGCTCGACGTTGTTGTCTCTTGAGAGTAGAAAAGATTGTGAGGAAAGTGGGTGTAGTGCTTCGTGTATATTCCAGAACAGAAACTACTAATAACCAATTGGAAGTTTTGTTTTCAAGTCACGTGACTTTACATGCGCTTCTCAGGACGTGTAGGCGGTGACACTATGTAGTTACGAACGTGATTACATACTTAGGAACTAGCATTCAAAAAAACTATGAAATTCACTGAAAAAACCATAGGTTTTACACACGTTATAGTTAGGAAGTAGCATTTGAAAAACCTATGAAATTCACTGAAAAAACCATAGGTTTGACACCAGTTATAGTTAGCTGGAAATTTTACTGACATAAAACCAATGAAATTCCACGTTATAGTTAGTTGGACTCACTATAACTTGCGCGTGTAATGCACTGCTGATGACATTACATATTACATCACTCATGACATGGTCAGTGACATCACTTATGACATCACTGATGACAGACCTCCTTTAAGTGTAATGTAACCCTTAAAACACATATTGGAAAATAGAAATTAACATTTTCAAAAAAATTGACATACCCATACCAGTTACAACAACCAATTCAGTAATTCCACCATCTATATACACATTCTCTCATTCACCAACAGTTCTATATAGTCACTCATACATATACTCACTCATCATATGTAGTGATACACCTATACATTCTGTTACACACCGACAATCATCCAAAAGTTACTCACACACATACTCACACATGCAAATAAACTATTGAACATCCATTTATTTGCATATAAAACTATACACACTCAACCACCCATACAGTCCTGCACATATGGTGTCTTCTAAACACATACAAAGAGAGAGTTAGTCATTCATGCATCTATGTGATTAGTAATACCCCCATGAAACCATAGAAACACTCATACTGATACTAAAAAAACATCTAAGAACCCAAATACCTACACATGTAGGTACTCATCAACCCATGCAGCCAGTTATTCACAAAGTGAAACACTGATACATATATTTAAATATTTAAACATTACTCGCTAATATATGTATTCACTAAGGTACACTTAATAAGCCAGTTATCCAATCATTTCTTTTTGAAAAAAACATTCATTAAGACAATAATTTAAACATTTATTCTTCCCTCGACCTTTACATATACATATATAAAACATATTTATTTTTTAGAAAGACACACATTCACTGGATGGTGTCATAAGTGATGTCACTGACCATGTCATGAGTGATGTAATATGTAATGTCATCAGCAGTGCATTACACGCGCAAGGTATAGTGAGTCCAACTAACTATAACGTGGAATTTCATTGGTTTTATGTCAGTAAAATTTCCAGCTAACTATAACTGGTGTCAAACCTATGGTTTTTTCAGTGAATTTCATAGGTTTTTCAAATGCTACTTCCTAACTATAACGTGTGTAAAACCTATGGTTTTTTCAGTGAATATATATATATATATATATATATATATATATATATATATATATATATATATATATATATATATATATCGTGAAGCAAAGTGCGCAAGTCCTTTGGCAAGGGCTCACCACATCCTCCTAACCATCCGGTTTCTTAAATGGCTCCAAAAGTGATGTATTACCCTTGCCTGCAACTGACATTAAACAGAAGGTATGAGCCACCCTACTCAAGGGTTTGATGAACTATTCTACTCACAGGACTGCATTAACCAGAAGCCCGACGTCGTGACTCTACCCACTTAGGGCGGACAACGCCCCTCTCAAACATCAAAGCGTTTGGGAAGTGTGAGCAGAGTTTGGTGTCTTCCTCTACAAGTCCATGAAGAAGGGGCGGGTTTTTGGCCCCGAAACGCGTAGGACGTTCTTTTCTAATAAGAGGGAATCCTGAAACATCACTTTGGGAGCCATTTAAGAAACCGGATGGTTAGGAGGATGTGGTGAGCCCTTGCCAAAGCGCTTGCGCACTTTGCTTCACAATGTTAACAACGGCCTGCCTGGTCGTGGAAAGGGGCTTCGCTTCTAATGCGGAACAAGGATCCATGCAGCAGAGGCCTGAGGTGGTTTGAATCGGGATCGCCTGACAGCACAGACTCCCACTTCGAAATTCAGCGATGTTTTAAGAATTACCCTCGCCTGCAACTGAAGGTTTTTAAATGACATTAAACAGAAGGAATGAGCCACCCTACTCAAGGGTTTGACGAACTATTCTACTCACAGGACTGCATTAACCAGAAGCCCCGGCGTCGTGACTCCACCCACTTAGGGCGGACGACGCCCCTCTCAAACATCAAAGCGTTTGGGAAGTGTGAGCAGAGTTTGGTGTCTTCCTCTACAAGTCCATGAAGAAGGGGTGGGTTTTTGGCCCCGAAACGCGTCGGACGTTCTTTTCTAATAAGAGGGAATCCTGAAACATCACTTTGGGAGCCATGTAAGAAACCGGATGGTTAGGAGGATGTGGTGAGCCCTTGCAGAAGCGCTTGCGCACTTTGCTTCACGATATATGCGCCCCGGCCTTGATCACATGACATGCTTAGAGAGCCCACGCCCTTAAATACCTCATGGCTACATTGCAAACACTCCCAATAGTTTATAGAAATAGAGAGTAGACTATATAATTAAAGTGCTAAATAAATAACACGCAATATATATTACAGAATATTTTGCCTACATTTCTTATTCACAGTTTAAAATCCGGGGCTAGTGCCCAAATTAACCAAGAATAGCAGCAAGTACCTATCTCTCATGTTATAAAATTACTTTAAGGGAGAAGAAAGAGCCAATAATAAGGTACACCGAAAGTGTGATGACTAAGTACAGAAAAAGTCATAGTACTAGTCCAAAATTTCAAGTTAAAATCAATGACCTGATGCGAATATACAACAAAAACAGCAAACCATGATGTCATGAACTATAAAACATTTTCTTGACCCAAACAATGTCTCCAATACCTGAAATACAACAATCATGTATAGAGAATGCAGCTCACAACAAATATTCATACAATTGGGAAATTCATTACACCCCTGCCAGAGAAAATTACCAGTGAAACTAAGAACCTAGTTAAACTAATAAAACTCTTCAATATTGTATGAAATTCATAAAACCAATAAATATAATAGATATTTCATTATGATACCTAAAAACTCAACAACAATATATATACATGCAGATATTATAAAACTCCAAATTTCATTAAATAAATAATTTCATTGAATAAGCAGCCGAAACACAGAGAATAATTAGATTTCATCATAATTAATAAAAACATATCCTAATTGATCATAAAACAGCAGACTCTAATTTACAGTTTAAAGGAAATTAAATAAATCTTCTCCAGTGTTTAACCCATTCGGCATTTTGGTATTTAGACGTACAATGTATTGACTTTCTAGTTGACGCAACTTCTTTTCCCGATTCCCTCCTCTTATGGATTTGGGAACTGAGTCAATAACATAGTATTTCAAATCCTGAAGATTATTTTGATGCACTAATTTAAAATGTCGGGCAACCGGGTACGAAGGATCCGAATTAACGATTGCCCGTAAGTGCTGCAAAATATGATTAAATACAGGAAGTTTAGTACTGCCGACATAGGAGAGTTGACAATTGCATTCTAGAATATAGACTGCAAAATCTGTTTTGCATGTAAAATAGCCTGCAATTTGGTTGGGCATATTAGAAAAAAGATCTACAAAGGTCTGTTTATTGATCCCAAACTTGCATGCACGGCATGAACTGCCTTTAAAAAAACCTTTCTTGTTAGTTAGCCAGTTAACAGAACTGACTGTCTCAGGGCTTGTTCTAACCAGCGCATCCCTCATAGAGGGTGCTCTCCTGAAAGTAATTGTTGGTTGTGCAGCAAGTTCGGGGGCTAATGTCAAATCCGTTTTTAAAATAGGCCAATGTTTACTAACAATTTTTCTTATTTCTCTGTCTTGGCTACTGAACATAGTAATAAGTCTCACCACAGGTTTTGCTGGAACAACTGGAGATATAATTACCTCATCTAAATGAGGTGCATCAGCCGATGCTGTCCCTTTCCTCATTTTAGCCATTGCAGTTTGTAAAGTTTTAGGGTGATACCCTCTGGCCAGAAACCTATTCATAGATTCAGTGAGACAAGTATTCAAATCGTCTTCTCTGCTGCAGATTCTCTGAATTCTTTAAAAACTCCCCTTAAGGGATACTTTTAATAAGGTGCTTAGGATGAGCACTACTGGCATGGAGTATAGAATTTCCAGATGTGGTCTTTCTGTGTAGTTTAGTACAGATAACATTCTCTTCTATAAAGATCTCAACATCTAAAAATTCAACTTTTATGTTACTAATTTGAGCCGTGAACTCAAGATTTAACGAGTTCACATTGATCTTATTAACAAACTCCAAAGCAGACTCTTTGGAACCCTTCCAAATAACACAAACGTCATCGATGAATCTCCACCATTGAATGACGTGATCAGAGAACTCTTTTTTTAAGGTCTGGGACAGGACGTGCTTCTCCCACCAGCCTACGTGTAAACACGCATAGCTAGGGGAGAAGCACGCCCCCATCGCAACACCTCTTAGTTGCTGATATAGTTCCTTATTAAAAATAAAGAAGTTATTAGTTAGACAGAGTTCTGTCATACGCAGCAACATTTTGGTGTGTTCATTATAACAGACATTTCTATCAGATAAAAAATGACTTATAGCATTTGAATCAGCCTGATGATCAATACTGATGTATAATGAACAGATGTCCATTTCTAGAAAGTGATAATTTTCTTCCCATTTGACCTCTTTTAGTCTTTCCAAAAAATGACCTGTGTCCCTGATAAATGAAGGAAGGTTAGTAACATAATCACGAAGAAAGAAATCGACATATTTCGACATAGCTTCCAATAAACTACCTTGGGCAGAAATTATTGGGCGTCCTGGTACTGGGGTGACCTTTTTATGAACCTTAGGTAAAAGGTACAATGTGGGAGTAATAGGGAACTCAGTTTAAAAAAAATTGAATTAATCCTTATTAATTAAACACTACCTCTTCCACTGTGAAAGTTCTTTATGAATCTGTTCTTTGACTTTGAGCAAAATAGGGAAAACTACCAACTTATAACAGCTAGCATCGCTCAGCTGTTTTTTAGCCTCATCCATATATGCTACACGCAGCCATGGAAGAACGTTCCAACCTTTACGGGATAATTCACAATGATGTTTTTATCTTTGCCAATTTTATCCATAAGGCGTGAATATTGTTGTTCTCTGTATTGTCTTTGTTTATTTTTAGACAGGCATGTTCTATGGAGGTTCTTCAGACCATCAACCACACAATCACCAAATACATCAATTGCATCTCTAACCATGATGGGCATAAAAGTTGAAGAGGGACGAAAATGAGTTAGGGCAGCCTTACCAGTAGTAATACCCATACCCAATAAATCCTCCTGAGTGCTAATAGGTCTAGTATCATTTGTTTCAGCCAAATCATTCACAGTTCGTAATTTTGGAACATCAGAAATCTGAAACACAGCACTAGGTTGACTTGCTGCATCAACAGATGAAGCTCTAGAATTTGCATTTTTTAATTTATGGAATTTCACTAACTTGAGCTTTCTAATAAATTTAAAGACGTCAATTCTAGATTGAACATATTTAAAATATTTTTTTGACAATAAGAAAGTCCCAAAGCCAGTAATTGGAGTTCTGCCATGTTTAATTCTAGTTCAGTCATATTGATTACAGTATTAACAACTGCTGTATTCACTGCTTCTGTGCTCTCCTCCTTAGTTTTTAGTTTCTTTTGTTGCATCCGCCGCGCTTTCCGCCTTTCTTTGCATTGTTTGTTTCTCCGGTGGCATTTTGAAATTGAGGTTGTGCACGTTTTATTCTCGGCCTGAGTGTTTGCGACGGTCCTCGATCATAAACCCTAACTCTTCAGAGGGGCTGAAACTTGGAGGCTCATGAACCAACATGAGTGGCGAATCAATAGGAATGGACTCTACACTACTTGATATATATATATATATATGTATATATATATATATATATATATATATATATATATATATATATATATATATATATATATATATATATATATATATATATATATATATATATATATATATATATATATGCAGCAGCTGGTCCCTTGGTATACGGGATTAGCCTTATGCTTCCTCTACTCATATATCTCAAGGAACCTGAGGGACTTGTATGACGAATACTGGTTGTTGGCATATGCAGCCTTCTGCTCTAGATGGGGGGTTGCGGGTGGAGCTTTCCTGCCATATGCTGATCTGATGGCAGCTGTCCACAAGGCATTGTCGGGGTTCCCATGAGACCCGGAAACGCATGTTTTTAATCAAACATTCCCAGATATGGGAGGAGAGGGCATACTCATTACCCGGATCTATGCATTATTAATGATACCATGTACAGTCACCCTCATTGCAACACTGAAGACACAGTGGGAGGGTGATGTGGGCATGGAGTTGCGGGAACAGGATTGGGTATCCATGTTGGGTAAATGCAGAAAAATCACACATAATGCATGCCTGAAACGAATACAATACTAATGCATTCACAGGAACTTAGTCACACCACAGGGCCTGCACAGGCCAGATTCCTCCAAGCTGGAGCAGTGCCCCAAATGAGGGTATCAGAGGAGACTGATATGCACATGTGGTGGACATGTCTAGGCGTGGGAGCCTTTGAGGAGAGGTGATCCAAGTTTTGAGGGAACTAACCAATTTACAACTGCAGCCGATGATTTGGGTGTGCTTTCTGGGGTTGGAGACTTGCACTAAACAAACTAAATATGTAGATAAGGTATTAGAGTTAGGACTCATAGTGGCCCAGAAATGTATAGCACTGAGGTGAATGACTCAGTGTCTATCCACCCAGAAGCAGTGGCTATGGAAATTTTCAAGCTGGGTATATGCTGAATGTAGGGTACGGCACAGTTTGGTATAAAATGGGACAGATCAAGATGGCAGAATAAATTGGGACTTAGTGGAAGTCAGTTTACAGCAGGGATTGGAAAACCCTGTGGTGGGGCAGGATTCAGAACCTTCTGATGATTAACTACCAGATATGTACATGGTGCTGATATGATGGGACATGAACAACGACCCACACTATGTTGGTTATACTGCTCGGATGCCATGCATATGCTAATGCTGAAATGCACTCGCTGTGGCATGCGCCTCTCTAGTTGTTTGGGGGGAGGGACTGTACTTCAACTGTAATGTTATTTACCTGCTAAACCCGTAAAAGAATTATGGCTGTGGCTCCTTGACCATTTACATTGTAATTAAAAAATAGGTCCCAGAACAATGCTTTAGATTATTCCCTACCTAACTTTGGTCAAACACATCTCAGTATCACAGCCGCATTCACAAGCTACAATTCAGGTCCCAAGCTAACCCTATAGATTATTTTCGGAGTGAATTTTTTATTTACACAACCTTGTTCACTACACTCATCATACAAATGGGTCATAGGCATCAGCAAGCTGCATTCTTGCTTATCCTCAGAGACACACAGCATCCATAAAAGACAATCATTATCAAAAGAGATAGAAGAAGATAATCAGACAAATAATGACATTTCCCAAACTCCTTTTTGGCAGTGGTAAGGGTTGATGCAAGATATGTAGTCAACCTCAAGTTCTCTTACATAGTAATGAGGCCCAAGTAGGCCAACATACAAACGTACTGAGAAAAAACCTAAGTTTAGGAACATGGTGATCAGCAGAGAAAGAACAGGAATTGTAGACAAATTACTGAGAGTCTGGTATCATTGGATCAGGAGTTCCATCACTGGTTGTCTACCAAAATCATATTTAAATGAAGAAACCAGACAAGAGGACTTCATTTTCCATCCTTCATTTGCACAGGGAGTGTAGTCAGTGGTTTCCAGCAAAATCCATCCTTAAAAGAAGCCAGGTAAAAGCACTTAATTTTCTTTCATCCATCTTCACTGGAAGTTAAATCACTGTGTTTTTAATCATCCATCTATACAGAAAGTAACATCACTTCCTGCCTTCTCCTTACTTCAAATAACTCTTCAGGGTTTCCCATTGTATGGGCATTCCCCAAAAAGGGCAGACTCAGACAAGGACATTGGCTTATTGGGCCTGTCATGGCTGGGCAGGGCCTTGGGTCAACCCCTGTTTCACTGAATTTTACAAGGTGTGATATCATCATGTGCCTAACCAAACAATCGATAGCATTAGTACAACACATAGACTCAACCTCATTCACATCCCACTAACTACCATAAAACCTCAAACTACAGAACACACATTCCAACTCATGCTCTGTAATGCTGGCTCTGTAGCACTCCATGCACTAGACACCTCAAACTTCATTATCTATCACAAGCGTGATACCCTCTTCATCACAGAAACATGGTTCAACCTCATATCAACTCATATCCTAGTGTTTCTTTATCCCATTGGCTACAGCAGCCGTTGTTTTGAACACACACATACAAGGGGAGGAGTCCCACTGGTTCTACATCCTTGGCAAGCAAGCTATACAACTCCTTGGAACTGCTGAAATGCCATTTCCCACTCTCTGCAACCAATACCACCCACTTCTATCACATCTGCAGTCCTTCCAGGAACAGCAAGACCTTCAAAGATGAATTATCAGGTCCCCTCGCCATCTTGTGCATCTGACATGCCTACATAATCCTTTTGCATGACCTCAACCTCCCAGACAACACAAGCACAAAACATTAACGGACACCCTCCTCCATACACCCTTGTGGAGAAAAAACGTCAAAACAAACCTGGCAGCAAGAAGGCCTCATGGTTCAACGATGATCTCAAGAAGTCCAAGAAACTCTGCCGCTCCCTTGAAAAGGCCTGGAAAAAAGACCCAACCACCAGCACCAAGGACGCCTTCAAAAACGCCACCCGCACTCATCACCAACTAATCCGAAAAGCCAAGAAAACAGCATTCAAGGATCGACTTGACGACAACGCTCACAACAGCAAGGAACTTTTCAACATCGTCAAGGAATTTTCCAATCCCTCGGCCAACTCCAACGACATCACCCCCTCTCAAACCCTCTGCGACTCTCTAGCCTCATTTTTCCACAACAAGATTGCAGACATCCACAACAGCTTTGACAACCAACCCGGAAACCAACCCACCCAACCACTTGCTGATCATCTTCCCCCCGTGAACACCCTTAACGACTGGAACCCAATCTCCACTGAGGACACCATCCGCTTGATGAATTCCATCCACTCAGGATCCCCCACAGACCCATGTCCTCACTACATCTTCAACAAAGCAGACTCCGTCATAGCACCGCACCTCCGAGACGTCATCAACTGCTCCTTCAACTCCGCCACCTTCCCGGAAGACTGGAAACACGCTGAACTCACCGCCCTTCTGAAAAAACCCACAGCGGACCCCACCGAACTCAAAAATTACCGCCCCATCTCGCTTCTTCCATTCACGGCCAAAGTCATCAAGAAAGCTGTCAACAACCAGCTCGCCGCCTTCCTCGAAACCAACAAATCCCTCGACCCCTCACAATCTGGCTTCCGAGCAAAACACAGCACTGAGACCGCCCTCATCGCAGCAACGGACGACATTCGAACTCTACTGGACAACGGAGACACAGTCGCCCTCATCCTCCTCGACCTCTCTGCAGCATTCGACACAGTCTGCCACAGCACCCTTTTACAACGCCTCAATAACATCGGAATCCAAGGAAAAGCACTTGAATGGATCACCTCGTTCCTCACCGGAAGAACCCAGAGAGTCCGCCTTCCACCATTCAAGTCCGAGGCCTCTGAAGTCATCTGCGGCGTACCACAAGGATCCTCACTCAGTCCCACCCTCTTCAACGTATACATGAGCCCCCTCGCGGCCATAGCACGCCAACACAACCTCAACATCATCTCGTACGCGGATGACACTCAACTGATCCTTTCCCTCACCAATGACCCCAGCACCGCCAAAACTAACCTACACGAAGGAATGAAAGAAGTTGCCGAATGGATGAAACAAAGCCGTCTGAAACTGAACTCAGCCAAAGCAGAAGTCCTCATCTTAGGTACATCCCCCTCTGCATGGGACGACTCCTGGTGGCCGGAAGCCCTCGGAAAAGCACCCATCCCGACAGACCACGCACGGAACCTAGGCGTCATCCTGGATTCTTCACTCTCAATGAACAGACAAGTCAGCGCCGTATCCTCCTCCTGCTTCAACATTCTTCGCATGCTCAGAAAAACATTTCGCTGGATCCCCACCGAAACTAGGAAAACAGTCACCCACGCTCTGGTCACGAGCCGACTCGACTACGGAAACACCCTCTACGCAGGTACCACCGCAAAACTCCAGAAGAAACTCCAACGAATCCAAAACGCCTCAGCAAGACTCATACTAGACATCCCACGCAACGAACACATCTCTGGTCACCTTAAAGACCTCCACTGGCTACCCGTCAATAAGAGGATCACTTTCCGACTGCTTACCCACGCACACAAATCACTCTACGACATCGGTCCAGAATGCCTCAACTCACGACTGTCCTTCTACACCCCCTCCCGCCAACTACGTTCTTCCAGCCAAGCCCTCGCCACTGTACCTCGCATCAACAAGACCACCATGGGAGGCAGATCCTTTTCATACCTGGCTGCTAAAACATGGAACTCACTCCCCGCTAACCTTCGCCTTACCCAGAACCACCTAGCATTCAGAAAGCAACTTAAAACGTGGATATTTGACAAGTAATCCTCCTCCCCCTTCCTAAGCGCCTTGAAACCCTCCGGGTACGTAGTGCGCTATATAAATTCTTTGACTTGACTTGACTTGACTTGGCTCAGGGGTTAGAGGTGGCAGACCCGGAAGCTGAGATCGGCCCTGGACCAGGGTTCAATTCCCCGCCTCGGCGGGTCTTGGGCTAAAAAATTTCTACGGACTCGATAATTCTCGCTCCGGTGCCTTCTCGACTCACGGGTTCACACTCTGCGACTCTGGGCAATAGCTTGCTTAATCTCCACAACGGCCCCTCGCGGCGGGATGCCTGGCTTTCACCTTGTGGATACCCTGCCGGGGTTATCTCACAGGGGAATACCAGGATGGGTTCCCTAAGCAAGCGCCGGGAAACCCTTTGTGGGTAGCTGTGCGCTATATAAGCTCAAACACATTTACACACACACACACACACACATCTCATTAACACAGTCAATGTGGTACAGCATATCCTACAAACACCTCCAAAGGCCACATCTTCAAACTTGTCTTATAAAAAAAAAAGGGAGTCAGAGAAACACTGGCTCCATATGGACCAAGCCATTGCCAGGAGGACAATCTGGGACCTCATATGGAAGGCCAAGAAGGACAGACCAGCGAATGCTTATATTAGCACTCCCATCCGCACTACCTTGAAAGTGTGGGACTCTATATCCAGGGATGATGACTGGACCACGTTTCCCTCCCCCTATACACCAATAGACTACAATCCGGCCTTTTCCCCAGCCCTTTAAGAAGGACCCTTTGAGAACTGGAGAGAAGAAGGTTGCATTATGCTTTCCCATCTATTTCACAATTATGACATTCTCGCTTTCGACAATTGCAGACAAGAGTTTCATTTAGAACCTGATGAACACTTCCATTATCTCCAACTCAAACACTGGGCCCTTATCCCTCATATTCGCAAAGGGGCTACAAGAGAGAGAACACGTTTTTAGACATTTGTGCAGAAGGTAGGCCATATGAGAGGGGTGATTTCATTCCTATATAATTTTCTTCTGTCATCCACACACTCTCCACATCCTAGGTACATGGCTATGTGGGAGGGGGTAATACAAAGGGACATACATGATAAGGAATGGCCGGGTAGTGGTCAGATATAATGAAATGTAACCACTCTCTGGAACTCAGAGAAGCCCACTTGAAAACATTGATGGACTGGTATCTCTACCCCACTAAACTTAAAAAGATCTTTCCGAATACATCTGATAGATACTGGAGGGGCTGTGGATTATTAGGCCATTTCCAACACATTTGGTGGGAATATCCCACAATAAGGGAGGAAATCCTAGCGCAAATTAAGAGCATGTTGGGCTACTCCATACCAACTACCATAGAAGGGGTCCTCCTAGGCATCCGTGATCCAGCTCTCAAACACCAAACCAAGGCAAGAGAAGGCCATTATGTCCACATGCATAGGGGCCGCAAAAGTAACAATCGTGGCAGCATAGAAGAAAAAGGTAGCTCCTACTCTGTCACTATGGTATTCCCGGCTCTAGAAATTACTCTGTCTCGAGAGGAGACAGACATATTCTGCAATGATTATAAAAGTTTTGAATACAAGTGGGAACCTCTGGTTGCCTTTATTACACAAGGGTTGTCTCTGGCCATCTGTTCGCCCCCAGTTAGGGGAATGCTACTCTTTCAATTTTAAAGGTATACCGCCTGGATGGACCATGAAACTCTGCTATTACACGCCGCAGCTACCACCCACGTTGTTTGTTGGGTGGGGGCTGGGTTTTTGTTTTTATTTTAGGGGTACCTTCCCAGTTGGAAGGTTTAAAGTAAAATCCTGTCTCAAAAAAAAGACAGGTTGAACATATGCATCCTTAAAGTAGGGACACCCCATGCCTTTATATTACCAGACACTGTACTTGTTCCCCTAGGATTGTTACGCAAGAAGGCTTGGACTTGGACTAAATGTACAAATTCAACGTTGTTATTTCTAACGATGCAATGCTTTGTATTATGGCTTGGATACTGCTTCTGATGTACTATACGAAGTATATGCTAAACACCAATAAAAATATGTTTGATAAAAAAAATCCAATGTTAGTTTCATAATCAAAAATAAAATCTAACTCCCCCAAGCTAATCTCTTACCTTAGGCCTCTGAAGACAGCATTGGAAGAGATTGAAGTTTTCAAGGATGCCAGGATAATTTTTGGAGAGTTCCAAGAATGCAAACAAAATTCTTTGAAATGATGCTGAAGAAGAAGGTCCAAGATACACCACAAAAACAAAACTGCTGATGTCACATGTGCCATTAATATGGCCCATTTGACAGCCACAACTTTGGGCAGTGTGACTCCTATCATGCCACTGCAGACAATATCCTGCGCAAAGGATTGAAGTGGCAGTTAAGATTGCCCATGACCAGAGGTTGAGGGGAATAGAGGTAACAACAGTGGCTAACTATGACCAGAATCAATGGAGTGACAGACGGTGCCTTGTATCCTTACAAATTTGTATAAAAAGTGGTGTCACAATGTACTATGCCAAAAATGTGCTTTTTGGGACCAACCTTAGAGAGGCCTATCTTTCTACGGGGCCAACGATTGATGGTACGCATGGAATTAGGAGGCTTGAGACAGCACAAGAATATACAGCCCTGACACCTGAAGTTTGGATGCCCAAGGGCAGCTAATGGGGGAGAGGTTAGCTGGAATTGAAAGACCCGAGCAACTTTCACTGAGGCAGGAGGACTGGGGTTAGAGAGACTAGTGACTTGATAGTAACATACATATTTCCAGGCCTACTGCATTAGAAATTAATTGGTCAAATAGGGAGTCACATAGTTTTTGTGCATTGGAGTGGGTGGTTTTGGATGAACATTTTGGGTTTAGGAAATCATCAATTATCTTGTGAAAGCTGTTTGGTTCGGCAAAATGCTTCCTAAATGTGACAGAAGTAGTGGAAACTTTTTGGCCTTCCTGATTGTTTCTTTTTATATTGAGTGGTACTGGAGAGTCAGTTTGTTCTTGGGGTGGTTTGTCTTTTTTCAATAACTTTACATGGATTGTTTGTTGGAGTAAAGGGATTTCAGCTCTTTTATCATCCAACCATCTTTCCGATGTTAATGTGGAATGATAGGCTGAAGGAGCTAGCAGTGGCAAAGAGAAAGAAAGGTTAGCATAGGAGGGAAATAGTATGTGGAAGTGAGTGCTGTGATACAGTTGATACAAAGTCTGGAAGTTGCAGGGGAGTGGCGAGGCAGTGGAGGAGGAAGTGAATTAAAGTATGAAGGAAGGAGAATAGGTAGAAAGGGAGGAAGTGATGGAGGAAAGGCGATGGCTGGTGATTGGAGACCAAGCGACAGACCCAGTTTGGGTGGCCATAGGGCAGACAAGAACTACTGGGCCCCAAATGTGATGATTGCGGTTGTTTGCCACTGATGTCCAATCTACGATAGCTCTGCAAACTGGGCCTATCCACACTTGACTCATGGAGTAACAAGGGTGAGCAGTCACAGGCTTAGAAGGAATGTAAAATGGACAGCATGAGTTCAGAACTCAACAATTAATCAACGGACCTAACAACTTAAATGTACAGCTTTTTTTTCTTAGAGAAGAATGTTCTTTTTAATCTAACAGAAATTACTAAATGACATTTCACTCCAATATATAGGGGAGTGATTGTCATCGCAGTTCTCCCTTATGGTGCTACACTCACTGATTTCCCCTTGTGCTATCCGCCACCTATTTAATCCTTGTTAAGCTTGTTGCTCCAGAAATTATTGAAGAAGCATGAATAAATCATTGGTGTGGATTTCGGTGCTTCACAAGTTACATGAACATTCAATTCAAATAAATCACATGTTCTTACCCCTGGTGGTGTAATAGGTATGAAGTTAGTCTCTGAGTCTCCCACAGTTGACTTGAGTTAATTTGGCAGCTTAGTCTTCCCCCTACTGTCAGAGGGCTATGTTTGTTTTAGATAGTTATAGTAAGCCACAGAGGAGACTTAGCACAGCTGCGCAACCTCTCATGCAGCCCTCTGAGTTCAGTCCAGCATCGATCAGTGGCACAGGAGCTTCAACACAGGTGAGTGCCCGGCTGCTGCAGCCTTGTCCGGCTGGTGAATGAATGAAGCCCTGCTTGGGCTGTTGGCTAACACTGAAACAAGTATAATGGGGCTGACTATACTGAAACAATCTGCAAGGCAGTTGCAGCCAGGATCAAGCTGATATGTTCAAAAATGCAGTTGCAGCCTTAATTAAGTCAACACACTCACCATGGCAGTTGCAGCCTTGAGTGGTCTGGAATTATTGCCATGGTAGTTGCAGCCTAGACTAGGCTGGCACAATCATCAAGGCAGTTGAAGCCCCAATTAGACTGCCACAATTCCCACTGCAGTTGCAAATCTGACTGGGTTGACATTATCACTAAGGCAGTTGCAGACTAAGTTGGGCTGACACAATCACAAAAGCAGTAACAGCCTAAGCCAGACAATCACAATCACCAAGGCAGTTGCAGCCTCAACTTGGTCATTGATTCAAGTAGGTTTTTCACGGTTCCCACCAGGAACCTTATGAGAGACGGTGGGACCATCTCCATCACGGTGGATCATGCAGCAGCTAGCACTGGACAAGTCATCGGTCTCAGCCTCCCCAAAGCAGTGATCAGGGATATATAAAAGAGCATATTTGACTTAGAACCTTCCTCACATTCCACAACAGAAACTGCTAGACTGCCCCTCATCTCTACCATCAACCAAATGACAGTAATCAGGAAGAACTAATCAACCGTCCATTGTTAACAAAAGTCTCTTTTCGTGGAGTTTCTAACAACAACCCTGTCTCCATTGTACTCTTTTCAGTGTCTGGATCAGCCACAGGAATGCAGACAATACACTTTCACCGTAAGGGGAAGCTGCCTTTACCTTTATCTTGTTCCATGCCAAACCAGGGGCATCCAAAATCGATCCCAAAAGCTTCAATACTCAGACTCACTCACACATAGAAAACTGCTTCAACACATATGCTACACACAAAACATACACACTCAGGATACACACAGGATGTCAGTACAGGGTTATGGGCAATCACATAACAGAGGCATTTTCCACAAGGAGGGTGCATAGATGTAAGCCATACTCTCGGTGACTTAGTAACACATACACAAATGTCTGGCCACACGATCAATCTCAAAACACAGTATGCTTCCAGCAACACTTCAAGTGCTAAACCAAGGACAGGGCCAGTAGTTTTCTGCCCATGATGAGGGCAGGATGCAGTATTGGTGTGCCCCTACAGGTTACAGGACAATCAATCAATCATTTGTAAAGTGCACTACATACCCGGGAGGGTCTCAAGGCGCTGGGGAGGGGTGGGCGCTACTGATCGAACAGCCAGGTCTTGAGTATCCTCCTGAAGGTCAGCAGGTCTAGGTTCTGTCGAAGGCTCAGTGGGAGGGTGTTCCATGTCTTGGCGACGAGGTGGGAGAAGGATCTCCTGCCGGTGGTAATACTTCGGATATGGGGGATGGTGGCGAGTGAGAGGTTGGCGGAGCGTAGCTGGCGGTTGGGGATGTAGAAGGAGAGCCGTCTGTTGAGGTAGGCTGGGCCGGTCTTATGGAGTGCTTTGTGTGCGTGGATGAGGAGCTTGAAGGATATCCTCTTGTTGACTGGGAGCCAGTGCAGGTTTCTCAAGTGGGGGGTGATGTGGCTGTGTTGTGGTACGTCGAGGATCAGTCATGCTGAGGGGTTTTGGATGAATTGTAGTCGTTTGATGAGCTTGGTCAGGGCTCCCGCGTAGAGGGCGTTTCCGTAGTCGAGTCTGCTGCTGACGAGGGCCCGGGTGACTGTCTTTCTTGTATCTGCCAGGATCCATCTGTAGATCTTGCGGAGCATGAGGAGTGTGTAGAAGCAGGAGGAGGAGACGGGGTTGACTTGCTTGGTCATTGAGAGCGTTGAGTCGAGGACTCAAGTCCTTACATAGTCAGCGACCAGCCTAGGCCTGTGCACTCATGCTTAGATTAGCATGATGCTAGAGCTAAAATAAAATTTAGAATACCACATGTAAACATTGTCAGGAACTTGGGACACTCGGGGCAGAGAAACACGCTGTATACCATGCAGGCACATTCCCATTCCAATACAGAGTCACATAGTACAATTGGGGGTAAGGAAGCAGTTAGCAGGCGGAGGGAGAGGAGTTGAAGGAGGGCATAGATGTGTATGAGAAAAGAAGATAGGCAGAGATAGGAATATCAAGGTATGAGGGAAGGACATATGAGACATATGGGAACCCTAGCTATTTGACAGAGAGAGGAGAGAAGAAACACTATATAAAGGTGATGTTGGAAGTGAAGAAGAGGATGTGGGAGGGTGAAGAAGTAGATTTGAAAATGTTTGTCACATGTGCAGTATAGTAGGCAAAATACCTGGAATATTTTTGCATTTTTTATCTCAATGCTGACATGGCTGGCTCTATACTTTTTAGTCGTGAGGCAGGCTTTCAAGCACAAAGGCAATCTGGAGAGCAGATCTCTTTGACAGGACCAGAATTATATTTTGGTGATTACTGATTGAAGAGCATTGGCTGGATCCGGTCAGGTGAAGCTTTGGAGTCAGTTTCTTCGGTTGTTTATAACTTTCTGACTAGAATTTAGATCTGGACACCATCAAATGAGAATCTGGAGAGAGTGACCAAGAAAAGATTAGCCCACAAGGGAAATTTGGCTCCAATGTAGCCACGTGACTCTTGAATCTTTTCATGAGTAACACACTCTGCAGGTTGCAATATTGGGAACAGGCTCTGTGCCCTATGCATAAAACCTTTCCTTTCCTTGCAGCAAAAGGGATCCAATGTTATAACCATTTGCAAGTGCAGCTGAGCAAACGAGCTATGAATCTGCAGTCATTTGGGGAGCCTGCAGGCTCTCATCCCACTTACAGGGACCAAACGGTTATAAGTTGCAAAATGACTGTACCTTAATCAGTGGCGTAGCTAAGGGGGGGGCGGTCCGCACTAGGCGGCATCATTTTTGAGGCGGCCGCGTGGGCCGGCACTGTCTGGAGGCCCGTTGCGTCCGCGGCGGCCTAGAAGTTCTTTGACGTCACGTGACCAGACCTGGGTGACCTGCTTCAGCGTCGGTAACTCACTGAAGGCTGCAGCTGCATGCACAGTGCACACAAACGCAGGACTTAGCTTTGGCAATTTAATTGCAAGTCCCACGTTTGCAGTAAGCGGCTCTGCCTGCCTGCTGCAGTTACTGCAGGTCAGGAGTGCAGGCTGCAGTGCAACGTGGCCCGTTAGTGACGTCCCGCTCCGAGTCCAGACAGTCGCTCCGACCGTTGTTGGCCCCACCCAAGCCTCACTCGGAGTTCAGGGAGATTATTTATTGATGACGGCTTCCAAGCTGGGTAGTCGAGAAGTCCTCGAGCGGGAATAGGGGGAGAGGAGCACCTCACACTCGCAGGAGACAAAAATACAGCGCTAGAGAGGGCGCGAGAAGCTGAAGTAGAGAAGCACGAGACTGCAGTAAGAATGGCACACTCAGAGCAGACTGTCCTCTTGCTGTTCTTGGCCATCGCTACAGCCTGTAAGTTCTTCAGCTGTTGCTTGTACAACATTGGAAAGTACACAGTCTAGCTTCGTATTGATTTAGAATTCCACCTCCTGCTAGTTTCTTTCCTCCTCTTTTACTGTTGTTTATATCAAAGTGCAAGTTTTTTAAATTTTGTTTCTGTTAAGCACAATACGTTTGAATGAATCATCTTTTCTGTTCCCAATTGCTGGCCTCAGATTATTACAGATATGCGACAGTGTGATGTTTAAAGCCAGGAATGTTGAACATCAGACGAATAACTATGGGAACGCAAATGTACAATTCGGGAGTGATGGACACTGGGACAGCAGCGCGTTGGGCAACCATTCAGCCAAAAGACTATGTAGATATGTGAGATATTGGAGATTCCGGGGCCCATTTTGCAGGGTGGGGGCGGGGGTCATTTTGCTTTATGCCACTGGTGTGTGGGAGTCTTGAACAGACTTGAAATGGGCAGATCGGTTGACACTAGATGCCACAGTGTCACACACATCAAAGTAATGGAAAAACGAGGTAAGATTAACAGACTTATCCATTGGGCGGAGATGTAGCTTAATGGCCAGAGCTGCCAATTTAGAATTTTGGGAACCAGGTGCGTGTCTTGGCATTGGTTGAATATCCTGCAATTCTGGGCAAATCACTTAATCTCTCCTAGCCTACAAGAATGGATGCCATGATGCTGCACACAAGGACATCATGACTCCGTAGATTAATACCACAAGACCACAGATAGACACAGTGACACTGCAGATGGTCACTGTGGGTCTTTAAGGGTTTCCATCCTCTTTGCAAATTCATGCATCATTTGTCCTGGGCTGGCTGTTATCTTGCTTGCTTTGCTATAAGTGTACCTTTCATAGTGCATATTGGTTGTCAGATCGAACTTCTTGGGGAGTGCGTCATTTGCCATCTGGAATGTGGCTACTCCCTCCTTTGGGAACTTCTTGAATGCCCCTTTGACCCCATCTCCTGCTAGGTATTATAGATATTTGATTATCTTTATGTCATTTCTTCCAGTGCGTCAATGAAGTAATCAAATGTTTGTTTCGATTATCAAATCGGATTACCTGGTGCTAATGTTTTGCTTCTTTGTCATGCTTAAGGATGGGGAGGTTGGCCTTCCTGTCTTGTAATGTAATGTTTACTGGGGCGAGCCTGTTGGTTTGCATATCTTGATCATCTTTACCTGTGTGCTTTTAATCCCCTGGCCTTTTTCAATTTTGCTGCATGGGGTTTTGTGGTTACTTGGCCTGGCTGTTCTGCCTGGTGTGCCTTTTGTACTGCCAATCACCGGTGTACTCAACTGTGTAGCCTTTGACCGTGTTGTGTATGTGCATGTAAGTTGCATGATCGAGGTAACTATTAGCAACAATACTACGTGTCTCTCGGACATCTTTCAAGTGATCACCGTCCTTCCCCTCCCACCCCCCCAAGGGGCGGCAATCTGAGGGATAGCACCGGGTGCCACAAGATCTAGCTACGCCTCTGACATTAATTGAGTGTATTTTAGCCACAGCTGCGGGTGAATACTGAAGATGGCGTCTTCACGTGGCTAGTTTATTCCCTTGAAACCTAAGTTGTTCTTGGTGCTGGCCTCACAAGGAAAAGGTTTACAACAAAAATGTACGCCCCGTGTCTTGCCATGGAATATAGGGGCATATCATCAAGGGGGTTTTTCTCCGCTTTTTTGGCTTTAAAAGACAAGAAAGCGGAGATAAAATTATCTCCCTATTACCTAGCTGTCGCTAACACCAGTTAGCGACAGCTAGTAGGAGATAGCGACCATCTTGGGCCCTGCTTTGCATGTCAGTGATATTTATCACTAATGACATGCAAAGTGGGCGTGCCAAGATGTTAGCGACTGGAAACAGTCGCTAACATCGCTATCTCCTATTACCAACTTTTGGAGATATTCGCGCTAAGCGCGAATATCTCCAAAAGCTAACACCTGCCCCAGAGCAGTTCTTAGCCATGTTATCCAATGGTAGGTGGATAACATGGCTAAGAGCATTAGCTCGGTAATTCATGAATATCGCTAACTTTTCAGCGATATTCATGCATTTCGGCCGATTTTTATCGCTTAGGAGATTAACCTTGATAATAGCAAGGTTCCTAAGCGATAAAATTCGCCGCAGCTCGGCGATAAAAATATCGCCGCTAAACCAACATAGTGATAATTATCGCTAGCTATTGGTAATATGCCCCATACAATTTACATTTGCTTTTTGTGTTGTAAACAGTTTTCATTTTTATTGTGGACTCTCTCCCTTTCATAGCAAGAATATTGATACCTAGATTTGCTAAATCCTTCCACACAAAAAACACGAACTTAAATGAACAATCGCACGCTTATTTTAGAAGGGAGCAGGGGACAAAGAAAGCTGTTTGAAAGGCTTGCTATTAACCCCCCCGTGAATTGCCCCAATTGGCCATTTATGTTTCACTTAGCAAAAAAGAGTGAAAGGCCATTGAAAAGTGCACTCTCTGTCCACAAAAGAAAACAATCTTTCGCCAAGCAGGTGAGGCATTCATGAAATATTTTGTATTACAGTATTAGCAATAAAAGTCCCAAATCCAACCCCAATTGATCATTTCTGCGTCTAATGTATCCTTCTAGAACCATGTGGCTCGCACTAGGTGGCTGCTGGGCTTCATTCTGTAGGCCCTGGCAGTACACATCTGTTACAGAGCTGTATCACAGCTGCTGTAAGACAAGTGAGAGCAAACTGCCAGCCCTGTCCACGGGGTTACAGGTCAATCCATCAACAGAGTAGCTACTGCTGAGAAGAATTTCTCCGAGGCAGCATGAACCTGGGGTGACTCTCTTTCCGGGGTCTAGACGTTGCCTTCACCCCATGCAGTCATCAGTCAGTTTATGGTTGAACTCTGTTTTACCTCGTGACCCCTTCCTCAACCCAGGCCAACAATGCAGTGTGAACGAGGCCTCACACGACCAGGAGACCCCTTCAGCCACCTCCGGTCCTTTTCTGGACTGACAGTGTGGCCTGAATCTAACCCAGGCAGGTTCCCGTTGTGACTGCTTTTGAAAGTTAGCTTCTGCGGTAGTTTTCCATGTTTGTTACTATGAGAGTAATCGTCTGCTTTATAGACTGGCGCGCGCAGCCCCTGTATTGAGGCCTATCAGAGTTTGCAGTAGCTGTCACAACAAAAACAAAGTGAAAATGGAGCGTCGTCAGTGTGGGAGCCGAAAATGTTACACGCATAAAAAACACCAGAAGTACTGTCAATATTTTTAAAGCGTAGGTTATTGTCGCGAGGGAAGTCTCAGGTAAAAAAAAATGCATAACTTACGGAGTAAATTAATATATTAATTGCTGGTTAAGAGCAAGTATATTTGAGATTGCCAATAAGATAACTAGACCTGGGGTAGTATTACATAAAGTGAGCAGTACACGTACTAATTTAGAAAAAAATACTTGGCCACCGTTTTGGGCTGCCTGTTGTCTTAAATAGTGAAGAGCTGTGTCAGTGCTATTGTATGGCTTCAAACAGTGATAAATGGTTGCTTGTTGGAGGAACATTCAAGGTAGGTGCTGCTTTTGGATGGAAATTTAGTAGCATTTGTTGACCTACCCAACGCAAATAACAGAACATAACACAAAAGCATGCACAAAGAAGCACAACACGATTTTAACACATAAGGAGAAAGCACAGCAAAGTCAAAACGGAACACAACAGCAGCAGGTCAGCAGAACCACGTCATATTGCGAATAATGCAGCACAAAACTCAGCAGCACAAAAAAGAACAGAGCACATCACCACCTCAACAAAATGCCACACAAATATGCACAAACATTCTTATGACACTCACCACTCCAGTATGATTTCTTAAAATGGTAGTAAAATTTACACTAAGCAGTCATGCTTGGATTACTACCAATGACGTGAAATAGCGCCAGTCAAAAACATTTTGTGATCCGGACCTGGAGATGTAATTGTAGTAGATGAGATAGAAGAATCATTATAAAAAATACCCAACAATATATTACAAAGCATTTGCTAGTACATTATAGAAGACTACAGTAAATTTTACAAATCAACTATGAATTGAGACAAATTCTGAGGTATGTCGCTTCCAGACTGTAATTCTTTAAGTTTATCCTCTAGTTTGTTCAGCCATGTTCACATCTTTCACATTTATATTGCAGTATTTTGTGAAACAAACTGTGGAATGTAGGTATAAGCTCTATATAGACATTTACAATTTGCACACTTATTCCCTTATTGAAGCATCTTTAGGCACCAGCCATATGGCCCGCCTAGAATAGGTGCTGTAAGAAATTACATTCTGGTTGAGGGGGGTAAAAGCTCCACTCAGGCAAAGGCCACAATTCTTCTCAGGATGAATCACAAAGATCACTAAATTAACCTGTGGAACCTGAATAAAAAAGCAGCAGAGACTCCGTCAAGGTTCAGAGGCAGAATTTTACTATACATGCACACATGGACAGCAGGTGTGGCAACTTAGGGGCCCATTAGGATGGCGGTCGGAAAATCACCCAGACTGCCATGGAAGCGGAAAACAACTGTCCGCTGGGACCGTGGTAAAACCGGCGGTCAAATTAGGAACAACCGCCAAAAAAGACTCACAGCGGCGGAAGTGGGCAAAGAAAAACAGTCTGTCGCGGGCGGTGATGTCTAAAATCCGACCATGGTGGTCGGAAATGCAGAGGAGAATCTGCAACCCGCCGCAAGGATAGCGGAGACACCACAAGGAAAATTAGGATATCCCCGATGGTCCCGCGGTACGATCTGCTGTTTTCGACTGCCGTGGTCGCACACTGCAGTGAATGGAAGAGCCATCGGAAGAGCTGCAGCACAGTCTCCCCAGCGGACGATCCATACAAAACATGGCGGACAATGCTAAAACCCCCACAATAATGCCAAACATTGCACAAATTAAAGTTGACATGCCCCCAAAGACACAAAAAATATCCCAATCAAACAAATACATGCCAAACTGAAACATGCAATTCCCAGAGGGCACCGGAGGAACATGGCGGCTGCTAGCTAGAAGGCCGCAGCCGGTTTTCCCCCTATGGAGTATCTAATTCCTGCGTTCTATTGTATATTATCTAAACCCCGTATGATTATTGGCCATTTTTGCTATTTTGTAACCCCCCCCTTGGTGCGGTTTCAACATACTGCAGCGCTTACTGCTGATAATGCCCCCGGAGAACGGACTGAACCTGCGGATTCCCAGAGCAAGCTGCAGGGTGAACGAGGACGTGAGGATCGGAAGAGGAACCAGCGAGAGCAGGATGACGACGTATCTGGAGGCTGGCGCTGGTTTTGGGAGGAGGCGGCTCGGACGCGGAAGAGGCGCGACTTTGCCTTGCTCGCGTTCCGGGTCGTTGGAGGCAGAGCCAGCGGCAGCTACTGTGGAGCAGAGTCGGCGAGAGGAGCGGCACATGAAAATTTAAGTACCATTTTATTTCGGCAGTGTAGCGGAGTAAACTTTAAGGTAGGGGGCCATCAATGTTTCTGTTCCCCAGCCCTGTGGGGGTAATAAGGCTGTTGGTGCGGGTAACTGTTTGACAGGGACCCGGTATGATAAAATATACAACAGCACAAACAATGACATATTCAGAGGACTAAACCCCCCACAATCAAGCGGGGCAAATTCAATCAGTGCTCCAATTAGTTGTATGGATGTAGGGGGAGTATCTGACAAGGGCGCTGGCAGTGAGGTCAGCTTGAGGGGCGCCAGTGACAGAGAGGAGAGTCTGTACCCTGCTAAAACAAACAGGTATGCATTAAGAGCCAGTACAGTGTTTGATCCAACTAAGGGAAAGCCTGTATATCCCCTATGCATATCACCCCCAGTTTCTGAAGTGAGGGAACGTGTAAGAAGGGGTAAAGCTAAGTTGAATACCTCAGAAGAATATTTGAGTGTGAAAAACATAAAAAGTAAGGGCAAAAGTAAAAGCGTTAAAGCAGCTGATGCCAGCATACAAGTTACCCCCTCACTTAAAACGTATTATAAGGTAATGTCTACTACTACCACTACCACCTCCGCTACCAGCTGCTCTCCCTTGCCAGCTCAGCCTGCCCAGCTCACCCAGCCCACTCAGCCCATTCAGACTACCTAGCCCGCCTCGGCTACTGTGGAAGTAAATGCTATGGGGATACCATTACCATTCCAAGGAGACGCAATAGTGACTCCCATGAGCTCTGTTAAAGAGGGGAGTGCAGATAAGCTCCCAGCCCCGGTAGAGGCAGTGGTTGTAGTGCATTCAGATATTGGCCTGGTAAATAGGTATTTGGCGTTAGGGGGGGACAGATAAGGAGACTCCCAATTGGAACCCACAGTATAGGCCAAAAGCTCCGATGCATTGAACACAGCGCAATTAGTACAAGTATACCATCCCGCCTCATCTGACAGTGCCGGCGCAGAATTCACTACAGATAAATCAGATGCAACCTCACGCACATTGGCCAACATATTACTAGCTATGAAGGATGAGATTACCAGTAGATTTACGGTATCGAAAACCAATCAAGCAGAAATGACCAACAGATTCTCAATTTCTGAGGCTAATCAAGCAGCAATTAAGCCATCTTGTGATGAGGTGGCGGGGAGCAGTGGGAAAAAAAATCGACCTCATCTCAACCTTATGTATAGTCTTTTCTTCATGAAGGGGCGCCAAATCTTCCAGGTAGAACATGGGGACGATGGCTGGCATGGCCCTGTGGGATAGAAGGACCATCTTTGCCTCCTGGAATGTTAACGGGTTAAGGTGCCCCCGGAGACAGAGGCTAATCCTTAAATACCTAGGGCCTTATTTATGGAGGCCTTGCGCCACCGGTGCGGCACTTTTAAAATGGGAAAAAGTGACGCACCAGTGGCGCAAGGCCTTCATAAATAAGGCCCCTAAAACTTTCAACTGCACAAATATGCATGCTGCAAGAGACACACCTGAGTTACGAGGAAAGTACCTTAATCTTCTCCGAGGTCCCTTGGGTTAAGAGCTTTAGCGCTACGCATCAGACATCTTAAAATAGAGGGGTGGCTATATTAATTAAACAAGGTACTCCCTGTAATATAAAAAAACACAATCAGACTCCTCAGGTAGGGGGTTGACAGTCCAATTGGCATTTGAAAATGTTGACATGATTTGTGCCTCTTTCCACGGCCCCAATATGGACGATCCAACTTATATTCATAAATTACAATCATTACTGATGTTGGAACCTCCACCCTATGTAATTGGGGGAGATTTCAATGTCCTGTTAGACCCTCTGAAAGATAGATCTAATCTGAGTCATTATAAAGGGGCAGTCACGGTACGTCGGGCACTACTTAATATGATCCATGATATGGATCTGATCGATCTATGGAGGGCACAAAAAGGAGATCAGCAGGGCTTTACTTTTTACAGAAAGAAGCACGGCCACTCCTCTAGGATCGACTACGTTTTCTTGGACAGAATGTCAATGGCCAACCTAGGGGAGGTATCAGTTCTTCCGAGTCACCTCTCTGATCATGCACCTCTGAAATTTGTATATCAGAGTAAGGAGGCACAGCGGCAATCATTGAGATGGAATCTTAATAGCGCGAAGCTTTTAGATCCCGAGGTGGTTGAAGCAGTACAGGCTCCCTCTGTGGAATTTATTTCTTTGAATTCAGGTTCCACAACACCGGATGTAGTATGGGACACATATAAGGTCTGGCTAAGGGGGAAACTCCATGGAATAATCTGCTATAAGAATAAGATCGAAGCTGAGGCACTAAAGGGGGTTGAGGGGAGGATAAGTAGCCTGGAGAAAGAAAGAGACGGCATTAGCAATAGGGACTCTGAGCAACTCACTCAGGTCTTGAAGAATCTGGAAGAGGTAAGATCAGAGTACAGAGGGAAGTTAGAAGCCAAGTGTAGGGCGCAGTGGAACTCCAGAATGATGTAGAACTATGAATATGGGGAGAAGGCTGGCGCCCTTTTGGCATGGAAAGCAAGAACCGATTGCGCTAGTAATGATATAAAAGAACTTACTATTAATGCTAGCGGGGAAATCTCCAGTAAGATCGAGGATATGCAGTCCTGTCTCCTCTCCATTTTCTCGGAACTGTATAGAGAGGACTTGGCTCCTTTACCGAGCTCTATCCAGTCATTTCTTAGGAATAAACATCTCCCCGTGCTCTCAGAAGAAAGTAAGAACAAATTAGAGGCTCCCATTACATTGGAGGAGATAGCAGATCAGATTAAAAAATCAAAGAACAAAAAAGCTGCAGGCTTGGATTCACTTCCAAGCAAAATCTATAAACTCCTCAAAGAGGAGTTGTTAGATGCACTGGGGGTCACCTTTAACTCAGTTTACAGCCTAACTGGGAAGGTTCCTAATACCTAGAAGGAGGTAACAATAGTTCTGATTTTAAAAACTGGCAAAGACCCGAAAAAGGCAGACTTCTATCGTCCAATCTCCCTGCTGAATACCGATTATAAGATCTTTATGGGCATTTTGGCAGGGAGATTGGCAAAACTGATCCCAAGGTTAATACATCCGGATCAGAAAGGGTTTGTCACAAGGCGATACATTCAGGAACAGTCGCAGCTCTTGATTGGTAATATAGATCTGGCCATTCAGAGGACAGAACCCTTGGCCGTTGTCCCTTTAGACGCGGCCAAGGATTTTGACAGAATCTGCTGGGTGTACCTCTGGGAGATCCTGAGGGCTATGGGGTTTGGCCCAATCTTTATACGAACCTTGCAGAACTGTTACCAGCTTGCCGCCGCTCGAATTCTGCTAAAAGGGCTTCTTACACCGAGCTTTAACATCCAGAGAGGAACCGGGCAGGGGTGTCCAATCTCGCCTCCTTTATTTAATATATATATGGAACCAATGGCACAGACGTTGAGACTGGATGATTCAATCTATCCTTTTAGATCAGAACAATACAGCTCCAAAATAGCTCTCTATGCTGACGACCTAATACTGTACACAAGTGACCCAGAGACAGCGATTCCGAGGGCGGAGGAGCTTATGTGCGAGTTTGGGTCCCTATCCGGGTTTCTTTTCAATAAAACCAAGACAGAGGTAATGTGTTGGAATCTGGAGTGGCCGGGGAGAGTTAGTGTTGAGCTGAGAAATCTGGGGATTTATGTAGTAAAGGAATTGGAGAAGATACATGAGCTTAATCTAAACAGGGTTATAAAGGAAATTGACGGCCTCTTTAGTAGATGGAGGAATCTTCCCTTAACTATCTATGGAAAAACCAACTTGGTAAAGATGGGCATTCTACCTAAGCTGTCTTACCTTTTCTCTTCCATACCATTAACATTCTCGAATAAAAGCTTAATGAAGGTACAGAGCAAGATTGGGAGTTTTGTCTGGGGTAACAAAGGTGTTCATCTGGCGTGGAAAAAACTTAGACGCAAACTAAAGAAAGGCGGGCTTGCCCTTCCTGATGTAAGGTTATACACAGCAGCATTCCAGTTTTAAAGCATAGGGATTCTACTTGTGAAACCAGGGAAGTCAGCCTGGGGCATGTTGTTAGGTGAAATGGCGCGAGTGGAGGAAGGAGGAGACCGCGAAGCTTTTCTATATAAGTTTGGACCACCAAGATTCTTCAAGCGGGCCTGCACTACTACTCCCACCATGCCCCCTGTCCCACACCCCAGCAGGATGGAGTACTATCTCCCACCCACAAGCATGTTGCAGCCATTGCATGGTTCACCTTCACCTAACAGGTAGGTAGCTATCTTCCCAGATTGTGCTGTTTGGGGGTGGGAGGCCTGCACTACTACTCCCACCATGCCCCCTATCCCACACCCCAGCAGGATGGAGCACTCCCCCACCCCACCCAGGAGCATGTGTCAGCCATCACACTATTTCTTTTATTTTTTATTTAAAGAGTTTTATATAGTGCTTGTTAGACCCAGAGGTATCAGAGTGCTTTACATGAGAATCAACAATGTAACAGAAAAAGTTCAACAATTACACAATAAATCCCCCCTCCCAAAAAAAAGAATAGGTAATACAATTAGGAGAGGGGGGAAAGGAGAGATAGAGGTAGTGGAGGGGGCAGGGGAGGTGAGAAAGAAAGGATAGGGGAAGAGACAATATGGAGAGATGAAAAGAGATCTGTTTAAGGACCGACAGGGTAAGTTGAAAACAAAGGAGAGAATCCACGCCCATCGCACCTATAGCTAAAACCAGGTAGCTCCATAAAGCATCAGACAAAAAAAGGTTCAGTCTCAATACATTGGAGGAGTGTGGCTCAATGGTTAGAGCGGCAGACCCTGATGCAGAGGTGTAACCCGGAACCAGGGTTCAATTCCCCGCCTCGGCGGGTCTTGGGCTCAAAAATTCCACGGACCTCGCCTCGGTGCCTATTCCCATCATGGAGTCCCACTCTGCAACTCTGGGAAATAGCTTGCTTAATGTCCACAACAGCCCCCACAACGCTAAGGATGCCTGGACTCCACCTTGGGGGTGCCCAGGAGTGGACGCCTCACAGGGAAAGCCAGGATGGGTTCCACAGTGGTATTCGTACAAGCGCCTTGAGACCCTTGTGGGTGAGTAGTGCGCTATACAAGTATCAGTTTACATTGAGAGAAGGGAGTAGGAGAGACATAAAAAGAGGGAGGATGCGGGAGGAGACAGCAGGAGGGACGAAATGAAGTGCAACAATGTGGTTTAACAGCATAACAGAAAAAGATCAACAATTATACCTTACGACGAACAGTCAGCAATACGTTAGGAGAGGAGAGAAAGGAGAGAGAAAAGAAGTGGGGGATAGGTGAGGTGAGAAAGTGAGGATAAGGGAAGAGACAACTGTAGAGACGAGAGGAAGTCTGTCTAAAGACCGACTGGGTAGGTGACGACCAAGGAGGGAATCCACGGTCCGTCTCCCCTATAGCTAAACCAGGTAGCTCCATCGGGCATCAGACAAAGTAGTTCGGTCTCAGGTGTCGAGGGAAGAGGTTCACAGAAAAACAGGATGGGAGGGAGATACAGCAGAAAGACGAAGGAAAGTCTGCCCAAGGACCGGTTGGGTAGGTGACGGTTGAGAAGGAGTCCCAAAACCCATCTCCTCTTTAGCTATCAGATAGCTCCATCGGGCTTCGGCCTAATAGCTAGGTCTCAATAAGAGACAATTTAAAGGAACATGGATGGCAAAATAAATAGAGCGCAGAAGGGAGGAGACAGGGAAGGTGAGAAAGTGAAGATAGGGGAAGCGACAACAAGGAGAGGCCTCATCAGGTATCAATCTCACAGGTAGGTAGCCATCTTCCCTGGAAGGGCTGTTGGGGGTGAGAGGCCTGCACTATTCCCACCATACCCCCTGGGCCGCACCCCAGCAGGATGGAGCACTCCTTCCCACCCACAAGCAGTTGGAAGCCATTGCATTGTTCACCTAATGACCCTACAGGTAGGTAGCCATCTTCCCTGGGAGGGCTGTATGGGGTTGGGAGGCCTGCCACTACTACTCCCACCATGCCTCCTGTCCCATACCTGTTAGAACCGGCTGTCTCTAGTTGGCAGAGGTATGCACTTCTGACATATAGGGACACACCTTTTCTAGTCAGGGCAAGGGGATCACACCCTTTGATAACCCCTGCTCAACACCCTTGGTAGCTTGGCAGAGCAGACAGGCTTATCTCAGAGGCTGTGTGTTAAGCATTTATGACCACATACAGTAATACAGTGAATACACTACAAATGGACACGACACAGTAGTATTATAAAAATAAGGATTTTTATATAAGGCTTAGCACAAGACCAAATAACGACAAAAATATACCACAATCTTAATAAATACTCTTGGAAGGGAAAATAATAGTTCAAGCGTAGTTTCTTCTTAGCGCAAAGTCTTTAGTATCAAAGCAACTCTTCTTCTTGGAAACACAGTTCTTAGCAACAATGTAACCCACACGGGAGTTACACGACGTTGAGGCAAAGTTAATCCAAAGGTTCGGCGTCGACCGCGAGGAGCGCTACGTCGAGCCAGGGGTCACACGGACCCCCAACAACACAGTACCTTAGGAAAATGAAGCACACGATGATCAGCGGCGTCGAGCAATCCGGCGTCGCGTCTTCGATGTCGATCAGGCCTCAGTAGTCGTCGATGTCGATGATGCGGTTGCAAGAGTGAGCAGCGCTCACGGCGTCGAGAGGGCACGAAGTCGATGCGATCAGCAGCGGTGCAGACACGAGGTCCCTTGGAGCTGGAGCCGAACTCACTACTCACTGGCGTTGCTGCTGGCGTCGATCAGGCCCGGCGGCCGGCGTCGAGGAAGCGGGACACTGGAGCCGTTACTCACTATGTCGAGCTGGATTCGGCGGCGTCCTTCGGCGTCGAGATTGCTGGTTCTTTCAGAGGTGCTAGATTCACAGGTTCCCGCAAATAGCACTTGTAGCAGATGAAGTCCTTTAGCCCTGTGACTTCAACAGGAGACTGGCACTCTTCCAGTCCTTGGAGATTTTCTTAGCAAAGCGTGAGTGTACACACAGTTCCTCTTTCCTGGTTCCCTGGCAAAAATAAAGAAGCACCGCAGGAGTCCCCCCAGCAAACAGCACACTGGCAGAAGGGGTAGGCAAGTCCTTGAATCAGCAGGCTTCTTGTCCATGGTTTCAGGGTTCCTTGCCAGAAGTGATCTAAAGTCTTGGTTCAGGGGTCCTTCTCTTATACCCCTTTTTGGCTTTGATCCCTTTGTCCATGCAGGGTAACTTCCCAACATCCCGGGTCTGTCGTGGGTGGAGCCAGGCAGAGGCACCTGCCTATTCACTGAGCAGGGCTGGGTCCTCAGACGCCCAGCAGGAGGTGGAGCCAGCATTGTCACCTGCAGGAGCAGATCTATCGGCCTCCTGGTAGGAGGTGGGGCAAGGATCGTCCATGGCAGGCACAGAGCTATCAGCCGCTTGGCAGGAGGTAGAGCCAGCATTGTATCAGGCAGGGCAGGCTATCAGCAACTACTCTCCCCCTACGCTCAACCCAAATGTCCCACTAATCCCACTCTGACTCATTCAGACCTCTGGAGCCACCCAGCTCCTGTCACACACACGGAAAACCTGCAGAAACCAGAAATGGTTAGACAAGAAAATAGACACTTTCTAAAAGTGCTATTTTCAAACCCAGAGTCCAAAAACCATCCACACCAACGGATGCGTAATTAAACCCTGAGTTCAGGGATACCAAACTCGACATTGCACCATGCTCCCCGAGCCAGCTAGGATCATAGCATTAATAATCCCGGCGGCCCATTCTAACTAATGGAGAGCAGGTTACCTCGCAATAGTGAAAAACGAATATGGCTGTAATTCACTATTAGGACATGCCAACTTGGTCAGGCGTGTCCTACCTTATACTTACAACGCACCCTGCCCGTGGGCCTACCATAGGGGTGACTAACATGAAGTTAAGGGAAGGTTTAGGGACTGGCAAGTAGGTGTACTTGCGCAGTCAGCGTGCCAGTACCAGACTGCACGTAGGTCTCGCAATGACTGACCCGTAGACATTCTTTTACGAGGCCGCTCTTGTGGGTGGCACAACATGTGCTGCAAGCCCACGAGCAGCATTGGTATTTACAGGACCTGGCACTCCGGGTGCACTAGACTAGGGACTGACAGTAAACCAAATAAGCCAAACATGGAATTCAATTGATACATCAATTTAACATAGGGAGCACTTGCGCTGTGGCACTGATCAGCAGTGGCACCGCGCCCAAAGCATATATCAGCAAAAACATCCTAAACAGTGGAGGCAAACAGAAAAAATGGAGGAGAGACTCAAGCCAATGATGTCAGGTCTAACACGTGTTCCCTCCAGCTGAAATGTGGAGAGAACTACCCTTGACCTAGGGAGTCCCCATCACTAAGGCGGAAAAATCTGGACAGACCATCAGCATTGGCGTGATCTGTACCAGGGTGGTGTTCCACCGTGAAGTCCATCCCCTGTAGGGAAATGGACCACCTCAACAGTTTTGGATTCTCACCCCTCATCTGCATCAACCATCTGAGGGGCCTGTGGTCTGTCTGAACCCGGAGGTGAGTCCCAAACAGGTAGGGTCTTAGCTTCTTCTGCGCCCAGACCACAGCAAATGCTTCTCGCTCTATCGCACTCCACCTCGTTTCCCTGGGAAGTAACCTCCGACTGATGAAGGCTACAGGCAAGTCTCGGCCCTCTTCATTCACCTGAGCTAGAACAGCCCCCACGCCATGCTCTGAAGTGTCCGTCTGGACAATAAATTGTTTCGAGAAGTCGGGTGCCTGGAGTATGGGTGCTGTGCACATTGCAGTTTTCAGGGTGTCAAAGGCCGTTTGACAGGCATCAGTCCAGATCACATTTTGTGGCTGCTTCCTGGAAGTCAGCAAAGTCAAGGGGTGCACAATGTTACCGCAATCCTTGACAAACCTCCTGTAGTACCCCGTGAGACCTAAGAAGGCTCTCACCTGAGTTTGGGTTTTGGGCGGCGCCCAAGCCAGGATGGTATCAATCTTGGGTTGTAGGGGGGCCACCTTGCTGCTCCCTACTTGGTGCCCCAAGTACACCACAGAACCCTGCCCAATCTGGCACTTACTGGCTTTGATTGTGAGGCCTGCTCTGCGCAGGGCCAACAACACTTCCTGGAGGTGGCGCAAGTGTTCCTCCCAGCTGGCGCTGAACACTGCAATGTCGTCCAGGTAGGCGGCACTGAAATCCTCCAGTCCAGCCAAGACCTGTTTGACCAACCTCTGGAAGGTGGCAGGGGCATTCTTCATCCCAAAGGGCATCACCCGGAACTGGTAGAGCCCATCTGGTGTGGAGAATGCGGACCTCTCCTTTGCCCCATCAGTTAAGGCGATCTGCCAGTACCCAGACATCAGATTAAACGTGCTAAGGTACCGGGCAGCCCCCAACCGATCTATGAGCTCATCAGCTTTGGGGATGGGGTGCGCATCAGTCTTTGTAACTGAATTGAGTCCTCGGTAATTCACACAGAACCGAAGTTCTGGTGAAGCACCAGGCGCTGCGGCCTTCGGGACCAAGACCACTGGGCTGGCCCAAGGACTGCTAGAGGACTCAACCACCCCTAACGCAAACATTCTGGAGACCTCCTCCTTAATGTATGCTCTGACCTTGTCAGTCACCCTCTAAGCCTTGTGCTTCACAGGAGGGCTGTCTCCGGTGTCAACATCATGGACACACCAATGTGTGACACCCGGAATCAAGGAAAACAGATCAGGGAATTGTCACAACAGTTGGTGACAATCCTGCTTGTGCTCAAAGGTCAGTGCGTCAGAGAGGACCACACCATCCACTGACCCATCTTGCTCTTTAGCACACAGGAGGTCAGGAAGAGGCTCACTCTCCTCCTCCATTCCAGCATCTGTAGCTAGGAGCATGCCCACTTCGGACCTTTCTAAGTGGGGCTTCAAACGTTTGATATGCAGGACCCTCAAGGGAGATTTCAAGTCCACCAAGTAGGTGACATCGCATTTCTTCTCCACAACCTTAAACGGTCCAGTCCACCTGTCCTTGAGCGCACAAGGTTCCACAGGGGACATGACCCAAACTTCCAGACCAGGTTGAAGCTCTACCACAGTGGCATTCCGGTCGTACCAACGCTTCATCTCCTCCTGGCTGGCCTCCAGATTTGCCTGAGCAAGATCTTTGAAGCACCGAGTCTGGTTCCTAAAGGCCAGCATGTAACTGTATACATCCTGGGGAGGTTTCCTGGGAGATTGCTCCCAGCCTTCTTTGACCAGACTCAAAGGTCCTCTTACCGGGTGACCATACAAAAGCTCAAAGGGGCTGAACCCTAGAGACTTCTGCGGCACCTCACGGTAAGCAAACAATAGGCATGGCAAGAGGACGTCCCATTTCCGCCTCATTGGTTCTTCAAGACCCATGATCATGCCTTTAAGGGTCCGGTTGAATCTCTCAACCAGCCCATTACCTTGAGGGTGGTAAGGAGTGGTGAACTTGTAGGTTACCCCACACTCCTTCCACAGAGACTTCATATAGTTAGAAATGAAGTTGGTGCCCCGGTCTGACACCACCTCTCTGGGGAACCCAATTCGGGAGAAAACACCCATCAGTGCCCGTCCCACCACGGGGGCCGTCACTGTTCGGAGAGGGATGGCTTCCGGGTACCGTGTGGCATGGTCCACCAAGACCAGGATAAACCTGTTGCCCAGGGCTGTCTTGGGGTCCAAGGGCCCAACAATGTCAATCCCCACCCGGTCAAAGGGGGTACTGACCACTGGAAAAGGTTGGAGGGGAGCCTTCTGCTTCCTTCCGCTTTTCCCACTTGCCTGGCAAGTGTGACAAGTCTTACAATGTATGTCTACATCCCTTCTCATCTGAGGCCAATAAAAATGGGTGACAAGCCTGTCATAAGTCTTGTCCTGCCCCAGATGTCCAGCTAATGGAACGTCATGAGCCAAACCCAGTAGGAAAGCTCTAAAGCGCTGGGGTACCACCAGCACACGGGCTGACACAGGCTCAGCAGCCTTAGGCTCGCTATACAGGAGGTCGTTCTCCCAGTAAACAAAATGTGACCCTGCCTGATCACCTGAGGTTTGGGCTGAGGCCTGCTGCCTCATACCCACAAGAGAAGGGCACACTTTCTGTTCGGCACAGAATTCTTCCCTGGAGGGACCACCATCCTGCTGCCAATGGGTCAGCTCGGGCAGGTCTCCCAGTTCAGCAATTTGTTCCCCTGTGGGCTCCAGGGCATCCCCCTCAGGGTCTACCTCCTCCTGGACCACGGGAACTACGGGGGCCGGTTTCCCGCGCCTCCTGCCTCTTCTCTTCACAGCTGGGTCCTGGGCCGTACTTTCAGGCTCCGGGACGCCATCAACACCCTTACTCATGTCATCGATCGAGTGGTTGCACACACCCACTCTGGCACACCCAACATTCTCAAATGCGTCTCCCTCTCCACCTTAGCCCAAGGGGAGTCTTCCAAATCATTGCCCAGGAGACAATCGACAGGCATGGCGGGCCTCACAGCAACTTGAAGAGTACCTGAAACTCCCCCCCATTCAAAGGAAACTTGAGCTACCTCACACTCTTTCTGGGAGTTGTCAGCAGCTATCACGGGGTAGAATGCGTGGGGAACCACCTGCTCTCTGGACACCGAGTGACACTTGACAGCTGTCACACTCGCTCCGGTGTCTCTGAGAGCTTCCACTCTATGGCCATTAATGGTCACCCACTGCCTCTATTTACTAATGTTACTAGGCAGAGGGGGTAGAGGGACCATTTGCATGTCTCCTAGCGAGACCAGGGACATTTCTGCGGGACCCCTCCCACCAGGGACAACCATCTCCTCCCCTCCCAGGGCTACACTCTCCAACTGACGGGGGTGCACGCGGCGGTGCATTCCAATTCTTCATGGGACACTGGGGGTCATAATACCGGTGTCCCACCTGCCCGCAAACGTAGCAGGTTAGGGGGCCCCTATGAACAGGTTTACCCGTCGGGGCCCCTGGCTTCTTCTCAGGGGGAGGCTGGGAACCTTTCCCGTGGTTCCCTAAGGGATTACTTTGGGGCCCTTTCGGGGACTCCTTCTGTTTACCCTTGTCCCCCCCACTCTTCTGCTGGGGACCCTGCCCACCTTTGGCTGAGTCTCCCACTGGACCCTTGTGGACCCTGGTACTGACCCAGCGGTCCGCCTCCTCAGCAAGTTTTCTAGGGTTAGATATCTTGCTATCAATAAGGTGATGGCGCAGCTCTGGAAAACAGTTATTAGACAAATGCTCCCAAGCAAACAAATCATAAAGAGCTTCATAACTTTCCACTTTGCTGCCCTTTACCCAACCATCCATGGCTCTGCAAAAATAAGACACATATTCAACGCACGTCGTATCAGGCAACTTCTTACATTCTCTAAAAGCTTGTCTGTACTTCTCGGGGGTTAGGCCATACCGCAACATTAAAGCATCTTTCATATGAGCATACGACATCCTATCCTCAACAGGCATGTCTAACAGGGTATCTCTTCCCTCATTCACAAAGCGACCCCACAACCCGCTCCCCAATCCTTCTCAGGGACCCGGTGGGCCAACAATGCTAACTCATATGCTTTAAACCATTGACCAATATCTTCATTCCTATGATAATCTTTTATCACATCTTTGGGAAAATAAAACCTACTTTCTGCAGGCCCAGATGGGATGCTGCCACCAGAGGGATTCAATTCTAACTTCTTAGCTTGGATGTCTAATTCCCTCAACTTGGTATTACGCTCCAAAGCTAACTTCTCTCTTTCAAAATCCAACCTTTTGGTCTCCAAATCAGCTTCTCTCCTACTTCTTGCATTTTCTAACTCCAACTGCCCATTTATCTTTAGCCTTGCCATTTCCATGTTGTATGCACGCTCCTTCGCCCTTTCTTCTCTTTCTTCAGGGGAAAGACCTTTGGAGGAAACACTGCTACCGGGCGAGGACACGGTTCCATTCACTGGCACCTCCTCATCCCCTTCCACTGGCGGTACCACCACCGGATCAGTGGGATCTCTGGACTCTAACCAGGCCTCCAAAGCTTTGCGAAAATCGTCTTTAATTTCGAGGCCTGTGGTAGGAACTTTAAACTGCTCGCAAAAGTGTTGCAGCTGCTTCTTCCTGTATTTCTTTATCTTTGCTCTATCAAATCCCTCCACAGCAACAACAGGGGCAGTGACTCCGGTGTCACTCATGGTCAAAACTGGCAGTGTTAAAAAAATCAAGTTTCAGAAAAGCGGAGAACCAAAAATGGAATCCTACCAAGTAGATTGTGGCTGCGCTATGGTCTGCTTTCACTATGTAGCGCACACTAACCACTGCACATGGGTCATAAATGCAAGGTTCAAATCCTCACCGATGCGTCCAATGTTAGAACCGGCTGTCTCTAGTTGGCAGAGGTATGCACTTCTGACAAATAGGGACACACCTTTTCTAGTCAGGGCAAGGGGATCACACCCTTTGATAACCCCTGCTCACCCCCTTGGTAGCTTGGCAAAGCAGACAGGCTTATCTCAGAGGCTGTGTGTTAAGCATTTATGACCACATACAGTAATACAGTGAATACACTACAAATGGACACGACACAGTAGTATTATAAAAATAAGGATTTTTATATAAGGCTTAGCACAAGACCAAATAACGACAAAAATATACCACAATCTTAATAAATACTCTTGGAAGGGCAAATAATAGTTCAAGCGTAGTTTCTTCTTAGCTTAAAGTCTTTAGTATCAAAGCAACTCTTCTTCTTGGAAACACAGTTCTTAGCAACAATGTAACCCACACGGGAGTTACACGACGTTGAGGCAAAGTTAATCCAAAGGTTCGGCGTCGACTGCGAGGAGCGCTACGTCGAGCCCGGAGTCACACAGACCCCCAGCAACACAGTACCTTAGGAAAATGAAGCTCACGATGATCAGCGGCGTCGAGCAATCCGGCGTCGCGTCTTCGGTGTCGATCAGGCCTCAGTAGTCGTCGATGTCGATGATGCGGTTGCAAGAGTGAGCAGCGCTCACGGCGTCGAGAGGGCACGAAGTCGATGCGATCAGCAGCGGTGCAGACACGAGGTCCCTTGGAGCTGGAGCCGAACTCACTACTCACTGGCGTTGCTGCTGGCGTCGATCAGGCCCGGCGGCCGGCGTCGAGGAAGCGGGACACTGGAGCCGTTACTCACTATGTCGAGCTGGATTCGGCGACGTCCGTCGGCGTCGAGATTGCTGGTTCTTTCAGAGGTGCTGGATTCACAGGTTCCAGCAAATAGCACTTGTAGCAGATGAAGTCCTTTAGCCCTGTGACTTCAACAGGAGACTGGCACTCTTCCAGTCCTTGGAGATTTTCTTAGCAAAGCGTGAGAGTACACACACAGTTCCTCTCTCCTGGTTCCTTGGCAAAAATAAAGAAGCACCGCAGGATTCCCCCCAGCAAACAGCACACTGGCAAAAGGGGTAGGCAAGTCCTTGGATCAGCAGGCTTCTTGTCCTTGGTTTCAGGGTTCCTTGTCAGAAGTAATCTAAAGTCTTGGTTCAGGGGTCCTTCTCTTATACCCCTTTTTGGCTTTGATCCCTTTGTCCATGCAGGGGAATTTCCCAACATCCTGGGTCTGTCGTGGGTGGAGCCAGGCAGAGGTACCTGGCTTATTAACTGAGCAGGGCTGGGTCCTCAGACGCCCAGCAGGAGGTGGAGCCAGCATTGTCACTGGCAGGAGCAGAGCTATCGGCCTCCTGGTAGGAGGTGGGGCTAGGATCGTCCATGGCAGGCACAGAGCCATCAGCCGCTTGGCCGGAGGGGGAGCCAGCATTGTATCAGGCAGGGCAGGCTATCAGCAACTACTCTCTCCCTACTCTCAATGCAAATGTCCCACTCATCCCACTCTAACTCATTCAGACCTCTGGAGCCACCCAGCTCCTGTCACACACACACAAAACCAGCAGAAACCAGAAATGGTTAGACAAGAAAATAGACACTTTCTAAAAGTGCTATTTTCAAACCCAGAGTCCAAAAACCATCCACACCAACGGATGCGTAATTAAACACAGAGTTCAGGGATACCAAACTCGACATTGCACCATGCTCCCCGAGCCAGCTAGGATCATTTATTTATTTATTTATGGAGCTTATAGAGCGCGCAGCTACCTCCGATGGAGGTGTCCCGGCGCTAAGATTACATGACTGTCCCCATGAGGAGTAACCAAGATCATATCTCACAGAGAAAATGGGAAATGGTGAAGAGTTGGCAGTTCCAAGTCCTACCGCCTAGTGAACAGCCAGGTCTTGAGTCTGCGGCGAAAGGCTGGCTCAGATTCGCAGAACCTGAGGTCAAGGGGGAGGCTATTCCAGAGCTTGGCGGCAGTAACGGCGAAAGATCTGCCGCCAGTCCGAGAAAGCCTGAATCTAGGAACCAACAGAAGACGAAGGTTATTGGATCTGAGATGTCTGGCTGAAACAGAGATCTTGAGACGCTTTTTCAGATAAAGTGGGCCAGTACCATGGATAGCCCGAAATGTCAGGATCAGGATTTTAAAGTCTATGCGTCGTGAAATGGGAAGCCAATGAAGTTCTTCTCGGTATGCTCTGACTGAAGTACGGGCAGGGATGTTACCGATGAGCCGGGCTGCCGCATTTTGGACCATTTGCAGGCGGTCAATAAGATAGTGCGGGGCACCTGCATATAGACTATTAGCATAGTCCAGATGGGTGATGATAAGGGCCTGGACTGCGGTTTTGCGTGAGGATAGAGGGAGGAAGGGGAAGATTTTTCTGATCATGCGGAGTTTAGAGAAACAGGCCCCTACCACTTTGTTAACTTGGGCATTTCCGGACAAAGAGTTGTCAAAAATGAAGCCCAGGTTACGAGCTGCCTTCACGGGAGAGGGTGGGGGATTCAGAATGGTAGGCCACCAGAGGGTTGCAGGGGGAGGGGATTTTTTACTGAAAAAGAGAACCTCGGTTTTGTCGGTGTTAAGGGCAAGGTGATTGGCTGACATCCAGGAGCATATGTTACCAAGGCAGTTTTTAAAGTTGGAGAAGAGGGAGTCAGAATGGTCTCGAAAGGAAAAGATAAGCTGAGTATCGTCAGCGTAGGAGACCACCCTGACGCCCCAGGATTCAACTACCTTGGCCAGAGGAGCCACATAAGCATTAAACAGTAGAGGGCTCAGGGGAGAGCCCTGGGGCACTCCACACAGGAGGGGGTTGTCTTCAGATTCAAAAGGGTGCATCGTAACCCTTTGGGAACGGCTAGACAGGAAAGAAATAATCCAGGCCAGCACTGTCCCACCGACCCCTAGCTGCTGTAGGCGGGAGGTAAGTATTTTGTGGGAGACAGTATCAAAAGCAGCGGATAGGTCGAGGAGGACCAACATGGCCTCTTCGCCCCTATCCACTGATTCCCTGATAATTTCAGAGACTTCAAGCAGCGCAGTCTCGGTGCTATAGCCGGATCTAAAACCGGACTGAGAGTCGTGTAGCAGCTGATTTGACTCTAAGTACAGTGCCACTTGTTTCTGAACCACCTTCTCCAGTATCTTGGCGGGTTTAGGCAGGAGAGAAATAGGTCGATAATTGCTAAAAAGCAGAGGGTCTGCACCAGGTTTTTTCAGTATGGGGACCAGCCTGGCCTGTTTCCAAACTGAGGGGAATAGACCTTGCGACAAAGAGGCATTCCAGATGGAAAGAAAAGGGTTCACAAGGATAGGGGCGAGATTACCCATGATTTTGGCAGGAACAGGGTCCAGGGGGGAACCAGACTTAACTTTGCGTAATAAAGCTAAGCAGGAGTTAGCTCGCTAAAAGAGTTGAAAGAACAAGAGGGGAGGCCAGGGCAATCATCAGAGAGATCCGGAGCCATTGCTGCAAAGGAGGAAGAGAGTTTAACTATCTTCTCTTGAAAAAAATCAGACAATCCATTGCAGAGATCTTGAGTGGGAGTAAAGAGGGATTTCAAAGCAGGAGGATTTACGAAGTCATTCACTATGGAAAAAAGAGTTTTGGAGGAATTCTGCGCCTGTTGAATTAAATTAGAAAAGTAAGCTCTCATGGACGAGCGTGTTAGTTTGTGGAACTTACTCAGGGCAGATTTGTAGGCCAATTTGGCTACAAGATCATAGTTCAATCTCCATTTACGTTCCAGCTGCTTACACTTGCTCTTTTCCTCACGCAACAGAGGGGAGAACCAAGGGGCAGAAGGACGGGATCTGGAAGAAGTGACGGGGACCAGAGGGGAAACCGAGTCAAGTGCATTCGAGAGGGCCGAATTGAATCTCAATGTTTCTGAATTGAGGTTATTTAGCTGGTTAAAATGAAAATGTAAATGAGCTTCCAGGGAGTTACATGTAACTTTGGTCCATTTACGACCTTTAACTCGATTAAGGGGGATAGGGGGAGGAGGGGAGGGGGCCGTGAAAGAAAAAGGGATAAGATAATGATCGGTCCATGTCAAAGGAGTGGGGGGAAGAGTGGAGAGGGAAGGAAGATTGGAAAAAATGAGGTCAAGAGTATGGCCTGCTATATGAGTAGGACCTGGCTGTCACTAGTTGAGGCAAGGTGAGTCCTTGTAAGGTTTCTAACAGAGAGGAGGCTAGTGTGCAGGAGGGATTATCAATATGAATATTAAAATCTCCTAAAACAGTAAAATGGGGGTGTTTGAGAGAAAAATCGGCGATGGAGTGAATCAGAGTGATAAGGGAGGAAGAGGTGACGGCCGGGGGATTATAGACCAGTATGCCTGCACAGATGGAACAAGCAGGGTCCATAATTGAAAAGTGAGCGGCTTCGATGATGCCAAGGTTGGGAATTTTCGTGAGGTTTAATTTGAGATGGGATTTAGCAATGATCGCAAGACCTCCTCCGGTCTTAGAGTTGTCTCGATTAATGCCAATGAAATGATAACCAGGGGGAGTAGCAAGAGTGATGTCCGGTTTGGAGGAGTTTTTTAACCAAGTTTCAGTAAGAAACAATAGGTCCCAATTGTGGGTTTCAAGAGATAGCCATATGTCATGAGCATGGGCTGGGAGAGATCTGCAATTGACTAATGCGGCCTTTAAGATGGTGGATGGCTGATCATTGATTTTAGAGAGTAGACGCCGAGGTCTAGGTACTATGGGAAGAGAAAAGTTACAGTGAGGGCAGGAATAAACAGTAGTATCTAGGCTAGCGATGTTACAGCAAGTAAAGGGGGCACAGGTATTAGGACGGAGGTGAAGAAGTTGATCAAAGGACCAATGAATTTTTGGGGCAAGTGGAGCAGGGGTTCCGGCGTTGGGCGCGGGTCCGGCGCGGACGGGCGCAGACGGGCTTGCCTCTGGCGCGCCTCCGGCGCGCCGCCGGCGCGCCCGCTGCGCCCGCCCGCTGCGCGGACGGGCAGTGATGTTGTTTTTATGCATACTTTGGGCGGGGCGGTAGGAGGGTGGGAGGGGCGTCGAGCTCTCCGGCGAGCCTGCCCAATCCAAGATTGCCGCCAAAATTGTCAAGAGGTGTTCCCTGCGCCTCAATGGATCGAGGCTAAGGAAATGGGGTGCCCAGCGAAGTAATCTCGCTAATGGGGGGTCAGGGAAGTATTAAAACGCTCCAGTTAAAATATAGTACAGTTTTTAAAACGAATTTCGAGTCGATCGTTTTTTTTACAAAAACAGGTGCAAGAGAGCACAATAGACCTCTGGCTTTCCGCCTCAGAGGGAGCAGCAAGAATAACCTCGCGGAGGCGAGTTATGCCCTGTTAAATACCCAGGGAGGGCGGGAGGGGCGTCGAGCTCTCCGGCGAGCCTGCCCAATCCAAGATGGCCGCCAAAATTGTCAAGAGGTGTTCCCTGCGCCTCAATGGATCGAGGCTAAGGAAATGGGGTGCCCAGCGAAGTAATCTCGCTAATGGGGGGTCAGGGAAGTATTAAAACGCTCCAGTTAAAATATAGTACAGTTTTTAAAACGAATTTCGAGTCGATCGTTTTTTTTACAAAAACAGGCGCAAGAGAGTACAATAGACCTCCGGCTTTCCGCCTCAGAGGGAGCAGCAAGAATAACCTCGCGGAGGCGAGTTATGCCCTGTTAAATACCCAGGGAGGGCGGGAGGGGCGTCGAGCTCTCCGGCGAGCCTGCCCAATCCAAGATGGCCGCCACAATTGTCAAGAGGTGTTCCCTGCGCCTCAATGGATCGAGGCTAAGGAAATGGGGTGCCCAGCGAAGTAATCTCGCTAATGGGGGGTCAGGGAAGTATTAAAACGCTCCAGTTAAAATATAGTACAGTTTTTAAAACGAATTTCGAGTCGATCGTTTTTTTTACAAAAACAGGTGCAAGAGAGCACAATAGACCTCCGGCTTTCCGCCTCAGAGGGAGCAGCAAGAATAACCTCGCGGAGGCGAGTTATGCCCTGTTAAATACCCAGGGAGGGCGGGAGGGGCGTCGAGCTCTCCGGCGAGCCTGCCCAATCCAAGATGGCCGCCAAAATTGTCAAGAGGTGTTCCCTGCGCCTCAATGGATCGAGGCTAAGGAAATGGGGTGCCCAGTGAAGTAATCTCGCTAATGGGGGGTCAGGGAAGTATTAAAACGCTCCAGTTAAAATATAGTACAGTTTTTAAAACGAATTTCGAGTCGATCGTTTTTTTTACAAAAACAGGTGCAAGAGAGCACAATAGACCTCCGGCTTTCCGCCTCAGAGGGAGCAGCAAGAATAACCATAGCATTAATAATCCCGGCGGCCCATTCTAACTAATGGAGAGCAGGTTACCTCGCAATAGTGAAAAACGAATATGGCTGTAATTCACTATTAGGACATGCCAACTTGGTCAGGCGTGTCCTACCTTATACTTACAACGCATCCTGCCTGTGGGCCTACCATAGGGGTGACTAACATGAAGTTAAGGGAAGGTTTAGGGACTGGCAAGTAGGTGTACTTGCGCAGTCAGCGTGCCAGTACCAGACTGCACGTAGGTCTCGCAATGACCGACCCGTAGACATTCTTTTACGAGGCCGCTCTTGTGGGTGGCACAACATGTGCTGCAAGCCCAGGAGCAGCATTGGTATTTACAGGCCCTGGTGCAGTAGACTAGGGACTGACAGTAAACCAAATAAGCCAAACATGGAATTCAATTGATACATCAATTTAACATAGGGAGCACTTGCGCTGTGGCGCTGGTCAGCAGTGGCACCGCGCTCAAAGCATATACCAGCAAAAACATTGTAAACAGTGGAGGCAAACAGAAAAAATGGAGGAGAGACTCAAGCCAATGATGTCAGGTCTAACATACCCCAACAGGATGGAGTACTCCCACACACCCACAAGCATGTGGCAGCCATTGCAGTGTTCACCTTCACCTAACAGGCTGGTAGCCATCTTCCCAGGTTGTGCTGTTTGGGGGTGGGAGGCCTGCACTAATACTCCCACCATGCCCCCTGTCCCTCACCCCAGCAGGATGGATAATTCCCCCACCCCATCCAGAAGCATGTGTCAGCCATCACACTACTCTCATCAAACTCACAGGTAGTTAGCCATCTTCTCTGAGAGGGCTGTCTGGGGGTGGGAGGGCTGCACTACTACTCCCACCATGCCCCCTGGCCCACACCCCAGCAATATGGAGCAACCCTTCCCACCCACAAGCAGTTGGAAGCCATTGCATTGTTCACCTTCACCTAACAGGTAGGTAGCCCATACGTGCACCCACACATTTGTCGCTAATGAAATGCTGCTGCATGGCAACACCAGCCCTCTCATTGCACAAACATGCACACCGACCCCGCTTGACACGCACAGTGTGCACACAGGTAAGCAAAGGGAACTGTCACAGATACCAAAGAGTCACACACCACTGTACATGCACAATGAAGACTGGGCACAACTATGTACAGCACACACTGATGAGTGCATTGCCATGTGTCCCAATCAGCAAGGACCATTTCAATATTTAGGAAGCACGTGTGGGCTTATGAATCGAAATATGTACATGACAGGAAAAAGTCATGCAGTACAATACAATGCCCAGTCCATGGCCAGATGTGAAAGTCTGCCAGGTCAGACAAAACAACACGGAGACAACAATGACAAGATGTTGTGCTGCTCCCTACATGGCAACAGTTCCCGGTGAAGATGATTCCATTACGATTTGCATGGTATGCATTGATACCTCACAACATGTACAAGTAATGTATGTACCTCTGCACCATGTTAGGAGGCACAGTAGTGCACATAGAAAACAATGTGAAGATCTGACCATTGTGTAGTGTACAACAGTATATGACACACAGCTAACAGAATGCCTGCAGAGTGCACAACAATGACCATTTCCCATCTAATCCACAGGTGACCAAGAACTTTTGCTGAGGACAACACCAACAACCAGCAGAGCCAGTCTCCCCCCTTGTACATAGATTCTTGGATGTAGACTCCCAGGATTTTCAGGACGGTGAGCTCGAGGCCGGCCCAACTGGTGTGCCAGGAAGCAACAGGTCCCAGGACCCCATCCTCCCCACCACCACATCTGCCGCAACACCAAATGCACAACAGACCCCTACTGTTATGGCCTGTGCGTCCACCTCCACCACCACCACCAGTGCCACCTGCAACACCCTCCCTGTCCCAGGGGATGTCCATCCCACACCAACAACTGAGGATGGTAGGGAGAGTGTGAGGGGACTCACAGTGGTGAGGCAACAGGTCTGTGGCAGAAGGGCAGGTGGGAGGGCCAGGGCAACCTCAGACACCAGGAGGCTGGTACCCTATCCCTGGAACACATCACCAAAGTCCTTGGGGCATACGAACAGGCCCAGGAACAAACTAGATGGTCTGACGATCTTTTACACGAGCTCATCCTGCTGATGAGGTCCATCAACACACGCATTGGACAAATGGTGGACCTCATGGGCCAGCAAGTGGTGTTACTGAGGGACAGGCCTGAGTCCCAATCATCACCTCCACCCCCCTCTGTTTTGCCACAGGATGGCAGTTCACCATCCTCCCCTGAGGCCACAGACAGGGGTGAGTCCTCAGATGCTGCTGGCACCACAGCAGGGCCTACCCCAGCCAAGCAACCTAGGGGCCATCCGAAGAAGAGCCTGGGAGTCACTGGAGACAAAGCACCCACCAAACGCCAGTCATGGAGCCAGCCCTGATGTCAACCCTCTTCCCGACTGAATTGACTGTTTGGACTGTCCTTCCCCACACTGCCTTGTGAATGGCATCTGTCTGTTGGACTGGGTCGCCACATTAAAGTGTTATCTACTCTTCCATGTCATTTACCATGACTGTCAACTCACTGCCCCATCACCACCTCCTTGTAAATCTGCTCACTCCCTCACATGTCAACTTTGTAAATAAAATACCTTACACACTGTTTTGTGTAAGATTTTCTTTAGTGTAGGATGTACAGTCTTCAAAATGTCCATAATGAATCTGAAGTATGTACTGTATGTAGGCAAGGATAAGTCTGAGGTACCTAGAAAAACACAACAGAACAATATTCACTGGTGTGAGTGTGGCATGACAGACATTACAATACACCAACCATCTACATAAACCAACATGCAGACAACACAATGGGCAAAAAGCGTCAACATACACGTCCCGTATATGTTCACAGACGACATGTCACAGTCACATATCCACACACAGGTGACTTTACATCTGCTGTTTAAACCATTCACACATACCCCTTCACGGCAACAGCAATATCACCAGACAAAGTATATGTTGGACTTTGTCACCCACCTTCAAGGGAAGTAGCGGGTGATGGGCTGTTGACGCATGTCACTTCCTTCCTCCTCTCCACTGTCCTCATCACTAGACTCAGGTTGTTGTGCAGGCGGGGGTGTTAGTCCTCATCGTCATCCAGGAGCAGGGGAATCTTCTTGCGAATGGCCAGGTTGTGGAGCATGCAGCATGCCTCTACGATCTGACACACCTTCCTGGGCGAGTATGGCAGTGCACCTCCGGTTTTGTCCAGGCAGCGGAAACGTGCCTTGAGCAGACCAAAATTACGCTCCACCACATGAGGTGTCCTCCCATGGGCCTCATTGTAGCGGATATCAGCCGAGGTCCTGGGATTCTGCAGTGGGCTCAGCAGCCATGGACGGCTGGGATAAGCAGAGTCACCTAGGATTGACAAATACACATTGCAATGTTGCACAGTCAGAGGTCAGCAAGTCACACACCCAGCATGCCACACGACTAGGCATACTCAACCACAATCCACGCACGCTCTGGAAGCAGATTATCCATCAGACAGGGCACAATGCTGTTCCTCAGGATGTAGGAGTCATGGGCTGATCCGGGGAATCTGGCACACAAATGCGACATGATCATATCTGCCAGGCACACAACCTGCACATTGATGGAGTGGTAATGTTTTCGATTATGAAAAATATGCTCACTTGCCTGTGGTGGCACAAGACTGACATGTGTGCAAACATTGGCACCAACAACATGGGGAATGTGCCCAAGGGGATAGAAGTCTGCCTTCACAGCTTCCAATTCAGCACCCCTGGGGAGATCTATATATCTATCCTTGTATATCATCATGACGGACAGAACATCATGCAGCACCATGCTGAACATCGGTTGAGACATCCCACCAGCACTGGCCACGGTCTCCGGAACGATCCTGTGGCAAGAAAATGGAGGGCTGCCATCACTTTATAAGTTGGGGTGAAAGCTGTTGGATATGTCCGGCGAGGCTTCAGATGGGGCTCCAACATATCACAAAGGGACTTCATGGTGGCTCTATCTAGATGGAATTTGTGAATGATCGCCACATCCTCCATGTCCTCTAGCAGTGTCAAGTGCTGAATCAGATTTGGCCTCCTTCTAGTTGAGATGAAAGTGGACACATGTCAATGACATCCATCATGAGATGGCCACAGCATATCCTGTACAGGATGACACAGAATAAACAAAGACTGACTTGACAAAGGAGTGACACACCAGGTCACATGGGTGGACGTTTGAGCCACACAGAGGGCACACCTCTCTATTTTCAATACAAAAGTGCCTCAATCACCACATAGGTCAATGTGAATGCACAAACTTTCATGGCCACATTTCACATATGCACGCCTGGGAGCGTGGCATCCAGCCAATGTGCGACAAATCAGCACCACTGTCTCATACTCATCTGCTGTACCTGTCACACCTCAATGCATCATTCAAAGTTGGCACCCATCCACAACACAATGATAACAGTTGGCGGTGAACTGACAATTGCGTGTATGAGCAGACAGAAAAGCACAAGTAAGTAACTACATCATACAGTGAGACAAGTCTTGCCAAGGTAATCACTGGCCCACAACACACTGAAATGTGTACACATTGTAGAGTCCACTACAACACTGCCCTGCCTCATCAACCATCTAATCCCTTTGTGACGTGTTAGGGACTACAGACCAATGTACATCACAAATACACAACCATGGCACATGTAGGCACCTGTGGAGTCATTGGAACATTGGCATTGTGTGCACGATGATGTGCTCTTCACCATGTGGCCACTGTGCACAGTTGAAATTTTTCAGATGGACATTGCAATTATGTGTGCCCTAAATAGCGGTAACTACCGCCTGGCCCCAGCGGTGTCTCACCGGGACCCCCCTTACACAGGTGCGGTAGTCAATGGCATGGAGACATGCCCAAATGGCGGTTGGCATGTTCCGCCACCCAAATCGTGGTGCCTCATGCCAATGCATATGCCCAAATCACGGTAGCTACCGCCTGGCCCCGGTGGTGTCTCACTGGCACCCCCTTACACAGGTGCAGTACTCATTGGCATGTAGACATGCTCAAATGACGGTTTGCATGCTCCGCACCCAATTCGCGGTGCCTCATTCCATTGTATGTGCCCAAATCGCGGTAGCTACCGCCTGGCCCCGGTTGTGTCTCACCGGAAACTCCCTGACACAGTTGCGGTAGTCATTGGCATGGAGACGTGCCCAAATGGCAGTTGGCATGCTCTGCCACCCATCTCGCAGTACCTCATGCCATTGTATGTGCCCAAATCACAGTAGCTGCAGCCTGGCCCTGGCGGTGTCTCACTGGCACCACTGACACGGGTGTGGAAGTCATTGGCATGGAGACATGCCCAAATGGTGGTTGGCATGCTCCGCCATCCAAATCGCGGTGCCTCATCCCATTTTATGTGCCCAAATCGCGGTAGCTACCACCTGGACCCGGCGGTGTCTCACTGCCATGGAGCATGCCCTAGAGGCAATGGGATCGATGATTGCAGTGGCATGATGCAATTTTGAAAATCACGGTAGGCGTGCTCCGCCACCGTGGAGGCGGACATTGGATGCTTTTGAAAGATGTACCATTGCAGTAGCGCACCCCGGGCCCCTGCGGTGCACACACCATGGAACATGCCTTAGAACCAATGGGAACGATGATTGCAGTGTCATGATACAATTGTGAAAATCGCGGTAGGCGTGCACCGCCACCGTGGAGGCGGTTATTAGATGCTTTTGAATAAGGCAGACCTGGACAACCAATTGTTGCAGCTTGGCACCTTTGAAATGACCCCAGGGGGCTCTATATGTGTGGGAGTGAGCCTTACATTTCCACTGCTCCAAGAGCTTGCTGCCAGAGACCCCTCATCTGCTGCTGCTACCAGGGACTGCTGCCTGAGACCCCTCATCTGTTGCTGCCTCCAGGGGGGACTGCTGCCTGAGACCCCTCATCTGCTGCTGCCTCCAGGGACTGCTGGCTGAGACCCCTCACCACCCAATTCAACCACAGGTGTTCCATGTCCACAGGGATGGGGAGGACAGAGACGAACCATGCCAGTCCATTCACAAGTGAGGAGTTGGAGGTCCTGGTGGACGATGGGCTTGCACAGTACCCAAGGCTGTATGGTGCCCCAACTGTCGTAGTAAGTAATCAAAAATGGAGGTGTAGGGCAGGGGGGGGCACACATGTAGTTGGACTTCTGCAGTATATGCCTGACGGTGTGGGGTTGTGTCATGCACTGACAAACAAGCTGTCTCCAGGGGGAAGGAGTGCGTGTCCCAATGTCACAGGTTTCCCTGCCTGCAGTTGTAGGTCTGAATGAAGTGTGTTGCATTGTCAGCCAGGCAGTGACACAGTATGTTGGCCATGCAGGTGCAAGGACAGTGATTGCTTGGCTGGTGGCTATGTGTGCCCCTGTTGTCCAACTCAGTGTGAGCCCAGATGCTCTGCACCGTGCCCGCCCACCAAGACAAGATCAAATCACTGCACTTACTGTGTCCTTACTCTTGTTTTTTCACAGTGAAATCCAACTTTGCACCATCTCAGCCCTGTATAATTGCACACAACCACACTTGTGTAGTTCTATATTTTGTATGTGAGTCCATGTCATCCAATGCTGCACACATGACATATTGATATATTCACAGGGCATGCACATTGAGTGCTGCACAGTCTTGCACACAGTAGGTCTAGCCACAGATGTAGCTCTATGTGTGATATATGTTGTGCCCAGACATGCATAGGACTGGAGATGTGTGCTTGCCAAATAGGTGGTTCAGTGCTGTCATCCTGCATGTTTGTGAGATGTGCAGGGATTGTGTACGCCCTTATAAATGCATGCAACCACATCAGCTTAGCCCATGCAGAGTGCCCATGTGAGATGTACCCCAGGGAGGGATGGACAGAGATTAGATTTGGTAATGAGTCTGTGCCTTGCAACTGTACTGATAGATGTTGGTACATGACACTGTGTCATTGATCATTTCCCCCTCTTGTCTCGCATGCCTGCAGCTCAAGGTACACCAGCGTAAGGCCGAGTGGAGGGTCATTGAAGCAAAGGTGAGAGTTCTGGGGGTGTTAGAAATAGGGTGACCAATTCTACAGGGGTAGCATTGAGCACAGCGGGCAGGCCAAACTCCTGAAGACATGTGTGAAGCATCCGCGCAGTATCCACAGACGACACACCCGGCACACCACAAAAAAAGATACAACACCAGTTCTGGTTGGAAAAAAGAATAACTTTTGTATTAGGTCCAACCTGCAAAAGTAAACACAGTAATCACGATGGGGGTGCCAACTGGCGCCAGGGTAATGTATACCAGGGAATTATTTACAGGGGTAATCAGAAAAAGAATAAAAAGGTAAGTCCGTTAGTGTCCAGAGCTGAAATAAAACCAAAGCTTTATCACATGACATGAAATATCAGCAATATCAATATGAGGGAAAGAACACTAGGTGTGAAAACACATCATGCATGGCATTGGCCTAGAACCAAACATTAGGGGGAAGAACACAGTATGACCTACATTGGTGTCCCCTGCAAAAAGGAACACTAGGCCTATAACATTAACATCAGGCCTGGACAGGTTCATCCAGACAGTATTCCAGGGTTATTAAACATATGCGCCTCCTTGAGCAGGGCACATCAACATGAGGGCAAAAGCATTAGCATAACCATAGCCCTCAGGATCTGCATCAAGGGGGGAAAACATTACCAGGGGCTCAACAGCACACTCCGCCTAAACAGGTAACATGAAGCCACTAGGCCCAGGACCTGCATGGGCATGAACACAGTGGCGTAGACCTTGGGCGAACACCTCGCTGAAGAACATTAGGCATAACGGCATCCCATATACAGAACCAACAGACTTAACTCGGGGCATAGGGCATCCTCCTCAACATGGGTGCATCATTCACCCAGTCAACACTAGGCATTAGGCATACGTTCTGCTAATGCCCAGTTCAGGAGCCTCGGTTCCTTTCTAGACGAGCAGTCTTGGGCCCAGTTCACAAGGCCTTTAATCCAGTTTGCTCCCACTCTTGGGCTTCAAGGTCAACACAGCCTTGGTTGAATTAATAAGGGCCTTCGGGGCCTAGCGCCTCCCCTTTGGGCTCAGGCGCCAGGAACTAATGCCCCAAAACAATTCCCTGCCCTCGTGGGATTATGCAGGAGCGAGGGCGGCAGTTCACCACGGAATGCTGGCACCGGGGGATGGGCACCAACAGTATGCCCAGATACACCCCCCAACACAGTGGTGACGTGTTCAATGATCTGAAATTTCAACTGAGCAATCGTGTGTCTTTGTTCTTTCCAATGCATTGCTAATGGTGAAGTTAAATTCGCTGTCCTGATCCTAACTTATAATACTTATGATTTTTTGTGTGTTTGGCCTTTGCTTCACTGCATTGTCGCTACAGTCCGCCTCTATGTCTTTGCATGTGATTGGATTGCCATAGTGGTCTGGAATGAAGAAAGTGGAGCATGTAGGTTTCAAGGAGCAACTGTTGTGAGGCAGACTGAGCAGAGACTACAGCGTGGATTATTTTGGTGAAATAAACTTATGAAACGTTTCGATGCTTCATCGTCTTTGATAGAAACTGTACGGTATTCTTGTAGGTAGTGCTAGATACCCTTGATTTTGATGTGCGTGCTGGACAGTGTCTGTTTAGTTTCTCTTGACCACGCCAGGATAGAGTGTTCCTGTCCATGGTCGTCGGCTAGGGCTGTCCGATGAGGTGATGTCGTTGATCGGCTCCTGCGTCAGTGCCGAAGAGCAATGCGTCAGTTCCGATTGGTGCAAGGATGTCACTGTGTCAATTTTGAAGCAAATACAGCTGCAGAACCCCTTCTGAGGTCTAGGACTGGATTGGCATCTCAGGCAATGGAGGCCTCACAGATGGCAGAGTCCTGCAGCAACAGGGTTGTAGGAAGTCTCTGAAGGCCTTGAGACTGCAGAACTATGGGTGGGCAGAACTCACGGAGTTGTGCTCCGTGGAATTCTGTGGACTTGCACAAAAACTCAGTGAAATTCCTCAGAGGTCCACACACCCGTAGTCATTTATGACAATCCACATCTCGCAGTAACCAATTGGGTCATAATGAAATGCACAGTTCATAAACTGAGAGGGACAGGTCTGTGGTACATGAAAGTTGACTTGCGTTATATAAAGACACAAACTACAAACTGCGCAGGGGACAAGCGACGCACACATGGTCTGTGGTAGTCACATGTGGTTTATCTTCAAAATATTTTGATGAAACCTAGGGCTTTGATCAAATAAAAGCCATACTCAACAGCAAAGTCTCTAAAGAGGGATTGTGTAGTCTTCCGTTGCTGACATACACTGGATTAATGGCATTTGTGTCAGGTGCAGTTGATCAATGCACGACCGGTTGAAGGGAAAGACAAATCACCGGGGGACTTGCGCAAAGGTGGGAGGCTGGTTATGGGCAAATGGTGCATGTCTGAGAGTGTACCGGGAGAGAACAGCTCCAAAAGCCGGGGTGAAGGGGTGGACAGGTCAGTAGCATAGCTTGGATGCCATGGTCCCTGGTGCAATCAAGGAAAAGCCCCCCTTGAAATGCAGCAGGGGTAGAAAAATACAGCAATCATCATGATTCAATGGCCACTCAAGGCTCAGGCTCACAGTGCAGTGCACCTGGTGCAGTAAAGGTAACTATGCCCCTAGGGGGGCTGTGGAGGTTAAGGGAGTGCGGGTAGTGTACACGGTTTTCAGGTTGTATGTGGACGTTAAACATCAGCAATAAACACACACATATAATAGACTTAGAAAACAGGGGCCTATCCTATGCAGAGTATTAAGGAATGGAGCAGAGCTCCCAACCCCCTCCCCCCCCACATGCTACTGTATAAAAGAATCAAAATTACAAATATATTGCACACAGCATTGAGCAAAACATTTCAAAATGGATATCACTTATAAAACATCACTACTAGGATGGCAAAATGTTGCAACAAACGTGTGGCAAAGCTGTTGTGCACATGCATTCATTCACAAGGACAGACCACATTGACATACTGATCCTGATCAATGTAAACACAACACAATGTATTCCAAAATTAATGCATTTTCCTTGCGTTTTCGAATGAAACTCTTTTATTTCATATTTTGGCAGCTACCACTATTGCCTTATGTAACAGTAATAATTGAATGAGCTCAGAAAGATGAAAGCAGTACCTGGCAGGTCAGAAACAGACCTGAATAGCAGGCCTATTGACCATCTGAGTAATGATTGTAGCACTGGAATGCATGAACCGCTGACTACATTCAGACAGCTCAGCAGCAGGTGCATTAACCTTTTTCCGGTACAGGATCCGGGGCCCAGTAATGTGGCAGGTGATTGTCCAGGACATTGTGTACTATTCTCTGCAGGGCTTGGGCTGGTTTACAAAGATGGGAGGGGGTGTAGCAGACTGTCAGACTGGCGCTCATCTCTGAGCCCACCCCAGCAGAATACATATACCAGCTGCGCCGCTGACGACCCGCAAAGCAGTGAGAGCCGCTGAGCTCAAACTGCGGTGTGCATTAGAACTCGCACACATCAGTGTCGAGAGTGGTCACTATGGTGTGCACCAGAACACACACACACACACCAGTGTGCATCATGCACACTGAAGTGCGACCAAAGGTGAACTGTGGCAAAAGGGCACACTGTGGTGCACATTAGGAAAAACACACTGACGTGAAGTAGAAAGGTTCACCCTGTGAAGAGTGAACACTGAAATGCCCATTGCACTGATAAAAAAATGGCAGCATTCGTGCAATATATATACATCAATTTTGTTTAAACACGGTCACCAGGATCAATGTCTTACTGGATCTGACGTGCACAAGAAATTAGTTCATCCTCACCCAGTCCTAGCCCCGCTAACTGTAATCGTCCTTCCATACATGTGGGGCTGGGAACGAAGCATACTCTCACAGCCTTGTTGCTGCTGGTGGCCCCTGCACTCACTACACTCCACCAGAACACATGACCTCCATCTACGATCGCTCTCAGCATTCTGGCATGCACAGGAAGCTGTAAAGAACTAGAGTGCTGACTTCACTTTAAAAGTGCCAGCAGGCTAATGGCATGCTTGTAGGCGTGAACAATCATCAAATTGGGGCAGTAAACACCCCTACACTTCGTTAGTGGAGTTTTCGCCGAACTCTACGCTCCAAGTGGAGCGTGGACTGGGAAAAACTCTTTGAACTCTGTGGATTGAGTGGAGATTACCGCTCACCATTATTCAGAACATGGGACAAGTCAGCAAGCTCTTGGAGTCACTCTGGGTTCAAGTGAGATGGGTCCAGTCCTTGTCCTCAGCAGGGCACAGCTCATAAGGCGACAGGGCAGCTCAGTTAAGCAGTTCCTTCAGAACAGTCAAACAGTCAGTCAAGCAGAGTAGCACTCCTTGTAGCACGACAGTCTTTACTCCTGGCAGAGTTCTTCAGAGGTCCAGTTGTGTACTGTCTTGGTAGGGTCAGAGCCCTAGTACTTATACTAAAATGTGCCTTTTAAGTGGGAGTGGCTGAAAAGCAGGCCCTTGAGGTGCACAGGCCTGGCCCCCTATCATCCCAGCCTTGTCTGCCAAGATATCTATGGGGGTAATAAACCCTTTGTTTGGGACACAGGGCACTGCCTATTCAGGTGTAGATGGAAGCAGACGAGTTCTCTGTCACCCCACCCTTCCTGTGTTTGTGGCTATCTAGAGGGAATGCACAAAGTGTAGCTGTCATCCATCCCAGACATGTATTGGAAACAGCCTGCAAGGAACACAGAGCAGTAAGAGTAGAGACATGTTCACTTTCTAAAAGTGGTATTTCTAAATAACCAATGTTAAATCCAAGTTCACCAATAAAGAGGATTTATAATGACCATTCCAAAGATATGAAACATTTTATAGATACTCCTTTCTAATCAGGAATTACAGCCTAAAAGTATTTTAAGGAATTTTCAATACTGCCTATGTGGGGGTAGGCCTCAAAGTAGTGAAAAACAAATGTGGCTGTTTGTCACTACTAGGACATGCAAAACTTAAAAGTACATATCATACTTTGTACTTACACAGCACCCTGCCCTTAGGGCTACCTAGAGCCTACTTTCGAGGTGACCTGTAATAAAAGGGGAGTTTAACGCTTGGCAAGGGGTTTTAAATGCCAAGTCGAAATGGCCGTAAACGGCACATAAAGGCCTTGTAATGGCAGGCCTGAGACAGGGTTAAAAGGCTACTCATGTGGGTGGCACCACGAGTGCTGCAGGCCCACTAGTAGCATTTAGATTACAGTCCCTGAGTATAGTGAATACCACTTCACAAGGTACTTATAAGTAAACTAAATATGTCAATCATGTATACACCAATGTCACCATGTTTAGGGCAGAAGCACATGCACTTTAGCACTGGTTAACAGTGGTAAAGTTCTCAGAGTCCTGAGTCCAACAAAAAAGTACAGCAAAAAAGGAGGTAAGCAGGCAAAAGGTTTGGGGGAAGAAAACCCTAAGGAGGACCGGTCTAACAGCATACTACCAGTTTATCCAGCAAGAGGGAGTCTCCTCCAAACATGACCTCTGAACATTAGGCTAGGGGGGGACTAGGTTGGCGTGGATAACCTTCATTAGAGGTACAAGGGAGGGGCCATAGAGTTTTTTAGATAGCTTCGGGAATGCCTGTAGCAGCATGGCTGATTCTATTTTAAGGGCTCTTTATGTGGTGTAAAGGATCCGCTATTGTCCACCATAACACCCAAGTACTTGTAATCCACAGTATCGGGCAAACCATTTAGATTCCGCCAGTCTGGCTTGTTTTTCTTACTTCCTTTGGTCCTGATCTTTATTTTAGCAAGACTGATGGAGAGCCCATTTTGAGACAAGTATAAATCGAGTGCTTCCAGGAGCCGCTAAAGCCCTACTCTGGTCATCTGCATAAGGGAGACAGCAAAATATTTCGTCTCCCAGTTTGGGAGAGTGCACATTCACTGTCGTCCCCCAGTTTGACTTCAAGCCCGGTATCAGAATTCAGGTTTATAATTCTCTTTGAGAGGTGGGGTGGCATGTTCCTTGTACCAAGCTCCTGCCATAGTAGGTTGCATGGAACTGAATCAAAAGCTGCTTTGAAGTCCACGAAGCAGGTGTATAACAGGGATTTGTGGAATGAGGGCTCGTGCTCTCAAAGACTTGGAGGTAAACTTCTCAATCAGGTTTTTAACCCTTTGTTCCCAAGCTATGCTTAGGCTCCAGCCACCTGAGAACAAGCCACCTGAGGACAGATTTTCTAAGAACTGCAGTGCTCCTCAAAAGCCTTCACTAAGATGCCTTTGCCTTTCAATCTGCTGTGATTGCTGGTTGATATTACAAAGCTCCTGTCAAGGCTTTTGGTTAGCAATGGGCAGTTGAAAAATGTGTGGGTTATGTTCACTTTCGGGTTGGGAGCTGCAGCATACAGAGAAATGACGTGGTGTTGGGGCAGCAGGCCGAACCAATCACAGCGCTGTGGTGGAGGGAAGGGAGGCTGCCTGCAGCCTTCCTTCGTGAGCGTGACAATGACAAGCACCATGGGAATCAATTCAAGAACAGGACAGCGTATTTTACCTCACCTCAGAAATCCCTCAACGTGCTCTTTGATGTTCTTACCTCTTTTGGGAAGAACTCGGGGCTCGTTATTAACTGGACCAAATCGTGTGTGTATGTTATAGCGAGGAAGCTGCCTCCACTACCTCGTAGATTCCCGATCCAGGTGGCAGAGACTGGGTTCAAATACTTGGGAATTTTCATTTCCATGGATTCCTCTGTGCGGTATGACTGTAACCTATATGCTCCTCTTCGTCGCCTCAAACAGGATGTGCGGAGGTGGCGTGGCTTGCCTCTGTCCCCATTGGGACGCGCAGCACTTTTTAAAATGATGTCCCTCCCTAGGTTTTTGTATGCTCTGCAGAATTTTTTTGATCCTGTTCCCTCCCGTTACTTTCGCGAGGTTGAAGGTCTTCAGAGGCAGTTAATTTGGGACGGACGAGCTCGCATCTCCTTATCTAAACTCACGCTCCCGTGGTACGATGGTGGCATAGCCCTTCCGGACATCAGACATTACTACTGGGCCTCACAGCTCAGCGAGATTAACCACGTGACGTACTCCCCGGGGCCCACTCCCGCCTTCGCTGTGGATAAACTCCTGTTGCCGGGCGTCAACTTTAATAGGGCCTTATATTCGAAGGCACCACTTCGCCTTCTGACTGGACCTACGAAGTGCGTCGTGCGTGCGTGGAAGGATGTGACTGTGGCCACAGGTTGGAGTGATAGATTGACGCAAATGACTCCGTTATATGACTCAGAGCGGTTGGGTGGCCTGTGGCGAACGAAAGGGTTTGATAGATGGGAAATGATCGGTATTAGCAGGGTGGAGGATCTTTGGGCCAGAGGCACGATTAAGTCCTTCGAGGCTCTGAAGGTGGAATATCAACTGGATGACAGGGAATATTTTCGTTATCTTCAGGTGCGTCAAGCATTGCTCTCTGTTTTCCCCCCTGGGATGGAAATCCCCCAGTCATCCCCGCTCGAGGATCGGATTCTGGACGGCCATGTGCCGGACAGCACGATTTCTCTAATTTATAAAAAACTTATTAATACCAGGGCTGATCTTCTGGTGAAGCTTAGGACCTCTTGGACGGCAGATGGCCTCGAACTGGATGACGAGGACTGGCAAATGGCGATTTCCTCCCCCAGGGAGATGGCTATTCCGGCCCGCCTTCGCTTTGTGCAGTTAAAGATCCTCCACCGAGTTTACATGACTGGTACGCGTCTGGTTCGGATGGGGTTCTCGACTGATGGGCTGTGTAAGCGTGGCTGTGGTATGGATGGCACCTTTCTTCACATTCTATGGGAATGTCCGGTGATCGCCGCTTTCTGGTCCAGAGTGCATGATGTAATGGGGCGAGTTACCGGGGTCTCCCTCCTCCCTGAGGCGAGGCGCTGCCTGCTTAATGTGTGGGAGCCTACGGATTGTACTGCTGCTCAGACCTTCTGGATCACTCTGGACAACATGGTTGCCAAGAGAGATATTGCGCAACTCTGGGGCTCCCACAGACCACCTGGGATAAGTGCTTGGAAAGAAAACATGGATTGGTGCATGTTTTGGGAGAAGACGGTATATGAGGCTCGGGGCCGGCCCAGGAAATGGGGTAGAATTTGGTCACAATGGAATGAATACCGTGGAGATATTTGTACCCCACCACTTGATTTCACTGCTAACATTCCCTCGTCCCCGTAATTGACGTTCCTATAGACTGACTATTATGCCTTTTTTAATAATCCCCTTCACCGTCTTCACGCCCCCCAGAAAGTTGCCTTTATTCTTTCAGATTGATCTCCCCCTCCCCCCTCCCGTGCCCTAGACACTGTTTCCACCATGTGAGTGTTTGTGTTGTTTGTTTCAAATTTCATCAAAATTATAAAATGAAACCTACGTGATCCTTCATATGATGTTTGATGCCAATGCACCATTGTGATGTTATTTCTGGCCTTTTCCGCAGCGTACTGTGGTCTGGTAGACTGTCGACTGTCATAGCGGCCGGCCCGATTGGGTTGTAGGCAGACGCTGTGTACTGTGCATACGATAATAAAGGTTTTAAAAAAAAAAAAGAACAGGACGGTGGGAGTCGGGAGTCGGGGAGTCGGAAGTTGAACTTGAAGGCGGGAAGGAGGAAGGTAAGTTAAGTTTGCACATCATTGCAACGTTATAGAAAAAATATTCAATGGTATTTTGTATCCTGCTGGTGTCTCAGAAAGTAGTCTTGACTGAGTGCCCTGAAAAAGCCTTCCTCAAATGCTCAATCACTGACTAGGCAGTAAGTGGAGGGGCCCAACATAGAGGGTGCAGATATTATGACTAAAGTACAAACTAATACAATTGATGATTTGCTTGAGTAGCGGGTCGCCATGAACTTGGCAATGGCAGCAAGAAGCAATGGAATACAGCAATACAATGACAGAATTCTTGCAATGGGGGTGGGGGCAAAGGTGACCGAATGGTGCATAAAGGGCAGGTGGGGAAAGCTGACACGCGGCAGATTAGCTGAGGCAATAGCTTTGTATGTGTTACTCTTACATGTGTGTAATTTACAATGTATTGGTTTTTCACAAGCGTTCCCTTTTAGTTAATAAGCACAAGTGTGCCATGATCGGTGCATTTAAATGTATGGTTGACGTGTCGTGTGGCATGTGCTAAATATGCCCTTAAAGCATAAAAAAGTTTAGGACAGTTGTGAAGTTAAGCGTTTGAATGCATCATTTCATATAGTTAAATCAATCTAACGCACATATCCTGTGAAAACTGGACTCATTCTTACAGGGCAGACACAGGTAGTTCCTTTGTATCTGCCATGTATTTTCTTGTCCGCTTCTTTGACCTTTCCCCGAGCATGCCCATGTTTTCAACTCTTTGACCCTCCATGTACTCACACATACTCCATCTTACTCATGCTCAAACAATATGTGGCTGCTTGCCCTTAAATCTGGCTAGAGATTTAGGGGGCTAAATGGAAGCCACAGACAGCTGTTGTGATCGCCGAGGCACTCTTTCACATCCCATCAAGGTATGGCTAGGGCTTCGGCTCTTCTGAGGTTCATGGATTGGGCGTCTTTCAACGGAGAGACCCTAACGCCTCTTATTGACACTGCTTGAAAAAACAGAAGTGTGGTCTGCCCAACACTGGATATAATATTTTGATAAAAATCGGTAAGAACTCACCATCCTAAAGCCCAGAGTAAAATGATGCTACTGGCATGTACACTTTCAGCTCTGGCTTAGTATCTAAAAACCTTCATTTGCCATAGAGCAGTACGGAAAAAAATGTACGCCCACTGCTTTCAAATGTCACCAGTCGCTACTGCTGCAGGAGCCGCGAGAGCCACCCAGCAGAGGCAGGAGCCGCGAAAACCTTCCAGCAGAAGCGATAGCCATTCAGCCATGAGAGGTTGCTGGTGCCTCGTTTTCTTGTTGCTGCGAGGGGCCGAGAGCTGCCTGTAGTGGCAGGAGGTAAAGCCGTCTAGCAGCAGCCTCCCCTACAGTGGCAGGAGCCAGGAGCCAACTCCGGTAGCAGCAGGAGCCACAAACACACTTTCTAAAGAGTCAGAAGCCGCGCAAGCCTTTTGTGCCGGCAGGAGCCATGAGCCAACTTCAACAGCGGCCAAAACTCTTCCCTAAAAAGGCCAGAAGTGCGATTCAACCTCAGAAGCGAGTCCATTTCTTTTGGAGTTTGGAGCTCACATAGGAAGAGCCGGTGCAGATTAACAAAGGGCGCAGAGCTCGTAGAGGTCAGCCTGGGTGGGGACTGCATACAGCCGAGAACTGAGACGGAGAATCACTTGACAACAGGAATCAGGTAGGTGGGCTAGCAAAGCGCAAGTCAATTCTTAACCAGGTTAGCTAGGCGAAGGCCGCTCCCATAGAATTCCCATAGAATTCAGCTTAATCTGGCCCGAAGCGCCATCACCACCCACTGCTACCCACCGCTACCCACTGAAATATCCTGTTGGACAGCCTTTCTCTACTGGCACGTGATAGGACACTGAAGCACAGCACAGTAATCTAGTGAGAAATCCTGTTGGCAACAGGCAATTAGCAGCCATCGACTATAACGAACAGGCAATAATCAACAAAAAGCTCTCAGAAATAAAACATACAACAATTAGCTCCAGACTCAGCTCACAGTCAATGACCCCCTGCTCAACTCCCAGACTCCCACTCTGCCCCCTGCACTCAGCAACCAGTGCATGGTGCAGCACTCCGCAAGGGGAGGAGAAGAAAAAGAAAAAAGAAAAAGAGAAGGAAAAGGGGGGCACAATGAGATCCTGGAGGTCAAGGGATCCAACGGAACCTTTGAATCCTACTAAAAGAGCCAGGAGAGCAAACAAAGGCAACAAGAAATTCAGTAAGGACCCCAATGAGACCAGCGAAGATGACACAAAGAAAGAGGAGATGGAAGAGGAAGGAGTAGGTGAAGCACAGTTGATCTCCTTAACCCCCCTACCCCTAGGCCTTCCAAGCCCAAAACTTTTATAAAACCTCAAGGGGAGAGGGGAAGCAAGCAGCGCAGCAGGCACAGCTGCGAGTGCATTCACATCGAGCAAGTTACCAACCGAAAATGTACACAAAGTTTTCATTCATCAAGGACGCCGGCTCAGTTCTCGGCTTGAACAGCCGGAAGGTAACAATCTACCTACTCCGCTGCAGCCCAGAAGTTACTCATTGGAGCAAAAGATACAGCCAGAGCCACCGAAAGAGCTGACCAAAGGGTTGAAGAGAGAGCTTGCCGCAGAGGAGACAGATGACGAAGATGGCAAAGCTTGCGACGGGAAGGATGGCGCCAAATGCCCCAACGTCATATCTATAGAAGGGTGCAGAGAGCACCACAGAAGGGTGATTTCTCTGAATATTAGAATGTGGAATTTGGATGTGGACCTGCCCTGGACCGGTTGCCAAAGACAAAGTCAATGGCAAACAAGAGTGAGCACCAAGACCCCACCCCGAGCGCCCAGAGTGCCCCGAACACCGGAACTATAATTAACTGGAACATGAAGAGTTGCCCAAAATCAACAACCATTGGAGTGGATGTTCCCCTAGAGCACGGGTACTCATAGTACGGTCCTCGGGCCGTAAGCAGCCCGGCAAGCCTTCCTGTGTGGCCCACGGACCTTGCAGACATGTACCTGTGTTATATTTATTTTTTGTAAAGTGTCTGCAAACACTGCCGGTTGTTGATTTATGGGGGCCGGGTGCTTTCCGGCATAGAGTGGAGATGCAGGGGCACTAAGAAGAGGTCAAATACAACAAGGCCTTATTAACAAATAAATGGTCTTTTAAAGACCTGTGAAGTACTCCAGTGACTGGCGCCAAGGGGGCTTTGATCTGACTGCTCGGGGGTGCCGTGACAGCTGTGACCCCCAGGCCAAGTGGTGGGACACAAACCCTACAAAGCAGCAAATTCTGAAAGAAAACGAGCTGGCTTTTTCATTATAGTGGGGAGGGGACTGTCTCTGGGCTTGTGTCGGGGACGTGTAGACACAGTATGTGTGCACTGCCTGAGAGACAAACAGGGGCAGAGACAGACTGGGGCAGATACAGACGGGGGCAGAGACAGACAGGGGCAGAGACAGACAGGGGCAGAGGCAGGGGCAGACAGGGGCAGGGGCAGACAGGGGTTGGGGCAGATAGGGGCAGAGACAGATAGGGGCAGAGACATATAGAGACAGATAGAGGCAGGGTCAGAGTGGCAGAGACAGATAGAGGCAGGGGCAGATAGGGGCAGAGTGGCAGAGACAGATAGAGGCAGAGACAGATAGAGGGAGGGACAGAGTGGCAGAGACAGTTAGGGGCAGAGACAGATAGGGGCAGAGACAGATATGGGCAGAGACAGATAGGAACAGGCAAACAGAGGCAGGGGCAGACAGGGGCAGAGACAGATAGGGGCAGAGACAGATAGGAACAGACAAACAGAGGCAGGGGAAGACAGGGGCAGAGATATATAGGGGTAGAGACAGATAGGCGCAGAGACTGATAGGGGCAGAGACAGATAGGGGCAGGGGCAGAGACAGATAGAGGCAGGGGCAGATAAAGGCAGAGACAGGGACAGACTGACAGAGGCAGAGACAGATAGAGGCAGAGACAGATAGGGGAAGAGACAGATAGGAGCAGAGACAGATGGGGGCAGAGACAGATGGGGACAGAGTCAGATGGGGCAGAGGCAGATGGGGCAGAGACTGAAAGGGGCAGAAACAGACAGACATAGACAGATAGAGGCAGAGACAGACAGAGATAGAGACAGGGCCATAGAGACAGAGAGAGAGAGACAGAGGGAGGGGGACAGGGTCATACAGAGACAGGGACAGACAGAGACAGGGACAGACAGAGAGGAGGAGACAGAGAGGAGGAGACAGAGAGGAAGAGACAGAGACGGAGGGAGACAGAAATGAAGGAAGACAGAGAAGGAGGGAGACAGGGATGGCGAGAGGGAGGGAGACAAAGAGGAAGAGAGACAGAGGGCGAGAGAGGGAGGGAGACAGACAGACAGAGTGAGACAGAGGGAGAGAGAGGGAGGGAGGGAGACAGAGTGAGACAGAGGGAGAGAAAGTGAGACAGAGGGAGAGAGAGGGAGACAGACAGAGTAAGACAGAAGGAGAGGGAGGGAGGGAGACAGACAGACAGAGGGAGAGAGAGGGAGGGAGACAGACAGACAGAGTGAGGCAGAGGGAGAGAGAGGGGGCGACAGACAGACAGACAGAGTGAGACAGAGGGAGAGAGAGGGAGGGAGACAGACAGACAGAGTAAGACAGAGGGAGAGAGAGGGAGGGAGGCAGACAGTAGAGGGAGACAGTGGGAGAGAGAGGGAGGGAGACAGACAGACAGACAGACAGAGGGAGACAGAGGGAGAGAGAGGGAGGGAGACAGACAGAGGGAGACAGAGGGAAGGAGACAGACAGACAGAGGGAGAGAGAGGGAGGGAGACAGACAGAATGAGTGAGTGAGTGAGTGAGTGAGTGAGTGAGTGAGTGAGTGAGTGAGTGAGTGAGTGAGTGAGTGAGTGAGTGAGTGAGTGAGTGAGTGAGACAGATAGGGGCAGACACAGATAGGGGCAGAGACAGATATGGGCAGAGACAGATAGGAACAGACAAACAGAGGCAGGGGCAGACAGGAGCAGAGACAGATAGGGGCAGAGACAGATAGTTAGAAACAGGCCACTCCCCAGGGGTCACAACAATAGCAAGTACCGCAGCCAAGAAGTTAACGCGAGAAGGTGAACCGAGGGCCCAGGATCAGAGAACGACAGCAGAGTAATAAACCAGGCTAGAGAATGTCTCAACAACTTCTCAGAACAGTTTAAACAACAAAAAGGGACATCTAGGTAACCCCACAATCACTCCCATTCCGGAATACACATCTAGGGGCGCTTTTGACATCCTAAACAGGGGGAGCATATTACGCCTGCTGATCTCCATCAACAGCCTAAAAAATATATCTACTAACGATCTGGAGTCAGTGGAATTCATAGTCTCGCCAGAACATCTAGGGGTAGAAGCCACAAAAACAGTATGGACCACAACGGAACTAGCTGAGAGAGTGCTCAAAGAACAAGCAAAGCTTAATAGCTGGGGCATAAAACTCCGCCCATTGGCAGAATCTAGATATCCAGACCCTCTGCCAACTGACTGCCAACAACGGAATGTATATAATCCGGACAACTTGGACTCTCAATCTCTTTTCGTACTGCAAGGGGCTCGCAGCAATACCCCTGACACATCAGATTGAAAAAAGCAAGGCATCAGAAGGCAATATGTTATGAAAGATGCAACCCATTTAGAATGGAGTTGGTTGTCCAGGACCATAAACAACAAATCGGAAAAACATTGACAAAGCAAGCCCGATATCAGGAAAACCTCTAACACTTTCAAATTGTGCTCCTGGAATATTAATGGCTTAGTAGAAAAGCTCACGGATATGCGACTAAACCTTTACAAGCAAAGATTAGACCTTATTGCATTGTAAGAAACATGCACCGACTCACCACCAGCACTTTCAGGCTAAATCCTGAATTTCATCCCTCCTACACAGAGAGCAATATTTGGCCACAAAAAGGGAGGCCTTGCTAAATATAGTTCAATAAGAAGTATATTAGCAGTAGTGCTTCTGGCACACAAATTAGACCCACCGAATGCAATGCAGGCACTAAGAATCTCCATTCGGGAGCAGGTTAAAAAAGAGGTGATCATTCTGATAAATCTTTACTTACACCCCCGAGGAAAGAAGCAAGGGGCCCAACAGCTGAAAGAAGAGCTAACAAAATTATTAACCATAGAGGAAACAAACAGTCTGATCATTAGTGCCGACTTTAACCTGAACATGCTCAACAACTCAGCCACAGAAATTACCACAGATGAGGACCCATTCACCTGGGAATCAAGCCCTCTAGATAACAGGTCCGGAGGCAGAAGCACAAAAATAGCACAGCAACTTCTAGCTATACCAGAAGAACTGGGCCTCTGAGTACTTAACCGAAGACTCCTAGGGGACAACCCCAAGCAGCAACGTTTCATAGGACAACGACTAGTACCACAATTGATCTCACCTTTCTCTCCAGGAACCTTTTCCAATCGGTAAGAGAATTTCACATCAGCTCACTAGATTTCAGTGATCACTTACCTCAAGAAGTCACAATAGAGGCCTTCACAATCCTAAACCCTTTACAAGCCAAGGGGTACAACTCAGCCTATGCTGCGTTGATAGTCGGTTAGAATGCAGAACGGATGACCCTCAGCGCCGTCTGCTTCACGCTAGGCAAGCACTTAGCGAAGCATAAAATGTAACAACAGACTTAATCGAGAGCTGGGAGAAGTTTGTATAAACACTACGCAACAATTTGGGAACAAAACAGGCAAACAACCGGTTTGAAGGAGCTGGTAAATCCGAGAAGGACATGAGGCACCATAACCTTAGAAACAATGCTCAGCTAAAAAACCTAAAGATCCTCATCAGCCAAGCACTACAAAGTCTGAGGGCAGATCTTGCCGCCAAAGAAGAGTTGAGACAGTTAAAGCGAGATTGCAGGAGGCTGATTTGGCGACTTAAGTGAGAAGCAGTTGAGTCTCCCTGGGCCAAACTCTTACATGATGCCAAAACGAACAACAGTGCACAATTTTGGCAAAAGATCAAAATTCTGACCAAGGTGGGGAGTCAAGGCATTAACTCTTATGGCACAGAAGAAGACTGGACAACCTTTCGTAGTACGCATATTAATGAAACTGACACAAATAGTCAAAGAATACGTAATCCCACAAAGGACACTGAGGGGCGATTAGTGCTGTGTTGCGAACACCATAATCCTCAGCAGCCAGATCAGGCACTGATTAGCAATAGAATCTCAAAGGGAAGATGCGAGGGGGCGCCTGGACCAAATAGGATTCCCCCTATACTGTTCAAGCAAGAGCTGTAATATTTGGCCGCCACACTCAAAGCGCGCTGACGGAAGAATCATTGCTGCCGGCCGGATCCACTGTGTTAGGTCATTAAAGATTCCCTCGTACCCTCTTTTCACGGCTTTGTTTATAGGGTATCTTTGTTCCTAGACTTCAAAGCTGCTGTGCAGACAAAGAAGGCCTCTTTCCCGGAAGTGAAAAGGGCACTGCAAGAGGAAGGACTCCAATACTCACTTCTCTTACTGGCAAAGCTTAAAATTATGCTGGATGGTACTACACACTTCTGACTCTGTGACAGTGTGCGAATGGTGTAGAGCCCTACAGAGTGGGGGGGGGGGGTACCTACCAGCTGACCAAGGTGTCCAATAACCGGGCCAAGCCCAGACCCAGGAAACATTGTTGAGGGACTCTTAAGAGACTGTCCAGATCCCAATCAAAGAAGGACCGAGCTGCTGCGCTCCTGTCTGTGGCAGAGATAGCAGTGCCATGAAATTCTGTCTCGAAGGGCAATTCCCCTTTGGAGTGCTGCTCTGTGGTGTCGGAATTGGATGGCTCAGGGGTGGACAGTTGCAGTAACCTCCCAAGCCTAACCCTAGAGACGTTGGAGGATTTGATCTGAAGGGGGACAACCATGGGCCCTGTGCTTCACGCTGCCTGACCACTGAATTGGATTGGCCCCTATTGCCTATGATGCCACTTGGTGGAGAGAATGCATGCCATGGTAATGGCCTGCTTGCATGAATCCGTGCTAACTAGGTGTCCGAGCCCAGAGGGAATGAGCGTGACTACTTGGCTATGTGTTCCAGGGTTTCCCCCTGGATTGGGGCTTTCGGTGTTCTGCAGCTGAGAGTGCTGTGTGGCTGGAATGCAAGCAAAGGGTTTATGAAAGTATAGCCAGATAAGGCTCATCTATTAGAAACCATGTGGATCCCCAACTCTAAATTGGTTTTCGCCAACGTACTCATTACTACCACACTCTAAATTACCACCCAGTTTACCTGTGAATATTTACTACACAATTTCAAAGATTCAGGATAGCTATTTGACTGACTGAAACTATTTGTCATCCATTAAGTGAGTGCAAAAAAACTACACACACCACCAATTTATTGATTACCTCTGAACTGTTGTTTTTTCCTAAGCCCTCCTTGGAGACCACTAACCATTGATTTCCCATTCATATTCGTGCATCCCTAATAGGGGAACAATGACCTAGTGTTATAGACTACTGAGAGGAGCACATGCTCAGCATCTTTTGCATTTTCAACATACCTTCACATTTTCAGGATACACAAAGCACCAATCAGAGACAATATCATGAACATTCTGAACTATCCACTGCACAACATTTTTATAAAGTCAGTTATGATCTTGTCTATAACTTTTCAATTTTCTTTACATCGTTGGTCTAAAACTTTAATAAGAATCCACTAAAATAAAACAATTACTTTTAATTCTTTGGTGTTGCAATTCATACAAATATAGAATAGCTAGTACTGACTTTTTGATTTGTGGGAAGGTAAATACCAGAAGATAGATAAACTATGCTCTAAAGAAATAACAGAGTGGAGAATTGTAGGTATTCTTGATGTTACCTTTCTCTGTAGAATGTGAACATCTACACTGCTTGATAATTTATACTATGTCCTTAATATGCTCTATGTTCTAAAAGGTTTATAATTTTATTATGGGTGTGGTACAAGGGAAATTTTCTCAAAGGTCATTACAAGCCCACCATTGTTGTGTTAAGTATAACCCCATATACATGCCATTATCAACTTTGAATTTAATGCCTTTTAGTAGCCTGCATCCCCTTATCGAGGGGCGTGGTCTTAGAATCAGTATTTGAGATCTTAGTGCAAAAGCAACCAATTCTCCAGTCAGACAACCCAAGGTTCAACAGTTGCATGACTCAAGGCTGAGTACAAAAATATTGTGATTCTAAATATCTTGACAAAAAACATTGATAATCATAAAATCAATTATTCTAAACACCTATGGAAATAACAATGTCTTTGTGAAGATACTTGGGTTGGAGACACATGCCATTCAGAGCACAAGCACCAACCCAAGAGCCACATACCCTGGTACACTATTCGAGGATATCAAAACTATTAAAAAAAGAACATAGCTATCAAGAAGCACGTGAACGACAGTTTCTGGTTCAAAAGTTAAGGCCTGAACTGACTAATATAAATAAACATTACTTTCAAAGCTGCTAATGGAATAATTTATTTACGATCATTCTGAAAAAAAGTATTATCTAATAAACCTCCAAATTAGAAACAGATTAGTATAATATAAATTAGTATTTTTAATAATTACAAAAATATATAATCCAACAGTAACCAAATATTTTTTTTTAAAAGTAACCAATTCTTAAAACCTCATTGCAATAAACTAGAATAAAAAATACCAACATTACTGCAAAAGACAACATACAAAATATATAGTACCATTAAAGCAATTACACCTCATCAAGGGAGAAAAAAAATTCACATCTACATAAATAGCTTTATTTAATCATTTAAATCTACCACTGCAACATTTCACATATGATAAAAGAATTTGAAAATGCTTAAAGGTTAGTATTTGAAGAACCATAAAGCAGAAATCCAATTCCACAATTAGAAATCCAAAATAAAAAAACTCCTAAAAAATGCAAACATAAACTCTGTCTTAATGAAATAATGCTTCAAGAATATATATAGAAAATCCTTTAGATTACACCAAAACCCCAAAAATATATTCATATAAAGTCCTTCAGGAAAAGCAAAACAAAAAAAGAAAAATAATGTTAAAGTTTGTACATAAAAAGATTCTGCCCATTTTCTTTGCAAAATAAAAAAATTAACCCATCAACAAAAACGATTTCTTTACATTCCTATGCTAAATTCAAGGCAACTATCACTGGGGAAAATGATGATTTTAGAGATCGCTGATTTACCATTTTAGCTCCAACCCAGCTACCACTGGGGAATGTGTTTGATTTTCTGCAGTCCATAATTACTATTCTCAATCCAACCCAGGCCCATTGGGGAAATTATTACAATCTGAAAAATGCATATCTACTATTCTAACTCCAAAAAAGCTACCATTGATTTTGGGTAGTTCAACCTGCTATTTGTACTAAAAAAACAACTGCCAATACAGCAAGTGTTTGACTTTGCAGAGTTTCTATTTACTACACTCACTCCAACCTAGGCATCATGTGGAAAAGTGTTTGTTTTGTGGAGTGCAGATTTGCTATTCTAATTCCAAGATAGCTACCCCTGGGGTAAAGGATTAATTTTGAGAGGTGAAGATTTTATTTTATTGAAAATGCAGATTTATTACCTAACTCCAGCCCAACCACCATTGGGGAAAGTGTTTGATTTTGGGGAGTGCATATTTACTATTCAAAACTTCAACCCAATTGTAGGAGAGTAGGGTCTGATTCCTATGGTTACCCCCACTTTTTGCTGTGATTCTTTGGTTTTTCGACTCTAGTGTGGCTGTGGACCTGCTAATCAGGCCCATGGACCAGCTGTTCTCTCTCTAAATTGATACCATGTACTTTAGGTACATACCAGATTGGTTACTGGGTCACCCTTGTGAGCCCTTGTATAGTGTACCATTGGTACCCAGGGCATAGGGGCACCCTAGGCCTACCAGGGGCAGCAGCATGTATTGTGCCACCCCTGGTTTGCCTTCTAAACTGACACCACATGTCTATCCTTACAGCCTGAGTAAGGTGGTGTAATCACCCCTTACTTAGATATAGTATACCTATATCTATGTATACATGCAGAAAATATACACATACACTCCTATGGCAGGCCTTGACAATGCTGGAGGCCATACCATTTACTCTTAAGGGCATTATAATCCTTGCGGTTAATGCTAACTTTGGTTTGGCTTTATCAAAACATGTTGTGTAAGGTCTCAAACACTTTGGAATACTACCCCCGCCAGTTCTGAAGGCGGGGGTAGCATTCCACCCTTCTAGAGGGAGAAGACATGTAGTTACTGATTTACCCGGTTAAAGTTAAACAGAGCCCCAGCATCACAAAATGGATGCTGCTGCCACAGACACAAGTCTGCCCTCCTGCTGCTGGACGAAACTCCGGCAGTGGAGGCTTGGACAATAGGTTTCCTGTCCACGGAGGTGCTGGCCCCTCCCCAGACAGGCTTTAGTGTATTGGGACATGGAGGGTTGCATTCAGTGAATGCTTTACAGACACTGCCTGTGGCACACTAGGTGCTCCATGCATTTCCCAGTTCAAACCAGTTGCTGGGGCACTCAGCCCCAGCTCTGGTGCAAAACTGGACAAAGGGGAAGGGGTATAACCACCCCCACCCCGGGTCCACCCATAGGACGGACATTAAAGTTAGCCCAACCCCTAAACTTAGTATAAGTATTGAACCCCAGTCCCTTGGACTTTAGATTACCCTGGATGAAACTTTGAAACATATATCCTGGACCTTCGATATTCCGTTTTGACTGGAAGACGGAAGACATCTCCCTTGTGGTCAAGCAGTGACCACCCTGTTCAAACAGGCACCAACAGAATCTTACTGGTCTGCATTTTTTTTGCGGCTCCAACCAGATCTCAAAGAATCTGCCACACTAGACTCAGACTTTCAGACATCTATGACCTCGACCTTTGCTCACAGTGAAGCTGAGACCCCTGGCAAACACGAGAGATGTGGGACCGAAACTCTTGGACATCCTGTATTTTGCTACCTGCATCAACTTCCCGAGGTATCCCAAAGTCGTGCATTCGGGTACTTGAATCCCCAGCCGCAAGCACCTTTTGCACTGAAGCTCAGAGCTCCACACTCCACGAGTGGCCCTTGGGCTTGCTTTGTGCATTTCCGCTCAATGTGTCTTTGTGGTTCTGAATCTGTTGGCTAGTGAGCCCCCAAGAAGACACTCCTTTATTTCAACTTGCTTTCCTGGTTGCTCAAGGCTTGCTCCAACTTTTCTCCAAACGAGAAGTTCCACAGACCTTGCTGGTCTGCACCGAAGGCCATCTGAACATGCTGCGTGGGTTGCGTATGCCAAGGCGTGTTGGGTCCAATCCAGATACCAACACCGCAGTCAACTAGATCCTTTGTGGGACAGCTCGAATCCAGCTCCTGGTTGTCATCGACACCTCCTGGTCCTCGTGGCTGAAGAGACAAACTTCACCTTTTCACCTGAAATTACCCGACATCTGGTGGCATCTTTCTAACGCCGCCCTGGTCACTGGCAAGTGGCCCAGACTCTGTCTCCTCTGCTTTCAGGTACTTCAGATCTTCGATCCACTCGCACACTTTTCCTCAAGTCGCCTGCAGCACTTCTTTGCAGATCTCCATTGAAAACGACGACAAAACTTGACACCAAAAGAGACCTATGCACCTGGCTTCCGTGGGTGAGGTAACACGAGTACGCTGGTAGTCTCGAGGGTATTGGCCCTCCTAGTATCTAAGTCTAAAAGGGTTCTATCGTAGTTCATTTAGAAGTGTCCCTAAATTGTAAAATTGTAACTTGTTTGTTTCCCATAGAAAGTCAATGGTAACCCGCTGCTGTGTTTAGACACTGCACGCGTCTCCCGTGGGTCTCCTACATCCTAACCTTTGGTTGTTTAGAGTAACCCCAGCGATTCCACAGGCCCCAGGCTGCTTTCTAATTCCCACGTGATTCCTATACCATTATTTTAGTATATGGTTTTTGAGACCCCTAGGGCAAAACGTATACTGTGCAACTTTTTGTATGCTAATTAAGTAACTTGTATTGTACTTTTACCTCTGACCTCATAAAGAGGGCAGAGGGGTTGTGTTTAGAATAAATACATATATATTTGATATATACCTTATGTGGTGCGCTTTCATTTGGTTCTCAAGTCATTATAATTGGTAAAACAACTAGCTTAATTTGCTCTCTGAAGTCCTAGTCTGAAGACTGCTCACCATTGCTACCCCTAGGATAGCTTTTTATTAGGTTAAGTTTACAACCACCATCAATAAGGGTCGATTAGACTGGTGCAAAATGCCCACTAGAACTAGTGGACATCATATGCCAGGCTAACTTCTCACACCAATTGCCATTGCATTAAGTATACAAATTTAGGGCATTTCAACTATTCTTTTCCAGTCTAACTGACTTTTAGGAATGTGTTTGATTTTGGAGAGTTCAAATTAACTATTATAATTCCAGTCCAACCACTTCTAGGAAACATGCTTAATTTTGGGTAGTGCAGATTTACTAATCTAACTCCACGACAACAATTGGGGAAAGTGTTTAAATCTATCTATCTATCCATCTATCTATCCAATCTGAAGTTAATCAATTAAAATTAATAATTTTAATAATGAATTTATCAAACCAATACACAAAATACTATTTAAACAAGCAATACAATATAAATTATGATTTTTTTTTAACAAAGTTTCACCCTATCTTATCTCCCAACAAACTCATCAATCCATATCAAAATAAAAATGTAAAACATACACTACTTAAATACCTACTACACAACAAAATTAATTAACATTAGTTAATAAAGTAAATTCATAACTAATTTTTATTTTAAAACCTCTACACTCTATACTCCCACAAATCAAACAACCCATACAAAATAATAAAGAAATACAAGCATTAACCTTTTATGTAATTCATTTTCAATAAAAAAAGCGCATAATGTATATTTAAACACTCAACAAGAAACATAATAAAAAATTCTAAAACTATTTGATAAATACTAAACTGAACACATTAACACAAATATATATCTGAAATCAAGGCCTTGTCAGGCCGAAACACGTCATGGTGGTGGTGTAAGGATGAAATAAAACATATTTGCACCAGTCCCTGTAACCTATGTCTTTTTCAGTGAACTTCAAAGGTTTTTTAAATGCTAATTTCTAACTATATCGTCCCTGAAAGCTATGTTTTTTAACAGTGAATTTCAAAGGTTTTTTAACTGCTAATTTCTAACTATGCCTTTGGAGGTAGGACATGTGCATAAAGAGGGAGAAAGGTGCAGAAAGAAGCAAGAGAAATGTTGAAAGAGGTAACAGAAGTCCAGAAAGACTAATACAAGTACAGAAATAAGCAAGAGATATACAGAGAAAACCAACAGAGGTGCAGAAAGAGGCCTTGTTACAAAGTCATCCTGTGCCCCCTATATCACATGGGTACACTATGGGTAGGGTGATTGGCATGACCTCCCCTTTAAGGCCCTAGTACATAATAGGGCAGGGGGGTTAAAACAAACAGAGGTGCCAAAAGAGACAAGAGAGGTACAGAAAGAAGCAAGTGAAGTGCAAAAAGAGGCAAGAGAGGTGCAGAAAAAGGCAAGAGAGGTACAGAAAGAGGCAGGAGGAGTGCAGAAAGAAGAAAGAGAAGTATAGAAGAAGACAAGTGGGGTACAGGAAGAAGCTAGAGCAGCCCTGAAAGGACCAACAGAGGTATAAAAATAGGCAAGAGGAGTGCAGAAAAATGTAGGAGAGGTGCACAAAGAGGCAAGAGAGGTACAGAAAGAGGCAGTAGGGGTGCTGAAAGAAGGAAGAGAAGTACAGACTGAAGCAACAGAGGTGCTGAAAGAGGCATGAATGGTGCAGAAAGAGCAAGCGAAGTATAGTAGAAAGCAACATAGGTACAGAAAGAGGTAGGAGAGGTACTGAAACAGGCAGGAAAGGTGCAGAAAGAGGGAACATGGGTGCAGAAAGAGGCATGAGGGCTGCAGACAGAGAAACGAGGGGTGCAGAAACAGGCAAGAGCCGTGCAGGAAGAAGCAAGAGCAGTGCAGAAAAAAGCAACAGAGGTGCAAAGAGTGGCAAGAGAACTGCAGAATGAACCAAAAGAGGTGCAAACACGGCAAGAGGGGAGCAGGAAGAGGTGGGATTGGTGCACAAAGAGGCAAGAGAGGTACAGAAAGAGGCAGGAGGGGTGCAGAAAGAAGGAAGAAAATTTCTGAAAGAAGCAACAGAAGTGTAGAAAGAAGCAAGTGAAGAGGAAAGTGAGGTACAGAAAGAAGCAAGAGCAGTGCAGAAAGAACCAAAAGAGGTGCACAAAAAGGCAAGAGGTATGCAGAAAGAGGTAGGAGAGGTCCACAAATAGGCAAGAGAGATACAGAAAGAAGTAAGATGGGCGCAGAAATAACAAAGAGAACGGCAGAAATGCAGAAATAGGCAAGAGAACTGCTGAAAGAAGCAACGGAGGTGTAGAAAGAAGCAAGTGAAGTACAAAAAGAGGCAAGTAGGGTGCAGAAAGAAGCAAGAGCAGTGCAGAAAGAACCAACAGTGGTACAAAAAGAGGCAAGAGGGGTGCAGAAAAAGGTAGGAGGGGTACACAAGGAGGCATGAAAGGTACAGAAAGAGGCATGAGGGATGCAGGAAGAGGTAGGAGAGGTGCACAGAGAGGCAAGAGAGGTACCGAAAGAAGCAGGGTGGGTACAGAAAGAAGGAAGACAAGTGCAGAAAGAGGCAAGTGAGGTGCAAAAAGAAGCAAGAGAAGTGCAGAAAGAACTAACAGAGGTGCTGAAAGAAGAGAGAAGGTGCAGAGAGAGCAAAATAAGTGCAGAAAGAGGCAACAGAGGTACAGAAAAGGCAACAAAGATGCAGAAAGTGCCGAGAGCAGTGCAGAAAGAAGCAACAGAGGTACAAGGAGAGGCAAGAGTGGTACAGAAAGGGAGAAGAGAGGTGTAGAAAGAGGCAAGAGAGATGTACAAAGAGGGAAGACAGGTACAGAAAGAAGCAAGAGGGTGCAGAAACAGGCAGGAGTAGTGCAGAAATAAGCAAGCGAATTGCTGAAAGAAACAACAGAGGTGTAGAAAGAGGCAAGAAAAGTACAGAAAGAGGCAATTTAGATGCAGGACAGGCAAGAAAGGTACAGAAAGAGGGAAGATAAGTGCAGAAAAACACAACAGAGTTGCGGAAAGAAGCAAGACAGATGCAGAAAAAAGCATAGAAAGCGCAGAATGAAGCAACAGGGGTGCAGAAAGAGGCAAGAGAACTGCACAAAGAAGCAACAGAGATTTAGAAGGAGGCAAGAGAACTGTAGAAAGAGGCAATAGATTTGCAGAAACAGGGAAAAGAGGTACATAAAGAGACAACAGGGGTGCAGAAAGAAGCAAGACAGGTGCAGCAAGAAGCATGGGAAGTGCAGAATGAAGCAACAGGGGTGCAGAAAGAGGCAAGAGAAGTGCTGAAGCAAGCAACAGAGGTGTAGAAAGAAGCATGGAAATTGCAGAATGAAACAACAGGGGTGCAGAAAGAGGCAAGAGAAGTGCAGAAAGAACCAAGTGAGGTGCCGAAAGAGACAAGAGAAGTGAAGAAAGAGGCAAGAGAAGTGCAGAAAGAACCAAGTGAGGTGCCGAAAGAGGCAAGAGAAGTGAAGAAAGAGGCAAGAGAAGTGCAGAAACAGCCAACAGAAGTGTAGGAAGAGGCAAGTTAATTGCAGAAATAGGGAAAAGAGGTACATAAAGAAACAACAGGGGTGCAGAAAAAAGCAAAACAGGTGCATAAAGAAGCATGAAAAGTGCAGAATGAAGCAAAAGGAGTGCAGAAAGAGACAAGAGAAGTGCAGAAAGAACCAAGTGAGGTGCAGAAAGAGGCAAGAGAAGTGGAGAAAGAGGCAAGAGAGGTGCAGAAACAGGCAAGAGAAGTGCAGGAAGAGGCAAGAGAATTGCTGAAACAAGCAACACATGTGTAGAAAGAAGCAAAAAAGTGTAAAAAGAGGCAACTGAGATGCAGAAACAGAGAAGAAAGGTACAGCGAGAGGGGAGTGAGGTGCAGACAGAGGCAGAAGAGGTGCAGAAACAGGTAAAGGGGATGCATAAAGAGGCAAGAGAAGTGCAGAAAGAGGCAACAGAGGGACAGAAAAGGCAAGAAAGATGCAGAAAGAGGCAAGAGTAGTGCAGAAAGAAGACACAGAGTTACAAAGAGAGGCAAGAGTGGTGCAGAAAGGGAGAAGAAATGTGTAGAAAGAGGCAAGAGAGTTGCACAAAGAGGGAAGATGGGTGCAGAAAGAAGCAAGAGGGGTGCAGAAACAGGCAAGAGTAGGCCAGAAAGAAGCAAGAGAATTGCTGAAAGAAACAACAGAAGTGTAGAAAGAGGCAAGAAAAGTACAGAAAGAGGAAATGTAGATGCAGAACAGGCAAGAAAGGTACAGAAAGAGGGAAGACAAGTGCAGAAAGACACAACAGGGGTGCAGAAAGAAGCAAGACAGATGCAGAAAAAAAGCATAGAAAGCGCAGAATGAAGCAACAGGGGTGCAGAAAGAGGGAAAAGAATTGCAGAAAGAAGCAACAGAGATGTAGAAGGAGGCAAGAGAACTGCAGAAAGAGGCAAGAGATTTGCAGAAACAGGGAAAAGAGGTACATAAAGTGACAACAGGGGTGCAGAAAGAAGCAAGACAGGTGCAGCAAGAAACATGGGAAGGGCAGAATGAAGCAACAGGGGTGCAGAAAGAGGCAAGAGAAGTGCTGAAGCAAGCAACAGCGGTATAGAAAGAAGCATGGAAACTGCAGAATGAAGCGACAGGGGTGCAGAAAGAGGCAAGAGAAGTGCATAAAGAACCAAGTGAGGTGCAGAAAGAGGCAAGAGAAGTGAAGAAAGAGGCAAGAGAGGTGCAAAAACAGCCAAGAGAAGTGCAGGATGAGGCAAGTTAACTGCAGAACCAGGTAAAAGAGGTACATAAAGAGACAACAGGGGTGCAGAAAAAAAGCAAAACAGGTGCAGAAAGAAGCATGGAAAGTGCAGAATGAAGCAACAGGGGTGCAGAAAGAGGCAAGAGAAGTGCAGAAAGAACCAAGTGAGGTGCAGAAAGAGGCAAGAGAAGTGAAGAAAGAGGCAAGAGGGGTGCAGAAACAGGCAAGAGAAGTGCAGGAAGAGGCAAGAGAATTGCTGAAATAAGCAATAGAGGTGTAGAAAGAAGCAAGAAAAGTGCAGAAAGAGGCACGTGAGATGCAGAAACAGAGAAGAAAGTTACAGCAAGAGGGAACTGAGGTACAGACAGAGGCAGAAGTGGTGCAGAAACAGGTAAAGGGGATGCATAAAGAGGCAAGAGGGGTACAGGGAGAGCCAAGAGAGGTGCAGAAAGAAGCAAGAGCAGTGCAAAAGAACCAACTGAGGTGCAAAAAGAGGCAAGTGAGGTGCAGGAGGCAAGAGAACTGCAGAAAGAGGCAAGAGAGTTGTAGAAACAGTCAAAAGGGGTGCAGAAAGAGGGAACAGGTGGGCAGACTGAGGCAAGTGAGGTGCAGATAGAGGGAAGAGTGGTTCAGAAAAAGGCAAGAGGGATGCAGAAATTTGAAACAGAGGTGCAGGAAGAATCCACAGCGGTGCAGAAAGAACCAAAAGAGGTGTAGAAAGAGGCAACAGAGGTGCAGAAAGAGGCACGCAGGGTGCAGAAAGAGGCACGCAGGGTGCAGAAAGAGACAAGACAGGTGAAAAAAGAAGGAATAGAGGTACAGAAAGAGGCAAGAGTGGTGCAGAAAGAGGAAAGTGAAGTCCAGAAGGAGGCAAGAGAACTGCAGAAAGAGGCTAGAGAACTGCAGGAAGAGGCAAGTGATGTGTAGAAAGAAGCAAGATAAGTGCAGAAAGAAGCAAGAGAGTTACAGAAAGAGGCAAGTGAAGTGCAGAAGGAGGAAAGAGAACTGCAGAAAATGGCAATAGAGGTGTAGAAAGAGGCAAGTGAGGTGCAGAAAGAAGCAAGATAAATGCAGAAAGAAGCAACAAAAGTGCAGAAAGAGGGACGAGAGGTGGAGAGAGAGGCGAGAGAGGGGTGCAGAAAGTAGCAGGACAGGTGCTGAAAGAAACAAAAGAAGTGCAGATCGAAGGAACAGAGGGGCAAAAAGAGCCACAAAGGGTGCAGAAAGACATAAGAGGGGTACAGAAAAAGGCAAGAGAGGTGCAGAAAGAGGGAAGAACGGTACAGAAAGAGGCAAGAGGGGTACAGAAAGTAGCAAACGAGGTGCAGAAAGAGGCAACAGATGTGCAGAAAGAGGGAAGAGAGGTGCAGAAAGTAGAAGAGATTTGCAGAAAGAGGCAAGAGAAGTGCAGAAAAAGAAAGAAATGTGCAGAAAGAAGAAACAGAAATGCAGAAAGAGGCAAGAGAGGTGCAGAAGGAAGCAAGAGTGGCTTGCACACCAATAGTACAAATTTAACACCCACATTTAGCAATAAGTAACAGGTGACCAATCTAAGTTTGCAGAGAACCTTCCACCACGCTGTAACACTTGTCGCTGCATTTTTGGTAACGTTTGAGCGGTTTGAGCTAGAAAAAAGGCATTTTTTTTGCTCAAATCTACAGATTAGGGAGCAGATGATAAATAATGTGGCTAATGTAGAAAATGTATAACTGTGTGAAAGTCGGTGCAGCCGAACAGTCGCATAATTCCAGTGGCCCTGCTCATACCTCTGACTAGGTCCACAAGTGCTCCTCAGTGATTCCTTCTTTTTTTGTCTCAATGAGTTCTTAGTTGAGCTTCTATGGAAATGAAGAAGACTAAACCTGACGTTACCACTCCACAACACAGAATACCATACCACATAATTACTCTCCATAACACATAATCCCACTCGACATAATTCCTATACACTAAATACTACATACTTTATATCCACATAATTTCACTGCATAACATACCACATAATATCACTACACACAACGTACATCCACTCCACTCCAAAAAACATTCGTAAAAAAACGTACATTTACAATGCCAATAGCTCTAATTCTTGGAAATACGAAACCTATTACATTGCAAACACTTCTTTAACTAGTAGTCACATTTGCAGAGTGGTGGAGAAAGGGTGCTGGGCCTCTGACCAGCGCTCAGGAATTCCAATGTGTAGGACTTACAGGGGGTACCAGGAGAGCTTCTTGCCCCCAAAGTCCCTCATGAGTAAATTGGACTTCATCCCCCATCCCATAGTCTGCCAGGGGGCGCATTTGCAGAGTGCTGGAGAAAGGGGGCATGACCTCTGAAGTGGCTTAGCAATCCCACTTTGTGGGACTTACTGGAGGTAACAAGAGGGGTTGTTGGCCCCCAAGGACATCCTTGGGGGACAACTACACCTCCTATTATCTCCAGTAAGTCCCACACAGCAAGATTTCTAAGTTCTCATAGCAGGCCATGCCCCCTTTGCCCACCACTCTGCAAACACACTCCCTGGTGTGCTTCACTGCTGGGGGCCTTTAGGAGCCAACTAGCCTACCTCTCACCTCCAGTAAGCCCCAAACAGTGGGATTGCTGAGAGGTGGACAAAGGCCACTCCCCCTTTTCTCACCACTCTGCAAACATGCCTCCTGGCATGTCCTAATGGAGTATTAAGGCCCCTTCATTCCTGAGGGTCCCTGAGGGCCAACTAGCCCATAATGTACTTCCAGTAAGCGCCACACACCTGGATTGCTGAGAGTGGTCCGAGGCCATGCCCCCTTTTTACACCACTCTACAAACGCAACCTCTGGCGCACTGCTGCTCGGGGGATGAAGACCTCTTGTTTCCTGAGGTCCTCAGGACACAAGAGGACCTCATTTCTAAATATATTTTTTAAGGGGGCTGTGTGCCCCCCCTTATTTTTGTATTTTTAGGGCCCTGGGGACCCCATCCCCCAGGGCCTGACCCTTTTTAAAAAAAGAAATGGGAAAGGGGCCATTTGGCCCCCTTCCCTGTGCCACATTTGGCCCCGGGGACCCCATCCCTGGGGGCATGGCCTATATTAAAGAAAAATATTTATAGGGAAAGGGGGCCGCGTGGACCCCCTTTCCTGGGCCACTATTGGTCCTGGGGACCACACCCCGGGCTTGGCCCTTTTTAAAATTCTTTTTATATTGTTTAAAGAGGTGGCCTGTGCGGCCCCCCTCCCTAAGCCAATTCCGGCCCCAGGGACCCCACCCCTCGGGGCCCGGCCAATCTTTTTCTTTTTCTTTAAATAAAGAGAGGGGACCATGGGGCCCCCTCCCGAGCCATTTCTGGCCCTGGGGACCCCATCCCCGGGCCTTCCCTTAGCATTGGGGACCGTGGGGGGAGACCCAATTGCCACATGGTCCCTGCCAGCTCACCATCTCCTGCAGGAGCTGGCATTGCTTTTGGGCAAGGGGAGCTGCTAAAATGCAGCTCCCCTTGCTCTAAAGCAATTCTGCTTTGGTTTCCTGCACTCGCTTCAACTAGGCAAAGCAGAGTTTGCTATGACTGGGTGGGAGCCGTGCCATAACAAACAGCAATGTCCAAGGGGCTGGCACCCCTAGGAAATTGCAGGAGCCGGCCCTGGGGGGTGGCAGTCCCCAGGGCCATCAAGGGCTCCAGGAGGGGTCCGCACGGCCCCCCTCCCTACATTTTCAAAGTCCAGGGGAGATGGTGGTCCCCGGAGTTGGGGGTCCACTTTGGACCCCAGATTTAAATTAGTGTATGCCCCTGGGAGGTTGTGATCCCGGGGCAGCAAGGGGGCGGCAGGAGCCCCCCATTTTTTTAATATTAATTTAAGCCCAGGGGAGGTGACGGTCCCAGGGGCTTTGTGGGGCATGCGAGGCCCCCAGCTGATACTAATCAATGCCCCGGGGATGTGGCAGTCCCCGGGGCTGCGGGGTGCTGTGTGCGTCCGCATTTGATAAACAAAGGGAGGTGGTGGTCACACCTTAGTTAAGAATTGCCCCAAGGACCTGGCCCACCTGAAGGCTTGAAACAAACAAAGCGTGGGAGACCGCACTTTGTTTTTTTAAATAATTTCAGCCAGATTCACGCACCCAGCTCAAATCACAAATCCAGCTGAAATGAGTTTTACAAATGCTTTTTTGAGGGCCTGTGAGTCCCCGTGTGACGCCCTGAGCAGGCCTAGGGGGTCAGGATGTTTCTACCCTGCCCCCTTTTTTCACTTTTCACTTTTTTTTCCTTTTTCTTGGAACTCGGTTGCTGAGTCACAAGATGGCTGCCGACACATTCTGTTTTGGAGTGTTGGCAGCCAATCAGAAGTTAGCTCAAGCTCGGGAGGAGTCGCGACTCCTCCTCTGTGCTCAGATATATACATTTTTATTTTTGGGAATTTCTCAGCAACTACTAAACGGATTTATATCATTTAAAAAAAGTTCGCTTTCTGGACCAAGAGCTACCTTTTTGCCAAATTTGGTGTAATTCCGTTTAGCAGTTCGGGCTCTAGCCGTGTCTAAATTTCCTATGGGAATTAACATGGGGAAAATGTGTTTTGGAACCCCTTTTTTTCTCAGCCCCCGCTTGACAAATCACCCCGAAACTTTCAAGTCAGGAGCTGACCTGAGGGAACCTTTTTTGGAACATTTTGCAAAGATTCATCAAACGGCGCCAAAGATATTGGCAAAAGAAAAACCGCTTTTTGAATAGAAACATTGTCCTAACTATAACTACCTACTGGCAACTGCCAGTAGGTAATATATATATATAGGTAATATATATAGTGTTATTTGTGTTAATTTTAGCATTTATTATATATTTTAGATTCTTTTTACGTTTCTTTTTAAATGTGAGCTGACCCATGGGGAAGGTTTTGGGATTTTACTACTGCGTGGTGAAGAAATACGCTAGCTCTAACCAGTCTTCAAAGAGTGTGCCTGCCTTCTTTTCTGTTAATTATGTGTGTGTGTACATATATATATTCACAAAAAAAAATAGGTTTCAGGGACGTTATAGTTAGTTGAACATTTGTCTTATATAAAACCAGAGAAATGTACCTGTTACAGTTAGTTGAGCTAACTATTACTCATGCGCCTGCAATGCACTGCTGATGATGTCACATATTACATCACTCATGACATGGTCAGTAACTGATGACATCTCAAAAGACATTACTCATGACATCACTCATGACATCATCCAGTGAATGTGTGCTTCTGTAAAGTTTAAATATGTTTTTTATATATATATATATATATATATATGTATATATGCCAAGGTGTATTAAAGAATAAATGCATTTACAAGTGCCTAAAGGAATTATTTCGTAGGTGCATGACTGACTGTATTAGTGAGTGATTGAACATGTCTTACTGAATGCATGGGTTAGTGACTAAACTGTGTGAAAGTCTGTATTAGTCTCCCCATTGGTGTGTAAGCAACTCTGGGAAGGGCTGTATGGGTGAGTTAGTGTGTCTATTGGTGTGTTGGTGAGTGAATAAATGTCTCAGTGGTATATCTGTGACTAACTACATGTGTTTTAAGACACTATATGTGAGTGTTGGAGTATATAAATGAGTATGTGTATAAATAAGTGTCTGCCCATAGAAGCCCAGGTTCACACCAGAACCTGGGCTTCTATGGGAATTAACAAGGACATATTATCAAGCCCCTTATCTCTGCTTTAGCAGCAGTTTCCTGCCACTAAAGGGGCGATACTGTTATCGTCGTTCCTTGATAATATGGCCCCTAATCTCTGGCTTAATATGCTTCATTTTAAAGACTTGCTGGACCACACTCTCTCTCGCGGACCCCAGCGTCCTAGACAAACAGGTGACAGGAGGGTAAACACTAAGGGCTGGGTGCCTTAGGCCGACGCTCTGTCTCCTCCTCCCTCTCTTCTTTTGACTCTCCCTCCCCTTCTCCCTTCCACCCACTCACCCTCCGTCCCATTCTCACTATCGTCCTTTCATTCGGACTACCTTGTTTTACCTCCTCCACATAGAACACATTAATTATGTTTAATTTTTGTCTTGCAGGTTTTTTCTATGCTGCTTCCACTGGAGTCCAACCCACGTTTTTTACATTATACTGTTTGCTCTATTAAACTTTTGTTTCTATTTATTTGTGTTTTAATAAAGGCTACTTTTTTTTCAAATAAATAACTGAGTGAATAGGTCTTTTTTTTTACAACACTTGTCTATAGGTTATTGTGAAAATCATCTGTTTATAGGAGATTATGAGGGCAAACCTTTGTAATATTACAGTGCACCTACCAAACATAACCTAACTGACTATTACACAAATGAAGCCTGGGTAATTCTACAACTGCAATAGTTCTATGAGTGTATCACTTTATAACACCATGAGTGCTGCCCGTGTGATTACAGAACCAATAAGGCACTGCCTAGGACCACTGAGGCTTTAGGGACTGCCGAGGCCCACCCTGCATATTAAAGTAAGGCCCGAAGTGTGGCGATCGTCGGACTTCAGTTAGCCTCGAACCCCCCGAACAATTAGTAAACAATACCCGGGAAGGTGGCCCCTAGGCTGCGAAACGTCTCTGTGCCCTTTTGCGCCTAATTTACATGTGACATTAGGATCCCCAGTCCTACAGAGACCCCGTAATATAATAATTGGATTGGCCATAGAACATTACCCACTAGGGACCTCATTTAAATGAACGGGTGAGACCCCGTTTTTTTTTCTCTCCATTTTTACCATCCGCATCCTCTCTATTAAAGCGATACAAAGTTTTCCTCCTCTCGCTTCAAGAATTCAAACAAGGATTTGCTATTACAGGGTGGAAGCCATGCACCCGCCCTCTAATAGCAAACACAAATGTCCTGTGAATGAACACCCCAGGACAGTGTGTGAGCTGCGCCTGAGAGAATGCCCTAGCACCATAATGTATTTGTTAATATAAACGCAATCTAACACTACTTACACACGTATAGAACAGCAACAAGAATGTGTTGAAGAAGCAGAGGAAGCACAAAATCTAAAAAAACAAATCCTACCAGAAGTCGGATGACATAGTTCAATGAGCCGATGACCCTGGCATGAGTAGAAACAGCTACAAGAAGAAAATGGGTCTTCAGCACAACGTAAGCAATTTTGAAATATTGGTGAGTGCTGCCTTCTTTTTACCTTCTACTGCTCGTCTCCAAATATATGTAGTGAAGAGGCAGACAGCAGTGGATACGATAAGTAGATTTATTGCGAAAAAACAAGACACCTGAAACAGCCACCAACAGGAGCAGACAGCAAGGCAACCGTCTTCTCCAAACTCTGCAAGGTTCCCCTCATGACAGCCCTACATTCTAACATTACATACTTAGCTTCTAGAAGAATTACATACCAACATATTAACATATCACTATGACTTACATTGGAATACTACACAGAGCACATGACTTTACAGCAATGAGCTCATGGTTTCATCCACAAGACTTGACACAGGTAGGGGTGAGTAGTTTGCTTCCCACTCCCTGTATTGTATAAACACAAACTAATAGTACTTCCACAGGTATGCTCAGGTGCCCAGAGCACATCACTTTACAGCAATGAGCTCATAATTTAGGCTCACAGTTTAATCCCTGAGTCTTCACACCAGTAGGGGTGAGTAGTTGGCTTCCCACTCCCTATATACCATAAATGCATACTAACACTACTTACACTACTTAGTATCCTACAGTGCCCAGAGCCCAACAATTTACACCAATCAGCTGGGTTTGATCCCCGACTCTTCACACCGGTAGGCGTGAGTTCTTCGCTTCTCACTTCCGGTATAGTATAAACGCAGGGTACCCGTCAGTAGTTCACTTCCCACTCCCTGTATGGTATAAACGCCTACTAACACTACTTGCACACGTATGCTACAAAGACCAGACCACATCACTTTACAGCAATGACCTCACGGTTGAACATGTATACTACAGCGCCCAGAGCCCATCCCTTTAAAGCAATCACCTCAGTTTCATCCCCAAATCTTCACACCGGTAGACGTGAGTACTTCACTTCCAGCTTCCGGTATAGAATAAATGCAAAATAGCGGTCAGTAGTTCGCTTCCCACTCCCTGTATGGTATAAATGCCTACTAACACCTTGCACACGTATGCTACAAAGATCAGACCACATCACTTTACAGCAATTACCTCACGGTTTAGGCTCTCGGTTTCATACCCGAGTGTAGCACCATATCATATCAGCACCATGTCACTCTGAGCGACACCGCACTTTCAGACTGGTAACAGTGACTACTTCGCTTCACATTCCCCCACAGAGGTTACAGTGCTCCTACCCTCCTTTCCAACTTTTTTCACCCTTTTTCCCCTAACTCCCTTCAATGGAATCACAAAATGGCGGCCAACAGTTCCTAGTTGAAAATTTCATGAAGATTCATCAAACGACGGCAAAGTTATAAGCAAAACAAAACAGGCTCTTCCTATGGAATCTCGGTCCTAACTATAACTACTGCCAGTAGTTATATATATATATATATATATATATATATATATATATATATATATATATATATATATTCAATGAAAAAACCATAGGTTATAGGCCATATATAGTTAGGAATTAGCATTTACAAAACCTTATTTTACTCGCATAAAACCATTGAAATTCCACATATAGTTAGCTAACTATAAGCGCTAACTATATATCGCGCACCCGCAATCCACTGCTGATGATGTCACATATTACATCATTCATGACATGGTCAGTGACATCACTGATGACATCACTGATTACAACATCCAGTGACTGTATGTTTCTGTAAAGTTAAAATATGTTTCACATATTGAAGAATGAGTGGATGTATAAGTGTCTGGATGAAGAATTTAGTAGGTGCATGACTGACTGTATGAGTGACTGATTAAATGTGTCTCACTGAGTACATGGGTTAGTGACTAAACTGTCTTAATTCGTGCATCAGTATGTTTGTTGTTGTGTAAGCTGCTGCATGTGTTGATCAGTAGCTATAAGAGTAGCCATATGGGTTATTGATTGGTTGCCCAAATATTTGAATGGGAGGCTGAGTGTGTGTGTGGGTGGCTGGGAGGTGCGTGACTCTGTGCATAGATGTGTAAGCAGTTGATTCACTAGGAGTATGAGTTCAAGAGTGCATGTGGAAACAGCTATAAGGGCGGTTGACTGTGCATGGGTGTGTTGGTGAGTGAATGGATTTCTCATTGCTACATGTGCAAGTAAGTACGTATGTAAAACACAATACATGTGAGAGTTGAGATATATAAATAACTGAACATAAGAGCCAGTGAATGTGTGAGTGGCTGTATCGATCACTGTGAGCTTGTATCAGGGATTATATAAGAGAGTAAATATGTGTTATTATATGTTTGAATAAGTAAGATGTGTATAACTGTATAGTTGAGGAAATGGAGGTGTGATTGATTCTTTGCATGACTGACTAGGTGTGTGAGTAACTCCATGGATGAGTGACAGTCTGTGAGTGTCTGTTTATACTGAGTGTATGTAAGGTTATATTAGAGTCTGAAGAGGTTCATTGTATTATCACATGAGTGATGTGATCAGTGATGACAAATGAGATGTCATCAGTGATGTCATTTGAGTTGTCATCAGTGATGTCATCAGTGATGTCATTTGAGATGTCATCATTGATATCATTTGAGTTGTCATCAGTGATGTCATTTGAGATGTCATCAGTGATGTCATCAGTGATGTCACTGACCATGTCATGAATGATGTAATATGTGACATCATCAGCAGTGGATTGCGGGTGCGCGATATATAGTTAGCGCTTATAGTTAGCTAACTATATATGGAATTTCAATGGTTTTATGCGAGTAAAATAAGGTTTTGTAAATGCTAATTCCTAACTATATATGGCCTATAACCTATGGTTTTTTCATTGAATTTTCAAGGTTTTGTAAATGCAAATTCCTAACTATATATCCACTATAACCTATGGTTTTTTCTGTGAATTTCATTGGTTTTTTAATAGCAAATATGAAAAGCTTTAAAATGTCAAGTACGTGATAGATAAAAACATTTTCGTATTTATGCACGCTGATGTGCTTTGAACGCTGCCCCCCCCCCTCCCCTCTTTTGCCTTAGTAGTACTCTCTCTTTGCAGATACAGAAGGGTAGTTAACGCAGGCCTTTACCCCCGTTGTAATCCGTCGTACCTCCTTGTCTCTCCATTTGATTGATTGTTGTCCAAGCATTTACTGTTTTAGAATTGGTTCTCTTTGGATCATTCTCTATTTACAAACAAGCACAAAGTCGCAATACTCTGTTTAGTCTTTGCAGATAGTGAAAAATCGTGTAAAAAAATAAAAGTAATCGAGCAAAATCAGTAGGCCACTAATTGGATCTCTTTTTGACCTCGCTAAAATAGAAATATTAGGAACAACCCTTCTTGAGAAATACGAAAATAGTGAGATGAACTGAGCTCCACACCATGAGGGCTGCAAGACAGCTCGGCTCCATCACCCATCCCGCACAAAATAATGACAAACCCTATGCAAATATTAAAAATATAGACAACACACCAGCAAAGAAACAGGGTAAAACATTTTATTAAAAAACTATTTACATAACGTTGGTTTATAAGATGATGTCAGTAGTGGACCGATGTGTGAATAGATCGAAAACAGCACAAGGCTCCAAGATCCGGATAGCAAGCTCCTGGATGTTGGGTGCCATAGTTTAGAGTTCTAAATTTCAGCCTTTTTCAATGCCTGTGCTTTGTTGAATCAAAATGGCGGCTTGACACAAAGCTGACTCAAGCGTTGTTACTGATGCAATGCAGACCAAAACTGGTTTTCAGTTTGTACATTTTTCTAGATTTTTCAATCCAAGTTTGGTTGACTTTGTAGAACGATGGCTTCAGATTTTCAACATACGGTGTGGTGGCGCTGACTGGGAGGGGGCGCTTCGCTCCTGCCCCCTCCCCAAGTAAGATTTTCATACGTGAAAGTACGTTAATGGTTTTGGTCCCTGAGATGCTTCGATGTCACTACCATTCTCAAATAGCATAAGTTCTGGATGTTGGGTGCCATAGTTAAGAGTTCTGAGCAGCGCTTGTAACACTGTCTGAAGCTTATTTCCACCTACTGCAGCTTCACTATTCTCAAAGTAAGTGAGTGTCGTTTGTGGACCTGACTGCATTAGAAAACAATGTCATATGTTACCTTCCTAAACAGCTTGACGGAGGCCCCTGAGGGGCGCTGTGATGGCCATGGACTCGGAGAAGACGCTTGGCTCCGACACCCTCCCCAAGTCTTATAGCACTGGTGTAGCCTGAGATCGCCCCCGACATAGGCGGCCGGCTCCCGGGGTCCGGCGGTACTTTTTGCCTTTTGATGACTCTTCAATTCTGGACCTTGTCCCACAATCCGTTTGACCTGAAGACAAGCTGTAGTGAGGCGCCCCTTTATCGTTTTAGTTGCCATTCCGCCCGCTTTTGCTACACTGTGCCTCTTCCGCCATTCAGCTGTTTTCCGCCCGCTCTTGCGACTACAGCGTCTCGCTCACCATGTAGTTGAGATGCGCCCGCTCTTGCGGTGCAGCGAAAGCGGCTGCCACAGGACTCTCAAAATGGCGGCCGGCTCTTCGGTTTTGGGCCTGGTCCACTAAAATGGCCCTGGGACACCTTGGAACTCGGACGCTTGTCTGCTAGGGCCTTGGTCCCATTCTCGAAAAGCGTCCCCTCAGCCGTGAAGATTCTACAAAAGTCTTGGGGGCCTCCGACTCCCGCAGGCTTCTGGTGGGGAGCGGCTGCCATGATTGCTCGTGGAATGGCCACGACGGAGCTACGAGATGGTAGTGGTCTCATGCTGACGCCAGCTTTAGTCTGAAACATCCAGAAACACTGTAGACTACCAATTCGATCAGTTCCGGTAGCGCCCCAACATGACCCGGAAGGGAAGAACTTGCCCTCCCCTCTTTGACTGATGGTTCTTGTTGCCTGTCCCCTCTGTTGTCATTTAACAGAACTTTTTGGACTGCTGAAAGGGGTTGTGTTCTGAACGCTGGTTGGTGGAGACATTTAGACTATATTCTTGACCTACGTTGTCGCGTAATGCGTTTTATGACACGCTGCGTTAGCGCACCCGGAAGTGATCCGAGGCGCGGCGCGCAGCGCGTAACGTAAGCATAACAGGTCATGTGACTTGTTAATAAAACTTTTCATTGGTTCATTTTACTTTTGTTAATTTAATGATGAAAAGCTTGGTCATATGACCTAAAAATTACGCTTTTTATTTTTTTCGAACAATATTTTTTTTTCAAACATATGTTATAATATTCCAGGCTAATGTACTTTCCCGGAAAATTTACAACTGTCTTGCAAGTAAAATATATTCCTTTTTCGAGAAAAAGGGCGTTTCTTCCTTCCATGACGGAGCCGTTGAGTAAAAGAGATTCGGCCTGCTGTCTTAGTCGCCGATACGCCTGATTATCAGATTCTTATCGATCACTTTATGTTGCAGACATGAAAAACACAACTGCCCTTGACCATTTATCTTTACTGCGTTCCTACATATTATACCTTTTATCCGTCATGTAATTGGACTGCTTTATTTCACTTGCCTTTTACTGATTCGAAAACAGTCACTAAAAGTAAAAACTTTACAAATGAAAATACTACTACCGTGTTTTGTTTTAAAAACCTTTATTGTGAAAATATCAGTATACAAATACGGGCCTATAACCACGTGGGCCGGCCACGGAGCAAACTCAAATCGTATATGATGAGGAGACATTTACACTGTAGAAGAACGTAACGAGCGGGCCATTAGGTGACAAGAACAAAGGTGTCTAACAGTTGCGGAATCGGTGGACGTACATTTTGTAATTAAAATACGACAGGGCCACTTACAATAACATTTTCTAGATATACATTTGCGGGCAAAGAGTTACGAGTCCCATTTATACCGGCGCCATTTTGGGCGAGGCCGGGCAGGTCCAAGATATAGTCAAAATGTCTCCACCAACCATCGGCCAGACCAGAACCCCTTTCGGCCCTTTATGTTACAAGATGGTGTCTTCCATTCAGAAAATATTGGTGGCAGCATTTTGAAAGGAAACAGAAACAGCCGTTCTCCTAGTGAGTTTCACATTGTTACATTTAGGAAGAATGTTGAAGAGTAGTATGTGGAAAATCTGAAGCCATTTTTCTACAAACTCTCAATCAGACTTGGATGGAAAAAAAAACCTGAAGAATGTACAAACTGAAAACCAATTTTTGTCTGTATAGCACCAACAGTAACGCTTGAGTCAGCTTTGTGTCAAGCCGCCATTTTCATTCAATCAATAGCGTCCCCCTGCACACATTCAGGGACCTGGTCGTGTCTTCAGATGAAACGCATTGTAGGAAAAGAAGCAGAAAGGAAAAGGAAAAAAGTTCCGCCGGACCTAGTGAAGCTGCAGCAGGTGCAAATAAGCTTCAGACAGTCTTACAAGCACTGCTCAGAACTCTCAACTGAGGCACTCAACATCCAGGACTTGCCATTCGGATCTTGGCGCCTTGTATTTTTGTTTTGTTTTTGATGGAGGGGAAAGAACAAAAAACAGACATTGAAAAAGGCTCAACAGTGCAGGGCGCCTTGTGCTGGTTCCGACCTATTCACACATCGGTCCGCTACTGACATCACCTCATAAACCAACGGGGCACCCCACGCCGACTTTCGGCGCAGCATTGTAGGATGGCCACACCAGTGCGGCAATTTGCTGGACACCACCTCGGTGCCATCCAGATCTCGGCGCGTTCATTCATTCAATAGCGTCCCCCTGCACACATTCAGGGACCTGGTCGTGTCTTCAGAAGAAACGCATTGTAGGAAAAGAAGCAGAAAGGAAAAGGCAACAAGTTCCGCCGGACCTAGTGAAGCTGCAGCAGGTGCAAATAAGCTTCAGACAGTTCTACAAGCACTGCTCAGAAATCTCAACTGAGGCACTCAACATCCAGGACTTGCCATTCGGATCTTGGCGCCTTGTGCTGGTTCCGACCTATTCACACATCAGTCCACTACTGACATCACCTCATAAGCCAACGGGGCACCCCACGCCGACTTCCGGCGCAGCATTGTAGGATGGCCACACCAGTGCAGCCACTTGCTGGACACCACCTCGGTGCCATCCGGATCTCAGCGCGTTCGAGTCACTGTGCCGGAAGAGTGACCGGAACTCAGCTGAACACGCCGTCTTTCGGCGCAGCATTGTAGGATGGCCACACCAGTACGGCAATTTGCTGGACACCACCTCGGCGCCATCCGGATCTCGGCGCGTTCGAGTCACTGTACCGCAACAGTGACCGCAATTCAGCTGGACACGCCGTCTTTCGGCGCAGCATTGTAGGATGGCCACACCAGTGCGGCAATTTGCTGGACACCACCTCGGTGCCATCCGGATCTCGGCGCGTTGTGCTGCCTTCGGCCTATTCGCACATCGGTCCGCTACTGACGCCGCCTCACGTGCCAACGGATTTTCTACGCTTTTTGTAGCCCTATGTCGCATAACAGGTCATGTGACTTGTTTATAAAACTTTTCATTGGTTCATTTTACTTTTGGTTTCCTAAAGATGGAAGGCTTGGTCATATGACCTAAAAATAACACTTTTCATTGGTTTAGAACATTTTTTTTTCCCAAACGATGAAAGCCCCACCTTGTTTCTGGATCATTCAGACTGAAGCTGGCGTCAGCATGAGAGCACCACCATCTCGTGGCTCCGTCGTGGTCATTCCGCGAGCAATCATGGCAGCCGCTCCCCACCGGAAGCCTGCGGGAGTCGGGGGCCCCCAAGACTTTTATACAATCTTCACGGCTGAGGGGACGCTTTTCGAGAATGGAGCCCAAGCCCTAGCAGGCAAGCGTCCGACTTCCAAGGTGTCCCAGGGCCATTTCAGTGGACCAGGCCCAAAACCGAAGAGCCGTCCGCCATTTTGACAGCCATGTGGCAGCCGCCTATCGCTGCACTGCAAGAGTGGGAGCAACTCCACAACATGGTGAGCGAGACGCTGTGGCCGCAAGAGCGAGCGCAAATCAGCTAGATGGCCGCCACCTGGGGAGGCCCGTTCACGCCGCCTCCCCCCCCCCCCCCCCCCGGGCCGCCGCACGCCAATTTTCGGAGCAGCATTGTAGGATACCAAAACCAGTGCGGCAGTTTACTGGACATCACCTGGGTGCCTGTCGTACATGTTGTGTCAGCCATGTGACACTGGACACAGACCGCTACTGACGAGGCCTCCCCCCGCACCACCCGGGACGCCCCACGCTGTTTTTCTGTGCTGCATTGTAGGATCCCTAAACCAGTGCGGCACCCAGGCGACATCACCTGGGTGCCGTCCAGAACTCTGCACGTTGTGCTGCCTTGGGACTATTCGCACAACAGACCGCTACTGACGAGGCCTCCCCCCGCCCCACCCGGGACGCCCCACGCCAATTTTTGGAGCAGCATTGTAGGATCCCTAAACCAGTGCGGCACCCAGGCGACATCACCTGGGTGCCGTCCAGAACTCTGCACGTTGTGCTGCCTTGGGACTATTCGCACAAAAGACAGCTTCTAACCATTGTTGCTTTTTGTGTTAATAAATGTTTAAATGTTTTTAGTTTTTGTTCTGTTCATTATCGTTAAAAGTTAATAAAGTTTTATAACCTTACTTTGTTGGAGTGTTATCTATTTTTTTAAAAACGGGTGAATGGGGCTTTGAATCGGGTTATTGTCATGTGTGGGCTTTGGAAGTGTGCTGCTGCAGGATCGGACATTTCAAACTCAAATGCACGTTCTTTTTCTTACCTTTCCGAAGCATGGAGCGCAATAGCAGACAGAGAAAGGGTGATGCACGTGTTGAACACTACCTGACCTGGCAAGTTGCTGGCAGTGCCCCCCCGCCCGCTCCTGAAAGAGGGCACACACACACCGCCGCCCCGAGTACTTCACAAATCTTTAAAAGACCATGCGCTTGTTCATGAGGCTTAAATGGTTTATCACCTCTTCTAGAACCCCTGCATCGACCCTCTGACGTTTCCTGGAAAAATTACCATGTAACACAATACCAAGCCCTGTCAGCTGAAACCCCCAAGGAATCGTGGGGCATATTATCAAGGGGGTTTATCTCCGCTTTTTTGGCTTTAAAAGCCATGAAAGCGGAGATAAAATTATTTCCCTATTATCAAGCTGTCGCTAACACCAGTTAGTGACAGCTAAAAGGAGATAGCGACCATCTTGGGCCCCGCTTTGCATGTCAGTGATACTTATCACTAATGACATGCAAAGTGGCGTGCCAAGATGTTAGCGACTAGAAACAGTCCCTAACATCGCTACCTTCTATTACCAACTTTTGGAGATATTCGCGCTAAGCGCGAATATCTCCAAAATCTAACACCTGCCCTGAGCAGTTCTTAGCCATGTTATCCAATGGGAGGTGGATAACATGGCTAAGAGCATTAGGTCGATAATACATGAATATCGCTGACTTTTCTGCGATAATAGCAAGGTTTATCTGCGATAAAAATCGCCGATGTGCGGCGATAATTTTTGTCTCTAAACAAGTTAGAGACAAAAATTATCGCTAGTTGTTCGTAATATGCCCCCGGGTTTTTGCTTGCAGAAATCGGGAGGCGGGAGACTAGCACTGAAATCAGTACTCACACGCCTGAATCAGGAGGATTGGCATGTCTGAATTCTCTACAGCTGGGGCCATAAACTACATCCGCAGGGGTAGGTGATAGCCTGGGACCAGCCTGGCATCTAAAATGGCTGCCGTGCACGACAAAATTGTGGCATTCGAAAAAAGGCAAGATGGCGCAGCCGCTGGAAGAGATATATCAACATATATCAGCCTCCTCAGCCACCCTCAGGAAACATAGGGGATTAGGATATGTCTCCCGCACCCCCTTATACCTACTACTTTAATTAACGAAGCACAAAATGGCGAATTCCCGTTTCGCTACCAGTTTGCGGCCCAGTTCGCGGCCCGTGAAGCGCTTCTACCGTGAAAAATCATTTTTTTTTTATTTTCCCCATGGGACCCTTTAATAACCCCAACAACATTCATAGGGGGTCAAGAGGGGGATACCTTGCCCCCTTTCATTAAATTCCCCCTTAGTTTTTCACCTTTTCTTCTCTCTCGATCCTACCGAGAGACAAGATGGCGGCCGCTCCGGACTGTCACGCAGCAAAAAAAAAAAAAAAGCTCACGCACAGCCGCTGGAAGAGATGTATCAACATATATCAGCCTCCTCACCCACCCTCAGGAAACATAGGGGATTAGGATACGTCTCCCGCACCCATTTATAACTAGTAATTTAATTTACGAAGCACAAAATGGCGAATTCCCGTTTCGCTACCAGTTCGCGGCCGCGCTTCTACCGTGAAAAATCATTTTTTTTTTTATTTTCCCCACGGGACCCTTTAATAACCCCAACAACATTCCTAGGGGGTCAAGAGGGGGATACCTTGCCCCCTTTCATTAAATTCCCCCTTCGTTTTCCACCTCTTCTTCTCTCTCGATCCTACCGAGAGACAAGATGGCGTCCGCTCCGGACTGTTTAGAATGTTGACAGACACCGGAGAGCCAATCAGCTTTCTGCGCGCAAAGTTCCGATAAGCGAAAAGTAAGCGGACCGGATCGCTGCCCAGAGCGCTGTTACAGATATATATCTTGGTTTGAACGTTAATTTCTCAAAAACTACTGGAGCACATATATTGAGACCTAGCAAAGGCACATCGGGCTAACAGTCCCTACAATTTTGCCAAGTTTCGTGCAAATCCATTCAGCCGTTCGAGCTAAAAGTGAGTCCAACCGCCCTATGGAAAACTCAATGCAAAAAACGCGTTTTGGGACCCCCCTTTTTTCTCAGCCCCCCCTTGACGAAACCCCACCAAATTTTCAGGGGCTGCTCAGAAACAAAATGTGCCATTTTCCTGAAAATTTCAGCCGATTCCGTCCACAAACGCCAAAGTTATTAGACATAGAATTTTCAAAAGTCCCATAGGGAAAAAATTCTAACTATATATACCTACTGGCGACAGCCAGTAGGTAATAAATATATATATATATATATATATATATATATATATATATATATATATATATATATATATATATATATATTACCTACTGGCGATAGCCAGTAGGTATATATAGTTAGGATTTTTTCTCTATGGAACTTTTGAAAATTCTATGCCTAATAACTTTGGCGTTTGTGGACGGAATTGGCTGAAATTTTCAGGAAAATGGCACATTTTGTTTCTGAGCAGCTCCTGTTAATTTGGGGGGGGGTTCGTCAAGGGGGGGCCGAGAAAAAAGGGGGGTCCCAAAACGCGTTTTTCCCATGTTAATTTCCATAGGGCGGTTGGCCTCACTTTTAGCCCGAACGGCTGAATGGATTTCCACGAAACTTGGCAAAATTGTAGGGACTGTTAGCCCGATGTGCCTTTGCTAGGTCTCAATATATGTGCTTCAGTGAATTTTGAGAAATTAACGTTTAAAACAAGATATATATCTGTAACAGCGCTCCGGGCTGCGCTCCGGTTCGCGAACTTTTCGCGTATCGGAACTTTGCGAAGCGAAGCTGATTGGCTCTCCGGTGTCTGTCAACATTCTAAACAGTCCGGAGCGGCCGCCATCTTGTCTCTCGGTAGGATCGAGAGACAAGAGGAGGCCAAAACAAAGGGGGAAATGAAGGAAAGGGGGCAAGGTAGACCCCTTCTGACCCCCTAGGATTGATGAGGGGGATATTATAGAGCCACGCCGGGCCCAAAAAAAAAAAAAAAAAATTCCGATTTTTTCGCCGTAGAGACGCGTCTTGGTACGCGAACCGGGCAGCAAACCGGGCAGCTAACCGGGAAGCTAACCGGCAGTGTAACGGGAGTCTGAGGAGTAGCTGATTGGCTGTCAACATTGTAAACAGTCCGGAGCGGCCGCCATCTTGTCTCTTGGTAGGATCGAGAGACAAGAGGAGGCCAAAACAAAGGGGGAAATGAAGGAAAGAGGGCAAGGTACACCCCTTCTGACCCCCTAGGATTGATGAGGGGGATATTATAAAGCCACGCGGGGCCAAAAAAAAAAAAATCCGATTTTTTCGCCGTAGAGACGCGTCTTGGTACGCGAACCGGGCAGCTAACCGGGCAGCTAACCGGGAAGCTAACCGGCAGTGTAACGGGAGTCTGAGGAGAAGCTGATTGGCTGTTATCATTGTAAACAGTCTGGAGCGGCCGCCATCTTGTCTCTCTGTGGGATCGAGAGACAAGAGGTGGAAAAAAAAAAGGTGTAAATGAATGAAAGGGGTAAGGCAGACCCCTCCTGAACCCCTAGGATTGATGAGGGGGCTATTAAAGTTCCCTGGGGGGTGAAAAAAAAAGTTGCGATTTTTCGCGGTAAAGGTGCTTCCTGGTACGTTAACCGGGCAGCTAACCGGCAGCGTAACGGGAGTCCGACATATTGTGTTTTTTGAACGTTTGTGATATGTGCACTTGTGGATTTTGTCTAATTAAGGTTAAAAAAATATATATATATCTTTAAGCGTGTTCTGGCGCGCTTACGTTTTGGGTTTGGTTTGCGCTGCAGAGACGATACGTCACGGTTATGCAATGCATCATGAGGCGTCTCACGGGCTACGTGATACGTCACTTAATAAAGAATATATTTTACAGCTATAGATATTAGCTTTTAAAAAACCAATGAAATTCACAGAAAAAACCATAGGTTATAGACCATATATAGTTAGGAATTTGCAATTACAAAACCTTGAAAATTCACTGAAAAAACCATAGGTTATAGACCATATATAGTTAGGGATTAGCATTTAAAAAACCTTATTTTATTTGCACAAAACCATTGAAATTCCATATATAGTTAGTTGCACTAACTATATATCGCGGACCCGCAATCCACTGCTAATGATGTCACATATTACATCATTCATGACATGGCCAGTGACATCACTGATGACATCACTGATGACATCTCAAATGACATCACTGATGACATCACTGATGACATATCAAATGACATCACTGATGACATCACTGACATCTCATTTGACATTACTGATTACATCACTGATGATATCATTTATGTGATAATACATCTTCAGACTCTAATATAACCTTAGATACACTCAGTGTAAACAGGCACTCACAGACTGTCACACATCCATTGAGTGACTCACACACCTAGTCAGTCAGGCAAAGAATCAATCACACCTCCATTTCCTCAACTATACAGTTATACACACCTTACTTATTCAAACATATACTAACACATATTTACTCTCTTATACAATCCTTGATACAAGTTCACAATGATTCATACAGCCACTCTCACATTCACTGGCTCTTATGTTCAGTTATTTATATATGTCAACTCTCACATGGAGTGTGTTTTACATATGTACTTACTTTGACATGTAGAACTGAGATATCCATTCACTCACCAATATACTCATGCACACAGTCAACTGTCCATACAGCTGTTTCTACATGCACTTTTGAACCCATACACCTAGGGAATCAACTGCTCACACATCTATGCACAGAGTTATACACCTCCCAGCCACCCACACACATACTCAGTCTCCCATACAAATACTTGGGCAACCATTCAATAACCCATATAGTTACTGATATAGCTACTGATTTAAACATGCAGCAGTTTACAGAAGAACATAAATAATGATTGCCAAATTAAGACACTTTAATCACTAACCCATGCACTCAGTGAGACACATTTAATCATTCTCTCATACAGTCAGTCATGCACCTACTAAATCCTTCATCCAGACACTTATACATCCACTCATTCTTCAATATGTAAGACATATTTTAACTTTACAGAAACATACAGTCACTGGGTGTTGTCATCAGTGATGTCATCAGTGATGTCATTTGAGATGTCATCAGTGATGTCATCAGTGATGTCACTGACCATGTCATGAATGATGTAATATGTGACATCATTAGCAGTGGATTGCGGGTCCGCGATATATAGTTAGTGCAACTAACTATATATGGAATTTCAATGGTTTTGTGCAAATAAAATAAGGTTTTTTAAATGCTAATCCCTAACTATATATGGTCTATAACCTATGGTTTTTTCAGTGAATTTTCAAGGTTTTGTAATTGCAAATCCCTAACTATATATGGTCTATAACCTATGGTTTTTTCTGTGAATATATATATATATATATATATATATATATATATATATATATATATATATATATATATATATATATATATATATATATATATATATATATATATATATATATATATATATATATATACTAGTATTTTTTTTTTTCACAACCAATTTTATTGAGCAAATGAGCAATAAAAATGTGGCACCCCCAAGGCCGGAGATCACCACAACTATATCAGTACAATAAATCACATAGGTAGCAAATGTCCAAGCAGGTCTTAAGAATAGGCTCAGTATGAAACCCCCCCCCAACCCACCCTACCCCCAACTGAGGTTCCGTGACAATTGTAAGTGGTGTTTTCGACTCGCACGAATATGGTCGAGTCTGGTATCTATGAACCGCAAATGACGAGTTTAGTAAGTGTGCGCAGTTTCGCTGTGCTAACTTAAACCGTTCGTTTGTTACGTGGGTTTTTCATCTGTACCCACGGGTTCCATCTTAGATACGGCATCCATTTTGTCTCTTGCCCTCAAGTAGTCAGCGAACGGACGCTGTCCGCTTCGCGACCCTGGGACTCCCAAGATATTTGCGGAAGACACATGTTCTTTGAAAGTGTCTTTATGACGAGGGGGTTGCTGCTGTAAGGCAGATGGCGCCGCTCGAGGCTCATCTTGCCGCACGGACTTATTGTCTCAGCCGTGCATCTCATTAGGCACGTCCCTTTGATGCCTGTATCTCGTGCTTCTCGATACCTCCCCTTTTACACCCTTTCCGATCTCCCCACTGTCTCCGTCTTCCTCTGCACCTGTCTTCGTTCCTATTTCGATCTACTTTATTGCTGATTGGAATTTGCTAATGGTGGGAAGATGGGTTTTTACAGTTGGGAACCGACAAATGTTTCCGCACTTATGTTCCGGACCTTATGTGTTTCAAAGTGACCAAAGCGACCCCTCTGAGAGCTAAATGTGGGAACCGGGTTGTAAACTATTGTGTATCATGTTATCCTATGGGTAAAAACTGTATAAAAGGAGCGATCCACAGAACCAATTTGAAGCAGTCTCCCCGAACTACACTCGATGTACTTCCTGTGACTTCTGTGTTCCCTGCAGTAAATAAACCTTGACTCTTTGACGCCGAAGGAAGTGTCCCGTGTCTCTGTGACTTGTACGCCGGAGCAGGTTACCCACGAAGGTTTCAGGTGTTGTGCCCTGGCACCGCTGGGTCCAAAAGAACCCAGTCCTTCAGTTGGCGCCCAACGTGGGGCTGCATCAGTGGTACCGGTCCAAGCCCGACGATCGTGAGGAACTTCGTGTGAAATCTCCGAGGGAAGGTGCACCCCGCTTCATCGATCCTGTTGTCGAAATAAGTGGCCCGAAGACTTTTCCCGCGAAGATTCCCGCCTCCTGACGGCTGCGACGGACTGCTGCCCTGACTGTAGACCTGTTTTGGCGCCTGGCGTAGACCTTGGTATAGCGAGACGATTGACGGGCCTTCCTGAGGACGCCATTGATCTTTGAGTTAAGTATTTGTGGGTCGCTCCCAGAGTTCTTGGTTGTAAACACTTTAGCGAGTGTTTTTGTTGTAAACACTTTAGCGAGTGTTTTTGTTGTAAACACTTTAGCGAGTGTTTTTGTTGTAAACACTTTAGCGAGTGTTTTTGTTGTACACGCTGTGTGAGTGTTTTTGTCGGTGACACTTTGCTAGCGTACTTTGTTGTTGTATTTGTTTGACGACTGCAGCCGCCAAAGACCGAGGGTTTTGTTCTTGCTGGGACTTGGTAAATCCCGTAACCCTTGAAGTTTGTGAAACTCGGCTAGTGTGCAAGATGCCTGGTCGCAGTACTTTGTTCAGTTGTTGTAGACCTTGTGGTGCGGATTCCCTGCTGGAGGACTCGTGTCCGATACCTCCGGTTGGAACTCCTACTTATGACTTATATAGCAAACATGGGCTAGGCCCGATTACCTTTAACGATTATTGGATTAAATATACAAAGAAAGACGGCGATCTTCGTTGGCCACCTCACGGTAGCTTCGAAGCGTCGATCTTAGATAATTTGGAAATAAAGTTGTTCGAACGCAAATCTAGGCCGGCCATGTTTGATGCCTTTCGGTTGTGGCGCAAAGAAGCCCGACAGAAAGAGATCAGACAGAATAAACGTAGTCAGCGAGATACTGTTGCTACCATAGTGAAGAAAGCTGAGCAGTTTCAACGTGATAAGGAGGATAAGGATAAGGAAGTGTTTGAGAGGCTACAGCGTAAGTCCATAGATAAATGCTATCCTGCTTTGCCTACGGAGTCGGATAAGAAGGAAGAGGCAGTTGAGGATTCTTTAATGTCCTATCTTATGAAGTCGCCACCTCCGTACGTACAGGGTACCGCAGCTCCTGTGGTCCCTGCCGTACCTGTTCTTCCACCTGTTATTCCTCCACCAGTTCCTCAACCTGCACCCGCTCTTCCGACTGTTCCTGCTCCTTTGTCTATTTCTATTCCTACTGCTCCTCCGCTTCCACATACTCCTGCTCCCGCTACTGCTCCTGTGTTGTTAACCCCTGTTGTTGCTAATGTCTCTACTCCTTCTCTTGTTAGTCCTGTGTCTTACTCTTCTCCCTCTACTCGTAACCGTAATTCTCCCGTTGCGACAAACTTCTTTCAGTCGCTCGGACCTGTTTTTGGCTCTGCTGGTTATGATGGTCCTCAGAGACGTAGCCAGCTTCCTGGTAATAGAGAACGTGTTGCGCTATACAATATGGCGATGGGTTGGATGGTAAACCCTGTTAGAAATCCACCTCGTGTTGTCCTCGAAACGTTTGATCAATTCAACATACCAACTCAGAGATATGTGTTTGACGAAATGTGCAAGTTCTTACATGATCAGATAGCGGCCAATGCGCCTGACGAGGTGCTGACCGCCCTGTCTGAACTTCGGCTTCAGTTCGCAACTGGACTGATAGTCGACACTAATGTCCGACGTGCTATTGAGCGGTTACTATCTCTTCGTCCCGCTCCTATTCCTCATGCATTGTTCGTTGAGGATATTGAGCAACAAGACGAGTCTGGCCAATATCCTATGCGTGAAGTTCCGCCGGTTTGGATACCAGCTGATAATACTGGTGCCCAGCCAGTTCCGGCACATTTCCAGAGAGTGTGGATACACCTCCCATGGAAACGATCGGAAGTGCTTCAGGTGAAACAATCTCTGCCCGATCCTCGTAAGAATCCTACTGGGTATTATAAGGAATTATCGCAGCTCGTAGACGCTACGGTAATGAATCTTGCCGATATCGACATGTTGTTTGGCAATGTCGTACCGCAACCGGTATGGGCTAAGATCCGTCACCAAGATCACGCAAATGAATTAGGTGGTGATTGGGCTGCCATTACAGCGGCAGACGCTGGACAAGTGGCTGCTACTAAACCCGATCAGTTGATTGCTCTTCTCCCCCAGCGAATCATTACATTAATGAAAACGCTTATGCCAGCTATGAGGGTAAATTGGGACAAGTTGTCAGCCTGTAAGCAGAAGAAAGATGAGAGTGTATCAGACTTCTTCACGAGGTTTGAGGAAGCATTCGTTGATCATAGTGGACAGGATATGGGTACTGAGGGTGGACAGAGGTTGTTTGTGGATAAATTCGTATCGAACTTATTGCCCGACTTGAGCAATAAATTGAAGAATTCAGAAAGTGCGTGGGCCGTTTCTACCTCAGCTCAGATATTGGCTACGGCACAATATTACGAAAATAGAGAAAAAGAGGAAACTGACCGTGCTGATAAAAAGACGAAAGAGCTAAAAACTAAAGTGTTGTTGCAACAAGCATATCCGCCGCGTTCTAATCAGAATGCGCCTCAGCAGAATAGATCGCAGACGCAATCGAATCGATCGCAGCCGCGTAATGATTCCTCTTTCCAACGATCTTCATTAGGGTACAATCAATGTGCTTATTGTAGACAGGAGGGACACATTAAATTCAATTGTCCTGCTTTAAATGACAGTAATAGTGGTAATTCGTCTAGGGGAGGCCGTGGTGGTTCACAGCATGCATCACGTGGTAGAGGTCGTGGTGCTCAGAATGATCGCTCTGACCATTCATCAAATTCTAATAACTGTTTCGATCAACGTGGATCATCGCAAGGACGATCTGCGCAGTACAATGTAGACGATTATTACGTCGATCAGGGAACTGACGATAGTAATTACTAGGACAGCCAAAGACAGGGAGAGGGAGTGGTATCAGTTCCGGTTGATCAGAGAGGGCCTTACGTCGCGGTTGCTACATCGGGCGTCGTTGAGCCTTTTCTGTTGGACACTGGTGCAGCGAAAAGTTCTATCATGCATTCGAAACTCCCTGGCGCACCTTTGTCTGGCTTAACAAATGTTTCCGTTGGATTCTCTGGCGCCCCCGTTAGCAATCCAGTTTCACGCCCTTTGCCCCTTAAAATTGGGCCTCGTGAGCTCGAAGCTCCATTGATTTTGACTACTGGTTGTGGCGAAAATCTTTTGGGTCTGGATTTGCTTAAACGTTTGTATGCAACTTTGTATTGTTCTCCTGCGGGTGTAAAGCTTACGTTAGGAGAGAGAGTAGTCTCTCCCATGTATTTGTCTCTCGATAAGCTTCCACCGGAATTGGATTCTCTTCCTGCGTCTTTGTGGGCGACGGGTCCAAATGATGTGGGCCTACTTGATATCTCCCCTTATGTTGTTCAGTTGAAATCGAATGTGCGATTGCCACGTATTCCCCAATACCGTATCTCCCTTGATGGTGAACGAGCTTTGTTAGCGATCATCTATGATTTGATCGAGAAAGATGTTATTGAGGAGACTCGGGGAAACGTGTGCAACAGCCCTGTACTGCCCATTCTTAAACGTACTGATCCTACCAAACCGCCTGTTTATCGTTTTGTTATCGATTTACGGGAGGTAAATAAAATTGTGGTTCCTCAATTCCCTGTTGTGCCTGACATCACGGCGCTACTGACTCTGATTCCAGCTACTGCTTCATGGTTCTCGGTGATTGATTTGAAAAATGCGTTTTTCAGCATCCCGATTGCCGAAGAGAGCAGGGACCTTTTCGGTTTCTCTCTTGGTGGACGTAGCTTCCGGTTCAAACGCGCTCCTCAGGGCTACTGTGAAAGTCCATCGATTTACAGTCAAGCCTTGAAGGGTCAACTGGATGCGTTTAGGTTGCCGGTTGGTGCGGCTTTAATCCAATACGTCGACGACTTATTGGTGGCTGCTGATACTCAGGACATTTGCAAAATTGCTACAGTGTCGTTGCTGCAACATCTCTGTGAGTTGAATCACAAGGTGTCACCTTCTAAACTCCAATATTGTTGTCAAGAAGTAACCTATTTAGGTCACTTATTGTCAAAGGAGGGAAGGAGATTGACCCCAGAGAGAATTGCAGCGATTGCGCGAATGGCTGTGCCACAAACCCAAAGAGATGTGCGTGCCTTTCTAGGTATCACGTCGTACTGCAGGCAGTGGATTCCTAATTTTTCATTGCTAGCGAAACCATTGGTGGCTCTTACGTGCAAGGATGTTTCAACTCCTTTACCATGGACGGAAGAATGTCAGAAAAGTTTTTCTGAATTACGTGATTCATTGTGTTCGGCTCCTGTGTTAGGTACCCCTGATTACAGCAAGCCGTTCACGTTATATGTTCACGAGAGGGAAGGTTGTGCTTTGAGTGTCTTAACGCAACCTTTTGGTGGTAAGCAACGTCCATGTGCATATTTTTCCTCGACCTTAGACCCAGTAGCTAGAGCATTGCCGAGTTGTTTGAGAGCAACTGCGGCAGCTGCGGTCTCCATCCGACAATCAGCAGGATTGGTCATGGATAATATGCTTACGGTGATGGTTCCGCATGCAGTCGATACTCTTTTGAATCGAACGAAAACTCAGCACTTGACGAGTGCAAGGTTATCTGGGTACGAATTGACGCTCTTGGCAAGCCACATTCAGATAAAGCGTTGTAATGTCCTAAATCCGGCAACTTTGTTACCAATTAGTGCAGAGTCAGATGAAGTAGCAGAACATGACTGTTACTTGCGGACAGAAGAGGAAACAAAAGGTCGAGTGGACCTTAAAAACACCCCATTGGAAGACCCGGATGGCACCCTGTATGTGGATGGGTCATGTTTTAAATTGCCGAATGGCGATGTGACTACTGCTTATGCTGTTGTGACATTGAATACTGTTGTTGAGACTGCGAGATTGAATCAGAATTCTGCCCAAGCTGCAGAGCTGATTGCTCTCACTAGAGCATGTGTATTAGCAAAAGGTAAACGTGTGAATGTGTACACCGATAGCCAGTACGCTTTCGGTGTAGCGCATAGCTTTGGACGATTGTGGCGAGAGCGTGGTTTCTTGACGTCGCATGGCACGAAAATACAGCATGGCCAGCTTGTGAACGATCTTTTGGATGCATTGACTTTACCTGCACAAGTTGCAATTGTTAAGTGTAGTGCGCATCGTAAAGTGACGGATGATGTTGGTCGTGGTAATGCGTTTGCAGATGAGATTGCTAAGGAGACTGCCCGGAACCTTAGCACTCGAATGTATGTGACGAGTTCGGTTAGGTGGCCTGTAGAATCGAATATGTGTGAAGATACCATAGAGAGCGTGAAAGCAATTCAGAATGAGGCCACCGACACTGAAAAGATGAAGTGGAAAGAAAGTACGGGAAGGTTGGATATGAATGGTTGCTGGATTGATTTGTCGGATCAGAAAAGATGGATGTTGCCTGATGCGTATGTACTGGCCGTTGTGACAATGGCACATGGGTTAGCACATATTAGCGCGAAAGGTATTTGCAAGTTGCTGGCTGCTGTGTGGAAGAATGATGGAATTACTAAGTGTGCTGAACGTTTGGTGAAGAATTGTATGGTGTGTATAATGTACAATCCTGGCAAAGGAACCCCAACTCCCCCTGGCAGTTTTGCTCCTCCTTCGTATCCCTTTGAGGTGATCCAATTGGACTTCATCCATATGGAGCGATGCAATAACCTGAAATACGTTTTGGTTGTGGTTTGCGCATTCTCCCGATGGATCGAGGCCTATCCCCTCAAAGACAATACTGCTTTGTCTACTGCGAAAATCCTACTGAAGGAATACTTTCCTCGGTATGGAATGCCTAGAGTCGTGTGGTCAGATAACGGAAGTGAGTTTGTTGGAAGTGTGATGAAGAGTGTGTGTAAGGGCCTTGGAATTAATCAAAAATTCCATAGCGCCAATCATCCCCAGTCAGCTGGATTGGTTGAAGGGTACAATGGCACCCTTAAACTAAAACTAGCGAAGATTCAGGCTACGACTGGACTTTCGTGGCCTGATGCTTTGCCTCTAGCATTACTGTCAACTAGGGCGACTGTACACTCCCGAATAGGGCTTAGTCCCTATGAAATAGTGTTCGGCCGTCCTGCGAATGTGTGGGGGGTTCCTAGGCCAGGAATATTCTCTGATCTTGAGTATCCGATGTTGATTGACTACTTACATGACTTGACTGCTAAACTGAGGTTAATTCATCAACAGGTTTACGACGCCTTGCCGACGCAGACGGAGGGTCCAGGCCACCAGCTCCAGCCCGGGGACTGGGTGGTTACTCGTAACTTCTCACGCAAAAACAATCTGGACCCCCGATTCACCGGACCTTACCAGGTACTCCTGGCCACGAGGACTGCCGTTCGTCTTGAGGGGCGGAAAAATTGGGTACATGCTACCCATTGTAAGCGAGTCCCTATTCCTTTGCCGGCAGACCCGTGGGTGAGGAAAGGCATTGCGTCAACAGAAACAGAAACATTGCCGGCGTTTGTACCTTTTAGCGACGCGCAGCTTGTTGGAGAACTCTCAGCGCAGCAGAAAGCCACTGTTGAACACTTGTCAGCAAAAGACTCAAGACCAGATCAACCAATTGATCAGCAGGACGCTGTCTCTTCAACGGATCCTTTGTTCGACGAGCAGACACGTCCCGGGAAACATCGATATTCTTTGCAGTCTCACACTAAGGACAAATAAAAATTTTCTTGCTTTGCTGAAATTGATAACTGCAATATCCTCGTTTCCCATGATCAACTTTGAACATTCGTATCATTGAAACTTGTTTTGTACATATATCAAGCTTCCTTCCTTGTATCTTTTTCCTTCCACAGCTGAGAAAAATTGTGCTTATATATATACATATTGTGTATTGAGGGCCGTAGGGCCGCGCGCGTACTTCCTTCTGGACAGTAGGTCTTGACGCTAGGTTAAAGGCCGTCGGTTCCTAGGAACTCCTGGGGATTGACTATTGCTGCACAGAACGAAGTGCGTCAAGAAACGTTGCGGACGGTCGTAGGGAAATGGCATTTTCGAAGCTGAATGATTTGGAAGGAGCTCAGGCGTACAGAGTCAAGCTGCAGAAACTCAGTCGTACCAAATGTTTTATATTCCAATTGTTTGTATTGTTTTTGACTGCTTCTGCATTTTTGGCGGGTGGGGTGTATTACACTATGTCTTACTTCTTACTTGCTACCCCTACTCCTACTCCTTACCCTAACCTTACTTCTACTACTTCTACTGCTTCTCCTCATTCCTTTCATATGTTACCGGAACACGAGCAGGCTAGACGTGTAGAATTCCGCAACAATTCCTTTATTCAGCTCCTCCATCAGCATCAGTTAGTGGTTAACACTACTAATTGTTGGGTGTGTGGGTTGATGCCACATACTACGGGTAAGGGAATTCCATATCTGGTGTTACCGTATAGTTCCCAAGGGTCAGCTCGAGCATTCCAAACAATGTTTCGAAGCGCACTGGGTTTCCACCCCACTCAAGAACAACGTTCCCCCAACTCTGGTCCTACCTCGTATCAGAGGCTGCTATCGATGGCAATAGAGGATATGGAAGATGAGATCCATGATCCTTTTCTTATCCCTAAAGAAGAGGTACAAGCCTATAGGGTCCTAAGTAGAGGGGAATATAGTATGTTCACTAATGAAAAGCAGCTTAAAAGCTCGCCTCCAATATGGGTCGTACCCCACACTGGTAATCTTTGTCTTGTGGGTCGTGGTTCGCAAGCCTCACTTGGAGCAAGTGCTTGCACTGAAAGTTACGTTCTGCCAATGTTCCCGTCCCCTGTGTTTCTGGCTGCCAAGGGTACATACTTTATCTGTCATGATCGTGCATACACATGGTTGCCCGCAGACTTCATGGGCTCATGTTTTATTGCAAATCTGTTGCCTCCGACGTTCACTGTAGATGCCGATTATCATAAGACTAGAGTTGTACGAGGCGTAATTAGCGAAGAGGATACTGCCGGTCAAGAGGCAGGAGACTTTTTCAAGGGTTTCCTCCCGTTTTGGGGACCTATGGTTAATAGTAGGAACCTGAGACATTTGACTCGAGTGGTAGAATCGACAGCTAATATTACTGCCAGTGCCCTTGGTAATATCACCACAGAACTTCAGGCGGAGAGACTTATGACGTTACAAAACCGTATGGTTTTAGATGTCGTCTTGGCAGATCGCGGTGGGGTATGTAAAGTGATCCATTCGAGCTGCTGCATTTTCATTCCAGATAATGCTCCTACTGTCTATCAAGCCATCTCGAAGTTGCATAAGATCTCCGAATCCATACACGTGGATGTAGGGGATTGGACGCTACTTGGATGGTTTTGGGGCCTGATATCGACTTGGGGTTGGAAGATTCTGATGATCATCGGGGTTGTGGTAGTGTTCCTGTTCACGTGTTGCCTTTGTGTGCAGTGTGGTCCTGCCTTATGTGGCCTCTGTGCTACAACGTGTATGAGACAACCATCTGTTACCAAGGGGACTCGGTTGGACAGAGCTATGCTACAACGACATCTTGATGGTCTGATGAATATCGAATATGATTCCGACTAGTGCTTGCCTACATGAGGGCAAAAGGAGCGTCTGAGGTTCCGTGACAATTGTAAGTGGTGTTTTCGACTCGCACGAATATGGTCGAGTCTGGTATCTATGAACCGCAAATGACGAGTTTAGTAAGTGTGCGCAGTTTCGCTGTGCTAACTTAAACCGTTCGTTTGTTACGTGGGTTTTTCATCTGTACCCACGGGTTCCATCTTAGATACGGCATCCATTTTGTCTCTTGCCCTCAAGTAGTCAGCGAACGGACGCTGTCCGCTTCGCGACCCTGGGACTCCCAAGATATTTGCGGAAGACACATGTTCTTTGAAAGTGTCTTTATGACGAGGGGGTTGCTGCTGTAAGGCAGATGGCGCCGCTCGAGGCTCATCTTGCCGCACGGACTTATTGTCTCAGCCGTGCATCTCATTAGGCACGTCCCTTTGATGCCTGTATCTCGTGCTTCTCGATACCTCCCCTTTTACACCCTTTCCGATCTCCCCACTGTCTCCGTCTTCCTCTGCACCTGTCTTCGTTCCTATTTCGATCTACTTTATTGCTGATTGGAATTTGCTAATGGTGGGAAGATGGGTTTTTACAGTTGGGAACCGACAAATGTTTCCGCACTTATGTTCCGGACCTTATGTGTTTCAAAGTGACCAAAGCGACCCCTCTGAGAGCTAAATGTGGGAACCGGGTTGTAAACTATTGTGTATCATGTTATCCTATGGGTAAAAACTGTATAAAAGGAGCGATCCACAGAACCAATTTGAAGCAGTCTCCCCGAACTACACTCGATGTACTTCCTGTGACTTCTGTGTTCCCTGCAGTAAATAAACCTTGACTCTTTGACGCCGAAGGAAGTGTCCCGTGTCTCTGTGACTTGTACGCCGGAGCAGGTTACCCACGAAGGTTTCAGGTGTTGTGCCCTGGCACCGCTGGGTCCAAAAGAACCCAGTCCTTCACAACCCCGACCCCCCCAACACCCAAACTTCCCCCCCCCCTACCCCCCATCCACACGTGTACACATAGCAATAGAATAAAAGGTGCAGGTGCAGCGCGACTGGAGCGTCGCAGATTGGGGCCAACAATGTCTCTGCCATCAAATGTCCTCCTCTCGCTCCGCTGGGGGATCCAGTGACAGACCCCGGTAGTCGGCCCATCGCTTCCAAATTTTGTAGTGTTTGCTCGGGCAACCCCTCGCCTCAAATATCGGCCTTTCCAGGCCCATGAAGTAGTCCAGCCCAGCTTCCCACGCAGACAGGGGGGGCCCGCACCGCCTTCCACGCCCGGGCCAGGTCCCACTTGGCGACAACAAGCCCCAAAAGCAGCAGATGGCGCTTATATATGTTCCCACCAATGCCCTCCATGACGTGCAATAATCCCAGCCGATGGGTGCGGGGAAGGTCCCAGCCCAGGACCTCGGACAGACAACTCCACACACCTCTCCAGAAACCAGACAGCCGACCACACGACCACACAGTATGTATCAGGGACCCAGGCACCGTCCCACAGCGCAAGCATTCCGAGGATGCAATCAACCCAGCTCTCCACAATCGTTCACGGGTATAGTAGGCCCGATGCAAGTATTTAAATTGGATGAGTCGGAGCCGTACAGCAATGGCGGTTCCACGTGGGGATTCTAGCGCCTCCCTCCAATCGTCCTCATCGAGAGGGCCAACGTCCACTTCCCATGCCGCCCGAAGAGAGTGTAGGGTAGAGGAGCAATGAATGACCAGCGTCTGGTATATCCGGGAAACCTTTATGTCCCCCAGATCCCCCATAAACACCTTTGCCTCGACCGGGCTGAACTCCGGTAAAGAGTCTAGGTTGGCAATGCTCAGGGTGAGGGCATGGCGTAGCTGCAAGTAGCGGAAAAACTGGGACTGAGGCATCTGGAACTCTGTGCGGAGTTCCTCAAACGATTTAAGGGTAGTGCCGGACATGACCTGGCCCAGTAGCGTGATACCTATTGCTTCCCAACCCTCAAAACCGGCCAGGGCCGCCAGCTCTGGGAGCAGACCATTGTGCCAAAGCGGCGTCTCGGCCGTTAACTTGCCCCACCAGCCCATGCGGCGTAGGGCCTGCCTCCACACAGCGAAGACCACTCTAGTAACCGACGGCAGTCCGCGACGCAGGCGAGCCGAATACAGAATGGTGTGGAGTGCATTGTCGCCCATAAGCGACCGTTCCAAGGCATACGCCGGGTCCCCCCTATCACTGTACCACCATTCATTAAGAATAAGCAGTTGGGAAGCCTGGTAGTAGGAGAGGAGGTCAGAGGTGGCCAGGCCACCACAATAAGTAGACAAGAAGCACGTTTTCAACGCCACCCTGGCCGCACCGCCAGCCCATAGGAATCGACCCAGCACAGAATTGACCTGGCGAAACCACTGTGGGCCGATAGGGTACGGGAAATTCTGAAGTTGATATAGCAGACGCGGAAGCGCCACCATTTTGAAGATGGCCGATCTTCCAAAAATGGTAAGGGGCATTCTGGACCAAGTCTTGACATCGGCCTGGACCCGTTCCCACACTGGCAGGATGCCACGACCCCAAGCCACGACGCGCGACTCCGATAGAAATATGCCAAGGTACTTCAGACCATCCGTCGCCACCCGGAGTCCCGCAGCCCAGGGGTCAGTCACGACTCCGCCGCCCAGCACCCACAGGGTCAATTTATGAAGGTTGAGTCGAAGGCCGGAGATCTCGCCAAAGACGCGCATGACCTCCAGAACCCGGGGACCCGAGCGTTGTAGGTCGGTGAGAAAGAAAAGGACATCATCCGCATAGAGTGCGATCCTATCCACCAGGTCGTCATTCCAGACAAACCCGAGTAGCTGGGCATCAGCCCGCACTCGGGACGCCAGGGGCTCCATTGCAAGGGCGAACAGGTACGGGGACAAGGGGCAACCTTGCCGAGTGCCCCGACCAATTCGAAAACGCCCAGAAGTGGCCCCGGCCACTCGGACTGAGGCCGTGACGTTGGTGTATAGCAATCGCAAGTACGACAGGAACACCGGGCCAAGGTTAAGGCGGGCCAATAGTGTAAACAGGTATGCCCAACTCACGGAGTCGAAGCCCCTGTCCATATCCGCCAGTAGGAGCGCCGCCTGCTCATCCCGAGCGCCCATGGCGTCAACCACCGCCTGCGCCCGCCGAATATTATGGCGAGTAGCCCTTCGGGGCATGAATCCGGCCTGGTCAGGATGGACCAGGTCCGTAATAAGGGGCAGCAGTCGGTTCGCCAAGGCCTTAGCCAGAATTTTGGCCTCGATATTTAAAAGAGAAATGGGCCGGTACGAGTCATGCCTGTCTGGCGCCCTGCCCGGTTTCAGGAAAACTACGATCTCGGCATGGCGCCAATCGGGCGGCAGTTCCCCTTGGGCCCGTGCCACTTCAAGCGCGCGTCTGTACTGAGGCCCCAGCTGGAGGTGGAACTTTTTGTAGAATTTGCACGGGTAGCCGCTCGGGCCCGGTGCCTTCCCTGTATTCAGCTGTCCCAGAGCCTCCCCGAGCTCCTCAGCTGTGAGCGGGACATCCAGCGCAGTTCTAGTTTCATCAGAGACGGCCTGCGGCAGCAGGTCATCGAGATAGGCGGAAATCTCCTCCGTCTCTAGGTGATCCCGGGAGGCGTACTGCGTCTCATAATAATGGGCAAAGCTTGCTGCAAGTATGGCCGGGTCCGTCACTACCGAACCATCTTCCGCCGTGAGACCCGGCAACGTGAGAGGCTGGAAGGTCGCCTGACACAACCTGTGAAGCATCGTACAGGACTTGTCGCCCCATTGATAAATCCTGCTACGCGTGGCGAGCCACGCCTGCCTGGCCTCGTTATATAGGACCGAGGCGTAGGATTGCTGCGCCTGCAAGAGCTGCCGTACCGCGTCCTCGCCACCCCCATCCCGGCCACCCTGTTCCAACTCCTCCACTCGGGTGGCGGCGGCCGTAATGGCCTCCCGATGCTTCCGCCGTGCAGCTGCACACCAAGCGATATCAACGCCCCGTATCGTGGGCTTCAGCGCCTCCCATACCACCATTGCATCCACATCTCCCACAAGGTTATCTCGCCAATAATTATCAATCGCTTCACGCAAGTGATGCACATACTCGGGCTGCTGTAGATGCCACGAAGACATCCGCCAACGAAACGGCTGCCGCTTCGAGGGGAGGTCTATAGTAGCCACAACTGGGGAGTGGTCAGACAGACCTCTGGGTAGTATCGCAGCGTCCATCACACGGCTCAAACAGGCACCAGGCATAAAAAGATAGTCAAGTCTCGAGAAGGAACCATGCACCGCCGACACATACGTGAATTCACGCGCAGCAGGATGAAGGTGGCGCCACACATCAACCCAGCCCAAGCTATCCACCATTGCACGCAGTCTAGTGTGCGCGGCTGCAGGGGGGGGATCCACAACAACAGGCACCCGTCTCTGGCGGTCCGAGCCCACATACATAACCTCGTTCCAATCGCCCCCAACCACAGTCAACACATCCGGGATTTCATCCCACAACATAAACAGTCTCTCAGACAGGGCCCACTGCATGGGAGGGGGGGGCATAGATGCTACCAAAGACCACCGGCTCGGCACCCATCAGCCCCTTAATGAAAACATAGCGGCCCTGAGGGTCAATCCATTGCTTTTCATGCACATACGCCACCCTGCGATGAACCAATATAGCCACCCCTCGTGAGCCCCTCGCGAAGCCTGCATGGTACACTTGCTGGAAGCCGAATCTCTGGAGGCTAAGGACCTTGGGGCCAACATATGGGTCTCCTGAAGCAACAGCACATCTACAGCCTCCCTTTTCCCCCAGCGCAACACAGCACCACGTTTGATTTTATCAAGTATCCCCCTCACATTCCACGTTACAACACGAATGGCCTTATTAGGAGACACAGTCGTACGATCAGCCATCATCAAAGCAGTCCCCTCCATCAGGCCCTCCGCGCCACCCCGGTGCACCCCACCATCCACTCGATCCAGCAGCAATATACTCGTGTGGTCCCACCCCCCCAGCCCCAACACCCACCAGTCCACCCCTGGCCCGAACCCCCCCAACACCAACAACAGAGCAACTCCCCCCCTCGCCCCGCTCCCCCCACCCCTATACCTCATAGAACATTGAAGTATCTGTCGCGGCATGGAGAGACCTGGGTCCAAAACAGAGGACCCAGGGCCCGCCATACCAATGGATCCCAACACCCCGGTCATCACGCACTCACCACCCCCTCAACAACACCCACAACTCGTGAGGGTCTAAGGCCCATAGAAGCCGCCTCCCGAGCCCCACAGCATTCCCATCAGTAGCCTTAGAGTGTCTCAGGCGTATACAGACTGGCATGAACGAAGTCCCAATACAACAGGCTCACCAGCCGATCCATCACAAAGTAGGGCAACACATTATCAGACAGAACTAGGGTCCAGGCCCCACCAGATTTCAACTGCCAGCATCGGAATGTTTAGAGTCCCTCGTGCCACTGGTCTGCGTTGCACTAGCGGAGGCTGACCGTTTGCGCGATCTGGACCTCCGATGTCGTCCTTTCCGGTTTGGGCGGTTTGTCCGCTCTGGCGATGATCCCCGGGACCCGCCCGGGTCCAGCCCCGGTTGGGCATGCGGCCTGAGTCTCACTGCTTCGTCGGTCCAACGAAATACCTCCTCGGGCGTATCAAAGAAATGTGTCCGGGACTGGTACACCACCCGCAGGCGGGCCGGGTACAGAAGAGAGTACTGGAGCTTCAGGCCCCGCAACTTGGCTTTGGCAGCCACAAAAGACTGTCTCTGCTGCTGCACCATTTTCGTATAATCTGGGAAGATCATAATGTTGTGATTTTCATAAGTGAGCGAACCCTTGTTCCTTGCCTCTCGCAGTATGACATCGCGGTCGTGGTAGTTCAAAAGCCGAGCAATAACAGGCCGAGGACGCTCACCCTCCGGCGGCCGCTGAGTCAAGGCCCTGTGCGCTCGCTCGATCACGAAGCACGTGGACAGTGCCCCTTCGGGGAGCCAGCTCTCCAGCCATCGGGTCAGAAACTGCTCCATGCCATCCTTCTCACACCGCTCCGGAAAACCAATAAAGCGGAGGTTGTTCCTCCGCGCGCGCCCTTCGGCATCCTCCACTCGGGCCGCAAGAGTCTTTTGGATACACTCCACCTCCGCCATTCTTTTCTTCAGTGCGCCAATGTCCGTTTCGGTCACCGAGATTCGAGATTCGGTCTTGGCGTAGCAGTATAACGTCCGCTCCCACTGCCCCGATTTTAGCATCAAGCATGTCCCGGGATTGGGTGATGGCAGCAAGGATTGTTGCATTGTCCGGCCCTGACCCGCCGCCGCCGCCAGGTGCCCCGGAGCCACCACTGGGCCCCGTTAATTTATCAATAGGACCTTGCTTAGGCGGGCCTCCTCCACCACCCCTGGTCATGGCCGCTCTCAGGCTCAGCGGGTCCTCTCCTTGGGCGGGGCGGACACCACCCGCGACGATTCTCAGTAGACCTTCGGGAGCAAATCCGCAGCTATGGGCGCAGGAGGCCTCAGGCCCCGGGTTGGAACGTCGGCACTGGTGTCCTCAAAGGGAAGAGTGACAGGGGTTGCTTATAGGCCGGGGTAGTCCCGGTGTCGCAAAACTCGAGGCCCCGGGTTCACAAGGGCGGGGCAGGCCTCCACCACGCCGTGGCGCCTGCAAGTGTCCTCCCAAGGCACAGCACAGGAATACAGGGCACCTCTGCGATCTGTGGGCAACTGAAGCTGCAAGGCCGGGTCAGAATCCGCGCCGCCGATGCCACCTCCAGCAGCGTGCCTGCAACCGCCACCCGGCGTCCTGAAAATCGAGGTCTCCGGTCCACAGCCAGTCACTAGGCCGCACGTCGCCGCCGTCGCCTCGGGGTCCCAGAAGAGATGGAATCGCGGGATCAAGACACCGGAGAAGGCAGGACACTCCCCTGAACCGATACCACTCACAAGGTACCAACTGTGGGCTCGGGGGCCAGGATAAATGAGCAGATTATGATCGGGCCGGCGGGAGCTCTACAAGGCTGCGACCGCCATCTTCGCCTGCCAAGCCACGCCCCTATACTAGTATTTTTATTGATCATTTTTTACAACCTTTAGTGAGAGACTAACCAGCTTTTATAAGAGACAGTGGGGACTTTTTGAGCAAAATGTATGAATTTGAATGGAATGATGATTATTTGTTTATGACCCTTGACGTACAGTCGCTATACACTAGCATAAGACACAAAGATGGGCTTGGAGCACTTCATTACTAACTAGGGAAAAGACCCACATCATTATACCAGCACACGTGTATGCTATTAGAGATGACAGAATGGTGCCTCAACAACAACACGTTCCTTTTTGACATGCTACACTATAAGCAAACACAGGGATCGGCCATGGGTACTTGCTTCTCCCCCAGCTTTGCGAATTTGCATATGGGCTGGTGGGAGTAGCAGGTATTAGGGGTCTCACAACCAGAAGCAATGAACAACAATGTAGTGCTCTACAAGAGATTTATAGATGATATTTTCATCTTGTGGAAAGGGTCATGTGAGAGTGCGAAAACGTTTGTTTCTGAAATTAATGAAAACACTCTAAACCTGAAATTTACATGCACCACCAGCAAAACCACAATACAATTCTTAGATCTGGAACTGTTCACAGACAAAAACAAAATACAAACACGCACATATAGGAAATCCACGGCAGGAAATGCATTACTACACGCTCAAAGCTTCTACCCGACAAAACTTAAAGAGTCCATTCCCTATGCGGAATGCCTCAGAAGGACCCGCAACTGTAGCACCGAAAGAGGTTTGACTGAAGCAAAGGAAAACCTCTTCACAAGACTGACAAAGAGAGGGTACAGTGAAAAAACCCTAGAGAAAGTGGAAATAAAGTGCAGGAAGAAGGACAGGAAAGACCTCCTCTTCCCAGAAAAAACAATCTCTCAAATTCAAAAAGAAAGAGGCTCACCTAATACCCCGAGACTCATCACAGGATACAACACTTACCATGCAAACCTTCGAAAAATCCTTAACAGACACTGCCCATTGATACGCAATGACCCAAATAGGTCCCCTGTGTGGAAATGCACATTAGGTAACATTTAGGAAGGCAAGATCCATGCGGAGTCAACTTGTCTGCAAGGCCCCCATCATCACAAAGCCCACCACGTGGCTACAGACACAAAAGGGCTTCAGGAAATGCACCAAGTGCAAAGCATGCAAACATGGAATCAATACAAGCACTGTGACACTACCTTTCAGAGAGAAAAAATACACAATCAGGGGTAGTTACTCATGCAAGACGGACTACTCTGTATATGTACTAATCTGCAGCTGCGGCAAACGATATGTGGGAAGCACAATCCACCAGGCCCATGTAAGAATCTTACAACATCTCCGGGCCATAAGCAATGATGATCAATCATACCCCGTGGCCAGGCACATAAACACGCACCACACAGGAAATACTCAGGATCTGTCTTATTTTGTAATTGACAACATACCCAAAAACATCTGGGGAGGGAACCGCCAACTAGCGTTTAGACGGTTAGAGTCAAGGTACACAATCTTGCTTGACTCTAAAATCCCGAATGGATTGAACGCCGATGAGACACTTAATGTACACCTTTAGTCCAGACTGCTTGTCGTAAATCCCTTACCACTTTAGGAACATCTGTGACTCACTAAATGTAACAAACTATTTTTAAATGTAACTTTAGCAACTTTTCTTACTATGACATGAATAGAGCACAAGTCTAATTTAATTTTCTTGTTATGGTTAATTTAATTTTGATTTTTAATCGGACCATATATGTTGAGACAGAGTACCTTAAGGCATGCAACACATACCACGACACACTAGCACCTCAAGACAAACCCACAACAGGTGTTTAACGGGCAGCAGATAGCAGAATCGTTCCACTTGGAGATGAGGAGAGCAATACTGTGCTAGTTGTAACGTGTGTGGTATAGTTTGGTATAGTTTGTAAATATATAAATCATTGAGCATATGCATGTTGGGCTGTCACGGGGTGCACTGCAACCAAACACAATATGTATTTTGCTTTAGCTGTCCTAAATCTATGATTTCACTTGAAGACTGAAACAAATGACTGAGAAATAATAGTATTCCAATGTGTTGATTGGGATTACTTTACATTACACCATGCAAGACTCGATAGGCTCTCTACACAGCCACCTGGTTTTTCCACATTTAGTTTAACAATGATTCAAATTGTTTATTTCATTTAAATTTCAAGTGTTCACCGAAATCACTTCATGTAAATATAATGTGCTGTCATAATGATTCTAAAAATGTGCCATCAATGTTTGTGTAAATTATTTCACACAGTTTGACAATAGAAGTGTAATGTAACCTTGACTCATGCAGGAAAAACTCTTCTATGTCTGTACGGAGCGTCATGACAGGGTTACCATAGCTACCAGATCCAGTTGTAACCTGTCAAGAAAGGTATGCTGAACATATATAAACTTGTATGTGTGGTTAAGCAGATGTAGTGAACAAGGCGGGAGCTTTCTGCCGAAACGCGTCTGAGCAGCAAACTTGGAATAGATCTTACTTTGGCAAAGAATTCACGGTGTCAGCGCCTTTTCTTGATCGGAAGGAGTGTGGACTGGTAATCGATATATGCCAGTGAACAAGAGCGCTTGATAGCTCGAAACGCGTATGGCTTATGGATTGCTTGGTACATGCTGCTGACACGCCGCCCACGAAGTGGTGTGATTCCTGATGGGTGTGGTCCCTCACTTGGGCAACCTTGGTCTTGTATATATATATCATGTGATCAAGCGCTCTGTGAAGCGCAAAACGCGTCGTGATGACTGGGAGCACCATTGCTGAATAAATCACCTTTTTTGCACCAAACTTTGGGTTTGTGTCCGTATTTGCAGCCTCTTGAAAAAGCCTGCGCTGTACTGGATTATTCTTGGAATATATATATTACCTACTGGCGATAGCCAGTAGGTATATATAGTTAGGATTTTTTCTCTAGAGAACTTTTGAAAATTCTATGTCTAATAACTTTGGCGTTTGTGGACGGAATCGGCTGAAATTTTCAGGAAAATGGCATATTTTGTTTCTGAGCAGCCCCTGCAAATTTGGGGGGGTTCCGTCAAGGGGGGGGCCGAGAAAAAAGGGGGGTCCCAAAACGCGTTTTTCCCATTCATTTTTCCATAGGGCGTTTGGCCTCACTTTTAGCTTGAACGGCTGAATGGATTTGCACGAAACTTGGCAAAATTGTAGGGACTGTTAGCCCGATGTGCCTTTGCTGGGTCTCAGTATATGTGCTCCAGTGGATTTTGAGAAATTAACATTTAAAAAAACAGATATATCTGTGACAGCGTACCGGATAGCGCACCAGTTCGCATACTTTTCGCGTAACGGAGCTTTGCGAAGCGAAGCTGATTGGCTCTCCGGTGTCTGTCAACATTCTAAACAGTCCGGAGCGGCCGCCATCTTGTCTCTCGGTAGGATCGAGAGACAAGAGGAGGCCAAAACAAAGGGGGAAATGAAGGAAAGGGGGCAAGGTAGACCTCTCCTGACCCCCTAGGATTGATGAGGGGGATATTAAAGACACTCACAGACTGTCACTCATCCATGGAGTTACTCACACACCTAGTCAGTCATGCAAACAATCAATCACACCTCCATTTCCTCAACTACACAGTTATACACACCTTACTTAATCAAACATATACTAACACATATTTACTCTCTTATACAATCACTGATACAAGTTCACAATGATCCATACAGCCACTCACACATTCATGGCTCTTATGCACAGTTATATATGTCAACTCTTACATGTACTGTGTTTTACATATGTACTTACTTTGACATGTAGCACTGAGAAATCCAATCACTCACCAATACACTCATGCAGACAGTCAACCGCCCATACAGCTGTTTCCACATGCACTTTTGAACCCATACATCTAGTGAATCAACTGCTCACACATCTATGCACAGAGCCATACACCTCCCAGCCACCCCCACACACACACTCACTCTCCCATACAAATATTTGGGCAACCAATCAATAACCCATATAGTTACTCATATAGCTACTGATCAACACATGCAGCAATTTACAGAACTACATAAATAATGATGCACAAATTAAGACAGTTTAGTCACTAACCCATGCACTCAGTGAGACACATTTAATCATTCTCTCATACAGTCAGTCATGCACCTACTAAATCCTTCATCCAGACACTTATACATCCACTCATTCTTCAATATGTAAGACATATTTTAACTTTACAGAAAAATACAGTCACTGGATGTTGTCATCAGTGATGTCATCAGTGATGTCACTGACCATGTCATGAATGATGTAATATGTGACATCATCAGCAGTGGATTGCGGGTGCGCGATATATAGTTATTGCAACTAACTATATATGCGAATTTCTATGGTTTTGTGCGAGTAAATTAAGGTTTTGTAAATGCTAATCCCTAACTATATATGGTCCATAACCAATTTTTTTTTCAGTGAATTTTCAAGGTTTTGTAAATGCAAATTCCTAACTATATATGGTCTATAACCTATGTTTTTTTCAGTGAATATAAATATATATATGTATTTATGTAAGTATGTATATATATATTTATACATATTATAAAAGAACTTTAGTGGTTTTTAAAGTGTAAATATATATTTATATTTTATATATTAAGCCACTTGTACTTTAATCAGAGTATGTATATAATATTGGCATACATTGGTTAGCACTTGGAAATGTAGTATTTTTTCCATGTTGCTGAATTTTTTGTAATGAATTGCGCGCGCACTTGCACTTTAAATGTATGGCATTGGCTGTAAGCAACTGGCCATGTGATCAAGCTGTAAAGGCGAAACGCGTTATGGCGGCGGCAGGCTTGCTGAAATAAAACACGAAGGTTAAAGCACTGAAATCTGGGTCCGTTCTTTCGTCAGCGTTGGAGGTTTGGGCTGAGGCGGCTGCCTTGGCTGGTGGCGAATTCTCGTACATTTGTGTTACCGTAGAGGCTTCCACGGTACGAACGGAACCCCTCCTTGTTGGTTTGGGCTACGCGGCAGGAAGCATTCCCTTGACTGGTCACCCGGAAGAGGTTTTACGAACTCCGGGAGGAGTAAGCCGCAGTGCCCCCGGACGCCGGAAATATCGGACTGCTTTGTAGCTGACACCGGGAGGAAGGAAGAAAGCACCGGACGGTGCTTTTAACGGTGAATCGGCGAAAGCGGTCTTTCAAAGGACGATCCGGTAAGGAGTGTGCGTGTGTTACGGTGCTTGCTCACTGGATTAGCACCGAACAGTTAACCTTTGTGGAGCGATTTAAGCTCTCAGCCTTAGTGCCGTAATGTCCGCAAATAAGTTGCGTGAGCGTGAGGAGGCGGCAGAGGCTATGTTTTTGGATTCCCCGGCTGGGGGGTCCGGCCAAGTCCCACAGGCAGCGCAAGCAAACACAGGGAATCCCACCATTCGTGACTTATTCAAGAAGTTGGAGAAGTTGATGAGATCGGAACAATCAAAATGGTGGGAGCACAGATCTCTTTCAAGGTACTTGCAAGTCAACAGAGTGCCAAGGGGGCTGAGAATAACACTAGCCCCCAGTTATGAGAACCCTGACCCGTCAATGCTTAAGGAATGGGCTGAAGCCAATTTAGAGTCATCAGCGAAATTGTTAAGAATCCTGGTGAAATACGCCTCAAGCGACCGGGATAAGTTGCAAGTTGAAATTGACAAATTGGAGGAGGAAATAACTGGACTGGGAGCAAATGATCAAACCAAGAAATTACGTGAGGAAATGCTGGTCCGTTTGAATAAGGAAGAGGAGATTATCAAAAAGAGGAAGGCCTATAAATTCGAGAGAGATCGATTGGACTATGCTAATGGCCAAATCTTCACTTTTGCCAGGCGGTTCGATGGCGTAAAAGCAAGAGTCAAGGGGGCACAGGGTGGGGTGCCTGCCGCCCGTGACAACTCCATTTCCAGCTCAGAATTGAGCTCCAACATCGAGAGCGAACCGGAAAATGAAGGCAGAACGGACCAGGCGTTGGGGTTTACCAGACTTACCGTGGCGGAAGAGGTAGATTGCTTATGCCTGGACCGCAAGGACACTCTGCGGTCGAGAACAAAACGAACACCAGGCGCAACTACCGGCGGAGCCAACGCCGCAAAAAGTGCAGGAGCCGCAAAGGCACAAGCAAAGGGACCCCCGAGGGGCAGATGGAACCGCTCCCAGCAACGCAATCAGGCACAATCGAAAGCACCAGCTCAGTGATTAATCTCACAACAACAAAATTGACGAAGCAGAAGGAAGCAGTTCTTGCTTTGGGACTGTCATATTGTCCGCCAAACAATTTCAATTATGCAGATGCACGTATGGATACCTACAGATTTATCCGCAAGCTTAAATTAAGCAAATTCAATTGTCTTCAATCCAAAAAACAAAATCCTGTAGAAGTTAATAGCCCGACTTTGTTAACTGTGGATGACCAAGAAGATGTGAATGCAATATGGTCTCTGCAAAATGAATCTGCTGGCAATGAAGGGGGCAATTGCAACATGGAGCGAACAAATGCAGCAGCAGGTTTGACATCGTTCAAGCCTAAATCAACGTTTCAGCCCATCATGCTCCATGACAATATAGACGTTTATCATGATTTGGTGACCAAAGAACTGAAACAATTATATGTGGCCACTAACAGCAAGCGCAATATCATGAGTAAACGCAATTGGAGCTACTTACAACTGGTGGAAAAACTCACTGCGGATAACAACATCTTGGTGCGTCAAGCAGACAAGGGGGGCAATGTTGTCTTGTGGCCTCGGAACTTATACTTGCAGGAAGCGGAGAAACAGCTTAATGATCTTGCATGCTATAGAAAGAGCAACTGGCCAACATTGAAGGCAACATGGGGAGATCAGGCAGCCAAGCTCCAGGCGTGGAGGAGTGCAGGCATCATAACGGAGGATGAGTTCCGCTTCATGAGAAAAGAACATCCAGTGGTCCCTTCGTTTTATCTAATCCCCAAAGTCCATAAAGATAGTACTGCACCCCCGGGGCGCCCCATAATTTCCGCAATTGACAGCTCCTTGGAAAACGTGTCAAAATATATAGACTTCTTTCTTCAGGATTGGGTGAAAGGATTGAATTCATATGTGCAGGACTCAACAGATTTTATTCGTAAGACTGAACAATTGGTTTGGGGCCCAGACCTCATATTTATGACTTTGGATGTATCTTCATTATACACCTCTATTTCCCATCGAGATGGACTGAAGGCAATAGAACATTTCCTCAATAAACGCCCCATATACTATGGGGTTCATAATAGGATGCTGTTATCCATGGTCCAAATGTGTTTGGAGCAGAATTTCTTTCTGTTCAATAATCAGATTTACCATCAAATTAGGGGTGTCGCCATGGGGGCCTGTTTCTCCCCTAGCTACGCATGTTTGCACATGGGGTTATGGGAGGAACAGGTCCTGGCGGGAGATCTGCTAGAAACCATGGAACAGCAGGTGGTCACCTATTTACGATACATTGATGATCTTTTCTTTGTATGGAAAGGGACAGAGGAATCAGCAAGGAAATTTGTTGAAAGGCTGAATGTAAATAATTTGAATCCGCATTTTACATCCTGTATTGATGCGAAAAAGGTCTGTTTTCTGGATATGGAAATATATGTCAGTGAAAATCGTATGCAAACTAGGCTATACAGAAAGCCGACTGCTGGCAATACCATCTTGCACGCAGCCAGCCACCATCCTGGCCATTTGATACGCAGCATTCCCTACGGGGAAATGTTGCGTATCAGACGCATCTGTAGTAGCGAAGAGGAATGCACTATAGCTCAGGAAGCTTGCAAAAATAGATTCCTTGCAAGGGGATACTCTAGATCCTTGGTTGAGTCCGCACAGAAGAGGACTCATCAGATATCCCGGGAATCCGCCCTTATCCCAAAGAACAGAGAGGCAGAAACCACTGCGGGGGAAGGGGTTAGCAGTCCTCGAATGATTGTGACATATAGCAGGCAGCATTCAGCTCTAAGAAAGATATTTTGCGATAACTGGAACCTCATATTGGGGGATCCCGTTATTGGTAACAAGGTATCGAAAAAGCCACTCTTGACCTTCAGAAAATCCAAATCTATGGCTAATGCCTTGGTCCAGAATGCCTTAGAACCCCAGATGTCATCAACATGGAAGGCTTTGGGAGGGGGTTTCAAAAAATGCATACAGTGTAAGGCATGCAAATATGGGACCAACAAATCCAACTATGTTGTCCCATTCTCCAGTACCCCGAGGAGTATTACTAAACGCCTTACTTGTAAGACAGATTACGCGGTGTATGTGCTGGAGTGCACGTGTGGTCTCAGGTACGTGGGTAGCACCCGCCTGCCGGTCCACAAACGTGTACTTCAGCACATCAGAGCTATCTCTAACAAAGATCAGGCCTATCCTGTTGCTAGGCACTTTGAACAGCACCATAGCTCCAACCCTATGCATCTGTCCTACTTTGTTATAGATGCAGTTTGGCCCATGAAGAGAGGGGGTGATCGAGAGGCGAAACTACGCCTACTTGAAACCAGGTACATCCTGGAACTAGATAGTAAGCAGCCACAGGGTCTTAATGCGACGGAAGATCTTTACACTTGTCTATGATGTGATGAGAGTGATTACATATTACAAATTCTCCGCGCTTCAATTATTTCAGGGCAGTCCACTCATTTACTGTGTTTTGCAGAATTTGCCGTATGGGTACTTGGTCTTTTAAAACAATAACACTGTTGTTGCTGTATTTTAACATCTGACGCCTCCACACTTTCTGTGTTAAGAGCTTCTTTCAAATAGGAGGAGGATTAGTCCATGGAGAATAACCATGGGTTCAACACAACATGTGTTTTTTTTTTAATAAGTTTTGATTTCTTTTTTAAATATTGGTTGAGCACTAGCACGAGCACTTTAGGAAATTTTATTCACTTAACACTTTATTTTGCCAATGTCTAAATGCAATGTGTAATGTTGTGGTGCTATCTTACAATATTCTGTGCCCACTGGGGCTTTATCTCTTTTGCCAAGTGCCTTGTACATTTGGGGAGTGAGTATTTTTGTGAACAACTAATCCTTATGAATCTATGGTAAAATTTTGTGGGTTCATGTTCACGTCATAATTAACTTGTATTCATACAGTTATTTAAAAGAACTTTAGTGGTTTTTAAAGTGTAAATATATATTTATATTTTATATATTAAGCCACTTGTACTTTAATCAGAGTATGTATATAATATTGGCATACATTGGTTAGCACTTGGAAATGTAGTATTTTTTCCATGTTGCTGAATTTTTTGTAATGAATTGCGCGCGCACTTGCACTTTAAATGTATGGCATTGGCTGTAAGCAACTGGCCATGTGATCAAGCTGTAAAGGCGAAACGCGTTATGGCGGCGGCAGGCTTGCTGAAATAAAACACGAAGGTTAAAGCACTGAAATCTGGGTCCGTTCTTTCGTCAGCGTTGGAGGTTTGGGCTGAGGCGGCTGCCTTGGCTGGTGGCGAATTCTCGTACATATATATATATATATATATATATATATATATATATATATATATATATATATATATATATTCATTTCAATCTTTATTTCGGCATGAATACCATAAAAGAACAAATACATTAATACAATAAAACATTTCTTTTTAAAATGCACAACATGCTATATAAATACATTCGATTTTCATGTCGATTCTAAAGTTGAGAGTCAAGATATTTAAAACATCCATAATACTTGGTGAGAACAATTATGGGCAGCAGGAATAGAATTTCATTAATTATCCCTCAATTAAAACTAAACGGCAATTTTGGCATATCAACATTTTACAATTTGTAACCCAACGTTCTTCTTTGGAGAAAAGATACTGTGCAAGAATCTGCTTACACTAAATACAATAGGTTGGCTAGTGTTGGACAGAAGAATCCTTAAAGCCTGGGAACATGATCTTACACCTAATGTTAAACATATTGGTTTAATCCATCTTTTTCTAGCCTGGGCATATGCTGGGCAGAAGAAGAGGATATGTACTTCATTTTCTTTTTGATTACATCCACATATGGTACATAATTCATCTTCTACATGATTCTCCGAGTTTACACCACCAGACCAACGAGCCAGTGTTGAACCGATTTGAAGATTTCCATATCTGAACTTCAGAAATAAAGTCTTTGCTAAGGGTGGTTCTATTTCATCGAGAAAGGTCTCGAAGAATGGATCATCTTTAAAGGTTAGAAACCTTGTTACGAGTGACCCACTAGAAGAAGCGTTTTTGATCATGTCAGTAATATACGACCAAAAGCACTTTTTTACCATAGTTTTTGATTGAGATGGAAGTAAATCAGGATGTTCCCAGTAATGCGACAGACCTAACAGGGTAAGCCAGAATTTAATATGTTTAAACCAGTATATCACCTTGAAGCTGTCAAGCTCCATGATTTCTATTAACCCATCCTTGTATACTTGCAGCTCAGGTACACGCCACAGCCTGATCCATAACAGTAAAGGACGTAGAATGATATGGTGGTCCGTTCTACGGAAATTTAGATCGAGCTGAAGTGGGACCAACGGAGTACTTCTAGGGACTCTGACCAGACTTCGCAAGAAGTTATTGTCCAAGACCCTAAAGGTATCTTTGGACCCTGGGCCCCAGATTTCTGAGCCGTATAGCACTGCAGGTTGAACCTTAAATTTAAATAGTTCAACTGCAGGAGACACGGCCTTACTTGTACTTTGACCTTGCTCTCTAAGAATGGGTTTTGTGTTCTGGCTAAACATCATCTTGCATTTTTCCAGTTGGGCTTTCCAGGTAAAATTGGAGTCCAGGGTTACCCCTAGATATCCAAAGTGTGGGACTGATTCCAATTTTAATCCATTTAAAGTTAGACAGCCCTTGTCAGTCTTAGTTGGATTTAGGACCATACATTTTGTCTTTTTCCCATTTATCTCCAATCCTTTCTTAATGCAGTAATCATTAAAGGAGTTTAAAAGAGCTTGGAGACCTTTTTTTGTCTGGGAGATCAAAATAGTATCGTCAGCAAACAATAGGGAAGTAACTTTTTCGCCATTCAACTTAGGAGAGTCGTTTTTACATCTCTCCAAGTGTGAAGGGATGTCATTCGCAAATAGCGAAAACAATGTGTGGGCCAATACACAACCCTGGCGCACACCACGTTCGATCGGGATTTTGGGAGTTAATTCACCTTTAGGGCCCCATCATACTCTGGCAAAATTGCCTCTGTGGAGTTCTTTTATTTGCGCTATCAGGGTTGGTGGCATCCCTACTAAACTTAATGATTCCCACAATAAATTACGTGGGACTAAATCGAACGCCGCCCTTAAGTCGACGAACGCGACGTATAGTTGTCCCTTTTTAATCTTGATATACTTCCAATAAAGGCAACAAAAGCGGAAAATTTGATCAATGGTACTAACTTTGGATCTAAATCCCGCTTGGTATCTAGACAAAATTGCCTTTTCGTTCAGCCAATCATTAACGCGAAATAGGATATGTCTTGAATAGATTTTTTGTAATATATCCATAAGGCTTATTGGGCGATAATTTGAGGGGTCCATCCTGTCACCTTTCTTATATATTAAAACAATTTCAGCCCCCTTCCAGCTCTCTGGGAAGTCTAGACTCCGGGATAGCTCGTTACACAGATGGTTAATGTATGGAGCCCAAATTTTTAATTTGTGCTTGTACAAGTCTCCCGGAATCTTGTCTAGCCCAGGGGCTTTACCAGACTTAATCTGGGTTATTGCCAATTCTGTCTCACCTAGAGTAAAATCCAGGGTATTCCCCGGAATAGCATTACTTGGGGTTCTATCTAAAATGGGTGCCTCATATTCCTTGTAAAGGTTAGAAAAATGGTTTACCCATGTCTGTTCGTCTAAGTAGACGTCCTTGACCACTCTGCCTTGATGGTTCCCATTCGCTATCAGCCTCCAGAAGGCTATGTTATCTCGTGTTTTTGCTGCATGCAGCAGATCTGCCCATTTTGCTTCCTCCCATGCCATTTTACATGTCTTTTGGACCAATTTATAATTATTCCTGGCTGACATAATGTCTGGTTGAGCCTTCGATTTTATCGCAGTTAAAAGTGCCCTCTTGGACTCCCTACAGTCCTTATTATACCAGGGTTTGCTATGGGGCAAATTTTGTGTTTTCTGCTGCCCTTTCTTCTGCATTTTGGTAACTAGGGGCTTTAAGGCATCAAATTTTTTTTGATGTAATTTCATAAAAAGACCACCACTCCCCTCATTTGGGGTGTCATTTAAATATCCTCCAAAGATGCTAGCAAAGAGCTTATAAATTTCTACTATAATTTCACCATTGTCCAGTATTAGTGGCCATTTGAGGGAACGTCTATTATTGCTAATATGTATCTCATTTTGGTCACCGTTGGTTACTTCTCCAGTCGAAGGGAAAACTGCGTCTCCTAATAGGGAATCCTCGATCTGAAGGGCTAGAGGGAAATGATCACTTTCTAATCTTTCTATTACCTCCATGTCAAGAAGGAATTCCCATGATGACACTGAGGCAATAATGAAATCTATATTACTTTTGTAGTTCCCTCTATAGAAAGTAGGCTTTTTCTTAATATCTGATGGTAACCGTCCATTACACGCTCTAATGCAATATTCGGCACATAGTCTATTCATTTGGAGGGCCAGGGGGCAACATTTAACTGTTTTAATGTTATCTAAAACAGGGATCCCATTTGCCTCATCTTCTTCTAAGAAGATGTCACTGAACCCCACTACGGGCTCAAAATTGCAATTAAAATCCCCTGCCATGATCACATAATTCTCTCTAGTATCCAGGTTACCCAATAGAAGATCAAGATGGGTTAATAAGGAAGATTCTTTTGCAATGGGTGTTGGTCTGTTGTAAACGTTCACCAAATAAAGTTTTTTCCCTTTACAAACATTGATTTTCAAAATCAGTATGTCAGGGGAGTTGGTATCCACCACTTCTATATTCACTTTTAGGTTAACTTTTACCCAGATCAACAACCCTCCTGAGGGTCTCCCACTCCTGGAGGGAATCGCACTGGTACCATAAGATTTGTAACCTAGCCTGTGTGTAATTTCAACTGACCAGGTCTCTTGCAACATGCAAAAATCAAAGGTGTCAATAAAACTTGACCATTCCGGGTCCCTTAGATTTTTTTAAACCCCAGCTATATTCCAAGAAACCAATTTTATTGACTGCCATGATTCCTGAGTTTTTTGCGTCAGTACATTTCCCACCACCTCAGGCACTATGAAATGGCATTCTTGGCTAGTTACATCAGATTCTAAAGACATCAAATCATTTTGGAGTACAACACTTCCCCTTAGTGTTGGACTATCCCCAGTTATAGGTACCAACACAGGTAATACGGTTACATCCTCCAAAAATGTGGTTTAATTAGTGTTAACACCAGCTCTTTGAAAACAGGGTTCGCTTCCTATTCCCCCCCCCCCCAACAATTTGACATTCAACAATTCATTTCCATCCAGCCCCCCAGACGTTTGGCATCAATCACAGTCATCAAGACCGCTGAAAATGTCAAATCTGTTAATGGTTTCTAAAGGGGTGAAGGGCTTTAGGTGGTCCATTCTTCTGTTAGGTTTGTTTTGCCTATATGGGACACAATTCCAACCAAAAACATCAGGTGCAGGTACAGGGTTTAGAGGATAAAAGGGCTCCATAGGATTAGGTCTAATAAGTGTTTGCATCATTTGTTGTGTATTACCAGCCCTCTGCATAACTGATGGGTAAGAACAGGATGTGATTTGAGATGTTATATGAGAGGTTGGTTGTTGCTGGGAGGGAAAAAACACAGACCTAGGGTAAAAGTATGTCAATGGTCTGGGTATTATGCAGTTATTTGTGATGCCCGGGGGCCAATTTAGTACAAATTGGACTGCATTGGGATCCCTAAAATTTACAACCACCACGTCTCCCTCGATGTTTTTTGGTCTGCTTCCCAACCATTGGAGGCGTCGGACATGGACAATTTCTCCATTTATGTGAGGTGCTATTGGCCTGTATAGACTTAGCCAATGCATGATCTTATTTTTTAGTTGTGCAAAGCCCTCCCTCTTGCTAGTTGGTAACACCGGAACCCCTGTTAAGACTACCACAAAGGGCACTGCCTCTGGTGGTAATTCAGGATTTGGGACCGGTTTGGGCCTTCCCCATCTTGGCTTTTGTCCCCTCACTTCCGTCGATTGGCTTTCATTTGGAATGCTAGCTACGTCATTAGATGGTTTAGTTATGACAGTGGCTGGCTTAGAAGCCGATTTGTTTTGTGGGTTTTTTGGGGGTGGGATTAGTTGAACAGTTGTTGTAGTGTTCCCTTTGGGCACCAAAATAGAGGGATTCGCCAACAGTGTGGAACTTACTGATGGAGCTGGGGCGACTGGGCTGGGCTTAGTCACGCTAGATGTTTTGTGCGTTACTAAGTTCAATGTTTTTGAAATCAATTCGCCCTTATTTCCCAGTGCACGCTCAAGTGAACTTAGTCTTGATTCTACTTCAAGCAGCCTCTCCAGGATCGATGCAGAGTAGGTGTTAATTAAGTTTTCAATAGAATCTAAAGTAGCAGAATCACGAGCTATAATGGGCGCCTTAGACTGCACAGAGACTTCCATAATGTCCTCCGTGTCTATGGCCACTGCAGTAGATGGCTGAGATGCAATGGTGATAGGCCCTTCATTAGCAGCTGGGGTAATAACTGTGCTGGCTACAGGAGCTTTAGCCTTTTTTCCGAAGTCCGAGTGACTTAGTTTTAATTGCGCTTGAACCCCCCCTTTACGTCGTTTTTTGCACGGAGGTGGCCCATGTACCCTTAAGGCTAGCGTGGGTTTCTTTACTCTACTACGCACTACTTTTGATGGTATGGGAGTGGGAGGTCTTAAAACATTAGGGGTGCTCGTATGTGTAATGACATCAAGACCAATCGTGTCCATCAGTGATGTGATCAGTAATGTCAAATGAGATGTCATCAGTGATGTATTCAGTGATGTCATTTGAGATGTCATCAGTGATGTCATTTGAGATGTCATCAGTGATGTCATCAGTGATGTCACTGACCATGTCATGAATGATGTAATATGTGACATCATCAGCAGTGGATTGCTGGTGCGCGATATATAGTTAGCGCAACTAACTATATATGGAATTTCAATGGTTTTGTGTGAGTAAAATAAGGTTTTGTAAATGCGAATTCCTATCAATATATGGTCTATAACCTATGGTTTTTTAAGTGAATATATATATATATATATATATATATATATATATATATATATATATATATGTATCTCAAATCCTGTATTATGACGCCTCGTACACTCCACGCGGATTCAAAGCAGGACACGGACCCAATTTCTTTTTGTGCCTCAAATGTTTATTTCGGCCAGATGTCTGAGACGCGTTTCGCAGCGCGAACGCCGCTTGTTCACTCGACAATCACATTTGAGCGCGAAGGCTTATTTAAAGTGACAGTGCTATGTGATACTATGACCACGTGATTACTCAAGTCATAGACATGAAAGAAATACATAACAATCCAATGTGATCCTTGTGAAATACATTTGGCGTTGGTTAAAATCTTTGTACTTAATACATGTAAAATACATTAGTACATAGCTAGATTATCTAAATCCAAGATTTCATCAAACAATAAATTACTGTTTATCAGATCATGTTAAATTTATGTAAAATACAATAATCCTTTGACCCTTTGCCTCGCCAAGTATGTTTCTGTTGATTGTACATTCTTTTTTCATGCTAATCGACAAAGAAAAGTTATTTAAAGTGCTCAGTGATAGGTGCTTCCACTTGATTAAAAAAGATATCCAGTATCTTACTCATCATTTGTTACTTTTCATATATTCGTTCACTTTACCATTTTTTAAGTTTTGATGTACCATTTCAAATATAATTACATATTCTTTACCAGATCTTACATCCTGTTACATATATTTTATCTATCCATCTATTTTCTTTTCTACTTTTTTACTTTTTTACTATATACATGTGCACTTCATGTTTGTGATAAACTTCCTCATATGTCATGTTGTCATGCTTTGCCCTCATGTGTATTCATAATGTTTTTGTCACTCTCCTTCAACATCAATTTTTTGTATTTGGTCCACCTTAATTTCAATGCTGATCGTTGATAAGGCATTGAATAAAATGTCAATAAAATATTCCTAAAATATTTACATCCTCCTGTATAATTCATATATGTACAACATATTTACAATATATAAAAATTAATAGTATAGATCATGGGTGTTATACCAAAATTGATGTGTTTTTTATTATTATTAGTCTTCTTGGAGCATTAGATCTAATTCTTTTCTTTATCTTATCCTGTGACATACATTTTTTGATTTATTTACATGGTTATTCTAGGACAAACACGTGTACATATCCTCTGTAAGGTTCAATCCATGGGGGTGTTTCGAATCCAACAGAAGGATATACCGTGTTTCTAGTTTACGTAGCTTATTTTCTCGGTCCCCACCCCTCCTATTGGGGGATATTGCATCTATCAAATAGAACGTTAACCCTTTATTGTTTGATGCATGATGCTTTCTGAAGTGGCGAGCCACTGGATACGTATTATCCATATTAGTTATGGCTCTTAGATGTTGCAGTATACGTACATGGGCCTGTAGTTTACTAGACCCCACATAATTCAACCCACAAGGGCAAGTTAGTACATATACTGTATAATCGGTTTTACAGTTTAGCATTTTGTTAATCACATAGGGTTTGGTTCTAAAGGGACTCAAATAAGTTTTTGTATTTACACCATGTGTGCAGGCTTTGCAGGTTGGACACCGTTTAAACCCCTTCAGATTCTGATACCAGGAGGGTTTGCCAATAATTTTTGGATCTGACACCACTAGTGCATCCCTCATTGAGGGACCTCTGCTGTATGTAATGGACACCCTCTGCGGTAGCAGGGGTCCTAGTACTGGATCACTTAGGACTGTGGGCCATGCATCTGGAATAATTTTTTGTATGGTTTTATGTTGTCTGCTGTATCCCACAACTAAACGAAAATTATCCACTTCCAGATCCTCTTGGCTTGGCTGTGAGCCTGCTTTTGTCTGGTCAGAATTCTTAACAGTTTTACCAGCTAATAATATATCTCTCTCAATTAAGTTAGTTTTAGCTATAGCCTGATTTATAGTTTTCTTAGGGTAACCCCTGGCTAGGAATCTCTCCTTACTCTCCTGTTGGGCAAACTCTAAATCTTTCTGGGTACTGCATATCCTCTTTATCCTTAGCATTTCGCCGTAAGGAATACTTTTCACTAAATGGAGGGGATGTGAACTCGAGGCATGCAGTAGGGAGTTCCCTGCCGTTTTCTTTCTGTGTAATTTGGTTTGTAGGGTGTTATCAATTACAAACACTTCCGTGTCCAGGAAACTCACCTTCGTTTCACTGATTTCGGCCGTGAATTTTAAATTAAGATGATTGTTATTTAATTCATCCATAAAGATTTCTGCCTCTCCTTTTGTTCCGTGCCAGATTACAAATAAGTCATCTATAAATCTTAGCCATAATTTGACTTTTGTTCTTACAGTGTTAGCATGCGTTCCTCCCAGGACCAGTTCCTCCCATTTGCCCATATGCAGGCATGAATAGCTTGGGGAGAAACTGGCCCCCATGGCTACGCCTTGTATTTGGCAGTACAGTAGATGATTGAACATAAAAATATTATTATGTAAACAGAATTTGATCATTGATACCAGCATTTCATTATGTTGTTGAAACATGGGGGTCCTGTTACATAAATAATATTCTATTGCTTGCAGGCCATCTTCATGTTTTGTGCTAGTATATAAAGATGTTACTTCTATGGCCATCATGATATATTCGCTGTTCCACTGAAAGTCCTTTATCTTATTTAAAAAGTCACTGGTATCCCTTACATACGACTTTAATGACTTGACATATTCTTGGAGGAAGAAATCCACATAGACTGATGTCTTTTCCAGTAAGCTGTTTTTTGCACTGATAATAGGACGTCCCGGTGGTTTGTTGCAGTCCTTATGTACTTTAGGTATAAAGTAAATCGTTGGCACTGTTGGACTCTCATTTTTTAAGTATTTATACTCATTATCACTGATGAGATTTTTGCTTCTCCAACTTGATAGTTTTTTATAATATATTTGGTACATTTCCTTCAGTTTGCCAACATCAGTCCTGGAATAACATTGTCTATCGTTTAACTGTTGCATGGCCTCTTCATGTATTCTTCATAGGGCCACAATACTATGTTTCCCCCTTTGTCGCTGTTACGGATTATTACCTCCTTATTTGCAGAGTGTTTTTTCATCAGCTGGAAATATTTGTGATCTTGGTTTCGATGTTTTTGCATGACAGTACTTGTGCCAATTTTTTATTTAGTTTTTTTATTTTTTGGGATACTATTTCATGAAATGTGTCTATTGCATCATGCAACATTATTGGGCAATACTTTGATTTTGGTTTGAATCGTGTCAAACCTGCTCCTTTGCTTCGTGGTGTTGCTGCTCTTTGTGTTGCAGAACTGATTTGAACACTGTCCTCATTCCATAAATCCTCCAATTCTTGTTCCATGTCTAACTCTTGAGATGGTGTCATGGGTAGACAGATTTCCTCTATTTCAAGTGAGGATTTCTTCATGGCATATAGTTTTTTTAACTTTAACTTTCTCACTCCTTTATACACATCCATCCGGGTGTTAGGATAGTCAAAGTTGTTTGGAGGACAATATGATAGGCCCAGACTCAAGGTGTTCTCCTCTCCTTGTGTTAATTTCAATTTAGACAAGTTGACTATTGTTCGTTTGGTTTCTTTTTCCAGTAAGACCTTTTCCTTCGGGGCTGATTTTGATTTGGCTGTTGCCCTGTGTTTTGCTGTATTGCGCCTTTGTTTGCATTTGTGGTTTGCCCGCTTCCGTTTGTCTGCGAGCGTGTCATTGGTCTTAAAGCTGCCATTCTTTGAGCGGCTAAAATCTCCATCTCTTCCTCCGGCGATGGTGTCACATCTGCTGATGTTATGGGCGCATTTCTCAACTCTGAGTCATCCTCGCTGTTGGACGTATATTGGTCACTGGATATGGCTCCCGCCTCTTCCCCTGTGGGTCTTGACCGGGCGCTGACTGTAGGACCTTTGCCTCGCCCCATTTTCTGCTGTTGTTGGTTTTTTCGTATATTGTCGAATTTTCGGGCAAAGGTAAAAATTTGACCTACTTCATAGTCAACCTTGTCACGTTGAAATTTATGTGTTTTTCTGTCTTTTATTTTCTCTTCCTCCTTTTTTAGTCTGGTAGCTATTTCTTTTCTAATGCGAGCTATTTCTTCCTCTTGGCCCATATTGGCTAGCTCTTCATTGATAGTGTCAATTTCAGTTAACAGGCGTGCCCTGTCAATATCCGCATATTTTATTAGCAGTAATGTAAGTCTCTTTGAGGAGTCAAGATTAACTTCTGCCCATTCACGCATCAATCCTAGGTTAGGTTCCTCATAAGTGGGTGCTGTTAAAATGCGGAGTCCTCTAGGGATCCTTCCCACCTCTATATAACTTTGGAGGGATCTTGACTCCCACCACTTAGACATTTCAAGTTTCATTTTCTTTTCAAGTTGTTTCATTTTTATTGCCACAGAATCTGGTACATTAGCTATATTCCTTTCTTTGGGTCTGGTACCGCTGCTGGTTGCAGGGACGTCTTTAAACATTCCCACTGCAGCTGCCTCCATCTCTTTTACTGTGTCGCTCGACATCTTGGCTATTGTTCACAGTTAATTAGTACGACCTGTGTGTTCTGTAAACGCGGGTCCGCTTCATGTATTTTTTACGCGCTTACTCGACGGTCGCCTTGCACAAACTCCTTCTCCCCGCAATGCCACCTCTGAACTGTACCTTCGACGGTCACGACCTCCGGGCTCCTTGCTTTCTGTGAGCGCTAATCCACCCTCGCGTCTAGCCGGTGTCCTTGCGCCGTTCTCCGTCTTCCAGGTACGTTGCTTCCACTCTCGGTGCAGGGGGGGCTGCAGTATTTCCTTCCCAGGATAGTCGTCATCCGCCGGGAGAACCGGAAGGTTTTTTCAGTGAATATATATATATATATATATATATATATATATATATATATATGTATATATATATATATATTTATATATATATTACCTACTGGCGGTCGCCAGTAGGTAGTTATAGTTAGGATTATTTTGTATAGGGAATCCGCAACATTCTATTGGGAATAATTTTGGCGCCGGTTGAGAGATCTACCTGAAATTTTCCTCAAATTTGCCTCGCGGCGCTTCGCTCCTTCCCTGAAAGTTTGGGGGGATTTTCAGTGAATTTTCAAGGTTTTGTAAATGCAAATTCCTAACTATATATGGTCTATAACCTATGTTTTTTTCAGTGAATATCAATATATATATGTATTTATGTAAGTATGTATATATATATTTATGCATATATATTACCTACTGGCGGTCGCCAGTAGGTATATATAGTTAGGATTTTTTCTCTATGGGATTTTTGAAAATTCTATGTCTAATAACTTTGGCGTTTGTGGACGGAATTGGCTGAAACTTTCAGGAAAATGGGACATTCAGTTTCTGAGCAGCCCCTGACAATTTGGGGGGGTTTCATCAAGGGGGGCCGAGAAAAAAGGGGGGTCCCAAAACGCGTTTTTCCCATGTTAATTTCCATAGGGCGGTTGGCCTCACTTTTAGCTCGAACGGCTGAATGGTTTTGCACAAAACTTGGCAAAATTGTAGGGACTGTTAGCCCGATGTGCCTTTGCTAGGTCTCAATATATGTGCTCCAGTGGATTTTGAGTAATTTAGGTTCAAAAAAAGATATATATCTGGGCGGAGCCTAACCACACATCTGATCTGATTGGCTGTCAGCACTTCATCCAAGAAGTGTTGGCAGCCATCTTGGGACCAATATACATGATAGCACCTCATTAAAAAGCATTGTAGTTAATAGAGGGTTTTAGGACTTTAGTTACATTATAAATCATTTGTTGATGGTACCATACTCGTTTTAGGAATTGTGGTGGGTTCTAAGGTGATTTTACCATGTGAAAAAACCTTCTGCTGTGATATCATGAATATTGTTTGAAAAAAAACTAATATCTCATGATTTTCCCACAGTGGTTTGGAAGGGGATCTATAAGCTAAACTGAAAGCATATTTTCTGTAAATTCACATTATCTTTCTCAGTCATGTGAAAATTAAGTCTGACATTCTCAGTAAAACATGTACATCGAACAAGGACAGAGACTGTCAGTTGATTCCTTTGTGTTCTACTGCAGCCTCCTAGAGTGTTCTAAAGAACAACTAGAGTGCTAACAGTCCTACTTATTACAAAGGTATGGCACACCTGAAGCCATCTTGATTGGAATAAAGTGGTAACTCTTAAAACATTTAATTTAAAAAGAAACAACCTGAGGGGGTATATTTTGCCATAGAAAGTAGGATTAGTGCTGCAGAATGAAAAATTAGGGCACATTTTGAGTGACTTCTCAAATCCTTTTCTATTTCATTAAAACATTCTGACATGCAGTCTCCCAAAATGGCCACCAGAGACAAAAGATCCCAAATGTAGCCCAAATATCACCCAGATGTAGCCCAAGTATAGCCCAATGACAGAATGTCCCAGAGTGTTCTAAAGAACAACTAGAGCGCTAACAGTCCTACTTATTACAAAGGTATGGCACACCTGAAGCCATCTTGATTGGAATAAAGTGGTAACTCTTAAAACATTTAATTTAAAAAGAAACAACATGAGGGGGTATATTTTGCCATAGAAAGTATGATTAGTGCTGCAGAATGAAAAATTAGGGCACATTTTGAGTGACTTCTCAAATCCTTTTCTATTTCATTAAAACATTCTGACATGCAGTCTCCCAAAATGGCCACCAGAGACAAAAGAGCCCAAATGTAGCCCAAATATCACCCAGATGTAGCCCAAGTATAGCCCAATGACAGAATGTCCCAGAGTGTTCTAAAGAACAACTAGAGCGCTAACAGTCCTACTTATTACAAAGGTATAGCACACCTGGAGCCATCGTGATGGGAATAAAGTGGTAACTCTTAAAACATTTAATTTAAAAAGGAACAAAATGAGGGGGTATATTATGCAATAGAAGGTATTATTAGTGCTGCAGAAAGAAAAATTAGGGCACATTTTGAGTGACTTTTCAAATCCTCTTCTGTTTCATTAAAAAATTCTGACATGCAGTCTCACAAAATGGCCACCAGAGACAAAAGAGCCCAAATGTAGCCCAAATATCACCCAGATGTAGCCCAAGTATAGCCCAATGACAGAATGTCCCAGAGTGTTCTAAAGAACAACTAGAGCGCTAACAGTCCTACTTATTACAAAGGTATGGCACACCTGAAGCCATCTTGATTGGAATAAAGTGGTAACTCTTAAAACATTTAATTTAAAAAGGAACAAAATGAGGGGGTATATTTTGCCATATGAATTATGATTAGTGCTGCAGAAAGAAAAATTAAGGCACATTTTGAGTGACTTCTCAAACCCTCTTCAATTTCATAAAAAAATTCTGACATACAGTCTCCCAAGATGGCCACCAGAGACAAAAGAGCCTAAATGTAGCCCAAATATCACCCAGATGTACCCCAAGTATAGCCCAATGACAGAATGTCCCAGAGTGTTCTAAAGAACAACTAGAGCGCTAACAGTCTTACTTATGACAAAAGTATGGCACACCAGAAGCCATCTTGATTGGAATGAAGTGGTAAGTCTGAAAACACTCAATTTAAAAAGGAACAACATGAGGGGGTTAATTTTGCCATAGAAAGTATGATTAGTGCTTCAGAAAGAAAAATTAGGGATCATTTTGAGTGACTTCTCAAATCCTCTTCTATTTCATTAAAAAAATTCTGACATGCAGACTGAAACATGCACTTTGAATACCAGCAGCAGACGTCCCTGGTGAGCAGTAGCTTTACTACAGTGATCTAATGTGCAACTAGAGTGCTAACATTCAGAATTTATGGCAAATGTGTGACACATCTGAATGCCTTCTTGATGGAACCAAAGTAAACAAGCATTGAAAATGCAATAGATCTCACCCTCGTTTAAGTTAAAGCCATTCTGTTTGTAATGAGGTGGCTTTTTAGCTTTGCTTTTATTAGTGTTTTTTCAACTTTCATGTAAATAACATGCATCTGTATGCATATAAGTATATGTATGCATGCATTTATGTTTGTATTTATATAGATATACAGATGATATATGTTTATATATGTATGTATATATATATATATTCACTGAAAAAACCATAGGCTATAGACCATATATAGTTAGGAATTAGCATTTACAAAACCTTGAAAATTCACTGAAAAAACCATAGGTTATAGACCATATATAGTTAGGAATTAGCATTTACAAAACCTTGAAAATTCACTGAAAAAACCATAGGTTATAGACCATATATAGTTAGGAATTCGCATTTACAAAACCTTATTTTACTCACACAAAACCATTGACATTCCATATATAGTTAGTTGCACTAACTATATATCGCGCACCCAGCAATCCACTGCTGATGATGTCACATATTACATCATTCATGACATGGTCAGTGACATCACTGATGACATCACTGATGACATCTCAAATGACATCACTGATGACATCACTGATGACAACATCCAGTGACTGTATGTTTCTGTAAAGTTAAAATATGTCTTACATATTGAAGAATGAGTGGATGTATAAGTGTCTGGATGAAGGATTTAGTAGGTGCATGACTGACTGTATGAGTGAGTGATTAAATGTGTCTCACTGAGTGCATGGGTTAGTGACTAAACTGTCTTAATTTGTGCATCATTATGTCTGTTGTTCTGCAAACTGTTGCATGTGTTGATAAGTAGCTATATGAGTAACTATATGGGTTATTGATTGGTTGCCCAAGTATTTGTATGGGAGACTGAGTGTGTGTGTGGGTGGCTGGGAGGTGTATGACTCTGTGCATAGATGTGTGAGCAGTTGATTCACTAGATGTATGGTTTCAAAAGTGCATGTGGAAACAGCTGCATGGGCGGTTGACTGTGTGCATGAGTGTATTGGTGAGTGAATGGATATCTCAGTGCTACATGTCAAAGTAAGTACATATGTAAAACACAGTACATGTGAGAGTTGACATGTATAAATAACTGTGCATAAGAGCCAGTGAATGTGTGAGTGGCTGTATGGATCATTGTGAACTTGTATCAGGGATTGTATAAGAGAGTAAATATGTGTTAGTATATGTTTGAATAATTAAAGTTTGTATAACTGTATAGTTGAGGAAATGGAGGTGTGATTGATTCTTTGCATGACTGACTAGGTGTGTGAGTAACTCCATGGATGAGTGACAGTCTGTGAGTGTCTGTTTACACTGATTGTATCTAAGGTTATATTAGAGTCTGAAGAGGTTCATCGTAATATCACACGAATGATATCATCAGTGATGTGATCAGTAATGTCAAATGAGATGTCATCAGTGATGTCATTTGAGATGTCATCAGTGATGTCATTTGAGATGTCATCAGTGATGTCATTTGAGATGTCATCAGTGATGTCATCAGTGATGTCACTGACCATGTCATGAATGATGTAATATGTGACATCATCAGCAGTGGATTGCGGGTGCGCGATATATAGTTAGTGCAACTAACTATATATGGAATTTCAATGGTTTTGTGTGAGTAAAATAAGGTTTTGTAAATGCGAATTCCTAACTATATATGGTCTATAACCTATGGTTTTTTCAGTGAATATATATATATATATATATATATATATATATATATATATATATATATTTATATATATATTACCTACTGGCGGTCGCCAGTAGGTAGTTATAGTTAGGATTATTTTGTATAGGGAATCCGCAACATTCTATTGGGAATAATTTTGGCGCCGGTTGAGAGATCTACCTGAAATTTTCCTCAAATTTGCCTCGCGGCGCTTCGCTCCTTCCCTGAAAGTGTCGGGGGATTCGTCAAGCCAGGGCCGAGATAAAAGGGGGGTCCAAAATGTGTTTTCCCCATGTTAATTTCCATAGGGCGGTTGGACTTACTTTTAGCCCGAACGGCTGAATGGATTTCCACCAAACTTGGCAAAATTGTAGGGACTGGTAGCCCAATGTGCCTTTGCTATGTCTCAAGATATGTGCTCCAGTGGATTTTGAGTAATTTAGGTTCAAAAAATATATATATCTATAAGCGCGCCCCAGTACGCGCACCGGGGTGCGCACCAGCGCGCTACGCGAGTTCGCGAGCAGAACGCTGATTGGCTCTCGGGTGTCTTTCAACGTTCCAAACAGTCCGGAGCGGCCGCCATCTTGTGTCTCGGTAGGATCGAGACACAAGAGGTGGCAAAAACAAAGGGGGAAATGACCAAAAGGGGGCAGGGTAGACCCCCCTGACCCCCTAGGTTTGATGTGGGGGCCATAAAAGGACCCCGCAGGGCAAAAAAAAGAAAAATTCGAATTTCGCGGGGGAGCGCCCGGTACGCGCACCGGGGAGCGTACCATGGGGAAAACCCAGTGAAACAGTAAAATAATAATTTAAAGTGCTTACAGGTAGGGCAGCTCTGAATAGAGTTGTTGTGTTGTGTGGGTGATTTAAGTACCAACATGTAGGTACCAATGCAGAGTCTTAAATTTAATGTACACTCTCTCTTTTGTAGATATCTTGCATGTTGTTACAGAGGTTATTGTGGTATATGGAATCCATACCATAGTCTGTCAGGAAAGCAGAAACAGATCCTTTAAGTACTCCCTGAGAAGGCCTAGGGGATCATCGGTAGTCTATCCTGCTCCCTTATGATGTTATCAAGTATTACTTTTACTCTCTTCTGAATCTACGCGAAATTGGCGGTTACATGGTGCATTAGAGACAGACAGTGAGAGAAAAGAGGCAGGAGATGAAAAAGAGATGTCAAATACACATTGGAGATAATATAGTGGGAGAAAGGAAGTAACTATGAGCAAACTTACTATGCAACACAAAAAAGTTGCACATTATACTTCATGAATTACATATAAAAATGAAAGTCTCAAACAATTTTTAATTTTTAAATATAAATTTATTCTTCAGTATTTTCAAAATTTTATAAAACTTCCAACATCAGATTGTCTGGAATGTCCTCATAATTTTGATTGCCTGATTCTATTGTTTCCAAACAGTCAATTAATTCTTGGTCCAATCAGTCATCCATGAAATCCAAGTCATCTATATTTTCTTCAGGATTGTTCTCAACCATAACTTCGAAAGAAATATTATTGGACTCTTCTTTCCCTTCCATTTTCTTTCTGTAAAATGCATAAAAAATAACTATATCAGTAGAATTAGGGTACTGTTGGGTTTAAGTTCAGACAGGTACTTCTGAGTTTTTAATAGTGAAGTAATTTTTGGGCAGTGTATGGTTTCAGGCAGGAAGTAGAACTATTAAAAAGTGCATGTGATGAAGCCTAAGTAAATTCATAATTATACCAGAGAAGCCTAACTCAATCCATAACTATAACAGAGAAGCCTATCTCAATCTATAACTATAACAGAGGGACAGTAAATAACTATCAGAAAACGTTTTTCCAAATTAACTTAAAGTGTACAACATAGTTCCCCTTACAAATTAACAACTTACCTTTATCAAAGCAGTTGAAGTTTTGAGTGAAAATCCTTTCCAAATGTACCTCAGGTAGTACTAGTCAAAATGGCTGTGTTTCCCTCTCATTTTTCATATATATGCATGTACATAACCAATCAAATGTCAGCATATAAAAGTACAAAATGAAAGTAACATTTTAATTGGTTGTAAATTCTAACACTTTCATATGTGTTTTTGTCATGTAATTTACCTCAGGATATTTAGACAGGGCTACAGCCCAAATGGCGCAATGGAATTCCACCAAATTCGGGAAAATGGTAGGGACTGGTATGTAGTAGGGCCTATTCTATATTTGGTGAAAGGGTCTCCAGTGGTTTTTATGTAAATTAACTTCCAAAATTTTGAGGTAGCGCTTACCGGTGCGCGCTCTGGTACGCGCATCGGGAGCGCTACGGGAGTCCGCCATTTTGCGTTTCGGTAGAATTGAGACACGAGCTGGAGGACAAACAACGTTGGGAATGGGTAAAAGGGGGCACGGTAGACACCCCCAACCCTCTAGGTTTTCTGAGGGGAGTTTAGGAGGCCCATATAGGCCAATAAATAAATAAAAAATGTATTTCGCGGGGGGAGCGCCAGGTACGCGCACCGGGGAGAGTACCGGGGCGCGTACTTTGGTGAAAAATAGTGAAAAAAGTTAGAGTAAGATAATCATTTTGAGTGATCAGAGGTAGGGTAGCCCTGAAAAGAGCTTTTGGGTTTTGTGGCTGATTTAGGTACCTACAAGTAGGTTCCAATGCACAGTTTTACATTCAGGAGGAATATTCTATTCCCCTCATCTGAGAAGTGCACATCATCTCCTCTGTAGATATATTGCATGTTGTAACGCAAGTTATTGTTGTATATTGAACCCATTCCATAGTCTCTCATGTAAGCAGAAACAGATTTATTCACATGTTTCCGTGCTTTCTCAAATTGTGGACAAAATTGGTTGGACCACTTCCATTTCTGTCTTTGACATATATTGAAATATACCAAGGCAGTTTGTGGAAAAAGTGCCATCAATTGACCAAAGGTGTCCTTTAAAAGCATTTCTAGACCTACCCCAGTCAAAGTGCCCAAGTCATTTCTACCACAGTGCACAATTAAGAGGTCAGGGTGTGGCAGATGCAAAAAGGTTTTCACCAATGGTATCAATTGGTGACATCTCAATCCTCTCTGGCCAATCCACTTGATGTCCACATTTGGTAAATCAAGGTTGTGAAAATGTCTGATAGCTGCATACCTTTGAGCCCAGTGGGTGTAGCTATGTCCAATAATCCAGACAGAATACATGGTGAGAGAAGGTTCTGGTGCAGTCAGATGAAGTGTGGTAATGAAATGGCAGTTGGAACAGTAGGAGTTTACAAAAAATAACTGTTGAGTTTCACAAGCAATGATTGGTGGATTCAGATAGTTGAAAACTGAAAGTTAGGGTGCATGGTTGTGTTCTGTGAAAGAAGTAATTTGAATGGTTAAGAAAAAGTCATTTAAAGAAACATTGCACCGGATAAGCTGGTGTATTGAGAGGTCAAACATTCTTTCTGAGTTTATTTGCAACATTGTAGAATAAACGTATGAACCTGAGAGTTCAGTGAGGAGGGAGTTGCTATGGGCTGAGGGGGGAAGGGTGTTGGTTTGAAAATAGTGAGGGAAGAGTTTTTATTAGTTGACATGAGGCATATGTGTGTAGAATTAGAGGTTTTCTGTGCCAGTCATGGTTGCAGTGTCTGGAGTGCATACCTTTTGCTCTGCTGGAGAAAAATTGGTGTGTGTGTCTGACACTGTTCTCATTTTCCCAAAGCATTTGTAAAGGTGAGTAATGATTCATTTAATATAGATAGAGACTTGTATGCTTTATGGAGAAGATTTGGAAGCAGATTGTGTTTTTTTAATGCTGCTTTGTGTCATGTTTTTTGATAATGCTTGGTAAAGAGATTTTGCTGCATAGAGGAATTGTATTTTGTAAAATTGAGAAGTTTCAGTAGTGACATGGAATGCTTGTACAAAGGACCTGTGCTGTGTTTCTTAAATGTGATGTGAAAAACGATTTTGGGGAAAATGAATGGCTTTTACATTTTTGAGAAGGAATAAATAGTGTCTGTATGATTAAATAAATATATTTGAACCTTTCACAATGATGTCACCTGCGTTACCTGAGATTAGGAAGCAGATTGAGCTTCTTTCTTGTTGGTTTGTGTCATGTTTTTTGATAGTGCTTGGTAAAAAGATTTTGCTGCATAGAGGAATTGTATTTTGTAAAATTGAGAAGTTTCAGTAGTGACATGGAATGCTTGTACATAGGACCTATGCTGTGTTTTTAAAATGTTATTTAAAAAACGATTTTGGGGTAAATGAATGGCTTTTATATTTTTGAGAAGGAATAAATAGTGTCTGTCTGATTAAATATATATATATTTGAACCTTTCACAATGATGTCACTTGTGTTACCTCAGATTAGGAAGCAGATTGAGCTTCTTTCTTGCTGGTTTGTGTCATATTTTTTGATAATGCTTGGTAAAAAGATTTTGCTGCATAGAGGAATTGTATTTTGTAAAATTGAGAAGTTTCAGTAGTGACATGGAATGCTTGTACATATGACTTGTGCTGTGTTTCTAAAATGTTATTTAAAAAACGATTTTGGGGTAAATGAATGGCTTTTACATTTTTGAGAAGGAATAAATAGTGTCTGCCTGATTAAATAAATATATTTGAACCTTTCACAATGATGTCACCAGCGTTACCTCAGATTAGGAAGCAGATTGAGCTTCTTTCTTGTTGGTTTGTGACATGTTTTTTTGATAATGCTTGATATCAACATATGCAAGATAGAGGAATTGTATTTTGTGAAATAGTGAGGTTTCAGTAGTGAAATTGAATGCTTGTACATAGGACCTGCGCTCTGTTTCTAAAATGTTATTTAAAAAACGATCTTGGGGTAAATGAATGGCTTTTACATTTTTACGTTATGGCTCTCATATGTTACAGGATTCTCAATTTCAGCTTATTTTTTGTATTGCCAATGTGTAGCTTTTCACAGCCACATTTTAAAGCATAGGTGACATAATCTGTATCAAACGCAATCCTTTCCTTGATTAATACTTCATGGTCCTTAAATGTTCGATAGCTCTTGCAATTCAGTCCATATTTAAATGTTTACAAGAATTGCATTTTGTGAAACCCTCCATGTTCTTTGTTAACCAACTCCCTTGTCCTTGATGGTCTTGCAGATGCACATAATGACTTGATGTTAAAATGTCTCCCAGGGATTTCACTTTTTTTGATGTTACTTGTGGTCCTCTCTTAACAATCTCCCCAAGATGTTCATCATTCTTTAAAACATGCCAACTTTTCAAAAGAATTCCCCTAATATTTGACTGAGTCTTGTTATATTCAAAAAATAATCTCTTCACTGTTTGACTATTCCCATTTCATAGTTGTATGAATACAATGATTATACTGGAGGTAGCATGAGGGGTAATTGGCCCCCAAGGACCCTCAAGAGCCAAGGGGACTTAATCCCCCAACTAGTAGTGCCCAGGATTTGCAGAGTGGTCGATAAAGGGGACGTGGCCACCAAAATCCTCTCAGCAAACCCGCAGTATGGGACATACTGTATGTAAAAGTAGGGGAAGTTCACTGGGAAGCCCACCCCCAGGACATAGTAGTTTCCTTGCCAGCAACGGCGCAGGCAAGGAAACATGTTTTTTCTCCTGTCTGGTGGGAGCATTTTAAACTATCCTGCAAAGCAGGAGCAAATACAAAGTCTGCTCCCAGGAGGTGGAAGCCTTAAAAATGCTCCTGCTGGCTGGGAACAGACTTGAGATCTGTTTCTCTGCCTGCACTGACTCAAGCAGTGAAACTGGGTCTGGTGGCTCAGTGGACTAATGGGTCCACTACACAGGCCTGTGTTCGACCTCATGGTCACAGGTTCAAATCCTGGCAGGTCCACTGAGCCTTTCATCCATCTTAGGTTGATAAAATGAGTACCATTGACTGGGGTAACAATAAACATCTGTTATTCCGTGCCAAGATGCCTCTGGGTGAACATGCGCTTTACAAATACATATGTTATGTTATATACCTCCTGCACAGAGGAAGCAACAAATATAGCTGCTTCCTCAAGGCAGAAACAATGCTGGCTTCAGCACCATGCTGGCTGGGGCCACAGGGACCCTGGCCTTTCCCCGCGGCACCCAACACATGCTTGGTGGTGCCCAAGCTTGGCTCCAAAGAACCAATATATTTTAAATGGAGGACCCAGGGGATGGGGTCCCTGGGGCCCCTTGTGCCTATTAAAGCTTGGGGAAGGAGACCACATGGCTCTCCCCATTTTATCATATTTGACCCCGGGGATGGTGTTCCCAAGCGTAATAAGGGTGGGTGATGGGGCTGCATACTCCCCTCTCCTTAAATTTTGGCCCAGGTGATGGGGGCCTTAGGCCCAAGAAGGCTTGGGGAGGGGAACAACCTGTTTAATTATATTTGGCTCCGGGGGATAGGGTCCCTGGGGCCTTCTAAGACTTGGCGTGGGAGGCCACATGCTGCCCCCTTCCCTTTTTATTGGAACTTTCCCCAGAGGATGGGGTCCCCAGGGTCAAGATTCAAGATTTCTTTATTTTGGTTAATAAAAACCATAAAAGCAATGCAAAATTCATTATTACACATGTTAAAATTATAAAGATTATATACATGATTACAGTTCAGTATTTACAGAAATAAAATGTTTAAAATCTTTAATTAAAAAAACAGAATAAATGGGTATAATAAATCCATAAACCAACCGCAATTTAAAACCGTCCACAGTGCATTATTGAATAAATAGGTTTGGTTTTGGGCGATTTCACCCTACAAATGAATTCGGTTAGGGGAGTCTCTTTTTATTTATCCACGCGGCCGCTACCAAAAAACTGCAAAAAACACAGTTGATGGACAGAATGTAGAACAATGTCATAATTCACCCCAGTACAAGGATCTGGGCCTAAATCCATCCACCCATCCATCCATCGCTAACAAAAAACTGGCTACACTGTAGGTGACCTGGACGGAATCAAGCATTTGTAGGTGAAGGAGGGCAGGCCTCACCTGAACAAATTTTAATTCCCGCAGGATTCGGTTGAAATTTTTTTTACGGGCCAACGAGTAATGCTCACAGAACATCAGTAGATGGAGCGTATCCTGTGGGGAAAATGAATCACAGGTACATGGTGAAGTATCTTCTGGAGTCCCCCATTTAGGATAAAGGCCCAACGTAAGGTGAATGAGATTAAACCTAAATCTAACCAGAAGGAAGCGATGGTAGGGCTTGGTCACATACCTCAAGTATGTTTCCATGACTGGGGAGATTGCCAGACTATAGATTGATCTCACTGTTGTTTTCCTAAGTTCAACCTCCTCCCTCTCTAACTCCAACAGATTGCGAAAATTTTGTTTAATCCACCCTACGTCCTCGTTCCTTAGGCCCTGTGGAGATAAATACATTTCCGGAAGCCCTAGCCTATTGCATGCCGCTCTAACATACGAGAGCCAGGGTATTCTATCAGCTTTGTCTAGGGCCACACAGTCCTTGAGTATCAGGTGGTTTAACGTAATCTCCTCGTTCAACCAGGTTTTAACCCATCGTAACAGCGGGGCCATTTTCAGATGATCAGAAACATACCCCAAACCCACTTCACAATGAATGGAAAATGTGGGGGAAGATTGTGGGAGTGACAGGAGTGATCTGATTAACTTATTTTCTATGATTTGGCTCCCGGGTGATGGCACATAGCCCTAGATGTCAGACCCGTATGAGGCAATTGCCATGCACTTTGACTTGTAGATCCTAATCATAGCCTCCATGGGTCTTGCTCTCAGTCTCTTTGAGAAGTTCAGGAGAGCTGTGGTAGATCTTGCAACCACATTACTCTTAAGCTTCAACTGGGGACCCCAGTTCCCCCTTTCATCAAATACAACTCCCAAGTAACAAAAGAAAGGCACCCTTGAAATTTCTGTGCCGTTACATGTGAAGGTTTTGACCTTCATGCTCTTTTTACGTATTCCGGTCACCATTACATGGGATTTTGAGGTGTTAGTTTTTAAGTCCAGTGCTTCCATGAAAGTACCAAAGTGATCTAACAGTCTCTGCAGTCCTATGCCTGTACGTGCTAGTAGGACGGCATCGTCCGCGTACAGGAGGACCGGGATGCCCGACCCGCCCATACGCGGAACGTCCAAAGTGGCCAGGTGTAGGGATTTGCCCAGGGCATTGATGTAGATAGTAAATAGAAGAGGGACCAAAATGCAGCCTTGTCTGACCCCTCTTCCCGAGCTGAATTGTTCAGTACACCGACCATCCCTTGTTACCCTGACGGAAGCCGACAGGTTCTGATGGAGATCACTTAAAAAATTAACCAAGGAGGCATCAAGACCCATATCCCGCAGAATAAACCAAGGTTTTGAACGATTAACCAAATCAAATGCAGAAGATAAGTCCATGAAACCTAAATATAACAATCCCCCCTTCACCACTGTGTATTTACTAATGATAAAATGCAAATTTAGACATTGGTCCATGGTCCCCCTGTGACCTCGAAAACCATACTGCAGATTAGAGAGGATCCCACTCCCTTTGAGCCAATCCCCCAGTCTCTGTAAGATGACTCTGCCCAGAATCTTGACGGCAGAGTCCAGCAGGGAGATTGACCTGTAGCAAGCGGGGTCCCCTCTATTCCCCTTCTTAAAAATCGGAAAAATAATGGATGATGACCAGGAAGACGGGAAACCTGCGGTGGGTATTGCGTTAAAAACATTTGTTGAAATTTTAGACCAAAATTGTGGGTACAGGTTATACAAATCTGCAGGGCCCCCATCGTAGCCCGGGGCCTTATGTTTACTTGTATCTTTTATCGCCCTTTCAACCTCAGAAGTATTAAACTTGATGGGCATAATGTTTCGGGCCACAACAGTGTCAGGGGGAGTTAAGGCCCCATTCTCTGTGTCATAGATGTTTTTAAAGTGCTCAAGCCAGCTCACATCCGCAATTACACAGTCCATGTCTGATTTCCTGTCCTCTGTAAAAAACGACTGATTAATAATGGCCCAGAATTTCTTGCTATCCCTTAACACATCTGTGGATTGCAGACTTTCCTGGGCCTCTTCCTTAATTTGGTGCTTACGTGATGCAAGTGCAGATTTATATTCCTTACGAAGATTCGCCACTAATGCTTTATTCCTGGGTCTGTGTTTCAGTGCTTTAAGTAAAGCACCATGGGCAAGTGAACACATTTTGTCGAACCATCTATGAGCCCTCCCATTGTGTGCGCTATCACCGTACTCTAACTTCTTGGAGATATGCATGCAAACCTCAACATAAGCAGCCACAACCTCGGCCCCTGATGAGATAGGATCTAGGCAGACGGCCATCTTAGCCTCTGTTTCCTGTGCAAGTTCCTCAAAAAAAGCCTCTGGAATGACCCTATCCCACTTAATCTGCCTACCCTGATCCCTTGTCAGCAGGTGCCTTGGTGGCTCAACTCCTAGGTCCCTCTCAGACATGAAGCTACCAAGGTCCACTACCAACAGAACCGGGTTGTGGTCACTAAAGATTGCGGTCACTACCCTATAAGCCAAAGTTTTAGCCAACATCCCAGGAGATAAAAAAATATAATCGATAATGGTATTAGCACACCTACCTATAAATGTAGGTGCTCTGACCTCACCTTTGCCCAATCCTGGTTTGAGTAAGTTTAAATTGGAGAGGAAGCTCTCGAGGGCTTCTCCCTCCTTACTATGCTCAAAATGGGGCATCCCCTCCACATGCGAACCTCCATATCCGTTGTTGTAGCAATCTCCCAAACAGGGATGAATGTTAAAATCTCCCAGAAGAACCATCTCTGGGACAGAAGTGCAATCATGTTTATAAACTGACAAAAAATGTTCTAGGGTAATCAAATGCTCATGCCAAGATGAACCCTCCCTAGAATTATAAAAAATTAATAAGTAAAAAATTCTGATGGTCCGAAATGGACCATTCGATTATAAGGGAGTTCATAGGAGCAGATTCTAGTTTCTTGAATACCCTACCAGATTTAATGAAAACAGGGTAAGCAGACCCCCTTTAGGTCTTCCCACTAATGCGGGTACTGCTGGAGTAGAGAAGCTGAGGTAACCATCCAATAAAAAACTGGACGATGTATCCCAGCTCTCTTGAAAAGCTAGTATATCATACTGTTTAACAAACTTCTGCCAAATAGGATCAGAGGCTTTAGAACTGACTCCCGCCACATTCCAGGTGAGAATTTTACATCGGGACCTCTGTAGGCTAGGCTCCCCCCTGTCCACAGCTAAAGAATCCAGCAGTCAATCGTTCATCTCCATTGGAGTCAAGGGGGAGAAACGATTAGTAAGGCTAATGGCTACTGAGTTTGAGCCATCCTGTAACACAGGGCCAACTGAACTAGAAGAAACTCTAACCACCCTACCAGACAGCTCTCGGCTAGATCTTTGTTGTGCGGTGTTAAAGCACTGCTGGTAAGATGGGCGTGTAATGACACAGACGGGCCCCTCTCGACGTCTCACCAAAGGTTTGCAAGGAGGTCTTGTTGACCTAACCAGGGGATAAAAGAAACCCAGAGGGAGGGGTCTGATCCCATCATTTGTCAAGTCTGAGGCATCCCAGAACAACCTATGTGCACTAGCATAATTGTTAAAATTTACCACAAGACAGTCCCCTGGGATAGTTTTTGTATGGTGCCCCACCCAGCTCACTCTCCTTGCTGCGATAACAGTGCGTGTAATGTTTGTACCTCCACTGCTGAACTCTGCGCAATATTCCCTAGCCAAAACCATCAGGTCATTACTTGTTTCACCCTTACCAGCCCTTACTGGTGGAAGCCCTGTAAAAACAGCCACCAGAGGAGCCGCCTCTGGGGGCAGATGCAAACATTTAGCTCTATAATGAGCCCCACTAGATACTTTATTATTGATGTTTAAACCAGGCCTAGTATGTCCGGGCCCCTCCACAGTGCCCCCATGAACCTGAGTACTCTCACATAAAACTTCCCTATGATTGATGACATTGTTACCACCTGGATCGCTAGTATTACCAGGTGGGCGGTTAGCCAACTTCTCATTATGGCTTGAGTATTGTTTGAGAAGGGTATCAATTTTCTTACATTTAGCTAGTAGACCCGCTACACATTCATTTAAAGTGTCCACTATGTCCTTAGCTACTGCTTCCAGGGCTGGTTCAAGTCTTTTAGCAAACAGTTCTTCCACAATGTCACAAACATGGTCCTTTAAGGTAGCAGCTTGGTGGATAAATTTGCCTTGGACAATTCTCCTCTTGGCACCCATTGCATTAGATCTTCGTCTTCGCATGGTCATGAGCGAGGGGGCCAATGGGGCTGCGGCCTTTCTAGGAGGATGTGGGGGTGGGGGTGGTGGACTTAGAGGAGCAATCAGAAGGGTTGCTGGGCGGGGAGTGTTTATGTTGACTATAGGTTCCAATGTTATACACTGTTTATGTTCAGGGATGGGTGCGGGATCTATAACTGAGTTAATATTAGTAAGTTCAAGGCCAAGTTCCTTTTCAGCATGAGCTATTTCCGTGGTCAAAACCCCCACCGCAGAAGTCAAATATGAGACAATAGAGTCAGATTTCCGAGGAATCTTGGCAACCTTACCTTTCTGGTCGCCTCGACATGTCTGTTTTTGCTTCCCCATAGCAGGTTTTGGTGGGGTGGCCTGACCCGACCTCTGCTGGCCCCTGATGGCCACAGATGGCCTGCCCTCTGCCCGGCGACACGGGAGGAAGTGCCGAGGTTTAAGAGCCTCCGGGCGGAAGTGTGTGCTGCCAAGCGGCGTCCCTGTCAATCAGGGGACACTGGGAAATGAAGTCCGCTATTCGTCCACCCCTCTCAGCGGCCGCGGATGTAATGCGGCGGCAGGGGCAGGCAGCGCTGGTCGCGAACTCCTTGGACCTCCTGTGCGGCGATGCGGTGTGCGGCAGTGACCCCGAGCAGGTAACTCCGTACCCCGCTCCACCGGAGGAAGTGCCGAGGTTTAAGCGCCTCCGGGCAGAAGTGTGTGCTGCCAGGCGGTGTCCCTGTCAATCAGGGGACGCTGGGAAATGAAGTCCGCTATCCGTCCACCCCTCTCAGCGGCCGCGGATGTAATGCGGCGGCGGGGGCAGGCAGCACTGGTCGTGGACTCCTTGGACCTCCTTGGCGGCGATGCGGTGTGCGGCAGTGACCTCAAGCAGGTAACTCCATACCCCGCTCCACCGGAGGAAGTGCCGAGGTTTAAGCGCCTCCGGGCAGAAGTGTGTGCTGCCAGGCGGGGTCCCTGTCAATCAGGGGACGCTGGGAAATGAAGTCCGCTATCCGTCCACCCCTCTCAGCGGCCGCAGATGTAATGCGCCGGCGGGGGCAGGCAGCGCTTGTCGCGGACTCCTTGGACCTCCTGGGCGGCAATGCGGTGTGCGGCAGTGACCCCAAGCAGGTAAGTCCGTCCCCCAGGGTCAATTAAGGGTCAGGGAGGACCCAGCCCTTAATATATGTGTTTTGGCCCCTAGTGATGGGGTGTCTGGGCCTGGTGGTTAATCCTACACTGCGCACGTCAAAAGGTTGTGTGCAGAGGGGAGTTGGCAGCCAGCTGGGTGCTTGCTCACAGGGCCTGGCAGCAAATCTAACCCTGTCGCCAAAACCCCACTATGCATGGCCAAAGGCTGTATGCAGAATGGGGTTCACTGCCAGCGGGAAGTAGGGAGCAGGGCCTGGCTGCAAGACAGGCCCTGCGTCTAACTCCAAGCCACCCATAACCAAAGGCTTGGCACAGCATGGGTTTGGCTGTCTCTGGGTGGTTGCCTGCTGGGAGTAGGATGCAGGGCCTGGGTTCAAACCAGGCCCTGCAACCAACACCATGCCGCATGCAATGAAAGCCTGTGTGCAGCATGGGGTTGGCTGCCTGCAGGGGGGTTACCTCCGAGTCAGTTAGCCACAGGCCACGCCCAGTAGCCAACACCCTGCTGCGCATTGCGAAAGGCCTTACATAGCATTGGGTTGGCAGCCTGTGGGGGGGTTGGCTTTGCGTATGCTAATAAAACATTACTTTACGCTAAAAAAATGCCTATAAATTCACTGAAAAAACAATAATAAATGCAAATAATAACAAATTGTACAAAACATGGCTGTTTGGTTACTCTTAAAAAAGAGGATACACACGTCTTACCATCAATATCCCTCAGTTGAAAATCTTGTTGCTGTACATGAAGAGTAACAGATTAATGCAAGAAGTAATTAAACGCTTTCGCAGTAAAGAAGAAATGAATGAAGTAGGGCATATTTAAATTTTCCACATGTACAAAAGATAGTATGACAACACTTACTGTCAAGATGCCACAAAGAGTGAAATTACATTAATTTACTGAGAATATAATATTATAAATCAGCCTCCACCGCATGCAGAAAATACATTTTGCGTTATTTGGGTAGAGAAAGCCCTACATGGTAGTGAGATTACCTCAATGGAAAACTACTAGGACACTGCCTTAAGATAACAAGCAAGAGTGAAATAATCTGTGGTATTAAGCAAAAAAAATTACAGTGTGTGTAGATAAAAAAAGACACAAATGGATGCAAATTTTAAACCTTCATGAAGCTGCTTTCAAGCAGCTCGGGGTTGAACATCCTATCACAAAGCGCAACAGTTGAAAATCATCATAGGAAGAGAAGAATGAATGATAATGTATACATTGCCCAAATGCCCTAACAGGGTGTCCTGGAACTAGGATTCAAGAGAGTAGACAGCTCGCTAAAGGGACTTCCTAAGCAGATAGGTGAATTACTACAGAGAGCACGTTCCAATATTCAGCAACATCATTAGAAAGGAGAGACCACTCATGCGGATTCTGTAGATCATAGGGATTCTGACAGGATGAGCTTAGGCAGAGGGAAGAAGCCTAGGTGGACAATATGGTGTCGGATGAACAGAAGTCAAGATTTACTCAGCGCATAATGATCAAACCTCTTTCATTTGAATATAATATGCTTGGCTACGGGTAAATGGTAAAGACTGATAAAATGGGCAGAGATTGATGAGCATACTGGCAGACCAATAAAAGTCTGGCACCAGAATTTTGAATGAGCTAGAGTTTTTGAAAAGAGCTTTTAGGTAGACCAAGATACAAGGGATAACAGTAGTTAATGAAAGACATGATAATAGCCTAAACAACTGATTTCAGGCTGTATTGGGGAGAAGATGGGTGACTTTTCTTACCATCTGGAAATAGAACAAACCACATTGCTGCATTTGTATTATTTTGAGAGGAATGCCAAAGTTCACAATCAAACTAGGCATCTAGATTCCTAACGGAGTGTGAGGGAAAGACCGGGTGTTCACGTTCTGAAGGCCACCAGTGGGAGAATAGATGGTAGATTGTCTGTACCCATCTTTTCATTGGCAAGCATGGCCTTTGGAATTCCCCGAGATATAACTGATGGCAGATAATAGTTAAAAGAGCTTCCAGGTCAATAATATGTCAGGAAATAACTTAAGGTCATACTGATATGAACAAATGTTCAGAAAGTCATGAATAGGGTGTGTATTTGGGTTCAATTCTGATCAGGCTAAATCTTGTAATTCTTCACGGAGACCTGAGTGTATCATAAGGAGAACTCTGCACACTTTGTGCTTTTTTAAAACTGCCACACTTTACTTTTTTTCTTTAAAAAAAATGGAACCAATTGATTTTGACCAAAGAAACTATATGGGCTCTTTCTTCACCGAGAACCATTGATCATTGTATTTATATTAGAATGGGCACCCCCCTCCGTCCTCCATTTCCCTGTGATGTGGGGTGAGGTGGTTCATTGGTCGAGTGAGGTGAAGTACCTTTCAGGCACTCATGGAATTGTTTCCAGATTGCATTGTGCTATGGTGTATTGTAGAGGGATAGCCAAGCTATCTTTATACACTTGACAGAACACCCCTGCATTATGAAATGTATTACTGGAATATGGGGAATGCATAGGGGCCATTTGGGTGTTTGTCCCAGTAACTTTAGATTTTGCAGTGAAGCACTAGCTTTTGGGGGAGAGCTAAGACCCCTTGGGTGCTTGCTATAATACCCTGATACCCCTGTAGCAGACAGTCAGATGTGAACGTGCCATGTATACCCCACTAATTAGTTCAACATTACACAGCATGCTGCACCCACTGGGGCTCATTGGCAGACCCCGGCATGGACTCATCTAAATGGTCCTCATTGGGGAGAATTTCAGAGTCACAGCCATAGAATTCTTAGAGGGGGTTGTGCATCGCTGCAAAACTGCAGTCTTGGAGAGAGGTGCGAAGTCTCCACAAAATGGTGTCCTCAGAGAGCAATGGCCTGAGAGAGCAGTACTGGCTTCTCACAGCATGGACACATAACAGGGATTCTGTGCATGATTCGGTCTGAAGGCGGTGTGGACCCGCAGAGGGTCATTCCATGTAACTGGTTGAGACATCTGCTGAAATAGGTTCCACTTCCTGGTAAAATTGTTGTAATATAATTTGATCATGTGATCTCTCTCTACTACTGCACCGATAGTTAAAATCAAGTATGAGAGGTGAATCCGCAGTATTATAGATAATATAGATGATATGCTGTGATTTATATTATTACTAAATTGAATCGTCTTGAGGTTTTATATGTGACTAACTTCGGGGCATATTAAAAAGGGCCTTATCTCCACTGTTTTGGCTTTAAAAGCCAAAAAAGCGGAGATAATAATATCGCTCTATCTACAATGGAATGCTAACATGCATTAGCGCATGTTAGCAGCCTTATCCCAGACGCCTCGCTCTGCATCTCTAATGAGATGCAAAGTGGGAGTCACTGGGCGTACCTCACACAGTGGGACTTGTAAAATATTGCTAAGTGCACATTGCGATATTTCAATGGTGGCCCACAGCCTTTTAGCAGACGTTAGTTTTTGGCGAAAACCGCGGTTTTCGCCAAAAACGAACGTCTGCTAAAATCCTCACTAATGTATGTGTAACATGGGAGGTGGATTTTTTTGTCATGACCACAGGGTCGTATCATCGAGCATATCACTGTTTTGTAGGGAGCATCACTGAAAAGCCTGCAGTGTTCCCTGAAAAAAGCAATTTCCCAGCTATCGCTGGAATGTATATAGCCATTGCGCTATGCGTTGTTAATACAGCGCAGGCATGGAGATAAATTCCAGTGATAGCCGGCGTTTACAAAAACTGCGCTACGCGCGGTTAGCTGTAATTAACGCTGACTCTTGTTGATATGCCACTTCGTTTTTATAACTTAATCTTACATAAATCAATAACACGGGCATATTAACAAGGGGGTTTATCTCCGCTTTTTTGGCTTTAAAAGACAAGAAAGTGGAGATAAAATTATCTCCCTATTACCTAGTTGTCGCTAACACCAGTTAGCGACAGCTAGTAGGAGATAGCGACCATCTTGGGCCCCGCTTTGCATGTGAGTGATATTTATCACTAATGACATGAAAAGTGGGTGTGCCAAGATGTTAGCGACTGGAAACAGTCGCTAACATCGCTATCTCCTATTACCAACTTTTGGAGATATTCGCGCTAAGCTCGAATATCTCCAAAAGCTAACACCTGCCCCTGAGCAGTTCTTAGCCATGTTATCCAATGATAGGTGCATAACACGGTTAAGAGCATTAGCTCAGTAATGCATGAATATCGCTGACTTTTCAGCGATATTCATGCATTTCGGCCAATTTTTATCGCTTAGGAGATAAACCTTGATAATAGCAAGGGGGCATATTACCAAGGGCAATATCGCCGCTTTAGCGGGACTTTTTCCCGCTAATGCGGCGATAATTTTATCGCCCTATTACCAAGCTGTCGCTAACACCAGTTAGCGACAGCTTGTAGGCGATAGCGGGCATTTAGGGGCCCACTTTGCATGTCAGCGATAATTATCGCTAATGACATGCAAAGTGGGCGTGCCAAGATGTTAGCGACTGAAAACAGTCGCTAACATCTCTAACTCCTATTATCAACTTTTGGAAATATTCACGCTAAGCGCGAATATCTCCAAAAGCTAACGCCTGCTAAAAGCAGTTCTTAGCCATGTTATCCATGGAAGGTGGATAACATGGCTAAGAGCATTGTCACGATAATGCATGAATATCGCTGATTTTTCAGCGATATTCATGCATTTCGCAGGATTTTTACCGCTTTTGAGATAAACCTTGATAATACCAAGGTATCTCAGCGGTAAAAATCCTCGGTGTGCGGCGATATTTTTTTCCCGCTAACCAAGCAATAGCGATAATTATCGCTATTGCTTGGTAATATGCCCCAAGGTTCCTAAGCGATAAAAATCGCCGCAGCTCAGCGGTAAAAATATCGCCGCTAAACCAACATAGCGATAAATATCGCTAGTTGTTGGTAATATGTCCCACAGGTTCTCCACAATCGAGGGCAGGTACACTGTAATGCTGCACTTTAGAAGTACTGAAATTCACCTTTAAAAAGAGCCCACGGTTGAACGCCGGTAAAGCAATATGTGCGCATGCGCGTGTGTGGGAGTAAAAAGATTTTGAAACTAACATTAACAAATATTTGAGGGCATTTATGAATCCATAACAGGCATGCTTTAGTCAATTCTTTATTAAGTGCTTCGATTCTTTATTAAGTGCTTCGGCTGCCCGCTGCTGTTGTCCGCTGGTGTGCGCGTTGTCGTGTTAAAAAGGTTCCACAATAAATAGAATGTGCTTTTAAAAAACCCTCTCTTCTCAGTGGGACCTGTTCCTGAAACACCTCCTAACGATCCGTGAGGAAACCACTCTCAGAACTATTTATAATTGCGCTGATTGGCAAGGCCGCGGCCATTTCCATTCTCATACCCTCGTGGGAAGGCTTGATTAAAAGAAGGCGAAATATTTTGCATAAAATGAATTTCTGAGAGTAATGGCCGAAATTGTAATGCGCAGACAACGGTGCATCCATCACAGCAATGAGTAACAGCTGATGCATTTCACAAAACCAACCATCTTTCTTTCACGATTAAAATTGCCCCCTTCCTTCATGCGCAGGCCCCGCTGATCCTCCATCATCCCTCTTTTTCCAGCTATGGACTTCCCGTTTCTCCGAGTTAAAGAATGAAAGCATGAGGAGAGGATGTAGCCTTATGGCCAGAGATGCCGACTTTCGAGCTGGGGACACGGGTTCATACCTCGGCATTGGCTCAGCATTCTGTGATTCTGGGCAAATCACTTAAACTCCCCAAGCCTACCAAATAATGAATGTTACTTTGTGTAAAGTAATTGGTGCTCATGTAAAGTCTCCAATACCTTCGGGTCGAGTTCGCGCTAATAAATCTGCGAACAGCGCGAGTATTTACAGGTGAAGTTGAAAACCCGAGAGCCGCGTGGCAAGCTGCATTTAGGCAACCTAATTAACAGGCAGCTAATAAGGATATTATTTGTACCTGAAAAAAAACTCGCGTTTATTGAGTCACCTCCTGCCTGCTCATGTACCTAAAATACATGGCAAATATGATACGTGCATTCTCTCTCTCAGACTTCGTTTCTTGGTCATTATCAACATAAATCTTTCGCTGTTGTTATTTCTCTGTATCTCTATCCCTAACTATATTTCTTTTTCTCTTTCAACCTTTGTCATATTAATTACTATTTTGCTCCTTTTATCTGTCTCCCTCTTTCATTTGTTCTTTTTTTCTTTTATTTTCTCGTCCTCTTCCTTTCCCTCTGGTTGCTGTTTCTTTTTGTCTAAATTTGTGTAGACTCTCAACATCATTTTCGTTGCCCTCTCTGTCGATTTTTCTTTCTCTCCCATTTTCATTCCCCCCTCTGATTAGTCTTCGAGCATTTGTCTACTTTGTTTCCTGTATCTTCTCTGTCTCTGTCTTTCAGCCTATACACATATGCAGTCTGCCCCACCTCTCTTCACGTTCTGTCTTTTCGTCTTCCATATTCTCAGTGACACATACGTAACCATTCGAACCAGATCCACTTTCTGCTTCCATGACAGTGACAGAAGGGAAGTCACCTTGAGCGTCCCAGGGAGACAGAGCGGATATCTCGCACAGTTCAAACCCTTGCCTCGAAATCTAGCTCATGTCTGAGGGACAATTTCTTGGTGCGTTTGTACGTTGAACTTTACATCAAAGTGGGTGATTAATTACTGATAAGGGGCTAATAAAACATTAATGCATTCAGTAGTTAACAAGCTGCGGAATGACATTCCTCCCACCTACCCACTGTGGCTAACACACAGATTGAACTTTTATTTTTCCTTTCCTCGGTCCTTACTTGGCGATTAATCTTCGAAGATGCCCTCAAAACATAGCATATTCAGATTGAAAAAAAAATGCATTTTCTCAATGGAATGTGTGCAATCTTTTTCGCGGGAAGAGAAGAAACAAGACTTAATAGATATAGCGTGATAGGGAGATAGTATCTTTACTTTAAGTACTCATTTCTTACTTAGTGGTTGACTGCTGCAGATATGAAACATGTGATTGCATAATGAATAGGGCGCAACTGTTAAAATGCGTGTAGATCTAAAACATCATTCGGTCTGCATGTACTGCACTATAAGACTGCTAACACAACATTAAAAATAGTATAAACTGTTATTGTATATCTAATCAGAAGCTCCTGTGTGAATCATTGGTAGATGTCCACTCACTGCATGGAAACTAATTTGCCTGAATGAAAAGAAAACAAGGAATCCATAAATCTATTGCTGTTTTATAAAAGTATAACATAACATATTTGATCGGTTTACTGCACTAAATGCAGTGGTATAAAAACCATATTTCACAGAGAACGTTAAAATATGGAAAATGATTAACAGTTCCCTGAGAAATATGGATTTCATCATCATAGCTTCACTCTTGTCAGGGCTATTAACATTATACTATGATTATATATGGGATACTGTGCCCCTGCTGTAAGAATATTGCAAGTCACAAATGAGTTCCTTTATAAGGTTATAGAACTCTGAGGAGCCCCTATTATGTACAGCAGTGAGTACTTTATTCCTTATAATACATGATACCACCATCACTGTTCCCACCAACTACTTCAACCCATTGGTGCTTTGCTCCTTCAAATGAAAGTGAAAGCCTGTTTGCAAACACCAAGAATAAACATAGAATCTCTAGATTAAAGTTATACAATCAAAAAGCAACTAGATATTTGTTTCTAAAAGATATTAGAGTCAGTTAATAAAAGTCTGTTTAAAAAAAAAGGATCAGTAGTTTGAAATGTGTAACTCGGAAAGTAGTAATTGTCAAAACCGAAGAACATCAATCCCCTAATATAGTAACTGTCATGGAGTATGAGTTAGATTGTGTACTTTAAAATTCGAATAGAGGGGGAATGTTAATATTGAAACAGCCAATATCAATATGAATAATGACTCATTCACATATAGAAACGAAATCACCTCTTTTTTGACAAATTTGCCCGCTGTGAACTCCATTTCGATCCTTACTCAGAAATACGTAGTTAGGCAGACCCTGAGATCCAGGCCAAGGTCACTGATTGACACATCACTGGTGGGGTGGAACGTAGCCAGCAGACAAATACGTTACCAGGAAATCCCAGATTGATTCCACTGATAGGCACAGTGACACCACAATGTCCAGGGAGATTGGCCCCAATAAAGGACACATAGACAGGGGAGTGCACACATTCCCAAAACACCATAAAGTTATATGCCACATAAAGTTAGGAGCACTTACCCAATCAAGACACAGCACACACAGTGCATGCAGTGATCACACGCTCCCCATGCCGGACAGCTAGACATATTATCTAGTGGCCACATTGTGCACATGCAAGGTCAAAGCCCACCTGTAATCCTCATCCAGTACCTTAATTTATGGCTCTAAAGACAGAGGCACACATTCCTTTCCAAATAAGGATCCCCAAAATCATTTTATTGCATTTAATGAATTGTATAAAAGTCTATGTTAGACTGATTGTAAATTGAGACTGTCCTCAGACCCAATGCCTGTGACTGTGCTCCCAGCCTCATTGTTTAATTAAACGATAGTTGCTGAGCCCAGGACCAAAAATGCATGTACTCCCGCTCCATGACAAAACACCTGTTTTTGCAAGAGGGCCACCTGCACTTTTGGTCCCAAACTCAGCAGCCATCTAAAGAAACCTACCAAACCCAGACATTTCTGAAATGTAGATATCTGGGGGAGTTCAGGGAGGTGGGGCTTGCATGGACCCCTCCCCAATGTTTTTTTTTACCCGAATCTCCTGCAAACTTAAATTATCTATCACAAACCTACCTGGTTATGAAAGGGTGGCACCTGCATTATTGGTTCTGGGCTAGGTAGCCATCTAGGGAAATCTACCACACCCAAACATTTCTGAAAATTAGACACCCAGGGGAATCCAGGGAAGTGTAGCTTGCATGGAAACAACAAGGTTTTCTTGCCCAGAATCCCCTGCAAACCTCAAATTTAGCTTAAAAAAATCATATTTTCCTCACATTTCTGTGTAGGAAAGTTGTGAGATCACGAGGCCGACACAAATTTCCACCCACTCAGCATTCCTCCAGGTCTCCCGATATAAATGGTACCTCACTTGTGTGGGTGGGCCAAGTACCCGCAAAAGGGAAGGGTCCAAAATGTATTGTGGAGACATCAAAATTATGTATCACAAAACAACCTGGTTTTGCAAGGGGGGCATCTGCGTTGTTGGTCCTGGGCTAGGCAGCCATCTAGGGAAACCTGCCAAACACAGCATTTTCTGAAAAGTGGATACCCCATAGTTTTCTTACTCACAACCCCCTGCAAACCTCAAATTTAGCTGTAGAAAATTATTATTATTATTGAATATCTTTATTCGGCAACTTGATCACCATAAAAGAATACATATAAAATACATTTCCAATACACAATAAAATATTAAAATACAGTAAAAGAATAAGGTGCAACACAATCACCAATTTGCTACCAGCAGATATGGCATCAGACCGTTGGGCCCCCCGACTGCAGTTTCAGTAAGCGGGATCGCGTCATCCATGCACTTCCCAAGAACTTTGCTACCCCACAAATCATAAAGGAAGATGATGAGTCCGTGGAGAGTACACGAAGAGCCTGTCTATGGCACCTCAACCCCAGTTCCCTGCAGACAGGTTTCAGCCAAAATTTCCGCGCCCCTTTATAAGCTGGGCAGGCAAAAAATAGATGGGCCACAGACTCTGTTGGTGCTACACAGCCAGGGCATGAATGCAGGGGGGCACCAGAGTTTGACCACCTCACCATAAAGTCATGCCCCGGAAGCGTCCCATATCGCAGTTTTAGGTATAGTGCGCGATCAAAGGGTTTAGTTATCAGGTCGAGGAAGGGTTCCAATTTCCTCACACATTTAAATAACAAAAATTGGTCCGTGAGTGAGCCCCCATCCGTGGCCCGCAACACATTACTCTGAACCCAGTCCCAGTATAACTTTTTGATCACATCCTTTGGTGGCGGCGATTGTGACTCCCAAGCATCTCTTAGCCCTAACTTAAGAACCAAGTCTTTCAATTTATTCAACCATCCAATTTTTTTTCCCGTGTCCAGTAAAAGAAGATCGTCCAGCCCCTCAGCATATTTTGCAAGCTCTTCCGTTCTTCTTAAACGGGTCCAAAAGACCAACGGGCGTAGCCTTACCAAGTCCTTAAATGCTCTTCTGCCCAGATCTAATCTCAGGGGAATTAGTGGGGTGGAAGCAGGAAGAGCCACCACCTTCCTTAGAAAATTATTTTCCGCTGTCGATAGATCTGATACATTTTCGAACCCCCAAAGTTCAGAGCCATATAATGCAGCTGGGAGAATCTGACCCTCGTATATGGCCATGGCCGGGGAGACAGGTTTACTACATGATTCACGGACTTCCCTCAGAATCACCCCCGATACTCTTTGATGACTGAGTAACATTTTGGCCAAGTGATCCTTCCAGGTCATTCGGCTGTTTATCCGGACACCAAGGTAGTCAAAAGACTCAACCAGCTCCAAAGGGACACCATTAAGCAGGAAATTATTTTTGAATCTTTTAGAGGGGGAGAGTGCCATCAATTTAGTTTTTGAGGTATTGATGGTTAAGCCTCGGGCGGTACAGAAGGAGCTAAACCGGTTCAAGAGTTTTTGTAGACCCACTGGGGATTTGGAGATTAATATGGTGTCATCGGCGAAGAGTAAAGTGGGGATTCTTTCCCCCGCCAGGGATGGGGCATCCGTCTCCTCCCCCTTCAGATGGTCCACCACTCCATTCACGAATAGGGAGAAGAGGGTCGGAGCCATAACACATCCCTGACGTACTCCTCTCCGCACAGGGATCCTCTCTGTCAATTGTCCCTGGGGTCCCCATCTAACCTTCGCGTAATTCCCCTCGTGGAGCTTTACGATAAGGTTCAGGAGACCACTTGGGAAACCCATCTCTCCTAGAATCTCCCATAATTTTGCCCGGGGGACCAGGTCAAAAGCCGTCTTGAGATCTATGAAGGCCATATATAAACTGCCTTTCTTGATGGTAACTGCCTTCCAATAGATAACAAAAAAAACGAAAGACCTGGTCCATCGTGCCTACCTTTCTTCTGAACCCCGCCTGTAGGTGAGAGAGAATACTGGCCTCCTCCATCCAATCTCCTACTCTTGAGATGATGACCCGGCCGACCACTTTCTGAATTATGTCTATCAGACTAATAGGTCTGTAGTTCGCAGGGTCGTCTCTTACCCCCTTCTTGAACACGGTTACTACCTCTGCCCCTTTCCAGGAGTCTGGCACCTGGTGACCCCTGGTGATCAAATTCATTATAGTAGCGATTAATTTAGCCCAAGCCTGCGGCTCCGCTATCAACAGGTCTCCAGGAATCCCGTCCTGTCCAGCTGCTTTCTTTGGGGTTAGGTGCCTGATCGCCATCACTACTTCCATGGTCGTAAATGGAGGATCGTCCACCCCAGAGAAAACTCCATCTCTCAAACTATCTGCCCCAGGGCTAGTTGTTTCCTCATTACCTCCATAAAGGGATGAGAAATGATCAAACCATTGCTGGCTGGTTATATGTGCAGCCAATGGTTGCGATTTCCTCTGCCTAGTTCTATTGATCAGGTCCCAGAAAAGGTTCGGGTTCCTACTACTTACAGCATTGGATAAGTCCTGCCAATGCTGTTCCTCCCACTCCCGCTTGGCCAATAATAATACATTTAGGTATTCCTTCCTGGCCGCTCTAACCAGCAAAGGATCCCCAGAAATCAGGGCTTTTGTCAGATTTTTCCTTTTGCCCTTACACAGGACTGTATACCAAGGTTTATTAGAAGAGGGGGGATTGACAGTATCCCTATTGCTTTTCCCTTTCGAGATGAAAAAGTTGCCAACATGATCAATTGTAGCTTTATAGGCTGAGTCAAGGGAGGGGTATGGGACCCTGCTGGTCTGATTTTCACCCACCCAATCTTCTAGATCAGAAGACAAGCCCTCAACCAATAATTTTATCGCCCCTAAATCTTCCTCCTTGAGTTTAGCCTTATCCCATTTTAATCTACGGTTGTTATTATAGGGGATAGTCTCTTTAGATGTTTTTAAGGTGACATTCATCCTCCTATCTTTAAGGGTGCCCGAATAAAACTTGCAGCACAAGGGATTGTGATCGCTATCCTGGCTTGGGAGGACTTCCATGTCAATAAGCTCTGCCCAAAAATTAATATCCATTAGGATATAGTCAATTCGGGATGGCCCAGTAAGCCTATTAAAGGTCAATGCCCCTGCCTGGTCGGATATAGTCCTGCCATTGAGGGCTCTTAACTTGTGAACCCTGGTCAATGTATTGATTTGAATAGCCCTAGCCGACCACCTCCTAATGGGGGGCAAGGATAAACTTGGGATGGACCATTTTGAATCCTCCTCTTCAATGCCCAAGGGGTCATCTCCGAGGAGGGGTTCAAACGTGCAATTAAAATCACCCCCCACAATAATTTTTGCTGTTGAAGGGCAATTAGCTAAGGCGGAGTCCAGGGCTGTTAAAGTCAGAGAGGTAGAGTCACCAGGTGTCCCTCTAGCATAGACATTGAAAATGTCAAGCCTACTACCCTCTAACTTTCCTCTGGAGGAGAGATGGAGTATATCATTACACTCCAAATTGTGGCGTGTGACCACCCAATCCAGTTCTACTTTAATCCAGACCATGAGACCTCCCGCTGGTCTACCCTTTCCCTTACTTACTGCTGACAGAAAATGGGTTGTATACCCTGATTTGTGTAATGGTGATAGGCTCCAAGTTTCCTGAAATAGGCAAACATCGAACCCCTCAATGAACGTATGCCACTCTGGAATGTCTAACTTCCTTTTTAGCCCCGCAATATTCCAAGAAAGGAAATTTATTACCCGCCTGGTCTTACATCTCCCCCCCTCCTGTGCCGGGTGAATAGGTGTTACGAGGCAACCAACCATGCTAGTCATAGGCCCGTCAAAGGAAGGAACCTCTGTAATGTTATTAATACTAACAGTTTGAGCTGGAAAAGAACTACCTTCCCCTATACCTATGCTACCACATGTTGGGGCCCCCCCACCCAGAAGTTCACTTGCCTCCCCCCCAGGCGCTGAACTTCAATCGCAATCTTCCAGCCCAGAAAGCTGGGAAAACCGATTGTAAGTGTCCAGTGGGGTAAAAGGCCTCAAATGATTCATCCTGGTGCCATGGTTCATCGTATGTCTATAAGGGACAGTAGACCAGGCAGAGATCTGTTCAGGTACCAAGGAAAAGTGTTGCCCAAAATGGGTATAATTGTTATTGTAGGGCAAAGTAAGGGGTGGTCTATAAGAATGAGGTTTATTTGGATATCTAAATGGAGTGTCCTCTGGCCTAGGATAGAAGTATGTTAGGGCCCGAGGAATGATGCAAGTTCCCCCGTTTCCTGGTGGCCAATTTAGGATATAATCAACGGCCCGAGGGTCTCTAAAATTGACCACCACTAGATCCCCCTCCATATTTTTAGTTCTACTCCCCAGCCAGTTAATCCGTCTAACATGGACTATATCTCCATCTATGTTGGGCGCTATCGGCCTATACGTCCTTAACCAATGAATAATTTTATTCTTAAGGTCAACATATCCCTCCTTCTTATTTTCTGCTAGCTGAGGGACCCCTGTTAGGACCACCACAAAGGGCACTGCTTCAGGGGGAATCTCCACTTGTGGCACCTTTTTGCGTGGTATTCTATTATTACTAGTTTCCCCTTGTACATCCTGGTTGTTGCTTGCCGGGACCTTAGGAATAGATTTATTTGAGGCGCCACCCGATTCAACTACTGGTGTCTTTACATGTTTAGGAGGCAGTGGGTTTTCGGAGGGAAGGTCAGCTCTACCCTGGGGCTGAATAGTTTGCTTGGCCGACTGAGCTGGGGCAGGTGGGTTCTTTTGGACAGAGGTAGGGGGGGGCCTTATAGGGGGTGTAGGATGCACCCCCCCACTCCCCTGGGTTTTTGACAGAGTGGCCATACTAGTTATAGCTGCTTCCAATATGGTAAGTCTGATTTCCACCTTTTTGATAGACTCATTGATTGGTACAAGGAGAGATCTCAACAAAAACTCCAAGTTTCCTATCAATGTGGGGGGAGGTAAAGTATCAGCTGCTGTATCTCTAATATTACTGTCAGAAGCCACCACCTGCATGGCTACTTCAGGTAAAGTACAAATCAATGATGGTACTACTGCTGGTGTAGAATCCCGAACCTCTGCTGGGGTAATCTCAATTGAAATGGGGTTTTTTGCCCTTTTACCAAACTCAGTATGCAGGGTTTTTGCTTTACCTGGGGCCTCCCTAAGTTTTCTCCTTTTTTTACTAGGTGGTGGGCGATGAATCTGAGCCGCGGGTAGAGGCTTAGGTTTCTGTTTCCTAGGTTTAGGTGTGGCCCTAATGCGACTGGGACTAGGGGTAGGAGAAACTATTGTGATATTATCCACAGGCAGACAAGGTGTGGATACAAAATCACGGAACAATAGTGGGACGCCTTCTAGACTAGCATTGTCCTCACTCAAGTCTACTGAACCTCCTTCCCGGGTCATAACAAGCAAGGAGCTATCCGTGAGGGGTCTATGCTTCATGCTCTCAACAGAGCGACGGCGCTCTGCCCTACGCTCTGCTAGAATAGAGTCCTTTTCGCCCTCACTCTTCTTCTGAAAATAGTTCTCCAATGACCCATTGCGTAATCTACCTTTTTTTCCAGGGGTATCCTCCTCTGTCGTCATATCCGACGAAGCAGGTCAGGGGCCACTGGGCAGCAGATGTTAGGGGGTGGCCCAGCCCGGCCTCCTCTGGCCTACGAGGGCCTTAGAGGGCCCGCCCTTGTCCCGGGCTTCTCCCGGCGAGCTCCCGCGCGCTCCCGCGCAGCGGTATTCACACGTTATTTTATGGCTGTTATGGTGATGGACGGGTTGTCGGGGGCGGGGCGGGGAGGGAGAGCAGCCCAGGTGGAACGGGCGGGGTTACTGGGACTCCTGGGAAATGTAGTCCCAGCCCTCTTGCTCGCAGCCCTCAGCCCCTGTTTTACCCCAGCAGCAGCTAACAGCCCACAAAGGAGAGCGCCCCTCTGCGAAACGGGACCCGCGCAGCGGGTTCCGCGAGGCGTTGGTGGAGATGCAAGGAGTCCACGGGCAATCCAAACAGCAAGGCAGGTTTGTCAGGGTGTCCCACGAAGTGCAGGGCAGGCTGGTATTTGATCACCCGGTCGTTGGGGGCGGGGCGGGGAGGGAGAGCAGCCCAGGTGGAACGGGCAGGGTTACTGGGACTCCTGGGAAATGTAGTCCCAGCCCTCTTGCTCGCAGCCCTCAGCCCCTGTTTTACCCCAGCAGCAGCTAACAGCCCACAAAGGAGAGCGCCCCTCTGCGAAGCGGGACCCGCGCAGCGGGTTCCGCGAGGCGTTGGTGGAGATGCAAGGAGTCCACGGGCAATCCAAACAGCAAGGCAGGTTTGTCAGGGTGTCACACGAAGTGCAGGGCAGGCCGGTATTTGATCACCTGGTCGTTGGGGGCGGGGAGGGAGAGCAGCCCAGGTGGAACGGGCGGGGTTACTGGGACTCCTGGGAAATGTAGTCCCAGCCCTCTTGCTCGCAGCCCTCAGCCCCTGTTTTACCCCAGCAGCAGCTAACAGCCCACAAAGGAGAGCGCCCCTCTGCGAAGCGGGACCCGCGCAGCGGGTTCCGCGAGGCGTTGGTGGAGATGCAAGGAGTCCACGGGCAATCCAAACAGCAAGGCAGGTTTGTCAGGGTGTCCCACGAAGTGCAGGGCAGGCCGGTATTTGATCACCCGGTCGTTGGGGGCAGGGCGGGGAGGGAGAGCAGCCCAGGTGGAACGGGCGGGGTTACTGGGACTCCTGGGAAATGTAGTCCCAGCCCTCTTGCTCGCAGCCCTCAGCCCCTGTTTTACCCCAGCAGCAGCTAACAGCCCACAAAGGAGAGCGCCCCTCTGCGAAGCGGGACCCGCGCAGCGGGTTCCGCGAGGCGTTGGTGGAGATGCAAGGAGTCCACGGGCAATCCAAACAGCAAGGCAGGTTTGTCAGGGTGTCCCACGAAGTGCAGGGCAGGCCGGTAAATTAAATTTTACTCACAATTCTGTCTGGGATCACCGCACCAGCACAAATTTCCTACAACCAAGCGTTACCCTCCGTCTCCTGAGTAAAATGATACCTCACTTGTGTTTGGTGGGCAAAGGGCCTACGACTGGGAAAGGCCAAAATCATTGTTATTAAGGGAATAGCACAGCGAGCTGTAAGCGCTATATTTGTTATATACGTTTTTAGATGATTCTGCATTGGTTACCCAAACAAGTGAGGTATAATTTTTATCGGGAGACCAGGGGGGACGCTGGGTGATAGGAAATGTGTTCTGGTGCAGTGATCCCAGACGGAAATGTAAGGGAATGGGATTTTTTTAGCTACATTTGAAATTTGCAGATGATTTAGCGTAGGAAAACAATGCGGGGTTCCACACCAGATACACCTCCTCAGACTCCCCCTGTGTCTAGTTGTCAGAAATGTCTGGGTTTTGTGGGTTTCCCGAAATGGCCGCCTAGCCTGAGACCAAAAACGCAGGTGCCCCCTATCAAAACTAGGTAATTTTGTGATACATAATTTTGACATCTCCACAATATATTTTGGGCCCTTCACTGTCGCGGGTACTTGGCCTACCCACACAAGTTTTGTACCATTTTCATCAGGAGAAGGGGGGAATGTTGGGTGGTAAGAAATGTGTGTCAGTGGCTGGTGATCCCACAACTTTACCACACAGAAATGTGAAGAAAATTTGATTTCTTAACCTAATTTTAGGTTTGCAGGGGATTCTGGATAACAGAACATTGGGGGATCCACACAAGCTACACTTACCTCGACTTCAGGTGTATAGTTTTCAGAAATGTCTGTGTTTGGTAGGTTTCCCTAGAAGGCCATCACGCTCTGGACCAAAAATGTGGGTGACTTCTTTGCAAAACCAGGTTGTTTTGTGATAAGAAATGTTGATGTCGCCAAAATAAGTTTTTGGCCATTTCCTTTTGCAGCACTAGGCCTACCCGCAAAGAGAGGTACCATTTTTTATCCACAGATTTGGAGGAATTCTGGGTGTCTGGAAGTTTGGGGCTCCCCGCAACCTCTAGAACTTTCCTTCAATGAAATTTAGGGACAATGTAATTTTTGGGACAAGGTTTGAGTTTTGCAAGGAATTCGAGGTAAAAGAACCTGGTGAGGGCTACACGAGTCCCCCCATCCTGGATTCTCCTGGGTATCTAGTTTTCAACAATGTACAGCTTTGCTAGGTCTCCCTAGGCGCCTACTGAGCTAGGGCCTAATATCCACAGCTAGGCACATTGCAAAAAAGTGTCCAATTTCACAGGAAAAATGTGATGTGTCTACTTTGCGTTTTGGTCCATTTCCTGCCGTGGGCCCTAGGCCTACTCACACAAGTGAGGTACCATTTGTATTAGCAGACTTAGGGAAATTCTGGGTGGTTGGAAGTTTGTGGCTGCCTGCAGATTCCAGAACTTTCCATCACAGAAATGTGAGAAAAATGTGTTATTTTTGTACAAAGTTTGAGGTTTGCATTGGATTCTAAGTAACAGAACCAGGTAAGAGCCACACAAGTCACCCCATCCTGGATTTCTTTGGGGGTCTAGTTTTAAAAAAATGTACAGTTTTGCTAGGTTACCTTAATTGCCAGCTCACCTTGGGCCCAAAATCCACAGATAAGCACATTGCAAGAAGGGTCAGTTTTCAATGGAAAAATGTGATGTGTCCATGTTGTGTTTTGGGTTGTTTCCTGTCGGGGACAGGAGGCCTACCCACACAAGTGAGGTACCATTTTTATCGGCAGACGTGGGGGGATTTTGGATGGTTGGAAGTTTGTGACTCCCCACAGGTTCCAGAACTTCCCATCACAGAAATGTGAGGAAAATGTTTTTTTACATAGTTTAAGGTTTGCAAGGGATTCTGGGTACCAGAACCTGGTGAGAGCCACACAATGTCCCTATCCTGGATTCCTATGCGTGTCTAGTTTCCAAAAATGTACAGTTTTTCTAGGTTTCCTTAGGTGCCAGCTCAGCTAGGGCCCAAAATCCACAGCTAGGCACATTGCAAAAAAGGGTCTGTTTTCACTGGAAGGATGTGATATGTCCACGTTGCGTTTTGGGCTATTTTCTGTTGCGGGCACTAGGCCTACCCACACAAGTGAGGTATCATTTTTATTGGCAGACTTGGGGGAATTCTGGTTGGCTGGAAGATTGTGACTCCCCACAGAGTCCAGAACTTCCTCTCACAGAAATATGAGGAAAATGTGTTGTTTTTTTTACAAAGGTTGAGGTTTGCAAGGGATTCTGGGTAACTGAACATGGTGAGAGCCACACCAGTCACCCTGTCTTGGATTTCCCTCTGTGTTATGGTTTAAAAAATGTACAGGTTTGCTAGGTTTACTTAGGTACTGGCTAGGCACGGACACCAGGCCTACCCACTAAAGTGAGGTACCATTTTTATCGACAGACTTGGGGGAAGCTGAGTGGGTGGAAGTATGTGGCTTCCCACAGATTCAGAACTCCCTATCACAGAAATGTAATTAAATGTGTTTTTTAACAAAGTTTGAGGTTTGCAAGGGATTCTGGGTACCATACCCCGGTGAGAGCCACACAGCTCACCCCATCCTGGATTTTCCTGGGTGTCTAGTTTTAACAAATTTACAGGTTTGCTAGGTTTCCTTAGGTGCCAGCTGAGCTAGGGCCCAAAATCCACAGCTAGGCACATTGTGAAAAAGGGGCCGTTTTCACAGAAAAAATGTGATGTGTCCCTATTGCATTTTGGGCTGTTTTCTGTTGCGGGCACTTACCCAACCCACACAAGTGAGGTTTCATTATTCTCTGCAGACTTGGGGAAATGTTGGGTTTGTGGTAGTTTGTAGCTCCCTGCAGATTCCAGAACTTTCCATCACAGAAATGTGAGGAAAATGTGTTTTTTTACAAAGTTTGAGGTTTGCAAGGGTTTCTGGGTAACAGAACCTTGGGAGAGCCACACAAGTACTCCCATACTGGATATCTCTGGGTGTCTAGTTTTAAAAATTGTACAGGTTTGCTAGATTTCCCTTGGTGCCAGCTGCACTAGGGCCCGAAATCCACAGTTTGGCGCATTGCAAAAAAAGGATTAATTTCATTGGAAATATTTGATGTGTCCACATTGCATTTTGGGCAGTTTCCTGTCACATACACTAGGCCTACCCACACAAGTTAGGTACCTTATTTATTGGGAGACTTAGGGAAACACAAAATAGTAGAACACGTGTTAATACTATTTGTCTTTCTAAGCAGTTCTGCCTTCCAAATGTAAGACAGTGAGTAAAAAGGAATCCTTTAGAACAATACCCTTTAATTCAAATGCTACTATGGCTACCCTCAAATTCAGAGATGCACAAATAACCATTACTTCTAAACTCCGTATTGTGTTTCAATTTCAGAAATGCATGTTTCCTTTATACTGATTTTTCACTCTTTATATTTGACCGAATTAAGTACTGTATACCTGTTACACAATGAAAAGACATTACAAGGTGCAACTCAGTTATTGGCACTGGGTACCACAGGTTCTTTAGTGAGCTTACAAGCCTCATAAAACCCAGCAACCAAAAGGGTCCTGCGAACATAACGGTATGTAGCTTTAAAGAATCAATCATAGTTAGAAGAATTTACAGGTGAAAATGTGGGTACAAATAGCTGTTTTATTAACTAAATTTCAGTATTCTTTATTTTTAACTGTTACTTTCCATAAGAAAACCTTGAGGGATCTACACAAATGACCCCTTGCTGAATCCAGAACTTTGTCTACTTTTCAGAAATGTATAGCTTTTTGGAATCCATGTTTGGTTTTATACCCATTTATACCGCTAACTAGAAGGAGGTTGAACGCACAAAAAATAGGGAATATAGTAAAATGCCAAAACTGTGTAGAAAAGTTTGGTTTTATGACAAAAGTCTGCCTATTCCTGAAAGCTGGGAAGATTATGATTTTAGCACCACAAACCCTTTGTTGATACCTTTTTGCATGGTAGTAATGCAATGCTTTCTTCTGCAGAACTTTTATCTAATTTGTCCCCCAAATCCCAAATGTAGCCTTATTTTGCCTAATTTCTCAATCCCCTTCAGGGGAATCCACAAACCCCTGATACTTCCAGAATACTCAGGATGTTGGAAGAAAAGGACACAAATTTGGCATGGATAACTTATGTGGACAAAAAGTTATGGGGACCTAAGCGTGCACTACCCCAAAAGGTCAAAAAAGGTTGTGGCCCGGTGGGGGGGATGCTGGCATCGAAGGGGTTATGTTTTAGTTGTTTTGTGATGTTGCTTTGTGTATGGTATTGTGTTATGCGCTGTTGCTTATGTTAAATATTTCAACAAATATGGTTATAGTTCTAGCCAAATAAAGGAATGCCCTTAAATTCTAGTGACAAGCAACCATTTACAATTATTTGAGCTGGTAAAGAGCAAAGTTGGGCATGCACCTTTATGCTTTACATGTCCTAGGAGGCCTCCTTCTCCTCTTACTTTATTACATTTAATAATTGACATTCTTTGTTTAGGAGCAGGCATAATTGTACTGTTTGATGTCTAAGGAATTGTAATTTAAAATCCTCTTAAATGGTAGTCAGATTTTGAGTCACAATTCTGAACATTTCACTTTTAGAAAGTTGGTATTTTCTTGTCCTAACTATTTAGTGTCTGCTCCTGTCCTGGGTCACAAGGCTGCATGTCGCTGGCAGTTGGAATTTGTGTATTCCTCCAGACAGCCACACAATAGGACTGCATATTGGCAGGATGGGCCATCCTGGAAGGATAGGGAGGCAAAGCAGTCCATAGCCTCACTTGCACTTCAAAGCAGCTGCCTTAACCCTTACACAAAGAATTTCACCCTAGGCTTTTGTGCCCTCAGACATCTTGGGAATAGTGCAGGTAGGCAGGAAATTTCAACAACTTCTGGGTGGAAAACTCCAGAAGCTTATTCCACTTCAAAGCTGGCACCAGGTACAAAAGTAGGACCCTCAGACCCAATCTTCAGTATACATCTGAACTGCTTCACTATACCTGCCTGGACCTGCAACTGGACCTGTAATAGCCATGCTGGCCTCTGCTGGAGTGAGTTTTTGATTTCCAAAAGGTGCCTTCTAGGTCCTGGAGCATTGGTTGACACCAGTTGAGCTTCTTGTATGAATACAAGGAAAATACCTGAAGTTTTGGGTTTCCTCGAGACCACAAACGGACCCATTTGCACTGAGATTTTGCCATCCACAGTAACCAACAACTCTTGGCACTACTTGGATCTGCACTTTGTGCTACAACATTGGCATCCCACATTGACTGCCAACTCGAAGCTCCGACATTGACCATCTGAAACAACCTAAAGGATCTTTTTGCTACGGCGGCAACAATCCACAACGCCCAGCTTTCTATTTTAACTACAGCGACAACCACCCACGACATTCTCCCAGCCCCTCACGACCTCCTCCACTGCAGACTGGACTCTTCATGCCAGACTTTGAGAAGGTAACTTTTTTCAGTGGGGCTAACCTGGTCTCTGTATTTGGTATACGCTCCATCAGCTGCTGCCATTTTGTAATGGTCAAGTATACCATAACCTAAACATGTTTATTTTACTTCTTCTTTGCGCAATCTTCCCAATCATAAATATTACAAGCTGAATGTACACTGTTATATTAGACCCATCAGTTTCTTAACAAATGAACTTGATCTTTAGTCTTAAGTGTAGCATCTGTGGCTCATATCGACATTTATAAGTCTGCCAGAATCTAACCCCTACCATTCAGTTGGTCTTTAATCTCTTCGCATACAAATTGAGACTAACCCCCTGAGAGCACTTGCTAACATATTAGAGCAGGTAGGCTGCGAATCCTTTGACATATATATCCCCTTAACCTAACTAAAAATGCATCCAAGAGCCTAAAACACAGATTTCTCAATTGTAACCCATAAATGCTAATTTCTGACCCATATAATTAAGCAAAAAAAAGAAGCTACTATAAGTGTTCTTATTTTCTACACTAAAAGAAGAGCACAATGGGGAAAAGCCTTGCTCTCTCAGGAGGGGTGGAACATAGGTGCCCGCATCCCTCACGGTGTGGGGGCCCCAACCTCCAGGGGACCCCTTCAGCACCGCACTTCGCCCAAAGAGCTCCTGATCGAGTCTGGAGGGGCCCCTCCACGTACCCGGCAGGGGGCCCCCTCATGTTTCATTACACCACTGTCTCTCAGCTCCGAATCACGGCATCCAAGAAAATTCCACATGGGCTCCAACTCTTGGTAGCCCCTTCACTTGCTTGTAGAGCAGAGGTAACCATCTCCATATACAATAACAGGGTCACCCTAATCTAATATTCAGACTGAAACCAAGAAAACTTTTATGAAACCTTCTCTATAATCAAAAACTCTTTATCTAGTAATGATGGGTCTTCTCACAAGGCTAGCTTGACTCTGCAGGCTTCTCGCAGGAACCCACAGTAATGTCCCCTCATACCATGTCTGCATTAAGCAGTCCACCCATTCTCCCCCATGCTCCCCCATCATATGTTACACACACAACACCAAATCTCAAACACCTTCTGAGGAACATAAAGCCTTATCCATGAAGAACCAAACAAGACTACACCTTAGTACTCTGCTAAAATATCGTACACAGCGATTCACAGCCAACTAAATAACTCTACCACCTGCTGAACCCACCCACATAAATATACATACATCGAATAGACCTAAGGCACTCTCTTTGGCCCAAATTAACTCATCCATGATGCCTGATTACCCACTTCCGAACAATATCACACAAAATTTGCTCCTACCTGCCCAGATCACCAGCTCTCTTCCACTGGTCCTCACACCCCATCCCATCTACACTCGGCTTCCCCTTGGCGGGTTTTTCCAGACTAGAAACATTCTAATACAACACATGAGCTCCCCCCTTTCTCCAGGCATTTGAACACAAACCTCAACCTCTTGCTTTCACACATCCCTAGAATTCAAACTTGAAGTAATTACAAGGGACCTACAACGACTTAAGGCAAACTTACAAAATCTAGTAAGCATCACCACAGACCTAGCTAACAACAGATGGAACTACAAAACTCCTTTTAAAAATAGCAACAATACGGTTCCAGGCACAAAATATCACTCTAGACCACCTTCAGGTCACACTACCAATGGGACTCCAACTCTCTCAGTAGCTCCCCATCTGAGATGGAGAAAAAGACTCTACCCCAATGCCTTCACTCAGCCCTCAAGTCTCAAAGGTGAAATTCACATCCTCCTTCACTCATATAATTCTACAGATTTCAGAAACAGAGCTTATTTGTACTAAATACAAACAATTCTTACAAACCCACACATGGTACCAAGGCTTAGTCACAGAACCGTAAACAAGTCAAACATCAAGCAAGCGTCCAGCACTCAAATAACTGTAGAGTAGACCAAACCACACTTGAAATGTATGTTACTCAATTGCTGATCGGCAGTGAAATATGCAGCAGACAAAGTGGACTTCATCCTTGCTCACAAGCTGGACATACTACTCCTTACAGAAACTTTGCTAAATGATTCATCCACACCCACCCAAGGCTTACTAGTTTCACCCAACGACAACATTATCGGATTAGATAGACACAGTAGACCAGGCGGAGGCATTGCTTGCATATACAGTAACAACCTCTCAGTAAAACAGCCACACAACTTGCCCTATCATATACTTAGGTATTGATATTCTGACTGACAACAATCCAGTGAGTAAACTGCACATGATCTACCATCCACCAGGAGATAACATTACATTCATAGAAGAAGTTATGGAAACCATCTGTACCAATGCAGGAGAATATTGCACCCAGAGCTTCTTCTGAAATGTCAACCTTCACTGGAATTACCCTAATAACCCAGCAAAGCTACACCAGCGCTTCACCCCAACCATACCTCAGTACCAGCTTTTCAAGGAAGGCGAAGGAAGAATTCCTGCGGCTGAGGATGGGAGTAATCCCGTCAAAAGTCCATCTTCCCCCATGGAAACGCCTGGAATCCAACTCCAATTGTAGGCTTTGCGATAATCCAAATGAGGACGTTTTACACTTGTTATGCAGCTGTAAAGCCCTAGACAGTGCCCGAAGGGGCCTACTAATCCAGCTCTGGAATCAATACGGTGTGCGAACTCGCAGACAAGCCTTGCTGATCAGCTTTAAAGGAGAAAATATCCAACTGGCCTGTCGACTTGTGCGCTACATGAAAACAGTTAATACGATCCAAGATCCTGAGACCAGCGAGTGAATTAGACTCAAAAAGACCCGCTCCTGTACCTAAGAAAACTCTTTTTCAACCAACAAAGACCTAGTAAATGCTGAACGTCTTTTTTCTTTAAACGGTTCTTTAAACGGTTGCAACGCATTGTACCATTTTTGTATAGATTTATCGTACATCCTTTGAATATTCTTTTATCGATTTTAACCGCTTTTTTGTAAAACTTATGATTGTGAAATTTTTCTTGTATTTTTTATATAAAGTGTTATTGCAAAGATTTGTATTAATCATGCAATAAAGTAAAGTAAAGTAAAGTAAACTAATAACCCAGTAGTCAATAAATAAATCCTTCCCAGCAGACCTTAATATGGCACAATTCATCATCCCTTGTGATTGGAGAGATCACCACTGCATCACTTTCTTCATCATAGAATCAGTGAGGCCAAAAAGGCTCAACCAAAGAAACCCAAACACCCTCTTGCCATCTCCCTTGGATATGGGAGATGTCCCTGACCTCACAGCACACTACAACAATACAATGCTGAACATTCTAGATACAATGGCACAATTAAAATGAAAAAGAATGTCCATCAAAGAATCCAAACCATGGTTTGATGACAGCATAAATGCAGATAGTTCAGACTAGCTCTCAATAATAATGAAGATTTGCACCCTCCATCGAATATCTTAAACACTTGAGATCTTTGAGGCGCACTTACAACAAACGGTTCAGAATCTCGAAAGCGAACTTCTTTATAAACCAATAAGTTAATACTAGAAATTTCTCAAGAAAGTTATTCACACTCATCAAGCTACAATTCAATGGATAGCCCAACCCTACCCCTACAGGTTTTAATCCACAGCTAAACTGTGAGGACGTTGCCTCCTTTTTTATTGAAAAAGCAAAAAAGATCAAAAGTGATATGCAAACAGGTAGGGAGCACCTCCCTCTCACACCTCATATTAGCTCACCCCTGCTTGGGATAGCTGAGCCACCATGTCTCTCAGCCAACCCCAACAAAAACAATGCCTCATGGAGCACATTCAAAACGTTTGATGAAAACAACATTCTCAAAATGCTAGCAACACTAAAACCCTCAAACAACTTCAGTGACCCCATACCAGTCAATATCTTCAAGGAGGTCAAAATATCCCTTCTCACTCGCTGGACCAAGATAGTCAATGCCTCACTACTCCCAGGATCAACCCCTGACTGCCTTAAAGCTGGGCAGGTTACCCATGTTTTGAAAAGACCCACAGTGGATCACCCAGATGCCAGCAATTTCTATCCAATCTTCAACATGAAGACATTGGCGAAGGTCCTTGAGAAATGTGTCCATGTACAACTGTGCAACCACATCTAACAATTCAGCCTCCTAGATCAATGCCAATCTGGCATCCACAAGGGCTACAGTACTGAATAAGTGCTCACTCATATAGTTGATGGTGCCCTAAAAATGTTGGATCAGATTGAATCCTACCTTCTCATCCTCCTCGACCTCTCATCAGCCTTCGATACTGTCAAACATGACAGCCTCTTAGACCTGCTTGAACGTAAGATGGGGTTATCAGAGTCCGTTTGTAATTGGTTTATTTCTACAACAGAACCCAAAGAATAAAGGTTAATACATCACTATCCAACCCCAAACCGGTCACACCAGGGGTGTCATAGGGTTCCTGCACTCATCCATTCTCTTTAACCTATTCATGGAACCTTTAACTGAACTGCTGAATTCATCCAACATCCACTACCACATGTACGCTGATGACACCCAACTGTACTTGATGTAAAAATGCCTTCACCAGAAGATTTAAAGACTCTCAGCACAACCTTACAAAACCCCCAAAACTAGCTGACTTGTAACACCCTCAAATTGAATGCTCTTGAAACAGAATGTATCCTTATTGCTCCAACTAAACACCCACCGGATATCACAGAGTGGATAAAACAACTAACAGATTTTAACTGCTTACCACACCTCATAGACTCAATGAGATCACTGGGTGTAACGCTCGTCAAAAACCTGAACATGCAGGAGCCCGTCAGCTCTATTACCAAAGGAGTGGGATTCCAAATGAACCTCTTAAGGAAAATTAAACCCTTCATCCCCCGTGATGAATTAATTCAGCTGCACAAGCCCTAATGATTCCCTGGTTGGATTATGGTAGTACACCCTGCTGAGGTCTCATCGCAGGATCCAAACTCACATCACTCCTGATCTATCTGTAACCTTTAAACTGGCTCACATGTGAGCCAAGGATACACTTAAAAATAGCATGCATAACACACAAAGCCTTACACTTCAACACCCAAGATAACTGGCACAATAATTGGAGCTATAAGCTTGATTCAGAGCTTCTAGAGGCAATAGCACCCTTCTGCTAAAACCACCAAAATTCTATAAAAATAAAATATATTACAGATCATTCTCAGGTATTGCATCGAGAATCTGGAACACCCTACCGCGTGAAATCAGACTGAAACCCTCAGCAGCTTCACTCAAGAAAGAAGTTAAAGTGATACTGATGAGCACATTTCTCACATAGAATCCATGATCTCAACTCATGAATACTATGTATCCACTTATTCTCGCATGCATGCTAACTCCTCTCATTTTTTTGGGGTGAGGGGGTCTTTTTTCTGAGTCTTAGACCCTGTATAGTCTCTAGGAGAGGCTTCCATTGTAACTTGTTACTCCCTTGATAATAATATTGTTCTTTATATTCCCTTTCTCATTTTAAACTGTAAATAGCTTTGATACCTCCAAGGGTCATGTTTGCGCTATATAAAATGTTAGCATTTTTTTTTTGTTTAAATCACCGTCAGCCTGAACTTGTGATTTTCCTCTAGTGTAGCAGAACCAGATAACCACATGTGACACTTTGTGCTTTAACTACTGCATAAATACTTTACACATTGCCTCTAAGTTGAGCCTGACTGCTTTTGTGCCAAGCTACCAGAGGGTTAAGCACAGTTTAATGTTGTCACTTTTTTTTGTTCACCCTGGCGAGGATTGTGATTATGCCTGCGAAGGGTTTCACCTCCCTCAACCAATACCCTCATTTTTCACAGCACTTCTCTAGCTATCAGCTATTTAAGGCACAAGTCAACCTGAAACTGAGACAGCAACCGTACCTTAAATAGGCAGTGCTTACTTTGACACTCCCTATCAGTTGCCAGAGGATTATCCATAAGGTTGAGGGACTGGGGTGGACCCCAAGTTTTCCAGTTCCCTTGATCAGGTATGCAAAACTGAACCCGATAATTCCAAACACCAAACCTGAGATTGCTGATGAAGTGGCAGGGGCAGTGTCTGTGGGAAGCAGCACAGCCTGCCACCTATTCAAGTTCTGCAACTGCATGGAATGAGCTGACAATACTGCCACTGTTCAGTAAGAAGTCTGTAGACCTCACAGGCCCCCATCCCCCGCTGCATCCCCACGGACTGTTTACAGTGGTATAACAAAACTTGAAGGGGCCCTCCTGCACAGTACATGGAGGGGACCCACCATGCACCGACCCGGTCAGGAGCTCTTGAGGGCCCGGGGCCGCTGCTTGTACCCGGTGCCGAAGGGTGCCCCTTGAAGCTCGGGCCCCCCTGCACCACCGGGGTTGCTGGGGCTATTGTTACACCAATTACATCTTCCCTCTCCTTAGAGCTGTCAGAAAATATTAGCGGTTTATTATTTTCCTGAATGGGGAAAACTACCTGGTAAAGGACAATTATATCTATGGGGTTATTCCTCATTATGGGAGGGGGGAAACTCTCAATAGCTGAAATATGGTGCTGGAGATTCTGGACCCCCGGCCCTGGCCAAATTTGAGCCGACTTGTAATGAGAGCATTTATGTAATCTTCTCTATGATATTGTTAAGATGTTCCTGTGACTTCATGGCTGGGTGAATAACCTAACAGCAATGAATAGTGCAAAAATGCATTAAATATTTCTCTTTAGACATGTCCCTATAAGACGCCTAAATGCAGAGGAGTTGAGTGCTTGAATACAGCATGAGTAATTGATGGGATATGTGTTTACATATGGTGACCAGGCAAATTCACTCAGGACTGCAGAACATGAGAAGCTGTTACAATATTATTATAAAACCCCTCACTTGTAACAATTGCTTACAATTCACAAAATATTTATACCTTGATTTTGCAGAAAAGCTTTATGCAACACGAAAACGTGTTGTAACATCATCTCTTTGAATGGGTATACAACTGTTACAACGAATCTTTTAGCACGCAATACCATTACCACGCATCTTTTACAACGCATGCCATTACAACGCATAGCGCTTTGGGGCGATCTGACATAGGGAAAGGGTAGTGAATAGGTTAATTTACTATCCAAAAACCTTCCCTAGTGTCCACGGGGACTGGAGTTGGAATAGTAAATTTAACTATTCACTATCCAGCACCCAAAGCACTATGCGTTGTAAAGGCATTGCGTTGTAAAAATTGCGTGGTAATGGTATGCGTTGTAAAAGTTCGCGTTTTAACGTCATACATCCCTTTGGATGTATCTTGCACGTTCATCCCTGCAAATTAATTTCTTTGTAGAAGCACTTCCGACGAGCTGGTGATTTTTGAGTGGTGGGTCTTTAATAAGCATGTGCCCTAATTGATCTGCAAGAGTGGGAATTACAAGAGAAAGCCTGAATTCTGCCAAATGGGGTTCTCGATTGTGTTCGCCCTCAAGAACATGTTGAAAAACTGGGGCCACAGAACAAACACAGTTACAGCATAAAGCTAAAACATCTAAAGGAACAATCATGAAATACTCCAAGACCTTCATGGTGTACCAAGTGTGTCTGAACCTCCCTAGGAGTATTGGAGGTTCATAAAATGGCAAAATCAGGTATCTTGCAGCAAACCATCCCTAAATATATACAGCAGATAGCTCAGAACACATAACTTCATTTGGTCTTTCTTTTTAACTGTATTTTTCCTTCCTCTTGCATTTCACTTGACAATTAGACTCACTGGTATATATTATCACTAGGCATCATCACAAAGTTCTCAGTCTGAGGTTGTAGATAACAGAGCACTAAGTAGATTCCAGTACTACCATTCAGGCAGCCGCGGCCCGTGCAGGTAAGAGCGGTGGGGCCCGGTGGGGGGATTTGATAGACGATAACAAGGGAAAAATAGTTACAGAGGTCTATCACCAGACAGCAGACAGATTAAAAGAAACATACATTCCAGGGTTCAAGGCAGCATCGCGATTTTCCGTTATAGATCTATATTCGAAATGCAATAATTTTGGGCCAGATTCACAGAACTAATTTAAGACAAAATCCTAAACTTACCACCATTTTGGTATTCACAAAAGGCATTTAAGCATTTTGTTATTCACTGAAGGCAAATTTTCGTTTTGGTATTAACAGAAGGCACTTACTCATTTTGGTATTCACAGAAGGTACTTACTCATCAATGAGTAAGTGCCTTCTGTGAATACCAAAATGAGTAAGTGCCGTCTGTGAATACCAAAATGGTAGTAAGTTTAGGATTTTGTCATAAGTTAGTTCTGTGAATCGGGCCCGTAGTCACAGGTATCAACATTTATATTGAAGGAAATTAATATAAGCTTTTCAATTTGAGAAAATAAACTAGCTCTAGCGTGCTGGAAACAAAGTAAATGCAATAGATCAATTGTCCGTTAGAGCTGGGGTCGGCGGTCTAAGTATTGCAGACACAATGGCGATATGAGGATAAAATAAAAAAATTAACTCAATTATTCAAAATATACCATATCATTTTTGGTAAAAAGGCATTACTTGGTCTTGATATGCCATGTGAGGATGTGATGTTTATGTTTGGTGCACAACCGTTCATCATTTTCACTAGGAACACATATATACTAATTCAGTAGATTCTGCCTCGAATGCACGTGTCGCTGAATACACAACATGCCCAAAATGTATTAACATGAGTATGTCAGGATAAACACCCTCCTGCCAGAACAAAATTAAGCAAGTTGTTTGGCACATCATACCACAGATGGCCACAATCTACCAGATCCCTGACGGCATAGGACCTATGTTGGAGATGACCAGGAGAGTATAGGTACCTCTCCTACTTTTTCTGTTTTAATCTTATGGATGGAATACATTATTAAGAGAAATCTACCTATCTGAACATGAAATGTGTGGCAAGAGGGAATATGAGGGGGGGTCAATAACGTGGCAAATTCTTGATGAAATTAGAGTTAGGGTTGTCCTAGTTCATGCAGGCAGGAACACCGGCACTATTCGCAGTGAGATAGAAGTAAAAAGAATACAGGAGTTTAATAAAAGTTCATAACCACTACTTCTCTCCTCACATTTTTTCCTCAAAGTACCCATAAACTCCTGATGTGACCTACCACAACTCTTTTTAAATTCCTTAACTACTTTCTCCTCACACTTTTTCCTCAAAGTACCCATAATCTCCTGATGTTACTTATCGCAACTCTTTTTTTAATTCCTTTACTATGGAAGACGTTCCCAAGGAAGCTACCCTAGGAAGATATCTGGAAGTCATTTGATGAGTAGCCGGCAGGTGTACAGCCACGCTCACATACCTTCTTGAGTTGAGTTTTTAAAAGCAATTGGTACTGTTTGACAGTAGAGCTTTCACTGAGTTTTATTGTATTTTCTTTATGGCTTTAAAGGAACTTGGAAGAACATATGTAGAATCCTTTTTGAAGACATTCATATACCAGGGTTTGATTAATGTCCCTAGAGTGATGGTTACAATTATTCTTGAATTTCATCAGAGGCATCACTCCTACCTCTAAAAGTAATGGCCATCACTCTTTCTTTCAGAGCAACATTTTGGGATGCCCTGGATCCCTAGGGACGTAGGGAGTTCTCAGTCTATAGGTAGGTTTTCTTCAATGTCACCCTTTTGATGAGGCCTAAGAGGGGAAACCATATATTGGTCTCCCAACCCATAGTCCCAAGGAGGTGACCCTCCTCCCAACCTTTACTCTTTCCAGGCAAGCACTTGCTGGTGTCAAACTATTATAGATTTTTGGGTACCTAGTATGCCCAGGAAAGTTAACTATGTTTCTTCTCTCATACATTATGTACAGAGGTTTGGAGATGATGGGACTCTTTCTTGTTTATTATGGTATTGTGTTCACACAGTTATCACTGCTTTGACTCTTCATAAATATTAGAATGAATACACAAGGTGAATGCTTTATAGACTCATCTAGAGCACATCATTAAGATTACTCATAGCAGAACATTTACCTTAGTGCAAAAAATGCAGTTTCCAAAATAAGGTATGAGTGGTCACAATCCGCTACCGCGGCTGCCGTTCGGGGCCGCAGAAACGAGAGAAAGAACCTTCCGATTTCATAATCCGGAGTTACACACCGGCACCAACCTCTACGGATACCGAACGAAGTCAGAATACAGATACAAAGTCCCCTGATGAAGGACAGTAGCCCGAAATGCATTGGGCACAACTCATGATCAATATCACAGGATAAACACATATTATGAGGATAATAATATGAAGAACGTGAAAATGATATGAAAATATGAAAATAAAAGCAAAAATTACACTCCCGAATAAAGCGAAGAACTTTAATTGAACATTTATTGAAATCTCACAGAGTGCATTGAGGAGTCGTTACTCCCAAGGGAAATAGTGCATTCACTTGGTACTCAAAGCAAACATCCCCGCAGCATTCCCTGTTCTGTTTTGTTTAGAGACTGGATGGGAATACATTTAGCTAGAGTCATACCTTGAAATGTGTACATGTTGGCAGAGGCTCCTGAAGTGCATTCTAGGGAGAGGAATTCAAACATTTTTCTGAGGAGGGAACAGTACATCCAACCTTTTCAGCTGCGGGCCTGACCACTAAGGATGTCCCGGATACTGATTGGCAGTGAACGTATGCCCAACAGGCTGCCTTTAGAAATGTAAGCTGGCGCCACCATATGGTTTGCTGATCATTTGTTGCACTTGGACATGCATGGAGTCTTTTGCTATTGACCTGTCCATACTGTAAAAGTGTGAGCTGCACACACCTTCCTGGCAAGAGGAGAAAGCCCGGAAGCTCTGCTGAAGTTCTGTTTGCCTGTCTTAGAGCTGACTTTCCTCTGGGGAAGTGCCAAGCCAGCCTAAAGAGACATGGCAACTGACACAGTGCCTCGAAGTCCACAAGACTGCAGTTGTACTGCTGAAGAAGCTCCATCAATGGCTGTTTCATGTTTTGAACATCTACTGAGTCCACTGATCCTCTCACCAGACAGTGGCAGGGTGCCAAGAGACTGTATGAAGTGCTGGTGATAACAAGAGAGTCTGCCTAGGGATCACATCCCATACTTTACTAGCTTTTATTACTTTCCCTTGCCCAGCTGAATGCTGCAGCCAGCTCACCGTATCCATAGATCCCTGTATTTCAGAGCACGCCCTGCATATTTATGGGCTAGCATTTTCCATTTTGGGCAAGGCAGTACCTGTCTCTTTGTTCTGTAACACATACCCCAAACTATGAAACAGTGCCCCCTTTTCCTTAGTGCTTATTTGAACCAGTGTTTTCAGGTGGGCCCATCAGCACTTTTTTTTCCTCAACAAACTTTGGTTCAGGCCAAAAGAGAGAAAAACACGAAAGGGGGAAAGAAAGAGGAAGAGAAGGACGGAAAAACAGTGGCAAATGGGAAAGCAGGAATGAAAAAGAATCTGTAAAAGGGTGGTAAAGAGGCAAGGCATGTCTGTTGGTGGATTAAGAGGCTTGAAGTAGAATCATGAATGTGCAGCCTTTGTGTTCTACACTTTGACCTTGGATAGAGCTGGCAGCAGGCTTCTGAGCAAAACTTTAGGCCCCAGCACTTAGGGCCTCCTTTGCAGTGAACTGGCGTAAGGTACCACATCAAGTCTTTTTGCTGTGCTGCCTTATGCCAATTTCGAAAGGGCAAGAAAGCGCACATATGCAAGATACAGTGCATTCCTGTAATTTGTGGCTGCGCCAACACACAATTCGGTGCATAGCACCAACATAAGCACCCTTGTACCATGGTGCAAAGGTGTCTGCGTTGTCTGCATTGTACAGCAGAATTGGTAGTTGAGCAACTAGCTCTGTGTTGCCTTACACCATATCTATGAGGCCATGAAAAGCCATGTAAAGCCGCTCAGGTATGGGTCTGCACTCTGTGCCGCCGGACCATCATAAAAAGTGATAGCAGCGCAAGCAACTTGTAAATAAGCCCTTCATTCTTTTACGAAATACGCAGTGTCTTGCACATACCTGCTATTCTCTGATCCCCATTGTTGTTTTTGTGTGTACTTTGTGCTGTTTGAATGTTCATGAACCTCTAGGATCAAAAACCTTAGGCATTACTGTATTGCTACAAAATAGCCATTTTTGTGAAAGATTGTGATCTCCCCTTGTAGCAGCACTGAGTGATATTTTAACAGGGATCTGTAAAAAGTATCTATTCACGAACCCTGTGTAACTGTGTTCTCAGCTCCATATTGAATCGTGTTGGTTATGTGTTACCCTCATTCTATGCTTTTTCCAGGCTTCAGAAATAATATGTAGATTGTTTATGCTGAGGCCATACTTTCATTGTTGTGTAGAATTGCAAGCATTTGCTGCATCTGGTTTCCAGTTTCCACATGATGATCATTCTCATTAACAGATTTCCAATCTTGATTTGTGAATAAGGAAGTTTTTTGTAGCACACAACCATGGGTGGACCTTCACACTCCATTGTAGCAGTGATGACTTTCTTGCATTGTACTTAGACTTGCCCCGCGCCACCTCCATTTAGGTCTTTGATTGTTTGTCCACAACTACCAGGAGAGTCAAGGAGGCTTAGTAGGTCCACTTTCTACAGCAGAACTTGTTTTTGGAGCATTGTTACTAGGAAATCTAAGCATTCTTTTTTGGAGTGCATAGTGGCCCAAGCACCTATGCACCCGGAGACTGATCTTGACAGTGCGCAGAGTCAAGCAAATGATCCATTAGTAGCCAAAATTAGCTTCTTGCTTGATTTTTTACCTACTGTGTAATCATTTACTTTTTAAATATTTGATTGACACAATAGTCACCAACAAATGATGACTGTGCTCCTAAGTTTGATATTAAGTAAATTTTATAATCGAATGTGGAAATTTAATAATCATTAACTGTGTTTCATTTCCTTTGTGTCATAACCGTGCAACAGAGCATTGTTTCACACACGACAAAGTTTCATTTAGAATCCCTGAGAATTGCGTTCAATAGCTGATAATCATCAGATTATGCATATTTGACACGTACTGCCTCTTTTGAATGATGTGGAATTGTTGAATTATTGCAATGCATTAAAACCACTCCCCACAAAAACATGATTCCTGCCATCAGCAAAAAGCTGGTGGCAACTAGTCTGCACATAAATATGAAAAATATGGGTTAAACATGATTCGAACAAGTTACTGTAAATTTACAGGCAGAAAACGTTAAATCAGGGGTAAAACAGAACGTGTGCTGTTACCCCTAATTTAGTCGTCACCACTAAATGAAAGTTGAGTGGTCGAACTGATTACTGGTTAGAGCTGTTTGCTCAAGTGCGCATGTTGTACACAAAATAGTAGAAAAAAAAAGAAAAACCAATAGCCGCGAACATACTTGCATAGCTGTGCCGGCATCCATACGGCCTGACCTTCTGGAAAGCAATTTTCTTTCTTTTAAAAAACCCGGAAAGCAATTTGTGGTTTAAGGTTTTTGCTTTTTCTAGATCCCCATCTGGAAAATTCTGATATAGGTCACGCATATACGTGATGACGCATCTCGATTGAAGGACCCAATATGTTCCCCATGGTGACCCTGCAGCTCATCTACGTTTGGGCTAGTTTATGAGGGCTGTCTCTCCTGACGGATATTATTGCCCGCCTACCCCACTTGTGCGCTCTGCCCAAGTCTCTCTGCATTAATGCCGTCAAGGGCACACCCCAGACTGGCAAGCTCCCACTACTCCAGTCTCTCTCTCACAGCACCAAACCAATGACTACCTTTCCTCCAATTACGAACTACCCTACACCGGCTATGGAGCCTTCATGCCCTACAGCGCTGAGCTACCCCCTTCCCATAGTTGACGCCCAGCACGAGCCCAAGAACAGCCACTTGTATATATGTACTTACTCCCATTCTTTTGTGAGTTTAAAGTTGATCTGTTTTGTATATTTTATGTAATTCAGGTACTCTGAAGTCCTTATGTAATGTAACTGGTTCTACTGTAAAGCTCTCTGACACCTTTGGGTAAGGTTTGCGCAATATAAAAACGCATAAATAAATAAATAATGAGTGCAGTCCATTCTTGCTTCAGGAGCAGTCCACTGACACCCTAATTGTAAGGAGTCCATTATGATGTCGGGCGGATTTCCTCCGCCAGGCTGGCGGTTGCCACCGCCAGCCTGGCGGAGGAAATCCACCCGACATCTATTGCCCAATTCCCCCCCGCCATATTAGGATGGCGGAGGGGAACGTGGCGGTGTGAAACACCGCCCGCCTGTTTTCCGCCCCGGTCGCCTTGCGGCCGGGGCGGAAAATTATTAATATGGAGGCGGTGTCTGTTAGACACTGCCCGCCATATTACAATGGGCTTTTGCTGATGCTTTTCTGTGGCGGCAATGCTGCCATGGAAAGGCTTGCGGGCCCCCTGGGAGTCCGTGGCTTGGGGAGTGCACATGGGGGGTACATATGGTACCCCCCCGCATTTCTAAGTGCAACATGGCTGGCACCGTGCGGTGCCTGTCATGTTGCGCTTAGAAAAGCACAACTTGCACTTTTACCACTCCGCCCGCCGCAATGGTAAATATACAGGATGCGTCCGCCTGTGTGGCGGGCGCATCCCAATGCCCTGATCGGGACCCCCACCCTTATGGCGGGCGGTCCCAGGTCCCGGTATGATGGCGGGCGGACTAAGTCCGCCCGTCATCATAATGACCCCCTAAGTGTCCAGTAAGAAACGGGTACGATAGACCCTATTTCAAATACAGTTTATGCATAGTCATAGTATCAGTTGTTTTTCCGAAGGGCTATAACTTTTGAGGTTTTAATTAGGAAATAATGTATGGAAATGGGCCTTATTTACATTTGCATGCACAGTATTACTACTAATTCGTTTTGCTACCCACTTTTCTCCAGGTAGTTGCTTGATGAAACTACCCTTGCAAAACTCCGGTGTCATCTCAAATAGCGCTAATCCTATGCCGTACTCAAAGCATAACCATCAATGGCAAAGCCAATAGATCTGGCGTTGCCCATCAGCTAAATGGCTTTGTCAATGCTTGTTTCTCTCTCTCAAACTTTTGGCAAAACTAGCTGCCAGACCCTCATCATCCAGAAAGAACAAACTGTCCAAAACCAAAAGTAATTTTACCTCTCGAAATGAATATATTATCTTAGAAGTAGGTGGTACTCAAGGGAACTACTTTGTGTATGGTTGTGCTTTTTGTGAAACAGAAAATTCCACCACGCACAGTGAAATATGTTATGCTGAAAACGGCTGAGCCATTGTCCCATGCTGCAGTGGGCAGAAGGAAAATGTGAAAGACACAATAACAGACCAATGGAAGAAGAGGGCTGACTGTCAACCCTAATATGTAAGAATATAATACATAAAGATTTTACTTACATCATAGAGTATTGGCTAATGCCACACCTAAAACTGGGCATACAACTCGTTTGTTTACCATGTCCCTGCGCTGCAAACTGCACCAAATGAGACCTCAACAGTTCCTTCTTTTCTTTTCATTCTAACAGTTCAAGAGCTGTGACTTCAATGATGATTTGCAGTAGTTTCCTGCTCTATAAATTAATTTATTACATTCATCTTCAAGCTAAGCTACGTTTCTGAAAAAAGATACCCACCTTTACACTCGGTTGGGCCTGGGTGCGAAGCCTACTGGTTGACACGCGCTGAGTTGGTAGAAAATGAGTTAAACAAATGCCTTTGAAAAGTTGAGCTGCTGTGGCTTCCCCTTCCATTGTCATCTTTAGGCGGCCATCGGGAGTTTAATTAATACCCCTGACTGTGCTGTAAGTGATATCATGGCCGCCAGATGCCTAGTGCTGAGGGAGACACAGACCGTCATTGTGAAGAGTGACAGCTTTCAAGAGTAAGCAGGCCGCTTTGTACCATGTCTGGAAATAATAATATGAAAAGAGAGAGAGAGAGAGAAAAAAAGCAGGCGGCTCGGGTTGCCACCTTCTCCCTCGCGGAAGTATAAAAGAAATGCCTGTTCCCGCAGGTAGTGCAGTTTCGATCATGACAGGAACATCACGTCTGTTTCTGCCCTTGTCAACACGTCTCAGTGTCCACCATCACTCATCGGCGTTAGACAGACAGCACTGGAAGACATCATCAATTGCCAATGCAATTCAGCAGATACACTTCATAAATTTTAATTACATTCCCACCGAAAATGAATGGTCAGAAAATATAAAACATCTGCCATCCAGATCATTTACATTTTTTCTGCCATAAATCACCGACAACATCCAAAACAATGGATTAAATCATGTGGAGTGAGGCTAGGTCAAGAAAGAAGAGAGGCGCCTGCCGCGCCATGACTAGTTGGAAGGCTGCCATTGCGCGGCCTATCAGAAGTGGGAGGGGGAGGCGGTGTACAAAAAAAAAACGGAGCAGCCATTTCCGTCTTGTACTCATAAATAAAAAATCTCCGGCCTCGGATGGAACACGCTAATTGATATATCACTGCCTCTTCGGAGAGTAGCTCGCATGTTTAAGTAAAGGAATTGCTGGCCAATTATGGCTGCAAAAAGTAGGCATTTGTCATCGGTTTTGGCTTGTTTATCTATTACAGAGGTAGCATTAAGAGAAAGTCTCGTTTCGGAAAAAAATCAATTTTTATTAGCATTATATTTATAAAACTCCCATTTGTCCTGCAGCAAGTTTTCCATTTTTAGGATGACGTGAGGTGATAGGAGCATAGGCTGTCACGGGCATGCTCCTCCTATGTTACATCAGTGGTCCAAAATGCGGGACTATTAAATGGTTTTATGATGTTTAACATATTCTATCATGTTAAAGGTGAATGTACATCGAATTATGGATTGTAGGGCAGAGGTACCTGGGGGCAGATTTATGTTGCCTGACGCATCTCTGCAAATCGGCAGAGATGCGCCAGGAAAGATACGGCACGCAAGTTTATCCTTGCGCCACCCATGATGCCACATTTACAATGCGGCGCACAATGGTGCAGGAATAAACAGATGCGTGTCGCATCTAGGGCGTGAAGTTGACGCAGTGCTGAAGTTGTGTTGCGTGCGGCACACAACTCCAGCACTATTCTAACTTGCCCTATCTCTAACGTGGTGCGTCAAGCCTTGCGCCTGCTTCAAGCAGGCGCAGGGCTTTGACGCATCAGCGTTGGCAAAGTGACTCAGTGAAATTTTGTAGATTTCACGGAGTCACTTTTCAGGGGTGTTCCTGCGACGGAACGCCCCCTCCCCTGCGTGGAAACGCCCACATGAAACCTGACGCAGGTTTCATGTGGCGCAGGATCTCCATAGATGCTCCATACATGTGTCACAATGTAAGTATGTCGCAACGTGGCGCAGGGTTTACACCGCCGCTGCGTCACAGAAGTGACGCAACGGCTGCGCAAAAGTGCCGCAAGTCCGACATAAATCTGCCCCAAAGCTTTTTGGGCGTTCGCAAAAAGTAACATTCATAGAATCAGGCCGTTTGTGTCTGCAAATAGGCTTTTTGGTATGTCTGAGACACAAATTGTGAATGTGATTCAGTAACAGGTTACCAAATCGCAATTCGGGTCTGCGACCAAATGCCGAATTGGTATTTGGAAAGGGAGTGTTTAAGGTGTCTCTTCCAAATTCTGAATGAGACTGGGGAGTGCCCAAAATCCAGTTGCAAAACATTAATATTTTACTGATGGTGTGTCTGTCTGTAACGTAACTGGTGCTCATGTAAAGCGCTCTGATACCTTCTGGTCTAGTTTGCACTATATAAAACTCCTGAGCCCTAAAACCCCCCCAAAAAAACAAAAACGAAAGGGACCTTTCCCCTTTGTGACTCTTGACAAAAACATTATTTAAGAGTAGGTATGGCAAGAGTATCCCATGGACCATTTTCTCTTTTAATTTTTTTTCTTCAAAGATATCCAGTTTTCCTTCGAGAAAACAGGTTGCATTTCTTTTAAAAGAAAATTGCTTTATTTAAAAAACAACCACAGTATTGGTGGTCTGCTGACTTCAGCAAGGCTCCATCCCTGCGATTGCTGTAATTCATGGGTCGCAATTGACAACCTGCCTCAATAATAGTCATGAGGTTGGCCGTATTGTAACGCGCTATAAATCAATATTTTGCGATCCGACTGATTAGTACATAGGTTAGTTTGTAAAATAGCACATTGGCTGCAAAAATACTGCTTGCAAATTGTATTTTGCAACCAGTGCTTCGTACATCTGTCCCATTATATGCCACCTCAATCAGCATGAAGGCACAGAAAGGCACAAAGCTACCTCCTATATCCTGTTGACCCTATTACTTTAACAAATGCCAACATATTTCAAAATGGCCATTGGTTTACTCAATGCGGTGTTCCCATTGAAGGACTGCTTTCTATGTGATTCACTCTTTCTCCCCATGATGCATCAGCAAAAGGGCACAAAATAGAAGGACTGGACATCATAATGTTGGCCACACCATTGACCACAGAGTGGGTGTATTGGTAGTGTACTGTAGGCCAATGCTGTATCACAATAATCTTTGGTAGAGATACCCTGATGTTTTCATGGCAATGCAGGTTGGAGTTGTGCTGACATGGATTTTTGGGACGGATTTTTTCATTGTAACTGGATATGCAATGGAAATAAGTGCTTGTTTTACAGAAACACGGCCCTGGAGGGAAGTGGAGCGGATGAGCAACATCTGTCAGGTTCTTTGAGTTTCAACTGTGCTGAATTTGAACATCAGCTGCAATCATTTTGGGAATTATGTTCAAAAGAGGCCTTCATGCTCTTGGTACAGAGTTGAGAAGCACAAGTGAAACCCGGGCACTCAAAAGTGATCAGGATCATTGAAAGCAGCTGCAGCTAATCTGTAATCGCATGGTCTGGCCCACAACTCTTTCCTGAGAAAATCATCTGCACGAGCTTGAACCACAGACACAACAACCCGATTTTGGATTATCTTTTGCCTGCATTTGTCTTGAACAATGACTGCACCACCAACAACCACACCGACCATTCCCTAGAGAAGCAGGTCTGATTTGCAGCCCTTGAAGTAATTAGCTCATCTAAAGTACCAATAACATCCTTCTGCCATTGTAGGCACCCATACAATTGGCTGCGCAAATGTTTTTCACCAAGTTGTTAGCCTATCAACAGTGCTTACATTGAGTCGATGGTTGCCGGTGTATCCCACCGCACTTATTTTTGGGAACTGGTGTTTATTTTTTCACATCAGACATATACCAAGAGAAAGAGAGACACAAACACACAAAGCAAACAGCCTGAGCCAGAAAAAGAAACAGGCCCCGATTACGATGTGGGCAGGAAGGACTCTGACCTTTGGTCGGCGCCCTCGTGCCCGCATCATAATCACTGATTCAGATTCACTTCTGACCGAGCCATTTTGGTGGACTCAGTCGGAAGGGAATCCGAACCAGTCTTCTCAATGGCTTACCACAGACTCGGAGAGCCCACCCACCATTCGGAAGGCCCACAGTAATCCCCCGGCTGGCTCTTTCCAGCCGAGGGATTAAAATGGCAGTTTCCCACTGCCTGTTTTGTGCCGAGCTTTCCAGCACAAAAAGTCAGTGGGAAACATCTTTGGGGGCCCACATGCAGGGCCCCCATGGTTGCAAGCAGGGGCGGCTCTAGGCTCATGGCGGCCCTGGGCTGGGACCGTAGGTAGGGGGCCCCGGAAGAGGGGATCTGGGCGGGGAGGAGTGCGGAGGCCTGTGAAGTGGGGGGTCAGGATGTTTGGAAGTGGAACAGAGCTGGAGGCCGCCAAAGCACTGCCAGTTTCCGCCACGCAAATATGTATCCATCCTCAGAGGATTATTATATTAGGGATATATATTGGCGTGGTGGCCCCTGTGGTTTGGTGGCCCTGTGCAGGTGCACAGCTTGCACATGCGAATGGCGGCCTAGGGGGCCCCTATTTTGCCTCATGTTGATCCTTGCGCCTGGTTCTATTGTAATAACAAATTAGGAACGTTGAAAATAATGTATGGACCTAAGTAACATACTGAATGAGCAATACAAGCAATCTGATTGGTTGAATACAAAAGTATTTTTTATTTACTATTCATGATTCTTATTCACGATATTTTTATATATTTTAAAAAAAGTACACATACTAAGAGAATAATGCCCTCTAGAATCAAAGATGCACAATATTCTGACACTGGTTCCTATCATGCATTCTGACGCTGTGCTGTAATTTCTTTTAACATTATCAACAGTGAATATTCTTATATATGAACTTAATTGAGACAATCATCAAAAAGTATACAAATTCATATTTCGTTTTGTGAAGAGGACATTCATTTTCTGGCATGGCTCTGGAGATTTTACATCCTATGTGCGTTTCGGCTGTAGCCTTCTTCAGGAAGCCATGGAAAAAGGTCAAGAAAAACCTTGAAGAATTGTGGTGGTAACTTAACCCTTTGGGAAGTTCTATTCAGCCTGGCCCCAATAACAGTCTTATACAATAAATTCTCTGCAGGCGATTGGCAGGAGAGTATGGCGTCTTTAATACTGTAGTCTTCCGTAATTCAAAAATAGATCGCTCTGTAATCCAAAGGGTGTCTACCAGAAAATTGACATATCGTAGGTCATCTACCGTTGTTTGAACATGAAAAGGAGGGACGCCTAGAGACTCCTGAGGATTCTGTAATAATCAGTGAGGTTGTGCCCGAACTCTTTCGGCTGAATCCGTTCAATAAAGATTCCTTTCAGGGGAGCGCTCCTCAGAGCTGACACCGGTTTAGTAAAATCCTGGGGATCTAAAGTTCCGTTCTGGTGCACGGGGAAAAGAGAAATAAACGTCTAACTCGTTAGACGCCGGCGTGCAAATGGTACTTTGAGGTGCCTGCGTCGAGGTGCAGGGATGAACTGCACCTTAGCATTATGCTCTGAGAGGATGCATTCGGAATGCATGCTCTCATAGCAAAGTATAGGATTGCAACTGAATCCTAATTCCTGGACAGGAACCAATGACCTCTGGTGACCCCTCTTGTTACTGGTGTTTACCAAACCATTTTTATCAGCTTAATTGCCTGGATGTGGCTTCCAGTTGACATCTGACACTAAGTACTGCTCAGTCACATAACAGGCAAATTTGGTCAACGTGGACCTCGATTTATCCATATTTCAGGAGAAAAGGAGGTGAGATAATGGACTCTTTGACCCAACAATGGCATCACAAGCTTGGCCCATTCTCCACTCCTTAGCACCTCAAAATCCTCCTACCTGCTTCCAGGGATTAAGGGGCAAGGTAAGAAGCGAACATTACAGAAAGTAAAGTAGGCTTTGCAAGAAACAGCAAGCCAAGGAACAAAATTCCAACTGTACATTGTAAACAGTGTTTGCATTGGAACACAGCAAACAAAATAGCACAGCAATGTGATTACTTGACAGGTCACGTGAGAAATAGGCAGTTTATGCCTAGACGTTTAGGAGCCATAACCTAGGCTTTTAGTCATTGTGTTTTGTGTAGAAATTACATTGGCAAGTCTATTGTTTGCTCTGCTAGAAATGAAAAAAAGTGCTAGCAGTGCTTCCAATGGATAGTTGGAATCTTTCTTTCGAGAGGAAGCCCTGTCACTCTGCATAAATGTGACAAACACCAGAGGACATACCTTTGGGGCCTGTGGCATGTTTTTCAAATTCTTCAATAGAAATGTGAACTTTTTGGCGTGATGTGATTTGTAGAGGTGTTTCTTCGCTGAGCAACAGGATATTTCTGAGGGGCTGTTGTTGACAATAGGAAATCACACCACTCTGATTATTTTGGCAAATAAACCCACGCATAGTATGGAGTTTTTGTAAAACACGTGCATTTGAAATGTGCTTGAATTATACCATCTGCCTGGTGTCCACACAGACTTAGAATTCATTAATGAGTTATTTCTTTAAAAAAAAAAAAAAAAGGATCAGGCTGGATCTGTAAGTATCGTAAATCAAAAGTGTTTTCCCTCCTGTGAAGTGTCACGAGGTTGTAAAAGTATTGAGAACATCGTGTAGCCCAGAGCCAAGAAAAACCCGCATCAGGGGAGTTTAGTCAAGAAATACAGCCTCCCACCACTCCTGTAAATAAGTCCATGCCTGTCAATATGTGATCTCGTGGATGAGGGTGAAGCCCAACAATAAGGAGGGTGATCTGCTCAAATAATTGAAGGATAAACAACTTTCAGAGGGTGATGCCCGTTTGCAAAGAGAGTGTCCTTTCGGAAGTCTGAAATGTGCGGAGACATGTTGCTTTTTAGGGGAGTATATACAATCGACAAGAAGGTGACACCCTCTAAACAAGGGTGAGTTAAAAGGTAGGGTTCTTTTAGTTTGGGGCAGAGAAGGACAGAGTACACCGACAAACCCAACAAATATGTTCATTGAATCATTTTATGTTGCTTTCTTTTGAATTTTTTACTTTAGGTCGTGCTTATTTTAGGAATAAACGCCAGTTTTACTTTAGAACACATTTTGATCAAGGTCGTACTAGGCCAGAAAATAGGCCCTGGCAATAAAATAGGCATGGCCCTATTAGTAAATTAGATGGCTAAACAAGTGACCCATGTTTTCAGATTGGGGCAGCTCTGAACTTCTGGAGCCACGCTGTAAAAGTCTTTTGCTAGGTATGGAACACTGCATTGATACGTGTGTAGTTGCATGCAATGTTCGTTGTAATATCAGGGAAATCAACTATAACAATTGACCCAGCATCCATAAAACAGGCCCACAAAGAGCTAAAAAACAGCCAAAACACTACCTGTCATGACAGCCCTTCGGTAACTGCCTAATTGTTCTTTAGGACAGTCGAACCCTGATTTTAATAAGGCAAAATTGTGATAATTTTCCCTCGCTTAGCCCACAAAAGTTCACAAAAAGTTTTCATAATTATGTTTATTACATGAAATGCACCTAACCAGAACTAACATGAAAACAGTCAATCAATCAGGGTTGGTAAAATGCAACTACTCACCCGTTAGGGTCTGAAGGTGCTGGGGGTGGCGGCTCCATTGATTTCTGGGGTCATCCTAAGAGCCAGGTATTGAGGTCCTTCCTGCATTGGGGCAGTGTGAGGCTTGCTGGAGGTGGAGGTCATTCCAGGTCTTGGCTGTGAGGTAGGAAAAGGATTCACCTCATGGACTGGTCTTGTAGATGCGTGGCACGGAGGCCAGAGCGAGGTCAGCTGATCGAAGGTGTCTTTTGGGTGTGAGGAAGGAGAGGCAGTTGTTCAGGTATATTGGTCCGGTGTTGTGGAGGGCCTTGTGTGCGTGGGTAAGGAGTTTGAAGGTTATTCTTCTTTCATCTGGGAGTCAGTGGAGATCGGAGAGGTGTTGGGTGATGTGACTGTGGCAGGGATGTCGAGGATTAGTCTGGCTGTGGCATTCTCTACGGTCTGGCGGTTGCAAAGGAGTTTCTTGTTGATTTCAGCATAGAGGGCGTTTCCGTGGCCCAGGCTGCTGCTAATGAGAGCGTATGTGACAGTTTTTTCTGGATTCAGATGGGATCCATCTGAAAGTCTTTTGAAGCATGTAGAGGGTGTTGAAGCAGGTCAAAGATACAGTGTTGGTTCATTGTGAGTGATGAGTCTGGTATTCTCGGAGTTCAGTTTCAGGCAGCTGTTCTTCATCCAGGTGGTGACGGCTTTCATCCCTTCTTGGAAGTTGTATTTGGTGATGTTGGGTTTGTTGGTGAGGGAGAGGATGAGCTGGGTGTCGTCGGCATAGGAGACAATGTTGAGCCCATGATTCCTGACAATGTTTGTGAGGGGTGCCATGTAGATATTGAAGAGGGTGGGGCTGAGGGAGGAGCCCTATGGCACACCGCAGTTGGTCTCTGTTGGTTCGGAGAGGTAGGGATGGAGTCTGACCCGCTGAGTTCTGCTGGTGAGGAATGAGCATATCCAGTCACAGGCCTTGCCGTGGATGCCCGCATTGTGGAGCCTAGTGCCTAGGGTAGGGTTGGAGATGGTGTTAAAGGTAGCCAGGAGGTCCAGGAGGAAGAGGGCTGCCATTTCACCCTGGTCATCGGTAGCAGCGAGTAGGGCGGTCTCGGTGCTGTGGTTGCTTCGGAATCTGGATTGGGAGATGTCCAGGATGTTGGTAACTTAGAAGACGTTTGCTAGCTGGGTGTTGACAGCCTTTTCGATGACCTTGGCATCGAATGGAAGCAGGGAGTTGGGCCTGACGTTTTTGCGGTCCATTGGGTCATCTGAGGGAGGTTGAGTACTGATTGTTTTCAATCATTGGGGAAGGTGGCTGTCTCGAAGGAGCAATTGATCATCTGACATATTTCGGGTGCGATGGCCGAGGTGGCTCTGTGAAAGATGTGGGCAGGTGTCTGAGGGTGCTCCGGAGTGGATGCTTTTCAGAGTCTTCAAGGTGTCTTCTGTCGTGAGTGGGGTCCTTTTGAGCAGGGTCTATTTGGGGGCGCTACATGAAGGGGGAGCTGGAGCAGTGTGGACGTCTTGGTTGTCGAAGTTGTCTTTTATCATCTTAATCTTGTGGTGTAAGAATGTGCTGAGTGTGTTGCAGAGATCTTGGCAGGGTGGGACATCTGTTGTTTCGCTGCAGGGTTTGGCAAATTCCTTGATGATAGAGAAGAGTTCTTTGGTGTTGTGAGCGTTGGTGAGGATTCTGTCTTGAAGGGATTTCTTCCTTGGGGATTTGATGAGATGGTGGTGTGCGGTGGTGGCTCCTTTATAGACAGAGCATGTTTCCGGGCTACTGTTGGTCCTCCATGTCTTTTCGAGTCGTCTGCAGGAGCGTCTGGATTCCTGGAGTACTGGGGTGAACCAGCTTGCTTTCTTGATGCGTCTTCCTGTAGCTTTCTTGAGGGTGGTGAGTCTGTTGGCGCAGTTCATGAGGTTGCGTGCTGCAGTGTTTGCATCTGGTGTAGTAGGTGGTGGGGTGCTGATGAGGGCGGAGGTGAGCTAGTATTTTGTGGCTTTGTTCCAGCTTCTGTGTTGGGCGGTGGGTGTGCTTGTGTATGGCGGGTTTTTTGAAGGAGAAGTGGATGCATTGGTGATCTGTACAGAGGAGTTCCATAGAGAGGCTGTGGGAGATGATGTTTCCTTCGATGAAGGCGGGGTCGAGTGTGTATCCAGCTGTGTGCATGAGGGCGTTGACTAGTTGCTTCAGTCCTATGTTGGTGGGGTTCTCCAAGAGGGAAGCGTTTTTGAGTTGGCAATGGTTGTCTGAGAAGAAACAATTATAATTGTATGTATTCATTTAGAAAAGTTACGCAAGATCGTTGGGACACGTTTGGGAAGAAACTGTTATTTGATCATGGCACACATCAGTTTCACAATTTCTGTGTGACGTTTTCTACTTGAAATAGTCTCTGTTAGCAACATTAAGATAACTGTCTGCTTAGGTCCTTAGTTATATATTTAGTTTGCACACCTTTGATTTTCCACCGACTTCCGTGACAGCAAATAGCAGGCTGTCAAAGGGCCAAGTGTGGGACAAATGGTTAAACCTTTAATACCATTGGGGGGGGGTCAAAGTCTCAATGAGGTCACTTCCACTATTTCTAGATTGTTGTTGGTGTAACATTCGCAGGTGGTAGGAATTTCACAGAGAAAGTGGAAAAATGAGTGTTATATATTGACCCAGCAGCCAGTGCAATGACTTGCAAACAAGCCTAAAAAACATTGAAACATCCAAGCCTCACAGGAAGAGCAGCACTAGGACTCAGTAAGAACAATGCATTATAACTGTTGCTTTATTTGGTTGACCTCTCGCTAGTCTGTTGCTTGTTCCCGTGCCGTCGGCTGATTTCATCACTGCCCATACTACTTTTAAAGACCACTTTTTAAATCGACACTTGCTTTTTAATATTGATGTCAAGCTGTGCTTCTAAACTGTTAATACTGTGATTTTAAATCTGTCTGTTAGGGTGGGACTCGAACTCTTCTTTTTCGAGTTCCGACCATGGGGCTCAGAGCAGTGCCATCTTGATGGGTGAGTGCTCTAGTTGTTCAGGATGGGGGATTGAAAGGAGTGGAGCTACATGGATGCAGTTGGCCTCTCGCTAGTCTGTTGCTTGTTCCCCTGCGGTCGACTGATTTCATCACCACCCATACTACTTTCAAAGACCACTTTTAAAATCAGCACTTGCTTTTTAATATTGATTTCAAACTGTGTTGCTAAACTGGCATTACTGTGATTTTGAATCTGAATGTTGTGGTGGGAGGTTGGACTCGAAATAACTCTGCTTTTTTTAGTTCCAACGGTAGGGCTATAGCAGGGCCATCTTGATGGGTGAGCGCACTAGTTGTTCAGGATGGGGAATTAAAAGAAGCGGATATGCACAGCAGGCGCGCTGCTGGCACGTTGAAGGCGTGCCTAAGGCAAGCCCGTCTGCGTCCCGGGGGCAGCCGGCGCCAGCCATGTTGCCGGTTTTCATCCACAGCGCACAACCAACAGCAGAGCCACGCTACTAAATATCGGTAAGGCATCTCGCTGCCACAATCCTGCGACTATGAATTCCGAATGTGCCACTTTAAAGTGTAAATTTATTTATTTATTTTATTTCTGTGCTTTATAGAGCGCGAACTTGACCCGATAGGGTATCAGAGCACTTTACAGGAAAACATAGCATTGCATAGACAGGCTTAGAATCACCAAGTAACGGATTGAGTAGTGGGGCGGGTGGCAGGATACATAAGATAGAGAAGGGCACGTATTTACAGATTACATTTACAATTACTCAAGACGAGACAACATATTTACAGGTTAAATTTACAATTACTCAAGACAAGTTCCCAAGGTTCTTGGTAGGGTGATTAGGTAATCCGAAGGGAGGAAGTAGTCAGCCATAGTTTAGGGCCATAGTGGTGGTTGAGGCAAAGATTAAACGAGAAATTTACCCATAAGGAAGGTTTTGGCATCCTTTTTCAAGCAAGCCAGAGAGGGGATTCTTTTGATGACAGGTGGGAGAGAGTTCCATATTCTTGGAGCAGCCCCAGAGAAGGTCCAACTGTAAGTTTTTTTTCTCCGAAAGCGTGCAGGTTGAAGCAAGAGGTCTCTGGATACTACATACTGCAACTGGGTGGCTACTGACAACAATGGGGGGACTAACCCCGGGAGGGAAAGTAATGTGGACATGGGTCTCCGAACGGGCTCCCCGATTAGCCAAGATGGCCATTTTAAAGCATTTCTACTCAATACACGCTCTCTGAGAAAGCATGAACTGCATGTTTTTGAGTTGCTGGAAGAGTCCTGCCCGGACATAATGTTTCTGACAGAAACATGGCTCACCGAGGCCTCTAAAACCCCAGCATTGCTAGGGCCATCCCCTCAGGTTATCAGATCCTTGGGAAAGATTGTGCCGTCTGCAAGGGGGGTGGAGTGGCAATCACTTTTAAAAAGGATATCACCTGTAATATTGCCCCTATGGGAGATTGTGCGGGCAGAATGCTTAGGTTTCCACTGTGTACTCTCAGTACACCAATCCATGGCTGGAGGTTTAATATATAGGCACCGAGGGCCAGCCAGTAATTTTCTCAAATCAATCAATGAGACAATCTCACCCCTAATCCTCATATATAAACACTTCCTGGTACTGGGAGACTTTAATATTCATCTGGACAAATCTGCGGATTAGGAGACCATCAAACTGATTGAGTCCCTTGCCATCTTTAACCTGTCCCCTTATGTTTGTCACCCAACCCATGACAAAGGTTATACCCTTGACCAGATTTTCTCTAACTCAGAACTCCAAATAAATGTGCCCTTACTTTAAGTATGCTCAGACCACTACTGTCTAGGTTTCAAGGTGTGTAGGAGGGTTAGATGCCCTCAACGTCTTGGGAAACAGAGAGCAATTACCTCAAGACCCCTCCATCGAATAACTCCAGCAGCTCTGAGCGAAGCTCTAGATCATCACCCACTTTCATTCAGTTGTGACCCTGAGAGGGATGCTCTCTGATTTGGAACTGGTTGCAACAATGCACCCAGGCACTTGCTCCTACTTCCAACTGCTCTTCTAAGACAGATCGAATTTCTGTTCCATGGTTCAATGAGGCTCTTTGGCTGAGCAAAGGTGCTTGCAAGCGCCTGGAAAAAGTATGGCATAAAATGTTTTACGCAGAGGCAAAAGACATTTATAAACAAGCCTCGAAAGACCATCACAATAAAATCTACGAGGCAAAAAACATTTTTTCTCATCTAAAATTGAGTCATCTGGCAATAAAAGCTAGGACATTTTTTAAATTGTAAAAGACTTTGCTTCACCAAATTCAGCCATCAGGCCTTTTATACCTACTATGGAATGGACAAGCCAACTTGCCTCCTTTTTCCATGATATGATTAAAATTATTCAAGACTTCTTCGCTGTGAATTTCCTGGCGGAAGGCTGGAGTGTAGAATCTCCATCACTCTGAGCCCCTGTTGAGGGTCTATCCTTAACACAGTTCCCCCTCTTCAATTGGAGACCTCCTTGGAGATCATGAAAGGCCTTAAGTCAGGCTCTCCCAGAAACCCCTGCCCAGCAAAAGTGTTGGCCATGCTGGCCGAGGTCATTAACCCTGTTGCTAACTTTGTCCTTAACTCCTCGCTGAGGACTGACTTGGTTCTATGATGATGGAAAAATTCTAAAATTCTACCATTGTTAAAAAAGCCTTCAGCCGATCCTTTGGTAACATCCAATTATAGGCCTATGTCACTCCTACCGATTTTTTCTAAAGCCCTTGAGAAATGTGTTAACTAAGTCCTCACGGATTATGTGGCAAAAAATAATCTTCTCCACCAGAGCCAGTCTGGTTTTAGATCTAATTTCAGCACAGAAACTGCTCTGCTTGAAATATTCCGAGTCCATTAAGGAGAAGTTGGATAAAGGGGGTAAAGCGTTGCTGATTTTACTGGGCCTTTCCGCTGCTTTTGATACCATGCCACATGACCGACTCCTGTATAGATTACAGGAGTGCGGCCTGGGTGACACAGTGCTAAAATGGTTCTCCTCTTTTTTGGAGGATAGATACCAAGAGGTCTGGTCTTCTCCTTTTTCCACTCCCATTCCCCCTATAAAGGTGGGTGTCCCTCGGGGTTCAATTTTGCTCAGCTTTAATGTTGAGGTCCAGGAATGCTAGCTCAGTTGAGCTGCTCGTACAGGTAAACCGGAGATAGATATCACGGTCATTGATCCATGTTAGGAATTGATTTAGGGTGTCCTCGTTGCCCTCCCAGATGATGAAGATGTCGTCAATATAACGACGCCAGGTTTTGATGTTGCCTGTGTAGGGATTAGTGGGGGCCTCGATGTGGGTACGTTCAAAATGATGAACGTACAGCCCGGCCACGCTCGGGGCAAAGACACTCCCCATCGACGTTCCATTCATCTGGAGATAGAATTTTCCTTCATACTCGAAGTAGTTGTCTTTTAGTGCTAAGGCCACACAGTCAAGAATAAAGTGTCGAGGGGTTCGGTGTTGCCAAGTGTTTTCCATCAGTACATCGTGTAGTACACGTAGGGTTGCATCCTGAGGTAGGCTTGTGTAAAAACTCTCAATGTCTAATCCGACAAGGAGTTGTGTCTCAGGATTGAAGCTGGTGTCTTTAATGATGTTCAGCAGATGCTTTGTATCCTGTATATACGAACTTGTCTTTTGTACTAGTGGATTAAGGAAAAAATCGCAGAAGCGTGAAAGGGGTTCGAGCAGTGATTGAATGCCCGATACAATGGGTCTTCCTGGTGGTGGGGTAATGCCTTTATGCACCTTGGGCAGAGTATAAAAGTAAGGCACCCTCGCATTCTTGGTGAAGAGGTAGTCAGCCTCCTGTTTGGAGATGTGTTCCGCATCACTGGCCTCCTTGACGAGACAATTGATTTTCAACTGTAGTTCTTCAGTTGGATCTTTTCTCAGAAGTTTGTAGTTACGAGTGTCACTCAGTAGTCGGCAACATTCTTTGTCGTAATCACATTTGTTCATAATCACGATGCCTCCTCCTTTATCCGCAGGTTTTATAATTCGGGTGGGGTCATTCTGTAAGCGTTTGATGATTTCTCGATCCTGGTAGGAAAGGTTGTTAAATGTACTTCTAGGTTGCAGTTTTTCTATTTCTGAGTAGACTGCATTCTCAAATGTGGTGATTTCCACTGGTACGCTTGCTGGCGGGGGAGTGAACGTGGACTTGAGTTTCAATCCCGTTTCATTGGTATTCTCTCGGTTGGCATCCGTCTTTTCTTGTTTCTCGAAAAAGGCTTTTAGCTTCAGTTTTCTAACAAACTCTGTGAGTTCCACATGGAGTTTGAACGTGTCCAATCTGGTGGTCGGGACGAAGGAGAGGCCTTTGTTGAGGACGGCTGTTTCCTCGTTGGTTAGAGGTACATCTGAGATATTGAAAACCAGAGGGTTGTCAATTTGTGGTATTGCTACTTGCTGGTTCCTGCTTGTTCCCGGGTTTTGTTCCGTGTGTTGGAGCTCACAGGATCTTCTTCTGTTTCCCAGTGTACACGTTGATGAGGATTCCTTCTCTTGCCACGTGATCTGCGGCCTTGTCCTAAAAAAGGATATCTCTGGTTTTGGTTATTCTTATAGTATGGCATTTGTCCAGGGATATATAGTGGAGGGTATCCAAAGTATGGTGGTGGTATTGGGCCAAAGGGCGGCGGGCCGAAATTATGATGTTGTGGGGGCCCTTGCCATGGTTGTTGCCAGTTTTGGCCTCTGCTTCCTCTTCCTCTTGTGTTGGTGGAGCCTGTACTGGACCCACTCGAGACAGAGCTGCTGTCCTCTGAGTTGTCTTGGCCCTTTGTCGGTGCGGTATAGTCGTCATCGGCATATGGGTATGTTTTGGAATAACTGAATTTTTTCAGGTCCTTCTCAAATTTTTTGATCTTAGTTTGTGTGAGGTATTCGTTGTATTCAGACATTTCACGGTTTTGGTCCTCAAGTTTCTTCTTAAAGCCTGTGAGTGTGGTTTTAAAATGGGTCTCTGATGCCTGAATTTCTATGACTATGGCATCAGAGAGGCGTTTGGCTGTTTTAATAATGAGTACCAGCCAGTCTCTGGTACAGTGCCAGGCTATTTGTGCCCAGTCTTTTCTGAAGGTGACATCATCTAGAAAGATCCTGGGAGCGTTGGTAACCAGGAGTCCCCTGGGGGCTGTATTAGTACGGAGGTATTGTGCAAGGATAATACCATGTAGAATCGTTCGAATCCTGTTCCGCTTTTTCTCAGTGAGAGCGTCCCAATCTGTAGTTTGTGCTATGGTTGATGCTGTGTTGAAATCTGCCAGGAGAGTAGGGTCAGCGAGGATTTCACTGATATCATCCTCTGTGTAGGTTAGGCCAATGTTTTGCGCCATGTTTCAGAGTGTTTGTATATCTCTCGCAGCTGCACGCTGCCAAATATCAGCAAATCAAAAGGGAGAGAGAGGACTAGGTAAGCCAGTCCGGATCCCCAAGTTAATATGTACTTATCAATAAAGGACTAGCTTCGTTGTGTTTATGGGAAGACTCAGTACGTATGATGGCAAACCATTTGGTTTGGTTGTTAAGCCCTCACCCACCAACCTAGTTGGTGGCATGCTTCATCATCGGGCCCACCACAGTGACACCGAATGTGTCCCGGGTGTGCTTCGACTCCAGATTACAGAGGAGCTGGTATACTTCTCTGAGTGTGCTGTGAGGGGGTGTATAAGAAAGTGATTTAAAAGCTATGCAGTAGGTCCCAGTTCCCGAGGGTATATAGAAAACTTTAATATCTGGGCCCACGCTTGCTCCCACGTCCTATGTGGTCGACATGTTTCAGCCAGGCCTTTTATATTTACAACTGGCTTTCCTCAGGACCAATGAGTGTGTAGGTGAAGAAACTATAAATTATATTAAGTGATACGTGTATTAAAAAGTGTCGCACACGCTAAGGTGCTATACGTGTGTGGAGGGGGATTCCCTCCGCTTTACTGTACACAGAACAAAAAGGACGAAGACAGACGTACAAGGTAGAGTCAATAAGTATGATAAATTTATAACACAACATGTTGCCGGCAAGTTAAGGTGTGTGAACGACCTCTACCGGCGAGTTGGAACGTGGCCATGAAAGTTGCATGGCAGTTGTGACTACAAAGCGGTTAAAAACGGGGTGTAAGTGGTGGACTAAACAGCGAAAAATAGACAGAGGGTGAGAGACAGGTAAGAAAATTTCTTTTTCCTCACACTCGCTATTAGCTGTTAAAGCCTCATGGATCACCTGGCAGGGGGAGAGAGGACCCTAGGTGTTGTAGAAGGCAGAGATTAGTGCCAGTCCTGTTGGGAGAAAAAGCTGCTTACCTAGGTAGTCGTGCTGAGGTAGTCTCTATACTCACGAAATTGTCGGTCTGCTGCGGTGTCCCGAGTGACTGGCTGGAAAATCACAGTCGGGTATTTATAGTCTTGCGGGAGGGCGGTACCTGCAGAGGGGTGGAGCAATGGGCGCGGCTATATGCAGAGCACCTCCTTGTTTTCTTAGCAGCGCATTTGCGCATGATCAGGGTCATTTACAGCGTCACATTATGCGCAGTGTGTTCAAGATTAGAGCATGCGTATTGGCGCTAGTATGCAGTGAGTGCATCATGTATTCTCAGGTGTTGGTTGAGAGGCGGAGAACATAGCACTGATATATATTGATAAAGTATACAGATCGGGACCAAACCACGAGTCCAAGCGGAAGCAGGGATTCAAGCATTCAGTGAATTCCATGGTATGGAATCATTGAGTCCGGTTAAATGAGTGGAAAGGCGGTAAATCCACCGTGTTCTCTTGTATGGAGAGTTTTTTCATCACAGTTTTCAAATTGATCAATTACAGTCCATGTGAAATCGTTAGGAGTGTGATTGTGGGACAGAAAGTGTTCTGTCAGTTTACTTATATTCTTGCCACATCTCATGGTGCTTCTATGCTCAGTCATTCTGGTTCTTACTTTCCTGGTGGTCATGCCGATGTATCTCAGGCCACAACGGCATATGATTAAATATACCAAGTTAGATGAGTTGCAATTTGTGAATTGACGTTGTGTCCAAATTTTGCCATTTTCCAAATTTAATGTCTTTGAGGGAGCGGTGAGATGGCAGACGCTGCAATTGTTGCAGGGTTGGTGTCCAGTGAGTTTCGGTAGACCCCATGCATTGAGGATAGTATTGTCTGTGGGTCGTGGATTTGTTCTTGGTCTCGTGGACACTAGCTGGTCTCTCAAGTTTTTTGCTCTCTTATAGGCAAAACGAGGAAGGTCCCACTTCCTTGCTCCTGAATTGATTATTTTCCAGTTTTTCTTTATAATGTTGGACACCTGATTAGAGGCAGTGTTATAAGTGGTCACGCAAGTCATGATGGGTGACTCAGATGCTTTGATTATGGTGTCGAGGAGTGCCTCCCTGTTCTGATTCCGAGCCCTTTTGCAGGTTTTAGAGATGATTCTGGTGGGGTAACCGCGCTCTTCCAGCTTGTGGACTAGTGCTTTCGACTGTGATTTGTAGTCTTGAATATTACTGCAATTTCTCCTTATGCGTAAGAACTGGCCAAAGGGAAGATTTTCCCTAAGTGGCCTGGGATGGAAGCTGTCAAAGCGCAATAGGGAGTTGCGTGCGGTAGGCTTGTAGTGTGAGCCATTTTGCTCAGCTTTAATGTTGAGGTCCAGGAATGCTAGCTCAGTTGAGCTGCTCGTACAGGTAAACCGGAGATAGATATCACGGTCATTGATCCATGTTAGGAATTAATTTAGGGTGTCCTCGTTACAGGAGTGCGGCCTGGGTGACACAGTGCTAAAATGGTTCTCCTCTTTTTTGGAGGATAGATACCAAGAGGTCTGGTCTTCTCCTTTTTCCACTCCCATTCCCCCTATAAAGGTGGGTGTCCCGCAGGGTTCAATTTTGAGCCTGACACTTTTAAACCTCTACCTGTTCCCCCTTGCTCCCCTGGCTGAAGTTTGCGGTGCGACAATAATCTCCTATGCTGACAACACGCAGCTTCTGTTTACATGTGACAAGGGTGAGGTCTTCGCAGACGAGAAGATCAATAAATGCCTGACTGGGGTCTTCGCATGGCTCATAGTGAACCAACTTAAATGCAACCCAGAGAAACCTTAGGTAATCTTCTTTGGCTCTCCACCTCGGGATGAGTGAAACAATAGTGGCCATCAGACATGTTGCCTCCCCTCACCTTGGTTAACACGGTTAAGAACCTGAGTGTTAAGATGGACGAAACTCTGTCCATGAAAGCCCAAAATCAGTCAGTCGCAGGACCCTGCTTCGGCCTACTGCGGATGCTCAAGAAGTTTCTTCCCTTTTTGCCTCTCGACCGTAGGAAGACTATTGTCCTAGCCTTGATTGTCTTACGGTTGGACTATGTCAATGTCCTATACCTAGGCCTCCCAGACTATCTATTGAACAGACTACAGTTGGTCCAGAATGCAGCCGCCAGGGCAGTCCTCCTGCTTGGACCGAGAGCTCAGATCTCTCCTCACCTGAAGGCTTTACATTGGCTTCCTGTTCAAAAAAGAATTTGCTTTAAAGCCTTGGTGTTGGTATTTTAGTCTCTTCAGGGTACAGGTGCACACTATGTCAGAAGGAGAGTTATACACTATGTTCCCCGAAGAACCCTGAGGTCATCCTCATGGCATCAGGCTGTTGTCCCTAAGTTTTTCCGTTCCCGCACTGGAGGTTGCTCTTTCAAAGAGCAGGTCGCCCAGTTCTGGTACCTTTTGCCACTGACACTCAGACAAGTGTGTGACCTACTTACTTTTTAGAAGTTTTGAAAACCTGGCTCTTCCAGCACTCACCTTAGATTTCTCACTTCAGGGACAGCAGCAGTCCATCTCCGAGGTGCTCTAGCACAGTGACACTCTTCCTGAGTAGCTGTGCACTTTACAAATACCCTTAATTCATTCATTCATTCATTCATTAATTGGACTGCAAGAATACATCACGATAAACAACTGGAGTTAAGCAACAGCAACAACAATCATAAAGTAACATGCTGTGACTGTGTACCGAAAATTGATTACCTACAAGCTGGTGTAATCCCTAAACTAAAATTCCCAAAATGCATTCATCACTTGTCACAATACCTGGATTGAAGAACTGAAGGGCAAGTGTTGTGAGGTTTACTGCTTGTGAAATTACAGTATTTGTATCTGAAACTGTAAAAGAACTTGGCTTTTTGAAGCTAAACTACAGAGGGCCATCATGAGTAACATGTCAACATTATCAAGGCAAACTCCACTTCCAACGTACTGTATGTCAAAGTCACAATCACGAAGAAAGAGGTGGACTAACCCTTGCTGCAGAGTAAGGCACCTTATCGCAGAGGCAACAGAGTATGCCAAGATGCCTAGGGCCTCATTTATGAGGCTGTGCATCACTTTTACGCCGCTGGTGCGTCACTTTTTGTGACGCACCAGTGGCGTAAAAATTCTGCCTTGTTGTGCCATATTTACAAAGTGACGCATCTAGGTAGATGCCTCACTTTGTAAACCCCTGCACCCCATTATACCTGCGCCAGGTATAATGTATCCAAGGGGGGGCGTATTGACGTTATGTGATAACTAGTTTTGGGATGTGTTAGAGTGTGAACAGTATCACACCAAAGATTTAATGTATAGGAAATGAATTCATATAGAGTAATTGATACATGTATTTGAAATATGAAATAATGAAAAACTGAAAAAACAAAATATGGTGAATAAAACCAAATGAAAACAATTTAAAACTGTGTGAAACTAGTTTTGAACTTGAATAGCAGTAGAATTAGCATTAGCTGTGCATCAGGCCAGGGAGTAAACTGTACTTACTACCCGCTTCTTGAGGTTTCTGAACATAGGGGATAGGCAGCCCCATGATACCTGATAGCACGCAGTAGATGGATTAGCCATACAAACACAATTTACAAACGGAAAAATAAGAAAAGTAAAATAAAGGTGTGCCAAGTGCCAACTCCGTCTTCAAGTTCTATAAATGTGGGTAGAATTGCCTGGTGCAGTTTTATTGATAATGCAAATGAGTCTGAGATGTTTCATAAAAGAAATGACCATAAAGGGCTAATGTCAATAAACATGCATCTGTATGCCATTGCGCGGGTAACACAAAACTCCATTACAAATGTGAGTCTAATTGCTCCTGAGTGCTGCTTCTCTTCTATGCGCATGTCCTCTGATTGGTCCACCGTCCCCATCATGTTCACTCACCACATCTTGGTTCAGTCTCTATTGGCCTGAGGATTTGACAACGTAGATTGCAGCACATTATCATAATGAATCATACATTCTGTGGCATTCTTAAAGGCACAAACAGTCGATGTTTTGAGTAGGATAAAATCGCACTCTGTTGGGTTACATTGCGAGGCTATTCACCTTTTGCACACATTTTCGGAAGGTGTGGGAGGGTTTCTCGACTGCGGTCACTAACCTTTGCTTGATTGGTATCCTGGGTCAACGATGCAATTGTGATTGTGCTACTTTCATGTACTATTGCCATGTGACTTTAATATGTGAGTCATCTTCATCTTTGAGCTTTACTCTTCTGTGGCAGTTTCTACTCAGTAAACATGGAATGCTGATGTTCTGCATTGCCCTAGAGTCATATGTTTAGCTTGGGAAACATCCTCGCAGTTGGTGAAGCAAAGGTTGGAATTAAACGTGGGATGCAATTGAGATGTTTTTTTTTTACATTACACACGACCTCCTGCAAAATAATAAATAAATACTCTGAGGAGCTGTACTTGGATTGCTGAAGGCGCTTTGCTCTCTGTCACCGGACCTGCTTCCCACCTCGCCGGACCCGCTACGCGGGTCCCGCAGCGTGGTATCTCTCGAGGGCCTGCTGTCTTGGGCTGTTCTCCGGACCGGCAGGGTTGCGAGCAAAGCAGGGACTCCGTGGACCAGGAGCCCCTGCGAGCCCCATCACCATCAGCTGGGCTGCTCTCCCTGCCGGCCGCGCCCCCGCCCACGGAGTTTAAACAGGCGGGATCTCCCGCGCTCAAACGGGACACTCTGAGGAGCTGTACTTGGATTGCTGAAGGCGCTTTGCTCTCTGTCACCGGACCTGCTTCCCACCTCGCCGGACCCGCTACGCGGGTCCCGCAGCGTGGTATCTCTCGAGGGGCTGCTGTCTTGGGCTGTTCTCCGGACCGGCAGGGTTGCGAGCAAAGCAGGGACTCCGTGGACCAGGAGCCCCTGCGAGCCCCATCACCATCAGCTGGGCTGCTCTCCCTGCCGGCCGCGCCCCCGCCCACGGAGTTTAAACAGGCGAGATCTCCCACGCTCAAACGGGACACTCTGAGGAGCTGTACTTGGATTGCTGAAGGCGCTTTGCTCTCTGTCACCGGACCTGCTTCCCACCTCGCCGGACCCGCTACGCGGGTCCCGCAGTGTGGTATCTCTCGAGGGGCTGCTGTCTTGGGCTGTTCTCCGGACCGGCAGGGTTGCGAGCAAAGCAGGGACTCCGTGGACCAGGAGCCCCTGCGAGCCCCATCACCATCAGCTGGGCTGCTCTCCCTGCCGGCCGCGCCCCCGCCCACGGAGTTTAAACAGGCGGGATCTCCCGCGCTCAAACGGGACACTCTGAGGAGCTGTACTTGGATTGCTGAAGGCGCTTTGCTCTCTGTCACCGGACCTGCTTCCCACCTCGCCGGACCCGCTACGCGGGTCCCGCAGCGTGGTATCTCTCGAGGGGCTGCTGTCTTGGGCTGTTCTCCGGACCGGCAGGGTTGCGAGCAAAGCAGGGACTCCGTGGACCAGGAGCCCCTGCGAGCCCCATCACCATCAGCTGGGCTGCTCTCCCTGCCGGCCGCGACCCCGCCCATAACGTGCACTAGTACTTTAAGACCTTAGCACGCCCGCTGCGCGGGAGCGCGCGGGAGTGCGCCCGGGAGAAGCCCGGGACAAGGGCGGGACCGTCTGTGGCCGTCCGGGGCCGGAGGAGGCCGGGCTGGGCCTATTCTCTTGGCCCGCCACCCACCCCCAGGTACTGAAGCTGTTAAGCAACCTCATTGCTTGTATCACACCCTAAGAAACTATGCCGTCTCCGGCAAGAGAAAGCACCCCCATAAGACAGGCAGGAACAAAAAATATGACCCTAGAGAACTACTTCCCACGGGCAGGGGTCGAAGGGGACAAGGAAAACATGTTAAGTAGACTTAGGGCCGAGCGGAGACGCTCCATTGACAACTTGAAAGGCCGACCCCTAGGAGACCATCCCCCTACACCTACCCCAGATTTAACATTATTGGAAGACGTCCCTATCCTGCTTAGGGATGTCACGAAAACGCCCCCTGAAACACCAAGGACCTCAACTCCAGTGAGGAGCGAAAGCCCAACCAGGGAGACCATTGATCTAATCTCCCAAGCCCCCGCACAATCAAAGCCTAGAAAAGCTAAACCAAAACAAATTACTGCGCAGGGTGTATTTGGACCCCCCCAAATAAACGTAGGAGGAAGTCGAAGGGTGCCCAGGTTAAAAACAAACCCAAGATCTCCGACTTTGGGAAGCCACCTAAACACACGACACCTACTGTGACTGTGGCGGGTGATTTACACCCCATACCCACGGCTAAGGAGGGTGGGGCCCCCATTGTGTCAAACGAGGTGGCTAATAACACCACCAATGCCCCTCTTTCCGTTGTCCCGCTGGGCAACCTGGAATTCCTGCTTAGGTCACTTTTGCTTCCTATTAGTGAAAGTATTAAGAAAGTGGAAATAAGATTAACCATCCTTGAGGCCACGCTAAGTAGCATTAAAACCCCGCCCAATTCCCCTGAAAAGGCCCCTAAATCCACTGTCAGTTCAAAAGTCCCGAATAGTGCACTACATCAGGCTCCCCCACAGGCGCCCATTACGACCATCCCACCACAAACTCAGAGGACCATCCAACGGCATAGGATCTAATACCCCTGTAAAGGCAAACAGCGTCCCCATAGCACAGCCGAAAGTAAGTGTAGCACCTACCCCATTAATGAAGCCCCCCCCCTAGGCCACGCAGACCCAACTTACCACCAGAGGCGAACGACTTCACAGTAGTTATGGCGGGCGTTCCACCATTAAAGGAGGGTGAAGCTGAGGATTTCTGCACTTTAAAAGCTAAGGTGATTAAGTGGCTAAATCAGAATAGACCATTACCGGTACACCTAAGTAATGAGATAATAATGGTCAGAAGGGTACCCTGGATAGGGAGAACACGTAAATCCATCATAGGGGACTGCATATTGGTGAGCTTCAGGGATACTGGAACAGTTGCTCACATATGCCAGGGAAGGAACAGATCACTAGTGACAACAATCCAAACACTTCAGGTGTCCTTTTTCTTTTCCCCTGTCCCGGTTCACACACATGGAACCCGTTCTTATGACAACTGGGAAAGGGTGGGCCGAAGGGGCGCCCAGCACCATGAGTTCAATCCCAGGCCACCACCTAACAGGCCACTACCACCTTTCCAAACTTTTAATCGGTTCCACTGTTTGGATGGACTCGAGGGGGTGGACTGACAAACAGAACACTGCAGGGGGGATAGCGGGGACAGAGGTGCCCAAAACGTAGAGCAGGAGATTCCCACCCACCTAACAACAAGTAGTGCCCGGAACCAGATGTTGGATGAACCGAGGGCCGTAGAAAATGCTCACTTGGGTGATGTGCAAGGACCAGTTCCGGGGGAGGAAGGGCGAGAACCACTAGATGGGATGCAACGAAGCGGGGTCCAGGGGGGGGATGCACTAAAAATTATTTCATGGAATATAGCTGGTTTGGCTGGGAAGGTCAACAACAAGGAGTGGCTTGATTATATCAGGAATTTTCACATAATATGCCTCCAGGAGACTTGGGCCCTGGAGAACAATTTTCATCTAGAAGGGTATAAGTCCTTTTTTGTACCCGCGCAAAAATCAAGATCAGGGAGAGCTATGGGAGGTTTGGCTATTTATACAGATCTGAGCATACCGGGAAAAAATGCTTGCCTGGAGTGCAACTCCCACAGGATTCAGGCTGTTAGGTTCACGGGGAAAGGACTTAGATTCGTCGCTGTAAACCTCTATAACAATGAGACTGCGGGATCTAACTCCCCTTTTGCCCTCGAACTGGATAACAGGTTGAGCCAGGTACTATTATGTCAAAATAACGGGCTTCCATATGGGCTAGTGGTTATGGGAGATTTTAACTGCCATTTGTGCCCAGCACTGGTCCATACAAACATAGATTGGTCCCGATGTCCTTTGGAGAAGGGACCACATTTCTCTCACACGCCGTTGGGCTTAGCCCTTAGGATGTCACGGCTTAAATATGATCTTGGGCATACCATTAATATGGTAGGGATACAGGAGGGTGGCACACTCCCCCCCACATTTAAGGGTAGAGGATGCTCCTCCTGTATAGATTATATCTTGGTCTCTAGGGCACTAATGAACAAGATAATCAGTGTAGGGATTGAGTGGAGTGGTGTTAGCGACCACAACCCTCTTGTCCTGGAACTGCTGTATTTGGCTGGCCCAAGAATTAGAGCCAACCCTACCATTACTGAGAGAGCATCAGATCAGGGCAGGAGATTAAAATGGGCTAAAATCGATGGGGAAAAGTTTTACAAGGGCTTAGTGGACGCAGGGAAACTAGCCATTAATGATTGCCTGGACACCGAAGTCCATGGACCAAGGGTAATGGAAGCCTTCGAACAGATTGCAAAGCTGGTCGACGGATTATTAAAAACCAGTGTGCCTCTCAAGACCGACGGGAATCCCCGTTGGTTTGATAAAGCCTGCTCTAAAGCTCTGAGGGAGCTGAAAAGCACCCTTAAAGCCAAACCAAGGGTCCCCCACAAAGTAAAAGAGTGTAGAGACGTTTACAAAAGAGAAATTAAGAGGAGGAAGTTTGCATTGCAGGCGGAAGCATGGGCAGATCTACGAGAAGCGGGGGAAAAAAAGGACCTAGCGGGTTTCTGGAAAATAATTAATAACCCAACCTTCCAGGAAAAAGACTCCCCGGGTATAGGGGCTAATATTCTCCCAGAGCAGTGGATTAACCACTTTAGGGGCCTCTATAATCACGAGCCAGTTTCCTTTGTAGAATCCCCGGCAAATTCTAGCGAGGCCACACTGGTGGAATTTTCCATTAAGGAAATAATTGCAGGGATTGAGGGTCTGACTAAAAACAAAGCACCGGGGCCTGACGGAATCCCTCCCGATCTCTTTTTGAGTAACATCGAATTGTGGGCCCCCCTTATGACAAGGGTAATAAACACCGCTATTATTTATGGCCTGCCCCGATCCTGGTCCATGGCAGTAATTGTGCCAATCTTCAAAAAGGGCAACAGGGATGACCCAAAGTGCTACCGCCCGATCTCCCTGATTGATGTGTCAGCAAAGCTCTTGGGGAGGGCAATCCTTAATAGATTGTCCGAGTGGACCGAGGAAAGGAACATCTTCTCGGACACCCAATACGGCTTTAGGGCAGGGAGGTCCACTAGTGATCAGTGTTTGAATCTATACATGCTGACTGCCAAGTATACCATAGCTAGTGATGAACCCATTTATATGGGTTTTATGGACTTGGCAGCAGCATTTGATCACGTGAACAGGGAAAAACTGTGGGGCATGATGCTCAGTATGGGGATAGAGAGCGGGCTAATTAACATCCTGAGAGAACTGCATAGTGATACCACTGCCAGGGTCCGCTTTAATAGGGAGGGGGGGCTGACTAGTTCCTTTCCTTGTAAGAGCGGAGTGCGTCAAGGCTGCATTCTCGCTCCCTTTTTGTTCTCACTCTATATCAACAACTTAGAGCAGTTTTTATTAGGATTGAAGGCAGATTGCCCAAGGGTGGGGTCGCGTTACATTCCCGTTCTGCTTTATGCAGATGACGCGGTTTTGATCGCACGCACACCGAGGAGCCTTCAAACCCTGATTGACGGATTCGTTAGCTTTATGTCTGCCCTGGACCTTTCTGCAAATCTTAGTAAATGTTATGTCCTCCTGGCAGGGAAAAAAAGCGCCTCTAAATTCACCTACAAAATAGGGAGCCACACTTTGGAAGAGGTTAAAACATTCCCATACCTTGGTGTTACATTCGATGGTGCCTTGCGGTTTGACACCTTGGTAGAGGAACGCTGTGGCAAAATGGTATCTTCTAATGGGGCAATTGCCAGTTATGGCAGGAGGCTAGGAAGATGGTCCCCGGAACAGGTGTTAAACCTGTATAGCTCTGTATCCTGCTCCAAGGTAATCTATGGGGCAGAGGTAGGGGGCTTTGTTAATACCACTAGCATACAAAGAGAAGAAAACAAATACCTGAAATCAGTTCTGAGGGCTCCACAATGCACTGCTGGATTGATTGTCCACGGTGAGCTAGGGAGACCATATATAGAAGATCTGATAAAACTGAGGCCAATCATAGCATGGTTAAAAATTTGGGTCAACCCGGAGGCGTCACTAAGTAGAGAAATTTTATCAGATTGTCTGAAGAGGGACAAATGTATGCGCATCCCCTGGCTCCTTTATGTAAAGAATAGCTTAGAGGAGCTAGGTCTTGGGAACCTCTTCTTTCACCCTGCATCGATTGTAGCCCAGGACAAACAGCAAGTGGGGAGAATATTCCTGGAACAGAAAACTACGTGCAGAGAGGAGGTTGAAGGATGTAAAAAGACTGTGAGGGCCCATTGCCAAGTAAAAAGCGTTCAAGGTATGGAGCCATACTTGTTTCTCATGCACAATGCCCAGGATAGGTTCCTGATGTGCCGATTTAGGCTAAACTTACTCCCATTCATGTTGGCATCACCAGCGGGGTTCGTCACAACAATAGACCAGAAGGGGCCCTGCGGCTGCGACAATAGGTCTCCGCAGGATTCCCTTCACCTGGTCTTACTTTGCCCCCTCTACTCTATGCCCCGGCGTAAATACCTTGTGAATATCTTGAAAAAAGCTAATCTGGTCCACGCTAGGGAGGCATTAGTTTTCTTACAGAAAGCCGAGGACCCTTTGACACTGTGTAGCATCATGAATTTTATTAAAGTTGCCCTAAGACTAAGGCTCACTAGAGATGTAGGTTGAAACTTTTTTATTCTCTCTGTTTAATGTTAAATATGGTCATACTGTTGCAGCTATGTCTGTTAACATATTGTACAAAGAATTCTGAATGTTTAATGCTTTTTTATTGTGTAAATATAAATGTGCTTTTATGGTGTTTTTTAATCACCGAATAAAGATTCTTTGAATTGAAAATTGAATAATAAATAAATAATAACAATAAATAAATAAAATAGTAAATAAATCCCTATTTGTAAAGCACAAACTGCTCACCCTTACGGGTCTGTGGACCGTCGTGGAAATTAAGTGAGTTATTGCCCAGAGTCACATGGTGCTGAGCTGCAGCCAGGGATCAAACCGTGAACCCTGTGCTCCAAAGTCAGCTGCCCTGGCCTCTGCACCACACCACACCCACATATAGAATTTGGGCTTCACAAAGTTATGTTACAGTGAGAATGTGCATGGTGTGGGTGATGCTCAAATAAAGTTTGTTAAACGTCTATTAATGCATGTGTGGTTCTCCTAGCCAAGGAAGAAGATTAAAGTATTAAAGTGATACTCCAAATGTATAGGGATGTTTCTTTGCAAATGACAATACTAAAATGAAACAATCTGGCTGCCACAGCATGGCGGCTAGGCTGAGTTCCTTGCAAGCTCTTGTGAAGTCCTCTGTTCCCTGATATGCTCAGACATCAATGTTTCACGGTGTCTGATAAAAATAAGTACCTGCTATGAGCTGATTTTTCGTTAGCGATAAACCACCCACAAGTGACAATAGAAATAACAGAGGCAGTTGAGTTCAGCTACAGAATCTGGTATTCCAAGAGCAGTGTCTGATTTTAAACATAGCAAAGAGCACTCAGATCCCAGAAATGTGATGGACCAGACCTTACCCTGGGCTTCCTACTTCATGAGAAACATGTGGTAGCACACCATACTGCTCTGAACTCATTGCTCATGCATGTGCTCACACACAGTATCACTCAGAACTCCTTGCCTATGCATGTGCTAGCACACAGTACACCTTTCACTCCATCAAGAAATCAACCAATCAGGATTTATAAAGTGCAACAAATAACCTTTGAGTGGCTCATGCCCCTGGAGCTGCTAGCTACTTTGCAGTGCTGTGTTCATTCCAACAGCCAGGTCTTGAGTCCTTTCCTGAGATCCCAGAGCCATTAGGCGGGCCTAAGATGCAGAAGGTCATTCCAGGGTTCGGCCTCCAGGTGAGAGAAAGAGTATCCTCCGCTGTTGCCTCAGTGGATCTAGGGGGGAATGTCTGCAAGGAAGTGGGAGGTGGATCGCAGGTGTCTGGTCAGTTGGTGGAAGGTAATTAGTTTTTACGGGCTCGGCGACGTCACCACAAAGTGGGGAGGAGCTGCGAGCCGTATTGTAGCAGGTTTCGCGTTCGTGCTGGATAAATTTTTCTTTGCTCGTGCATTTTCAGTGCGTTTTTTTATTATCTGAATGGTGATTGGTTGTCGCGGTGGTGTGTTTTTAATAGTCGGGATGCGATAGGGCTATTTATTTTTCGTCCGCCATTTTTGGCATATTTTTGGCGGTTTCGCGCACTGCAGTCCATTACTTTTAATTAGGAGCTGTCAGGGTGCCCGTGTAATGCATTCCAGATGGTGTGCGCGCGTTCACCATTGAGCAGTGCGTTTGTCGGGCGCGCGTCTACATTACGAATTTCAAGCAATGAGAAGCTCGGGTGCGTTCGCGTGTTTTAGTTAAAAAAGAGATAACTGTTAGCGATTAATATTATGCCATGGTGCGCTCTCGGGCTCTGCTAATGTTAACAAACCAGATGTCCTTGGTACTTTTGTGTAACACAACCAACTCCTCCGTTGGCCTCGTAGCACAATTTCCTGAAAGTAAACTTTTCTAGTTGTGTTCGTGAGGTATTAGCATGCCCTTGGTGTCAATGTGTTTATTTGACTATGCGTTTTATACCTTATCATTATTATTAGTTCACATTCACATCCTTATTAACAATTCGGCAATATGAAATCTGAGTGGCGGGGAGTGCAGAGTGGCGGTGAGTGCAGAGTGGCGGTGACTGCAGAGTGGCGGTGAGTGCAGAGTGGTGGTGAGTGCAGAGTGGCGGTGAGTGCAGAGTGGCGGTGAGTGCAGAGTGGCGGTGAGTGCAGAGTGGCGGTGACTGCAGAGTGGCTGTGAGTGCAGAGTGGAGGTGAGTGCAGAGTGGCAGTGACTGCAGAGTGGCGGTGACTGCAGAGTGGCGGTGAGTGCAGAGTGGCGGTGACTGCAGAGTGGCGGTGAGTGCAGAGTGGCGGTGAGTGCAGAGTGGCGGTGAGTGCAGAGTGGCGGTGAGTGCAGAGTGGCGGTGAGTGCAGAGTGGCGGTGAGTGCAGAGTGGCGGTGACTGCAGAGTGGCGTTGAGTGCAGAGTGGCGGTGAGTGCAGAGTGGCGGTGAGGGCAGAGTGGCGGTGACTGCAGAGTGGCGGTGAGTGCAGAGTGGCAGTGACTGTAGAGTGGCGGTGACTGCAGAGTGGCGGTGACTGCAGAGTGGCGGTGAGTGCAGAGTGGCGGTGACTGCAGAGTGGCGGTGAGTGCAGAGTGGCGGTGAGTGCAGGTGCAGAATAAACAGTGTGTGACTATGCAGGGTGACATTGGGAGTGTGCAGGTGAGCAGTGTGTGAATGTGTAGGGGCAGTGTGTGATTGTGCAGAAAACACCACACACACATACACCACACACACATACCACACACGCACACCATAGACCCATACACCACACACACACCACACACACATAACGCACACAGAAACCACACACCTCAGTCTCTCAACACCACTCTGCAGTTTGTGCTCATGTGCTCATGCATTTGCTAGAACATAGCTCAGCTCCACACTCCTTTCTCAAGCATGTACCAGCACAGTGCAGTTCTGCACTCTGTTGATGCGTGTGCTGGCATATGATGCAGCTGTGAACTCCTTGCATATGCTTGCACCCTCTCACACAATGCACCTCTTCAATCTTAACTCATTCATGCACTATCGCATAGTGTAGGTTTACAATCCTTGCTCATGCATTTGTTTGCACTCAGTCAAGTTCTTCTTTCCTTGTTTATGCACATGCTACCACAGGATACAGTTCTGTATTCCTTACACATGCATATACAAGCACACACATATTTGTGGTTTGCTCATATATGCTCTGTGCTACTTGATCACCATCTGCTAGCACTGCCGTACACTCCTTGGTCATACATGTGCTAACACCTGGTGCAGCACTACTGACCTTAATCATGTATGCACTAGCACACAGGGTTATTCTTTAGTCTTTGTTCATGCAAGTGCTAGCAGATGTAGCATCTCCACTCTCATTCATGCATGCTTATTACTCCATGTTCATGCATGTGAAACATTTGATACAGCTCTGCAATCCTTGCCCATGCGTGTGCTTGCACACGGTGCTCAGCTTCACTCCTTGTCTTCCAATGTGTCATCACATGATGCAGTGCTCTACTCCTTACTCATGCATACACCAGTATACATAGACTATACACCCTTGGCTCATGCATTCTTCAGCACACACAGTGCCCCTCTGCAGTTCTTGTTCATGTGTGCTCTCCATTAATCAAACTTGCATCTTCTTTTACACAATGGACTTTTGCACCTATCCTTGGTCATGCAGGAGATAATGTATTACTGCTTTCCTTGCATATGCTGCCACTCTGCATTCCTCACTCTAGCATGTGCTCATAAAATGTGCTGCTTAATGCTCATTGCTAATGCATGTGCTAGAACACAGTGCAGCACAGCATTCCTCTCACATCTATGTGCTAGCGCAATGTGCATTTCTACACCCCTTTCTCATGCATGTTGTAGTACATGGTGCCATTCTACAATCCTTGCTCATTGATTTGCTGGAACATGGCACAGTTGCACACTCCTTGCTCATGCATGCGCCTGCACACAGCACTCTGTTCGTTCATATTCTAGCATATGGTGCAACTCAGCACTCCTTGCTCATGCATACAGCACCTCACATGGTGCACCTCTACACTCTTAGGTCATACATCGATAGGCAAATGACGCAGCTGTACAATCGTTGCTCATGCTTTTGCTAGCACTCAGTGCAGCTCTGCAAGCTTTGTTTATAAATATACCTTCTCATGGCATAGCTCTGCACTCCGTGTAGATGCATGTTGTGTACTACTTATTCAACATCTACTAGCTCGTGGTGCAACTTCGAGCTCCTTGCTCATGCATTTGCTAACCCAAGGTACAGTCATGTTCTCCTTGCCATGCAAGCACTAGCACACTCTTAAGAGCTGCATTCCATATTATTCCATGCAAGTGCAAGAACATGATGCACCATTGGTCTTCTCGCCGATGCACCCACAGTCACTCTAAGCTATGAGCTTGCATATAGTGCATCTCTGTACTCCTTGAATAAGCATGTGCTACTGCATTTCTCCTCTTCGCAGTCATCCATGTGCTAGCACTTGGTTCAGCAATGCACTCCTTGCGCATGCATGTGCACACACAGTGCTGCATAGTATTTTGTGCTCATGCATCTAAACCATGGTGCAGCAATACAATTGTTACTCAAGCATGCACCAGCACACAGTGTAGTTCCACACACTGCTAGAGCATGTGCTGGATCCTAGTTCAGCGCTCCACTCCTTGCTCATGCATTCCTAACCTTATATGATGTCACTCTTCACTCTTAGCTCATCAAAGAACTTGCAGGTGGTGCAGCTCTAAATCCTTGATCCTGTATTTTCTAAGACTCAGTACAGCTCTGCTGTCTTTGTTCGTGAATGTGCTAACACAATACAGTTCTGTATGCCACACTCCTGCATGTACCAGCCCATGCAGTGCAACTCTGTACTCCTGGCTAATACATGCTCTGCATTAGTTGATCACCACCAGTTAGCACATTGGTTCTCCTTGCATGCTCTAAAACATGGCACATTTCTAATACCCTTACTCTTACATGGACTACCACCTGCGGCAGCTCTGCACCCATTGTTCATGTTGGTGCAGCACATGGTGCACCATTGCTCTTCTCACTGATGCAGCCCTACACTGCTCTGTCATGCATGTGTTAGCACATGATGCAGCTCTGCATTCCTTGCCAAGCATGTTCTAGCAAAGATCCTGCTTTTCCTCATAAATGTGCAAGCACATCGCTACTGTCAACGCTCACGTATGTGTTAACATGGCGGTTGTACACATTTGTTCCCCTTGCTCATGCATGTGCCAGTGCTTGTTGCAGCTCTGCATTTTCTTGATCATCGATCTCCTTCTCATAATCTGCACAATGATGAAAGTTGCAGTAACTCTTCTGCTCCCAGTGGGCACTGCCTGGAGTTATCACAGGCAAACATATTTGATCTATTTAAGGCTCCGGAGGAATGGGGAGGGTAATACCAGTTAAGAAATGAGCAGAGTGGTGGTCATACTGTGAGCTAGAAACTGGGGGGCTTATTTACAAGCCCCTTGCGTCAATTTTGCATCACTTTTAACATGGGAAAAGTGACGCAAAATTGGCGCAAGGGGCTTGTAAATAAGCCCCTGGGTTCTTCACAGTTTCATCCTCACTGTGGAGCTCTGGGACTTGTGTCCTGAAGCAGCTTGTGAGATGCACGGGGCACAACATTAATAGAATTACATAAACAAAGTACTACAGAACAAAACAACACAATACTGTGTATAATACACAGCACACAATGTAACATAACAGCACAGGTAGGGATGGAAAAGGCAATCAGCTTGTAGCTGAAGAACTATGTAGCATGATTTGGTTCCTTTGATGTATCTGTGCTTGTAGGAGGGTTAGGACGTAGGGTCAATGGTTCCTGATCAAGACTGGTAGTGCCCTGGCTACATAATTCTGTGTTGGTTATTGTTGGACTTGGCCCTTTTAGCAGGGTTATCCTTAAAATGTTGCTTCTTCCTCCTATTTTTGCCTGACGTGTTTGTTGTCTATAGGACTCTGGGCACTTTACCACTGCTGATCAGTGCTAAAGTGCATATGCTCGTTGGGTTAATTGTGTTTATGGATTGGAGTTTCCTTGATTGGCATATGGGATTTACCGGTGAGTTCCTTTTAAAGTGTACTGAGTGTGCCAGGGCCAGTAAATCAAACGCTACTAGTGGGCCTGCAGCACTGATTGTGCCACCCACATGAGCAGCCCTGGAAAGGTATCTCAGACCTGCACTACAGTGTCTGCGCACAGTTTTAAATTACCATGTTGACCTTGGAAGTGTATCCACTTCCCAGGCCCTAACCGTCCCATGTCTTACATGTAAGGCACCTCTATGATAGACCCACGGTACCCCCATGGGCAGGGTGTAGTGTATGTGAAAGGTAGGACTTGTACTGGTGTGTGTGACATGTCCTAATAGTGAAATACTACCAATTAGTTTTTCACCATTGAAAGGCTATCTGACCCAAAGGATAGAATAGGAGATACTTTGTAACATCTGAAGTATAACTTCCTATTGGGACAAAATAGAGAAATAAAGTTTAGAGACTCTGAAAACAGAAATGAATAACTCATCTTTTAGAAAAGATTGTATTTAAATTGTGTGTTTGAAAATGCCACTTTTACAAAGTAGACAATTTCTTGTTTAACCATTCTGTGTGCCTTTACCTGTTTGTGAATTGACTGTCTGGTTTTGGAGTGAAATTTGCTGGGGCTATGCATTGACTGTAGACAGCCATGGGGGGTGGGTGGGGGGGGATTGAGGTGTGCCTGTCCCTTCCTGGATGACTCAGAGCCGAGCTGAATGTGGCTTGCCTGCATTTACAGTAGTGGGTGGAGATTTCCTTGCACCTGAATAGGGCCTGTCTCCCTTGCACAATGCTGTCTCCACCCCCTGTGCTGATACTGCACCAGTGAGGACAGAACTGGGTTGGACTGGGCTCATAGACCGTTACACAAAGAGAACAAAGACAACATGTGGTAAAAGTGGTAGACCTCCAACCTAAGAACTTTAGATCACTTCTGGACTCAAGAGAAACCTTCGCCAAGGAGTAGAGCTGAAGAGCTGTGAGGAGGAGTACTGCCATTTTGTTGTGTGCTATTTAGGGTTGGCCTGCAGTTGCTGTTTCTACCAAGGAAAGGACAAAGACTGGACCTTTGCTGTGAACCTGCTTGAAGAAGAATCTCCAAGGGCCTGTGTGTGCGGGCCTCCTGTTCTGAAGTCTCAAAGACACAAATACTTCACCCCTAGCTCCCCTGAACTCTGCTGCTGAGAGTACTGATCTGCCAGGAGGTGCCTGCTCCAGTTCTGGTCCTCTGGAGGTTGTTCCTGCTGTTGGGAGGCGAAAGAAACCTACTGAAGAACTGAAAAAGTCGACACTTCACTCTTCTTGAGGCTCTTTTTCTGACGTAGCACCACCATGTGAGAACAATCTCCATACACCACTGCAGAGATAACGCAGCACTTGTCGCAGCTGCGAGAAACAATGAAGCATGGGATCGCAGCCTAAGAAACCAACGCAGCTTAATTCAGACACTCTGTTCATCACCACCCCCCTTTTTGATAAGAAACCAACGCAGCACCTCTTGCAGCGCCGCTGCAATGGTTGCCAGCGCATCCTGGATTTCCATGCGTCGCATTTGTGCTTCACCTGCAGACCAGAACCCTCTTGGAGTTGACGCATCACTTCCCCTAATGTCTGGATTTGAAGCATCACTTCTCCTGCGTCGCGCAGAACTGTTGCATCGCCTCCCCAACAGCTCATGAATTGACACATCTCTTTGTTTCTCGATGCTTCCCTTCCCTGCGGCTGTTTGACCTAGTGAATTTTGACATATCTACTGGTACTGTAGAATCACGCATCCATAGTTTTCTATGGACCAAGTTGCTTGAAACCTTTGAAAATTCATATTTTTATTACATGTATGTTGGAATTTAGTTGTTTTGGTCTTGATGAGTTTAGATAAAGAAACTTTATTTTTCCTAAACTGGTGGGGTGTCCATTTGTGATGATGTCACTATATTACTGTGTGTTTTGAAAACAAATACTTTACACATTGCCTTTGGGATAAGATTGTCTGCTCTTGCCAAAGTACCCCGGGGGTGAGCAGGTGTTATCTAAAGTGTGTTTCCACCTTACACTGACTAGAAGCAAGGGTCCCCATTTGGACAAAGGTACCTACCTCTGCCAACTAGAAACCCCCATTTCTAACAGTGATCTAGGCTGATAATGTACTGCTTGGACGATCAGTGGGTTGAAATCGATGTCAGAACCATGTTGGATGTAAGGTCCTTGGTGGCAAAGGCTGGCAGTATTTGTGCTGGAGATTCCCCTGCTTGGAATCACTGGTAGGAGAAACCCCTGCTAATGAAAGCTGGCTCTGCACTCGTCACATCTCCTTTTGGTTGTGAAAACTGTAATTGTGTTTGATAGATGGTCCTTTAACATGCTCAAGGCAGGCAATCTGTGATTTGGGAGATCTCCTGGTTAATACCAAGGCTCCCCCCATTTTTCTAGTTGGGGAGGGTCTTTTGATTGTGTTAAATGCTGGCACTTTGAAGGGTTTACTGCATTAAGCAAGGCCATTATGGTGCTGTTTATAGGATCCCCTGATAATAATCAAGGATGGGTCTGTGCTGGCTGTATGGTTATTCTGGCTTGGTATGTGAAGTCCCGCTTTGTGTAGGGTCTTGGTAAAATCACTGATAGAATATGGGAAACAAAAATATCCTGTGAACAGAATATTGTGTCAAAAATATGGAGGGCTAAAATATCAATGAAGGTAAGTGCAAATAGGAAAGTATAGATTTACAGTTCTTAACTCCACATCTACGTACCTTGAAGCTACATATATTGTCAAGGTACAAATATGTGGAGTTATATATGGTAAAACTTTGCATAATTATAGAAAATGACAGTTCTAATATTTTTGTCTCCTATATTCTTGACACAATATTTTGTCCCACAATATTTTGGTTTCCGATGTTCTGTCTAACCACCGCCTCCTGGTGATCAAGTCTAACACGCTATGCTCTCAGAATTTGGAGGACAGCGTTCATGTTTTTTTTAGCTGCCTCGCTCTGGCTGAATTGTGGACAGGCATTTTCCAAAAACTGAGTAAAATCTCAAAAAACAGGTTCCACCGAACACTGCATTGATAGGGGGTTACACAGAAGATATGTTTTTTATACGATGCTAATTGCCCGGTTACTTATTACTAAGAAATGGAAAGATTCTATAGCCATGAATTACCTTGCACGATGGCAGGAACTAAATAGGGCTTTTGAAATGGAGCCCCAGCGAGGTGCCACAAGAAGTCAAATATCTACACTTAAACATTCAATATAATGTTTTGTTATACTTGTGATTTTTCTGTTGCAATAAAAAAAGGTAAATTACACTACTTCAATCAAGAGGATATGACTCACTTCATGACTCATGAGGTAGTGATAGGTTAAACATAGCTATTAACTCAGCTGAGGTGATTTTTTGCTTGCCATGGCAGTACTTTTTCTGACAAGTTTAAAATCATGGCCTTTATCTTTTGAATTGTGCCATCCATTAGTTCTTTAGCAGTGATCTTGATTGCAATCAAGACAATTATGCTACAAAGCTGTTACCCAATCCTAAAATACAACAAGACCCAGTCACCATGAACAGATGGTAATGGTTCAAAGGGCCCAATGTTATATGTTGATGTGAAGGGAACTTAGTCGCAACAGCGATTACATTTTCTTCCCGCCAACATAGTGGTCTGCCCACCAGATTTGCATGGAATAGACCTTAAGTTTGGCCACGGTAGAGAGTACTTGTCTGATGCGACTGCAGAGTATGGGCTGTCAGAGGCTGACCTGTCATTCAGCACACCTAATTTAAATGGGTGAATGACCCGTCAGTTTTCACTGTCCATCACCTCCAGGAAAACCCTGGTGGCAAAGGGCAGTGAATGCTGCTAAATACCCCCCTCGCCATTGGAGAGCTCTCCCATGGTGAGGGGATTATTGCGCTTTTTATTTCCAAAAAGAAAATCGTGTTTCAGGACTTTCTTTTTTTAATAAAAACAGAAAACTATTTGGTACTGGGCTCTGTCCACCTGATGGAGCCCAGTACCAAACAGAAAAATGCATTGACGGGAACCACTGTGACGATGGTTCCTGGCAATGCTTTATAAATGATCACAGCTTGGCATAATTTCTGGAAGGTAGTTCCTTCATCAAGGTGATAAAGTAATTTATTCCGTCACCCTGGTGGAACAATGGGCCATCTACCCAAATATAAATCAGGCCCTTAGTCATGACATTTGGAGTTCTCCCACCCAAATTGTCATTTTAAAGTATATTATTTGCATACTAAAGAATCTGGAACTGTAGCTGAGCTAAGGCATTAGGAACCCATCCATTCCATTCCGTGGTTAATATAGTCATTTACCATTATTGTGCCCTCTCCTCAGAGCCATCCTCCCTTGTTTGTTTTCTGTGTCCCTGGCACTATATTGGGCTTCTAGAGTCTAGAGCACCCAGTTTCTCTAAAGCTTAAGTCCACAGAAAATTGCTTTAGACCACTGTTGCCTAAAAAGTGATCATCATGTTCAGCCATTGAGTTTGGAATCTAGTTTTAGCTGGATCGTGGGCAAGGAAGGCACTTTGGTACTCAAAATATGGAGAGGGTGGTGAGGTGATGGCAGTTCAGCACATGTTCTCCCCTTTCAGAATCCAAAGCCACACAAAAGTGTGCTGTTCCATGGTTTCATCAGCCCTACACTGATGTAGAAGAAGTTTAACTGTCATAGAGAGTATCCTTTGTGGATGCACTGCCCCTCACCCACTGGAGTGGCATGCTTCATCATTGGGCCATGATCCTTGCTGGGTGGATGTGGTACCCATCTGGCCCCTAACATGGTGCTCTTTGCCAGAGACCTTTTGATGTAAGTGTCTGATACCACAATGGTACATATTAAATGTTGTCTGAACCCTGGGCCCTGGCCCACCCGAGAGGTCCCCATGAGACTCCCAACAAGGGATAGGGAGCCATGTCCCTGAGTCCTGTAATGTCTGCTGCAACATTTAATTTCATGTTATGGCATCCAATCATATTGCTCACTCTGAAAAAGCCCCCCTTCAGCCAATTAGAAGACTTACATTTTTGCATTTTAGCCCAACTGTCCAGATATACATCAATTTTGAACCATTATTTCTCAATAACAGCTGAACAGAATTACGCCAAATCACAAAAAGCACACTTCCTGGGTAAAACTCTAGAGTTCTGCCAAATTTAGTGTCCTTCTCTTCATCCATCTGTGTGTAGTGCTGCTTATATATCACTACCAAATTACATGGGGAAATTGTGTTTTGGAAACCTCCTTTTTTCTCAGGTCGCACTTGAAGAATCATCTCAAAACCATCAAACAACGAGCTGAGGGGGATGAAAAATGTTAGTTTCAGAACATTTCGAAAGGGTTTATCAAAATGCACTAAATTTATTAGTAAGCCATTCCTATGACAACTAGGTCCTAACTTTCAACTACCCAATAGCGATACAGTGAAGTTGTGTGTGTGTGTATGTATGTATGTATGTATATATTATTATTTTTTTCTTGGATCCCTCGCCTCCGTCGTTCTCCAGCGAAATTTGCGGCACCACAGCAGGGTAGGTTTCGAATTTCATTTATTTAAACATGATTGTGCAATATATATATATATATATATATATATATATTTGTGATCAAGGCCTTTCTGGGGCCGAAATGGGTCATGGCGGCAGTGCTGGGTTAAGAAAATAAAGAAACTTGCACTAAATCTTGGACCGGACTCTCTATCCTACTTAAAGAGAAAACAAAAATGCTAATAACAGACGACTCAGCCTACTGAAGGTTTTTTAAGATACTCACCACAACATGGACCGCAACTACCAGCATGCTGCTGGTTGATGTACCACGCCCATTGAGGGCGGTCTTTCACGCAACAAAAGGCTGAAATGCAAGTTATGGCTAGGTCCATGAAGAAGGGGCGGAACAGACTTGACACGCGTCGGCCATGGTGTAACTTAATGAGAGGCTGGTTTGTGACTGGCAGCAAGGCGTGCATAACCGGATGGTGGGAGAGAGCGTCGAGTGCCGTGCCAGAGCTCGAGGGTTCATTTGCTCAAACATATATATATATATATATATATATATATATATATATATATATATATATATATTTTTTTTTTTTTTTTAAGTTTCCTGCTACGATAAGCAAAAACACGCTCTCAGAAAGGTGCAGCTAGTGGGAGTTTATTCACAAGGTAACGCTACGCATTTCAGCACAAAAGTGCCTTGATCACACGTTGAACGTGTGATCAAGGCACCTTGTGAAGAAACTCCCACTAGCTGCACCTTTCTGAGAGCATGTTTTTGCTTATCGTAGCAGGAAACTTTAAAATTGTCTGAACTCGGCGGTGGGTTTGGCCGAGTACAACACGCCACCTGACAATGGGATATGGATCCCGGAATCAAATCCTCCTACAAAGCAACTGAATATATATATATATATATATATATATATATATATATATATATATATATATATATATATATATATATATATATATATATATATATATATATATATATATATATATATATATATATATATATACACACACACATATTTACTTTAAAACAATTACTAAACTATTAATTTTAAAATTATGTAAAAATATAAACACATATATAGATAGATAGATAGATAGATAGATAGATAGATAGATAGATAGATAGATAGATAGATAGATAGATAGATAGATAGATAGATAGATATAATATATATTTATATATCTATTAAGGTCCACAGTTACCCGAAGGTTTGGAGCGCACTCTCCCAACAGAATGTTCAAGTTTAGGAAAGAAACAGGAGCATCAAGCGTCAGCAGCGCCTGACGCGTTTCGGGCTACGCCCTTCCTCTGAGGCTTGCTGCTTTACTCAATAACTGCCAGAACAAGGACTCCAGATACACTCCCACATTTATTCAAATATTCTGCACTCAGGGGAGTATAGTTGTCACAAAGTATTCTGGGACTGGTAGTCCTTAACATCATACCCCAGTGGGCTGCCAGCAGTAATCGAGTCAAATTTTGTTTCCAATCACCAATGCTACTGTTCAGTTCTCACCCATGTAAAGTAAGCGCCAGTTGAATCTGCAGCCTTGGTCGTAGACCGGCCGCGGAACTGTCTGAGTCCACAGCGGTGCGCCCCACGGCTGGGTCAGCCGTCATTACATTAAGGTCCACAGTTACCCGAAGGTTTGGAGCGCACTCTCCCAACAGCGTGTTCAAGTTTAGGAAAGAAACAGGAGCATCAAGCGTCAGCAGCGCCTGACGCGTTTCGGGCTACGCCCTTCCTCTGAGGCTTGCTGCTTTACTCAATAACTGCCAGAACAAGGACTCCAGATATACTCCCACATTTATTCAAATATTCTGCACTCAGGTGAGTATAGTTGTCACAAAGTATTCTGGGACTGGCAGTCCTTAACATCATACCCCAGTGGGCTGCCAGCAGTAATCGAGTCAAATTTTGTTTCCAATCACCAATGCTACTGTTCAGTTCTCACCCATGTAAAGTAAGCGCCAGTTGAATCTGCAGCCTCGGTCGTAGACCGGCCGCGGAACTGTCTGAGTCCACAGCGGTGCGCCCCACGGCTGGGTCAGCCGTCATTACATTAAGGTCCACAGTTACCCGAAGGTTTGGAGCGCACTCTCCCAACAGCGTGTTCAAGTTTAGGAAAGAAACAGGAGCATCAAGCGTCAGCAGCGCCTGGCGCGTTTCGGGCTACGCCCTTCCTCTGAGGCTTGCTGCTTTACTCAATAACTGCCAGAACAAGGACTCCAGATATACTCCTACATTTATTCAAATATTCTGCACTCAGGTGAGTATAGTTGTCACAAAGTATTCTGGGACTGGTAGTCCTTAACATCATACCCCAGTGGGCTGCCAGCAGTAATCGAGTCAAATTTTGTTTCCAATCACCAATGCTACTGTTCAGTTCTCACCCATGTAAAGTAAGCGCCAGTTGAATCTGCAGCCTCGGTCGTAGACCGGCCGCGGAACTGTCTGAGTCCACAGCGGTGCGCCCCACGGCTGGGTCAGCCGTCATTACATTAAGGTCCACAGTTACCCGAAGGTTTGGAGCGCACTCTCCCAACAGCGTGTTCAAGTTTAGGAAAGAAACAGGAGCATCAAGCGTCAGCAGCGCCTGATGCGTTTCGGGCTACGCCCTTCCTCTGAGGCTTGCTGCTTTACTCAATAACTGCCAGAACAAGGACTCCAGATATACTCCCACATTTATTCAAATATTCTGCACTCAGGTGAGTATAGTTGTCACAAAGTATTCTGGGACTGGTAGTCCTTAACATCATACCCCAGTGGGCTGCCAGCAGTAATCGAGTCAAATTTTGTTTCAAATCACCAATGCTACTGTTCAGTTCTCACCCATGTAAAGTAAGCGCCAGTTGAATCTGCAGCCTCGGTCGTAGACCGGCCGCGGAACTGTCTGAGTCCACAGCGGTGCGCCCCACGGCTGGGTCAGCCGTCATTACATTAAGGTCCACAGTTACCCGAAGGTTTGGAGCGCACTCTCCCAACAGCGTGTTCAAGTTTAGGAAAGAAACAGGAGCATCAAGCGTCAGCAGCGCCTGACGCGTTTCGGGCTACGCCCTTCCTCTGAGGCTTGCTGCTTTACTCAATAACTGCCAGAACAAGGACTCCAGATATACTCCCACATTTATTCAAATATTCTGCACTCAGGTGAGTATAGTTGTCACAAAGTATTCTGGGACTGGTAGTCCTTAACATCATACCCCAGTGGGCTGCCAGCAGTAATCGAGTCAAATTTTGTTTCCAATCACCAATGCTACTGTTCAGTTCTCACCCATGTAAAGTAAGCGCCAGTTGAATCTGCAGCCTCGGTCGTAGACCGGCCGCTGAACTGTCTGAGTCCACAGCGGTGCGCCCCACGGCTGGGTCAGCCGTCATTACATTAAGGTCTACAGTTACCCGAAGGTTTGGAGCGCACTCTCCCAACAGCGTGTTCAAGTTTAGGAAAGAAACAGGAGCATCAAGCGTCAGCAGCGCCTGACGCGTTTCGGGCTACGCCCTTCCTCTGAGGCTTGCTGCTTTACTCAATAACTGCCAGAACAAGGACTCCAGATATACTCCCACATTTATTCAAATATTCTGCACTCAGGGGAGTATAGTTGTCACAAAGTATTCTGGGACTGGTAGTCCTTAACATCATACCCCAGTGGGCTGCCAGCAGTAATCGAGTCAAATTTTGTTTCCAATCACCAATGCTACTGTTCAGTTCTCACCCATGTAAAGTAAGCGCCAGTTGAATCTGCAGCCTTGGTCGTAGACCGGCCGCGGAACTGTCTGAGTCCACAGCGGTGCGCCCCACGGCTGGGTCAGCCGTCATTACATTAAGGTCCACAGTTACCCGAAGGTTTGGAGCGCACTCTCCCAACAGCGTGTTCAAGTTTAGGAAAGAAACAGGAGCATCAAGCGTCAGCAGCGCCTGACGCATTTCGGGCTACGCCCTTCCTCTGAGGCTTGCTGCTTTACTCAATAACTGCCAGAACAAGGACTCCAGATATACTCCCACATTTATTCAAATATTCTGCACTCAGGTGAGTATAGTTGTCACAAAGTATTCTGGGACTGGTAGTCCTTAACATCATACCCCAGTGGGCTGCCAGCAGTAATCGAGTCAAATTTTGTTTCCAATCACCAATGCTACTATTCAGTTCTCACCCATGTAAAGTAAGCGCCAGTTGAATCTGCAGCCTCGGTCGTAGACCGGCCGCGGAACTGTCTGAGTCCACAGCGGTGCGCCCCACGGCTGGGTCAGCCGTCATTACATTAAGGTCCACAGTTACCCGAAGGTTTGGAGCGCACTCTCCCAACAGCGTGTTCAAGTTTAGGAAAGAAACAGGAGCATCAAGCGTCAGCAGCGCCTGACGCGTTTCGGGCTACGCCCTTCCTCTGAGGCTTGCTGCTTTACTCAATAACTGCCAGAACAAGGACTCCAGATATACTCCTACATTTATTCAAATATTCTGCACTCAGGTGAGTATAGTTGTCACAAAGTATTCTGGGACTGGTAGTCCTTAACATCATACCCCAGTGGGCTGCCAGCAGTAATCGAGTCAAATTTTGTTTCCAATCACCAATGCTACTGTTCAGTTCTCACCCATGTAAAGTAAGCGCCAGTTGAATCTGCAGCCTCGGTCGTAGACCGGCCGCGGAACTGTCTGAGTCCACAGCGGTGCGCCCCACGGCTGGGTCAGCCGTCATTACATTAAGGTCCACAGTTACCCGAAGGTTTGGAGCGCACTCTCCCAACAGCGTGTTCAAGTTTAGGAAAGAAACAGGAGCATCAAGCGTCAGCAGCGCCTGACGCGTTTCGGGCTACGCCCTTCCTCTGAGGCTTGCTGCTTTACTCAATAACTGCCAGAACAAGGACTCCAGATATACTCCCACATTTATTCAAATATTCTGCACTCAGGTGAGTATAGTTGTCACAAAGTATTCTGGGACTGGTAGTCCTTAACATCATACCCCAGTGGGCTGCCAGCAGTAATCGAGTCAAATTTTGTTTCCAATCACCAATGCTACTGTTCAGTTCTCACCCATGTAAAGTAAGCGCCAGTTGAATCTGCAGCCTCGGTCGTAGACCGGCCGCGGAACTGTCTGAGTCCACAGAGGTGCGCCCCACAGCTGGGTCAGCCGTCATTACATTAAGGTCCACAGTTACCCGAAGGTTTGGAGCGCACTCTCCCAACAGCGTGTTCAAGTTTAGAAAAGAAACAGGAGCATCAAGCGTCAGCAGCGCCTGACGCGTTTCGGGCTACGCCCTTCCTCTGAGGCTTGCTGCTTTACTCAATAACTGCCAGAACAAGGACTCCAGATATACTCCTACATTTATTCAAATATTCTGCACTCAGGTGAGTATAGTTGTCACAAAGTATTCTGGGACTGGTAGTCCTTAACATCATACCCCAGTGGGCTGCCAGCAGTAATCGAGTCAAATTTTGTTTCCAATCACCAATGCTACTGTTCAGTTCTCACCCATGTAAAGTAAGCGCCAGTTGAATCTGCAGCCTCGGTCGTAGACCGGCCGCGGAACTGTCTGAGTCCACAGCGGTGCGCCCCACGGCTGGGTCAGCCGTCATTACATTATGGTCCACAGTTACCCAAAGGTTTGGAGCGCACTCTCCCAACAGCGTGTTCAAGTTTAGGAAAGAAACAGGAGCATCAAGCGTCAGCAGCGCCTGACGCGTTTCGGGCTACGCCCTTCCTCTGAGGCTTGCTGCTTTACTCAATAACTGCCAGAACAAGGACTCCAGATATACTCCCACATTTATTCAAATATTCTGCACTCAGGGGAGTATAGTTGTCACAAAGTATTCTGGGACTGGTAGTCCTTAACATCATACCCCAGTGGGCTGCCAGCAGTAATCGAGTCAAATTTTGTTTCCAATCACCAATGCTACTGTTCAGTTCTCACCCATGTAAAGTAAGCGCCAGTTGAATCTGCAGCCTTGGTCGTGGACCGGCCGCGGAACTGTCTGAGTCCACAGCGGTGCGCCCCACGGCTGGGTCAGCCGTCATTACATTAAGGTCCACAGTTACCCGAAGGTTTGGAGCGCACTCTCCCAACAGCGTGTTCAAGTTTAGGAAAGAAACAGGAGCATCAAGCGTCCGCGGCGCCTGACGCGTTTCGGGCTACGCCCTTCCTCTGAGGCTTGCTGCTTTACTCAATAACTGCCAGAACAAGGACTCCAGATATACTCCCACATTTATTCAAATATTCTGCACTCAGGTGAGTATAGTTGTCACAAAGTATTCTGGGACTGGTAGTCCTTAACATCATACCCCAGTGGGCCGCCAGCAGTAATCGAGTCAAATTTTGTTTCCAATCACCAATGCTACTGTTCAGTTCTCACCCATGTAAAGTAAGCGCCAGTTGAATCTGCAGCCTCGGTCGTAGACCGGCCGTGGAACTGTCTGAGTCCACAGCGGTGCGCCCCACGGCTGGGTCAGCCGTCATTACATTAAGGTCCACAGTTACCCGAAGGTTTGGAGCGCACTCTCCCAACAGCGTGTTCAAGTTTAGGAAAGAAACAGGAGCATCAAGCGTCAGCAGAGCCTGACGCGTTTCGGGCTACGCCCTTCCTCTGAGGCTTGCTGCTTTACTCAATAACTGCCAGAACAAGGACTCCAGATATACTCCTACATTTATTCAAATATTCTGCACTCAGGTGAGTATAGTTGTCACAAAGTATTCTGGGACTGGTAGTCCTTAACATCATACCCCAGTGGGCTGCCAGCAGTAATCGAGTCAAATTTTGTTTCCAATCACCAATGCTACTCTTCAGTTCTCACCCATGTAAAGTAAGCGCCAGTTGAATCTGCAGCCTCGGTCGTAGACCGGCCGCGGAACTGTCTGAGTCCACAGCGGTGCGCCCCACGGCTGGGTCAGCCGTCATTACATTAAGGTCCACAGTTACCCGAAGGTTTGGAGCGCACTCTCCCAACAGCGTGTTCAAGTTTAGGAAAGAAACAGGAGCATCAAGCGTCAGCAGCGCCTGATGCGTTTCGGGCTACGCCCTTCCTCTGAGGCTTGCTGCTTTACTCAATAACTGCCAGAACAAGGACTCCAGATATACTCCCACATTTATTCAAATATTCTGCACTCAGGTGAGTATAGTTGTCACAAAGTATTCTGGGACTGGAAGTCCTTAACATCATACCCCAGTGGGCTGCCAGCAGTAATCGAGTCAAATTTTGTTTCAAATCACCAATGCTACTGTTCAGTTCTCACCCATGTAAAGTAAGCGCCAGTTGAATCTGCAGCCTCGGTCGTAGACCGGCCGCGGAACTGTCTGAGTCCACAGCGGTGCGCCCCACGGCTGGGTCAGCCGTCATTACATTAAGGTCCACAGTTACCCGAAGGTTTGGAGCGCACTCTCCCAACAGCGTGTTCAAGTTTAGGAAAGAAACAGGAGCATCAAGCGTCAGCAGCGCCTGACGCGTTTCGGGCTACGCCCTTCCTCTGAGGCTTGCTGCTTTACTCAATAACTGCCAGAACAAGGACTCCAGATATACTCCCACATTTATTCAAATATTCTGCACTCAGGTGAGTATAGTTGTCACAAAGTATTCTGGGACTGGTAGTCCTTAACATCATACCCCAGTGGGCTGCCAGCAGTAATCGAGTCAAATTTTGTTTCCAATCACCAATGCTACTGTTCAGTTCTCACCCATGTAAAGTAAGCGCCAGTTGAATCTGCAGCCTCGGTCGTAGACCGGCCGCTGAACTGTCTGAGTCCACAGCGGTGCGCCCCACGGCTGGGTCAGCCGTCATTACATTAAGGTCTACAGTTACCCGAAGGTTTGGAGCGCACTCTCCCAACAGCGTGTTCAAGTTCAGGAAAGAAACAGGAGCATCAAGCGTCAGCAGCGCCTGACGCGTTTCGGGCTACGCCCTTCCTCTGAGGCTTGCTGCTTTACTCAATAACTGCCAGAACAAGGACTCCAGATACACTCCCACATTTATTCAAATATTCTGCACTCAGGTGAGTATAGTTGTCACAAAGTATTCTGGGACTGGTAGTCCTTAACATCATACCCCAGTGGGCTGCCAGCCGTAATCGAGTCAAATTTTGTTTCCAATCACCAATGCTACTGTTCAGTTCTCACCCATGTAAAGTAAGCGCCAGTTGAATCTGCAGCCTCGGTCGTAGACCAGCCGCGGAACTGTCTGAGTCCACAGCGGTGCGCCCCACGGCTGGGTCAGCCGTCATTACATTAAGGTCCACAGTTACCCGAAGGTTTGGAGCGCACTCTCCCAACAGCGTGTTCAAGTTTAGGAAAGAAACAGGAGCATCAAGCGTCAGCAGCGCCTGACGCGTTTCGGGCTACGCCCTTCCTCTGAGGCTTGCTGCTTTACTCAATAACTGCCAGAACAAGGACTCCAGATATACTCCTACATTTATTCAAATATTCTGCACTCAGGTGAGTATAGTTGTCACAAAGTATTCTGGGACTGGTAGTCCTTAACATCATACCCCAGTGGGCTGCCAGCAGTAATCGAGTCAAATTTTGTTTCCAATCACCAATGCTACTCTTCAGTTCTCACCCATGTAAAGTAAGCGCCAGTTGAATCTGCAGCCTCGGTCGTAGACCGGCCGCGGAACTGTCTGAGTCCACAGCGGTGCGCCCCACCGCTGGGTCAGCCGTCATAACATTAAGGTCCACAGTTACCCGAAGGTTTGGAGCGCACTCTCCCAACAGCGTGTTCAAGTTTAGGAAAGAAACAGGAGCATCAAGCGTCAGCAGCGCCTGATGCGTTTCGGGCTACGCCCTTCCTCTGAGGCTTGCTGCTTTACTCAATAACTGCCAGAACAAGGACTCCAGATATACTCCCACATTTATTCAAATATTCTGCACTCAGGTGAGTATAGTTGTCACAAAGTATTCTGGGACTGGAAGTCCTTAACATCATACCCCAGTGGGCTGCCAGCAGTAATCGAGTCAAATTTTGTTTCAAATCACCAATGCTACTGTTCAGTTCTCACCCATGTAAAGTAAGCGCCAGTTGAATCTGCAGCCTCGGTCGTAGACCGGCCGCGGAACTGTCTGAGTCCACAGCGGTGCGCCCCACGGCTGGGTCAGCCGTCATTACATTAAGGTCTACAGTTACCCGAAGGTTTGGAGCGCACTCTCCCAACAGCGTGTTCAAGTTCAGGAAAGAAACAGGAGCATCAAGCGTCAGCAGCGCCTGACGCGTTTCGGGCTACGCCCTTCCTCTGAGGCTTGCTGCTTTACTCAATAACTGCCAGAACAAGGACTCCAGATATACTCCCACATTTATTCAAATATTCTGCACTCAGGTGAGTATAGTTGTCACAAAGTATTCTGGGACTGGTAGTCCTTAACATCATACCCCAGTGGGCTGCCAGCAGTAATCGAGTCAAATTTTGTTTCCAATCACCAATGCTACTGTTCAGTTCTCACCCATGTAAAGTAAGAGCCAGTTGAATCTGCAGCCTCGGTCGTAGACCAGCCGCGGAACTGTCTGAGTCCACAGCGGTGCGCCCCACGGCTGGGTCAGCCGTCATTACATTAAGGTCCACAGTTACCCAAAGGTTTGGAGCGCACTCTCCCAACAGCGTGTTCAAGTTTAGGAAAGAAACAGGAGCATCAAGCGTCAGCAGCGCCTGACGCGTTTCGGGCTACGCCCTTCCTCTGAGGGTTGCTGCTTTACTCAATAACTGCCAGAACAAGGACTCCAGATATACTCCCACATTTATTCAAATATTCTGCACTCAGGTGAGTATAGTTGTCACAAAGTATTCTGGGACTGGTAGTCCTTAACATCATACCCCAGTGGGCTGCCAGCAGTAATCGAGTCAAACTTGGTTTCCAATCACCAATGCTACTGTTCAGTTCTCACCCATGTAAAGTAAGCGCCAGTTGAATCTGCAGCCTCGGTCGTAGACCGGCCGCGGAACTGTCTGAGTCCACAGCGGTGCGCCCCACGGCTGGGTCAGCCGTCATTACATTAAGGTCCACAGTTACCCGAAGGTTTGGAGCGCACTCTCCCAACAGCGTGTTCAAGTTTAGGAAAGAAACAGGAGCATCAAGCGTCAGCAGCGCCTGACGCGTTTCGGGCTACGCCCTTCCTCTGAGGCTTGCTGCTTTACTCAATAACTGCCAGAACAAGGACTCCAGATATACTCCCACATTTATTCAAATATTCTGCACTCAGGTGAGTATAGTTGTCACAAAGTATTCTGGGACTGGTAGTCCTTAACATCATACCCCAGTGGGCTGCCAGCAGTAATCAAGTCAAATTTTGTTTCCAATCACCAATGCTACTGTTCAGTTCTCACCCATGTAAAGTAAGCGCCAGTTGAATCTGCAGCCTCGGTCGTAGACCGGGCGCGGAACTGTCTGAGTCCACAGCGGTGCGCCCCACGGCTGGGTCAGCCGTCATTACATTAAGGTCCACAGTTACCCGAAGGTTTGGAGCGCACTCTCCCAACAGCGTGTTCAAGTTTAGGAAAGAAACAGGAGCATCAAGCGTCAGCAGCGCCTGACGCGTTTCGGGCTACGCCCTTCCTCTGAGGCTTGCTGCTTTACTCAATAACTGCCAGAACAAGGACTCCAGATATACTCCTACATTTATTCAAATATTCTGCACTCAGGTGAGTATAGTTGTCACAAAGTATTCTGGGACTGGTAGTCCTTAACATCATACCCCAGTGGGCTGCCAGCAGTAATCGAGTCAAATTTTGTTTCCAATCACCAATGCTACTGTTCAGTTCTCACCCATGTAAAGTAAGCGCCAGTTGAATCTGCAGCCTCGGTCGTAGACCGGCCGCGGAACTGTCTGAGTCCACAGCGGTGCGCCCCACGGCTGGGTCAGCCGTCATTACATTAAGGTCCACAGTTACCCGAAGGTTTGGAGCGCACTCTCCCAACAGCGTGTTCAAGTTTAGGAAAGAAACAGGAGCATCAAGCGTCAGCAGCGCCTGACGCGTTTCGGGCTACGCCCTTCCTCTGAGGCTTGCTGCTTTACTCAATAACTGCCAGAACAAGGACTCCAGATATACTCCCACATTTATTCAAATATTCTGCACTCAGGTGAGTATAGTTGTCACAAAGTATTCTGGGACTGGTAGTCCTTAACATCATACCCCAGTGGGCTGCCAGCAGTAATCGAGTCAAATTTTGTTTCCAATCACCAATGCTACTGTTCAGTTCTCACCCATGTAAAGTAAGCGCCAGTTGAATCTGCAGCCTCGGTCGTAGACCGGCCGCGGAACTGTCTGAGTCCACAGAGGTGCGCCCCACAGCTGGGTCAGCCGTCATTACATTAAGGTCCACAGTTACCCGAAGGTTTGGAGCGCACTCTCCCAACAGCGTGTTCAAGTTTAGAAAAGAAACAGGAGCATCAAGCGTCAGCAGCGCCTGACGCGTTTCGGGCTACGCCCTTCCTCTGAGGCTTGCTGCTTTACTCAATAACTGCCAGAACAAGGACTCCAGATATACTCCTACATTTATTCAAATATTCTGCACTCAGGTGAGTATAGTTGTCACAAAGTATTCTGGGACTGGTAGTCCTTAACATCATACCCCAGTGGGCTGCCAGCAGTAATCGAGTCAAATTTTGTTTCCAATCACCAATGCTACTGTTCAGTTCTCACCCATGTAAAGTAAGCGCCAGTTGAATCTGCAGCCTCGGTCGTAGACCGGCCGCGGAACTGTCTGAGTCCACAGCGGTGCGCCCCACGGCTGGGTCAGCCGTCATTACATTATGGTCCACAGTTACCCAAAGGTTTGGAGCGCACTCTCCCAACAGCGTGTTCAAGTTTAGGAAAGAAACAGGAGCATCAAGCGTCAGCAGCGCCTGACGCGTTTCGGGCTACGCCCTTCCTCTGAGGCTTGCTGCTTTACTCAATAACTGCCAGAACAAGGACTCCAGATATACTCCCACATTTATTCAAATATTCTGCACTCAGGGGAGTATAGTTGTCACAAAGTATTCTGGGACTGGTAGTCCTTAACATCATACCCCAGTGGGCTGCCAGCAGTAATCGAGTCAAATTTTGTTTCCAATCACCAATGCTACTGTTCAGTTCTCACCCATGTAAAGTAAGCGCCAGTTGAATCTGCAGCCTTGGTCGTGGACCGGCCGCGGAACTGTCTGAGTCCACAGCGGTGCGCCCCACGGCTGGGTCAGCCGTCATTACATTAAGGTCCACAGTTACCCGAAGGTTTGGAGCGCACTCTCCCAACAGCGTGTTCAAGTTTAGGAAAGAAACAGGAGCATCAAGCGTCCGCGGCGCCTGACGCGTTTCGGGCTACGCCCTTCCTCTGAGGCTTGCTGCTTTACTCAATAACTGCCAGAACAAGGACTCCAGATATACTCCCACATTTATTCAAATATTCTGCACTCAGGTGAGTATAGTTGTCACAAAGTATTCTGGGACTGGTAGTCCTTAACATCATACCCCAGTGGGCTGCCAGCAGTAATCGAGTCAAATTTTGTTTCCAATCACCAATGCTACTGTTCAGTTCTCACCCATGTAAAGTAAGCGCCAGTTGAATCTGCAGCCTCGGTCGTAGACCGGCCGTGGAACTGTCTGAGTCCACAGCGGTGCGCCCCACGGCTGGGTCAGCCGTCATTACATTAAGGTCCACAGTTACCCGAAGGTTTGGAGCGCACTCTCCCAACAGCGTGTTCAAGTTTAGGAAAGAAACAGGAGCATCAAGCGTCAGCAGAGCCTGACGCGTTTCGGGCTACGCCCTTCCTCTGAGGCTTGCTGCTTTACTCAATAACTGCCAGAACAAGGACTCCAGATATACTCCTACATTTATTCAAATATTCTGCACTCAGGTGAGTATAGTTGTCACAAAGTATTCTGGGACTGGTAGTCCTTAACATCATACCCCAGTGGGCTGCCAGCAGTAATCGAGTCAAATTTTGTTTCCAATCACCAATGCTACTCTTCAGTTCTCACCCATGTAAAGTAAGCGCCAGTTGAATCTGCAGCCTCGGTCGTAGACCGGCCGCGGAACTGTCTGAGTCCACAGCGGTGCGCCCCACGGCTGGGTCAGCCGTCATTACATTAAGGTCCACAGTTACCCGAAGGTTTGGAGCGCACTCTCCCAACAGCGTGTTCAAGTTTAGGAAAGAAACAGGAGCATCAAGCGTCAGCAGCGCCTGATGCGTTTCGGGCTACGCCCTTCCTCTGAGGCTTGCTGCTTTACTCAATAACTGCCAGAACAAGGACTCCAGATATACTCCCACATTTATTCAAATATTCTGCACTCAGGTGAGTATAGTTGTCACAAAGTATTCTGGGACTGGAAGTCCTTAACATCATACCCCAGTGGGCTGCCAGCAGTAATCGAGTCAAATTTTGTTTCAAATCACCAATGCTACTGTTCAGTTCTCACCCATGTAAAGTAAGCGCCAGTTGAATCTGCAGCCTCGGTCGTAGACCGGCCGCGGAACTGTCTGAGTCCACAGCGGTGCGCCCCACGGCTGGGTCAGCCGTCATTACATTAAGGTCCACAGTTACCCGAAGGTTTGGAGCGCACTCTCCCAACAGCGTGTTCAAGTTTAGGAAAGAAACAGGAGCATCAAGCGTCAGCAGCGCCTGACGCGTTTCGGGCTACGCCCTTCCTCTGAGGCTTGCTGCTTTACTCAATAACTGCCAGAACAAGGACTCCAGATATACTCCCACATTTATTCAAATATTCTGCACTCAGGTGAGTATAGTTGTCACAAAGTATTCTGGGACTGGTAGTCCTTAACATCATACCCCAGTGGGCTGCCAGCAGTAATCGAGTCAAATTTTGTTTCCAATCACCAATGCTACTGTTCAGTTCTCACCCATGTAAAGTAAGCGCCAGTTGAATCTGCAGCCTCGGTCGTAGACCGGCCGCTGAACTGTCTGAGTCCACAGCGGTGCGCCCCACGGCTGGGTCAGCCGTCATTACATTAAGGTCTACAGTTACCCGAAGGTTTGGAGCGCACTCTCCCAACAGCGTGTTCAAGTTCAGGAAAGAAACAGGAGCATCAAGCGTCAGCAGCGCCTGACGCGTTTCGGGCTACGCCCTTCCTCTGAGGCTTGCTGCTTTACTCAATAACTGCCAGAACAAGGACTCCAGATACACTCCCACATTTATTCAAATATTCTGCACTCAGGTGAGTATAGTTGTCACAAAGTATTCTGGGACTGGTAGTCCTTAACATCATACCCCAGTGGGCTGCCAGCCGTAATCGAGTCAAATTTTGTTTCCAATCACCAATGCTACTGTTCAGTTCTCACCCATGTAAAGTAAGCGCCAGTTGAATCTGCAGCCTCGGTCGTAGACCAGCCGCGGAACTGTCTGAGTCCACAGCGGTGCGCCCCACGGCTGGGTCAGCCGTCATTACATTAAGGTCCACAGTTACCCGAAGGTTTGGAGCGCACTCTCCCAACAGCGTGTTCAAGTTTAGGAAAGAAACAGGAGCATCAAGCGTCAGCAGCGCCTGACGCGTTTCGGGCTACGCCCTTCCTCTGAGGCTTGCTGCTTTACTCAATAACTGCCAGAACAAGGACTCCAGATATACTCCTACATTTATTCAAATATTCTGCACTCAGGTGAGTATAGTTGTCACAAAGTATTCTGGGACTGGTAGTCCTTAACATCATACCCCAGTGGGCTGCCAGCAGTAATCGAGTCAAATTTTGTTTCCAATCACCAATGCTACTCTTCAGTTCTCACCCATGTAAAGTAAGCGCCAGTTGAATCTGCAGCCTCGGTCGTAGACCGGCCGCGGAACTGTCTGAGTCCACAGCGGTGCGCCCCACCGCTGGGTCAGCCGTCATAACATTAAGGTCCACAGTTACCCGAAGGTTTGGAGCGCACTCTCCCAACAGCGTGTTCAAGTTTAGGAAAGAAACAGGAGCATCAAGCGTCAGCAGCGCCTGATGCGTTTCGGGCTACGCCCTTCCTCTGAGGCTTGCTGCTTTACTCAATAACTGCCAGAACAAGGACTCCAGATATACTCCCACATTTATTCAAATATTCTGCACTCAGGTGAGTATAGTTGTCACAAAGTATTCTGGGACTGGAAGTCCTTAACATCATACCCCAGTGGGCTGCCAGCAGTAATCGAGTCAAATTTTGTTTCAAATCACCAATGCTACTGTTCAGTTCTCACCCATGTAAAGTAAGCGCCAGTTGAATCTGCAGCCTCGGTCGTAGACCGGCCGCGGAACTGTCTGAGTCCACAGCGGTGCGCCCCACGGCTGGGTCAGCCGTCATTACATTAAGGTCTACAGTTACCCGAAGGTTTGGAGCGCACTCTCCCAACAGCGTGTTCAAGTTCAGGAAAGAAACAGGAGCATCAAGCGTCAGCAGCGCCTGACGCGTTTCGGGCTACGCCCTTCCTCTGAGGCTTGCTGCTTTACTCAATAACTGCCAGAACAAGGACTCCAGATATACTCCCACATTTATTCAAATATTCTGCACTCAGGTGAGTATAGTTGTCACAAAGTATTCTGGGACTGGTAGTCCTTAACATCATACCCCAGTGGGCTGCCAGCAGTAATCGAGTCAAATTTTGTTTCCAATCACCAATGCTACTGTTCAGTTCTCACCCATGTAAAGTAAGAGCCAGTTGAATCTGCAGCCTCGGTCGTAGACCAGCCGCGGAACTGTCTGAGTCCACAGCGGTGCGCCCCACGGCTGGGTCAGCCGTCATTACATTAAGGTCCACAGTTACCCAAAGGTTTGGAGCGCACTCTCCCAACAGCGTGTTCAAGTTTAGGAAAGAAACAGGAGCATCAAGCGTCAGCAGCGCCTGACGCGTTTCGGGCTACGCCCTTCCTCTGAGGGTTGCTGCTTTACTCAATAACTGCCAGAACAAGGACTCCAGATATACTCCCACATTTATTCAAATATTCTGCACTCAGGTGAGTATAGTTGTCACAAAGTATTCTGGGACTGGTAGTCCTTAACATCATACCCCAGTGGGCTGCCAGCAGTAATCGAGTCAAACTTGGTTTCCAATCACCAATGCTACTGTTCAGTTCTCACCCATGTAAAGTAAGCGCCAGTTGAATCTGCAGCCTCGGTCGTAGACCGGCCGCGGAACTGTCTGAGTCCACAGCGGTGCGCCCCACGGCTGGGTCAGCCGTCATTACATTAAGGTCCACAGTTACCCGAAGGTTTGGAGCGCACTCTCCCAACAGCGTGTTCAAGTTTAGGAAAGAAACAGGAGCATCAAGCGTCAGCAGCGCCTGACGCGTTTCGGGCTACGCCCTTCCTCTGAGGCTTGCTGCTTTACTCAATAACTGCCAGAACAAGGACTCCAGATATACTCCCACATTTATTCAAATATTCTGCACTCAGGTGAGTATAGTTGTCACAAAGTATTCTGGGACTGGTAGTCCTTAACATCATACCCCAGTGGGCTGCCAGCAGTAATCGAGTCAAATTTTGTTTCCAATCACCAATGCTACTGTTCAGTTCTCACCCATGTAAAGTAAGCGCCAGTTGAATCTGCAGCCTCGGTCGTAGACCGGGCGCGGAACTGTCTGAGTCCACAGCGGTGCGCCCCACGGCTGGGTCAGCCGTCATTACATTAAGGTCCACAGTTACCCGAAGGTTTGGAGCGCACTCTCCCAACAGCGTGTTCAAGTTTAGGAAAGAAACAGGAGCATCAAGCGTCAGCAGCGCCTGACGCGTTTCGGGCTACGCCCTTCCTTTGAGGCTTGCTGCTTTACTCAATAACTGCCAGAACAAGGACTCCAGATATACTCCCACATTTATTCAAATATTCTGCACTCAGGTGAGTATAGTTGTCACAAAGTATTCTGGGACTGGTAGTCCTTAACATCATACCCCAGTGGGCTGCCAGCAGTAATCGAGTCAAATTTTGTTTCCAATCACCAATGCTACTGTTCAGTTCTCACCCATGTAAAGTAAGCGCCAGTTGAATCTGCAGCCTCGGTCGTAGACCAGCCGCGGAACTGTCTGAGTCCACAGCGGTGCGCCCCACGGCTGGGTCAGCCGTCATTACATTAAGGTCCACAGTTACCCAAAGGTTTGGAGCGCACTCTCCCAACAGCGTGTTCAAGTTTAGGAAAGAAACAGGAGCATCAAGCGTCAGCAGCGCCTGACGCGTTTCGGGCTACGCCCTTCCTCTGAGGGTTGCTGCTTTACTCAATAACTGCCAGAACAAGGACTCCAGATATACTCCCACATTTATTCAAATATTCTGCACTCAGGTGAGTATAGTTGTCACAAAGTATTCTGGGACTGGTAGTCCTTAACATCATACCCCAGTGGGCTGCCAGCAGTAATCGAGTCAAATTTGGTTTCCAATCACCAATGCTACTGTTCAGTTCTCACCCATGTAAAGTAAGCGCCAGTTGAATCTGCAGCCTCGGTCGTAGACCGGCCGCGGAACTGTCTGAGTCCACAGCGGTGCGCCCCACGGCTGGGTCAGCCGTCATTACATTAAGGTCTACAGTTACCCGAAGGTTTAGAGCGCACTCTCCCAACAGCGTGTTCAAGTTTAGGAAAGAAACAGGAGCATCAAGCATCAGCAGCGCCTGACGCGTTTCGGGCTATGCCCTTCCTCTGAGGCTTGCTGCTTTACTCAATAACTGCCAGAACAAGGACTCCAGATATACTCCCACATTTATTCAAATATTCTGCACTCAGGTGAGTATAGTTGTCACAAAGTATTCTGGGACTGGTAGTCCTTAACATCATACCCCAGTGGGCTGCCAGCAGTAATCGAGTCAAATTTTGTTTCCAATCACCAATGCTACTGTTCAGTTCTCACCCATGTAAAGTAAGCGCCAGTTGAATCTGCAGCCTCGGTCGTAGACCGGGCGCGGAACTGTCTGAGTCCACAGCAGTGCGCCCCACGGCTGGGTCAGCCGTCATTACATTAAGGTCCACAGTTACCCGAAGGTTTGGAGCGCACTCTCCCAACAGCGTGTTCAAGTTTAGGAAAGAAACAGGAGCATCAAGCGTCAGCACCGCCTGACGCGTTTCGGGCTACGCCCTTCCTCTGAGGCTTGCTGCTTTACTCAATAACTGCCAGAACAAGGACTCCAGATATACTCCCACATTTATTCAAATATTCTGCACTCAGGTGAGTATAGTTGTCACAAAGTATTCTGGGACTGGTAGTCCTTAACATCATACCCCAGTGGGCTGCCAGCAGTAATCGAGTCAAAATTTGTTTCCAATCACCAATGCTACTGTTCAGTTCTCACCCATGTAAAGTAAGCGCCAGTTGAATCTGCAGCCTCGGTCGTAGACCGGCCGCGGAACTGTCTGAGTCCACAGCGGTGCGCCCCACGGCTGGGTCAGCCGTCATTACATTAAGGTCCACAGTTACCCGAAGGTTTGGAGCGCACTCTCCCAACAGCGTGTTCAAGTTTAGGAAAGAAACAGGAGCATTAAGCGTCAGCAGCGCCTGACGCGTTTCGGGCTACGCCCTTCCTCTGAGGCTTGCTGCTTTACTCAATAACTGCCAGAACAAGGACTCCAGATATACTCCCACATTTATTCAAATATTCTGCACTCAGGGGAGTATAGTTGTCACAAAGTATTCTGGGACTGGTAGTCCTTAACATCATACCCCAGTGGGCTGCCAGCAGTAATCGAGTCAAATTTTGTTTCCAATCACCAATGCTACTGTTCAGTTCTCACCCATGTAAAGTAAGCGCCAGTTGAATCTGCAGCCTTGGTCGTAGACCGGCCGCGGAACTGTCTGAGTCCACAGCGGTGCGCCCCACGGCTGGGTCAGCCGTCATTACATTAAGGTCCACAGTTACCCGAAGGTTTGGAGCGCACTCTCCCAACAGCGTGTTCAAGTTTAGGAAAGAAACAGGAGCATCAAGCGTCAGCAGCGCCTGACGCGTTTCGGGCTACGCCCTTCCTCTGAGGCTTGCTGCTTTACTCAATAACTGCCAGAACAAGGACTCCAGATATACTCCCACATTTATTCAAATATTCTGCACTCAGGTGAGTATAGTTGTCACAAAGTATTCTGGGACTGGTAGTCCTTAACATCATACCCCAGTGGGCTGCCAGCAGTAATCGAGTCAAATTTTGTTTCCAATCACCAATGCTACTGTTCAGTTCTCACCCATGTAAAGTAAGCGCCAGTTGAATCTGCAGCCTCGGTCGTAGACCGGCCGCGGAACTGTCTGAGTCCACAGCGGTGCGCCCCACGGCTGGGTCAGCCGTCATTACATTAAGGTCCACAGTCACCCGAAGGTTTGGAGCGCACTCTCCCAACAGCGTGTTCAAGTTTAGGAAAGAAACAGGAGCATCAAGCGTCAGCAGCGCCTGACGCGTTTCGGGCTACGCCCTTCCTCTGAGGCTTACTGCTTTACTCAATAACTGCCAGAACAAGGACTCCAGATATACTCCTACATTTATTCAAATATTCTGCACTCAGGTGAGTATAGTTGTCACAAAGTATTCTGGGACTGGTAGTCCTTAACATCATACCCCAGTGGGCTGCCAGCAGTAATCGAGTCAAATTTTGTTTCCAATCACCAATGCTACTGTTCAGTTCTCACCCATGTAAAGTAAGCGCCAGTTGAATCTGCAGCCTCGGTCGTAGACCGGCCGCGGAACTGTCTGAGTCCACAGCGGTGCGCCCCACGGCTGGGTCAGCCGTCATTACATTAAGGTCCACAGTTACCCGAAGGTTTGGAGCGCACTCTCCCAACAGCGTGTTCAAGTTTAGGAAAGAAACAGGAGCATAAAGCGTCAGCAGCGCCTGATGCGGTTCGGGCTACGCCCTTCCTCTGAGGCTTGCTGCTTTACTCAATAACTGCCAGAACAAGGACTCCAGATATACTCCCACATTTATTCAAATATTCTGCACTCAGGTGAGTATAGTTGTCACAAAGTATTCTGGGACTGGTAGTCCTTAACATCATACCCCAGTGGGCTGCCAGCAGTAATCGAGTCAAATTTTGTTTCCAATCACCAATGCTACTGTTCAGTTCTCACCCATGTAAAGTAAGCGCCAGTTGAATCTGCAGCCTCGGTCGTAGACCGGCCGCGGAGCTGTCTGAGTCCACAGCGGTGCGCCCCACGGCTGGGTCAGCCGTCATTACATTAAGGTCCACAGTTACCCGAAGGTTTGGAGCGCACTCTCCCAACAGCGTGTTCAAGTTTAGGAAAGAAACAGGAGCATCAAGCGTCAGCAGCGCCTGACGCGTTTCGGGCTACGCCCTTCCTCTGAGGCTTGCTGCTTTACTCAATAACTGCCAGAACAAGGACTCCAGATATACTCCCACATTTATTCAAATATTCTGCACTCAGGTGAGTATAGTTGTCACAAAGTATTCTGGGACTGGTAGTCCTTAACATCATACCCCAGTGGGCTGCCAGCAGTAATCGAGTCAAATTTTGTTTCCAATCACCAATGCTACTGTTCAGTTCTCACCCATGTAAAGTAAGCGCCAGTTTAATCTGCAGCCTCGGTCGTAGACCAGCCGCGGAACTGTCTGAGTCCACAGCGGTGCGCCCCACGGCTGGGTCAGCCGTCATTACATTAAGGTCCACAGTTACCCAAAGGTTTGGAGCGCACTCTCCCAACAGCGTGTTCAAGTTTAGGAAAGAAACAGGAGCATCAAGCGTCAGCAGCGCCTGACGCGTTTCGGGCTACGCCCTTCCTCTGAGGGTTGCTGCTTTACTCAATAACTGCCAGAACAAGGACTCCAGATATACTCCCACATTTATTCAAATATTCTGCACTCAGGTGAGTATAGTTGTCACAAAGTATTCAGGGACTGGTAGTCCTTAACATCATACCCCAGTGGGCTGCCAGCAGTAATCGAGTCAAATTTGGTTTCCAATCACCAATGCTACTGTTCAGTTCTCACCCATGTAAAGTAAGCGCCAGTTGAATCTGCAGCCTCGGTCGTAGACCGGCCGCGGAACTGTCTGAGTCCACAGCGGTGCGCCCCACGGCTGGGTCAGCCGTCATTACATTAAGGTCTACAGTTACCCGAAGGTTTGGAGCGCACTCTCCCAACAGCGTGTTCAAGTTTAGGAAAGAAACAGGAGCATCAAGCATCAGCAGCGCCTGACGCGTTTCGGGCTACGCCCTTCCTCTGAGGCTTGCTGCTTTACTCAATAACTGCCAGAACAAGGACTCCAGATATACTCCCACATTTATTCAAATATTCTGCACTCAGGTGAGTATAGTTGTCACAAAGTATTCTGGGACTGGTAGTCCTTAACATCATACCCCAGTGGGCTGCCAGCAGTAATCGAGTCAAATTTTGTTTCCAATCACCAATGCTACTGTTCAGTTCTCACCCATGTAAAGTAAGCGCCAGTTGAATCTGCAGCCTCGGTCGTAGACCGGGCGCGGAACTGTCTGAGTCCACAGCGGAGCGCCCCACGGCTGGGTCAGCCGTCATTACATTAAGGTCCACAGTTACCCGAAGGTTTGGAGCGCACTCTCCCAACAGCGTGTTCAAGTTTAGGAAAGAAACAGGAGCATCAAGCGTCAGCACCGCCTGACGCGTTTCGGGCTACGCCCTTCCTCAGAGGCTTGCTGCTTTACTCAATAACTGCCAGAACAAGGACTCCAGATATACTCCCACATTTATTCAAATATTCTGCACTCAGGTGAGTATAGTTGTCACAAAGTATTCTGGGACTGGTAGTCCTTAACATCATACCCCAGTGGGCTGCCAGCACTAATCGAGTCAAATTTTGTTTCAAATCACCAATGCTACTGTTCAGTTCTCACCCATGTAAAGTAAGCGCCAGTTGAATCTGCAGCCTCGGTCGTAGACCGGCCGCGGAACTGTCTGAGTCCACAGCGGTGCGCCCCACGGCTGGGTCAGCCGTCATTACATTAAGGTCCACAGTTACCCGAAGGTTTGGAGCGCACTCTCCCAACAGCGTGTTCAAGTTTAGGAAAGAAACAGGAGCATCAAGCGTCAGCAGCGCCTGACGCGTTTCGGGCTACGCCCTTCCTCTGAGGCTTGCTGCTTTACTCAATAACTGCCAGAACAAGGACTCCAGATATACTCCCACATTTATTCAAATATTCTGCACTCAGGGGAGTATAGTTGTCACAAAGTATTCTGGGACTGGTAGTCCTTAACATCATACCCCAGTGGGCTGCCAGCAGTAATCGAGTCAAATTTTGTTTCCAATCACCAATGCTACTGTTCAGTTCTCACCCATGTAAAGTAAGCGCCAGTTGAATCTGCAGCCTTGGTCGTAGACCGGCCGCGGAACTGTCTGAGTCCACAGCGGTGCGCCCCACGGCTGGGTCAGCCGTCATTACATTAAGGTCCACAGTTACCCGAAGGTTTGGAGCGCACTCTCCCAACAGCGTGTTCAAGTTTAGGAAAGAAACAGGAGCATCAAGCGTCAGCAGCGCCTGACGCGTTTCGGGCTACGCCCTTCCTCTGAGGCTTGCTGCTTTACTCAATAACTGCCAGAACAAGGACTCCAGATATACTCCCACATTTATTCAAATATTCTGCACTCAGGTGAGTATAGTTGTCACAAAGTATTCTGGGACTGATAGTCCTTAACATCATACCCCAGTGGGCTGCCAGCAGTAATCGAGTCAAATTTTGTTTCCAATCACCAATGCTACTGTTCAGTTCTCACCCATGTAAAGTAAGCGCCAGTTGAATCTGCAGCCTCGGTCGTAGACCGGCCGCGGAACTGTCTGAGTCCACAGCGGTGCGCCCCACGGCTGGGTCAGCCGTCATTACATTAAGGTCCACAGTTACCCGAAGGTTTGGAGCGCACTCTCCCAACAGCGTGTTCAAGTTTAGGAAAGAAACAGGAGCATCAAGCGTCAGCAGCGCCTGACGCGTTTCGGGCTACGCCCTTCCTCTGAGGCTTGCTGCTTTACTCAATAACTGCCAGAACAAGGACTCCAGATATACTCCTACATTTATTCAAATATTCTGCACTCAGGTGAGTATAGTTGTCACAAAGTATTCTGGGACTGGTAGTCCTTAACATCATACCCCAGTGGGCTGCCAGCAGTAATCGAGTCAAATTTTGTTTCCAATCACCAATGCTACTGTTCAGTTCTCACCCATGTAAAGTAAGCGCCAGTTGAATCTGCAGCCTCGGTCGTAGACCGGGCGCGGAACTGTCTGAGTCCACAGCGGTGCGCCCCACGGCTGGGTCAGCCGTCATTACATTAAGGTCCACAGTTACCCGAAGGTTTGGAGCGCACTCTCCCAACAGCGTGTTCAAGTTTAGGAAAGAAACAGGAGCATCAAGCGTCAGCAGCGCCTGATGCGTTTCGGGCTACGCCCTTCCTCTGAGGCTTGCTGCTTTACTCAATAACTGCCAGAACAAGGACTCCAGATATACTCCCACATTTATTCAAATATTCTGCACTCAGGTGAGTATAGTTGTAACAAAGTATTCTGGGACTGGTAGTCCTTAACATCATACCCCAGTGGGCTGCCAGCAGTAATCGAGTCAAATTTTGTTTCCAATCACCAATGCTACTGTTCAGTTCTCACCCATGTAAAGTAAGCGCCAGTTGAATCTGCAGCCTCGGTCGTAGACCGGCCGCTGAACTGTCTGAGTCCACATCGGTGTGCCCCACGGCTGGGTCAGCCGTCATTACATTAAGGTCTACAGTTACCCGAAGGTTTGGAGCGCACTCTCCCAACAGCGTGTTCAAGTTTAGGAAAGAAACAGGAGCATCAAGCGTCAGCAGCGCCTGACGCGTTTCGGGCTACGCCCTTCCTCTGAGGCTTGCTGCTTTACTCAATAACTGCCAGAACAAGGACTCCAGATATACTCCCACATTTATTCAAATATTCTGCACTCAGGGGAGTATAGTTGTCACAAAGTATTCTGGGACTGGTAGTCCTTAACATCATACCCCAGTGGGCTGCCAGCAGTAATCGAGTCAAATTTTGTTTCCAATCACCAATGCTACTGTTCAGTTCTCACCCATGTAAAGTAAGCGCCAGTTGAATCTGCAGCCTTGGTCGTAGACCGGCCGCGGAACTGTCTGAGTCCACAGCGGTGCACCCCACGGCTGGGTCAGCCGTCATTACATTAAGGTCCACAGTTACCCGAAGGTTTGGAGCGCACTCTCCCAACAGCGTGTTCAAGTTTAGGAAAGAAACAGGAGCATCAAGCGTCAGCAGCGCCTGACGCGTTTCGGGCTACGCCCTTCCTCTGAGGCTTGCTGCTTTACTCAATAACTGCCAGAACAAGGACTCCAGATATACTCCCACATTTATTCAAATATTCTGCACTCAGGTGAGTATAGTTGTCACAAAGTATTCTGGGACTGGTAGTCCTTAACAGCATACCCCAGTGGGCTGCCAGCAGTAATCAAGTCAAATTTTGTTTCCAATCACCAATGCTACTGTTCAGTTCTCACCCATGTAAAGTAAGCACCAGTTGAATCTGCAGCCTCGGTCGTAGACCGGCCGCGGAACTGTCTGAGTCCACAGCGGTGCGCCCCACGGCTGGGTCAGCCGTCATTACATTAAGGTCCACAGTTACCCGAAGGTTTGGAGCGCACTCTCCCAACAGCGTGTTCAAGTTTAGGAAAGAAACAGGAGCATCAAGCGTCAGCAGCGCCTGACGCGTTTCGGGCTACGCCCTTCCTCTGAGGCTTGCTGCTTTACTCAATAACTGCCAGAACAAGGACTCCAGATATACTCCTACATTTATTCAAATATTCTGCACTCAGGTGAGTATAGTTGTCACAAAGTATTCTGGGACTGGTAGTCCTTAACATCATACCCCAGTGGGCTGCCAGCAGTAATCGAGTCAAATTTTGTTTCCAATCACCAATGCTACTGTTCAGTTCTCACCCATGTAAAGTAAGCGCCAGTTGAATCTGCAGCCTCGGTCGTAGACCGGCCGCGGAACTGTCTGAGTCCACAGCGGTGCGCCCCACGGCTGGGTCAGCCGTCATTACATTAAGGTCCACAGTTACCCGAAGGTTTGGAGCGCACTCTCCCAACAGCGTGTTCAAGTTTAGGAAAGAAACAGGAGCATCAAGCGTCAGCAGCGCCTGACGCGTTTCGGGCTACGCCCTTCCTCTGAGGCTTGCTGCTTTACTCAATAACTGCCAGAACAAGGACTCCAGATATACTCCCACATTTATTCAAATATTCTGCACTCAGGGGAGTATAGTTGTCACAAAGTATTCTGGGACTGGTAGTCCTTAACATCATACCCCAGTGGGCTGCCAGCAGTAATCGAGTCAAATTTTGTTTCCAATCACCAATGCTACTGTTCAGTTCTCACCCATGTAAAGTAAGCGCCAGTTGAATCTGCAGCCTTGGTCGTAGACCGGCCGCGGAACTGTCTGAGTCCACAGCGGTGCGCCCCACGGCTGGGTCAGCCGTCATTACATTAAGGTCCACAGTTACCCGAAGGTTTGGAGCGCACTCTCCCAACAGCGTGTTCAAGTTTAGGAAAGAAACAGGAGCATCAAGCGTCAGCAGCGCCTGACGCGTTTCGGGCTACGCCCTTCCTCTGAGGCTTGCTGCTTTACTCAATAACTGCCAGAACAAGGACTCCAGATATACTCCCACATTTATTCAAATATTCTGCACTCAGGTGAGTATAGTTGTCACAAAGTATTCTGGGACTGGTAGTCCTTAACATCATACCCCAGTGGGCTGCCAGCAGTAATCGAGTCAAATTTTGTTTCCAATCACCAATGCTACTGTTCAGTTCTCACCCATGTAAAGTAAGCGCCAGTTGAATCTGCAGCCTCGGTCGTAGACCGGCCGCTGAACTGTCTGAGTCCACAGCGGTGCGCCCCACGGCTGGGTCAGCCGTCATTACATTAAGGTCTACAGTTACCCGAAGGTTTGGAGCGCACTCTCCCAACAGCGTGTTCAAGTTTAGGAAAGAAACAGGAGCATCAAGCGTCAGCAGCGCCTGACGTGTTTCGGGCTACGCCCTTCCTCTGAGGCTTGCTGCTTTACTCAATAACTGCCAGAACAAGGACTCCAGATATACTCCCACATTTATTCAAATATTCTGCACTCAGGGGAGTATAGTTGTCACAAAGTATTCTGGGACTGGTAGTCCTTAACATCATACCCCAGTGGGCTGCCAGCAGTAATCGAGTCAAATTTTGTTTCCAATCACCAATGCTACTGTTCAGTTCTCACCCATGTAAAGTAAGCACCAGTTGAATCTGCAGCCTTGGTCGTAGACCGGCCGCGGAACTGTCTGAGTCCACAGCGGTGCGCCCCACGGCTGGGTCAGCCGTCATTACATTAAGGTCCACAGTTACCCGAAGGTTTGGAGCGCATTCTCCCAACAGCGTGTTCAAGTTTAGGAAAGAAACAGGAGCATCAAGCGTCAGCAGCGCCTGACGCGTTTCGGGCTACGCCCTTCCTCTGAGGCTTGCTGCTTTACTCAATAACTGCCAGAACAAGGACTCCAGATATACTCCCACATTTATTCAAATATTCTGCACTCAGGTGAGTATAGTTGTCACAAAGTATTCTGGGACTGGTAGTCCTTAACATCATACCCCAGTGGGCTGCCAGCAGTAATCGAGTCAAATTTTGTTTCCAATCACCAATGCTACTGTTCAGTTCTCACCCATGTAAAGTAAGCGCCAGTTGAATCTGCAGCCTCGGTCGTAGACCGGCCGCGGAACTGTCTGAGTCCACAGCGGTGCGCCCCACGGCTGGGTCAGCCGTCATTACATTAAGGTCCACAGTTACCCGAAGGTTTGGAGCGCACTCTCCCAACAGCGTGTTCAAGTTTAGGAAAGAAACAGGAGCATCAAGCGTCAGCAGCGCCTGACACGTTTCGGGCTACGCCCTTCCTCTGAGGCTTGCTGCTTTACTCAATAACTGCCAGAACAAGGACTCCAGATATACTCCTACATTTATTCAAATATTCTGCACTCAGGTGAGTATAGTTGTCACAAAGTATTCTGGGACTGGTAGTCCTTAACATCATACCCCAGTGGGCTGCCAGCAGTAATCGAGTCAAACTTGGTTTCCAATCACCAATGCTACTGTTCAGTTCTCACCCATGTAAAGTAAGCGCCAGTTGAATCTGCAGCCTCGGTCGTAGACCGGGCGCGGAACTGTCTGAGTCCACAGCGGTGCGCCCCACGGCTGGGTCAGCCGTCATTACATTAAGGTCCACAGTTACCCGAAGGTTTGGAGCGCACTCTCCCAACAGCGTGTTCAAGTTTAGGAAAGAAACAGGAGCATCAAGCGTCAGCAGCGCCTAACGCGTTTCGGGCTACGCCCTTCCTCTGAGGCTTGCTGCTTTACTCAATAACTGCCAGAACAAGGACTCCAGATATACTCACACATTTATTCAAATATTCTGCACTCAGGTGAGTATAGTTGTCACAAAGTATTCTGGGACTGGTAGTCCTTAACATCATACCCCAGTGGGCTGCCAGCAGTAATCGAGTCAAATTTTGTTTCCAATCACCAATGCTACTGTTCAGTTCTCACCCATGTAAAGTAAGCGCCAGTTGAATCTGCAGCCTCGGTCGTAGACCGGGCGCGGAACTGTCTGAGTCCACAGCGGTGCGCCCCACGGCTGGGTCAGCCGTCATTACATTAAGGTCCACAGTTACCCAAAGGTTTGGAGTGCACTCTACCAACAGCGTGTTCAAGTTTAGGAAAGAAACAGGAGCATCAAGCGTCAGCAGCGCCTGACGCGTTTCGGGCTATGCCCTTCCTCTGAGGCTTTCTGCTTTACTCAATAACTGCCAGAACAAGGACTCCAGATATACTCCCACATTTATTCAAATATTCTGCACTCAGGTGAGTATAGTTGTCACAAAGTATTCTGGGACTGGTAGTCCTTAACATCATACCCCAGTGGGCTGCCAGCAGTAATCGAGTCAAATTTTGTTTCCAATCACCAATGCTACTGTTCAGTTCTCACCCATGTAAAGTAAGCGCCAGTTGAATCTGCAGCCTCGGTCGTAGACCAGCCGCGGAACTGTCTGAGTCCACAGGGGTGCGTCCCACGGCTGGGTCAGCCGTCATTACATTAAGGTCCACAGTTACCCAAAGGTTTGGAGCGCACTCTCCCAACAGCGTGTTCAAGTTTAGGAAAGAAACAGGAGCATCAAGCGTCAGCAGCGCCTGACACGTTTCGGGCTACGCCCTTCCTCTGAGGGTTGCTGCTTTACTCAATAACTGCCAGAACAAGGACTCCAGATATACTCCCACATTTATTCAAATATTCTGCACTCAGGTGAGTATAGTTGTCAGAAAGTATTCTGGGACTGGTAGTCCTTAACATCATACCCCAGTGGGCTGCCAGCAGTAATAGAGTCAAATTTGGTTTCCAATCACCAATGCTACTGTTCAGTTCTCACCCATGTAAAGTAAGCGCCAGTTGAATCTGCAGCCTCGGTCGTAGACCGGCCGCGGAACTGTCTGAGTCCACAGCGGTGCGCCCCACGGCTGGGTCAGCCGTCATTACATTAAGGTCCACAGTTACCCGAAGGTTTGGAGCGCACTCTCCCAACAGCGTGTTCAAGTTTAGGAAAGAAACAGGAGCATCAAGCGTCAGCAGCGCCTGACGCGTTTCGGGCTACGCCCTTCCTCTGAGGCTTGCTGCTTTACTCAATAACTGCCAGAACAAGGACTCCAGATATACTCCCACATTTATTCAAATATTCTGCACTCAGGTGAGTATAGTTGTCACAAAGTATTCTGGGACTGGTAGTCCTTAACATCATACCCCAGTGGGCTGCCAGCAGTAATCGAGTCAAATTTGGTTTCCAATCACCAATGCTACTGTTCAGTTCTCACCCATGTAAAGTAAGCGCCAGTTGAATCTGCAGCCTCGGTCGTAGACCGGCCGCGGAACTGTCTGAGTCCACAGCGGTGCGCCCCACGGCTGGGTCAGCCGTCATTACATTAAGGTCCACAGTTACCCGAAGGTTTGGAGCGCACTCTCCCAACAGCGTGTTCAAGTTTAGGAAAGAAACAGGAGCATCAAGCGTCAGCAGCGCCTGACGCGTTTCGGGCTGCGCCCTTCCTCTGAGGCTTGCTGCTTTACTCAATAACTGCCAGAACAAGGACTCCAGATATACTCCCACATTTATTCAAATATTCTGCACTCAGGTGAGTATAGTTGTCACAAAGTATTCTGGGTCTGGTAGTCCTTAACATCATACCCCAGTGGGCTGCCAGCAGTAATCGAGTCAAATTTTGTTTCCAATCACCAATGCTACTGTTCAGTTCTCACCCATGTAAAGTAAGCACCAGTTGAATCTGCAGCCTCGGTCGTAGACCGGGCGCGGAACTGTCTGAGTCCACAGCGGTGCGCCCCACGGCTGGGTCAGCCGTCATTACATTAAGGTCCACAGTTACCCGAAGGTTTGGAGCGCACTCTCCCAACAGCGTGTTCAAGTTTAGGAAAGAAACAGGAGCATCAAGCGTCAGCAGCGCCTGACGCGTTTCGGGCTACGCCCTTCCTCTGAGGCTTGCTGCTTTACTCAATAACTGCCAGAACAAGGACTCCAGATATACTCCCACATTTATTCAAATATTCTGCACTCAGGTGAGTATAGTTGTCACAAAGTATTCTGGGACTGGTAGTCCTTAACATCATACCCCAGTGGGCTGCCAGCAGTAATCGAGTCAAATTTTGTTTCCAATCACCAATGCTACTGTTCAGTTCTCACCCATGTAAAGTAAGCGCCAGTTGAATCTGCAGCCTCGGTCGTAGACCGGCCGCTGAACTGTCTGAGTCCACAGCGGTGCGCCCCACGGCTGGGTCAGCCGTCATTACATTAAGGTCTACAGTTACCCGAAGGTTTGGAGCGCACTCTCCCAACAGCGTGTTCAAGTTTAGGAAAGAAACAGGAGCATCAAGCGTCAGCAGCGCCTGACGCGTTTCGGGCTACGCCCTTCCTCTGAGGCTTGCTGCTTTACTCAATAACTGCCAGAACAAGGACTCCAGATATACTCCCACATTTATTCAAATATTCTGCACTCAGGTGAGTATAGTTGTCACAAAGTATTCTGGGACTGGTAGTCCTTAACATCATACCCCAGTGGGCTGCCAGCAGTAATCGAGTCAAATTTTGTTTCCAATCACCAATGCTACTCTTCAGTTCTCACCCATGTAAAGTAAGCGCCAGTTGAATCTGCAGCCTCGGTCGTAGACCAGCCGCGGAACTGTCTGAGTCCACAGCGGTGCGCCCCACGGCTGGGTCAGCCGTCATTACATTAAGGTCCACAGTTACCCGAAGGTTTGGAGCGCACTCTCCCAACAGCGTGTTCAAGTTTAGGAAAGAAACAGGAGCATCAAGCGTCAGCAGCGCCTGACGCGTTTCGGGCTACGCCCTTCCTCTGAGGCTTGCTGCTTTACTCAATAACTGCCAGAACAAGGACTCCAGATATACTCCCACATTTATTCAAATATTCTGCACTCAGGTGAGTATAGTTGTCACAAAGTATTCTGGGACTGGTATTCCTTAACATCATACCCCAGTGGGCGGCCAGCAGTAATCGAGTCAAATTTTGTTTCCAATCACCAATGCTACTGTTCAGTTCTCACCCATGTAAAGTAAGCGCCAGTCCCACAATTCAATGCTGATACTCACCTGAGATTGGAAGTGATGATTAAAGAAAGGGACAAAAGACTGGTGTCTGCATGTTTGGCGAGCATTTTGGAGCAGAAAAGCCTTTGATAAAGGGAGGATTCCTGAAACGCGTCAGGCTCTGCTGATGCAAGTGGCGCCTTGGTTCTCCCCCAGAACTTGAACGCGCTGTCTGTGAGTGCGCCCTGCACCTTGTGTAAACTGTGAACCTTAAAATATGCGGCCGACCCGGCCGAGGGTGCACCGCCGCGAACTGTTTGGCGGATCCGCTGCTGGTCCTTGGATCGGCGCTTTGGAACATTCTGGCGTTATTTTGAAAGGAGGAGTTACAGGAAAGGCTCACTTTGACTGTTGTTTTATTTTCCTTAAGGTTTGCCATCCAGCCCACTGGGGTATTATTTGGAACAGACTACCAGTCCCACAATTCAATGCTGATACTCACCTGAGATTTGAAGTGATGATTAAAGAAAGGGACAAAAGACTGGTGTCTGCATGTTTGGTGAGCATTTTGGAGCAGAAAAGCCTTTGATAAAGGGAGGATTCCTGAAACGCGTCAGGCTCTGCTGATGCAAGTGGCGCCTTGGTTCTCCCCCAGAACTTGAACGTGCTGTCTGTGAGTGCGCCCTGCACCTTGGGTAAACTGTGAACCTTAAAATATGCGGCCGACCCGGCCGAGGGTGCACCGCCGCGAACTGTTTGGCGGTTCCGCTGCTGGTCCTTGGATCGGCGCTTTGGAACATTCTGGCGTTATTTTGAAAGGAGGAGTTACAGGAAAGGCTCACTTTGACTGTTGTTTTATTTTCCTTAAGGCCTGCCATCCAGCCCACTGGGGTATTATTTGGAACAGACTACCAGTCCCACAATTCAATGCTGATACTCACCTGAGATTGGAAGTGATGATTAAAGAAAGGGACAAAAGACTGGTGTCTGCATGTTTGGCGAGCATTTTGGAGCAGAAAAGCCTTTGATAAAGGGAGGATTCCTGAAACGCGTCAGGCTCTGCTGATGCAAGTGGCGCCTTGGTTTTCCCCCAGAACTTGAACGCGCTGTCTGTGAGTGCGCCCTGCACCTTGGGTAAACTGTGAACCTTAAAATATGCGGCCGACCCGGCCGAGGGTGCACCGCCGCGAACTGTTTGGCAGTTCCGCTGCTGGTCCTTGGATCGGCGCTTTGGAACATTCTGGCGTTATTTTGAAAGGAGGAGTTACAGGAAAGGCTCACTTTGACTGTTGTTTTATTTTCCTTAAGGTTTGCCATCCAGCCCACTGGGGTATTATTTGGAACAGACTACCAGTCCCACAATTCAATGCTGATACTCACCTGAGATTGGAAGTGATGATTAAAGAAAGGGACAAAAGACTGGTGTCTGCATGTTTGGCGAGCATTTTGGAGCAGAAAAGCCTTTGATAAAGGGAGGATTCCTGAAACGCGTCAGGCTCTGCTGTTGCAAGTGGCGCCTTGGTTCTCCCCCAGAACTTGAACGCGCTGTCTGTGAGTGCGCCCTGCACCTTGGGTAAACTGTGAACCTTAAAATATATATATATGTATACAAATATATATATATATATATACTCCAAATCACCTCTCAGGTAAAGAAGTTCACCTGGACACCCAGCGCTTGCTTCAAATCCTTTATTATGGCAAGAGAAAATTTGCGACGCGTTTCACCATTACGGCTTGATCACGCTCGTCAGGCCTACCACAACGGCCATTTTTAAATTCCCAAAACACACCCTCAGTGCAAATCATGTTACAAATAGTGCAAATAAGGAGGACATATTGGACTAGTATAGTAACTCATTGCAAATGTGATGTTCTTTTCCAAAAAAGATTCCAATATTAATCGTATACATTTACAAATGTATAAATTATCACCTATTGTATGTACAGTTGTAATTTCATGTATTTACACAGCAATGAATAATTCATGTAATATAACTGAAAATACAGAATCATCACACATAATGAAAATGGCACAGTCGGTGATGAATCGGTATTCGGAATAGTACATAATTCACCTTTTACGCGGGTTTATGATAAGGCACATTACCGCGACTACAACCTAATCACTTATTGGCTCCTCGGCTATGACAATTTCATAGCTGTAAGGTGATTGTAGGTAACCCTCTAATCGCGATTGTGTTACTCGCGAATATCAATGTCACATTTCTGATATCAGATCAAAGCCCCAGTGGGCTAGTCATTCCATATCTGGGCAATTGACCCCCCATTATCAAGTAGTGTGGTTGTACAAAAAACACATCTTGCCCCAGTGGGCTTATTATTCCAAAACCGATCGTCCATCAGGTCATGCCATCCAGGTGGTATTCTACGAACTGCCACCTAGTCCTCCATTGATATCTAAAAAGATTAAAATATTTAAAATCAAAACAGACGGCTGATAGTGACACCCTAATATATACATTGAAACATTGGTTCATTCATACAGGTGAACTGATAACTCTTCACTCATATTTAATCCCATCGGGGACAGGCACTGGAAATCGATAATATACTTGGATTCAAGTTTACGTAGTGACAATTCATAGTTTCCTCCTCTCACACCTAGATCAACACAGTCTATGACTACCATACACATCATAGTTTCATCTTGCATATGTGGTTCAAAAAAATGCCTAGCAACAGGTCATTGTTTGTTGTGGGAGCGGATAGCCCATAGATGTTCTAGCACTCTTTTTTTGGCTACATGTTTTGTGCTTCCCACATACCATTTGTTGAACGGGCATATCAGCACATAGATACTTTAGGGGGTGTTACATGTGAGATGTTTTCTAATCACAAATTCTCTTTTCGTTCCTGGAATGATTAGAGCAGAACAGTCCTTACTATATTTGCATGCCTTACATCTACCACAGCATTTGAAACCCACCCGTGTTGTGGTCTCTTTCCTACCCAGTTTGGTGACATAGTTGTGGCTCAGTTCATCTCGTAGTGTTCTCCCTTTGCGAAATGTAATCTGTGGGTTCTCACTTAAATATTTTTGGAGATGTGTGTGTATTAAGGACATGCCAATGTTTTTTAAGAATTCTCCGTACTTCATGTGACTGTCCTGAAAATGTAGTTATGAATCTGATGGTGTCTAATTCATTGTCTCTCTCTCTTGGGTGTAACAGTTCATCCCTAGTTTTAGGGATGAACTCATTGTACTGCCCTATTGATCACTTGTTTGCTGTAACCTCTACTCAGAAATCGTTGACACATGATTTTTTCTTCCTCGCTGAAACCTGCATGCGTACTGCAATTCCGTCTGGCGCGTAATAATTCGCCATATGGAATGCTGCACACTAAATTTCTTGCATGGCAGCTCGAGGCTCTCAAAATGTTGTTGCCTGCTGTACTTTTCCTGAATAGTTTCGTGGTAAGTGTGTTATTTTGGATTTCCACTTTCACATCCAGGAATTCCATGCCTGGATCCCCCCACACTGTCCCAGGGACCACCACCCCCGGGGCAAAATAATTATTTTACACCTCTCTGGCGCATACTGGAGGCTCCTGGTGGGCTAGCTGGCCCCCAGGGACTCCCAGTATGCAAGGGGAACTAGTTCCCCCAACTTAGAAAGCTCTATAGGGCACGTTTGCACAGTGGGAAAGGTAGGGGGCAGGGCTTGAGTTGATGTGAGTGCAAACATGCCCTGAGGCACGTTTTAAGTTGGGGAATTAATTCCTGTTCAATCCAGAGGTACCCTTACGGGCAAATAGTCCAACAGGTATCTCCAGTAAGCGCCACGGAACTGTGTTGCAGAGTGTTGTAAAAAGGGGGCGTTCCCTTTGAACACCTCTCTGCAACACAGATGCCTGGTGCATACTGGAGGTACCTGGTGGGCTAGTTGGCTCACAGGGGACCTCCGGGTTGAAGCGGAATTCATTCCCCAATCTAAAATGCACCATAGGGTGTATTTGCACACATGTTACCTCAGGCTCCGCCCTTTTCTTCACTATTGAGCAAAATATTCCAGTAAATTCTCCCAAACTATGAATTCCAATTTACTCACCTGTTATCACAAGAAACGTCAGTGCTGCATCTTTGAGCGCACTACTGATCCTGAAAAGTAATTCTAACCATACTTACAGTAACTTGAATATCCTTCCATAGGCTAACATTGACTGGTTTCACTTGGAAATTCTTTTAAGTGTGGAGTTTTGGAACTTAAAAAAATTCCTCTAAAATCAGCCGAACTACGAATTCCGATGTACTCACCAGTTATCAGGAGAGACCTCAGTGCTGCATCTTTCAGCTCACTACTATTCCTGAAAAATAAATGTAACGGTACTTACCAGAAACTTGAATTTCCTTCCATAGGATATCATTGCCTGATATATAAAATATATATAAGTTAAAAAAATCATTAAATAAAACAAATATTATAATTTCAATATTTAAAAAAATATATATTTTTCAATTAATATAAAAAAATATGTAATGTAATTTAAAAAATGAAATATCTAAAAATTAATAATTTAAAATAATGTGGTAAATCAGTATTGAAAAAAATTTAACAATTAATACATTTCAAAATTATCATTTACAAAACCTCTGAAATTCACTGAAAAAAACCATAGATTTCAGCCACGTTATAGTTAAAAATTAGCATTTAAAAAACCTTAGAAATTCACTGAAAAAACCAGAGGTTTCACACACATTATAGTTAGGAATTAGCATTTAAAAAACCTTAGAAATTCACTGAAAAAAACCATAGATTTCACACACGTTATAGTTAAAAATTTGCATTTGAAAAACCTTAGAAATTCACTGAAAAAAACCATAGGTTTCAAGCACGTTATAGTTAAAAAATTGGCATTTAAAAAACCTTAGAAATTCAATGAAAAAACTATAGGTTTGACACATGTTATAGTTAGCTGGACATTTCACTCACACAAAACCATTGAAATTCCACCGTTATAGTTAGTTCAGTTGACTATAACTCGCGCGCCCACAATGCACTGCTGATGACATCACATATTACATCACTCATGACATGGTCAGTGACATCACTCATGACATCACTGATGACATCTCAAATGACATCACTGATGACATCACTGATGACATCATCCTTGTGAAATATTGGTAGACCTCCTCTCCCCCTAATATAACCTTTGATGCACACATTCAAAAATAGAAAATACAATTTTCAAAAAATGGAGATACCAATACCAGTTACAACAACCTATTCAGTAATTCCAACATCTGCATACACATCCACTCATTCACCAACATTTCTATACAGTCACTCATACATGTACTCACTCATCATATGTACTCATGCACCTAACATCCTGTTACACACCGACACTCATACATACAGCCACACACACACATACTCAAACATGCAAATAAACTATCAAACATCCATTTACTTGCATATATAGCTATACACACACCACTACCCTTACTTCTACAGAAACATACACATACTTACTCTCTTAAACAATCACTTATAGAAACACATACTTATTTATACAGGAACTCTTCCAATGTCTCACTCTCATATATACTCACTTATATACATCAATACTCACATATACTAGTTTAAAACATATGTACTTACTCATAAGGACACTATTGGGACAGTAATTCACTCACTAAAACACCCATACACAAACTCATCTACCTATACAGTCTTGCCCACATGATTTCTTCAAAACACATACAAACAGTGAGTCAGTCATTCATGCATCTATACGCTAAGTGAGGTCCCCCACCGAACCATACAGACACTTATACTGATACTCAAAAAACCAACTAAGAAGCCATATACACACTCATGTAGCTAATCACCAAGCCATGCAGCCACTTATACACCAAGTGTGACGCTGATACAGATATTTACATATTTAAACATTCCTTGTTAATACATGTATTCACTAAGATACACTTAATAAGTCAGTTATAGAATCAATTTTACAAAAAAAATTCATTTAGACATTTATTTACCCACTTATTCTTCCATCGACCTTTAGATATACATATATATTTTTTCAGATAGACACACATTCACTGGATGATGTCATCAGTGATGTCATCAGTGATGTCATTTGAGATGTCATCACTGATGTCATGAGTGATGTCACTGACCATGTCATGAGTGATGTAATATGTGACGTCATCAGCAGTGCATTGCGGGCGCGTGATTTATAGTTAACTGAACTAACTATAACTGGGGCATTTCAATGGTTTTGTATGAGTGAAATGTCCAGCTAACTATAACATGTGTGGAACCTATAGTTTTTTCAGTGAATTTCTAAGGTTTTTTTAAATGCTAATTCCCAACTATAACGTGTGTGAAACCTATGTTTTTTTCAGTGAATATATATATATATATATATATTCCAACATAAGAGTTGCCCCAAAATGAAGACGCCAACTCACGAGGAAGTTTACATCCTTTAATGGAGGACTTTCAGTGAGGCAGCATACGGTACCACTCCAAATTGATAAAGCCGCCCTGCACGTTTAAGACACCATGTCCTTGTTCACGGGGATGAAGAGGTGCAAACAGCAACAACCCGGAGAACTTCTGATAACTGTCCCAAGCCCCGCCTCCAATGGGCGTATGCCAAAGCATGATGGTACTCGTAGTTCCTTTCGTTCTTACTCAAGTGAGTGCTGCTGTGCAGTTCAAAATTAAAATCCAAATCTTTCCCAAGTGGGCTTGAAAGGGGCAAGCATCCTGCCAAAGCTGTCCAATTCCATGTCACCCCACACGGACCTCCTCGCTCGATCTCGCTCAGCGTATGCCAAGCGCAGGATCTGCTAGAATAGCAGATGGGCGTCTCCGCGGCCGAGCAAGCTGCTGAAATTCCAAAATAAGAGTTGCCCCAAATTGAAGACGCCAACTCACAAGGAAGTTTACATCCTTTAATGGAGGACTTTCAGTGAGGCAGCATACGGTACCACTCCAAATTGATAAAGCCGCCCTACGCGTTTCAGACACCGATGGGTCCTTGTCATAGGCATGAAGTGGTGCAAACAGCAACAACCCGGGGAACTTCTGATAACTGTCCCAAGCCCCACCTCCAAGGGGCGTATGCCAAAGCATGATGGTACTCGTAGTTCCTTTCGTTCTTACACAAGTGAGTGCTGCTGTGCAGTTCAAAATTAAAATCCAAATCTTTCCCAAGTGGGCTTGAAAGGGCAAGCATCTTGCCAAAGCTGTCCAATTCCATGTCACCCCACACAGACCAAGTGGGAAATATTTGGATTTTAATTTTGAACTGTCCCATCAAACTTTGTGCAACTAAGGGATTACCACAAGTGGGTGGTAACATGACCAGAGGAAAACAGACAGCGGCGGCTGCCGCGGCTGCGACTACGACTACCAAAACCACCACGGTTACCGATACCACCATAACTAGGATCCGGCGTGCAGGCAGGGTGGATGAGCCAAGGTCACTGTTCTGTGAGAGGGAAGACACAACAGTGAGTACTAACGAGACGATGACTACACCACCTGATAAGACTTTGAAACAAATGCTGTTGCACTATGAAAAACTTTTAAAGAAAGAAATCAACCGCTGGTGGGAGGTAACTTCTCTGGAGAATGACATAGAAGTGGGCAGGGTCCCGAGAGGACTACGAATTATGATTACACCGACCTACCAGAACCCCCATCCCAAGCTGATAGTTGAATGGTCCGAGCTCAAGGCGGGGACATGTAAGAACATGCTTGGTTTACTGTTCAAATATGCTGCCATGGAACTCGAACAGGTCATTAAAGACATTGGCAAACTAAAGGAAGAACTTGACAAACATGACGCAAAAGAGGAAATAACTAAAGCGATTGAACAAATGGAGAAAAGGCTTGATAAATATGAAGATGAAATCAAGCAGAAAAAGAAAAGCAGATTCCTGAGGGACAAGCAGGATTATGCCAGTGGGTGGATCTTAACGTTTGGCAAGAAGTACGATGGAGCCATAAGACAATTTAAACAGCTTGGAGCAAGTGCACAACAACGCAACATCACCATATCAGAATCAGGCTCAGAAACCTACTCCAATATGGATGAACTGATGGATGCTAGCGGGAGGAATTTACTTTCTTTCAAACCACTAGAGGAATATGATTTTTTACAATCAGCAATGACATTGAGAGCGAGACCACCGGAGCAGTCATACGGAAGAGGAAGAGGCGCAAACACAAGAGGAAAGCCACGAGGCGGGGAGGAAAGAAACACAAGAGGAGCATTGTCGCATGGGAAGACAACACGACAGACCAAACAGCAAAGATTGGGTGGGCCCAATCTGACTATCATAAACATTTCTTCCCATATCTTGACGTTGGCTGAGAGATCGGTATTGGAGTTGGGCTTGGCTTTTTGCCCAATGGCCAATTTCGATTACAGCCGGACTAGAATCAATGTTTTTCTTTTTGTGCGCAAACTAAAGTTAATGAAAATGTTTATGTTAAAGAAAAACGGGCTCTAGAACAGAGGAGTAACAAACCAGATTGGAGCACACAGGTGTCAAATGTTTTAAGTATACAGGACGTTGAGAGTCTGGCATGCGCTATGGAATTGTGTGGTGAGGATGTGAGTGGTTTGAGTGACTCTGAAATACTTGACAGGATGGGTTTGACTTTGGGAGGACGTAATGTGACAAATCACATACCCAAATCTACCTTCAATCCTATCACACCACATGACCACTTAGAGACTTTCCAGGACATTGTTGTTAGAGATCTGTTATTTCTCTGGGAGAACAACAAAAACAAACATGCACATAGTCTTACGCCAGACCAGAGAAAAGCCCTTGGCACACTTAATGCTGACCCATGTTGTGTAATAAAGCCATCTGACAAGGGAGGTAATGTTGTCCTGTGGGATGTGAATCTGTACAAGCAGGAGGCCCATAGACAACTTGAATTATTGGGCAACTATAGGAGATCTAACAGAGAGGAATATGTCTCTAGCATCGCCACCTACCATGAGAAACTACAGGGTTGGAGAGAAAAAAATCTGCCAGCGGAGTCAGAATTCAGATTTTTATGTGTAAAGCAGCCAGTCTCCCCTTCTTTGTACATGCTGCCAAAGGTGCACAAGGACGAAACAAACCCTCCTGGTAGACCCATTGTTTCTGCCAATGGCAGTCTTCTCGAAAATACATCCATTTTTCTAGATACTTTTCTCTTTCCCTATGTCCTAAACCTCCCGTCATACTGTAGGGACATTACGGATTTCATTACGAAGATAGACAGTATCAGGTGGGAGGACAGTTTCTGGCTAGTTACAATAGACGTGGTATCACTGTATACGTGTATCAGGCACGCTGATGGCTTGAAGGTATGCAAACACTTCCTGAGGGACAGATCTGTCCTCTTTCTACAACAAACTGAAATGCTGCTTGAAATGTTAGAATTTTGTTTACTAAACAATTTCTTTTTGTTTGAGGACATTTGGTTTAAACAAGAGGTGGGCACAGCGATGGGAAGTTGCTTTGCTCCAGGTTTTGCCTGCATGCTGATGGGTTGATGGGAGGAACAAGTATTATGGTCTGATGAAAATGCCAACCTCACACGTCACATTGCCTTTTACACCAGGTATATTGACGATATTTTTCTGATCTGGGTTGGTTCCAAGTTAGAACTGAACAAATTCCTTGCCTCCCTTAATAAGAATGATGTTAATCTAAAATTCAACAACAAGATAGACCAGACAGAAATGGACTTCCTAGACGTAACAGTCAAAATTGTGGAAGGAGCCATCCAAACCTGCCTATACAAGAAACCCACCTCAGGCAACAGCATTCTACATGCTAGAAGTCACCATCCCAATAGTCTTAAGGATAGCATCCCGTATGGGGAATTCCTGAGGGCAAAGCGTAATTGTAGCTCAGAGACAACATTTGAGAAAGAACAGGCCACCATGAAACAAAGATTCAAGGCCAGGGGCTATTCCAACCAGGTACTGCTGGTGGCTAAGGAGAAAGCTAAAGCAAGGAATAGAGAGACACTCTTGACCAAAAAGAAAGTGAGAACTACAGAGAACCTGGAATACAATAATGTCAGGCTGATAACAACCTACAATGTAGAAGCAGGCAGAGTGTGTGAGATACTAAAGAGACACTGGCACATTGTCAAGAGTGATCCTGTCCTAGGCAAAACGATTAACAAACAACCCCAGATAACGTAGAGGAAGGCACGTTCTCTGAGAGACATGTTAGTGAGAAGCTATTTTGAGGCACCGAAGAAGAAAAAGACTTAGCTCAAGGAACATAATGGCTTTTTCAAATGTGGCAAGTGCAAAGCCTGTGCCACTAGCAAGAATGTCGAATCATATCCCCTTCCCACGGGCAAAAATGAACAAATTGGGAAATTTATGAATTGCAATACTGACTTCTGTGTGTACGTGATTGTTTGCCCATGTGCCAAGTTTTATATTGGGAGCACCATCTTCCCAATAAAGAAACGCATATTGGAACACATGATGGTGATTAAGAATGTTGACATGAGTTATGCTACTGCACGCCACTGGTTGAGCTTTCATGACAGTGATGTTAATCATTTCTCTTTCTTTGGCATTGACAGAATTCCTGCAAATCCAAGAGGGGGTAACAGACTAAAGCAGATACGTGTCCTGGAATCCCAGTACATCATCCGTCTGGATTCAATAAACCCCTTTGGCATGAAGGAGGATGAGGAATTACATGTGCATATTGGCTGAAGACCTTATGTTAGGCCTTGAAACTCTCTTACCTAACCTCTGCACCTAACCCTCTTCCTGCTCCCATCCCAAGCTGGTGTGTTTGCAATGTCCAACATTCCCATTGAAAAAGTCCCTTTCTGATGATAGTTGTGGAGTTAGGAGCTTCACAGTATAGCTTAGACAAGAAGACTTTGTGGCAACCCACCTAGTCCTGCACATGTGGTAGTTCGCACTCTGCGAATAACCTACCACCATCTCAAGTTCAAGTTTTTATTGTATGATTTGGCTCTCATTGAGGGCCACATAAAATAACATACATTTAGACATGACAGAATAGAAAATAATTGCTTATAGCTACAAGGAAAAAACTATACAAATTAGCCAAATAATACACACATCAGGATCTCCCACTCACATTAATATATGTCCATAAATTCTTTAAAATAATTAAAAAGTCTGAAACAAAACATTTCATTAGGGGGGGAATACAGAGCATTACGGAACATTGTTATATTCAGAATTCCCAACTCAAGACAAATCGGTTTTATCCATTTTTTGCGCAATAGACTTAGTATCGGGCAAACAAACAATACATGGTTGAGGTCTTGAGCAGCATAATTACATAGTGTACATAAAGGAGACACATCATACCATTTAGCAAGCAATGTGTTAAGTGGAAGCAAATTGTGCCGTAAGAGGAACCATACCCTCCGAACACCATGTGGGATGTTCCACCTTGTATATTGCTGTGCTTGTTTGGGTATATAAGTTAGGGCCAAGTCTTCCCTTTCTTTATACTTCTGTTGATCCCTTATATCCATCTTATAGCACAATTCCCAGGTCCTACTTTTTAGTTTTAACTTTAGTTCATATGGAGAAAGAGAAAATAGAGTACTTTCATCGAGTTCTAATAGAAAAACAGCTTTTCTGAAGTTTTTTACAAGCTGCGAAAACTCATTGAAATTACCTAAAAGCTCCATTTTTACTAATTCGCGTAGGGTTCCTGGTTTAGCTCTCGCCATCTCACTTTTGGTTATATTTCCCCTTTCCCTTTTTGCACACAACCTGTACCCCACCTTTTAACTGCACAATCACACCCACAACTATACTCTCTGGTGTAGGTCTGAATAGGCTGTCAACGGGTAGTATAGGGTACACTTCTTGCACTAACCACAGTGCTAAAAGATTTATTTTAGCACTTCTTGTTTTAATCAAGCCATATCTAAGAATTGGCTTTATTCCCCCGGCAATCCCCTCACTCCCCCTGACCAAGCTCCACCTTCCAGAACATATGACGTTAAAGAATATGTCTCTTGGTAACTTGATAACATGTACATAGGTAGCGATGCAGCACTAGCGCATAAGCTATGGAAAATCCCTAATATTTAGACGATTTGGCCACTGGGCCAGGACGAACACCTTGTCTTTCTTCTTCTTTTTACTCCCAGAGAAATGTAATTTCAAATTTTCAAATTTTAAACATGTAACATATCTGTCCCTGCCAAGAGGAGATACGAGGCCACTTGACCTACATTTACGTTGTTTTTTGACTCTAATTTTGTGCAGATGTATGGATTAATACATCCAGTGCTTAAGATTTATTCACACAGGCCACTTGGCCAGAACGTATTTGAATTAATTTAATCAATTCCACTACACCAGGATTGTGTACACACCTTCTTTGTAATTTATAATAATGAAATGTGGTTTATTTAATTTTAAGCACAAGTTCACATTACCATCTGCACTGCAGAGTCTTTCCTCTACTACATTTGTAGTTCTTACCTGATTTGTAGTTTGTATTGGAATGTGGTCCTATGTCAATTTCCACTACTTCCTTGGTGCACTTTAAAATGGTGATTGTAAGTTTATGTGGCTGGCTAACAAAGAAGACCGCCTAGTCGAAACGCGTCGCCAATAAACGATTTTCTCACGACCCTGGAGTGCGAGTCTTTTGTGTTTCCTCGGATCTATCGAGTGGGAAATCCTTTCAGAAATATATATATATATATATTCAATGAAAAAACCATTGGTTTTAGGCCATATATAGTTAGGGATTTGCATTTACAAAACCTTATTTTACTTGCATAAAACCATTGAAACTCCATATATAGTTATAAGCGCTAACTATATATCGCGCATCCGCAATCCACTGCTGATGATGTCACATATTACATCATTCATGACATGGTTAGTGACATCACTGATGACATCACTGATGACATCTCAAATGACATCACTGATGACATCACTGATGACAACATCCAGTGACTGTATGTTTCTGTAAAGTTAAAATATGTCTTACATATTGAAGAATGAGTGGATGTATAAGTGTCTGGATGAAGGATTTAGTAGGTGCATGACTGACTGTATGAGTGAGTGATTAAATGTGTCTCACTGAGTGCATGGGTTAGTGACTAAACTGTCTTAATTTGTGCATCAGTATGTCTGTTGTTGTGTAAGCTGCTGCATGTGTTGATCAGTAGCTATAAGAGTGGCTATATGGGTTATTGATTGGTTGCCCAAGTATTTGAATGGGAGGCTGAGTGTGTGTGTGGGTGGCTGGGAGGTGTGTGACTCTGTGCATAGATGTGTAAGCAGTTGATTCACTAGGTGTATGAGTTCAAGAGTGCATGTGGAAACAGCTATATGGGCGGTTGACTGTGCATGGGTGTGTTGGTGAGTGAATGGATATCTCAGTGCTACATGTGCAAGTAAGTATGTATGTAAAACACAATACATGTGAGAGTTGACATATATAAATAACTGTGGATAAGAGCCAGTGAATGTGTGAGTGGCTGTATGAATCACTGTGAGCTTGTATCAGGGATTGTATAAGAGAGTAAATATGTGTTACTATATGTTTGAATAAGTAAAGTGTGTATAACTATATAGTTGAGGAAATGGAGTTGTGATTGATTCTTTGCATGACTGACTAGGTGTGTGAGTAACTCCATGGATGTGTGACAGTCTGTGAGTGCCTGTTTACACTGAGTGTATCTAAGGTTATATTAGAGTCTGAAGATGTATTATCACATAAATGATATCATCAGTGGTGTAATCAGTAATGTCAAATGAGATGTCAGTGATGTCATCAGTGATGTCATTTGAGATGTCATCAGTGATGTCATCAGTGATGTCACTAACCATGTCATGAATGATGTAATATGTGACATCATCAGCAGTGGATTGCGGGTGCGCGATATATAGTTAGCGCTTATAACTATATATGGAATTTCAATGGTTTTATGCGAGTAAAATAAGGTTTTGTAAATGCAAATCCCTAACTATATATGGCCTAAAACCAATGGTTTTTTCATTGAATTTTCAAGGTTTTGTAAATGCAAATTCCTAACTATATATCCACTATAACCTATGGTTTTTTCTGTGAATTTCATTGGTTTTTTAATAGCAAATATGAAAAGCTTTAAAATGTCAAGTACGTGATAGATAAAAACATTTTCGTATTTATGCACGCTGATGTGCTTTGAACGCTGCACCCCCCCCCCTCCCCTCTTTTGTCTTAGTAGTACTCTCTCTTTGCAGATAGTGAACGGTAGTTAACGCAAGCCTTTGCCCCCGTTGTAATCCGTCGTGCCTGCTTGTCTCTCCATTTGATTGATTGTTGTCCAAGCATTTACTGTTTTAGAATTGGTTCTCTTTGGATCATTCTCTATTTACAAACAAGCACAAAGTCGCAACACTCTGTTTAGTCTTTGCAGATAGTGAAAAATCGTGTAAAAAAATAAAAGTAATCGAGCAAAATCAGTAGGCCACTAATTGGATCTCTTTTTGACCTCGCTAAAATAGAAATATTAGGAACAACCCTTCATGAGAAATACGAAAATAGTGAGATGAACTGAGCTCCACACCATGAGGGCTGCAAGACAGCTCGGCTCCATCACCCATCCCGCACAAAATAACGACAAACCCTATGCAAATATTAAAAATATAGACAACACACCAGCAAAGAAACAGGGTAAAACATTTTATTAAAAAACTATTTACATAACGTTGGTTTATAAGATGATGTCAGTAGTGGACCGATGTGTGAATAGGTCGAAAGCAGCACAAGGCTCCAAGATCCGGATGGCAAGCTCCTGGATGTTGGGTGCCATAGTTCAGAGTTCTGAGTTTGAGCCTTTTTCAATGCCTGTGCTTTGTTGAATCAAAATGGCGGCTTGACACAAAGCTGACTCAAGCGTTGCTACTGATGCTATGCAGACCAAAACTGGTTTTCAGTTTGTACATTTTTCTAGATTTTTCAATCCAAGTTTGGTTGACTTTGTAGAACGATGGCTTCAAATTTTCAACATACGGTGTGGTGGCGCTGACTGGGAGGGGGCGCTTCGCTCCTGCCCCCTCCCCAAGTAAGATTTTCATACGTGAAAGTACGTTAATGGTTTTGGTCCCTGAGTTGCTTCGATGTCACTGCCATTCTCAAATGGCATAAGTTCTGGATGTTGGGTGCCATAGTTAAGAGTTCTGAGCAGTGCTTGTAACACTGTCTGAAGCTTATTTCCACCTACTGCAGCTTCACTATTCTCAAAGTAAGTGAGTGTCGTTTGTGGACCTGACTGCATTAGAAAACAATGTGATATGTTACCTTCCTAAACAGCTTGACGGAGGCCCCTGAGGGGCGGTGTGATGGCCATGGACTCGGAGAAGACGCTTTGCTCCGACACCCTCCCCAAGTCTTATAGCACTGGTGTAGCCTGAGATCGCCCCCGACATAGGCAGCCGGCTCCCGGGGTCCGGCGGAACTTTTTGCCTTTTGATGACTCTTCAATTCTGAACCTTGTCCCACAATCCGTTTGACCTGAAGACACGCTGTAGTGGGGCGCCCCTTTACCGTTTCAGTTGCCATTCCGCCCGCTTTTGCTACACTGTGCCTCTTCCGCCATCCAGCTGTTTACCGCCCGCTCTTGCGACTGCAGCGTCTCGCTCATCATGTAGTTGAGTTGCTCCCGCTCTTGCGGTGCAGCGATAGGCGGCTGCCACAGGACTCTCAAAATGGCGGCCGGCTCTTCGGTTTTGGGCCTGGTCCACTAAAATGGCCCTGGGACACCTTTGAACTCGGACGCTTCCCTGATAGGGCTTGGGTCCCATTCTCGAAAAGCGTCCCCTCAGCCGTGAAGATTCTACCAAAGTCTTGGGGGTCTCCGACTCCCGCAGGCTTCTGGTGGGGAGCGGCTGCCATGATTGCTCGTGGAATGGCCACGACGGAGCTACGAGATGGTAGTGGTCTCATGCTGACGCCAGCTTTAGTCTGAAACATCCAGAAACACTGTAGACTACCAATTCGATCAGTTCCGGTAGCGCCCCAACATGACCCGGAAGAGAAGAACTTGCCCTCCCCTCTTTGACTGATGGTTCTTGTTGCCTGTCCCCTCTATTGTCATTTAACAGAACTTTTTGGACTGCTGAAAGGGGTTGTGTTCCGAACGCTGGTTGGTGGAGACATTTTGACTATATTCTTGACCTACGTTGTCGCGTAATGCGTTATATGACACGCCGCGTTAGCGCACCCGGAAGTGATCTGAGGCGCGGCGCGCAGCGCGTAACGTAAGCATAACAGGTCATGTGACTTGTTAATAAAACTTTTCATTGGTTCATTTTACTTTTGTTAATTTAATGATGAAAAGCTTGGTCATATGACCTAAAAATTATGCTTTTTATTGTTTTCGAACAATATTTTTTTTTCAAACATATGTTATAATATTCCAGGCTAATGTACTTTCCCGGAAAATTTACAACTGTCTTGCAAGTAAAATGTATTCCTTTTTCGAGAAAAAGGGCGTTTCTTCCTTCCATGACGGAGCCGTTGAGTAAAAGAGATTCCGCCTGCTGTCTTAGTCGCCGATACGCCTGATTATCAGATTCTTATCGATCACTTTATGTAGCAGACATGAAAAACACAACTGCCCTTGACCATTTATCTTTACTGCGTTCCTACATATTATACCTTTTATCCGTCATGTAATTGGACTGCTTTATTTCACTTGCCTTTTACTGATTCGAAAACAGTGACTAAAAGTAAAAACTTTACCAATATAAATACTACTACCGTGTTTTGTTTTAAAAACCTTTATTGTGAAAATGTCAGTATACAAATACGGGCCTATAACCACGTGGGCCGGCCACGGAGCAAACTGAAATCGTATATGATGAGGAGACATTTACACTGTAGAAGAACGTAACGAGCGGGCCATTAGGTTGCAAGAACAAAGGTGTCTAACAGTTGCGGAATCGGTGGACGTACATTTTGTAATTAAAATAAGACAGGGCCACTTACAATAACATTTTCTAGATATACATTTGCGGGCAAGGAGTTACGAGTCCCATTTATACCGGCGCCATTTTGGGCGAGGCCGGGCAGGTCCAAGATATAGTCAAAATGTCTCCACCAACCATCGGCCAGACCAGAACCCCTTTCGGCCCTTTATGCTACAAGATGGTGTCTTCCATTCAGAAAATATTGTTGGCAGCATTTTGAAAGGAAACAGAAACAGCCGTTCTCCTAGTGAGTTTCACATTGTTACATTTAGGAAGAATGTTGAAGAGTAGTATGTGGAAAATCTGAAGCCATTTTTCTACAAACTCTCAATCAGACTTGGATGGAAAAAAAAAACCTGAAGAATGTACAAACTGAAAACCAATTTTTGTCTGTATAGCATCAACAGTAACGCTTGAGTCAGCTTTGTGTCAAGCCGCCAATTTCATTCAATCAATAGCGTCCCCCTGCACACATTCAGGGACCTGGTCGTGTCTTCAGATGAAACGGATTGTAGGAAAAGAAGCAGAAAGGAAAAGGAAAAAAGTTCCGCCGGACCTCGGGAGCCGACCGCCTATGTCATGTGCGACCTTTGGCCACACCAGGGCAATAGTGAAGCTGCAGCAGGTGCAAATAAGCTTCAGACAGTCTTACAAGCACTGCTCAGAACTCTCAACTGAGGCACTCAACATCCAGGACTTGCCATTCGGATCTTGGCGCCTTGTGCTGGTTCCGACCTATTCACACATCGGTCCACTACTGACATCACCTCATAAGCCAACGGGGCACCCCACGCCGACTTTCGGCGCAGCATTGTAGGATGGCCACACCAGTGCGGCAACTTGCTGGACACAACATCGGGGCCATCCAGATCTCGGCGCGTTCGACTCACTGTACCGCAAGAGTGACCGCAACTCAGCTGGACACGCCGTCTTTCGGCGCAGCATTGTAGGATGGCCACACCAGTGCGGCAATTTGCTGGACACCACCTCGGTGCCATCCGGATCTCGGCGCGTTCGAGTCACTGTACCGCAACAGTGACCGCAACTCAGCTGGACACGCCGTCTTTCGGCGCAGCATTGTAGGATGGCCACACCAGTGCGGCAATTTGCTGGACACCACCTCGGTGCCATCCGGATCTCGGCGCGTTCGAGTCACTGTACCGCAACAGTGACCGCAACTCAGCTGGACACGCCGTCTTTCGGCGCAGCATTGTAGGATGGCCACACCAGTGCGGCAATTTGCTGGACACCACCTCGGTGCCATCCGGATCTCGGCGCGTTGTGCTGCCTTCGGCCTATTCGCACATCGGTCCGCTACTGACGCCGCCTCACGTGCCAACGGATTTTCTACGCTTTTTGTAGCCCTATGCCGCATAACAGGTCATGTGACTTGTTTATAAAACTTTTCATTGGTTCATTTTACTTTTGGTTTCCTAAAGATGGAAGGCTTGGTCATATGACCTAAAAATAACACTTTTAATTGGTTTAGAACATTTTTTTTCCCAAACGATGAAAGCCCCACCTTGTTTCTGGATCATTCAGACTGAAGCTGGCGTCAGCATGAGAGCACCACCATCTCGTGGCTCCGTCGTGGTCATTCCGCGAGCAATCATGGCAGCCGCTCCCCACCGGAAGCCTGCGGGAGTCGGGGGCCCCCAAGACTTTTGTAGAATCTTCACGGCTGAGGGGACGCTTTTCGAGAATGGAGCCCAAGCCCTAGCAGGCAAGCGTCTGAGTTCCAAGGTGTCCCAGGGCCATTTCAGTGGACCAGGCCCAAAACCGAGGAGCCGTCCGCCATTTTAAGAGTCATGTGGCAGCCGCCTATCGCTGCACTGCAAGAGTGGGAGCAACTCAACAACATGGTGAGCGAGACGCTGTAGCCGCAAGAGCGGGCGCAACTCAGCTGGATGGCCGCCACCTGGGGAGGCCCGTTCACGCCGCCTCCCCCACCCCCCCCCCCCCCCCCCCCGGGCCGCCGCACGCCAATTTTCGGAGCAGCACTGTAGGATACCAAAACCAGTGCGGCAGTTTACTGGACATCACGTGGGTGCCTGTCGTACATGTTGTGTCAGCCATGGGACACTGGACACAGTGCCATCAACATCTCAACGTGTTCTGCTGCCTTGGGACTATTCGCACAACAGACCGCTACTGACGAGGCCTCCCCCCGCACCACCCGGGACGCCCCACGCTGTTTTTCTGTGCTGCATTGTAGGATCCCAAAACCAGTGCGGCACCCAGGCGACATCACCTGGGTGCCGTCCAGAACTCTGCACGTTGTGCTGCCTTGGGACTATTCGCACAAAAGACAGCTTCTAACCATTGTTGCTTTTTGGGTTGAAAAATGTTTAAATGTTTTTAGTTTTTGTTCCGTTCATTATAGTTAAAAGTTAATAAAGTTTTATAATCTTACTTTGTTGGAGTGTTATCTATTTTTTTTAAAACGGGTGAATGGGGCCTTGAATCGGGTTATTGTCATGTGTGGGCTTTGGAAGTGTGCTGCTGCAGGATCGGAGATTTCAAACTCAAATGCACGTTCTTTTTCTTACCTTTCCGAAGCATGGAGCTCAATAGCAGGCAGAGAAAGGGTGATGCACGTGTTGAACACTACCTGACCTGGCAAGTTGCTGGCAGTGCCCCCCCGCCCGCTCCTGAAAGAGGGCACACACACACCGCCGCCCCGAGTACTTCACAAATCTTTAAAAGACCATGCGCTTGTTCATGAGGCTTAAATGGTTTATCACCTCTTCTAGAACCCCTGCATCGACCCTCTGACGTTTCCTGGAAAAATTACCATGTAACACAATACCAAGCCCTGTCAGCTGAAACGCCCAAGGAATCGTGGGGCATATTATCAAGGGGGTTTATCTCCGCTTTTTTGGCTTTAAAAGCCATGAAAGCAGAGATAAAATTATCTCCCTATTACCAAGCTGTCGCTAACACCAGTTAGTGACAGCTAAAAGGAGATAGCGACCATCTTGGGCCCCGCTTTGCATGTCAGTGATACTTATCACTAATGACATGCAAAGTGGCGTGCCAAGATGTTAGCGACTGGAAACAGTCCCTAACATCGCTATCTCCTATTACCAACTTTTGGAGATATTCGCGCTAAGCGCGAATATCTCCAAAATCTAACACCTGCCCTGAGCAGTTCTTAGCCATGTTATCCAATGGGAGGTGGATAACATGGCTAAGAGCATTTGCTCGATAATACATGAATATCGCTGACTTTTCTGCGATAATAGCAAGGTTTATCTGCGATAAAAATCGCCGATGTGCGGCGATAATTTTTGTCTCTAAACAAGTTAGAGACAAAAATTATCGCTAGTTGTTCGTAATATGCCCCCGGGTTTTTGCTTGCAGAAATCGGGAGGCGGGAGACTAGCACTGAAATCAGTAGTCTCACGCCTGAATCGGGAGGGTTGGCATGTCTGAATTCTCTACAGCTGGGGCCATAAACTACATCCGCAGGGGTAGGTGATAGCCTGGGACCAGCCTGGCATCTAAAATGGCTGCCGTGCACGACAAAATCGTGGCATTGGAAAAAAGGCAAGATGGCGCAGCCGCTGGAAGAGATGTATCAACATATATCAGCCTCCTCAGCCACCCTCAGGAAACATAGGGGATTAGGATACGTCTCCCGCACCCCCTTATACCTAGTAATTTAATTAACGAAGCACAAAATGGCGAATTCCCGTTTCGCTACCAGTTTGCGGCCCAGTTCGCGCCCCGTGAAGCGCTTCTACCGTGAAAAATCATTTTTTTTTTCTTTTCCCCACGGGACCCTTTAATAACCCCAACAACATTCCTAGGGGGTCAAGAGGGGGATACCTTGCCCCCTTTCATTAAATTCCCCCTTCGTTTTTCACCTCTTCTTCTCTCTCGATCCTACCGAGAGACAAGATGGCGGCCGCTCCGGACTGTCACGCAGCAAAAAAAAAAAAAGCTCACGCACAGCCGCTGGAAGAGATGTATCAACATATATCAGCCTCCTCAGCCACCCTCAGGAAACATAGGGGATTAGGATACGTCTCCCGCACCCCCTTATACCTAGTAATTTAATTAACGAAGCACAAAATGGCGAATTCCCGTTTCGCTACCAGTTTGCGGCCCAGTTCGCGGCCCGTGAAGCGCTTCTACCGTGAAAAATCATTTTTTTTTTCTTTTCCCCACGGGACCCTTTAATAACCCCAACAACATTCCTAGGGGGTCAAGAGGGGGATACCTTGCCCCCTTTCATTAAATTCCCCCTTCGTTTTTCACCTCTTCTTCTCTCTCGATCCTACCGAGAGACAAGATGGCGGCCGCTCCGGACTGTTTAGAATGTTGACAGACACCGGAGAGCCAATCAGCTTTCTGCGCGCAAAGTTCCGAAACGCGAAAAGTAAGCGGACCGGATCGCTGCCCGGAGCGCTGTTACAGATATATATCTTGATTTAAACGTTAATTTCTCAAAATCCACTAAAGCACATATATTGAGACCTAGCAAAGGCACATCGGGCTAACAGTCCCTACAATTTTGCCAAGTTTCGTGCAAATCCATTCAGCCGTTCGAGCTAAAAGTGAGTCCAACCACCCTATGGAAAACTCAATGTTAAAAACGCGTTTTAGGACCCCCCTTTTTTCTCAGCCCTCCCTTGACGAAACCCCACCAAATTTTCAGGGGCTGCTCAGAAACAAAATGTGCCATTTTCCTGAAAATTTCAGCCGATTCCGTCCACAGAACGTGAGGCTGACTTCCTGAGTAATATATATATATATATATATATATATATATATATATATATATATATATATATATATATTACCTACTGGCTATCGCCAGTAGGTATATATAGTTAGGATTAATTCCCTATGGGATTTTTGAAAATTCTATGTCTAATAACTTTGGCGTTTGTGGACGGAATCGGCTGAATTTTCAGGAAAATGGCACATATTGTTTCTGAGCAGCCCCTGAAAATTTGGGGGGGTTTCGTCAAGGGGGGGCTGAGAAAAAAGGGGGGTCCCAAAACGCGTTTTTCCCATTCATTTTTCCATAGGGCGTTTGGCCTCACTTTTAGCTCGAACGGCTGAATGGGTTTGCACGAAACTTGGCAAAATTTTAGGGACTGTTAGCCCAATGTGCCTTTGCTGGGTCTCAATATATGTGCTCCAGTGGATTTTGAGAAATTAACGTTTTAAAAAACAGATATATCTGTGACAGCGTCCCGGGTAGCGCTCCGGTTCGCGTACTTTTCGCGTTACGGAACTTTGCGAAGCGAAGCTGATTGGCTCTCCGGTGTCTGTCAACATTCTTAACAGTCCGGAACGGCCGCCATCTTGTCTCTCGGTAGGATCGAGAGACAAGAGGAGGAGAAAAACGAAGGGGGAATTTAATGAAAGGGGGCAAGGTAGACCCCACTTGACCCCCTAGGAATGATGTTGGGGTTATTAAAGGGTCCCGTGGGGCAAAAAAAAATTAGATTTTTCGCGGTAGAAGCGCTTCCCGGTTCGCGAACCGGGTCGCGAAATGGGAATTCGCCATTTTGTGTTTCCTTTTATTTAAATTACAATATGGAGGAAAAACAATGTGAGAAATGGGTATAAGGGGGTACGGGAGACGTATCCTGACCCCCTATGTTTTCTGAGGGTGGCTGAGGATGCTCATATATGTTGATACATGTCTTCCAGCGGCTGCGCGTGAGCGTTTTTTTTTTTTTTTTGGCTGCATGAACTCTGTTAACGTTTGATTCGAAGGAAATCAGGAAGTGTTGACCGCCATTTTGTCACTGCGAGTAAATATATTGTTAAAAATAATTGTTATAAATTAATCCGTATTGATAAACATTGTCTGCGCCATCTTGCCTTTTTTCCAATGCCACACTTTTGTCGTGCACGGCAGCCATTTTAGATGCCTTGACCAGACCCACTCTCTGCCCGCCGCCGATCCTCAGCATGGCTCCCCACACTCGCAAGCATCTCCCCCACGCACTGGTCACCCTCGCTCTCTCTCTCATGCATGGGCCATAAACCTCCCCCCATCTGCGCTGCTCTTCCCTGAGAATCACACCCTGTGCCCGCCCGACACCTCCCTTTCACCCTATTCACTATCACACCCTCTGACACTCCTCTTCCTCTGTGTCTGATTGTCCAGGCCAGTCCCAGGCTATCACCTAGCCCTGCGGATGTAGTTTATGGCCCCAACTGTAAAGAATCACACCTCTTCAATGAGTTACAGTAGATCAAGGCCCCCACCCCATGAGATCCGTCACACCACATGCGTTCCTACTATCTGATAACGATCCTGTATTGTGATTGGGGAGGGGATTCTCACTGTAAGGGTGTGTGGGACCGAGCCTGAAGCAGAAGATTCCAGGTATGCCTTTTTGTACATCAAAGTCTTCACAATTATGTGTCACATTAAAAATATATAGCACTCCAACAAAGTAGTAGGATTATAACACTTTAATAACTTATAAATATATACAACGCTCCAACAAAGTAAACACGTTAAAAAAAAAAATTTAAACAACTATTTACATGGCAGCCTGCTGCAACATCCATCTCAAAGCAACAATGGGCTGCTTTGGTTTGTCTTTTAGTCGACAAAATCCGTCGGCCTGTGAGGTGGCATCAGTAGCGGTCCGTTGTGCGAATAGGCCGAAGGCAGCACAACGCACCGAGATCCGGACGGCACCCAGGTGGTGTCCAGTAAGTTGCCGCACTGGTCTGGCCATCCTACAATGCTGCACCGAAAAATGGCATGGGGCGCCCCGGGGGGGAGGCGGAACGAATGGGCCTCCCCCGCCTCCCCAGGTGGAGGCTCCTCTGCTGCAGTGGGGCGCCCTTTAGCGTTTCAGTCGCCATTCAGCTGTTTAGCGCCCGCTTTTGCGGAACTGCGCCTCATCCGCCATTCAGCTGAGTTGCGCCCACTCTTGCGGTGCAGCGATAGGCGGCTGCCACAGGACTCTTAAAATGGCGGCTGGCTCTTTGGATTTGGGCCTGGTCCACTAAAATGGCCCTGGGACACATTTGAACTCGGACATTTGCCTGCTAGGGCTTGGGCCTCATTCTCGAAAGCGTCCCCTCAGCCTTGAAGATTCTACAAAAGTCATCGGGCCCCCGACTCCCGCAGGCTTCCGGTGGGGAGCGGCTGCCATGATTGCTTGCGGAATGGCCACGACGGAGCTACGAGATGGTGCTGCTCTCATGCTGACGCCAGCTTCAGTCAGAAACATCCAGAAACACTGTAGACTACCAATTCGATGACTTCCGGTGGAGCCCCAACGTGACCCGGTAGGGAAGAACTTGCCCTCTCCTCTTTTGACTGATGGTTCTTGTTGCCTGTCCCCTCTGTTGTCATCTAACGGAACCTTTTTGGATTGCCGAGTGAGAAAAAAAAAAGGTGGGGCTTTCATCATTTGGGAAAAAAAAATGTCTCAATCCAATGAAAAGTGTTATTTTTAGGTCATATGATCAAGCCTTCCATCATTAGGAAACCAAAAGTAAAATGAACCAATGAAAAGTTTTATAAACAAGTCACATGACCTGTTATGCGGCTTTGGGCTATTAAAAGCCTACAAAATCCGTTGGCCTGTGAGGCGGCGTCAGTAGCGGACCGATGTGCGAATAGGCTGAAGGCAGCACAACGCGCCGAGATCCGGATGGCACCGAGGTGGTGTCCAGCAAGTTGCACTGGTGTGGCCATCCTACAATGCTGCGCCGAAAGACGGCATGGGGTGCCCGGGGGGAGGCGGCGCGAACGGCCCTATTCCGCCTCCCCAGGTGGAGGCACCTCATCTGCAGTGCGGCGCCCCTTAGCGTTTCACACGCTGTCCAGCCGAGTTGCGCCCGCACTTGCTGCTACAGTAGGCCAAAGGCAGCACAACGCGCCGAAATCCGGATGGCACCGAGGTGGTGACCAGCAAGTTGCCGCACTGGTGTGGCCATCCTACAATGCTGCGCCGAAAGACGGCGTGGGGTGCCCGGGGGGGGGAGGCGGCGCGAACTGGCCTCTCCCGCCTCCCCAGGTGGAGGCACCTCATCTGCAGTGCGGCGCCCCTTACCGTTTCACTCGCCGTCCAGCTGAGTTGCGCCCGCACTTGCTGCTACAGTAGGCCGAAGGCAGCACAACGCGCCGAGATTCAGATGGCACCGAGGTGGTGTCCAGCAAGTTTCATTGGTGTGGCCATCCTACATTGCTGCGCCGAAAGATGGCGTGGGGTGCCCGGAGGGTGGGGGGAGGCGGCGCACACGGGCCTCTCCCGCCTCCCCAGGTGGAGGCACCTCATCTGCAGTGTGGCGCCTCTTAGCGTTTCACTCGCCGTCCAGCTGAGTTCCGCCCGCTCTTGCGGCACAGTGCCTCACCCGCCATCCAGCTGAGTTGCGCCCGCTCTTGCGGCTACAGCGTCTCACCCACCATCCAGCTGAATTGCACCCACTCTTGCGGTGCAGCGATAGGCGGCTGCAACAGGACTCTCAAAATGGCGGCCGGCTCTTTGGATTTGGGCCTGGTCCACTAAAATGGCCCTGGGACACCTTGGAACTCGGACGCTTGCCTGCTAGGGCATGGGCCCCATTCCTGAAAGCGTCCCCTCTTTTGACTGATTGTTCTTGTTGCCTATCTCTTCTGTTGTCATTTAACGGAACCTTTTTGGACTGCCGAAAGGGGTTTTTGTCCGACCGCTGGTTGGTGGAGACATTTTGACTATATCCTGGACCTGCCCGGCCTCGCCCAAAATGGCGCCGGTATAAATGGGACTCGTAACTCCTTGTTGTGTACTGGTTGCCCAACCTTGATACCATGAGATATGTATGCAGTTTTGAAGCACATGGCGGGCGGGGACGAGTACTGATTGAACATTTGGACATCCCTATTGATATTAAGTTCTGATGTGTTATTGATTACTGTACTATTGAAAGTTCGAATTAACGTCACCCATGGTACTTGCCCGCAAATGTATATCTAGATAATTTTATTGTAACTGGCCCTGTCGTACTTTAATTATAAAATGTACGTCCACCGATTCCGCAACTGTTAGACACCTTAGTTCTTGCAACCTAATGGCCCGCCTGTTACGTTCTTCTACAGTGTAAATGTTCCCTCATCATATACGATTCCAGTTTGCTCCGTGGCCGGCCCACGTGGTTATAGGCCCGTATTTGTATACTGACATTTTCACAATAAAGGTTTTTAAAACAAAACATGGTAGTAGTACCTAGATTGGTAAAGTTTTGAATAATAGCCACTGTTTTCGAATCAGTAAAAGGCAAGTGAAATAAAGCAGCCCGATTACATGACGGTTAAAAGGTATAATACGCAGGAACGCAGTAAAGATAAATGGTCAAGGGCTGTTGTGTTTTCCACTCCTGCAACATAAAGTGATCGATAAGAATCCGATATTCATGCCTATCAGTGACTAAGACAGCAGGCCGAGCCTCTTTTGTTCAACGGCTCCCTCATGGGACGAAGAAACGCCCTTTTTCTCGAAATAGGAATATTTTACTTGCAGGACAGTTGTAAATTTCCCGGGAAAATACATTAGCCTGGAACATTGTTAGTGATAAACTGTAAATGCATCTGGGTCCTTTGCTTTACAAGTCAGAGTGAGAAAAAAAAGGTGGGGCTTTCATCATTTGGGAAAAAAAAATGTTCGAAAGCAATGAAAAGTGTTATTTTTAGGTCATATGACCAAGCCCTCCATCATTAGAAAAACAAAAGTAAAATGAACCAATGAAAAGTTTTATTAACAAGTCACATGACCTGTTATGCTTACGTTACGCGCTGCGCGCCGCGCTCTGGATCGCTTCCGGGAAGCTGCGCCTCGCGCACCGGAGCACTTCTGGGTGCGCTAACGCGACAACGCAGGTCCAGAATATAGTCAAAATGTCTCCACCAACCAGCGGTCGGAACACAACCCCTTTCAGTAGTCCAAAAAGTTCTGTTAAATGACAACAGAAGGGACAGGCAACAAGAACCATCAGTCAAAGAGGGGAGGGCAAGTTCTTCTCTACCGGGTCACGTTGGGGCTCCACCGGAAGTGATCGAATTGGTAGTCTACAGTGTTTCTGGATGTTTCAGACTGACGCTGGCGTCAGCATGAGAGCACCACCATCTCGTGGCTACGTCGTGGCCATTCCGCGAGCAATCATGGCAGTCGCTCCCCACCGGAAGTCTACGGGAGTCGGGGGTCCCGGTGACTGTTGTAGAATCTTCAAGGCTGAGGGGACTCTTTTGGGAATGGGGCCCATGCCCTAGCAGTCAAGTGTCCGAGTTCCACGGTTGCCCAGAGCCATCTTTAACCCCTTCCATGCTGATGACGAACCCCAGCCGTCATGCACTACGGTGCTCGTGTGCTGATGACGACTGGGGTTCGTCATGGCCCGCCCCTGTTCCTTTGTTTACCGCACAGTGGCGGAAACGGGCCAGCAGGGAAGGGATTAAAACACGAAAATGTTTTTACCTACCACGTACTTGACATTTTAAAGCTTTTGATATTTGCTATTAAAAAACCATTGAAATTCACTGAAAAAACCATAGGTTATAGACCATATATAGTTAGGAATTAGCATTTACAAAACCTTGAAAATTCACTGAAAAAACCATGGGTTATAGACCATATATAGTTAGGAATTAGCATTTACAAAACCTTATTTTACTCACACAAAACCATTGAAATTTGCATATATAGTTAGTTGCACTAACTCTATATCGCGCACCCGCAATCCACTGCTGATGATGTCACATATTACATCATTCATGACATGGTCAGTGACATCACTGATGACATCACTGATGACATCTCAAATGACATCACTGATGACATCACTGATGACATCTCAAATGACATCACTGATGACATCAGTGATGACATCTCATTTGACATTACTGATCACATCACTGATGATATCATTTATGTGATAATACAATGAACCTCTTCAGACTCTAATATAACCTTAGATACAATCAGTGTAAACAGACACTCACAGACTGTCACTTATCCATGGAGTTACTCACACACCTAGTCAGTCATGCAAAGAATCAATCACACCTCCATTTCCTCAACTATACAGTTATACACACCTTACTTATTCAAACATATACTAACACATATTTACTCTCTTATACAATCCCTGATACATGTTCGCAATGATCCATACAGCCACTCACACATTCACTGGCTCTTATGCACAGTTATTTATATATGTCAACTCTCACATGTACTGTGTTTTACATATGTACTTACTTTGACATGTAGCACTGAGAAAACCATTCACTCACCAATACACTCATGCACACAGTCAACCGCCCATACAGCTGTTTCCACGTGCACTTTTGAACCCATACATCTAGTGAATCAACTGCTCACACATCTATGCACAGAGTCACACACCTCCGAGCCACCCACACACACACTCAGTCTCCCATACAAATACTTGGGCAACCAATCAATAACCCAAATAGTTACTTATATAGCTACTGATCAACACAAGCATAGTTTACAGAACAACAGACATAATGATGCACAAATTAAGACAGTTTAGTCACTAATCCATGCACTCAGTGAGACACATTTAATCACTCACTCATACAGTCAGTCATGCACCTACTAAATCTTTCATCCAGACACTTATACATCCACTCATTCTTCAATATGTAAGACATTTTTTAACTTTACAGAAACATACAGTCACTGGATGTTGTCATCAGTGATGTTATCAGTGATGTCATTTGAGATGTCATCAGTGATGTCACTGACCATGTCATGAATGATGTAATATGTGACATCATCAGCAGTGAATTGCGGGTGCGCGATATATAGTTAGTGCAACTAACTATATATGCGAATTTCAATGGTTTTGTGTGAGTAAAATAAGGTTTTGTAAATGCTAATTCCTAACTATATATGGTCTATAACCCATGTTTTTTTCAGTAAATATATATATATATATATATATATATATATATATATATATATTCACTGAAAAAAACATAGGTTTCACACCAGTTATAGTTAGGAATTAGCATTTAAAAAACCTATCAAATTCACTGAAAAAACCATAGGTTTAACACCAGTTATAGTTAGCTGGAAATTTTACTGATATAAAACCATTGAAATTCCCACGTTATAGTTAGTTGGACTCACTATAACTTGCACGTGTAATGCACTGATGACACCATCCAGTGAATGTGTGTCTTTCAGATAAATAAATATGTTTTATATATGTATGTTAAGGTCGATGGAAGAATATTTGTTTAAATTATTGTCTTAATGGATGTTTTTTAAAAAAAAATAATTGGATATCTGCCTTATTAAGTGTATCTTACTGAATACATATATTATGTATGATGTCACTGACCATGTCATGAGTGATGTAATATGTGATGTCATCAGCAGTGCATTACACGTGCAAGTTATAGTGAGTCCAACTAACTATAACGTGGGAATTTCAATGGTTTTATATCAGTAAAATTTCCAGCTAACTATAACTGGTGTTAAACCTATGGTTTTTTCAGTGAATTTGATAGGTTTTTTAAATGCTAATTCCTAACTATAACTGGTGTGAAACCTATGGTTTTTTCAGTGAATTTCATAGGTTTTTTAAATGCTAATTCCTTTGTATATCGAGTTTCTAACCTTTTTTTTTTTTTACAATTTGCTGTTTTTTTTTAAGTATTCATTTTTTTTTATATAATTTTTTTCTTTTGCGCTCTGGGTGCGCGCTCCGGGAAGCTTTCAGCTAAGCTCTCCGGAAAGCTTTTCCGTGAGCTCACCTGAAAGCGCACCCAGAGCGCTACTGTCGTTCGTGAAAAAAATATGAATGAAAAGTTAATAATAATGCAAAACATTTCGTACCATACAAATAAAATTAGTTTTTTTTAATAAGGAAAATGATTATGCATTTCTGTAAAAGTTTGATGACGTCACTTCGGCGCGCAACGTAAGTGCCCTCGGAAGCGCCTACGTTCGCGCCGCGTAAACGCACGCAAAAGCGCCTACGATCGCGCCACGTTTGCGCCCCGGAAGCGCCTACGATCGCGCTGCGTAAACGCACCCGGAAGTGCTCCGGAGCGCGCAGCGTAAACGCGTCGGGTCATGTGACCCTAAAATAACACTTTTCATTGGTTGCTAACAGTTTTTTTTACAATGAATGAAATCCCCACCCATTTCCTTCACTTCTTCTTTCACTTTTGTGACTGAAAGACCTGTTTTTTTGCACCTGGATCTTTTGTGAATTACCATGGCTGCCAGAGAATCCAGCAGTGAGGATGAACCTGAGTTCATCAATGAAGAGCCTCCTACCCCAAAGGTGAAGGAACATTTCATATGGAAATTTTTTAAGTTTCCAGCAGACCAGAAGAAGGTGAATGCACCAAAAGTGGAGTGCAGGATCTGCAAACAGGTCCTGTCACGGGGTAACCCCCCAAAAAAGTACTCTTTTGGGAACTTTACGATGATCCGACATGTGGAGAGGAGGCACCCCCAGAATTTTGCCCGGGAAAGTGTCAGGGCTCTGGCACAAGAGGTTCCCAGAGATGGGGCCTCTACATCAACCGGAGGAGCAACTTCTTCTGGGAGAGAGCAATCGCAGGAGCAGGTGCCAAACATACAACCTGCATTTAACCATGGGGTCGTCAGATGCAGATACTGCAATCAACTCCTCACCTATGGGGAGCAAAGTGTCCAGCTCATGGTTCGAGCATTGGAGAACCATCGCTGCCCTTCCCACCCCTAATTTTTTTGTTTTCTTTTTGCTCCTGTTGAGCAGTTTCCATTCCCTGTTTTTGTTCCTGTTCAGTTAAAAGAAGAAAACCAAAAGTTCTTCTCAGAACTACCTCCAATTCTCATCAAAGAGCTATATTCTTAAAAAAATGAAGAGTAAGTGAAATATAGTGCATTGATAATTGAAAGGAGAATGAGTAAGAAAGAACAGAAAGGTATGAGAGGTGAAAGGAAGTGAAGTAGGAGGAATGAAAGAAGGTGAGTGTTAGAAAAGAAAGTTATGACACAGTGAATAAACTGGAGGCCTCATTTCTGAAAAGTGACGCATCGCTACGTGAAAACAGCGATGCGTCACTTTTCTGGACGCACTCCTTATGACATTCCAGATATGTCATATTTAATATATGACTAATCAATTCGCAAGGAGTTACAGATATGTCAGTATTTCTGACGTATCTGTAAACACAAAAGTAACGCATTGCTGGAGTGCGTCACAAAAGTGACGCAACTCCAGTAATGTGTCCTTTCACATGGAAAAAGCACCATGTGAAAGGTCTGCTGTGAAGCAGGCGCAAGATTTTGACGCAACAGCATCCTAAAAGTGACGCACTGCGTCGTTATTACCAAGCTTTTTGCGGGGGAACACCCCCTCTGCATGCATTATACCTGACGCTATTTTTTAAAAAGTGACGCATCTAGGTACATGGGTCACTTTTTAAAACTCTGCGCCACATTATATCTGCATCAGGTATAATGTATGCAGAGGGGGCATTCCCCCGCAAAAAGCTTGATAATAACGACGTACTGAAATCTATGAGATTTCTCTGCGTCACTTTTAGGATGCTGTTGCGTCAAAATCTTGCGCCTGCCTCGCGTCACTTTTATGTTTACAGATATGTCAGAAATACTGATGTATCTGTAACTCCTTGCAACATGATTCGTCATACATTAAATATGACACATCTGGAATGTCATAAGGAGTGCGCACAGAAAAGTGACGCATCGCACCAGCAGTGTAAAAAAATGTGCCTCCTTGCACTATATTTAAAGGACGCAACAGCATCCTAAAAGTGACGCAGTGAAATCTCAAAGATTTCACTGCGTCGCTATTACAAAGCTTTTTGCGGGGGAACACCACCTCTGCATGCATTATACCATTTTAAAAAGTGACCCATCTACCTAGATACGTCACTTTTTAAATATAACGCAACGAGGCGCATTTTTTTACACCACTGGTGCGATGCGTCACTTTTCTGTGCGCACTCCTTATGACATTCCAAGTAACGCATTGCTGGAGTGCGTCACAAAAGTGACGCAACTCCAGTAATGTGTCCTTTCACATGGAAAAAGCACCATGTGAAAGGTCTTGCGTCAGTCTAACACCTGCTGTAAAGCAGGCGCAAGATTTTGACGCAACAGCATCCTAAAAGTGATGCAGTGGAATCTCAAAAATTTCACTGCGTCGCTATTACAAAGCTTTTTGCGGGAGAACACCCCCTCTGCATGCATTATACCTGACGCTATTTTTAAAAAGTGACGCATCTAGGTACATGGGTCACTTTTTAAAACTCTGCGCCACATTATATCTGCGTCAGGTATAATGTATGCAGAGGGGGCATTCCCCCGCAAAAAGCTTGGTAATAACGACGTACTGAAATCTATGAGATTTCTCTGCTTCACTTTTAGGATGCTGTTGCGTCAAAATCTTGCGCCTGCCTCGCGTCACTTTTATGTTTACAGATATGTCAGAAATACTGATGTATCTGTAACTCCTTGCAACATGATTCATCATACATTAAATATGACACATCTGGAATGTCATAAGGAGTGCGCACAGAAAAGTGACGCATCGCACCAGCAGTGTAAAAAAATGTGCCTCGTTGCACTATATTTAAAAAGTGACGCATCTAGATAGATGCGTCACTTTTTAAATATTGCTTAACAATGCGCATTTTTTTACACCGCTGGTGCGTCACAAAAATTGACGCACAGGCGGCGCAAAACTGGCAACGCAAGGCCTTCATAAATATGGTCCTGGATTTTCCCCGTGCTTCGCTTCCCGGTGCGCGTACCATGCGCTTCCCCCGCGCAAAACGGAAAAAAAAAAAAGTAATGCCCCGCAGGACCCTATTTTAGCCCCCACATCAAACCTAGGGGGTCAGAGTGGGTCTACTCTTCCCCCTTATGGTCATTTGCCCCTTTTTTTTTCAAACCCCTTGTGTCTCGATTTTACCGAGACACAAGATGGCGGCCGCTCCAGACTGTTTAGAATGTTTACAGACACCCAAGAGCCAATCAGCTTTCTGCGCACAAGTCGCGTGTCGCGCCAGGAGCGCACTCCGGTGCGCGCACCGGAGAGCGCCTATAGATATATATATTTTTTTGAACGTAAATTACTCAAAATCCACTGCAGCACACATCTTGAGACATAGCAAAGGCACATCAGGCTACCAGTCCCTTCAATTTTGCCAAGTTTGCTGGAAATCCATTCAGCCGTTCGGGCTAAAAGTGAAATCGACCGCCCTATGGAAATTAACATGGGGAAAACGCGTTTTGGGACCCCCCTTTTATCTCAGCCCCCGCTTGACGTATCCCCCCCAAACTTTCAAGGAAGGACCGGAGCTCGACGAGGCCATTTTCAGGAAATTTTCAGGCAGATTCGTCAACCGGTGCCAAAGTAATTCCAAATAGAATTTTGAGATTTAACATTGAAAAAAATCCTAACTATAACTACCTACTGGCGACCGCCAGTAGGTAATATATATATATATATATGTATATATATATATATATTACCTACTGGCGGTCGCCAGTAGGTAGTTATAGTTAGGACCTAGTTTGCATAGGAAATCCGCAAAATTCTATTGAGAATAACTTTGGCACCGGTGGACGAATCTTTCCGAATTTCTCAAAGAAGATGGCCTACAGCGCCCCGCTCATTCCCTGAAAGTTTGGAGGGGATTTGTCAAGTGGGGGCTGAGATAAAAGGGGGTCCCAAAATGTGTTTTCCCCATGTTATTTTCCATAGGATGTTTAGACACGGCTACAGCTCGAACGGCTGAATGGATTTATAAGAAATTTGGTAGAAAGGTAGAGTCCGGTTCGCAGATTACGCTTTTATTTGAATGGTGTAAATCTGTTCAGTAGTTGCTGAGAAAATTAACTTTGAAAAAATATATATTGGGTTACATTGGGCTATATATATGTTAGAGCACAAATGTAGCCCAATGTAGCCCAATGTAGCCCAAAGATGGCCACCAGAGACAAAAAAAACCAAATGTAGCCCAAATATCACCCAGATGTAGCCCAACTATAGCCCAATGACAGAATGTCCCAGAGTGTTCTAAAGAACAACTAGAGTGCTAACAGTCTTACTTATGACAAAAGTATGGCACACCTGAAGTCATCTTGATTGGAATAAAGTGTTAACACTTAAAACATTTAATTTGCAAAGGAACAAAATGAGGGGGTTCATTTTGCCATAGAAATTATGATTAGTGCTGAAGAAAGAAATATTAGGGCACATTTTGAGTGACTTCTCAAATCCTCTTATATTTCATTAAAAACATTCTGATATGCAGTCTCCCAAGATGGCCACCAGAGACAAAAGAGCCCAAATGTAGCCCAAATATCAGCCAGATGTAGCCCAACTATAGCCCAATGACAGTAGTTAGGACCTAGTTTCCATAGGAAATCCGCAACATTCTATTGAGAATAACTTTGGCGCCGGTGGACGAATCTTTGCGAATTTCTCAAAGAAGATGACCTGCTCCGCTCCGCTCCTTCCCTGAAAGTTTGGGGGGATTCGTCAAGTGGGGGCTGAGATAAAAGGGGGGTCCCAAAACGTGTTTTCCTCCATGTTATTTTCCATAGGATGTTTAGACACGGCTACAGCTCGAACGGCTGAATGGATTTATAAGAAATTTGGTAGAAAGGTAGAGTCCGGTTCGCAGATTACGCTTTTCTTTGAATGGTGTAAATCTGTTCAGTAGTTGCTGAGAAAATTAACTTTGAAAAAATATATATTGGGCTACATTGGGCTATATATATGTTAGAGCCCAAATGTAACCCAATGTAGCCCAATGTAGCCCAAAGATGGCCACCAGAGACAAAAAAAAACAAATGTAGCCCAAATATCAGCGAGATGTAGCCCAACTATAGCCCAATGACAGAATGTCCCAGAGTGTTCTAAAGAACAACTAGAACGCTAACAGTCTTACTTATGACAAAAGTATGGCACACCTGAAGTCATCTTGATTGGAATAAAGTGTTAACACTTAAAACATTTAATTTGCAAAGGAACAAAATGAGGGGGTTCATTTTGCCATAGAAATTATGATTAGTGCTGAAGAAAGAAATATTAGGGCACATTTTGAGTGACTTCTCAAATCCTCTTATATTTCATTAAAAAAATTCTGATATGCAGTCTCCCAAGATGGCCACCAGAGACAAAAGAGCCCAAATGTAGCCCAAATATCAGCCAGATGTAGCCCAACTATAGTCCAATGACAGTAGTTAGGACGTAGTTTCCATAGGAAATCCGCAACATTCTATTGAGAATAACTTTGGCGCCGGTGGACGAATCTTTGCAAATTTCTCAAAGAAGATGGCCTGCTCCGCTCCGCTCCTTCCCTGAAAGTTTGGGGGGGATTCGTCAAGTGGGGGCTGAGATAAAAGGGGGGTCCCAAAACGTGTTTTCCCCATGTTATTTTCCATAGGGCGTTTAGACACGGCTACAGATCGAACGGCTGAATGGATTTATAAGAAATTTGGTAGAAAGGTAGAGTCCGGCTCGCAGATTACGCTTTTCTTTGAATGGTGTAAATCTGTTCAGTAGTTGCTGAGAAAATTAACTTTAAAAAAATATATATTGGGCTACATTGGGCTATATATATGTTAGAGCCCAAATGTAGCCCAATGTAGCCCAATGTAGCCCAATGTAGCCCAAAGATGGCCACCAGAGACAAAAAAAAACAAATGTAGCCCAAATATCAGCCAGATGTAGCCCAACTATAGCCCAATGACTGAATGTCCCAGAGTGTTCTAAAGAACAACTAGAGCGCTAACAGTCTTACTTATGACAAAAGTATGGCACACCTGAAGTCATCTTGATTGGAATAAAGAGTTAACACTTAAAACATTTAATTTGCAAAGGAACAAAACGAGGGGGTTCATTTTGCCATAGAAATTATGATTAGTGCTGAAGAAAGAAAAATTCGGGCACATTTTGAGTGACTTCTCAAATCCTCTTATATTTCATCAAAAAAATTCTGATATGCAGTCTCCCAAGATGGCCACCAGAGACAAAAGAGCCCAAATGTAGCCCAAATATCAGCCAGATGTAGCCCAACTATAGCCCAATGACAGAATATCTCAGAGTGTTCTAAAGAACAACTAGAACGCTAACAGTCTTACTTATGACAAAAGTATGGCACACCTGAAGTCATCTTGATTGGAATAAAGTGGTAGACCTCCTCTCAGCGTAATATAACCTTTGATACACACATTTAAAAATAGAAGCTAAAATGTTCAAAGCATGAGTGATGTAATATGTGACATCATCAGCAGTGCAATGCGGGTGCGCGAGTTATAGTTAGCTGAAGTAACTATAACGGGGGAATTTCATTGCTTTTATATGAGTAAAATATCCAGTTAACTATAACATGTGTCAAACCTATGGTTTTTTCAGTGAATTTCATAGGTTTTGTAAATGCTACTTCCTAACTATAACGTGTGTAAAGCCTTTGGTTTTTTCAGTGAATATATATATATATAGATATATATATATATATATATATATATATATATATATATATATATATATATATATATATATATATATATATATATATATATATATATATATTACCTACTGGCGGTCGCCAGTAGGTAGTTATAGTTAGGATAATTTTCAATGTTAAATCTCAACATTCTATTTTGAATAACTTTGGCGCCGGTTGACGAATCTGCCTGAAATTTTCAGGAAAATGGTCTCATGGCGGTCCGGTCCTTCCCTGAAAGTTTGGGGGGGATTCGTCAAGCGGGGGCCGAGATAAAAGGGGGGTCCCAAAACGCGTTTTCCCCATGTTAATTTCCATAGGGCGGTCGATTTCACTTTTAGCCCGAACGGCTGAATGGATTTCCACCAAACTTGGCAAAATTGTAGGGACTGGTAGCCCGATGTGCCTTTGCTATGTCTCAAGATATGTGCTCCAGTGGATTTTGAGTAATTTAGGTTCAAAAAAATATATATATCTATAGGCGCTCTCCCGTGCGCGCACCGGAGTGCGCTCCAGGCGCGACACGCGACTTGCGCGCAGGAAGCTGATTGGATCTCAGTTGTCTGTAAACATTCTAAACAGTGCGGAGCGGCCGCCATCTTGTGTCTCGGTAAAATCGAGACACAAGGGGTTTGAAAAAAAAAGGGGCAAATGACCATAAGGGGGAAGAGTAGACCCCCTCTGACCCCCTAGGTTTGATGTAGGGACTAAAATAGGGTCCTGCAGGGCATTAAAATTTTTTTTTCGTTTTGCGCGGGGGAAGCGCATGGTACGCGCACCGGCGAAGCACGGGGAAAATCCAGGACCATATTTATGAAGGCCTTGCGCTGTTAGTTTTGCGCTTCCTGTGCGTCAATTTTTGTGACGCACCAGCGGTGTAAAAAAATGCGCATTGTTATGCAATATTTAAAAAGTGACGCATCTATCTAGATGCGTCACTTTTTAAATATAGTGCAACGAGGTACATTTTATTACACTGCTGGTGTTATGCGTCACTTTTCTGTGCGCACTCCTTATGACATTCCAGATGTGTCATATTTAATGTATGACGAATCATGTTGCAGATACAATATGGCGCAGAGTTTTAAAAAGTGACCCATGTACCTAGATGCGTCACTTTTTAAAAATAGCGTCAGGTATAATGCATGCAGAGGGGGTGTTCTCCCGCAAAAAGCTTTGTAATAGCGACGCAGTGAAATCTTTGAGATTTCACTGCGTCAGTTTTAGGATGCTGTTGCGTCAAAATCTTGTGCCTGCTTTACAGCAGGTGTTAGACTGAGGCAAGACCTTTCATATGCTGCTTTCCCCATTTGAAAGGACACATTACTGGAGTTGCGTCACTTTTGTGACGCACTCCAGCAATGCGTTACTTGGAATGTCATAAGGAGTGCGCACAGAAAAGTGACGCATTGCACCAGTAGTGTAAAAAAATGTGTTGCGTTGCGTTATATTTAAAAAGTGAAGTATCTAGGTAGATGGGTCACTTTTTAAAATCAAGCGCCACATTATATCTGCGTGAGGTATAATGCATGCAGAGGGGGTGTTCTCCCACTAAAAGCTTTGTAATAGCGACGCAGTGAAATGTTTGAGATTTCACTGCGTCACTTTTAGGATGCTGTTGCATCCTTTAAATATAGTGCAACGAGGCACATTTTATTACACTGCTGGTGTGATGCGTCACTTTTCTGTCCACAGTCCTTATGACATTCCAGATGTGTCATATTTAATGTATGACGAATCAAGTTGCAAGGAGTTACAGATACGTCAGTATTTCTGACATATGTGTAAACATAAAAGTGATGCGAGGCCGGCGCAAAATTTTGACGCAATAGCATCCTAAAAGTGACGCAGGGAAATCTCATAGATTTCAGTACGTTGTTATTACCAAGCTTTTTGCGAGGGATTGCCCCCTCTGCATACATTATACCTGATGCAGATACAATATGGCGCAGAGTTTTAAAAAGTGACCCATGTACCTAGATGCGTCACTTTTTAAAAAATAGTGTCAGGTATAATGCATGCAGAGGGGGTGTTCCTTGCAAAAAGCTTGGTAATAATGACGCAGTGCGTCACTTTTAGGATGCAGTTGCGCCAAAATCTTGCGCCTGCTTCACAGCAAACCTTTCACATGGTGCTTTTTCCATGTGAAAGGACACATTTTTGGAGTTGCGTCACTTTTGTGACGCACTCCTGCAATGCGTTACTTTTGTGTTTACAGATATGTCAGAAATACTGACATATCTGTAACTCCTTGCGAATTGATTAGTCATATATTAAATATGACATATCTGGAATGTCATAAGGAGTGCGTCCAGAAAAGTGACGCATCGCTATTTTCACGTAGCGATGCGTCACTTTTCAGAAATGAGGCCTCCAGTTTATTCACTGTGTCATAACTTTCTTTTCTAACACTCACCTTCTTTCAGTCCTCCTACTTCACTTCCTTTCACCTCTCATACCTTTCTGTTCTTTCTTACTCATTCTCCTTTCAATTATCAATGCACTATATTTCACTTACTCTTCATTTTTTAAGATTATAGCTCTTTGATGAGAATTGGAGGTAGTTCTGAAAAGAACTTTTGGTTTTCTTCTTTTAACTGAAGAGGAACAAAAACAGGGAATAGAAACTGCTCAACAGGAGCAAAAAGAAAAGAAAAAAATTAGGGGTGGGAAGGGCAGTGATGGTTCTCCAATGCCCGAACCATGAGCAGGACACTTTGCTCCCCATAGGTGAGGAGTTGATTGCAGTATCTGCATTTGACGACCCCATGGTTGAATGCAGGTTGAATGTTTGCTACCTGCCCCTGAGATTGTTCTCTTCCAGAAGAAGTTGCTCCTCCTGTTGATGTAGAGGCCCCATCTCTGGGAACCTCCTGTGCCAGAGCCCTGACACTTTCCCGGGCAAAATTCTGGGGGTGCCTCCTCTCCACATGGCGAATCATGGTGAAGTTGCCAAAAGAGTATTTTTTTTGGGGGTTACCCCGTGACAGGACCTGTTTGCAGATCCTGCACTCTACTTTTGGTGCATTCACCTTCTTCTGGCCTTCTGGAAACTTAAAAAATTTCCAGATGAAATGTTCCTTCACCTTTGGGGTAGGAGGCTCTTCATCAATGAAATCATCTTCACTGCTGGATAGTCTGGCAGCCATGATGAATCCAGGAATATGGAGCAGCAAAAAAGGCAGGTCTTTCAGTCACAAAAGTGAAAGAAGAAGTGAAGGAAATGGGTGGGGATTTCATTCATTGTAAAAAAAAACTGTTAGCAACCAATGAAAAGTGTTATTTTAGGGTCACATGACCCGACGCGTTTACGCTGCGCGCTCCGGTGCACTTCCGGGTGCGTTTACGCAGCGCGATCGTAGGCGCTTCCGGGTCGCAAACGTGGCGCGATCGTAGGCGCTTTTCCGTGCGTTTATGCGCCGCGCACGTATGCGCTTCCGAGGGCACTTACGTTGCGCGCCGAAGTGACGTCATCAATCTTTTATAGAAATGCATAATCATTTTCCATATTAAAAAAAACAAATTTTATTTGTATGGTACGAAATGTTTTGCATTATTATTAACTTTTCATTCATATTTTTTTTTCACGAACGACAGTTGCGCTCTGGGTGCGCTTTCAGATGAGCTCTCGGAGAAGCTTACAGGAGAGCTTAGCTGAAAGCTTCCCGGAGCGCGCACCCAGAGCGCAAAAGAAAAAAAATATAAAAAAAAATAAATACTTAAAAAAAAACAGCAAATTGTAAAAAAAAAAAAGGTTAGAAATTCGATATACAAAGGAATTAGCATTTAAAAAACTATGAAATTCACTGAAAAAACCATAGGTTTCACACCAGTTATAGTTAGGAATTAGCATTTAAAAAACCTATGAAATTCACTGAAAAAACCATAGGTTTCACACCAGTTATAGTTAGGAATTAGCATTTAAAAAACCTATTAAATTCACTGAAAAAACCATAGGTTTCACACCAGTTATAGTTAGCTGGAAATTTTACTGATATAAAACCATTGAAATTCCCACGTTATAGTTAGTTGGACTCACTATAACTTGCGCGCCTGCAATGCACTGCTGATGACGTCACATATTACATCACTCATGACATGGTCAGTGACATCACTCATGACATCACTGATGACACCATCCAAAGAATGTGTGTCTTTCTGAAAAAATAAATATGTTTTATATATGAGTGTGTATACATATGTTTTATTCTAGTATATGGAGTATTGATTTATATAAGTGAGTAAATGTGAGAGTGAGAGATTGTAAGAGTTCCTGTTTAAATAAGTATGTGATTCTATAAGTGATTGTTTAAGAGAGTAAGTATGTGTAAGTTTCCTTAGGAATAAGGTGGTAGTGTGTGTATAGCTGTATATGCAAATAAATGGATGTTCAATAGTTTTTTTGCATGTGTGAGTATATGTGTGAGTAACTTTTGGAAGACTGTCGGTGTGTTAACGGATGTAAAGGTGTTTCACTACATATGATAAGTGAGTATATGTATGAATGACTATATAGAACTGTTGGTGAATGAGTAAATGTGTATATAAATGGTTGAATTACTGAATTGGTTGTTGTAACTGGTATAGGTATCGCCACTTTTTTGTAAATGTTAGTTTCTATTTTTGAATATGTGTTTCAGGGGTTACATTACACTGAAAGGAGGTCAGTCACTCTGTCACAGGGATGGTGTCATCAGTGATGTCATGAGTGATGTCACTGACCATGTCATGAGTGATGTAATATGTGACGTCATCAGCAGTGCATTGCAGGCGCGCAAGTTATAGTGAGTCCAACTAACTATAACGTGGGAATTTCAATGGTTTTATATCAGTAAAATTTCCAGCTAACTATAACTGGTGTGAAACCTATGGTTTTTTCAGTGAATTTAATAGGTTTTTTAAATGCTAATTCCTAACTATAACTGGTGTGAAACCTATGGTTTTTTCAGTGAATATATATATATATATATAACCTACTGGCGGTCGCCAGTAGGTAGTTATAGTTAGGATTTTTTTCAATGTTAAATCTCAAAATTCTATTTGGAATAACTTTGGCACCGGTTGATGAATCTGCCTGAAAATTTCCTGAAAATGGCCTCGTCGAGCTCCGGTCCTTCCTTAAAAGTTTGGGGGGGATACGTCAAGCGGGGGCCGAGATAAAAGGGGGGTCCCAAAACGCGTTTTCCCCATGTTAATTTCCATAGGGCGGTCGATTTCACTTTTAACCCGAACGGCTGAATGGATTTCCACCAAATTTGGCAAAATTGTAGGGATTGGTAGCCTGATGTGCCTTTGCTATGTCTCAAGATATGTGCTGCAGTGGATTTTGAGTAATTTAGGTTACAAAAAATATATATATCTATAGCAGCGCACCGGTGCGCGCACCAGGGAGCGCTCCGGGCGCGTGACGCGAGGTGCGCATGGAAAGCTGATTGGCTCTCGGGTGTCTGTAAACATTCGAAACAGTCCAGAGCGGCCGCCATCTTGTGTCTCGGTAAAATCGAGACATAAGAGGTGGCTAAAACAAAGGGGGAACTGACCATAAGGCGTCAGGGATAGACCCCTTTGACCCCCTAGGTTTGATGTGGGGGCTATAAAAGGGCCCCGCGGGGCATTTAAAATTTTTTTTTTTTCGTTTTGCGCGGGGGAAGCGCCCGGTGCGCGCACCGGGGAGCGGCCCTGGGAGCGTACTATGAGGAAAAAAGGTGACAGAGTTTTTAAAAAATGAAGTTTTGATTTAGAAATTGGAGGTAGTTCTAAAAAGAACTTTTTTTTTTCTTCTTTTTGTTGTTTTATATTTTTTTTGTGTTTTTTGAACTTTTTGAACTTTTTTTGGCTTTTCAAAACAGTTTTATATTTTTTTTGTATTTTTTTAGGGGGAGAAACAAAAAAAGGGAATTGAAACTGGCTCAACTGGAGCAAAAAAACAAAAAACCCAAAAAATTACTTCTTTTTGGGGCACTTGTGATTATCACCTGCAAGGACGATGAGCTTAACGCTTTTTTCGCCATAGGCGATAAGCTTGCCACATGCAGAACAAGTGATTTTAAAATCAGCAAATCTCGGCTGAATGCAAGGCATCACCTCGGATGTTTCTGGTTCTGATGAGGTGGGTTGGTTTCTTTGGGAGGGGGTCCTTGATGACTGGGGGAGGTTACTGGCCAGTTCCCTGAACTCTGCACGAGAGTAGTTGTTTGGGTGCTTTCTGGTCATGTGCCGAATCATGGTATAGTTACCAAAAGAATATTTTTTGTTTGGGTTGCCCCGTGAAAGTTCATCATTGCAGATAAGGCAAGTCACCTTGGGCGCATTCACCTTTTTTTTCCCCTCTGGGATTGAAAAAAACTGCCATACAATGTGTGGTTTGGGTTTGTAAGGTGTATTTTCTTCTGGCAGCCATCTTCTTCTCCCCTCCTCCTCTTCCTCTTCCTCCTCCTCCTGTTCTTGACCACCAATATAATTTGGAGCTGGTCCTCTTGGTGGTTGTGGTGGTGGTGGTGGGGCAGATGCACCAGCTGATGCTACTACTGAAGCCATTGTTTGGAGCAAAAAAGTAGAGAGAGCAACAAACAGGTCTTCCTCAGTCAAAGGACAAAGTCAGAATAAGGAAAAAAGGTGGGGTCTTTCATCATTTAGAAAAAAAAACTGTCCTGAACCAATGAGAAGTGTTATTTTCAGGTCACAAGACCAGGGGCTTCATCATTATGAAACTAAAACTGTTATGAACCAATGAAAAGTGTTATTTTCTGCTCACATGACCCGACGCGCTTACGCTACGCGCCCGGGGGCGCGCAGCGTAAGCGCGTCGGAAGTTTACGTTGTGCGATCGTATTCGCTCGAGTACTTCCGGGTGCGCTTACGCCGTGCGTATCACGCGGTCGCGGCTACGCGATACGTCACGATCATGATTTCGTTTGCGATATTGGCGCTCACGGGACGCTCCCCGGAGCGCGCCCGGGGGCGCTTTTCAGAAATACGCTTTTCGGGGCGCACTCCGGGGCGCGCTCTGGGAGCGCTCCCCCCTAAAATAAAATAAAAAAATGGGATAATTGTAGGGACAGGTAGCCCTATTCTGAAGTGGTTTGTAAAAAAATTAACTTTATAAAAATATGTATTGTGCTACATTGGGCTTAATATATGTTAGAGCCAAAATGTAGCCCAAATGTAGCCCAAAGTAGCCCAATGTAGCCCAAAGATGGCCACCAGAGACCAAAAATTGTAAATGTAGCCCAAATTTCAACTAGATGTAGCCCAACTGTAGCCCAATGACAAAATGTACCAGAGTGTTAAAAAGAACAACTAGAGTGCTAACAGTCTTATTTATAAAGTGAAACTTATAGTTAGGAATTAGCATTAACAAAACCTATGAAATTCACTGAAAAAACCATAGGTTTCACACCAGTTATAGTTAGGAATTAGCATTTAAAAAACCTATGAAATTCACTGAAAAAACCATAGGTTTCACACCGGTTATAGTTAGGAATTAGCATTTAAAAAACCTATTAAATTCACTGAAAAAACCATAGGTTTCACACCAGTTATAGTTAGCTGGAAATTTTACTGATATAAAACCATTGAAATTCCCACGTTATAGTTAGTCGGACTCACTATAACTTGCGCGTGCAATGCACTGCTGATGACATCACATATTACATCACTCATGACATGGTGAGTGACATCACTCATGACATCACTGATGACACCATCCTTGTGACACAGTGACAGACCTCCTCTCAGTGTAAAGTAACCCTTGAGACACATATTCAAAAATAGAAACTGACATTTTTAAAAAATGGACATACCTATATCAGTTACAACAAGCAATTCTGTACTTCCACTATCTATATACACATCCACTCATTCACCAACAGTTCTATATAGTCACTCATACATATACTCACTCATCATATGAAGAGATACACCTATACATCCTGTTACACACCGACATTCATCCAAAAGTTACTCACGCACATATTCACACGTGCAAATAAACTATTGAACAACCATTTATTTGAATATAGAGTTATACACACACTTCCACCTTACTTCTATTGAAAATTACACATATTTATTCTCTTAAACAATCACTTATAGAAACACATACTTATTTAAACAGGAACTCTTACAATCTCTTACTCTCACATATACTCACTTATATACATCAATATTCATATATACTAGATTAAAACATATGTAGTTACTGATAAAGACACTAGTGAGACAGTCATTCGCTCACTAACAAACACATATAGACACTCATCCACCCATACAGTCCTGTACATATGCTGTCTTCAAAACACATACAAACAAAGAGTCAGTCACTCATGCATCTATGTGCTAAGTAATACCCCCACCAAACCATATAGACACTCAAACTGATACTAATAAAAATATCAAATAACCCATATACATACGCATGTAGCTACTTATCAACACATGTAGCCACTTATACACAAAGTGAAACACTAATATATGTATTTAAATATTTAAACATAACTCACTAATATTTATTTTTCAGAAAGACACATATTCACTGGATGGTGTCATCAGTGATGTCATGAGTGATGTCACTCACCATGTCATGAGTGATGTAATATGTGATGTCATCAGCAGTGCATTGCACGCGCAAGTTATAGTGAGTCCGACTAACTATAACGTGGGAATTTCAATGGTTTTATATCAGTAAAATTTCCAGCTAACTATAACTGGTGTGAAACCTATGGTTTTTTCAGTGAATATATATATATATATATATATATATATATATATATATATATATATATATATATATATATATATATATATATATATATATATATATATATGTATATATATATATATATATATATATATATATATATCCAATCTTGCCAAACTCATCCGATACGAAGAAGGCGCTGACACCATGAATCTCAATCCAAACTCGATTTATTTACTCACTGTCTGCTTAAATATATATATATATATATGCAGTACAGTCCCTCTCAAAGAAAAGGTGGAGGCCACATCAGGGACAAACCGGAGTCTCTTTATTTCACAAAATGCCACAGAGGGCGAATGCATTTCGGCGTCATTGCCTTCGTCAGCGCCGTGTGGAATAGCGGGCTGGGAAATGTTCACGCCTTTAAATGTCCCGCTATGATGGATAGGCTGTCTCTGTTCCTCCCCCGAAGCGTGCAACGCTTTCCCGTGTCCCATAGATTGCGATTTCAAGAGTCTCCTTGAGTCCCCAACCGCATAAACCGCTCAGCCCAAGATTCTTTTCCGCGGGGGCATGTGACGAAGCAGCTAGCCCAGAGCGAGGCACAGTGACCTCTGCACTGCTTCTCTCCGTCTCAGGCATCGTGGTGGACCAAACCTTGCCAATATCTTGACCATATACAGTTGCCGAAGCAGATGCCAGGAATGGTGAGGCCTCTTGATTATGCGGGGGTCTCCGGGCACGCCTCTGGCCGGCGTGCATTAATGCAGTACAGTCCCTCTCAAAGAAAAGGTAGAGGCCACATCGGGGACAAACCGGAGTCTCTTTATTTCACAAAATGCCACAGAGGGCGAATGCATTTCGGCGTCATTGCCTTCATCAGCGCCGTGTGGAATAGCGGGCTGGGAAATGTTCACGCCTTTAAATGTCCCGCTATGATGGATAGGCTGTCTCTGTTCCTCCCCCGATGGGCTCCACCTGATGTAGATTGCCTCATCGGTGCAACAACTACAGGACCCAGAATGCACCAAATTGTATCGGGATCCCCAGGTGGTGATTTTTTCAGGAATTGCCAGCAAACGGGACGGCGTGCAACGCTTTCCCGTGTCCCATAGATTGCGAGTTCCAGAGTCTCCTATATATATATTGTCTCTCCAGGTTGTCCACCTTTTGAGTAGCACACGAACATCAGCTTGATATATGTGTAGGTGAGGACGGGGATCTGCTTGTAGATGCCGCTCCGTAATGGATCTGCCCGACGCGTTTTGAAGCTCCATCTGCTTCTCTTCAGGGGCTTTAACGGAAGCGGTGTGCGCACCCGCTGACACAATTCTCCAATTTCATATGACTCACCCACCGATGGGAGGCTCCAATGAGACTGTGCATTCTGGGAAGTGTGGTGCGGAAAGCACACAATCAGGTCATGTACGGCTGCTGTTTCACTTCCGTGACCCCCAAGGGTAACGGGGTGGTGCATACTCCGCGGCTGGACTGCCGTGTGTAAATTGTCGCTCCAGGTTGTCCTCCTTTTGCGTAGCACACGAACAGCAGCTTGATATATGTGTAGGTGAGGACGGGGATCCGCTTGTAGATGCCGCTCCGTAATGGATCTGCCCGACGCGTTTCGAAGCTCCATCTGCTTCTCTTCAGGGGCTTTAACAGAAGCGGTGTGCACACCCGCTGACACACTTCTCCAATTTCATATGACTCACCCGCCGATGGGAGGCTCCAATGAGACTGTGCATATATATATATATATATATATATATATATATATATATATATATATATATATATATATATATATATATATATATATACCAATAACATGAAATCTATTAAAAAGAAAACATTCTATTATAAATTAAAACATTAAACTATTTGAAAATCTTTAAACTTGTGTTAAAGTGTTGGATAGTGGAGGGGTAAAACATAGTATTCCCGCTGCAGTGAGTGCGACAGTGGGGAAAGTGTTAAGTTGCATAGGGGTGAACATTACTATTCCCACTCAATGAGTGCACCGGTAAGGAAAGTGTTGAATTGCGGAAGAGTAAAACTTACTATTCCCACTCTAGTGAGTACAAGAGTAGGGAAAGTGTTTGACTGTGGAGGGGTAAAATGTACTATTCCCACTCCAGTGAGTGTAACAGTAGGGAAAGTTTTGGATATCGGAGAGGTAAAACTTACTATTCCCACTCCAATCAGTGCAACAGTATGGAAAGTGTTGGATTGCGTAAGGGTAAAAATTACTATTCCCACTCCAATGAATGCAACAGTGGGGAAAGAGTTGGATAGCGGAGAGGTAAAACGTACTATTCCCACTCCAGTCAGTGCGACAGTAGGGAAAGTGTTGGATTGCGTAAGGGTAAAAATTACTATTCCCACTCCAATGAGTGCAACAGTAGGGAAAATGTTCGATAGCAGAGGGGTAAAACTTACTATTCCCTCTCCACTGAGTGCAATGGTAAGGAAAGTGTTGGATTGCGTAGGGGTACAAATTAATATTCCTACTCCCGTGAGTGCAACAGTAGGGAAAGTGTTGGATAGTGGCAAGAAAAAATGTACTATTCCCACTCCAATCAGTGCAACAGTAGGGAAAATATTGGATTGCAAAGGGGTAGCAATTAATATTCTCACTCCAGTCAGTTCAAAAGTAAACACAAACAAAATATTAACAAAACTATTTAAAAAACAAAATAAATAAAAAAATATATAAATGTATTCAAAACTAAAATTAAAAATACATTTATTATTACAAATCATTTAAAAAAATTACAATGTTAAAAGCGTATTACAAATACCTACAAATATTATGTTAAATCAAACAAAATATAATTTTCAAACACATACATATTATTAATTAGAATATATTTATAATCAAAAACATTAATTATTAGATACATTTACTTTTTTTATTTCCTACCCTATAACACCACACAATTCACAACCCACATCTAGATGTTATTTAAAACCTAATTAACATAATTAATTAAAGAAATATTATTGATTTAAAAACAAATTGAAACTCATAAAAATAATAAACTTTCCACACTTCACCCCTATAATCCCCACAAACCACTCGTAAAATTAAACTGGTAAAAAATGTATGACACAATTAAAACTTTGTTTCAATTTAAAAAATAATAGTATATAAAAATGAATGATCAAGTAAGTAAAACGTATTTACTCCCGACCCGTTACCCATAAAAAGTCAAACTCACACACAAAAAATGTAAACAACTCCCCTAATTAAATATCAATTACTTCATTAAAATTCATGATCAACCAATTAATTATTAAAGATAAATTACTTCCCACACTTAACCCCTATAAACCCCATAGCCCACACCGAAGATTAATTACACAAATTCCATATTTATTTTTCAATGAATTAATCAGTATTAATTATAAACTACTTATTAATTAATTCAAAATAAATGACTGCCCACCCTTTACCCCATAAATCCCACAACCCATACCCAAAGAAAATCAGACAATTACCTGAAGTAATGATCAATTAACAACTAATTAATAATTAATTAACCATAAATTACTTCCCACCATTTACCCCTGTAAACTCCGTATAGGGCACCTAAAATTAATTACACAATTTCCATAATTAATTTTCAATCAAGGAATTAATATAATGTAACAACTAATTATTAATTAATCAAAAATGAATTACTTCCCACCCTTTACGCCGATAAACCTCAAAACCTGCACTGATTCCCCCACAATTACCATAATTAATTACCAATTAATTAATTATTATTAATTAACAACCAATTTTTAATTTATTATAAATGAATTACTTCCTACAAATAACACTATAAAATCTAAATTAAATAAATAAAAATAATCATTAATTTATTAAAATTAAAATACTTCCTACCCTATTTCACTATAAACCATCAACCCGTTACAGAACTAAAAAACTCAAAATTGAATTAAAATAAAATTGATACCTACTAAATATCTAGCATGTATTAAAAATCATAAACAATACTTATGCGAAAAGGAAAATATAAACTAAAATACATAAGACGAATTAAAGAAATTGATATTTGAAACAACTATATTTTTGTAAACAATATTAATGACTTCCATTTTTTTAAATACAATATTTCTTACCTTAAACTCGATATTCTTGACCACGATATTCTTGCTGTCGATATTTCTGAATCACAATATTTCCAACTCGATATTTGTGTAAGTCGACATTTCCAACTCAATATTCTCTCTCGACACCAACTGAGAATGAACAGTATGGTATGCAGTGAGCAGCATACATAAGACCAGGCCCTGCCTTGGAGCTTATCTAGTACAAGCTGCACACATTATTTTTTAAAGTATTATGTATTTCCTGATGATTACTAGATCTGCAAAACTTGGATCCATTACTTGTGCCTAGGTTTGTGCTTGTTAAATTCACTCACTGGAGTTACAAATATGGGGGCGTGTTAAGGTGTAGATTCCAAATTGATCAGTAATTGGAGTTTAAAGAAACCTCATACTTTTTTTTATTTTCACAGGTTTTATATAGCGCAAACTTGACCCGAAGGCATCGGGTATGAGAGCGCTTTACACGAGCACCAGTTGCATTACATGAGGACACATTCATTTTTGTTAGGCATGGGTTGATTAAGTAATTTGCCCAGAAATTAAGTTTCCATTGTAGTTGAACCTGGTATTATGGAACAGAGGGGCATATTATCAAGGGGGTTTATCTCCGCTTTTTTGGCTTTAAAAGCCAAGAAAGCGGAGATAAAATTATCTCCCTATTACCAAGCTGTCGCTAACACCAGTTAGCGACAGCTAGTAGGAGATAGCGACCATCTTGGGCCCCACTTTGCATGTCAGTGATATTTATCACTAATGAGATGCAAAGTGGGCGTGCCAAGATGTTAGAGACTGAAAACAGTCGCTAACATCGCTATCTCCTATTACCAACTTTTGGAGATATTCGCGCTAAGCGGGAATATCTCCAAAAGCTAACACCTGCCCTGAGCAGTTCTTAGCCATGTTATCCAAAGGGAGGTGGATAACATGGCTAAGAGCATTTGCTCGATAATGCATGAATATCGCTGACTTTTCAGCGATATTCATGCATTTCGGCCGTTTTTTATCGCATTTGCGATAAACCTTGTTAATAGCAAGGTTTATCTGCGATAAAAATCTCCGATGTGCGGCGATAATTTTTGTCTCTAAACAAGTTAGAGACAAAAATTATCGCTAGTTGTTGGTAATATGCCCCAGAGTTGCCAGAGAAAGCCACGGAGTGGACAAACTTCACACCCTGACTGTAATTGCACTGTACTTGACCATCAGCTACAATCTGTGACCAGCCGCATTAGCAATTATTATCCCATCTCCCCTATCCACTGGACCAAATGCATAGCCATCCTTTTTAGATCGGTCCATGGTAAATAGTTGAGATTTTGCTCCTATAGGATTACTTATGTCTTAGTAGCAACTGTTTATCTGTTTAGGCATTCATAAAAATATCTGTAGCCCTCCAGGAAACGTAGAATGCTTTGGGGGTTAACCCATGTGAAAAATGGAGTCACATGGATATACCACTAAGTGGCAAATTCTGCATTTGAAATTGTGAAGCAAATAAGCACTGCCACGAGCAATGTTTTTCCTCCAGAACAAAAATATGTTCCTCTTGATAATATTCTATTGTAAGCACCAATATGTTCTTATTTCTGCCTTTGAGAAGAGCATACTTGGATACAACTCCACAGTCTAAACTACCTGCACCAAGCTTTCAAATAGTCATAGCTGATGTGTTTGTGGGACTACATTTCCATTTCCAAGATGTCTTCACCAAAAACATGTACAATTACACACTTCTACCCTGTTAATTCTGACATACTGGGTTTTTATTTTCAGTTTTATATAGCGTGAACTTAACCCGAAGGTGTTGGAGCAGGGTCACATTTTTTTTATGCATGGGTAGATTAAGTGATTTACCCAGAATCGCCGAGACTCAAACAAACCCGGGGACATATTAACAAGGAACAGGGAAGGGGACATATTAACAAGGAACAGGGAAGGGGGCATATTAACAAGAAAAAGGGAAAATTAACGCTAAGGGCGCTTAGTGTTAATTTTTTTAACACCCGCTATCGCTGGATAATACTGCCTGGTTATCGCGTTATTAACAACACTAACGGCCTAGGCGATAAAAAATCGAGCAATATTGGCATTTTTGGGAGGTTATCGCTGGTAATTCAGCAATAAAACAACAAGGATAGGCATATCCTTGTTGATAGCCCATGGTGGATTTAGCCATGTAATCCACCTCCCATTGGATTACATGGCTAAGTCTGAAAATTAGCAGAATAAAAAAAGCTGCGTTAACCGTGGTTAGCACTGCTTTTTTTGTCTCTAACAGGGTTAGGGTGAAGCTTGATAATAGGAGAAATGTATTGTTTTGCTCTGGAACGCCCACTTTGCATCTCATTAGAGATGCAAAGGGAAGCGTAGTGAAAAAGGGTGCTAACATGCGATTTTGCATGTTAGCACCCTGTTGTTGATAGGGTGATATTTGTATCTCTGCTTCTTTGGTTTTTAAAGCCAAAAAAGGGGAGATAAAGCGCTTGTTAATATGCCCCCCAGTTCCTTAGTTACAAAGTCAGCAGCTCCAGCCATATTGCCAGACCTTGCCAGATTTTTATGAATTCGAAACACTGATTGAATGAATAGGCATATAGGTGTTGTGTTCAGAAAGGACTGTTATTTAAGCACTCAACTGAAGCAATCATGTTTTGTGAATCAACTACTTAATTCTGCTACTGACCTTCGGTTGAACATGTGTCATTTCTGAGAAAGTCCTGTTGACTGAAAATGGTGCATAAAAGGGGGTTCTCCAAGTATAATATGTCTACAGACTTCAAAGAGAGCGACACATTTTGACCTTTGTGAAGACTGGGAAATCTGTCACCTTTGCAAAACTGTGGGTGAGGTTCAAATACATCTGTAAATAAAATTAGAGCTTTGAGAAAGTTTCTTTTCCTGTCAATTTGTCCAGAAATACATTTTTGCAAGACTTTTCACACAATCGTTTAATCAAAACTTTGCATCCTTTGTGACTGTCATGAAGTTCTGAACACAAATTACAGTTTCGAACAATCACAGCACATATTTATGTATTATTCACTTTTTTAACGGCATGATGCCATGATTGTGACAGTACAAAGTGAAAAAGTTTGATAGTTTACCATGGGCATCGCCAATGCTCTTCAGTGGTCTCTGTCATGACATCTAGGGACCCCTGTTTTCTCTTGACTTTCAGCTTCCAGGGAAGGTATCCCCAGAGTTTCTGGCGCCCATTAGAGGAGAAATATGAATCAGCCCATCCTTTCACCACAGAAACCAAAAAGAAACTGTCAGACAGGAATTCTTTGCCCAGTAAACGCAGCTGCAGCTAATTCATACATTGATGAATATGGTGAACATTTTGCACCCTGTACCCCCATGCTCCCCTATGCGGCTCCTAAAACTGCGTGTTATGTGCTACTGAAAACTTACGTCATAATTTGTCGTTGTAACCTGATTGTACAATAGGTAATATCCACTTTATGAGTTCCGTTCTAGTGCTGTAATCTGTAACAATGCTGAAATGATGTCACTTCCTCTGATGTCATCGAGCACAGAGGTCCATGCTGAGTGTAGTTTGTATCGCAAGAATACCTGGCCAATATCAAAGGGTTACATTTCACCAATATTATCTTCTGGTCACCTTACGAGGGTTATGCAGAGAAAGCAAGCGGGATTCATGTCTGTGAAAATACATGAAAAGTGCAAGTTTAAAGTGCAGTGCAAATTGCTTCCAGACCTATCAATGTAAAATTATCCTTTTAACAGACACCTCAAGTGTACATACAGCAAAATGTAATAAAAGGGTGCCATATATGCATGTCGAGGCAGACCTCCCGTATAAATAGATTTGACAAGTGGAGGTTTCACAAATCACTTTGGTTGAAATGTTTGCATTCTTGTAAATGTACGTGTGACCTAATGTCATATATTATTTGCTATAATACATGTCTGGAAAAATCATGTTAAGCATGGGATAAGTAGGTCTTTCTGATGTTTTGAAAAAATCTCTTAAATTGTGTATTAATGTGACAACCTATGATAGTCCTCGAATCGTCAAAATAGACACAAGTAGTTTTTGACTCACTGTGGAAATGTAAACACGAAAAATGAAATTAAATCTTTTTAAAGCTGAACTCGAAATGATCCTTCTTTCTTCTTACACCTCAGCTCAGCCGCAGCACATGTTCTTCCTCTCGCTGCAGCATGTTAAGCAACTGTATTTATTCTCCTTTGGAGAGCAAACATAGTAAAATATCCATGACACTGACTAAGCTTGTTGAGAATGAAATGGCAACATTCCTGGTCTACACCTGTGGCAAGGAAACAGATTCAGTGAGCAGTGGTTTCAAGGGTTTGCAGTGAATACATAAACTATAGAATTTCTATTAAAAATATGTTTTTTTTAAAGTGCTGGCACATAAAACCTGGTGCACAACTGTACCCAGTGTGAATGCACACTTTTATGATACACATAAGTCCTTCCATACTTGATTTGGACTGAGTGCTTGCTGTTCCGTCCAGTGGCGCACTATCCACTCTCAACGTTTGTCTCCTTTTACCATCAAATAACAAACACTTTCACTACAATAGGTATTGCAATTAAATAAATAAATAAGTGAGGCTGCTAAAGTGCAAGCAGGTCGTGTTGTACGTTTAAGAAATAAATAAGTGCAGCCGCTAAAGTGAAAGCGGACAGCGCCGTAAATTAGATAATTAAATAAGCGTGGCACTATAGTTAAAGCGGACTGCGCTGGAAATGCAATAAATACATGACTAATAACAATATGAAAGTGGGCGATGTGCTGCAATGTTGTGGGTGGAATAGGGAAGAGCATTAAAGAAAATATTGCTCACTGACTAGATAAAGCAGATCGTGTAACAACACAAGTAAAAAGTTCAGTGGTTAACCTCATAACGGCTATGGAACGTCTAGCTCCAGTGCTGGACGTTCCATTGCAGCTATGAGGTTCGAACGTTCAACGGCCGACGGCGGCACTCCTGAGGTAGTGGTGCCGTCGGCTGCCGAACGTTCGAAGCACTTAAGAGGTTAAGGGAAGTTACAAATGCATACATGGCAGTACCAAGGAGGGACTACTAAGCCCATTTAGGTATGAAAATCAACTATTTTGAAAGCACAGTAAAAGGAGCCAATTGCAACATGGGCCGAGCTTCTATGTCATACCTCATATCGCACATGCGCTGCCCAGGCTCAACCTAAAAAAGGGAGATGTGAACTGGTGCTGGAAGTGTGAGACATGGGCCGAGCAATCATATCGACCCTCGCCTCATGTTATTATTGATATGAAAAGTTGGACAATTCGTAGTTTCAGACCAACATCCATGACATGTATGAAGTGTGTTGTCTGAAAATAATGGAGTTTAAAATGACAATGTTACATTTTAAATAACTAATCTTTAAACTCCCATATATATATTTTTTTACTTTAAAATATTGAATTACTGAAATTCCCTTGATAAGATGCAGCAAGTTTCTGAATGTCCAGTATGTTTTTGCACTTCATCATAATTGGCTGGAAAACACTTTTACATACATGCAGCAGGCACAACAAAAAGTAATTGCTGGCGGCCTGTTTATCCTTGAGTGTATATATATATATACATATATATATATATATATATATATATATATATATATATATATATATATATATATATATATATATATATTCGGTACGTTGTCGTCTCAACAGCCAGTAACACGGTAAAAAGACGAGGCAAACCCGATATATGGTGCGTGTTTTTTATTCTTCAACCCAACACCACTCTGCCATGACGCGTTTCGGCCTGACGAGGCCTTGATAACATGACAACGTCACGGAGGCGGACTAACCAATTTAAAGTGCACAGTGCCATTGTTATACATAGACATAGAAGAAATACTATATGCATGCTTTCCTTACGTTAAATTAACGCAAATGGCAATTTCTACAATCCAATGATTTTACCATTAGCTTTGCACACACGTAAAGTACACATGGTTATTGCTCATTATCTTTTGCAATTGAGAATAGTAATAAAACACAATAAATAATTATCTAAAATGTTTTAAAATATAAATATTCCAATTCATTGCAAAGATAAAAGACTTGGCTTCCCTCAAACCATAGTAAAATGTGTATAAAAAACCAGATCAGCTATGATAAAATATCAACATCTCTAACCCATTATAACACATATTTACAGGGAAGCAAAAAACCAATTCAGTCAACATACTAAAGAGTGACCGTAAGGTTCATTAAGCCCAAGTGGGCTAACCATAAAATTTGTGCAAAGCAACGCATGTCACATAAAATGCATATATGTGCCTACTAGCAATGGTAAAATAAGTTAAATTAAAAATGTATGTGTGTGTAATAAATAATAGTGCTACCTGTAAAATAACAAAAAAGTGATCTATAATATCAATTGTGCTCTATGATTGGCTCTGGAAGGCATACATTTCATTATTCCATGATATGTACCAATAAATTACAATTATTATATACAAGGTTTCTTGATATAGTTCCAATTTCATAAATAAGTATAACAGTCTTCGCTGGCATTGAGACCACTGGGTATTTTTGTATCAAGCAGGATGATATGTCTTGTCTCAAGTTTGCGCAACTGGGCTTCACATTCCCCACCCCTTCTCTGTGGTGGTACTGTGTCAATTACAAAGTATTTAAGCCCACTTGCATTCTTAGCATGACACTCCTCAAAGTGCCGTGCCACAGGGTACGCTGTGTCGGCATTAGTTATGGCCCTGAGGTGTTGCAGAATCCGTTTGTACACCTGTGGCCTGGTGCTCGCCACATACCTTAGGCCAAAGGGACATTCCAGAATATATACGGCGTTTTCGGTTCTGCAATTCAATTTGTGTCGGATTTTAACGGGGTCTGTACTGAAAGGGGTCAAATATTCTTTCCTGCTTACACCATTTTTACAGGCTTTGCAAGCAAAACATTTCAGAAAGCCCCTACTGCTATCTAGCCAAGATGTATTAGTTCTAATTTCCGGGCTGCTAGAGACAAGACTGTCCTGCATGGACCTGGCTTTTCTGTAGGTGATACTCGGAGTGCCTTTCACTAAATGGCCAACAACCGGATCACTAGTTACGAGTGACCAGTTGTTTTTCACAATCCTGTGAATGGCTTTGTGTTGGGTACTGAAGCCAAAAATAATATATCAGTGATGTCATTTGAGATGTCATCAGTGATGTCATCAGTGATGTCACTGACCATGTCATGAATGATGTAATATGTGACATCATCAGCAGTGGATTGCGAATGCGCAAAATATAGTTAGTACAACTAACTATATAGGAGCAATTTCAATGGTTTTTTAAATGCTAATTCCTAACTATATATGACCTGAAACCTATAGTTTTTTCAGTGAATTTGCAAGGTTTTTTAAATGCTAATTCCTAACTATATATGACCTGAAACCTATGGTTTTTTCAGTGAATTTGCAAGGTTTTTTAAACGCTAATACCTAACTATGTAAGGCTTGAAACCGATGGTTTTTTCAGTGAATATATACTTTTAATATAATATGTATATATAATTTTTATTTTCACGTTTTTTTTTATATGATTACAGGGTCCGCGCTCCGTGAACGCTCTGAGCTCCTACCCCAACACATTTTTTAAGTTTCTAGAACATAATATCTATGTTTTTAACGTAGATTTTAAAGGTAGACAATATCTGCTTTAATGTAGAAAATGTTTTTTTTAAACTTTTAACAACAGTAAATTACTTTTTAAAGTAGTAACAAATCTCGCGAGGGTAGGTCACACGTGCACGCAATGTAAGAGCTCCGCCCGCGAACCGTAAACGCTCCAAGCTCTTACCCCCGAAAGTTTTATAAACTTTAAATCGTTATATGTACGTATTCATTACACAATATAAAGGCACACATTATCTGGGATAATAAAGAACATGTTAATTTAAACTTTTAATGACCATATATAACTTTATTTAAGCAATTATAAAACTCGCGAAGGTGGGTCCTAAGTAAACGCATCGTAAGATTACGATAGCGCTCCGTAAATAGAGCGTAAACGCACCGTAAGCTTACGTAAGCGCTCCGTAAACGCAACGTAAGCGCTCCGTAAGCTTATGTCCAACCATGTGACCTTAAACTAAAAGATTTAATTGGTTTATAATACTTCCTACTCCAATTGTTGAAAAACCCCACCCATGTTCATCATTCTTCTTTGGCTTTCAGAGAAGCAACACCTTTTTTCTACAGCTCCTAGCTACAGAAAAATACTTCCAAATGGCTGAACATCCAGAGTCTGACCATTCTTCTAATGATGACTTTGTTGAAGAGGAACCTCCCCCAACTAAGAAGAAGGAGTCCATAGTCTGGAAATTTTTCAGCTTTCCAGAACATTAGAAGAAGGTAAATGCAACACTGGTCACCTGCAAAATCTGTGACACAGTGTTATCAAGAGGAAATCCAAATAGGAAATATTCATTTGGACCCCACACCATGGAACGCCATGTAAAAAATATACACCCCTCCAATTGGAGTAGAGCTGTGGTGCAAAGATCTCAGGAGGAGGACTCTTCTCCTAGTACATCTCCAGGAAGAACCGGAGTACCACCAATGCCATCTTCAATGGTGGCGAACATTCAGCCAGAACTGAAAAATTTAATGATGCAATGCATACATTGCAGTAAATTAGTAGCCTTCGGACAACAGTCCATTGAAGTAATTTTACAGAAGAAAAGGAACCACAGATGCAGCAAATCATTTTTTTCTTTCAATTTCATAGTTTGTTCCTGTTGAACAATTATTTTGTGTGAAAAGTTCATTTTTCTACGTTTTTCAAGCAAAACAAACCCCCCCCCCAAATTTTTTTTTAGAACTACCTGTACTGGTTAAAGAAAGAACTACGGGGCATGTTATCAAGGGGGTTTATCTCCGCTTTTTTGGCTTTAAAAGCCAAGAAAGCGGAGATAAAATTATCTCCCTATTACCTAGCTGTCGCTAACACCAGTTAGCGACAGCTAGTAGGAGATAGCGACCATCTTGGGCCCCGTTTTGCATGTCAGTGATATTTATCACTAATGACATGCAAAGTGGGCGTGCCAAGATGTTAGCGACTGGAAACAGTCGCTAACATCGCTATCTCCTATTACCAACTTTTGGAGATATTCGTGCTAAGCGCGAATATCTCCAAAAGCTAACACCTGCCCCTGAGCAGTTCTTAGCCATGTTATCCAATGGTAGGTGGATAACATGGCTAAAAGCATTAGCTTGGTAATGCATGAATATCGCTGACTTTTCAGCGATATTCATGCATTTCGGCCGATTTTTATTGCTTAGGAGATATACCTTGATAATAGCAAGGTTCCTAAGCGATAGAAATCGCCGCAGCTCGGCGATAAAAATATCGCCGCTAAACCAACATAGCGACAATTATCGCTAGTTGCTGGTAATATGCCCCTGCATTTCTATGTTTATATGTAAAAGTTTGCCATAGTGAATGTCAAAGTGCAAAACTATAAGGATGTGGTACAGCATAAACCTATAAGGTGTTTACCTATAGTATACTGTACTACTTCCAAAGCACTGAAATGTAACATATGTATATAAATATGTTACAAATCAATGGGCCAGATGTACGTCATCTCGATTTACCTACTCATAAATACAGAGGGCCCGATATAGGTAATCCCAGATTATCACTTCTTAAATACCGATTCATACCGATTCAGTATTTAATAACTGGCAATGGGAATGTAGGTATTTTTACCGAATTAATTACAGATTCGGTAAAATTCAATAATTACCGATTCGATAATTACCGAATCTGTATTTGCCATTGATTCCTATGGACCTTGAAGACCATAGGAATAAATGGCAAATATGGATTCAGTAATTACCGAATCAGTAAATACCGAATTCTGCCAGGGGGAACAGGGTGTCACTTTGACACCCTGTAGCACCCCTGTTTTTTGCTTGTGTGCAATGTGACACACGTACATGCCCTTAGGGCATGTATGTGTGCCCCATGGCACAGGTGTACATGCACAGATGTGCATGTACACAAGAATTCCTTATTTACCGCCCAATGGTATTGGGTGGTAAATAATGAATTCTTAGACGCCTCTAGCACTGTCAACAGTGCTACCTACATTATAATTTACAGATTTGGTATTTTTACCGAAGCTATATTTACCAATTCGGTAATTTTATCGATTCGGTAAATACAGAATCGGTAAAAATACCAAATCTGTAAATAAATGCCTCCTACATAGGAAAAGGCATTCAGCCATTACCGACCGGTAAATGCCTACCTACATTGGGCCCTAAATCATACAACTTCAATATTTAAGAGTAGGTAAATGGGATATATGTAATTTCTCTTTTGAAATGATTGAATCTGTATAATTCAGTCATTTACCGAATCAGTATTTACCGATTCGGTAATTGCCATTGATTCCTATAGGTCTTGAGACCAATAGGAATCAATGGCAATTACCGAATGAGTAAATACCGATTCGGTAAAATAACCGAATTGTCAAGGAGGACAGGTTGTCACTTTGACAGCCTGTTGCACTCCTGATTCTGACTTGTGTGCCATGTCACACACATATATGGTCTTACGGCATGTATGTGTGCCACATGGCACAAATGTACATGCACAGATGTGCATGTACACAGGAATTCATTATTTACCCCCAAAAGTTTTATTGTTATATCTACATATTCATTGTACAATATAAAAGTACACATTGTCTGGGATAATAAAGAACATGTTTATTTTAAACTTTTAAACAACATATATAACTTTATTTAAGCAAATTTTAAACAACATATATAACTTTATTTAAGCAATTACAAATCTCGCAAGGGTGCGTACCAAACAGTTCTTTTTACAACTACCTCTACTGGTTAAAAAAATAACTACATTTCTATGTTTGTATGTAAAAGTTTGTCATACTGAATGTCAAAGTGCAAAACTATAAGGATGTGGTACAGCATAAAGCTATAAGGTGTTTACCTATAGTATATAGTAACAATGAGAGAGTGAGGAATAGACCGTGGTACTTGTCCGTTTCCCCAGATATATATAACAGAACAACGAGGACAAGACCTAGGGCAGGTACTTTTCCAGAAGATTTCACTTGGGAATCACCAGTATGTTTGTAAACCCCTCACCCATCTGTCTAGTAGATGGCATGCTTCATCATCGGGGCCCAGTTGGATCACCGAGTGCGATCCAGCTGTGCTGCAACGCCTGTCTACAGCAGAGTGCTTTTTTTTGTGTGCAAGTGAACAGTGCTATGTGAGGTGAGTTTTATAAGTTAAAAAATGCCTATGGGAAATACCCTTTTGAAAGTTTTAATGGAAGGGTCCCATGGCATGGGTAAAAAGGAATTTTTTGGATATATCTGAGGATGTAATGTCCTTCTATATCCAGAAAAGTGTAGGTCGACTAGTTTCAGCCTTCGTCGTCAGTCGGGAGGCTTTCTTCAGGACCAAAAAAGGTGTGGGGTCAAAAGAGGAAGGTACGACCCCAGCAGTGTGTCTATATATCAACGCACACCCTAAAGTGCGTTGTGTGTGTAGTGGGTCAGTATACTTACAGATCCCATTCGTAAAGTATTATCTTTACGTCTCGTAGCTACATGGATCCTGCCCCAGATATGGAAAGTCAAGGGACCGTTTGTCGCCTTGAACTGAAGCCCCAAACCTAGGACTGGGTGCAGGAACCGGCAAAGCGGCGCTGCATGGCAACTTAAGCTTACGTAAGCACTCCGTAAACGCTCTGTAAGCGCTCCGTAAGCGCTCCGTAAGCTTAATTCCAACCATGTGACCTTAAAACAAAAGATTTAATTGGTTTATAATACTTCCTACTCCAATTGTTAAAAGATTCCTCCCATGTTCATCATTCTTCTTTGGCTTTCAAAGAAGCAACACCTTTTTTCTACAGCTCCTAGCTACAGAAAAATTCTTCAAAATGGCTGAACATCCAGAGTCTGACCATTCTTCTAATGAAGACTTTGTTGAAGAGGATCCTCACCCAAATAAGAAGAAGGAGTCCAGAACATCAGAAGAAAGTAAATGCACCACTGGTCATCTGCAAGATCTGTGACACAGTGTTATCTAGAGGAAATCCTAATAAGAAATATTCATTCAGAACCCACAGCATGGAACGCCATGTAAAAAATATACACCCCAACAATTGGAGTAGAGCTGTGGTGCAAAGATCTCAGGAGCAGGACTCTTCTCCTAGTACATCTACAGCAAGAACCGGAATACCACCAAAGCCATCTTCAATGGTGGCGAACATTCAGCCAGAACAGAAAAATTTAATGATGCAATGCATACATTGCAATAAATTAGTAGCCTTCGGACAACAGTCCATTGTAATTTTGCAGAAGAACAGGAACCACAGATGCAACAATTGTTTTGTGTAAAAAGTGTATTCTTCTACTTCATCTTCAGAAGAGTTTGTTCCTGAAACCCCTAGAACACAGAGAGAGTCCATAGTACAGAAATTAAAAAAAATTTAGAAAGAGAGAAAAAGGTAAATACGCCTTTTGTCACATGTAAAATCCGTCACACAGTACTTTCAAGAGGGAATCCACAGAAACAATACTGCCTTGGAACTTAGAGCATGGAATGCCATGTCCGGAATATACACCCAAACAATTGGAGTAAAGCTGTAATAAAAAGATCATCAGAGGAGCAGGGCTCTGCTCCCAGCACTTCTTCTAAAGCAACAGCACCACCAATGCAAGCATCAATGGTTGCAAATACCGAACCTGAACTTAAGAATGTCATGATGCAATGCATTCGTTGCCAGAAACTAATAACCTTTGCACAAGAGTCCATTCAAGTTATCCTGCAAAAAAACAGAAAGCACAGGTGCATTACCAGGAGCATTTTTTCTTTTCTCTGAAGATTGTCTTCTGGATAAATCTTCTAATTCAGTCCTCTTGATTGAATAAGTTTGCTTATAAACTCTTTGTTTGTGGTTCTTGGTAGGCATAATCTATTATGACTTTGCAGATATTTACAATCTGTTGAAAAGAAAAATATGACATATTATAGACCACTACTAACATAGCACATAGCAATTACATTAACTAAACAATATAAACACTAGTTCACATCTCTCTTTGTGTGTCTCATATCACTCTCAGCCTGCACCCTCTCCTTCTTTGTATGCCTCATCTCACTCTCTCCTTCCACCATCTCTCTGTTTGTATGTGTGTGTCATCATCTCAATCTCTTCCTACACCATCTTTCTGTTTGTGTGTGTGTCTCATCTTACTCTCTGTGTCTAAAACAATTTACCATTCTAAATGTTTTTTGGTTGAAATGTCTGGCTTTAATTTTTTTGACAACGAACACACTGAGTGTGTATGTGAATTAAGGAATTATATTTTCAACTTTTTCCATAATATTAGCTGTGTGTGCACACAATTTGAATCTTTTAGCTTACAGGGTACACTTCTTTTTAAAGTTTTTCTCATGCTTGGATTCAATGCTGGTGCAGAGATAGTGCTAATAGTCTAATTTGGCTTGTAAATATGCTCCTTTTTTACAAGCGCCTTGTGCAACCTTTAACATGGGTGCAAGCAGGGAATATACGGAGAGGGATAGGAATAGCAGATAGAAAACAATATGAAATGGTGTGGGAGTTGCATAAAGAATTTCACTAATGGCATCAATTGAGATGGAATATAAGATAAAAAGGGACATATTTACAAGCCCCTTGCACAATGTTTAACATGGAGTTTAAGTGAGTTTCTGTGTGAATTAAGGAATTACATTTCACCTTTTTCCATAATGTTAACTGTATTTTTTGACAGTTTGCATCTCTTAGCTAATATGGTATTATTTTAATTTGGATTGTGTCTTATTTTATGTATATGCCAATGAAACCATTACACTATCTGTATACCAGCATTAATGTTAAACATTGCGCAAGGGGCTTGTAAATAGGCCTTTCTTTCTTGTAAATTCTATCTCAATTAATGCCATTAGTAAAATCATTTACACATCTCTCACACCATTTCATATTCTTGTCTGTTTGCCAATTTTATTACTCTGCATGCATTTTCTGCTTCCACCCATGTCAAACATTGCGCAAGGGGTTTGTAAATATGCCTCTCTTTTTTGTATATTCTATCTCAATGTATGCCATTAGTAAAATCTTTTACGCATCTCTCAAGGCATTTCATATTCTTGTATGTGTGCCAATTTTATTACTCTGCATGCATTTACTGCTTGTACCCATGTTAAACCTTGCACAAGGGGCTTGTAAAAATGCCTCTCTTTTTTGTATATTCTATCTCAAGTTATGCCATTAGTAAAATCCTTTACGCATCTCTCAAGGCATTTCATATTCTTGTCTGTGTGCCAATTTTATCACTCTGCATGCATTTACTGCTTGTACACATGTTAAACATTGCACAAGGGGCTTTTAAATATGCCTTTTGTAGAAAAAGGGTAGGGCTGATGACCTTTTTCAGAGTTGCCCAGCGTTATCTGCCTCTATACCACTCTAGTTATCAAACAAAGAGGCAGGCGCTGGAGACTTGAAGGTAGGAAACAGAAGTTTTTATTCCGATGGAGCAGAACACATCAGATCAGACAACAAGGTATCGTCTCGAGGTGCTCTAGCAGCCTTTCTGAGGCCTGGCCTCTTATACACTGGTTTATGGCATGTGACCACCCTTTATTACAATCAAGACATTGTGAAGTAAGGAAAAAGACATCCCCGTAATCCTCGTGTCAATCCCACCCCCACATGCATCCACAATAGAGGTCCTCAACCTGCTGATAAGAGGAGGGGACTATCACGCAGCTGAGTGTTCCGCCGATTCTTAGGATGTGTGCGCCTGATCGTATCCCAGGGGGTGGGGAGGCCAGGATCAATAGTGGGCCCTTTGAAGAGGAGCGACTCCATACAATAGGGGGCAGTAAACTGTATCTCCCGGCTTAGGCGATGGCCTCGGACCTGTGTGGACAATCGGACTCGGTGGAAGGGGTCATCAAAGGAGAGGTATTCATGCCGCGTGGACAATCAAGCGCAGAGGGAGAGTTTACCAACAGAGGGGTATTCATGAAAGGAAAGGAGGTGTTGGTCAGACGCGAGCGTGACTCCCAAGGACAGGGTCATGCGGACTTGTGCATGTGAGGGAGGGGGGCAGCCAGGGTGCGCGGAGGACGCTCGCAGGGTCAGGGGAGCGCGCTGGTGATCGATCGTGAACGGGGAGACCATGGTACCCAAAATGGCTGTCGTGCAGGTTATACATGGGTGACAAGCTGGCGCAGATGATGTTCAGTTCGTAAACTTAAATTCCACAGTCCTCCCTTTTAACATGTCTCGCCAACTTGTCAATTCAGATTTATCCCCATAATGCCTCGTATTTCTACCTCATAGAGGGGGCTCATGCGTTCATTTCCGAAGTCCAAAGTCTTTGGGCACACACAGTTAGAGACAAGTGCGCACAAGGATGGCAGGCATTGAACACCTAAACAACACCCACATAGTATCACAACAGGTATCAATACAAAGGAAAGCAACCTCCAACCCCAGTCCTTCAAGGTGCCCCAGAACCAGCTCCCAAGCGACCATCCCTCTTGTTCTTGGTGAACCTCCGAGGAAAGTCTGTGGAGGTGTTCAATTGCTTTGTAGACTGAGGGCGAGTTATCTGGCACGTAGGTGCAACAGCTAGATCCGATGATGCGGCATGCTCCTCCTCGATCGGCTAGAACCACATCTAGAACAAGGCGGTTTTAAAGGGCCACAAGGCAGACAGCCTGAAGCTCAGCCGTGTTGTTAGCGAGGATGCCAGCCGTGATGTTGATCGTTGTTTCCACTGCCTGGGTCAGGTGTCGGATAGCGCGACTGTTCGCCATTGGGCCCCACAGGGGAACAAGTCCCTTTGCTGCATCCAGGAACTGTGCTCCAGTGGAGTCGGCCTGTTCAATGTCACTTGCGTGCCTTTGCCAGTGATGGTTAGCAGGGGCTACATATGTGGGAGGGAGAACGAAGGCGATGTAGCAGGTGCCCTTCCAACCTTTCGGGAGCCAGGTGTAAGCTTTGGTGCCACAAACAAAGTACATATTTGGAGAAGCAACAAAGGAAGGAGGATCAACTGAGTCCAATGTTCTGGTGATGCGGCAAGAACTGTGACCCACCAGCTGCGTTCCCTGGCCTTCGAGACACACAAGTCCTGTGATATTGATAACAGACAGAGCCACAGTCAGGGTGGCGGCAGTTTGTTTATGCAGGTGAGAGAAGGTGGGTCTAGCCGGATTGTGGAGCACTTGCACTTCAACACGTTCTTTGGCTGGGATGTTCTTGAGGAAGGTGGCACCCGAGGGTACAGGACACAAGGGAGCAGAGGTCCTTCCGGTTTTGTTCAGCCAGAACCCATAGTAGAAGTGTGATACTGTTTGGCCGGAAGTGGCGTTGTCCTTGTGGCTCTCTTGCATGAGGATCAGCCAGGCGAGGCAGGAGCCGTGAACTGAGAAAGGAGAAGGAATGAAAGGGATTGAGTGTCCAGTGGCGTGCGGGAGCAACCCGCAGATACAGCAGTTCGTGGCATTTGCAGCAAGGTTGTGTTGGTGCAACAGTTGCACGAAGGAATTGTTCCAGAACTCCCTGCGCCTTTCTCGGAGCTGAGGTGACAGGGAGATTAGGTGATGCTCTCTCGTAGGGGTTGGCTGAGCAGTGGGCAGCAATACTTGACGAGCAGGTGTGTTTTCCTCCAGGATCCAGAAGGAGGTCATGAGGAGGAGACAAAAGAGAAAGACAACGAAGAAGGCGATTGTCTTTGATTTGTGCAGATTGTCAGTCTTTGGGTTCCTGTAGCGGGTATTTCCTGTTGCTTCCATCATCTTCTTATCTGGCGCTTCCATCATCTTCAAGGTGCTCGGTAGCGGGCAGAACCACAGACTTCGTTTAGCTTCTCTCCCAGCAACCCTTGGTTGTGTTTAGGTCACCGTTCTGAGATTTAACTTAGTCCGTGGCCTACTTAGCCGAAGCTCCTTCCTTTCGACACAGGAAATACCCTTCTCTGGATGGCACAGTGGGATCAGGGAATTTTGCAAGTTCAAGTGCCTCGGTGTCGGGATAACAGTTCAATGCTGGCCGGTCTTTGTTCAGGAGCTCTTCTTGGGTGTTGACGTTTTCTGTCGTGGCCAGGGTCGAGGAGACCTTCCTGCAGTGGTGTGCGTGCAGCCAGTGCCGCTTCCCCTCCACTCGAAGCGCCGTCCGGGTGGTGATCAGCACTTGCCAGGGGCCCGTCCACCGGGGTTCCAGACTTTTGGCCCGTTGAAAGTTTCGGACTATCACAAAGTCCCCCGGTTGGATGTCGTGGCCTGGGCCCCTGGAAGCATCGGGGATGGCCTGCTGCACCTGTTAATGAATTACAGACAACGCTTTAGTCAACTTGCACAAATAGTCAGACAGTAGGACGTCCGGGACGTCATGAATGGAGGTCGGCTTGGGGGCAGTCCAGAGGTTCATCAGTCGCCCGAATACAACCTCGTAGGGGGTCAAATGGTGTTTGGTGGGAGTGGAGCGCATCGACAGCAAAGCCAGTGGGAGGGTATCTGGCCACTTAAGTCCGGTGGTGGCCACTATTTTTGACAATTTCAACTTCAATGTGGCATTATGTCGCTCCACCAGACCGGCGGATTGGGGGTGGAAGACCGCATGAAACCTTTGCTTCACCCCCAACCCTTTTAAGATTAGTTGGATAACCTCAGCTATGAAGTGGGGGCCATTGTCGCTCCATAAAATTCGACAAAGCCCATAGCGAGGGAAGAACTCTTTCAGTAGTACTTTGGCAGTAGTCATGGCAGTGTTGTCACGGGTTGGATAGGCCTCTACCCATTTGCTGAAGGCACATACAATGACTAGTACATACTTCAAGCCTTGGCATCTCTCTAGCTGGATGTAATCCATCTGTAGGACCTCAAAGGGGTGATCGGGGATCCCAAACCCTCCCTGGGGCACCACAGTTCCTTTCCCGGGGTTATGTTGTAAACAGATAAGGCACTGCTGGACCAGGCGTTTGGCTGAGTCGGGGATTTTGTCGTTGTACCAGACTTTGGAAATGAGTTCGATCATGGGTGCAGATCCTATGTGTGCGGGGGAATGTACCATAGTCAGTATCGGGATCAGGTATGAGTCAGGCAGCAGCCATCTCTTTGCATCTTTTGTCCGCCAGCAGCCCTCATCGTCCTTCAAACCCACCCTTGCCCACTCGGTCAGTTCGTGAGGGGTGCTGGCCGACTGGATGTCCCTAATCATTTCCCTTGCGTTGGTCCATTTCTCTGCTTGTGATCTGGTCACATATATGCGTGTCACCGTCATATTCTCAGCTGTGGTTCGTGCAGTGATGTCGGCCAGTGCGTTCCCTTGTCCGACTAAGTCTGTCACCTGCTTGTGTGCCTGGCATTTGATCACTGCTAATCATTTGGGGAGGAGAACTGCTTCAATCAAAGCAGAGACCAGATCTCCGTGAAGGATGGGGGTGCCGTGGGACGTCAGGAATCCCCTTTCCCTCCACAGGAGCCCAAAATGGTGAACCACCCGAAGGCATACTGGCTGTCTGTATATACGTTTGCGGTGGTTCCTGTGGCTATGATGCATGCTCGTGTGAGGGCTATCAGCTCCGCTGCCTGTGCAGATCGTTGTGTGATGCGGGCTGTCTCAACTACTGTCCGGGCTGTCGTGACTGCATAGGCAGCTGAAGTGGTGCCATCTGGGAGTTTGATGCATGAGCCGTCTACCCATAGCTCTCCATCAGGGTCTGTAAAAGCAGTGTCTCGGAGGTCAATTCTACTCCTAGTTTGTTCGTCCGTGAGGGTTACACAGTCGTGTATGGGAGGCACGTCGGGGTCATTTTCAGGCAGGGGCAACAGTGTGGCAGGATTCAAGGTCGTGCATCTCTTTAGTGTGATGTGGGGTGCAAGTAGCGTCAATTCGTACCCCGTCAGTCGTGCGCTAGTCAGGTGTTGAGTCTTGGTTTGGTTCAAAAGGGTGTCGACCACATGGGGTATTAACACAGTGAGGGAGTTCGAAAGTACGATTCCCTCGCTCTGACGGATAGAGACAGCAGCGGCAGCTACTGCTCGAAGGCAGGCAGGCAAAGCTCTGGCTACAGGGTCAAGAGTGGCAGAGAAGTAGGCACAAGGGCGCTGCTTAGGACCGATAGACTGTGTTAGAACGGATAATGTGCACCCCTCCCTTTCGTGGATGAAAAGGGAAAAGGGCTTGGAGTAATCCGGTGTTCCCAGGACAGGGGCCGAGCAAAGGGCATCCCGTAGCTCCTTAAAGGATGCTTGACACTCAGGGGTCCAAGGAAGCGGGAAGGGGGCATCTTTGGTCAACAAGGAAAGTAGGGGTTTTACAATGAGGCTGAAATTTGGTAACCATTGTCTGCAAAAAGAGGTAAGGCCAACCAAAGAGCGGACTTGCTTTTGTGTTTTTGGGATGGGGGTATTTAGGATGGTCTGGATTCGGTCGGGCGTAAGTTTCCTTCCTTCTTTGGACAGGAGATGGCCTAGGTATGTCACTTGTGGCTGGCAGAACTGTAGTTTCTTGTTGGAGACTTTGTGGCCATTTTCTGCGAGAAAGTGTAGGAGTTGGATAGTGGCTGTGATTGCAAGTGGGGTGGTGTCAGCCGCCAAAAGGATATCATCGACATATTGGATCAACACCACTCCTTCTGGTAGCTGGACGGCGTCCAGCTGTCTTTTGAGGGCCTGGCTGTAAATGCTGGGACTTTCAGTGTACCCCTGGGGAGCTCTACAAAATCGGTACGAGCAGGATGTTAGGGTGAAGCCGAAGAGATAACGGCTGTCTGGGTGGATGGGGATAGAGAAAAACGCATTCTTGAGGTCAATAACAGTGAAGGTGGTGGCAGTGGACGGAATGAGGGTCAAAATGGTGGTGATGTCTGAGACTACGGGGTATTGGGGTACAACCACTTTGTTAATCTCTCGCAGGTCGATGATGAAGCGGTACGCTTTCTCATCTCCCTCGCCTTGCTTTTTAACAATGGGTAGGATAGGGCTGTTGCAGACATTGCTAACCACTTCTTCGACCACTCCTGCATCTACCAGAGACTGAATGATTGCTACCAGTGCCTTCTCGCCCTCAGGCGATATCCGATACTGTGGGAGTTTCGGGAGCATAGCGTCCTGTCTTATAGTTATATGAATGGGGTCAATCATCATTCGTCCCATATCAGAGTCATTCTTGGCCCATAGGTACGGGGGCAGGGTGTCGAGCAAGGACAGATCAGCGTCAGTTATGGAGCACATGTGTCGTGCAGGGCAGGATTTGGGCATGCCTGGGTTGTCGTACAGGATGACTCGGACTCCATCTGGGGAACACCTGATGGTAGCTCGAAAATGCTTCAGTAAGTCAATGCCCATAATGGCGTCAGGGGAGTTGGAGGAGAGCAGAAATGTTGTGTCAGTGGTGTTGCTTTCTAGGTCAAAGGCGATAGGCACGGACAGGGGGTTAGTGGAGGGCGTCCCATCGAAACCTATCGATGTAATGTGTGAGCCAGACAAGGGTGCCCTTGGAATCAGTCGTTTCGATAACACACTACGTGTCGCCCCAGTGTCTACCAAAAATGGAGACTCTGTACCCAGGACCTTAGCAGTGACGTAAGGACCTTGCTGGTCAACACAGAGCTCGACTGGATCCCTCCCTTGCCCCTGGCAGTCCTATGCAAAATCGGGGGCATTCTCACCGTCGGATAGTTGATACTGGTTCTGTCAGGGACGGTCAAATGTGTTCAATCTCCCTGATCTGTCATTGTTGGTGTCGTTTGTGTGCCCTCGTCCTTGTCCCCTATTTCTTGGCCCACCCGCTACGTCCTTGGGGTCCCTATTTCTGTTCATCTCTAACAGAACCGGACACTGGGATTTCCAATGGCCGAATTCTTTGCAGAAGGCGCATTGGTCCTCGCTAATGTCTCTACGTCCAATGTGGGGTGTTGGGGTGTGGTCTTTGGGAGGTTGATTTCTAGGGGTAGTCGATTGGTAGTTCCCCCTGTGGGGTTCTCGTCCGACCACTATACCTTGTATCTGAGCTATCATCACCCTTTCTTTCAAATCTTTCTTCTATTTCTCGGATGCCCTATCACTCTCATTTTTCTGGTGCTCGTAATACTGAGCCATCTGAAGGATAGCTGCGGGTTTGGAGGCCCCCCAACTACTCTCACTCGTCTGCAGCTTTTGGGAGACCTCTTGTGATAGGCCCTTTACATAATTTTGTACAAACAGGTGTTGTCCGGTTGCGGTGGTCATGTCTTGGCCACTGTAGTCGGAGAACACTGTCTCGAATCGGGAGAAGTATTCCAATACGTCTTCCTGGGGTTTCTGATGACAGGCCGTGACTATCGACCAGTCTACCTTTTTCTCTGGGATCAGTGTCTTTAACTTCTGAACTAATTTGTCTGGGAGTTCTAATATGTCTTTTACTGGTTTCTTTCCGGGCTCTCGCTGTCTATCTAGATCACTGAGTTGCTTCCAGGTATGTCCGAACAGATCCGTGTGGTCAGCCTTCCGGATTTGCTTCCACACGTCAGCTGGCAGGCATAACCCGAAAAATAAGTCAATGTCCGCTAAAGTCATTATCGTCGAACCCAAGTCTGTGCCTAATTCGGTATAGAATGCTGTCGGGTTCTTTCTTAAATCGGGCAGAGTTTGCCTAAAAGTTAAGATATCTTGTCGGTCCCATGGTTGGTAAACCCAATTGTACACAACCCTCCCCTTTGCATCTTCATGGTTAATATCGTCGTTTGTTCCCTGACCACGTGGCGGGACCCAGTAAGGGGCCGCCTCTCTGATGGGCATCATAGAGTTGGCTACTTCTACTGAGGACTCGGTTGTTTCAGGGACTGTAAGCTTGACTTCTGGTTTCTGCTCCGTGAGGTGGCGGAAGACTTCAAGCATTTGCATGAAGAGGTCCGTCGCATCACGTTCCGTCCCATCTCCAACATCAATCTTTCTATACAGCGTTGTCAGTTTAGCGGGGCCCTTACTCTGATACCTATCCTCATATGCGTTCAGGGTGTGGTAGCTGAATCGTAAAATGAAATGCCGTCTGTGGCTGTCGGCATGTGAATTATACATGTTTATTATGTATTCTTCGCTTTCCTTCCGCTCGACTAGTGTCTTTGCTATTTTGTCAATCCCATCCCGTTCATCTTTACTCAGTCTGTTTGATCTGACCGGTGGTTGCTCGCTAGCCTCGGGGTCACCTGGTGTTGTTGCTAATGTGCCTGGTGCGGAGGCCGTGAGGGCTGGTGCACTAGCGCTAAGGTCATTCTCGTTCGTACCCAGGGCTTGTAGGTGTTGTTGGCAGGGGGCGTATGGAGGGGGCATGTAGATGATTGGGGGACCTAGCAGTAACTCATCGTTCGCCCGTTGTTTGGAGGGCAATTCAGGGTAGAGCGTAGAGGGGGTCCTAACAGGACATTGACCTGTCAGCCCTGATTCTTGTTTTTGTGTAGCTTCTTTTCTTTCTTTTATTTCTTCTTCTAGTTGTTTAGCGGCTAGGTGGGCTGCCTTTCGTAATTCTTTCCCTATTTTTGCTTCTTCTCTTTTTCTTCATTGTTCCGTTTCTTTGCGCCACATGCCGATACTATCGAGCATAGTGGGCGTAGTCTTATTTTTCTGGAGTGCTATTTCTAATGTTTTTATTTTATGATCATCAAAGGAACCTATCAGTGGCCACTGACTTTCAGGGTTCTTCTTTGTGTATTTATGCCATAACTTAGTATAAGCTATAGCGACTAGTCCATGCTTAGTGAACATGTCCTTATTAGGGGTGCCCTCCAGCGGAGCTGGATGGTTCATCTCTAATAAGCGGTCCGGGCTAAACAGGCTACCAATCAGTGGGGAGAAGATAGGCATGACGGGTTACAACGGGGACAAAGGTCTGCACTACCTATCTTATCACGGCGTGCAAAGACTAGATAGAATATTTCTATTCTCCGTTGTTTGCAGGCGGTGAATACCTCAAAAAACCCAATACCGAACACTTAATGTACGGTCAATCAAACAATCAGTGGGGAGAATAAGTAGGTACGACTGGTTAAAAGTTTGCGTTACCTACTTTTTCTCTACCTGCAAAGAGAGACCTTGTTCTTCCCTGTTTGCAGACAGAGAATCTCCAGACAACAATCCACGAACAACAGTTCGGGAAAACAGTGGGGGAGGAAGATAGGCACGACGGGTTACAAAGGGGACAAAAGTCTGCGTTACCTATCCTTCACTGCTTGCAAAGAGAGAGCCTGTTGTTTCTCCGTTTGCAGACGGTGAATCTCCAGAAGAATCAACAAAGCGTAATACTAGTATTATCCAAATCAAACAATCATTTCGTAATTTTGTCGCGTTTACACGACCTTACCCGGACCGCATGGACAGTTTCCTGTCTTCTGAATCCAGCGCCCGATCGTCCTCTATTCTTCGTGATGTTCGCGGCACTCCTGATGGTTCCCAGTCAGGACCGTAGATCACTCGAGAGAGGTCTGTTCAGAACCAGTGAAGTTCGGATGATCGGCCGTCAGACGAGGGTCTATCGGACAGGAGCTCTCCCGATCATTGCAGTCGTTCACTCTGTCGTCGGGACCTCTCCCACTGGATCCACGTGTCGCTGATGGGCCCCACGTGGGCGCCAATTGTAGAAAAAGGTTAGGGCTGATGACCTTTTTCAGAGTTGCCCGGCGTTATCCGCCTCTATACCACTCTAGTTATCAAACAAAGAGGCAGGCGCTGGAGACTTGAAGGCAGGAAACAGAAGTTTTTATTCCGACGGAGCAGAACACATCAGATCAGACAACAATGAATGAATGAATGAATGAAAGGCGATTTATACAAGCGCTACTTTGCCCAAAGGCGTCAAGGCGCAAAAGATGGAATAAAAAAGCCAGGTACTGAAATGAAAAGGAGGTGAGAAAAAGCCTAAGAGTAGGCTTCAGAAAAGAGCAGGGTTTTGAGGCCCTTTCTGAAGAGCAGCAGGGAATCCTGGCCCCTGAGTTCCAGGGGGAGCTCGTTCCAAAGTCTGGGAGCTAGTGAGGAGAATGCCTTACCACCCCATCTCACCTTGGCAACTCGGGGAATAGACAACAGATACTGACCGGAGGAGCTTAGTGCCCTGCCTGGGATATAGGACGACACTAAGGTCCTGATGCCCTCAGCGCCGGCACCGTGAAGAGCATTGTGGGTGATGGTCAGAATTTTAAATTTTATTCTGGCATACACCGGGAGCCAGTGAAGGTTTCTCCTGATCCTGGTCCCGGAGGAACGTCTGGGGGCATTGACAACGAATCTTGCTACCGCGTTCTGGATGACCTGCAGGCGATGGAGTAGTTTAGCGCTCATGCCAAGGTATCGTCTCGAGGTGCTCTAGCAGCCTCTCTGAGGCCTGGCCTCTTATACACTGGTTTATGGCATGTGACCACCCTTTATTACAATCAAGACATTGTGAAGTAAGGAAAAAGACATCCCCGTAATCCTCGTGTCAATCCCACCCCCACATGCATTCACAATAGAGGTCCTCAACCTGCTGATAAGAGGAGGGGACTATCACGCAGCTGAGTGTTCCGCCGATTCTTAGGATGTGTGCGCCTGATCGTATCCCAGGGGGTGGGGAGGCCAGGATCAATAGTGGGCCCTTTGAAGAGGAGCGACTCCATACAATAGGGGGCAGTAAACTGTATCTCCCGGCTTAGGCGAAGGCCTCGGACCTATGTAGACAATCGGACTCGGTGGAAGGGGTCATCAAAGGAGAGGTATTCATGCCGCGTGGACAATCAAGCGCAGAGGGAGAGTTTACCAACAGAGGGGTATTCATGAAAGGAAAGGCGGTGTTGGTCAGACGCGAGCGTGACTCCCAAGGACAGGGTCATGCGGACTTGTGCATGTGAGGGAGGGGGGCAGCCAGGGTGCGCGGAGGACTTCGCAGGGTCAGGGGAGCGCGCTGGTGATCGATCGTGAACGGGGAGACCATGGTACCCAAAATGGCTGTCGTGCAGGTTATAGGTGGGTGACAAGCTGGCGCAGATGATGTTCAGTTCGTAAACTTAAATTCCACACTTTCTTTTTTGTATATTCTTTCTCAACTTATGCCATTAGTAAAATCCTTTACGCATCTCTCACACCATTTCATATTCTTGTCTGTGTGCCTATTTTAACTCTCTGCATGCATATACTGCTTGTACCCATGTTAAACATTTTGCAAGTGGCTTGTAAATATGCCTTTCTCTTTTGTATATTCTATCTCAATGTATGCTATTAGTAAAATCCTTTACGCATCTCTCACACCATTTCATATTCTTGTCTATGTGCCAATTTTAACACTCTGCATGCATTTACTGCTTGTACCCATATTAAACATTGCGCAAGGGGCTTGTAAATATGCCTTTCTTTTTTGTATATTCTATCTAAATGTATGCCATTAGTAAAATCCTTTACGCATCTCTCACACCATTTCATATTCTTCTATGTGTGCCAAATTTATTACTCTGCATGCATTTACTGCCTGTACCCATGTTAGAGGAACGAGGGGAGCTTGGCCCTTAGAGGACAAGTGAGGAGGCTGGGCCTAAATATATACGCAATCAAACAAGAGTGCCTCCCACTATTCAATCACAGCCAAATTCAAGGCAAGTTGAAGACGCTATTTGTCGTTTTCAACAAGGTACTTTTATTTATACCAGTTACTTTTTTAGTTATACTATGTTTGTCAAACACAACATATGATAAGCAGACAAGACCTGTACATATCATGAATTTTAAACAAAGTTAAGTTTTTAAACACAACACAATGTCGAAATTAAATGTAGTCCTGAATGTGGTCACAATTATGCAAAAATCAATGTGAAACAGACAGAAACATTACATATATAACAAATACATGGTGCAGCACATTTTTACATGGGTTCAAGATTTGATTGAAGCAAAGAAGAGTGGAAATGAAAAGAAAGAAGAATTAGGAAAAGGAGCGCGAAAGTGAATTCGAGATTCTTTTTGTCGCCAGCAATAGCTCGAAAATAAATTGTCCTTTTCTAATTAGCCGACGCGTTTTGAATCCAGGGGTTAACTATCAGGATTCTCATCAGGGCATAGTTAATCTGTCTGTGGAATTACAAAAGGAAAAAGTTTTTGAGTATCATGAATTAGCGAAGAGGCAAGACTCCTTATGATGTGACAATCAGCTAAAAACCTACCGCTTTCTAGAGAAGCTAATTCAGCGGGAAGATTTGTCAGTGCAGGCTGGAGGGTGGGTCCAAAAATGGAGCGCCTAAAATCAAAGTGAGTGGACATTAGCACAAACTGACCATCTGAGTGCTGGAGGGTAAAAAATAAATTAAGAATGAACATACCGTCAATGATTTCAAGGTTGATGGTGACGGCTGTCTATTGCGGAAAGAAGGGCTCTGCGGCGTGCTCGCGATTACAGGGAGGCCAGTGGCGCTGTGTGCGAGAACATAATTGTCGGTATATGGAGCTGCGGTCTGGGTGTTGACACATTTTTGTACCGACATATGAAAATCGTACCTTTAAATATTTGTAAGGAGTGGTCCGAGAGGGTCCTATTTTCTGGAAGAACTTCTTTTCGAATCCGGCATGTAAAAGATTTTTAACCGTGCTCCGTCTCCGCTGGGGGAAAGCGGAATATATTATTAGTGTGGTTCTGGCGTCTACCTTTTGCAACGCGTTGGTCAGCGGCGCAGTGCCGCGAGAGCATCACTTACCTCAGTGTAGCTCGATCAAAAGCTCACAGCATTCTGCATGGTTCCCAAGATGGATGCTGTCGTGGTTACCATGGCATTAAGCCTTTGAAAGTTCGCTCGGCCTTGTGGGATTTGTAGTTTGTACTGGTTGGGTGCTAATGTCACAGATTTTAGTGGGTGGTGGCCCTTATTTATGATTAAAAACGAGGTGAAAACTGAGACGCGACCCGAGCGATCATCAGGCAACAAGACACTATTGGATCAGAGTCTAGCGACTTCAGATAAGCTATTAAGGCCCCTCTGTACACTATTAAATTTCAATATTAAGTATGCTTCCATTTTCAAGAGCATTCTGTCTACATCCACGTTGCTCTGTGACGGACGCAATGTATGCAAGACCGTCCATTTGAGGTGATTGGCATCATGATTGGCATTTATAAAATGTTCAACCATGGGGGCAGTCATGATTTTATTTTTGATCCTGGACCGGTGTTGGCAAATGCGTGTGTTAACTTGTTGTGTAGTTTTGCCAATATAGATTTGATCACAGGGACACTGAACCAGGTAAACGGCATTCTTGGTCTTACAGTTAGAAAAATCTGAATGTTTCCATCTGGTAGTCCCATGTTGGAACTCATCGCCCTCGATAGTGTTTGGGCATACGACACAGGTGCCACACTTGTGATGCCCCGTAATCGGTTTGAGGTTCCACTGGCTCAACAGGTCACTTTTCTTTTTTGGTAAGGACACGTCCGCCCTCATGATGTGTTGTCCTACGTTTTGATTCCTCTTGTAGGCAAACAAAGGATTTGGTAATGGGCAATCTAAATTCGCCATTAGGTGCCAGTTGCTCAACACAGTTTTTCTCAATTTGGGAGTGTCTGGTCCGAAAGTGGTGACACAGACCAATCTTTCAAGTGTAGGTTTGGGCCGTACTTGCAGCAGAGTTTCACGGGGGGTGAAACGCGCTCTTGTTAGGGAGTGCTTTAACAATTTTTTGGGGTACCCCCTCTCCTGCATTTCTTGGCAAAACGTCTCAGCGTGGGACGTGAAGTCTCTCAGGTTCGAACAGTTCCTCCTAATGCGCAATAATTGCCCATATGGAAGGTTAGATTTCAGATTCCTGGGATGAGCACTCTTATGGTGCAAGATAGTATTCCTGTCTGTATCCTTTTTGAAAAGGGAAGATTTCAGAACTCCGTTGATGTTCATAATTTCAACGTCAAGGAAGGTCATCCTTTCATTGCTTTGTGCCATCGAAAATTTGATGTCAATATGCCGGTTATTAAGCCAGTCATGGAAAGCTACCAGATCCGTCTGGCTCCCCTGCCACAGGAGCCAGACGTCATCTATGTAGCGAAGCCATTGTAGAATGTGCTGTTTGAAGGGATTATTATTGTCAACAAACATCTGTTCGTACTGCGCCATGTACAGTACGGCCATTTCAGGGGCATAAGGGCACCCCATCGCGGTGCCCTTGACCTGCATGAAAAAGTCCCCATTAAATGAAAAGTAATTCTTCTTTAATGCAATTTCGGCCAATCTTAGAATGAAGGCAGTGGGTACTTGGTGGGGCCTCTCTCTCTGATTCAGATAAATTTCCATCACCTCTAGCACTTCTTCCTGAGGAATCTGCGTGTAGAGGGAGGTGACGTCCATTGTGACTAGGAGTTGGGTCTCAGGGTTGAACTCTGTGTCTTCAACCTTAAGGAGAAAATCGGTCGTATCGCGTAAATACGATTTGACCGTTTTTAAAAAAGGTTTCAAAAAGAAATCCACGTACTGAGAAAGGGGCTCAAGACACTCCCCTGGGGCTTACAGTTTAAAAATGTCCCTGTAATATTCGTGGAAGATGCAGAATATAAAAAAGGCTTCAGCTTTATCAATACGAAGTGCAGCCGGGACCTCATGGTCCACACCATAGAAACTGCACAGAGGTTGTGCTTACAAGAACAAAAAGAAATCGAGGAACTTATTGAGACGATTAAGACCAGTCCGGCTGTGACGGACGCCAAGACACTATTGGAGAAAATCGAAAAAGAAATTAGAACTTTTAGAGATAATACCATCAATGGCAAAACTTTTAAATATGAAAGAGACGTGAAGGCATTCAAAATCGAACAAGTATACCCCTTCTTAAAGGAGTATTACTATACCCAACAAGAATCCCGTAGAGCCCTATCAACCTTCCAAGGCCGCTCAAGGAATAGATTCACAACATTTTCGGAAACCTCTTCCTCTGATTCATCAGGTTCGGACAATCGCAATCCAAACAAAAAACAGGTGGCTTTTTTAGACCAGGGCCAACAGCCAAAGGCCCGGTTCAAACAACCGTGGGAGATGCGAACCAGGAACCGCTCATACAAGTCATAGAGGGTTCCAGTGCTGTAGTTAATTTGTCGAGTAGACCGCTAACACCAGACGAACATTCAGTCCTAGCGTTGGGCCTTAAATTTGTGCCTGGCAGGAAAACTGATTATACAAGACTCAAGCTGGAAGCCATTGAGTTTTGTCGTAAAATCCGTCTCAGGGTCTTCTTTTGGAATCACCCTTCCTCACCCACTACAGAAGTCACTGGGCTACGCAATAAGTCCACCTTTGTCCCCTACCAAAATATTCCCAAAGAGGTTCTCGCATTTGAACAGGTCCTCCTGTCATCGATAGAGAAAGTGGAAAAGGGTAGACATTTTGTTCAACAGAACATAGGCCATAAACAGCGCGCAGCAATCAAAGCCCTAAAAGAAGATAATTCCATTATCATAAAACAGGCCGATAAAGGCGGGGCGGTGGTAGTGTGGGCCCGTGAAAAATACCTAGCAGAAGGCAATAAACAGGTGAACAATGCAACCTGGTACAGACGCCTCCAAGGGGATCCAGTCAAAGACATCCAAAGACTAATTGCAGACACATTACAGAATGGCTTGGACGGTGGCTTTCTGGGCAAAAAAGAGTATGACTACCTACTAAGGAAACACCCGAGAACTCCAGTGCTTTACCTTTTGCCAAAAATCCACAAGAGCCTCCAAGACCCCCCAGGACGCCCAATCGTGTCTGGGTGTGAGTCGTGTCTTGAGCCCCTTTCTCAGTACGTGGATTTCTTTTTGAAACCTTTTTTAAAAACGGTCAAATCGTATTTACGCGATATGACCGATTTTCTCCATAAGGTTGAAGACACAGAGTTCAACCCTGAGACCCAACTCCTAGTCACAATGGACGTCACCTCCCTCTACACGCAGATTCCGCAGGAAGAAGCGCTAGAGGTGATGGAAATTTATCTGAATTAGAGAGAGAGGCCCCACCAAGTACCCACTGCCTTCATTCTAAGATTGGCCGAAATTGCATTAAAGAAGAATTACTTTTCATTTAATGGGGAGTTTTTCATGCAGGTCAAGGGCACCGCGATGGGGTGCCCTTATGCCCCTGAAATGGCTGTACTGTACATGGCGCAGTACGAACAGATGTTTGTTGACAATAATAATCCCTTCAAACAGCACATTCTACAATGGCTTCGCTACATAGATGGCGTCTGGCTCATGTGGCAGGGGAGCCAGACGGATCTGGTAGCTTTCCATGACTGGCTTAATAACCGGCATATTGACATCAAATTTTCGATGGCACAAAGCAATGAAAGGATGACCCTCCTTGACGTTGAAATTATGAACATCAACGGAGTTCTGAAATCTTCCCTTTTCAAAAAGGATACAGACAGGAATACTATCTTGCACCATAAGAGTGCTCATCCCAGGAATCTGAAATCTAACCTTCCATATGGGCAATTATTGCGCATTAGGAGGAACTGTTCGAACCTGAGAGACTTCACGTCCCACGCTGAGACGTTTTGCCAAGAAATGCAGGAAGGGGGTACCCCAAAAAATTGTTAAAGCACTCCCTAACAAGAGCGCGTTTCACCCCCCGTGAAACTCTGCTGCAAGTACGGCCCAAACCTACACTTGAAAGATTGGTCTGTGTCACCACTTTCGGACCAGACACTCACAAATTGAGAAAAACTGTGTTGAGCAACTGGCACCTAATGGCGAATTTAGATTGCCCATTACCAAATCCTTTGTTTGCCTACAAGAGGAATCAAAACGTAGGACAACACATCATGAGGGCGGACGTGTCCTTACCAAAAAAGAAAAGTGACCTGTTGAGCCAGTGGAACCTCAAACCGATTACGGGGCATCACAAGTGTGGCACCTGTGTCGTATGCCCAAACACTATCGAGGGCGATGAGTTCCAACATGGGACTACCAGATGGAAACATTCAGATTTTTCTAACTGTAAGACCAAGAATGCCGTTTACCTGGTTCAGTGTCCCTGTGATCCAATCTATATTGGCAAAACTACACAACAAGTTAACACACGCATTTGCCAACACCGGTCCAGGATCAAAAATAAAATCATGACTGCCCCCATGGTTGAACATTTTATAAATGCCAATCATGATGCCAATCACCTCAAATGGACGGTCTTGCATACATTGCGTCCGTCACAGAGCAACGTGGATGTAGACAGAATTCTCTTGAAAATGGAAGCATACTTAATATTGAAATTTAATAGTGTACAGAGGGGCCTTAATAGCTTATCTGAAGTCGCTAGACTCTGATCCAATAGTGTCTTGTTGCCTGATGACCGCTCGGGTCGCGTCTCAGTTTTTACCTCGTTTTTAATCATAAATAAGGGCCACCACCCACTAAAATCTGTGACATTAGCACCCAACCAGTACAAACTACAAATCCCACAAGGCCGAGCGAACTTTCAAAGGCTTAATGCCATGGTAACCACGACAGCATCCATCTTGGGAACCATGCAGAATGCTGTGAGCTTTTGATCGAGCTACACTGAGGTAAGCGATGCTCTCGCGGCACTGCGCCGCTGACCAACGCGTTGCAAAAGGTAGACGCCAGAACCACACTAATAATATATTCCGCTTTCCCCCAGCAGAGACGGAGCACGGTTAAAAATCTTTTACATGCCGGATTCGAAAAGAAGTTCTTCCAGAAAATAGGACCCCCTCGGACCACTCCTTACAAATATTTAAAGGTACGATTTTCATATGTCGGTACAAAAATGTGTCAACACCCAGACCGCAGCTCCATATACCGACAATTATGTTCTCGCACACAGCGCCACTGGCCTCCCTGTAATCGGGAGCACGCCGCAGAGCCCTTCTTTCCGCAATAGACAGCCGTCACCATCAACATTGAAATCATTGACGGTATGTTCAATCTTAATTTATTTTTTACCCTCCAGCACTCAGATGGTCAGTTTGTGCTAATGTCCACTCACTTTGATTTTAGGCGCTCCATTTTTGGACCCACCCTCCAGCCTGCACTGACAAATCTTCCCGCTGAATTAGCTTCTCTAAAAAGCGGTAGGTTTTTAGCTGATTGTCACATCATAAGGAGTCTTGCCTCTTCGCTAATTCATGATACTCAAAAACTTTTTCCTTTTGTAATTCCACAGACAGATTAACTATGCCCTGATGAGAATCCTGATAGTTAACCCCTGGATTCGAAACGCGTCGGCTAATTAGAAAAGGACAATTTATTTTCGAGCTATTGCTGGCGACAAAAAGAATCTCGAATTCACTTTCGCGCTCCTTTTCCTAATTCTTCTTTCTTTTCATTTCCACTCTTCTTTGCTTCAATCAAATCTTGAACCCATGTAAAAATGTGCTGCACCATGTATTTGTTATATATGTAATGTTTCTGTCTGTTTCACATTGATTTTTGCATAATTGTGACCACATTCAGGACCACATTTAATTTCGACATTGTGTTGTGTTTAAAAACTTAACTTTGTTTAAAATTCATGATATGTACAGGTCTTGTCTGCTTATCATATGTTGTGTTTGACAAACATAGTATAACTAAAAAAGTAACTGGTATAAATAAAAGTACCTTGTTGAAAACGACAAATAGCGTCTTCAACTTGCCTTGAATTTGGCTGTGATTGAATAGTGGGAGGCACTCTTGTTTGATTGTGTATGTACCCATGTTAAACATTGCGCAAGGAGCTTGTAAATATGCCTTTCTCTTTTGTATATTCTATCTCAATTTATGCCATTAGTAAAATCCTTTACACATCTCTCACACCATTTCATAGTCTTGTCTGTGTGCCAATTTTATTACTCTGCATGCATTTTCAGCTTGTACTCATGTCAAACATTGTGCAAAGGGCTTGTAAATATGCCTCTCTTTTTTGTATATTCTATCTCAATTTATGCCATTAGTAAAATCCTTTACACATTTCTCAAGGCATTTCATATTCGTGCCTGTGTAACAATTTTATCACTCTGAATGCATTTACTGCTTGTACACATGTTAAACATTGTGCAAGGGGCTTGTAAATATGACTTTCTTTTTTGTATATTCTTTCTCAACTTATCCCAATAGTAAAATCCTTTACGCATCTCTGACACCATTTCATATTCTTGTCTGTGTGCCAATTTTAACACTCTGCATGCATTTACTACTTGTACTCATGTGAAACATTGCGCAAGGGGCTTGTAAATATGCCTTTCTTTTTTGTATATTCTATCTCAATTTATGCCATTAGTAAAATCCTTTACACATCTCCCACACCATTTCATATTCTTGTCTGTGTGCCAATTTTAACACTCTGCATGCATTTACTGCTTGTACCCATGTTAAACATTGCACAAGGGGCTTGTAAATATGCCTTTCTTTTTTGTATATTCTATCTCAATTTATGCCATTAGTAAAATCCTTTACGCATCTCTCAAACAATTTCATATTCTTGTCTGTGTGCCAATTTTAACACTATACATGCATTTACTGCTTGTACCCATGTTAAACATTGCGCAAGGGCCTTGTAAATATGCCTTTCTTTTTTTTATATTCTATCTCAATTTATGCCAGTAGTAAAATTCTTTACGCATCTCTCACACCATTTCATATTCTTGTCTGTGTGCCAATTTTATTACTCTGCATCCATTTTCTGTTTGTACCCAAGTTAAACATTGTGCAAGGGGCTTGTAAATATGCCTCTCTTTATCTTATATTCCATCTCAATTGATGCCATTAGTGAAATCCTTTATGCATCTCCCACACCATTTCATATTGTTTTCTATCTGCTATTCCTATCCCTCTCCATACATTCACTGCTTGCACCCATGTTAAAGGTTGCGCAAGGAACATATTTACAAGTCCAATGAAAACATTACACTATCTCTATACCAGCAATGAATCCTAACATGAAAAACAATTTAAAAAGAAGTCTACCCTATAAACTAAAAGATACAAACTGTAAGCACACACAGCTAACATTATGTAAAAAGATGAACATATAATTCCTTAATTCACATACACACACAGTGTGACCCTTGTGAAAAATATTATAGCCACACATTTCAGCAAAAATCATTTAACATTGTAAATCGATTTAGACACAGAGCACAGCCCATTTCAATATGCACTACATTACATTGCTGCAACCTAACTCATTTCAAAATGTAATTTCTAATATGCACCATTCATTTAACATTATGGAAAAAGGTGAAAATATAATTCCTTAATTCACACAGACACTCACTGTGATCCTTGTCAAAAATCTTTAAGCCATACATTTTATCAAAAAACATTTAGCATAGTAAATCATTTTACACATAGAGCACAACCCATTTAAATGAGCACTACATTACAATTCAGAAACCTGACTCATTTTCAAAATACAACAGTAATGAAGCCCAATATGCTTGTTTTGCTTCCCAATACTGCAAACAGCACTCTCTCTATATTACTCACCTTTAAAATCGCTTTTGAAAATGTAGAACAGTGTAAAACACACACCAGATTTTCCTAAGCAGAATCCCTGAACTGCAACTCAGACACTGGAAACAGAAATGGCAGTTAGTTTCCCACTCATTCTTCTCACTTATTTCTGCTCATAACCAATGAAATGTCTTTCCACACTATTTCAAAACTAAACTAACATTTCAATTGGTTCTACATTTCCACACTTTCAAACTCACATAATATTCACCCATCCCCCTACTGCTCATTCAACCTGTTACCATGGTAACTCCCACCTAAGGAAGAACTGAGTACTATGTTGCAAATGAATCCATCAAGGTTGTTAGAGCTTTCAATATAACAGCTAATCCTGTGCAATTTTCCTTTCAATGACCTTTCCTGAACCATTAGAATTGCTTCTTTTAAAAAACAAAACTATGCACCCTAATATGCTCTTTTGCATTTTCAGAAAGCACCAATCATTTCTTAAGCCTCAAGTGCAGTGAATGTCCTCCTCTTTTTTTCTAAACTGCAAGTTTTCCAACTGCCATTTCATTTACAGCCCTCATCGGAGTACAACCAGTTCTGCCTTGAACACGCTTTCAGTATGGTTTGTAGGACACAGCTTTGTATTCTGGTCAAAAAGGTATGCAACAAACAGAGGAATTTTAAACCTTGGTTTACCAAATGTGGATATTTTATGGATTGGCCAGAGAGGATTGAGATGTCACCAATTGATACCATTGGTGAAATCCTTCATGCATCTCCCACACCCTGACCTCATAATGGTGCACTGTGGTGGAAATGATTTATGCACTTTGACTGGGTTTGGTCTGGAAATGCTATTGAAGGACATCTTTGGATAATTTATGTCACTTTTTCCTCAAACTGCCTTTGTCTATTCCAATATATGCCAAAGGCAAAAATGGAATTGGTCCAATCAATTTTGTCCGAAGATTGAGAAAGCAAGGAAACATGTAAATAAATCTGTTTCTGCATACATGAGAGACTGTGGAATGGGTTGTATATACCACAACAACTTGCGTTACAACAAACAAGGCATCTATAGGACAGATGGTGTACATTTAACTGATGAAGGGAACAGAGTATATCTCTGTAACATCAGACTCTGCATTGGTACTTACTTGTAGGTACCAAAAAAACACAATGTACACAACGGCTCTTTTTAGAGCCAACTAACATGTAAACACTCAAATATGATTTTTAACTTTATTTTTTTTATAAATTTTTACCGAGGTCCGCGCCCCGAGCACTCACCGAGCACTCCCCATGCGCGGACATATCGTATTTTCTGTCTTTTTTGTTAAAAATAAACATTAGGACCCCCTGAGAAGGCCTAAGGGGCCAGGGACACTCTACCTTACCCCTTCACATGTTTTTAAGTTATATTTTTCACTCTCTTCTGAAACCACAAAATGGCGGCGATAGGGTTCGCGCACCGTGCATTTACCGAGCACTCACGGTGCGCGGACCTATTGGAATTTTTTTTAAAAAAACACAAAAAAACGAAATGGAAATGGACATCGTCTCCACTGTAGATACCTTGTATGTTGTAATGCAAGTTATTGTGGCATATTGAATCCATACTGTAGTCTTTCGGGAAAGCAGAAACAGATTTGTTCACATCATTCCTTCCTTTCTCAATGTGTGATGAGAATTGGCGTAGGGAGTCATGAGTTCCTACTCTGGTGAAACGCACTTGCTGTTCTATATACTTACTTATGTTGTAAACTAATGCATCAGAGACAGTCAGTGAGAGAAAGAATGCAGGACATGAAAAACACAAAATTGTATCACTTTGCTACTAGCTCATAAATTAAATTTAAATAAGTATAATTTTCAAAACAATTTTTCTTTACTAAATTAAAATTTATTTTTCAGAATTTTCATAATCTAAAAGAACTTGTAGGATTTCTTCATCAGGAATTTCATCCGTCAAAGTCTCTGAACATGATTGGTCAAACTCAACAATGTCTACACATTCCATTAATTCCATTTCTACTGTTTCATCAAAAAAATCTTCCACGATATCTCCTTCATGTTCTTCATGATTTGTTTCATCTACAGGATCAATAAACACAACAGAACAAGTTGCCTCAATAAACGTTGCTGTTATTTCAAAGAAGATGTTGGTAGGCTCCTCATTTTCATTTATCCTTTTATGTTAGTATACTATTAAAAGAAAGAGAATTAGCGCTTACTGCATGATCATCCTCAATAACAGTCCCAAAAATGTCCATACCTATGTCAAATGACTTCATTTTCAGCCATTATTGATGTTAGTATACTATTAAAAGAAAGAGAAAGACAGTGAGATGGTGCAGGGGAAGAGTGAGATAGGGCAGAGAAAAACTATTAAATTCTATTAGAAGAGTCACTACTGTGTAAATCTCACACCACAAATTGAACACCAAAATTTCCTCACAAAACTACCTCAGACACTATAGTCACAAAATGGCCGTGTTTCCCTGGACAGTGTATAGTATCAAACAAGAATTAAAACTATAAACCACTGCATCTGATGTTGCCCAACTCAATCCATAAGTATAACAAAAAAACATTAAATAACTAACAGAAAACATTTTTCCTATAAACTTAAAGTGAACAACAGAGTTCTCCTTACAAATTACCAACTCACCTTCTACAAAACTGTTGAACAGTAAATTCTGTCTCAATCTCACAACTCAGAAGTATACCTCAAACACTAAAATCTCAAAATGGCTGAGTTTCCCTCTCATTTCTCATACATATTCAGATACCCAGCCAATCAAATTTTATCACACACAAAATCAAAACCAAAATAACATTTTAATTGGTTCAAATTATCAACACTTTCAAACTCACATAATCTTCAACCTAACCCCAATGCTCTCTACCAATTACCATACTAACTCTCCACAAAACACATACCTTAACCCAAAGGTGAAAGAGTCATCACTCAATGTTGCACTCAACCAACATCTAAACACTGAAACTTGTTATTTTTATGTATTTCTTTTTTGTCTTTTTGAGCCGCAGTCCGCGCACGGTGCGCGGACCCCGCGATTTAATTTTTTCTTTTTTTTTTTTTTTTTAAACTTTTGGGGTCCTTTACAGACCACATGACAAAACCTGGGGGGCTCAGGAATCTCTTCCCTGCCTCCTTGTCAACTATTACACTTCTCTTTACAACCACTAGCATCTGCCACAAAACAGAATGGCGGACAACACTTCCTCATCTCGACTGACTAGAATGTTGACAGACATCCAACAGCCAATCAGAATTCCACGCGCCCACGCTAAGGTCCGCGCACGTGCAAGGACGGTGCACGCCCGTGCGTGTCCCGCTTATAGATATATAATTGAAAAAAGTCGATTTTCTCAACAATTACTGAAGGGATTTTCACCAAATATACAAAAGGCACTTCTGCATACAAAGCTATACCATTTGGCCAAGTTTGCAGTAATTCGAATTCAGCCGTTCGGGCTGTAGCTGTGTCTAGAGGTCCTATGGAAAATTGCATTGGACTCAATTTCACATTCAATTTTCTCAAAAACTACTGGAGGGATTTACACGAAACATACAAAAGGCACTGCTGCATACCAGTCCCTACCATTTTGCCAAATCTGGTGTAATTCCGTTCAGCCGTTCGAGCTGTAGCCTTGTCAGAATGTCCCTATGGAAATTAACATGGGGAAAACACGTTGACGGACCCCCCTTTTTTCTCGGCCCCCGCTTGACAAATCCCCCCGAAACTTTCAGGAAAGGAGCTGAGCACAGCGAGGCACATTTAAGGAAAATTACAGGCAGATCCCTCAATCGGCGCCAAAGTTATTCCCAATAGAATGTTCGGAATTTCCTATAGTAACTAGGTCCTAACTATATATACCTACTGACGACCGCCAGTAGGTAATATATATATTATTGCTCCAAGGTTGTCCACCTTTGAGTAGCACACGAGCAGCAGCTTGATTTATGTGTAGGTGAGGACGGGAATCTGCTTGCAGATGCCGCTCCGTAATGGATCTGCCCAACGCATTTCGAAGCTCCATATGCTTCTCCTCAGGGGCTTTAACGTAAGCGGCGTGCGTGACCGCACACCCACTTCTCCATTTTCCTTATGCCACACCCACCAATGGGAGGCTCAAATGAGACTGTGTATTATGGAAAGTGTGGTGCGGAAAGCACAAATCAAGTCCTGTATGGACCCCGCAAGAATGCCCGTCCTCGATTCCATGTACGGCTGCTGCTTCACTGCTGTGACCCCCAAGGATAGCGGGTGGTGCATACTGTGCGGCTGGACGGCCGCATGTAAATTATCACTCCAAGGTTGTCCATCTTTGAGTAGCACACGAGCAACAGCTTGATTTATGTGTAGGTGAGGTCAGGAATCCGCTTGCAGATGCCGCTCCGTAATGGATCTGCCCGACGCGTTTCGAAGTTCCATATGCTTCTCTTCAGGGGATTTAACGTAAGCGGCGTGCGTGACCGCCAACCCACTTCTCCATTTTCCATAGGCCACACCCACCAATGGTAGGCTCAAATGAGACTGTGTATTATGGGAAGTGTGGTGCGGAAAGCACAAATCAAGTTCTGTATGGACCCCGCAAGACTGCCCGTCCTCGATTCCATGTACGGCTGCTGCTTCACTGCCGTGACCCCCAAGTATAGCGGGGTGTTGCATACTCTGCAGCTGGACGGCCGCATGTAAATTATCGCTCCAGGGTTGTCCACCTTTGAGTAGCACACGAGCAGCAGCTTGATTTATGTGTAGGTGAGGACGGGAATCCGCTTGCAGATGCCGCTCCGTAATGGATCTGCTCGACGCATTTCGAAGCTTCATATGCTTCTCTTCAGCGGCTTTAACGTAAGCGGCGTGCGTGACCGCCAACCTACTTCTCCATTTTCCATATGCCACACCCACTAATGGGAGGCTCAAATGAGACTGTGTATTATGGGAAGTGTGGTGCGGAAAGCACAAATCAAGTCCTGTATGGACCCCGCAAGAGTGCCTGTCCTCGATTCCATGTACGGCTGCTGCTTCACTGCTGTGACCCCCAAGGATACCGGGCTGATGCATATTCTGGGGCTGGACGGCCGCATGTAAATTATCACTCCAAGGTTGTCCACCTTTGAGTAGCACATGAGCAGCAGCTTGATTTATGTGTAGGTGAGGACGGGAATCCGCTTGCAGATGCCGCTCCGTAATGGATCTGCCCGACGCATTTCGAAGCTCCATATGCTTCTCTTCAGCGGCTTTAACGTAAGCGGCGTGCGTGACCGCCAACCTACTTCTCCATTTTCCATATGCCACACCCACTAATGGGAGGCTCAAATGAGACTGTGTATTATGGGAAGTGTGGTGCGGAAAGCACAAATCACGTCCTGTATGGACCCCGCAAGAGTGCCTGTCCTCGATTTCATGTACGGCTGCTGCTTCACTGCTGTGACCCCTAAGGATACCGGGCTGGTGCATACTCTGCGGCTGGACGGCCGCATGTAAATTATCGCTTCAAGGTTGTCCACCTTTGAGTAGCACACGAGCAGCAGCTTGATTTATGTGTAGGTGAGGACGGGAATCCGCTTGCAGATGCCGCTCCGTAATGGATCTGCCCGACGCGTTTTGAAGCTCAATATGCTTCTCTTCAGGGGCTTTAACGTGAGCGGCGTGCGTGACCCCCAACCGACTTCTCCATTTTCCATATGCCACACCCACCAATGGGAGGCTCAAATGAGACTGTGTATTATGGGAAGTGTGGTGCGGAAAGCACAAATCAAGTCCTGTATGGACCCGGCAAGAGTGCCTGTCCTTGATTCCATGTACGTCTGCTGCTTCACTGCCGTGACCCCCAAGGATAGCGGGGTGGTGCATACTCTGCAGCTGGACGGCCGCATGTAAGTTATTGCTCCAAGGTTGTCCATCTTTGAGTAGCACACGAGCAGCAGCTTGATTTATGTGTAGGTGAGGATGGGAATCCGCTTGCAGATGCCGCTCCGTAATGGATCTGCCCGATGCGTTTCGAAGCTCCATATCCCACTCTTCAGGGGCTTTAACGTAAGCGGCGTGCGTGACCGCCAACCCACTTCTCCATTTTCCATATGCCACACCCACCAATGGGAGGCTCAAATGAGACTGTGTATTATGGGAAGTATGGTGCGGAAAGCTCAAATAAAGTCCTGTATGGACCCCGCAAGAGTGCCCGTCCTCGATTCCATGTACGGCTGCTGCTTCACTGCCGTGACCCCCAAGGATAGCAGGGTGGTGCATACTCTGCGACCGGACGGCCGCATGTAAATTATCGCTCCAAGGTTGTCCACCTTTGAGTAGCACACAATCAGCAGCTTGATTTATGTGTAGGTGAGGACGGGAATCTGCTTGCAGATGCCGCTCCGTAATGGATCTGCCTGGCGCGTTTCGAAGCTCCATATCCCTCTCTTCAGGGTCTTTAACGTAAGCGGCGTGCGTGACCGCCAACCCACTTTTCCATTTTCCATATGCCACACCCACCAATGGGAGGCTCAAATGAGACTGTGTATTATGGGAAGTGTGGTGCGGAAAGCACAAATCAAGTCCTGTATTGACCCCGCAAGAGTGCCTGTCCTCGATTCCATGTACGGCTGATGCTTCACTGCCGTGACCCCCGAGGATAGCGGGGTGGTGCATACTCTGCGGCTGGACGGCCGCATGTAAATTATCGCTCCAAGGTTGTCCACCTTTGAGTAGCACACGAGCAGCAGCTTGATTTATGTGTAGGTGAGGACGGTAATCCGCTTGCAGATGCCGCTCCGTAATGGATCTGCCCGACGCGTCTCGAAGCTCCATATGTTTCTCTTCAGTGGCTTTAACGTAAGCGGCGTTCGTGACCGCCAACCCACTTCTCCATTTTCCATATGCCACACCCACCAATGGGAGGCTCAAATGAGACTGTGTATTATAGGAAGTGTGGTGCGGAAAGGACAAATCAAGTCCTGTATGGACCCCGCAAGAGTACCCGTCCTCAATTCCATGTACGGCTCCTGTTGTCGTACACGATCCTCTTCCCCTCCCTTGCATTTCCATCCGTCGCGGGGCAGAGAACACCATTGAAGTAAAGGTGTGGTCCCATTCAAGTATGGACTGCGCGTTCGCAGCTACACCCAGTTCAGATTTCTTGCAGTGGCAGTCAGAGGATCTTCCATATAGCGACCCCCTTAACACTTGTGGGGGGTGCCAGCCCAGCGCGCAGCCGCATCAAACATCGCAGCTGTTACACGCCATATGTTTCCACGAAAGTCTGCCACAAAAGAAGAAGACTTGAGGCGGCACTCGAGGTTCGTGATGACTTCAGTCCTTTATTTTTTTCACCATGGGCATTAACGCGTTTCGGGGGTTTGCTTTCCTTTTTCAAAATGCCCCCCTGGTAATTGATTTGCCACTGTTGTTAAGCAGTCCCGTTTTAAAGAAGTTGTGTCCTTCCCACTGCCTGAAGTAGTGTGGGCTGCCTCAAAGACACGGTCTGGAATCGCCTCTGTTTCCACCAGTGAACAACATTTCCCAGCATGCAGCGTTCATCTCATGCTGGCGGCGACCCCATCCATCGGTATATTTTCTCTGGTAAGTGTCCGATAGGTTGTGCAGTCAGGCAGGGATTGCAACAATTGTTCTGGGCTTCTCCTGTTGTCGTACACGATCCTCTCCCCCTCCCTTGCATTTCCATCCGTCGCGGGGCAGAGAACACCATTGAAGTAAAGGTGTGGTCCCATTCAAGTATGGACTGCGCGTTCGCAGCTACACCCAGTTCAGATTTCTTGCAGTGGCAGTCAGAGGATCTTCCATATAGCGACCCCCTTAACACTTGTGGGGGGTGCCAGCCCAGCGCGCAGCCGCATCAAACATCGCAGCTGTTACACGCCATATGTTTCCACGAAAGTCTGCCACAAAAGAAGAAGACTTGAGGCGGCACTCGAGGTTCGTGATGACTTCAGTCCTTTATTCTTTTCACCATGGGCATTAACGCGTTTCGGGGGTTTGCTTTCCTTTTTCAAAATGCCCCCCTGGTAATTGATTTGCCACTGTTGTTAAGCAGTCCCGTTTTAAAGAAGTTGTGTCCTTCCCACTGCCTGAAGTAGTGTGGGCTGCCTCAAAGACACGGTCTGGAATCGCCTCTGTTTCCACCAGTGAACAACATTTCCCAGCATGCAGCGTTCATCTCATGCTGGCGGCGACCCCATCCATCGGTATATTTTCTCTGGTAAGTGTCCGATAGGTTGTGCAGTCAGGCAGGGATTGCAACAATTGTTCTGGGCTTCTCCTGTTGTCGTACACGATCCTCTCCCCCTCCCTTGCATTTCCATCCGTCGCGGGGCAGAGAACACCATTGAAGTAAAGGTGTGGTCCCATTCAAGTATGGACTGCGCGTTCGCAGCTACACCCAGTTCAGATTTCTTGCAGTGGCAGTCAGAGGATCTTCCATATAGCGACCCCCTTAACACTTGTGGGGGGTGCCAGCCCAGCGCGCAGCCGCATCAAACATCGCAGCTGTTACACGCCATATGTTTCCACGAAAGTCTGCCACAAAAGAAGAAGACTTGAGGCGGCACTCGAGGTTCGTGATGACTTCAGTCCTTTATTCTTTTCACCATGGGCATTAACGCGTTTCGGGGGTTTGCTTTCCTTTTTCAAAATGCCCCCCTGGTAATTGATTTGCCACTGTTGTTAAGCAGTCCCGTTTTAAAGAAGTTGTGTCCTTCCCACTGCCTGAAGTAGTGTGGGCTGCCTCAAAGACACGGTCTGGAATCGCCTCTGTTTCCACCAGTGAACAACATTTCCCAGCATGCAGCGTTCATCTCATGCTGGCGGCGACCCCATCCATCGGTATATTTTCTCTGGTAAGTGTCCGATAGGTTGTGCAGTCAGGCAGGGATTGCAACAATTGTTCTGGGCTTCTCCTGTTGTCGTACACGATCCTCTCCCCCTCCCTTGCATTTCCATCCGTCGCGGGGCAGAGAACACCATTGAAGTAAAGGTGTGGTCCCATTCAAGTATGGACTGCGCGTTCGCAGCTACACCCAGTTCAGATTTCTTGCAGTGGCAGTCAGAGGATCTTCCATATAGCGACCCCCTTAACACTTGTGGGGGGTGCCAGCCCAGCGCGCAGCCGCATCAAACATCGCAGCTGTTACACGCCATATGTTTCCACGAAAGTCTGCCACAAAAGAAGAAGACTTGAGGCGGCACTCGAGGTTCGTGATGACTTCAGTCCTTTATTCTTTTCACCATGGGCATTAACGCGTTTCGGGGGTTTGCTTTCCTTTTTCAAAATGCCCCCCTGGTAATTGATTTGCCACTGTTGTTAAGCAGTCCCGTTTTAAAGAAGTTGTGTCCTTCCCACTGCCTGAAGTAGTGTGGGCTGCCTCAAAGACACGGTCTGGAATCGCCTCTGTTTCCACCAGTGAACAACATTTCCCAGCATGCAGCGTTCATCTCATGCTGGCGGCGACCCCATCCATCGGTATATTTTCTCTGGTAAGTGTCCGATAGGTTGTGCAGTCAGGCAGGGATTGCAACAATTGTTCTGGGCTTCTCCTGTTGTCGTACACGATCCTCTCCCCCTCCCTTGCATTTCCATCCGTCGCGGGGCAGAGAACACCATTGAAGTAAAGGTGTGGTCCCATTCAAGTATGGACTGCGCGTTCGCAGCTACACCCAGTTCAGATTTCTTGCAGTGGCAGTCAGAGGATCTTCCATATAGCGACCCCCTTAACACTTGTGGGGGGTGCCAGCCCAGCGCGCAGCCGCATCAAACATCGCAGCTGTTACACGCCATATGTTTCCACGAAAGTCTGCCACAAAAGAAGAAGACTTGAGGCGGCACTCGAGGTTCGTGATGACTTCAGTCCTTTATTCTTTTCACCATGGGCATTAACGCGTTTCGGGGGTTTGCTTTCCTTTTTCAAAATGCCCCCCTGGTAATTGATTTGCCACTGTTGTTAAGCAGTCCCGTTTTAAAGAAGTTGTGTCCTTCCCACTGCCTGAAGTAGTGTGGGCTGCCTCAAAGACACGGTCTGGAATCGCCTCTGTTTCCACCAGTGAACAACATTTCCCAGCATGCAGCGTTCATCTCATGCTGGCGGCGACCCCATCCATCGGTATATTTTCTCTGGTAAGTGTCCGATAGGTTGTGCAGTCAGGCAGGGATTGCAACAATTGTTCTGGGCTTCTCCTGTTGTCGTACACGATCCTCTCCCCCTCCCTTGCATTTCCATCCGTCAGGGGGGCATTTTGAAAAAGGAAAGCAAACCCCCGAAACGCGTTAATGCCCATGGTGAAAAGAATAAAGGACTGAAGTCATCACGAACCTCGAGTGCCGCCTCAAGTCTTCTTCTTTTGTGGCAGACTTTCGTGGAAATATATATATATATATATATATATATATATATATATATATATATATATATATATATATATATATATCACAGCTCAAGTTTCTTTCAAGTCCAAGGAAAGAAATTACGGCACTCACAGGGAAAGTGTTCAGTATGTTTTTACTCGCTCAGCAGACAAACGCGTTTCGGTATTCCTTCGTCAGTGTCTACCATTGACACGGAAGGAAGCGTGTTTAAAAGGTTTACATCACATTTGTGCATGCACATAGAAAGAGGACTGACGTTATACCAACATTTTAGCATACAAGTGTAAAGTATATTTGCCTTTGTTGTGTGGTGGGTATGCTAAAATGTTGGTAAATCACAAAATACAAAGTGCCTTAATATTTGAAACGTAATTTATATGCCTTTATGATTGTGAATCCTGAAATGTTGAAGTAAAAAGTAATTCACTATGTAAATAGCGTTTCTCACGGAGGTATAGCTGGTCTCATGAATGGTGGCCGCCCTGCCTTGGCTCTCTGCCCATCCCATGCAGTGAGGCCAAGAACCTGGGGGTCTGGGTGGATCCTAAACTCTCGTTTGAGAGTCATGTGGACAAGGTGGTGGGGAAATGCTTTGGGGTTATGAAGACCCTGAATCGCACTCTGGACCTACTGCCTCTGGAGGCCAGACGCATTATGATCCAAGCTCTGGTCACCTCTCGCATGGATTATGCGAATGTGCTGCTATTAGGCACTACGGAGAAGAACTTGAGGAGACTGCAAGTGCTGCAAAATACGGCGGCCCGGTTAGCCCTCAGACTCCCTAAAAGAACAGCATCCAAGCCTACTTTGGCTGCCCTTCATTGGCTACCTGTAAAGAAAAGAATCCTTTTTAAAGCCCTCCTTTTCTGCTACAGGATAACCTCTGCAGAAGCGCCAGGGTATCTGAAGGATCTGGCCATCCCCTATCGTCCCCAAAGAGCACTTCGCTCGGCGGGTATGGGTCTCCTGACAGTTCCTCGTGTTAGAAAGGCCAGGATGGGAGGCCGCTCCTTTCGGGTGCTGGCTACCACCCAGTGGAATAGCCTTCCACTTGGGATCAGACTGGCCAACAATGAAACCATGTTCCGGAAACTGTTGAAAACACATCTGTTTGTTATGGAGGGATAGATGATCCTCCTCCTGTCTGACTCTTACTCCACAGCGCGGGGACACGCCGTGATGGCGTCACCAGGCGCTTTAGAAATTCCTTTATTATTATTATTATTATTATAACGTCAGTCCTCTTTCTATGTGCATGCACAAATGTGATGTAAACCTTTTAAACACGCTTCCTTCCGTGTCAATGGTAGACACTGACGAAGGAATACCGAAACGCGTTTGTCTGCTGAGCGAGTAAAAACATACTGAACACTTTCCCTGTGAGTGCCGTAATTTCTTTCCTTGGACTTGAAAGAAACTTGAGCTGTGATTTATTACGTGGGGCGCCGCCACGAGAGGCACCCGCCTGCGAGTGACCCGGATTTTGGTGCAACGGAGCGAGAATATATATATATATATATATATATTACCTACTGGCGGTCGCCAGTAGGTAGTTATAGTTAGGATTTTTTTCAATGTTAAATCTCAAAATTCTATTTGGAATAACTTTGGCACCGGTTGACGAATCTGCCTGAAAATTTCCTGAAAATGGCCTCGTCGAGCTCCGGTTCTTCCTTGAAAGTTTGGGGGGGATACGTCAAGCGGGGGCCGAGATAAAAGGGGGGTCCCAAAATGCGTTTTCCCCATGTTAATTTCCATAGGGCGGTCGATTTCACTTTTAGCCCGAATGGCTGAATGGATTTCCACCAAACTTGGCAAAATTGTAGGGACTGGTAGCCTGATGTGCCTTTGCTATGTCTCAAGATATGTGCTGCAGTGGATTTTGAGTAATTTAGGTTCCAAAAAATATATATATCTATAGGCGCTCTCCGGTGCGCGCACCGGAGTGCGCTCCCGGCGCGACACGCGACTTGCGCGCAGAAAGCTGATTGGCTCTCAGTTGTCTGTAAACATTCGAAACAGTCCGGAGCGGCCGCCATCTTGTGTCTCGGTAGGATCGAGACACGAGAGGTGGCCAAAACAAAGGGGGAAATGACCATAAGGGGGCAGGGTACTCCCCCCTTGACCCCCTAGGTTTGATGTGGGGGCTATAAAAGGGCCCCGCGGGGCATTTAAAATATTTTTTTTTTCGTTTTGCGCGGGGGAAGCGCCCGGTACGCGCACCAGGTAGCGCACCGGGGAGCGTAAAAGGAAGGAAAAAGATGACAGAGTTTATAAAAAAAAAAGCCTTTATTTAGAAATTGGAGGTAGTTCTAAAAAGAACTTTTTTTTTTCTTCTTTTTGTTGTTTTATATTTTTTTTGTGTTTTTTGAACTTTTTGAACTTTTTTTGGCTTTTTAAAACAATTTTATAATTTTTTTGGATTTTTGTCAAGGGAAAAACAAAAAACAGGGATTCCAAAACGGCTCAACAGGAGCAAAAAAATGTGAAAATTTAGGGACTGTCAGGGCAGCGGTGTTGCTGTTTCTTTTGGGCAATGAGTTCAACACTCTGCTCCCTATAGCAGAGCAGTTCGTCACACTCCGTGCACAGAAATTTGATGCCTGCAAACTCTGGCTGTATGTTAGGGACCATTCTTCTACGGGATGGTCCCGAAGGTGTTGCTCCACCAGTGGAGGTGCTGCCGCCATCTGTGGGTAATTTCCGTGCCAGGTCTCTGACACTCTCCCTCGCAAAGTTGTTTGGGTGTCTTCTTTTGACATGCCTGATTAAATTGGCATTTCCAAAACTATATTTTTTCAGAGGATTGCCTCTGGATAAAGTACTACCACATATTTTGCAGGTTACTTTTGGAGCGTTGACTTTTTTTTCTCCTTCAGGGATGTTATAAAATTTCCAGATGAAATGGATTTTTTTCTTCTGCCTAGGAGGGTCCTCATCTACAAATGCCTCTGAATCACTGCTGGATGACTCTCTTGCAGCCATTGCTGTAGATCAGGAAAGTAGGAGATGAAGATAGTACACAGAACAGCTCTTGCTCTCTCCAAGTACAAAGCAATAGTGAAGGAAATGGGTGGGGATTTCATTCTTTGTAAAAAAAAACTGTTAGCAACCAATGAAAAGTGTTATTTTAGGGTCACATGACCCGACGCGCTTACGCAGCGCGCTCCGGAGCACTTCCGGGTGCGTTTACGCAGCGCGATCGTAGGCGCTTCCGGGGCGCAAACGTGGCGCGATCTTGGGCGCTTCCGGGTGCGTTTACGCGGCGCGATCGTAGGCGCTTCCGAGGGCACTTACGTTGCGCGCCAAAGTGACGTCATCAAACTTTTACAGAAATACATAATCATTTTCCTTATTAAAAAAAACGGATTTTATTTGTATGGAGCGAAATGTTTTGCATTATTATTAACTTTTCATTCATATTTTTTTTCACGAACGACAGTAGCGCTCTGGGTGCGCTTTCAGGTGAGCTCACCGGAAAGCTTACCGGAGAGCTTAGCTGAAAGCTTCCCGGAGCGCGCACCAAGAGCGCAAAAGAAAAAAAATATATTAAAAAAATGAATACTTAAAAAAAAACAGCAAATTGTAAAAAAAAAAAAAGGTTAGAAACTCGATATAGAAAGGAATTAGCATTTAAAAAACCTATGAAATTCACTGAAAAAATCATAGGTTTCACACCAGTTATAGTTAGGAATTAGCATTTAAAAAACCTATCAAATTCACTGAAAAAACCATAGGTTTCACACCAGTTATAGTTAGGAATTAGCATTTAAAAAACCTATTAAATTCACTGAAAAAACCATAGGTTTCACACCAGTTATAGTTAGCTGGAAATTTTACTGATATAAAACCATTGAAATTCCCACGTTATAGTTAGATGGACTCACTATAACTTGCGCGTGCAATGCACTGCTGATGATGTCTTATTAAGCCAGTTAACCAATCAATTTTTAAAAACCATCCATTTAGACACTTATTTAAACATTTATTCTTCCATCAACTTTTACATATACATATATAAAATATATTTATTTTTCAGAAAGACACCCATTCACTGGATGGTGTCATCAGTGATGTCATGAGTGATGTCACTGACCATGTCATGAGTGATGTAATATGTGATGTCATCAGCAGTGCATTGCACGCGCAAGTTATAGTGAGTCCATCTAACTATAACGTGGGAATTTCAATGGTTTTATATCAGTAAAATTTCCAGCTAACTATAACTGGTGTGAAACCTATGTTTTTTTCAGTGAATATATATATATGTATATATATATATATATCTCTCTCTTTATCTCTCTCCCCCTCCCTCTCTCTGTCTCCCTCTCTCTCTCTCTGTCTCCCTCCCTCTTTCTATCTCTCTCTCCCTCTCTCTCTGTCTCCCTCTGTCTCACTCCCTATGTTTGTCTCTCTCTCTCTGTCTCCCTCTCTGTGTGTCCCTCCCTCTTTCTCTGTCTCCCTCCCTCTCTCTCCTTCTGTCTCCCTCCCTCTCTCTCCCTCTGTCTCCCTCCCTCTGTCTCGGTCTGTCTCCCTCTCTCTGTCTCTCTCCCTCTGTCTCCCTCTCTCTCTGTCTCTCTCTCTCGGTTTCCCTCTCTCTTTGTCTCCCTCCCTCTCCCTTCCTCTGTCACCCTCTGTCTCCGTCCCCCTCTCTCCCTCCCTCTGTCTCCCTCTCTGTCTCGCTGTCTCGCTGTCTCTGTCTGTCTCTGCCTGTGTCTGCTCCTGTCCCTGTCTCTGCCTCTATCACTCTCTGTCTGTCTCTATCTCTGTCTGTCACTGTCTCCCTCCCTCTCTCTCTCTCTCTCTCTCTCTCTCTCTCTGTCTCCCTCCCTCTCTGTCTCTCTCCCTCTCTCTATCTCTCTCCCTCTCTCTATCTCTCTCTTCCTCCCTCTCTCTCTCTCTCTCTGTCTCTCTGTCTCCCTCTGTCTCCCTCACTGTCTGTCTCCCTCTCTCTGTCTTTTCTCCCTGTCTCTCTCCCTCTTTATGTCTCCCTCTCTCTCCCTCCCTTTCTCTCTGTCTCGCTCCCTCTCTCTGTCTGTCTGTCTTCTGCTGTCTTTACCCATCCCTCTGTCTGTGTCCCTCCCTCTGTTGACCCCCTCTCTCTGTCTGTCTGTCTCTGTCTGTCGCCCTCTGTCTCCCTCTTTCTCCATCCCTCTTTCTCCCTCCCTCTGTCTCCTACCCTCTGTCTCCCTCCCTCTCTCTCTCCCTCTGTCTCCCTCTCGGTCTCCCTCTCTCTCTCTGTTTCACTCTGTCTGTCTCTGTCTCCCTCCCTCTATCTCCCTCCCTCTGTTTCCCTCCCTGTCTCCCTCCCCCTGTCTCCCTCACTCTACTTCTGTCTGTCACCCTCTGTCTGTCACCCTCTGTCACCTCACCCCAGCTTCCCGGGCCAGCCGCACCCAAGTACTTCACAGGTCTTTAAAAGACTATTTACTTGTTAATGAGGCTTTGTTGTGAAAAGCCCGGCCCCCATAGAGCAGAGTGTCTCGGAGTCCGCTCTGCTGTAGCGGTGTTTGCTGACACACTCTTACATTTTTTTTTTGAAACACAGGAACAATGTCTGCAAGGTCCGCGGGCCGCCAAAGAAGGCTTGCCGGGCCGCTGGCAGCCCGCGGTCTTTACTATGAGTACCCGTGGTCTAAACCTGCTTCCTTCGAGAGAGTCAAACTGTTGTCCCGAGTAACATCTCCCCCGACTGTTGGTTTCATTTGAAATGCTGGGTCGACTTTCTCACTGTTTATTTGCTGGCCTGGCTGTCAGCTCTTCACACACAGATCCATAGAGGATCACTTTTGTACTTATTATATTAAATCACAAGTTTTTTCCTTCTGGCTCTCTTATTCCTCCACCTCCGACTGGTGTTGGTTGAGACCTGTACTAATCCAAATAATATTGATATAGATATAATATTTAACCTATCAGTAGTGAAGAAATGGCCTTTGCCCCTGTTCCTTGGTTTTTGCAATTCATATATGCAAACAAGATGGCAGCAGATACTTCGCTGACTAGAATCTCTTATTACAAGGTTCCCTCAGAGACACCAAAGCGTTACTTTGAAATTCGTGGTTAGAGAACAATTGTAACTGGTCTGATGTAGTCAGCATACCCCTCCACCATCCGATTTTGTTGTGCTAAATGTGACCTGACCACGACGTTCCAGAGATGCAATTAAATGAGAACAGCATACACCAGTGTAAATATCTAAAGGGTTTTCAGATATTCCTAAAGGTCCATTCTATGATAATTAGTTCTGTCCCTACAACTTTACCTGACTAATTTCATTTTGCTCAAATTTTAAAGCATGGCCTACTGTCACATTAACTTGGATTTATTGTGCACTAACCTAGCAAACAATTAGCTCACAGGACATATGCAAGTAGAGTAGCTGTAGCATGCTGTGGAAACCAGCCTAGAAGTAACAACATAAAGAAAGTAACAGTTGATTATAAATGCCTTGGCTGACATTAAGAATGTAATTGACATGAAATTCAACTTGTCGTGGGGAAAATGGAATGTTTGAACTCTGAATTAACTCATTTTATGTGCTGGAACGCTAACTTTGTTCAAACTACTGACAGGGACAGGATGCTTACATTACCCACGAGCAACACACTTGGGTTGGTGTCACACATTGGTTCTGTCTCCCACAAAGATGGTATCCCTGCCACCTTGCATACAAATCACAGCAACAACAATGCACTCCCTGGGTTAAATTTCCACAGTGAACAAAGGGCAAGCAATGTGTTGCCCCAGGAAACACAGCTAATTCAATCTCGGCTCCAGGAAGATGTAGCCAAACTCCCAAACGTGTGAGTGCTACTGTTAATGCCCCCGAAATGCCTGTGTTAGACCAAACACTGATGTGCTAAGTCTACCTCCTGCCTCCAGCCCTATGTGCTAGTTTTGGCTGGGGTTCCCAAATTAATTGGAGACCAAAGGGAAACCTGGGCAGACCTCTGCAATAAGTCCGTAGATTGGCTCTGCAAACATAAGAGATTTCTTTCTTCCAATATGAGTGATATTCTCATGGCCATTAGAATTATATTATGTCTTAATCTTGTCTTTCTAAGACTAGATTAAGACATAATATAATTCTAATGGTTCGAATTGTTGGAACTTTGCAAAATTTGGATTTATCTAACTTTTCTAACTTCTTGCAATACAAATAGTTCCTGTTGACATTGACCTATACCTCAGAGGTACTGTTTTGTTTATGTGTGTGAATGCCAACTGAGTGTCTGTAGTGTGAAAGGTGGGTTGTTTAGGAATTATGAGATTGTTTTTGTAAATTTTGTATAAATTTGTATATTTTGTATATGCACAGAAATGTTTTTGAAAAAATGAAAAAGTGTTCTGATAGTAAAAAATGATTATAATAAATCAGCAATAAAAGAGAGAATAGACTGCCATGTTTTATTCATAGCAGATCTTTGTCAAATAAGATATCAGTATTTCCAGTATTGGCAGTTGTGTTGTTTTTGTGGTTTAAATAGGCTCAGCCTTCCTGTAGAGGAGCCAAGACCCTGTTTTGTTCCTACAACTAATAGGTTTAAAGCATTTTCCGACCTAGATGGACAGGATTGACAACCACCACTGATGGCTCCTCAGTTGCCCCAGCAACATGATCTGGAGGACCCCCATCTAAAATAGTAACTATCGATAATAATAATGATACCCTATCCCCCCCAGAGTTAATGGTAGAGTTGACATAAACATTCTTAGCTGGAATGTAGAAGGGTTACAGTCCAAACCTAATGACCAAACTGGGTGCACCTAGTCAAAAAACAAGACATAGTAATGTTCCAGGAGACTTGGGCCACACATGATTTGCACATTGAGGGGTTTCACTGCTTTAACGCGGAGGCCTCCCGCCATAGGCTGGGCCGACCTTCAGGGGGCCTTTTTATTGGGCTTAATGTAGCAGCCGGTGGAAGTTTTAAGTTACTCCCAACTAAAAGCTGTTATTTTCAAGTTGCTTTGTACAAGGGAAGAGTTTTCTTTTTACTTGGTAAATTTTTATAATAACAATTTCTTTTCCATTCCTAATAAGAATTTTATTGAGCTCTTCGATTTTATTTCTAACTTAGACTACCAGCAAGGCTCGGGCAATATTATTAGGACTATTTTGGGAGGTGATTTTAATGCAAAACTTACAGATATGCATCTGGGCACAGAGTCACACAGCCTAGTCCCCTCTTCTCCTAGGGGCACTGAACTGGCAGTGTTTCTAAGGTCCCATAACCTGGCCAACGCCATTGAGCAGATGAGCACATCACATAAGACCAGTAACCATCACCCGACTTTCAGAAGCAGGGGCCACTGTTCCACTATAGATTTTGTTTTTATTTCCCCTCCACTCGTGGATTATCTAGTCACCATGGAGGTTGTTGCCACTGTTCACGGGGATCACAACTCCATCAAAATAGCACTAAGATTGCCAGCACGACCGGTGTTTCCATCTGAATGTGGGGCAAGAGACCTAGCGTTATCAACAGACAATTTAAGATTAATATGGAGGGGTGTTGATAACGGGGATATATTCCGATTGTTAGCTAGGGACAATCTGCCTTTCATTAACTCCTGTCTGACATTTCAACCCCCGCACCCAGAGGAAGTCCAGAACTTCTCCAAACTTTGCTTGGCTATTAAAACTTGCTTGTCAAAGCCAGCATCTCTAAGAAGGCAGGGCCCTAGATGGTTCGACAACGAATGCTCATTGGCTAACAAGAACTTGTGCAGGGCATTGTCAGCTGAACCAATGCGCGTGTTGGATGTGAAACTGGCCAGGCAGAAGTATAATAGGGCAGTTAACAAGCGGTAGGGAGCACTCCTTAGGGACCGCTGGGAAACTCTATTGTTAGCAGCAACCAACAAAAATGGTAAATCATTCTGGTCTGCTGTAAGGGATCGCCGATCTATGGGCCAGTTACTAACCCCCATTAGCTGTACTATATCCAGCCAATCCTTGGAAACCCACTTCTCAAACATCTATGCCTCCCCCTCATCGAACATCTATCAGTAAGAATACGGCCCACTTGTTAGCATACAGATAACACTCCCTGAAGCCGAGGAAGCCATTCACCAGAGCATTGGGAATAAGGCCCCAGGCCCTGATGGGCTACCAATAGATTTTATCAAATGGAAACCGGATTTTTGGGCACCACTTTTTCTGAATGTCTTCAACAACTTAACGTATGCCCCTCTACCCGACACCTGGGCAAAAAGCACCATCGTCCCAATATTTAAAAAGGGGGACCGGTCGCAGCCCAGCAATTATAGGCCGATATCATTGATTGACAACACCCTGAAAATATTAGGCAGAGTCTTATATAATAAGATATTGGAATGGACTGAGGAATGCAGCATTTTAGAGCCCTGTCAGCTAGGCTTCTATACCAAGGTTGGCACCAACGAGCAGTGCCTCAACCTCAACCTTGTAATTGGGAAATATACCATCGCTCGGAAGTCTCCAGTCTATCTGGCCTTCATGGATTTGTTCTCAGCCTTCGACCTTGTTAATAGGTCGAAGCTGTGGGCTATTCTGTTGGCCTATAGCCTGGATGAACCTCTGTTCCATTTCCTGGCATATCTCCACAAGGACCTTCAGGCACAAATGAGGATAGGCAGTGGTGGCGAGGTTTCGGGACTTATTAAGGTCGGAAGAGGGGTCAGGAAGGGCTGTGTCTTGGCCCCCCTTCTTTTAATTATTTATATTAATGGACTGAACAAATTACTTATATCCATGTCACAAGATGTCCCTATGATCAATGGGAAACCTCTCCCCGTGCTACTATACGCTGACGATGCCGTACCTATATGCTGCACCCCAAATTCTCTGCACATCTTGGTACAGTCTTTTGTTGAATATAAGGATAGCCTGGACCTAAGAGTCAATTTTAACAAATCATTTTTTAATGTCTTGTGGCCCCTGGAAACGTCAGCTTACCTCTGTCACTGTTGGCAACCATAAACTGACAAGCACTTGTAAATTTCCTTACCTTTGGGGTGGTCTATGCTGCGAACGGCTCCTGGACTGAGCATCTTACCCATTCCAGGAGCAAGTTCTTAAAGACCATAAACTCAATTTTTAGCCTCCCCATCCAAAGAACACATGTGCCATTTTAGCCATCCTAAAATGTTTTAAATTACAATGTGTCCCAGTGGCGACCTATGGAGCTGAGATTTGGGGTACTGCAGATAGTTCCTGCATCCAGCAGGAATAAAATAGATTTTGCGGGAAACGGCTGGGTACCCCAATCTCTACTCTGCAATATATTTGCCACAAAGAATTGAACTTAAACTACATAACTGATTTTATACGTGCTCGCTCTGCCCTTTTCTGGCTATCGGTCTGGAAGAATGAGCCAGCGACTTTAACCAGAGATATTATTATTGATTGCATGAAGTGTGAGAAGGGGATGGAAATCCCCTGGCTCTCTGGAGTTTACCAGAGCTTACACAGTATCAATAAAGGGTCTATCTTTTTAAACCCCAGCGAAACTGCAATTTTGCACAAAAAGAACTTAAAAGCGCCCTCTATTTGTCATATAATGAAGAAAGACTGGTGCTGGAAGTGAAGAAAACATTTGACTCCAGCTATATGTCCCGTTAGCGGCCCTGTCTCCCCCTACCAAACGACCTCATGTTACCCATGAGTCATTGGGAAAGAAGCCTCTTATTCTGCCTTAGAGCGGGGACAGTAAAATTTGCAACGTGTTTCCCCTTTGGCTTCCACTCGAAACTTGATCTAATACCCTGCCCATATGACGGGGTGAGTGGCCAATCTACCAACCATTTCTTGTTTTTCTGCAAATATTACATAAAGTATAGTAAGGGGCTTCTTTACCCTTTTTTTCAAAAGGGGCAGGCCCATTTGTATGGATCCAGCCTTCTCGAGTATGCTTGCCTTGACTGAAGAAGAGCTTGTTTTTTGCATTAGTACATTTCTGAGGATTGCCACTCGGGCACGCAAGTCAATGTTTAATCCTTGAATTTTTAAAGCATTAATGGATTGATTTACAATTGCTTGTAATGAATTTACTGTTTTAATCTTAGCGTGTAATACTGTGTCTACTAATTGTCAATTCTTACTTTCTCTTATTGTTACTCTTCCCTTGTAATTTTTACTATGTCATTTTTATTATGTACTTTTATGGATACAATGTTTATCTGAATAAAGTTTAATGATGATGATGATGGTGATGAAAGTAACAATTTAGGTTAAGATGTAAGAAGTGGACCTTTACGAATTTATGGGATATAAGAAACGAAAGGTATACTTGTTGGTGGATGTTTAAGGTAAAGAGTTTCAAAGTACTGAAATAACATGTATTTATTTCCAAGCCTTTTCACCTGCTGCAACCTATCTGCATGTATATCATTTTCTAATCTGCCCTGCTTTTCCTTCTTGATTTTATTTTTTAAACTCCATCTTTTCCGTCTCATGAAAGAAGGTCGATTTAGGGATAAAAGCTGATCAAGTTAGGGATGAAGTGACCACTCTGATAGCATCCGGTGCTAAAGCTTGTGCACACTTGTACCTACCAAGCACAGTGTACTTGTACTGTGTTGCTGCACAAGACCCTTTGGGCCTGATTGCTAGATGGTTGTGTTTTGGGGGTATTTATCACACCTGGCAAATACCCCACTTCCCAGTGTGCGGTATCTACCAGGTGAGGGGTTATGAGGTATAACATGTGGATGTGATGTTTAGTGCACTCAAATCAAATGCTTTCCCTGTTTTCAGGCATTTTCCTATTGATATTTTTCACCATATTTTGTCTGTGGAAACCAGTGATAGTGCACAAATTATGCCATAACCCATAATCCTGAAACCCTGTGCAAACTCCTGTTGGCACTGGGGTTGAAATGTACATCCTGGCTCATAATCAGGCTCAATGTGTCAATATGGCTGCATCTCTAACTTGATGGGTGCTCAAAAGAGCACTCATTGGTGACGGGAGGTACTCAGACTCTGGCGCCAGGATTTTAATCTCAACTGAGTGCGCTTACAAGTGTACTCACATCTATGAATGGTTTTACACAATACCAGTGCAGAAATGTCCCCCACAAAGAAGCACCTGTGCGCATCTATACTTATTTATTTATTTATTTATAAGTTTATAAAGCGCTATGAATAAACTCCCGAAGGAGTATCTCCGCGCTGGTGACACCAGGTTTAAAACATGAAATAGGCCACAGGAATAGAGAATGTATCAAGGGACTATTAAGATCAAACAGGATGCATATTAAAATGAGCTGAACAGAAAGGTTTTCAGACATTTTCTGAACTTAAGATGATTCCTACATTGTTTTAAGAAGAGCGGGAGAGAGTTCCAGAGACTAGGGCCTACCACAGACAGAGCCCTGCCTCCTAACCTAGCTTTAGTTATTTTAGGAATGTTTAGCAGCAGCTGATCACTAGACCTGAGGATACGGGTGGGAGCATATGGAACAAATTTAGTGGCCAGATACTCTGGTCCCAATTCATTAAGGCCTTTATGGATAATACAGCAAGCCTTAAACTTTACTCGTTGCCGAATAGGCAACCAGTGTAGTTTGTGCAGTAGTGGTTTAGAGGGGGACATAGGAGGTGCATTAAGCACCAACCTAGCTGCTGTATTTTGTACCACCTGTAGGCGGTCCAGAACCTCTTCGTTAGCTCCTATCAGGAGTCCATTACAGTAATCAAGACGGCTGATAACAAGAGCCTGAACTAAGGTTTTCCTATATGAGTCAAGGAGGAAAGGAAAAATCCTCCGGAGGAGACCTATTACGTGGAAACATGTTCCTACAGTAGTGGTGACATGATGTTTCATGGTCAATTCCGGTTCCAATCTGACTGCTAGATTCTTGATTACTGTTTTGGGCTCAGGAACTGGGCCCAGATCAAGAGGCCACCAGTCAGGAGACCATTGGACCTTTACTTCCCCGAAAAGCATCACCTCAGTTTTTCCAACGTTGCATTGGAGGAAATTGGAGGACATCCACCTTGCAACTGCCTTCATCCCATCGGAGAAAGATTGTATTATCTCCGGTGTAAGATGTTTAAAAGGGAAAAGCAGCTGTGTGTCATCAGCGTATGATACTGGATGGAATCCAAAAGCTCTGGTTACATCTGCCAGGGGGGCCACATAGGTGTTAAATAGGGTCGGGCTTAGGCATGAGCCCTGCGGGACCCCCTTGGTGATGTTAACCTCCTCCGACCTAAAATCACCCATGGTGACAGATTGGGTGCGGTTGGAGAGAAAGCTTTTGATCCATTCCAGTGCTGTACCACCGATTCCACTCCCAGACAGGCGTTCGATAAGGATGTTATGAGAAATAGTATCGAACGCTGCCGATAAATCTAGCAGCACCAGGACCACAGAGTAGCCTTTGTCCTGGTACAGCCGAAGGTCGTCTGTTATCGACAGCAAGGCCGTTTCTGTACTATATTTGGCCTGAAGCCTGACTGTGATGGATCGAGGCTGCCAGATTGTTCCAGATAGGTGGATAGGTGTTTATTGGAATGCTTTTCGATGAGTTTCCCTAAGAATGGTAACAGGGAAATAGGTCTGAGATTAGACAAATTAGTCCAGGGAAGTGTTGTATTCTTCCTGATAGGTCTAACAAGAGCTTTTTTCCAGCATTGAGGAACAACTCCAGATGTAAGTGAGAGGTTCACTAGCCTCTGAACGTCAGGGCCCAGAGTGCTCCCTAGTGGACCCATAAGTCTGGCAGGTAGCAAGTCTGCAGGGCTTCCACTTTTAATATCCGTGAGTAGTCTTTGGACCTCACTCAGTGATATTTCCGGAAACTCATTAAAGGAATGAGAGTTTGTAACTTTAGTAGATGCCATCTGCATCAAAGCAGAGTTATCTTGACTGCTTTTATCAATGTTAGATGTCTCTATTTTCTTATAGATGGCATCAATTTTATCAGTAAAGAAGGTCGAAATACTGTCACAAAGATGTTGTGAGGCCATATCAGTACTTTCGCAAGCTGTGGGCTTCAGAAAAGTATTGACGATCTGGTACAAGGTCTTAGAATCGTTACCAACTGCCTCTAGCTGAGCGGTGATATGGTTCTTGCGAGTAGAACGTATGGCTTTGTGATATTTATAGAGAGCCCTCTTATAGTTAGTTTTATCTCCTTCCAAGTGAGATTTTGTATTACATATATTTTATATGTAGAAATGGACGGAGAACTTTGCCTTATTCATACATTAATCCCAAAACTAAACTTCTCATTACAAGGGAAGTGGCATGAACAATACCCAATAAATAATAAACTCAGATGTAGTATTTAGCAGGTGTGGCACCTACCTTCAAGTCAAAGTTTTGACAATGGTAATAAGTCATAATGTGCAGATTTGGGCAAAAATGTACATAGATTTTGCATCAAGGTTATGTCACCTTTTGTTGTTGCCCTGCCCAAAAATCTATTTTGGGATTTCCACACATATCCCCATTTGTGTGGCTTTGTAAAAGGAAAGTAAAGCAAGGCAACTCATAGCACTGCTTTCCTTCACCTTGCTTCAGGTAGGCATTACAAGCACTAGAAGAAAGTGAAACTGACTGTGCAACTACTTTGAAAATACCGCACATTTTTGCTCCCTCCTTTTCACGCAACACAGGGCAGCAACTTCACTTGCTGCGCTACATTGCATAAAATGTTATTATTTACCTCAACAAAATCTGCATGTAGTGGACTTTTTACCAGCCATTTCCCTGATAAATTTTGCCACGTTTAGCTCAGATCCCTGTGTATGCTTGATCGGACTTCAACCCGAGTTAAAATTCGGTCTTAACCAGCTGTGGAAACAAGAACATCATAAGGTGCTGCAATGTAGAGTTGCCATGTTAGCTAATTTTGTTGTTGATATTCTCACTTTTATCAGTAGCATAGATTTTTATTTTCCTGCATAAAAGCAACAAAGCATCTCGCCCCACAGAAAACCAAAAAGCTATCACTCTCACTCTGTAGTAAAATACAATCTTGATGGTACAGTACATAATCGTTTAGCAAAGTGCGGGCTGTACATACATCATTGGAAAAAGATGGCGTTGCACGGCGGCCATTTATAACAGTTTGAACCGGGATGAAAACAAATTCTCCATTGAAGAACCTAATCATACTAACAGCCTGAAGGATGGGGTCTGACAGTATTAATGTTATAGCGGCCAATAGCGGTTTACTTTACACAGAGCTGGAGAGTGATTACACTAACTTGACCTTCAGTGGATTGTTTTCAATTTAGCTACAACCAGCCATTTTGCATTGGCCAGGAGACAACGGGAAGTATATCTTCCATCACCTGTATTATCTCTTATTTAATAGTACATAATGTGATTAAGAGGACGGGAAGTTGTTTTCAGCCAATACCGTATTATTTATTAATGATGCCCCAATCATATATGCAGATTTCTCATGCCGGGGTGAATTATTTACAAGGTACAACTCACGGACTGCAGCTATCAGTTTGCAAGAGATGTACACACGCCGCGGCTGTGTTCTCCTGGAAGAAAACACGAACTTGCTGCTCATGTGAAATCAAACATTCGAATCAAATCGCCTTCTCCCCCAGGGCCTTCCATTACGCCCCTGCAATTCTCGGATTTAGTTGTAACTGGAAGAAATGCTTTAAAACCCGATGACAGTGAATTTGTGTCTTTACAGCACATTTGACAAGAAATGGATACATCCACCCTAATTCAGATAGTCATGGAATTCTGAAATTCCGCCAAAAGGTGGCTTAAAAAACAGTTCCATGTATTTTTTTTAAATTTATTTGAGAGTATGAGTTGAGTTGAAATATTTTCGAAATTACCACAAGAGTTATTACTGTGAGTGTGACATACAAAATATGAAATAAAATCAAGCAAGGATTGTATTTCAAATTATTAAGCATAAACATGTTGTGCTACTAAAATATTGTGGCCCACAACAACGTGTTCAATGGAATGCTTGAATGAATATCAACCACTGCTGTTCACTGGAGGCCACATTCCAGTCCATCGTTTTTCACCCACTATGCCACTCTAGTTAGAAACCAGCCATATGTAACTTGGCATTGTTCCTGTTCTAATAGGAACAGTTCAGCCTGAATTGCTTAACCACATCCCCTCAATATGGGTTTGCAAGCAACCCCATATCCTTTTCAACCAAACTAGGCATAGCTTGCTTCCTGTGGCACAGGGAGCATGGGACCCGAGTCTGGACATACCGGTCACACTTATGGTGTCTACTGCCACCAATAACAAAGTGATGGGCAGACAGTTTGAATTCATCTCTGCCATTGTTGATCCCTTGGCCCACAGTTCAGTCCATTGTTTTTCAATCCCTAGGTCTCTTTGGATGGAGACAAGAAAGGGGCAAATCAGCCTTGTCTCTGTTCCAATAGGAACAGTCCAGCCTCAATTGCTAGACCAGGTCCCAATCAAGAAGGGTGATACCAGGAGGGGGTGGCTTGTGATCTGGTTCGGAGTGGATGGCAAGCAAAGGTCATGGAGCCTGCACTCCATTAGCATTCAAATAGCAAGTGATGCTGACATCTCCTTCACTTTTTTCTCTACACACTACCCTAGATCAAATGAATAGCATGATATTAAGGAACAGCTGCCTGCCCAATATGACGCTTCAACATCATCCACACACTACTTAACACTCCAATTTTTACCACATACAGGTCGAAATCGAACACACACCTAACTTGCCATACACTTAAAAATGCATTGGAGTGCAAAGACTTTCCACATAATGTACGCACATGATAATGTCAAATAACCTCTGTACTACATAGCATGCTTTGATGCACTGTCAGTGTGTTAGGTCAGTTAATAAGCATATCTGACCATTACTTCAACATGAATACACACTTAGAGTTGCATTTCATGCAGTGTATTCTCCCTTCTAGGATAAACAAAGGTGTTTACTACAGGACTAAACATGCGTGTCCTTACCCACTTGACCACTGAACCATATTTAGCGAACCTCAGTTACTCAAGATATCATAGACCATTGGAGTCCATTTCTAATATTTAATTGTCATTTTTCTACATCTCTATCTCTAACTCAAAATTGTTAGAGGATCATTTAAAGTTGCAGGGGCTTTGTCATGAGACAATTGACCAATTCACAGGTTATGCATTCAAAGCCAAAGATCTCCCTTAAGAACATTCACAAATGCTGTTTCACCACTTACTTGGAGCAACAGAGGATTAACTATCCTTAAGACAGTTGAGTATGCAAAAGCTGGCATACAGTGTGTACCTTTGCCCAATATACTTGCTAAGCAGTTGGCAATCATTCTGTGGCACCTCAATGAGTATCTTGATAAGATCTAAAAAGCAATAGCAGTAATATCATTCTTGAAAGTTGTGTTTGGAAATGTTGGGGAGAGAATGAGTTGGGTGTCATCGGCATACGATACGATGTTGAGTCTGTTTGATCTGACGATGGATGCAAGCGAGGCCATGTAGACGTTGAACATGGTGGGGCTGATGAAGGATCCTTGCGGGACTCCGCAGGTGGTCCCTGTGGGTTCCGAGAGGAAGGGAGGGAGTCTGACCCACTGCGTTCTGCCCGAGAGGAATGAGCGTATCCAGTCGAGGGCCTTGGTCGGAATACCTGCTTTGTGGAGTCTACGGGCTAGGGTGCTGTGTGACATTGTGTCAAAGGCAGCGGAGAGGTCCAGGATGATGAGGGCCACAGCCTCTCCTCGGTCGAGGAGGGAGTGAATGTTGTCTGCCGCAGCGATTAGGGTGGTTTCAGTGCTGTGATTCTTTCTGAAGCCTGATTGGGAGGAGTTGAGGACGTTAGCTCGTTGCTGGCAATGTAGGCTCATACCAAATTTCACACATTGACAAACCTGATTCTGCGGAAGAGAGGGAAAAAAATTGCTTGTACAAATAATGCACATAGAAAAATATGGATTTTATAGCAAGAGTTCTGTAATGATAGAGTTGCTCCATCAGAAACAAAGATATTGTACCCAAGATACAAAGAGCAATTTTTAATATTTACATGAGTAAACTTAAAGGATATGTTGAGTCACAGAGATGTCCGTGCCATAAAAAGCTTGTAGACTCAGACAGAAAGCTATATAAGGGCATGGATGAAAGACTATACTTTACTATCACTTACGTATAGTTAATGAGCTCATGTTATGTTAAATAAGCAAGTTGTTTTTGGTTGATTATTGAATTGGGTTAAATTGTTCAAAATCATTTTTGCTGGCCTTGTTGTGGAAGACCCACTAGCCTGAGTTGTGATTGAAAGGGGGGGTAACAAGGACTTTTGAGGAATATATACAGAGAATGTTTTCCTTCTTGCAGAGGATGTTGCTCATCCTCCTCCACTGCTCCTTGGGTGCCCATCCATCTATTGACTGAAGCCAAAATCTCTCAGGCGTCTGCATGTTGCACAATAAGCCTCTCCTTGGCGTTTCCCTCACTGGCACTGGCTTCACAAGGCAAGGTTTCTACCCAGCCTCTTCACAGGGCAGTATGATATTGGTCAGATCATGCAAATTATACTAGTGTTGAGCAATTTTGCACTGGTGTCAGCTCTTTTGTATCAGTCTGGAACCAACATTTTCACTGCCCTACTGATACAAAGTATTGTGTTTGCAATAGTCATTCGACATCAATATAATGTTGCTGGTCTTACATATAGAACAGAATTAAAACTTTATCATAAGGCTTGTGCTCACACCAGAGCCACCTATGTTAATAACATGATTACTGAAGCTATGAACAAGTCCAAAGTACTATTTAATGTAGTAAAAGGTCTTGCCGGCTCACAGACCACTGCTATACCCCCACCTCTTTCTAGCAGGAAATGTGATGAACTTGCCCAGTACTTCACTTCTAAAATTGAAAATATCTACCAAGATATTGCAGCCCATGATAATACTAATATCCTTACTACTCCATCTTTGACCATGCATACTGATGCAGATTCTTGCCTGCCCCCCACCACTTCATGTCTACCTTCGGCCTCACTGATGACTTGGCCTGATCTCTCACCTACTACTTTATTGGAGATCCTAAACAACATTAAATCGGGTTCCCCATGGATCCCCTACCAATTTCGATTTTACGTAAGCTAGAGCTCCCTCAACTTAGTATGATTTGTACCTTACTCAATTTTTCTCTTGACTCGGCCACGGTTCCCAACTGTTGGAAGCACGCAATGGTTACTCCGCTACTGAAGAAACCAACCGCGGATCCCAAAGTTGCTTCAAATTTTCGCCCTATTTCACTGTTGCCTGCTTTTTCTAAGATTCTTGAAAGGCATATTAATTTGCATTTATCACGCTTTGTTACCATTAATAATCTTCTTCATCCCTCCCAGTCTGGTTTTCGTCAGGGTTTCTCTACTGAAACCACTCTATTGGGAGTGACTGAGAATCTTCGCCTACTATTAGATCGAGGTGAAACGGCTGCACTGATATTGCTTGATCTCAGTGCAGCCTTTGATACTGTATCGCACAGTATCCTCCTGAACAATCTTGCCTCCTTTGGCATTAGTGATAAAGGCTTGCACTGGTTCTCGTCTTTTCTCACTGACCGGACTTTTCAAATTTTTTCCAATACGTCTACATCCAACACTTACCTCTCTCCACATGGTGTGCCCCAGGGTTAAATTCATAGTCCTCTTCTTTTCAATCTTTATGTTGTTCCTCTGGCCCATATTGCACATTATTTTGGTCTAAATCTTTTTACTTACGCTGACGACTCTCAGATTGTGTTTTCCCTATCCCAAGCAGATCCCTCCTCTCCTTCATCTTTGGAAACGGGTCTCAGCGAGATCTCCCATTGGATGAACCGCAATTTTCTCAAACTAAATAGCGACAAGACGGAGGTGCTGTCTTTGGTAATAAGCCTGATCTATGGAGTTCAAGACATTGGCCTTCGACCATGGGCGGTTTTTCCGTTCCTTCTGAACGAGCGCGAAATCTTGGGGTCATTATTGATAGAGATCTATCGATGAAAGACCAGGCCAATAAAGTTGCAGCCACCTGTTTCACCATCTTAAGGTGGCTGAGAAAAATCTTCTGGATTCTGCCTTCCGACACCCCGAGATCCGTTGTGACAGGCCTGGTGGCCTCTAGATTGGACTACGGGAACGTGCTCTATCTGGGGGCTACCAGGGCGGTCATGCGCCGTCTCCAACTAGTTCAGAATGCCGCTGCACGGCTTCTCTGTGGTTGTCGGAAACGCAATCCTATTACTGAGCGTCTTAAGGAACTGCATTGGCTCAACCTTGACAATCGGGTAAAATTCAAGGCATTGTGCTTTATGCACAAGATCAAAATTGGAGTCGCCCCTTTCTATCTCCAGTCCCTTGTTAAACTTTATGTACCTGCACGTTCTCTCCGTTCTTCTTCCCAACACCTGTTCTGTGTTCCTAAGTTCAGGCTTTCCAGAGTGGGTGGTTGCTCTTTTGCCACCTTGGGACCCAAACTCTGGAACTCCCTTCCCCTGGACTTGCGTATGGAGCACTGTCATATCCGCTTTCGTAGAGCCGTGAAGACCTGGCTTTTTGTCCAATAATTTCCCTCCGGACTGTATTCTGCTATTACTGTCATTCAGCGCCGGGAAACCCTTACGGGTAGCTGTCGCGCTTTATAAGATTAATAAATAAATAAATAAATAAATAATGTTGTTGGCAGGCACCAGTGGCAATCTGTCCAGGATCAGTACATTTTGACTTTCACTGGTTCATTTTAAAATGAATTGGTATGGACTGGCTATTTAATACATTGGGCACTTCCCCGGGGAGCTGGTGCCATTATAGAGTGGCGTTTAAGACCCAATGCCTTCAATAAGATTCTCCAGGTCCCTGGAATATATTACAGCAGTCAGAGCTGCAGTATGAATTGAGAGAAAGAGACAGAAGGCGGAGAGAGAGGAAGAGCAAGAGAGAAAGAGAAAGTGAAAGTGAAATAAAGTGAAAGCGAAAGAGTGTGGCAAGTGTGGTAAGTGTGGCTGTTTAGGCAAAGCAGGGGCTCAAAGTTCCACTCACCAAGGGCATACCTCCTTCTCCCTGTGCACTCATAAATTAAAAAAGATTCTTAGGTTGGAAGATCAGAAAGAGGAGGAAAGATTGGAAGGCAAGCAAGAGAGGGTCTGGTTTGAACATTTTTGTTAACCTCATCAGCGTGGCGCAAATTCGTGCGCTGTGCTGAACTTCCATTGGGCTTATGGACTCATGACGGAACGGTTCCGTTATGAGCACAGGCCAACCGACGCTCACGACGGAACCGTTCCGTCAATAGCATCGAAGGGGTTAAGGCTACTTTTGGTTACCTGTGCAGCCCTGGATATGATCCTGCTCTCTGATAGTGGTTTTATGGCAATGCCAAATGCTAATAGGTATCTTTTTGTGGGTTCATGAAATGTTTCTCATTTAAATTGAGGTTAGAAGGTCCTCACCCACTGGGCTGCATGAGGAGAATATTTATTTATTATACTGTTAACTGTTGCGGCCGTTGCAGGTAAGAGCGGTAGGGTGGGGGGGCTTGGGGCAGAGGGGAAAGTCAGCAGACAGCGGAATAGGGAAAATAAAAAAAAATAAAAAAGAAAACCACTTACTTTGCGCTCGCCACATCACTGAGTCAGACTTTAAGTAATCCAGGGATTTACCTGTCGAGTAGCATTCAGCCATTCCTTAACATAGAGAAAGTTGTGTGGGATGCACATGCGCAGACACAGCCTAACATCCCTCTTCTCTTCTGCCATACTTATGAGCAGTTCCCAGGCCTGGGGGAATGCCATTGCGGAGATGTATTTGTATACATGACAATAATCACCTTGTGAACACATGCAAAATTTGTAAAGCAGCAGGCTGCTGTATATGTCATTCAAACAGACTATGTTCTGCCCAAAGCCAGTGTCAAATGATACTCTCGACGTGGCTGCATCGCATTTTAAAATGATGAAGTGCACACAAAGCGTGTTTCTTAAATTACCATAGGGAAACTAGATATAGCAGTTTCTTTTTCATTTTTCCATCACAGTCCTAAACACCTGCTGTGATGGCCTGCCAATAACCTGGCACATGATCAGTTACAGCTTTTCTCTAGCTATCTCACCCATACCTGCAGAATCGCTTTGATTTAAGATCTGACATACTTCCAGGCCTGGCTTCTATTTAGCGGCTCTGTATCCTACTTTATTAAAGCAGCCGGATATGATTGTGACCGCCTCAAGATCCTTTTGTGAAATAAGGACGTGCAGCTTCACACTCGACCACAGAATGCATAGGGCCTTATTCATGAGACCATGCATCACTTTTACGCCGCCGGTGCGTCACTTTTTGTGACGCACCAGTGGCCTAAAAAATGTGCCTTGTTGCACCATATTTTCAAAGTGGCGCATCTAGGTTGATGCGTCACTTTGTAATCTCCTGCGCCACATTATACCTGCGCCAGGTATAATGTATGCAGTGGGGCGTTCAGGGGCAAAAAAGGGTCATAAAAGTGACGGAGTGAAATCTATAAGATTTCACTGCGCCACTTCTAGGACGCAAATGCGTCCCTATCTAACGCCTGCCTCACAGCAGGAGTAAGACTGACGCATGCCCTTTCACATGGGGCTTGCCCCACGTGAAAGGACGAATTGCTGGAGTTGCGTCACTTGTGTGACACACTCCAGCAATGTGTCACTTTTGCGCCATACAGATACGTCAGAAATACTGATGTATCTGTATCTCCTTGCGAGATGATGCTTCATATTATAAATATGACGCATCAATCATGTCGCAAGGAGGGTGCACTGAGAAGTGACGCATCACTGCTTTCACGCAGCAATTCGTCACTTCTCATAAATGAGGCTCATAGTTTTTATATCTAGCACGATAAAAGTGATTGGGCTGTATCTAAGCACTTCAAATTCTGCCACATATGTCATTAAGACAGTGGGGTGTAGAGTGATTTGATCAAGATTGCACACTTTGGTCAAGTGAGGGAGCTGAGATGAAAGCACTGGTCTATTAGTTCCACAGGGGATAATTTATCTCTAAAACCACCGCTGATCCTTTGTAACAATAATTTATGCTAACTGCACTGCTCGCTTTTCTTATCTGCCTTCAAATCAGTGGTTGAAGTGGGCAGGATCTATTGGGAACAACTTTCTCTATGGTCTGGCTTAACAGTGCAGCTATCGCCAGACAATTCTGTGAGTATCACCAGAGAGTGGATTTGGTCCCGCCCACATGTTGGTAGCCAGGAGTACATGTTTTGATTGAGAAGAAGTTGTGCAATTCCACAAAAAAGTGCTTTCCCTCCACACAGCTGTGATCATTTTGTTTATGTATCTAGCTGCTTGAGCTTGTACTTTCAGGGGCAGACATCTGACATTGTAATACTAATGAAGTATCTTAGATAAGTAGATAATTTATAATTTTTTTCCTTGGCAGAAGCAAAGATCGGAGGGGGCAGTAATTTAGTTATATGGATTTCTAGTTCTGGCTAGACAATGCAACTGTCACCTGACATTTCAACCTACGACAATATTATTCTACAGCTATTTGCAACCACCACACAAATACATATCCATTCTAGCCAATCATCCATCCTATCCAATACATATCTAATCTATCTACTTGTAATGTACCTTTGTGGGCCTTTTCAAACTGAAATCTAACCCTATCCCTCCCTGGAAGTGGTCACAAAGTTACTTCAACCAAATGCTGGTGTAACTCCCCTTCCGCAATGGGAAGGTGAAAGGATCACCCCAGATTTGTGGGGTTGTATAGGAAGGGCTTTGCAAATATGGAACATGTAGTCCCTGCAAAAAAAAAGAAAAAAAAATTCATTTGCTCAGGGAGCTGAATTCCACCAATGTTCAAACCTATGCTATGCAGATTTCCACACAGGGACGTAGCTTCGGTGGGTGTGGGGGGGGGGGGAGGGGGGGCGGGTTGGGGCTCTACACTCCACCTAATAAATGTATTTTCTGATAAATAGTTGCGTTCTGGTGCTATAAGTCAGGTATGTTGAGGTGTCTTTCCGATTTCACCAGGAATGTTACATGCAGACAGACAAATACACACATATACGCTATCTCCCTCTGTTCTGACATTCCTTAAAAATATTTGTTATTTTGCAAAATATTGTGTTTTCTCTCACTCAGTGCCTTACCAATCCGCATTCCTCTCCCTTTCCACTGCCCTCAGGCCCCTTTCATGCACTCTGCTGGCCGTATAATTTATTTTAACATTACATGCTAGCGTGCTTGTCTGGAAATCTGAAGCTCACCCCCCCCCAATCTTAATGGCCATGATACGCCCCTGTTTCCACACAGGGCGAATAGTAGCCAGTGGTGGATGTCACATGCCATTCAGAGCAGTATGCCTAGAAAGCTGTGCTTGGAACACCTTTCCAGGTATATTAATGTGAATATGATCCCAACTAAATAGCAAACCTTTTCCTTAATTCGGCATACGTCTACAGGGCAGATTTGCAATTTATTCCATGAATAAGGCCCTTTCATTTTCAATTCTAAGTCAGAGATGGCAGAACCCTTTGTTTCATTAAGTTGTACTCTCTCACATTGATATGCAAGAGTGTAATCTGACCTGATGCAAGCAAGGAAAATGCCACCCCTTTGTCACAGGTTGGGCAGTAAATGACACATATAATTGATGTGAAGTGGGCCCCTCACATTTTTGCAATCCTGTGACACTGGACCAGCTGCACAAAAAATTGCTATGCCACAATCATGCTACATGTCTAATGCTCATATCTGCTTAGTACAATAGATCCCAACTTGCTCCTGAGCTAGTGATCAGTGAAGTTCAAGTTTCTGGGAAATTTTGCAAAAGCAGCAACGTTTCTTCTCTTCCTACTTCTGCATAAAATCCCGATTTTATATATTCTTATTTAATACTTAGCACCTTAGCTGCTTCGCAAATATCCCTCCCCAGTGCTGCGCTGTCCATTGGAACTAGTGCTGAATGGACGTCCAATGGTCGTGCGCAGCACTGGGGAGGTGGCACTCGTGACGACCGTTGGCCGTCAGCAGCGCTTAAGAGGTTAAAAATTGTTCTGAATAAGATACGCTTCGAAAAAACCCGTTATCCCCTCGTTACAAGTGGCCACCTAATTGAGATGAATTTATGAGATCCAGAGGAAAACCATGTTCTTTCAGCTGCTGAAATCTCTGGGTGAAAGTCAAGGACCAAAAGAGGAGCTACCACGGATTTCAAATGTGAAATTACTGGGACCCTTAGGGTCTAATTCCTAAATATATGGATTTTCCCCAAACTTTGAGTTCCTTGTATCCCAGGTATTAATAGCTCTGTGGTGGAGAAATAGGTGCTCAATTCATGGGTGACTCACAATTCAAGTCGCAAAATTAAATATACTAATGTGTGTCAGACACATTGAGCAATGATTTCGCAAATGGCCTACCTCATTATTATTCTTAAGATAGGTCACAATTTGCGTCCCATTGGGAATGGATTGTAAACACAAGAATAGTGACCTGTTGGGGTCAGCATGCCACCATTTCTGTGATTGCTTTTTAAATATAGCCACTATTTTGTTAAATGTAGCCCATTCTCCTGCCCACTCTTAAAAACATTTTTGCTACCATTCATAAAGGGGAAGGAGTCCTTTGGGGACCCCTTGCCGTTTGTGACTGGATTACCACCTACTTGAAGAAGGCGGAAAAACTGCTATTATTTTGCCAAAACATTCTGGTCACAGAACTATGGTACATCCCCTTGTGACTTGCTATTAGGAAGGGACATCCTTAACATGGCCCTTCCTAATAGTGACTCCCAAACCTTATTTTGCGAGTTGGTAATAGGTTACCAACTCGCAAAATAGGGTTGGTACAAGGCAAATGCAGTTTTAGTGTTTGCAAATGAGACAAATCTCCATTTGCGACTGCAAAAAACAGTTTCACATGTGCCCATTAGTGTTCTTAAAAGAATCTCAGCAAAATGCAAACTTGAACATACAATTTTAGCAAACATTTTCAACAATGCATATAAACACTAAACTTAACAAGTGGAAACTGGCAAAGATATATTCTGGGTAGGTTTTCCAGTTTAGCTCGATTTGATTACAGTGAAAATGATCAAATTCTGTGCTGAAACTGATCTCTCAATGCAATATCAATTTTGGTTAGGCAAAAATAAAGGTAGATCATACAATAATGGCTAAAGGCAGTATTGAAATTATTTTGAAAAATGAATGTGATTCTCTTTAAAAGTGTCAACTATTTAGAATCTCAGGGGTCCATTCGGATGTCTGGCGGATCGCCACCGCCCGCATGGCGGTGGCGATCCACCAGACATCCTTACCCGCATACCACCCATTTCCCACCGCCATATTACTATGGCGGGGGGGGCAGTGGCGGACGGAAAGACCGTCCGCCGCTTTTCCTCCTCAGTCGCCTTGCGACTGGGGCGGAAACGGTTTAATATGGTGGCGGTGTCTATTAGACACTGCCAGCCAGATTACCATGGGCCAAAACAGATGCCTTTCCGTGGCGGCATTGGCAGGCGGTCTTCACTACGGGGGGCCCCCTACGGGCCTCCATTGGTGAAGGCGAGGTGGGGGGTACGCATTGGGGGTACCTGTGGTACCCCCGTACATTTGCATACACAATGCAGCAGGCACTGCGCGGTGCCTGCCGCTTTGTGTATGCAAATGCATACATGCATTTTTAGCATTGTGGCGGGCGGTGCTGAGAGCACCGCCCGCCGCAATGTAAAAAATGCTGGATGTGCCTGCCACTGTGGCGGGCGCATCCTAATACTCCCCACGGGACCCCCGCCCTTATGACGGGCGGTCCCATTATTCGATAGGATGGTGGGAAGACTAAGTCCGCCCGTCATCCTAATGACCCCCTTGATGTCTAGACAACTTGCATGTTGTCAGTGAAAGTCTGCTTTGGTATTCCCATCCACGCAAGGCAGCTCATGATGCTATACCAAATTCACCTGAATTACACAACGTTTCTACCCGCATATGTTCCCATAAAGTTGTCCTTCCTAAATATTTATAAGATGAGGACAAAATGAAAGGAAAATGAAAGACTGACCTAAAAATCTTTTTCTTCAAGGTGCCACCAAGATGTGTTATGAAACCCATTGCTACCAAATGACGGTGGGCCTTATTTGGAGCTTGGTAGATAAGCTATGTCACAACAAACCTGGCAAGGACTGTTTTTTAGAGTTTGGTGGTGAGATGCTTAATCATAAACCTGGAGGATATCCGGTCCACTGTATTATAAGTGCATTATACCCTAAGCATTTATAATATGGTGGATGGGGTATTCATCATGTTTTGAGAGAGTATCCATCAGTCAAATTCTAAACAATGCCCTATTCTTCCTTTCTAAGAGGTGCTGAGTGAGAAATGAATTACTGTGTTTGCTGCCCTGCCATTAAATGAAGCTCAGTTTGGTCGGAAATCATCTCTGGCTTGAAGTAAAATCCATGTCTAGCTTTTTACTGATGATTTAGATATGTATCTCTCAACACTTTTTGGGCTCTTTCCTTAGCACCTTTTGTGGCATAATAAGGTTCTTCCGCAACATAGATGCACAATCGCTGTTATGTCCAGTGCATGGCATGTAATAACTTAGGAAACTGTCAAAGTCATTACTAACGCCAGTCAAAGAAGCAGATGGCCAAATTGACATATTAAAACAGCGGGAAAAGATAGTGTTCATCACAGCAGTAAACCCAGCACAGGCAGTGAGAATCAATTGTTGATTTGTGACCTGATGAACTAATCCTTTATCCAAGTATGCAAGTGCAGCAGGCCGTGTACATTACCTGGTGATTTAGGACATAACACTGGCCAAAGTCCTGAAACAAGACAGGGCAAATGGGTTGCCTTAAATTGTGGCTTACTTAAGTACCATGATCCTCCATGCAAAGATCACGCTTACAAAAGAAATCTAAGATTTCACCCCTCTGTGCCAAATGCACATAAAAGAGAAATATTCAAGCTTCCTACAAAGGAAGCAAACTTTTCAGCTTTTAGAAACTGTACTGCAACACTACGCATATGTTTTCAATATCATTATATCACAACACAACAATGAAACTATGACAATTTGCATTTCTACACAACCTGTGACTTTGCCCCCCAACTAAGATGGTGGACAAACATTCTGAGGAAGGTCAAAACTATGACAAAAAAATCACTGGAAAATTAATTATAGGTTTAGTAACACTTTTGTTTACAGAAAAACACAGATGACAGCAGTTAGTTTGTTGAAACTTAAGGTTAAACCTTAAAAAACAATATAAAAACAGTCATCCACCTTTTTGTAATCAGCAGTACACTGCCTTCTGAATTGATCATTTGCGCTGGAGAGAGGAGGAGTATTTCAGAGATTCTGTTTTAAACACTGCCATCTATCATAGTAAGCATAACTAACAAGATAAATGCATGTAGAAATTTCATAGTATATAAACACAACTGAAATTGTGTAGCATTTTTTTACATTTTCAAATGTTATACTGCAGAATATCAGAATTCCCCAATAAAACAAACTTGGCTATACTTACAAATTTGATATAAATGTAAGTTAAAATATATGTATAATTTACGTTTTTAATACTAAAACCAAAAAGTTGCTGAATAGTGACTAGGGTCCTATTTTGTTTTAATCATTGTCTAGTCAGGGAAGGTACTGGGCAGTGACTGGGGGAAGAAAATGAGGTGGACAGTGGCAGGGTAAGATTTTCTATTCTAACTCCACCAAGTGCCTATGCCTAGTCAGGGAGGGTGCTGGACACTGGCTACGAGGCAGATTTACTATTCTAAACATGCCAAGTGCCTAGTCAAGAATGGTGCTGGGTAGTGGCTAGGAGGCAGAATTACTATTGTGACTCCACCAAGTGCCTAGTCAGAAAAGGAGCTAGAGGGTGGCTGAGGGGCATATTTTCTGTTCTAATTCCGCCAAGTGCCTACAGTAGCTGGTGGATCAAAATTACTAATCTAACTCTGACAAATACCTAGGCAGAGAGGGTGCCGGACAATGTCAGGGGTCAGATTTGCTATTTTACCTTTGCCAAGTACCTAGTCAAGGAAGGTGCTGGGCAGTGGCTGAGGGCAGATTTTCTATTCCAACTCTGCCAAGTGCCTAGTCAGAAAAGAAGCTAGACAGTGACTGGGGAAACATTTTCTATTCCAACTCTGCCAAGTACCTAGTTAGTAAAGGTGCTGGACATTTTCTGGGGAGCAGATTTACTATTTTAACTCTAACAAATGCCTAGGCTGGGATGGTGCTGGACAGAGGATGGGGAGCAAAATTAAACACATATTCTTCTTTCCATTTAGAACATTGTGATACACATCTGAATAAAGAAAAATGGGAATCATCCATCAACACAAATAAAACAAGAAGCTGCAGTTAAAGCAACTCATAAAATACCATTATTGAGGCAACTAAATAAATACAACAAAGTTAAACATATAAAAAGTAAATCAAACCCATGAGGTAAATTATTAAACAAATCTTATTCTATTTATGCAACAGTAAACTTCAACATGACATTTGAAAAGTCACATTATGGGGGTGATTATGATGGCGGATGTATCGATCCGCCCGCCATCTCCACCTGATTTCCCCCCTGCCATATTATTATGGCGGAGGGATTGCGGCGGACGGAAAGTCCGTCTGCCACTTTTTCGCCAGTCGGCAATCGTTATGATTGCTGGCCGGAGCTGGGGCATAATATGGCTGTTTGTAAAGGCCTTTCCATGGCGGCGATGCCACCATAGAAGGGCTGGTGGGGAAGTGCTTAGGGGGCCTGATGCGTGGCCCCGGGGTGGGTGGGGGCTATGGGGAGTACACTTGGGGGTACCCATGGTACCCCCTGCATTTCCATTTATTCCCATTCCCATGTTGTGCATTCCCATGCACAAGGTGGCAGGCACCGCACGGTGCCTGCCACGTTGTGCATGGGAATGCATAACATGCCTTTTTACCATAGTGGCGGGTGCTGCTGTAAGCAGCACGCGCTGCAATGTTGGAAATGCAGAATGCGACCCCCAGGGTGGCAGTCGCATCCTAATCAGTGGTGCGAGACCTCGGCACGTCTGGCGGCCAGTCCCAGCACCGCTAGGGTGGCGGGTGAATGAAAGTCATCCGAATCAGCCCCTAAGTGTTGCACTCTGAGTGTGTGGATGACTTTTACACTTCAATTGTTCAATTAGATGTTTTTCACAAAATGAGGAAAATTTGGCCCTACTTCTAAAATACTTTGAAGACACATGGATTGTCCATATAAGCAGGCTGGGCCACAGAAGGAAACCAAGGTTTCCTATTGAATGATTGAATGGTGGAACAGTTACTCAACCTGCTGGATGGAGGTTCAAAAACCAATTATGCTAAAGAGGATTGGCATTATTTTCTTCACAATTCAATTAGAAAAGTAATTGCATTCTTTATCATTTCCTGTAAATTACAAAAAGAGCAAAGATTCCAGGAAATTAGGCTGGTGCAATCGTTGTCAGGTATTTATAGACTATTGGTAAAAATCCAATAATTTCCACCCTGTGAAGCTTCCCCACCCATTATCCCTATATACCTTACATCCCGCTCCTAAACCTTTATTTACATTTTTTAAAGCAAATTTGCATTAATTATTTTAAATATTTTTTATAGCTTTCAGATTAGATTACAAACTTTATACTCAGCTATCTCTGTTGACACCTAAGTATTGGTACATGTAACACCCATTACGTCGACATCACTTACATCCAGCTCCTTAAACATTATTTGCATATTTTTTTAATAATTTACCTTAATTGTTTTATATAATATTATTGTTTTTAGATCTGGTTACATATTTAATACCCAAGTATCTTAGTTGACAACTGAGGGGCAGATCCCGATGTTGGACGGACCTGAGTCAGTCCGACATCGGTCAGGAACCATGACTGAATAACCTATGTCGTTGATAAGGGCCCTGCAAGTACAATGCGACCGAACGCTGTTCGGTCACAATCATATGTCACAAAATAGGAGCTTGCATTCCGGGCGGAATGCAGGCCCGCATTGTGAAATGGAGGGGTGCAGTTCATCCCTACACCCTGAGGCTGGCAGCCCAAGGTGCCTGCCACCGGGTGCAGGGATCTACAGAGGGGCACCATAGGGGCCCCAGGCCACCATTCAGCGGCCCTACACCCATGGGGGCCCTACTGGGGGCACCCAAAGACAGTTTCCAACTGCCTTTTCATGCCGGAAATACCATCACGAAAAGGCAGTGAAAAATTGTCATTGTACTCCCTCTGTCTTAAAGAGGCGGCTGGGGAAGTACTGAAGGATTTCCGGACGGCGGACGTGCTCTCTGAGCCTGTCATCAGCCATCCAAAAATCTGAGTCGTATTCCTGTCCGACCGAGCCCATTGTAATGACTCTGTCGGTAAGGAATCCGGCCGGCACATTCCGATGTGGGGGGAAGGGCTACAAACGTCGGTCAGGGCCCTTCTGTCCAAAATCAGAATCAGCCACTGAGTATTAATACACTTCCCCATCCATGACCCATATATCCCCTACATCCTGCTTCTAAATCATTATTTACACTTTTTGTGAAATAATGATCATTAATTACTTAAAATATTATTTGTTGCTTTTAGATTACATTACATATTTAACACTCAGGTATGTTGGTTGGATCACTGACAGAATATCGACGGACCGAATATCGACATACAAGAATATCGAGTACAGAATATCGATGGACAGAATATCGACATCCTATCTCTACAAAGGTAAGCCACCGATGACATCCGAGCACTGCTTGACAACGGAGAAACAGCAGCCCTCATCCTCCTAGACCTCTCCGCGGCCTTCGACACTGTCTGCCACCGTACACTAGTGCAGCGACTCAGCAACGTCAGAATCCAGGAGAAGCCACTGGAGTGGATCATCTCCTTCCTCGCCGGAAGGACACAGAGAGCCTGCCTCCCCCCGTTCAGATCTGAAGCCACCGAAGTAATCTGCGGCGTTCCTCAAGGCTCCCCGCTGAGTCCAACCCTCTTCAATGTCTACATGAGCCCCCTCGCAGACATCGCACGCCAGCACAACCTCAACATCATCTCCTATGCCGACGACACCCAGCTGATTCTCTCCCTCACCAACGACCCCGCCACCGCCAGAGCCAACCTTCACGAAGGGATGAAAGAGGTAGCCGAATGGATGAAGAACAGCCGCCTGAAACTGAACTCGGACAAGACGGAAGTCCTCATCCTGGGATCCTCACCCTCCACCTGGGACGACTCCTGGGGGCCCCCCGCCCTAGGCAGCGCACCCAAACCGACAGACCACGCACGCAACCTGGGCTTCATCCTGGACTCCTCCCTCTCCATGACCAGACAAGTCAACGCCGTCTCCTCGTCGTGCTTCAACATCCTGCGCATGCTACGTAAGATCTTCCTGTGGATCCCCATCGAGACCAGAAAGACAGTCACCCAGGCCCTCGTCACCAGCCGTCTGGACTACGGCAACTCCCTCTACGCCGGAACCACCGCCAAACTCCAGAAGAGACTCCAGCAGATCCAGAACGCCTCAGCACGACTCATCCTGGACATCCCCCGTCGCAGCCACATCTCCGGACACCTGAGAGACCTGCACTGGCTCCCGGTCAACAAAAGAATCACCTTCCGACTCTTCACCCACGCACACAAAGCCCTACACAACCAAGGCCCAGGATACCTCAACAGCCGCCTCAACTTCTACGCTCCCAAACGCCAGCTTCGATCGACCGGCCACGCCCTCGCCGCCATCCCCCGCATCCGAAGAGCCACCACAGGGGGATGGTCCTTCTCCTATCTCGCCGCCAAGACATGGAACTCCCTCCCGACCCACCTCCGCCTGACCCAGGACCACCTCGCCTTCAGGAAGCAACTCAAGAAGTGGCTGTTCGAGCAGTAGAGGACCCCCCTCCCCTAGCGCCTTGAGACCCTCTGGGTGAGTAGTGCGCTATATATAAATGCTCTGATTGATTGAAGTAAAAAAATATCGAAACCAAAATATTGTTGTTTAAAATAACGTTGTTTAAAATATCGTTCTATCTAAGTGTCTTAAAGACAATAGAAAATTAATTAAATAATAAATGTAATTATAAGAATATAGTTAGAATTATTTTAAAAAGTTACAAATTATAAATAATAATTGTTATTTGAAGCAAATTAAACATACATATTTAAAATATATATATTAACTTAATAATATTAATAAATAATTATTTTATTTCATTATAAAATAATGAAAATTATAAATGCATATGCATATATATATATGTGTGTGTGTATGTTTATACATAAAACTCTAATATATATATAAAAATAAAATATATATATATATAATAAATTAAAATTCAAAAAATGAATATTTATTTGTAAAAAAAAAAAATTACACTACATTAACTATAACAGTAGGGAAAAAGTTGGCATAGTGGATAACATTACTATTCCCACCCCTGAGAGTGCAAAAGTAGGGAAAGTGTTGGACAGCGGAAGGGAGTAATTTACTATTCCCACTCCAGTGAGTGCAACATTAGGGAAAGTGTTGGATAGCGGAGGTGAATAATTTACTATTCCCACTCCACAGAGTATAACAGTAGGGAAAGTGTTGGATAGCACAGGGGTTAAAATTACTATTCCCACTCCAGTAGTTGCAACAGTAGGGAACGTGTTGGAAAGGGGGTGGGTAAAAAATACTATTACGACTCCATCAAATCCAACAGTAGGGAAAGTGTTGGATAGCGGAGAGGTATAAATTAATATTCCCACTCCAACAAGTGTAACAATAGGGAAAGTGTTGGATAGTGGAGGGGTAAAATGTACTATTCCTACTCCAGTGAGTGCAACAGTAGGGAAAGTGTTTAATAGAGGGGATGTAAAAATGTATATTCCCACTCCAACAAATGCAACAGTAGGGAAAGTGTTGGACAGCGGAGAGGTATAAATTAATATTCCCACTCCAAAAAGTGTAACAGTAAACCTGCTACAGAACTAAAATACGTAAAAATTAATGAACATAAAATGAATTACTTTTAATAAATTCAAACATACCTTAGAAAAATAAGCTATACTTTTAACACATATACTAACATACAGTACACCCCAAAAACAATTGATATTATAAACAACAATATTTTTATTTATGATATTACTAACTTCGATATTAAGTAAAACAATATTTCTTACCTGCATGTCAATATTCTTGTTGATGATATTCTTGCAGGTTTATATTCTGTCACATCGAAATTTAAACATCGATATAATGGCATATCGATATATAAAACTCGATATTATGTCTGCATACCATCTTAGTTAACACCTGAGTACTAATATATTTCCTGAGCCATTACCCCTAAATTCCTTACATCCCACTCCTAAAACTTTCTTCACAGTTATTTCAAATATTATAATGCAAAATAATTACAAAATGTATATCTTTAAAAAACATTTTAAAATACTTATCCAATACTTACCATTATGTGTAGCAAAACCATGCTTGGTAAAGGCATGTGTGTAAATCAACGCAAGGCACAGGTATAAGCATGGTAAATGCATATGCATGGTAAAGACTGTGTGGTAATTGCATTGCATGGTAAAGGTCCGTCCGACATTGGTCAGGAGCTGTAACCGACTGACCTGCTGTCGTCGGTTACTGCCCTGCAAGTACAAAGTGACCGAACCCTGTTTGATCGCAATTGTAAACTTCACAATGGGAGCATGCATTTCGAGCAGAATGCATGCCTGCATTGTGAAAAGCAGAGGTACAGTTCATCCCTGCACCATGTGGCCGCCACCCCAAGCTGCCTGCCACCAGGTGGAGGGGTCAACAGAGGGGCACCATAGGTACCCCCATGCCAGTAGACCTCGCACCCTACTGGGGCCCCCAAAGACAGTTTCCAAATGCCTTTTCGTGCCAGAACTACCGGCACAAAAAGCCAGTGATAAAGTGCCATTGTATTCTCTCAGTCGTGAAGAGGTGGCCGCAGGAGTACTGAAGGATTTACGGACAGCTGACGGGCTCCCGTCGGACGCCATCCGGAAATCCGAGATGGATTCCTTTCCGACTGAGCCCATTGGAATGGCTCGGTTGGAAAATAATCCGACCAGTAAATTCTGATTCGGTCGAAAGGGTCCGACCATCGTTCAGACCCCTTCCGGCCGAAATCGGAATCGTCCCCTGTGTAGAAAAGGATGTTTCCCCACTATGACATATAGTGCCATCCCTTTGCTGATAAACGTCCTTACATATTACATTTGCATTTCATCCTTTCTGTATATCTGTGAGCGAATTCACATCTTCCATTCTTTAGGACACCGCCCATGTTATGCTGTTCCAATTAGGCTCTGATGAGACAGGCATAATCTTGAGTAATTTTGGTAATTTCAAACAATGCTTGCTACTTAAAATCCCTGAAATCATGCTATTATGCCATGTCAAGTAATTATGAACTATTCACAGCAAAAATTGTGAGAGTGCTGAGAAACAGCCTGAATGACTAGAATCCGAGTGGGTCCTGTTTGTAACATTAGTAGGTTTGTGCTATTTTTTTTACACGAAATGCCAGGTTTGCATTTTACATAATTATGTGTAAGTTTTCCAAGAGACCCGAATATGTTTTTGAAGAATGATGAGGACCAGAATGAGAGAGTGCTTCTGATTTTCTCCATCTAACACTTTGCTTAAAACCTGAAAAATAACTCTGACCCTATTTGGATGTGCACCGGATTCTCAAACAGTGCTTTACATGTTTTTTTGGTAATTATGCATGAGATTTGGTTGTATAGTGTAACATTGTTTTCCTTCTTATTTGTCTTGAGCATCCTCAGGCAGGGCTCACATTGAGTAGGTCCTCAGAGGGTAAAGCAGTACGTTTCAGAGCTTAGGTGCACAGTGCAGCTCACCTCTGCATGGCGGCGGAAGCTGAGGTTTCACACAGTAGTGGAACTAGCTGGACGTTGACAAGGTAAGTAGATGGGCCAAGTGGCTGGATGATAACCATGTACCAGACAATACTATACAGATAGGAAAGCTAAGAGAGAAAATGCATAAAAACTTCTAAAGGAAGAAGATTAGCAGACACTGAAAGATAAAAAGAGAAAACACTGTCTATTCATGTAGCTATGGTACCATAGCCTTACAGCCCACTGTAGCCAGCTATACCGGCTATGAAAGACTTACTCCAGGATTTTAGGCCTGAGCTCAAGGTGAGAGACTATAACAAGGGAGACAGACTTTCATGATCAGTATAGCCCACTAGTGAGAGCTATGTCTGTGGAGTGTCCTAATTAAAAAAAACTAAAGCCTCAAATGAGATATGGAGGTTTACTACTCCTTCGTGCTCCGCAGCTTCAGTTCTTTTCACAGCTCACTGTGTGTGCTAATACGCACACACAGTAGCAGCTGTAAAAGGAGACTTCACAGCTCACTGTGTGTGCTAATACGCACACACAGTAGCAGCTGTAAAAGGAGGCTGAAGTCAGTCCTAGATTTCATTACAAGAACGGAGGCTACCATTATGCAATAAGCTTTTATTGCTGCCCCAACAAGCAGCCCTTTAAAGAATATTAGTACATCATAAACATTAGAATGTTTGTGAGGGAGCATAAGTATCCAGTACATAGTCATCATCTCTTTTATTGGCTGCTCCTCAACAAGGTAACTATACTCATCCCTTCTCTTTATAACTTGTCAATCTAACCAATAAGTTGTGTGATTACCATGTTATGTGTAACTTTAACGGTGTCTAATATACTAGGGCTTAATACATCTGTGCATAGATAGATTGTCAGATTGTCAAATCGCATTTTGCCACAGATTTGACATACTATGCAGTGATAGCAAATAATGTTCACCCATTCCATTTATGGATGGGTCAGGTAAGTACAAAATCCCTTGATAACTGGAGAAACTATTCAAATGTTGAAAGAGTGAGGAAGAACACTGGACTTTGACCTGCGGTTTTTGCCGATACCGCATTGTTTAACAAACACGTAATAAAAGTAGCAAGGACGTGACCGCCTTCAACAAGCATCATCACGATCCTCCTCTCCGGCCTTTGTAAATGATACTTATTAAATCATAAACAAAACGGGAGCCCTACCCAGTTTCCATTGCAACGAGGCGTCTCCCGACAGGGCCCTTTTTTTAAAAAAAACATTGCGTCATTCCACATGCTGCTACATTAGATCACTACAGTCAAACGTCAACAAAGGAAAGATGAGCACAGTCCCTATTTGTTGATGCCCACTGCGAATGGAGGCTCAGGCAAGGTGTTTCTTCTCCTCTATAAAGTTTAATGAAGCGCTTTACCCCACCTACTAACAGGAAGGAAAAAAGGCCGGGGCAGCCTACCCTTAATGCCCCAAATGAAAGAGCAAAATGATACGTGAGTAACCAACCAATCAAAATATTTTTACAAAATAAAGAATACAGATAAATAATAAATAACAAAAAAGGGGAATTAGAAAGTAACAATCCCGAGCCCCAGACAGCTCCTAAGCTCATGAGTGATAGCATAAGAAAAGTCATATGGGAGTAACTTAGCTCCTCTGCAAGAGAGGCGGTGGATGCTGCATCTACTAAAAGGAAGAGGGGATCCCCTGTAGAGGAGAATTATTATTCCCTCTCAGTTGGAGAGTCCCCTACTACCTCTGACCCTGAGAGATGAGGGAAAGTTTCCCAAAAGAGGAAACACATAGAAAAGGCATTCAACCATGCATATGGCAATGGTAGCCCTCGTACTACAATAGGGAATGGTGCTCTTAGCAGCACAAGAGAAGCTGGCCACATGGAGGGGCACAAAGAAAAGTTGCCTGTAGTGGCATGATTATAAAGAGTGATGATGTAAATGAAGTAATGAGGCTCTTAAGAAGATATAAGGCATTTATTATGCACCACAGAGAATAACTGGTGATCCCATCAGAAAGCAGGGAGCTAACTGACTAGGCAGGACACAGTAGAAAATGACATCATGAAAATGGAATGTCAGACTTAAAGGGATACAGCAAAACATAACTGTAGAGAATACAACATATCCTCTCCCCTTCGTAAGGAAGAAGCAAAAGAAAAAAAAATGCAAGCACATGCTCTTCATTACAGAGAGAGACCTTAATTGCAGACAAAATCATGTAAGTGGCCTGGAGGTCTTCTCACCCTCTGAGCTCTACCAACACTAACTTCCTTAGAGGGAACGTCACGGCCACACTCAGCTTTGGCACTGGCTTCCTTAGAAGGAACATCACGGCCACACTCAGCCTTTTTGTACAGTGCCACACGCCTCAAGTTCCAACTCTCACCGTTGAACAGAGTTACAAATCTTTTATGGACAGACTTGACTTTAAATGGTCCCCTGAACTTCGTCAACCCGACCCCAACTCGACCAGGTTTGACTTTCACCCAATCATTTACTGCAATTTTACAACTTCCATCCGGTTCACTCACAACATCAGAATTGTCAGGACCAACGTTTATCAACTCCTTCATCCATGCAGCGACCAGCTTAGTACCAGCTGGACGTCCCCTCATGATACTAAAAGGGACCATTCCAGCCACACCATTTTCAGTAGTTCTGTAGGCCCAAACCAGGTCATTAACTAATCCTCTCACATTTGACCTAGAAGAGATTGCCATCTGAATTGCGCCTTTTACCATCCGGTTCGCCCTCTCGACTATTCCGTTCCCTTGGGGGTTGTAAAGTGAGGTTCTCGAATGTGCAATGCCGCACTCCCTCAAGAAATTAGCCATTTCCAGGGAAGTCAATTGCGTCCCATTATCGGTGATAATCCTAGTTGGAAAACCTTCCTCTCTAAAAATGTCACTCAACACTGTAATAGTGTTACTCGTAGTGATCTCCTTCATGAATTTAACCACTAACCATTTCGAAGAAATATCAACTACTACCAACCCAAACCTCATATCTTGGCCCAACTGGTAAAACGGGCCAATGAAATCGAGACATATAGTGTGCCATGGACACCCTGGGTCAACTATTGAGCCACAGCCAGCATGACCACCAACTTTAAGCCTCTTCTCGCTCTCCAAGCAGTCTGTACATTTCTCCACCCACTGAGAGATTTCTAAGTCCATCCCGGGCCACCAAAAATTTTCCCTAACTCTCCTCTTAGTGAGGGACTGGCCCAGATGACCCTCGTGGGCTAACTTGAATAAGGTAAACCTCACATCCTGTGGAGGAATAAATGTATCTTCCATTAAAATCAAGAAACCATCACCATCCAAGATAGACAACTGTTCGAGAACCTTCAAATATGGCCGAAGAGAGGGGGATAAGCAACTCTCTCTCCTAGGACCCTTCACAATCAAGTCTTTTACTTCTCTCAACACCGCATCCTTAACCATAGAGGTGTTCCACAGAGAATAACTGGTGATCCCATCAGAAAGCAGGGAGCTAACTGACTAGGCAGGACACAGTAGAAAATGACATCATGAAAATGGAATGTCAGACTTAAAGGGATACAGCAAAACATAAGTGTAGAGAATACAACAAGTGACCTTCTTTGCCCAAGAGATTCTAAAGACAGTTTCGGCTCATTGGCAGATAACATAGTCTATGATGTGATGGATATGAATGAGTTCATATTCGACCCACAAGAAAAATATGATACCTTAGAGGACCTAGACGAGGATGTAGACCAACCATCTACTTCTTATAAGATTAAATACCCCTATCAGGCTGAAATGTTTAACCCCATTAGAATTAGGCAACTGCGTAGCACAGAGTGGTAGCCAATGGACCACATTTCCAAGCCCAAAGGAAAAGAAGTCCCTGAGTTTAAGGATATCCCTTATGTCATAATACAACCAACCAAAAGCTATTATGGATGGCTGTACTCGACTCAAAGAATAACCATATAGTCCAGTTAGAACTATGTTTGCTCACTAAATAGTGATTAACGTCAGTTTAGGAACTCTGTGAAAACCATACAACAATTAAAAATCAAATACTATAAGGAAACAGTTAAAACCATCAATTTATTTCCTAAAAATTAATGACATATCTGAAAATCACAGTACGTGATCAAAAACATTTCATAATTACACAACAATAAAAAAACCAAGAGTCATTTCATAATTACACAACAATAAAAAAAACAAGAGTCGATGCGGCGTTTCGGTGTCTTTTGTGGATAGGTACACCTTCTTCAGGACGGTTTTTTGTTAAAATCACTCGAAATTTGAGAGATTTTAGGTAATAGATTGCACTTAGATGATAAAGCTTCTTATTCTTTTAATGACGTATCTTGCAGTTTTGGTAGTGGATTTTGTTAAATTTTCCACCTGAATCCAAGTATTGCACCAGCAGGATAGTTGCTGTACCAAGGGTGACCACCGAAGGCTGTACCAGGAGGGAGGCCGCTGTTTTTAAAGAAGATTCAAAGCCGCGATCTGGAGATTAACAAAACGGCAGAAGGAAGCAATTATTAAGAAGTTTCCTAACTTTATCGATCCTACAGTCGTAAGACTCCATTTACAAAGTGACTCCGGGATGGGATTGCATCCAATTTATTATTTAATAAAAAGCACAATTGTGTTTGAACTCATACGGTGGTCACCCTTGATACAGCAACTATCCTGCTAGTGCAATACTTGGATTCAGGTGGAAAATTTAACAAAATCCACTACCAAAACTGCAAGATACGTCATTAAAAGAATAAGAAGCTTTATCATCTAAGTGCAATCTATTACCTAAAATCTCTCAAATTTCGAGTGATTTTAACAAAAAACCGTCCTGAAGAAGGTGTACCTATCCACAAAAGACACCGAAACGCTGCGTCGACTCTTGTTTTTTTTTATTGTTGTGTAATTATGAAATGACTCTTGTTTTTTTATTGTTGTGTAATTATGAAATGTTTTTGATCACGTACTGTGATTTTCAGATATGTCATTAATTTTTATGAAATAAATTGATGGTTTTAACTGTTTCCTTATAGTATTTGATTTTTAATTGTTGTATGGTTTTCACAGAGTTCCTAAACTGACGTTAATTACTATTTAGTGAGCAAACATAGTTCTAACTGGACTATATGATTTGATAGAACTCGCTCCTGAGGCGAAAAGCCGGGAGTTTGCTCACTCTTTTTAAAATTTTAATATTACTTGTGATATTGTGTTTACTAGACTTACCCTCGGCCACTGCCTCCCTTTTCCCAACACCCCCCCCAGCCGATTGCACGCTGTAGCAGGGGAGTGTTGCTGGAGCTACTCCGCCATTGATTGACCCGCGGAAACGCCCACGGACGCTGGCCACGCCCCCTCATCATACCTTACAAAACGCGTGCTGACTGAGCGCAGTATTTGATAGAACTCGCTCCTGAGGCGAAAAGCCGGGAGTTTGCTCACTCTTTTTAAAATTTTAATATTACTTGTGATATTGTGTTTACTAGACTTACCCTCGGCCACTGCCTCCCTTTTCCCAACACCCCGTCCAGCCGATTGCACGCTATAGCAGGGGAGTGTTGCTGGAGCTACTCCGCCATTGATTGACCCGTGGACACGCCTACGGATGGTGGCCACGCCCCCTCATCATACCTTACAAAACGCGCGGTGACTGCTAGAGCAGTGTTTGATAGAACTCGCTCCTGAGGCGAAAAGCCGGGAGTTTGCTCACTCTTTTTAAAATTTTAATATTACTTGTGATATTGTGTTTACTAGACTTACCCTCGGCCACTGCCTCCCTTTTCCCAGCACCCCGCCCAGCCGATTGCACGCTGTAGCAGGGGAGTGTTGCTGGAGCTACTCCGCCATTGATTGACCCGCGGACACGCCCACGGACGCTGGCCACGCCCCCTCATACCTTACAAAACGCGCGCTGCCTGCTAGCGCAGTGTTTGATAGAACTCGCTCCTGAGGCGAAAAGCCGGGAGTTTGCTCACTCTTTTTAAAATTTTAATATTACTTGTGATATTGTGTTTACTAGACTTACCCTCGGCCACTGCCTCCCTTTTCCCAACACCCCGCCCAGCCGATTGCACGCTGTAGCAGGGGAGTGTTGCTGGAGCTACTCCGCCATTGATTGACCCGCGGACACGCCCATGGACGCTGGCCATGCCCCCTCATCATACCTTACAAAACGCGCGCTGACTGCTAGCACAGTGTTTGATAGAACTCGCTCCTGAGGCGAAAAGCCGGGAGTTTGCTCACTCTTTTTAAAATTTTAATATTACTTGTGATATTGACTTACCCTCGGCCACTGCCTCCCTTTTCCCAACACCCCGCCCAGCCGATTGCACGCTGTAGCAGGAGAGTGTTGCTGGAGCTACTCCGCCATTGATTGACCCGCAGACACGCCCACGGACGCTAGCCACGCCCCCTCACCACGTCACTATTCACCATAAATCATGCTCTGTACCCAGAAGCGCAGCGGACAAGCACAGCGGGCGCGACGATTGCGCGCCGAAGGCGCGCATAAGGCAAGCTCATCTGCCCTCGTCCGCGCCGAGACCGGGCTTAGGGCCACCCCCCTTAATCCACCTGTGTCACCCCCGGGTCTTAATACGGAGACACTTACCTATACCTCCGCCCAATTACAAAATCTTAGGGTCGCAGCAGAGGTGCCCCATGTCCCACCACATCTGTTATATACCAATTCCATTATTGGTCCTCATAAATGCTCTACGTGCACGGGAGATACCCCTACCCCTCCCACGACCTCCCCCACCAGGTCCTAGCAGCACTCATAAATGTGCGATCTCTCCCCAAACACAAAATTGAAATCTCCGAGTTAATTGACTCACATAACTTAGATATGCTATTCATCACGGAGACATGGGGTGATGACTCCTCCGGCCCAGATTTCAGAGCGGCCACTCCAACTAACTACTGCGTAAGCAGACTAGATAGACCTAAAAGAAAAGGTGGAGGTATAGCTGTTATCTATAAAGATCATTTTAAAGTTACAATTGTGGAACCCAACTTCACTGAGTATGAGGCTTTTTCTTTCACCATTGGCCTTTCTGACAAACATTCATTCAAAGGCATGTTAATTTACCGCCCTCCTGGGCCTAGGTCAAAATTTCTCACGAATATTGGTAATCTAATTGAGGCCTCAGTAGGATCTCCAGATTTCACTTTATTGGGAGATTTTAACTTTCATCTCGAAATAATAGATGATCCAGACACCTCGCTCTTAAGCAATGACCTAGCAGCAGCGGGTTTCCTGCAAATTGTTAAACAACGCACACACCAAGCGGGACATACCTTAGATGGACTATTCACTAGCAATCCTCAAATATCTGTCTCTAAGGTAATCCCACTTACGTGGACGGATCATGCAGCCGTATGTTTCTCCATAAAAACCATTCCCCGCACCTCTTCCATTACTTCCCCTTCTCCTGTCTCCTTCAGAGACTGGAAAAATATTAATACTGACCATCTCGCAGAGATGATGTTAAGTAGCACTATCCCTAATGAACAGGATCCTACATTAGCCTCCATTCACTATTTGAGCAATTTAAACACTGCTTGTAATAAGTTAGCCCCAGTCAAAACTGTTTATCGCTGTAGAAAGCTCCCCCCGGCCCCTTGGTTCACGGAACCATTACGACTGCAAAGACAACATTGCAGGAACCTGGAAAGGCACTGGCGCCGCCATTACAGTCCTATTGATAAAACTGCCTACAAAAACTCTCTCTCCAAATACAAAAAACTTATCACTTTGGAAAAAACATGCTATTATACTTCCCAAATTAATCAGTCAAAAAACTCTACAAGAGAACTATTTCAGACAGTCAGTCATCTATCCAACCCGCCTGTGCCACGCTCAGATGGATCACAGTTACTCTTGGATTCGCTAGCAACATTCTTCGAAAATAAAGTCAGTGCCATCTTTTCAACCTTTTCCCGCTCCCCTTCCTCCTCCACACCCATGGCACCTTCTCTTAACAAGGCACCAACTTTCTCTGCCTTCGAACCCACGACGCAGGAACATATTAAAATTCTTGTTGCTCGCATCAAATCGGGGTCACCAGCTGACCCTTGCCCTCCCGCCATCCTTAATCTCATCCCGGAAGCTATCTCTCCTGCTTTGACTACCATCTGCAATGCAATGTTTTCATCTGGGATATATCCATCGGTTTGGAAGGAGGTCATAATCAAACCACTTCTAAAAAAGCCCACATTAGATCCTCTCCTTCCCGCCAGTTATAGACCTATTGCTTGTCTTCCTTTCCCTGCTAAAATTTTTGAAAAAATTATGAACACACAAATTTCTAAATTCAAAAACAAAAATAATTTACTCGATGATACCCAATTCGGGTTCAGACAGGGTCATGGAACAGAGACAGCACTACTTAAAGCAACAGATGAGATAAGGATCACAATGGATAAGGGAGGAGCCGCGGTACTAATACTCTTGGACCTCTCCGCAGCCTTTGACACGGTCGATCATGTCACCTTGATCGACCGTGTCTCAGCCATGGGAATAAAAATCAAAGCCGAGAAACTTCTTGCCTCATTTTTGGCTAACCGTCCTCAAACGGTGAAGATGGGCAACTACATCTCCCAGACATTTTCTCTCCCTTGTGGAGTACCTCAGGGCTCCTCGCTAAGTCCGACACTTTTTAACATCTATGTGTCGGACTTAGCGAGGGTTATAAAATCCTATGGAATTGCCCTTACAACCTATGCGGATGACACGCAATTGGTGTTATCCATATTTAATGATGGTATAACAGTTGCGGCTAACTTCCAGGAGGGAATGAGGGCAATAAGTTCCTAGATGTCATCAAACTGTCTTAAGTTAAATTCTGACAAGACAGAGGTGATGACATTCGGGAAACTGGAACCCATCTGGTCCCCCCAATGGTGGCCACCTGAGATGGGAATGCCCCCTCAACCGGTGACCAAGGTGTGCAATTTAGGAGTCATATTTGACAACAAACTGACTTTCCACCAACATGCCAACTCGGTGGTCTCCTCATCTTTTTTCATCTTAAAGAGGATTAAAAAACTAATTCCGCACCTACCTCCTTCTGCGGGCAAAACGTTAATCAGTACTCTGGTCTTCTCTAGAACAGATTACTGTAACGCCCTTCTGCTGAATGCCCAAGAAAAGGTCCTCAACAGATTGCAGATGGTCCAAAATGCCTCGGCCAGGACCTTACTAAACATCCCCAAGTTTTCATCCATCTCTCCGTATATTCGACAGTTGCACTGGCTCCCAGTGAGGAACCAGACTAAATTTAAGGCTTTATGCATCACCTACAAAGCCATCAACAATCTAGGCCCACTATATCTAAAAAAAGCATTCTGCCCGGTCAAATACTCAAGAACTTTACGTTCTTCATCAGCCCATTTGCTAAAGGTTCCTCGGACAAGAAGGGCCAACTGGGGAGACAGATGCTTCACCACCTCAACAGCCAAACTTTGGAATACTCTACCCTTCCATATCAAAACGGCTCCCACACTGATTGATTTCAGAAAAAAACTCAAAACATGGTTGTTCTCAATATAACATTTTATTTACTACAGTGAGAGTTCTATTATCTCAGCGCCGAGACACCCTTCTGGGTATTTGCGCGCTTTAAAAATTGCATAAAATAAATAAATAAATAAATATGGTTATTCTTTGAGTCGAGTACAGCCATCCATAATAGCTTTTGGTTGGTTGTATTACGACATAAGGGATATCCTTAAACTCAGGGACTTCTTTTCCTTTAATCTTGTTCACCCTGTCCCATATTGGTTCAGAGGGTACCCCCCTTTTGGTTTTTGGTATTAATCCACATTTCCAAGCACGTTTACTTACTGGGTAAGGAAACCACTAGACAGAGAAACTCGCAGCCTACGTAGAAACAAGTGCCCAAGACCCTCATCTGCAGATAAGGTGTGCAATACACCAACCTTGGACCTGGAGCTGATAACCTTTTTATTTAAATTTGGGAAGGATCCAAGAAAGGGTATTGAAAAATGCCTAAGGCAATGCTAGGATAAATTCCTGGACATACTGGGTCCACTTACACGCATTTTAGACATGGCTGAAGCTGTCAGTAGGAAAAGCGGCCCTGTTAATATTGGCCTCCTAAGGGGCTGGCCCAAATGGGCCATATGTGTGATTGGCAATGCCAACCTGATCATGGAGAGACAAAAGGCAGTCCTAATGAGAATGAACTCTAAATTAGCAGTCCTATCATCTAGAGAAGACATGGATGACACTTACGGACTCCTCTTCGGAGATAAATTTGTAATGTCACTAGGAAAATACATTTCAAACTTTACTGCTTTCAGTAAGGCACAAACAAACATGCACAGAATCTTTGGCTCACGCCACATTTTTGGACGGGCTGACAGGAGGGGAATGGTTGTAAGCCTCAGGTCATTTAGGTCTCAGTGCTACCCACAAGAACATTGAGGTTTCCCTACGTAAGGAACTGGCTACCAACAGAACTCAAACTTCTACCCACAAAGAGGGAGAACCCAGAGGAGAAACCTTAGTTTTAGATCCAGAACCTCAAACCAAGGATATCAAGGTGAGCAATATTACTTCTTCTACAATAAAGGCAGATGGAAGACTAATATTGTTTATTAGGAATTGGAAAAGACTAACACAGGACTCCTGGGAGTTGGAAATTGTCGGAGGGTTCAAAATAGAGTTTTGTGAATGCTCAGTTCAACTGACAAAACCCAAAGAGCTAGTTTCAGACACAAAAAGGACCTGGAGCTGATAACCTTTTTATTTAAATTTGGGAAGGATCCAAGAAAGGGTATTGAAAAATGCCTAAGGCAATGCTAGGATAAATTCCTGGACATACTGGGTCCACTTACACGCATTTTAGACATGGCTGAAGCTGTCAGTAGGAAAAGCGGCCCTGTTAATATTGGCCTCCTAAGGGGCTGGCCCAAATGGGCCATATGTGTGATTGGCAATGCCAACCTGATCATGGAGAGACAAAAGGCAGTCCTAATGAGAATGAACTCTAAATTAGCAGTCCTATCATCTAGAGAAGACATGGATGACACTTACGGACTCCTCTTCGGAGATAAATTTGTAATGTCACTAGGAAAATACATTTCAAACTTTACTGCTTTCAGTAAGGCACAAACAAACATGCACAGAATCTTTGGCTCACGCCACATTTTTGGACGGGCTGACAGGAGGGGAATGGTTGTAAGCCTCAGGTCATTTAGGTCTCAGTGCTACCCACAAGAACATTGAGGTTTCCCTACGTAAGGAACTGGCTACCAACAGAACTCAAACTTCTACCCACAAAGAGGGAGAACCCAGAGGAGAAACCTTAGTTTTAGATCCAGAACCTCAAACCAAGGATATCAAGGTGAGCAATATTACTTCTTCTACAATAAAGGCAGATGGAAGACTAATATTGTTTATTAGGAATTGGAAAAGACTAACACAGGACTCCTGGGAGTTGGAAATTGTCGGAGGGTTCAAAATAGAGTTTCGTGAATGCTCAGTTCAACTGACAAAACCCAAAGAGCTAGTTTCAGACACAAAAAGGACCTGGAGCTGATAACCTTTTTATTTAAATTTGGGAAGGATCCAAGAAAGGGTATTGAAAAATGCCTAAGGCAATGCTAGGATAAATTCCTGGACATACTGGGTCCACTTACACGCATTTTAGACATGGCTGAAGCTGTCAGTAGGAAAAGCGGCCCTGTTAATATTGGCCTCCTAAGGGGCTGGCCCAAATGGGCCATATGTGTGATTGGCAATGCCAACCTGATCATGGAGAGACAAAAGGCAGTCCTAATGAGAATGAACTCTAAATTAGCAGTCCTATCATCTAGAGAAGACATGGATGACACTTACGGACTCCTCTTCGGAGATAAATTTGTAATGTCACTAGGAAAATACATTTCAAACTTTACTGCTTTCAGTAAGGCACAAACAAACATGCACAGAATCTTTGGCTCACGCCACATTTTTGGACGGGCTGACAGGAGGGGAATGGTTGTAAGCCTCAGGTCATTTAGGTCTCAGTGCTACCCACAAGAACATTGAGGTTTCCCTACGTAAGGAACTGGCTACCAACAGAACTCAAACTTCTACCCACAAAGAGGGAGAACCCAGAGGAGAAACCTTAGTTTTAGATCCAGAACCTCAAACCAAGGATATCAAGGTGAGCAATATTACTTCTTCTACAATAAAGGCAGATGGAAGACTAATATTGTTTATTAGGAATTGGAAAAGACTAACACAGGACTCCTGGGAGTTGGAAATTGTCGGAGGGTTCAAAATAGACTTTTGTGAATGCTCAGTTCAACTGACAAAACCCAAAGAGCTAGTTTCAGACACAAAAAGGATGATCCTCATAGACCAGGAGGTGACCCAAATGATAGACAAAGGAGTGTTAGCCCAAAGAAAATGGGGGTATGTAAGTATAATCTTCTTGGTAAAAAAGAAAGACAAGTGCTGGTGACCAGTAATAAACCTTTAGGAATTAAACTAATTCCTGAACTACAGGCACTTCAAGATTAAGGGCATCCATCTATTGAGAGACATTTTGTGAGCCAAGGATTGGCTAGTTAAATTAGCCCTCAAGGATGCCTATTTCACAATACTAATGGACTCCCTTTGCTTGGAAGGCAGGCTTTACTAATTTCTCTGCCTACCCTTTGGGCTGTTCACTGCCCCATGGTGTTTTACCAAAGTGCTTCGCCCAGTAGTCAGTTACCTCAAGGAAAGAGGAGTCCCTCTGATTATATACCTAGATGACATACTAATTATGTCACAGGACAGATTGGAGCTTCAAAAACATCTATCCTGGGCAATAGAACTCCTAGAGAGCTTAGGGTTTATAATAAATACAGAGAAGTCCATCATAGTTCCTACACAAACAATTTAATTTCTAGGTTTTCAACTGAACTCCATTGTATCCCAACTAGTCCTTCCACAAAAAAGGTGTCAAAGATAAAAAAGATGTGAGAGTGGTCTTGTCCAAAAGTTCATTACTGCTGAGAGATCTGGCAAGAGTTTGTGGAGTTTAATCATCTTCAATTCATGCCTTCTCTCCGGGCCCACTTCACTAAAGAGGTTTACAGAGACTAAGGGCCAGATGTAGGTAGCCCTTTACCGATCGGAATCGGCCGAAAATACCGATTTTCGGCCGTTTCCGATCGATAAAGGGCTATGGAGATGTAGGGGCGCATTTTCGGTAATTTTACCGAATCGTTATTATTACGGAATCGGTAATAAGTACCGAATCGGTAATAATTACCGAATCAGTAATATTTACCGATTCGGTAAAATTACCGAAAATGCTATGTGGGTAGCCAATTTTCCATTGGCATATGGCTTACAGAATCGGTATTTTACCATGGAATACAAATCCATGGTAAAATACCGATTCCTGTGTACATGCACATCTGTGCATGTACACATGTGCCATGTGACAGACAGACGTGCCCTTAGGGCATGTCTGTGTGCCACATTGCACACATGCCAGTTTTGGGGGTGCTAGAGGGTGTCAAAGTGACACCCCCTGCACCCTTGACAAATTCGGTATTTACCGATTCGGTAAATACCGAATCGGTATTTGAATTGAATCCTATGGGCTTCAAGGCCCATAGGATTCTATAGCAAATACCAATTCGGTATTTACCGAATCGGTAAATACAGAATTTTTAAGTATTCGGTAACATATCCAGATGTTGGGACCTACATCCCATTTACCGATTTTGAAATACCGAATCGGTAAAATTCGGTATTTCAAAATCGGTAAATGGGATTTACCTACATCTGGCCCTAAAAGCGTTAGGGAGAAGGAAAGGCTTATGGTACAGGGATTCAATAGCCCTATCACAATATGCATGGGGGGACCTGATTTGGTAGCTAAAAAATCTCGAAGCATGGAATGGCAAGGCCATCTTCCAGAACACCCACATTTCATCCTAGAAACAGATGCGAGCAACCAGGGTTGGGCAGCCCGGAAAGGCAATTAGTAAACAGTCACTCCACATAAATTGTTTGGAAATGTTGGCTGGCCAGAATGCCCATGTAAGTTTTAAGAATTTACTGAAAAATTCAAACACACTGATTGTGTTGTATCAGACTTATCGAAACAAATTTGGTATTTTTGCTGGGAACACAAGATTGTGCTAAGAGTTGAATTTATTCCAGGGCTTCAAAATGTAAGGGCGGACTGGAACTCCAGGATCCTCAGAGACTCTAGCGGTTGGATGCTACAACTAGAGGTTATTTCCCTGATACAAGATCTTTGGGGGCCAATTCAGATAGATTTATTTCCAAGCCGAGTAACCTTCCAAGTACCAACGTACTTCAGTTGGAGACCAGATCCAAAGGCAGCAGCTGTAGACACCTTTCTTCAGTGCTGGGGCAAGAACTGGGGATATTCCTTTCTCCTCTACTTCATGATTCAGAGAGTAGTGTGGAAAATGAGAATTGAGTCCAGCCGTATTATTCTAATTACTCCCTTCTGGAGGTACCAGGTCTGGTTCCTTGAGGTGAGGGAACTTGCAATAGATAAGCCACGCCTCGTCCCGGTTTTTTTGGGCCTTCTACAAGGTCCAGACAGAGAGGAACACCCTTTGATATTAGAGGGAAGGGTGAACCTTTTTGTTTGGAAGATTTTAGGGGATCAAATAGATATTCAGACCTTTCATCAGAAGGTGAATACTTATTGGATGAATCTTGTATGCCAGGATCAAGAAAACAATAGAGAGGCATTTGGAAAATGTTGTATAGTTGGTACATGGAAAGGGCTTTGAAACCAGTGGAAGTCCCTGTACAGCAGATAGCAAGTTACTTAGCAAGTCTTTTTGACTGTGGTCTTTTTTATAGAATGATCAATTGTTATAGATCTGCAATTTCTTCTGGCCATGCCCTAGTTAATAATTGAGCAATTGGTAGTAATCCTCTAATAAAAAAGAGTAATGAAAGGTGTGAGACTAAAAAGACCCCCAAACACATGGTACAAGCCCATGTGTGATGACAATCTGATTTTCAACCTGTTTAGTTCCTGGTCAAACAATACTTACCTCTCTCTTAAACAGATATCTATAAAACTGGCTACCTTGTTACGTATAATTTCCTTTGAAAGAGTCTCTTACATCAAGGACCTAGAGTTATCCAACAGGTTCTATTCGGCTGAAGTTGTACACTTCAATGTATGGACCTGAGCCAAAACTATGTCTGATCGTCTTTTTTATGATTGTGAAAAATTGTGTGTTTTTTTTGTATTTTATTTATTTTTGAAAAATACATGAGTTAGTGGGAAATGAGTCATTGTAACACATCACATATACACTTGATAACAATTAATAAAGAAACAGGAAAAAAGAAAAATTCGGCAGAAAGAGATTGATAGCCATAAAACATACGAATATCATAAAAATCAAATTAGACACCAAATCCAATAAACATAAATGCCATTAATTACAATGAAGCAATAGCAAAGCAAAATTCTTTAGAATTATGGAGGGCACGTTTCTTCGCAGTATACAATATGGAGTATAGCTTATATGCCCTTAAAGGGCATCGAAAAAAGAAGCTGGGTGAGCAAATTTACTCACCCAGCTTACTACCTTGAGTCCGCAACTTGATCCCCCGCCCTATATATTTGGTGGTTAATTGCTGCTATCTTCCAGAGTTTTGCTTTGCTATTGCTTCATTGTAATTAATTGCATTTATGTTTAGTGAAAAATGATGTGTGGTGAGATGTATGAAGGCATAGGAAAGTAAGATCCTGGACTTCTGAGCACATGGTGTTGATCAACTTCTCCTATCCTATGTGAAACCTTATAAACCTGTTTCTACAGTAACACTAGCCAGATGAACATGCAACGCACAATTATATGTGAAGCGCGTATCAACTTCTCAAGGTTCGTAGCCCATTCCTCAAGAGGGGCCATGACTAGTAAGGTATTTTGAGCAGGGGGGTTCCTGCCTGAAATTCTCAAAACAGCCAACTGTTTGAATGCAAACACCTTGGCAAAATTCTATTTAGGACGAGTAGAGCATGTTAGTACTACAGCTTTAGATGGCTTTAAACAGCATAATGGTACCCACCGGCCTTGTAATGAAATGACAATTCACCAATTTATAAGCAGAGAGAATCTTGATTTCATTATAGACAACAGAGACTACCTTTATCCCACCCACCTCACCCTTGAGGGGTGGTATGATATATGGTGAATACATTTTTTTAAGGATGTGTTTTAAGGATTTTGAATAAAAAACTTAACAAAATGTATTTTCTCTTGGAGATCAGCTTTGTTCATTGAAACTTTATATGGATTGCATTTACTATGCAATTTCCTCTACATTTTAGATAATGGTTAGTAGGATTCAACAAGAATTATTGAGATAGATGGTCTGTTTTTGTGTGCAGCTAAAATAGGAGGATGAGTTTGTGCACTGGATACTAATACTCCCTCAAGAACATTCCAATGTATTAAAGGGCTGCATGTTCGGGCAGAAATAAAAGCTTATTGCATAACGTTACCTCTTTTGTCTTTGAAATAAATTCAAGATTTGTCATTCTTCCTCAACATTGCCAAACTGCTTTTCTTGAGGTGAAGCATGCCCAGGAGCTCCAGTGACTCTAAGAGCTGTGAGAGAAGGGGAAGAGGAAGGCTGACTTTGTGCCATCACCCACAGCCTCTGCCTCTCTCATTTCCCTGCAGAATCTACATAGCCTTGGTGGGGCAGGAGAATGTCACGTAGTCTGTGGGGAGTCACATAGCCTGTGGGGAGGCAGAGGCTGTAGATTAAAACATTGGAAAGATTAGAGCAGCAGGTCAATACAAATGTTTATAGCCCACTGCTGCTCCATTTTTTCAATGAAGCTCTCAACATTCCAATGTTCTAATAGTAGTTATTTCCTTTATTGTGTTCAGAAAGTACAGGAATTTCAAAAGGGGTTTTCTAAGTAAACATAAGAAGGAAACTATAGGTTGTGCCTTTTTGTAATGAAGCAGAAGGGTTGTGTGGAGGAGGAGAGGACCAGGATTGCAATTGAAAAGCTAGGTACACACCTTACTTTTTATGTTATATGGAGAAATCACATTTCAGAACCAAGGAGTTTAAGACAAGTGGAAGGAGTATAGTTGAAAAGTGCAGAAGAGGTTATAGAGAAATAGAGAGAATTATGAAGAGGGGCTAAACATCGACTGAGCACTAACATTAATCATCAACAAAGTTAATTTCAACAACAATACATTAAACAGCCCATTTAAAATATTGACCTCTGTCTATTCTAACAACTCTCGTCACTTTTAATTCCACAACTGTGATCCTCTGCTCCTGTGGGGAAATGTACCCCTTTATAAGCATTACATAAGGTCTAAGAGGTGGAACAAAGCCTAGGAAACTGCTCTGTGGATCAGTTATTATGACCAAGACCGCTAATCTATACACAAAAACTGACAAGAGGGAAACCTATGCGCATAGGAGATGTTCTTTATATTATAGAAATTGTCTGATTGTCTAGTAAATGCTCGAAGGTAAAGATACAACCCTTGTCAACATTTGTAATTAAACAGGCATAAAGAAAATGCCTGTTATATCAAATTCTAAACAATTCTCAACGTGAGCAATTCTAGGTAAAAAGTACACAATGTCCAATCAAGATACTGATTCATCAAGAGAGTGATTTAAAAGTTTTTTTCTCCTTTATTTCTTCACAGTTCATATGCAGTCATAGCGTACAGTTCTTCCAATCATTTCCTTAATGTACAGTTCATTGCCAACACGTGTTTCGTCCGGCTAATAAGCCTGAGGAGTTCGTCAGGGCTAAAAACAAGTGAAATATACACTTTATTAGATATTAATATAATAAACCATAATAAGTTCATTTTAGCTAATATACTAATCGATTTAACATCTCACATGTTAACACAGGGAAGAAAACATTTCTAAAATTTGTACGAGTGCAAAATGATTTTCTTTACATCCCCAGATCATTTTTGGAATGTAGTAAGAAGATAAAGTGTTATTGCTAAATAGAGCTAAGAGAAACAGATATAGTCTCACCACCAAGGAATACACCGTGCTAAAAAGAAAAAATGAAACAAGAGGATAAAGTGCTATTATTGAATAGAGCCACAAAGAGTAGATATGGTCCTACCACCAGCGAGTATACCATGTGAATAAATGGAAAAGAGTCTATTCACTAAATAGCCTAATACCTAATCTTAGTAAAAAGAAACCTCCTATATGTAGGAGTATTACCAAAACTTAATATATTACTAGACTTACCAATTTGAAAAAGGTCTCAGTAGGAAAGTATCTAATGGGTTTGTTCTTATAGTAACGAAAACAACCTATTAGAGGGATACACGTATTTTAGTATTATAATAATACCTATACTGAATTGTTATCCATTACTAAGTAATGCCACTAATTATCTATCTAATGGAAGCAGAGCCATATCGTATTTACAATAAACAGCGGCATCCCAATACATTGACAGTAAAAGTTATCATAAAAATCCTACATGTAACACAAAGGTACTACTTTATATAATTCTAAGGGAGAGATATCAGACTCATAAAGCTAAGTTGAATACAACATGTATCACCTTTCCTAATTATTTTAAAAAAAACCACTAAGTTTATTTTAAATGACATTCTCAGGTATCAGATATACTAACTAAGTCACAGTATTTTTATATATCTCCCCTTATATTTACATATTCACGAAAAAAACTATATGATAATTTTCACCTGATTAGTGGCTTATTTACCACAGACCGCTAATCTGTCAGATGTTGAATTACGAAAATGGTGTGTATTTATGTACAGTCGAAAACACAGACAATCCTTCCTGATTTTAGATTATCCCTGACCTAAGTGACTCATCTACTTTTGAAAATATTGATTTGGGAAATAGACTTTCAAGAATAAAAAAAGTGAGGGTGTCACACTGCCAAAGAAATCAGAGGGTTGCAATTCTTTCAAACGCTCCAGATAAGCAACAAATATCTTCTACTAATGCTTGAATTGCTTTGCAAACAAGTAGGTGCCCATAGGAGAACAATGACAAAGAAAGGCTCCAATACCCTGCTGTGGTCTAAGTATGAGTCAGATTCCATGCTTTGGGGCAAAAAGGAAATTAAAGAAGCTGTAGAAACCAAATACTCATTTTGATACTGAATCAAAGGCAATATGTGATTAAATTATCTGGAATGAGACCTTCTTGTAAGCCACAGGAAAAAGATTTAGGAATAGTATAATAGGCTGGACAATATAACAGATGATCTCTCTGATAGAAGTAAGGGTCAGATTTATAGTAGAATGGTAATAAAATAATATTAACCGCATGCACGCTAGCGCAATTCCGCTCCTGTGCTGAGTTTTTTAAAACCGCTCGTCATCAGCGTGTGAGGAGGCTACGCCATGACGAGCCCAGCTCGTCATGAGCGTGGAAGGGGTTAAATAGTCCTCTGTTGAGGAAGTCTCTGCTGGTGGAGCATACTCAGGTGGAATAGCCTCACCATATTATCCGCACAGAAGATTTAATCCAAATAGATGATTATCCACCTCTAGAGAGTCCTCTGTAATATGATTTGCCACCTATTCCACACATTGCAGGATTTACGAATACCAATCATCTCAAAATCAGGCTCCAGGTTAATAGCAATATGCCTTTTCTGAGTAGCCCACTGTTAGGTACGAGAATTATTACAACCGATAAAATACAATACTATTAGATAGGTTATTTATTGGGTGCACTAAATACCAGCTAATATGAGGTTTTCACTTAAAATAGGGAATATTGGGGCATATTATCAACAAATAGCGATATTTATCGCTAAGTAGGGTTAGCAGCAATTTTTTTATCACTGCGCATCACCGGATTGTATCGCTGAGATAACGTGCTATTAGCAACGTTTATCTCAAACGTGACAAAATTCCCGGCGATAGCGGAAAAATCTGTGAATATCGCTGAGAATACAGCGATATTCACGCATTATCGCTAACAGGGTCTTTGCCATTATATCCACCTCCCATTGAATATAATGGCTAAGAACTGGTCTGAGCAGGTGTTAGTTTTTGGGGATATTTGCGCTTAGCGCAAATATTTCCATCACTACGCCTGTGTTGGTAACAGGCGATAGCGATGTTAGCGACTGCTTTCAGTCGCTAACAGGTTGGGTACGCCCACTATGCATGTCATTAGCGATAAATATCGCTGACATGCAAAGCGGGTCCCAAGCCGAAAACGGCCGCTGAAGCGGCGATAATTTCCTATCGACCCCCCTTGATAATATGCCCCTACATTTTAGGATGCCGAAGTCCATGTGTTCAGGTAATTAAGGGGCATTTTTCCACTTACAAATGTCAGCAGGTTTGACCTGCCAAACCTATTAGGAGCATGCAGTTGTTATCATACCTAGAACGGAGAATTCCGTACAAAAATCATCCAAACCTGCAAACAGGAGAGGAAGTGATGTTGCACGGAGAACATTAAAAATCTCACCAGGCATAAGAATCGTAAAATCATTATTTTATCAGAAGTATCAGAATGTAAATGGGAAATATCTAACCTCATTATTGGTATGCATATTTATTGGAAGGCGCCATTTTACAGAAAAGCGATTTTAGCTTTTTACAACCATTGCTTAATTGCCTATTGTATTCTGCTGTGTGCTGTTATCTTCGAAAATTAATAAAATACGGTTATTAGAAGCAAAACGTGGTAACTGGACCAAGACATACAATGTCCCTCTATTACCTAAATGCAACGTCCTTTGATGGGCCCTTTTAGAAAGAGTCCAAGGAGAAAAAAATGGGACTGAAAAACTGTTGGAGTTGGGGAGCAATGAACTAAGAGTTATTGAAGTAATTGGGCATGTCTGATCTGTGAAAACTAGACAACTAGCGAAAACCGATAACGGCAGATTCCGAAAAGGGTGAACAAGTTGAAGAGACTATGGGACATATTTACAATAGAAGTGACGGAGCACTGCATTAGCCTTTTTATCTTAATGCTGCGCGCCGTCACTTCCAAAATGCAAGGATGCCCTATATTTACAACAATATGGTGTAGCCCTGCGTTTCGCCCTCTCCTGGCGCTAAATTTAGCTGCCTAGCGCCAACGCAGGCAACCTTGCACCACAGTGCGTTGCAGGGGAAGATTCTTTATGTGCACGAAGGTGTCCCATCCTGCACATAAACAATCTTTAAATGGCGTCTAGTAACTTCTATGTGTGCTGCTAAATGTAGCACATATAGAAGTTTCAAAACATTATTTTTTAGGTGATTGTTTCTGTGCAGAAAGGGACACCTTCCTGCACATAAACAATCACTTAAAAAATTAGGTTTTTTCCTGGTTTTAATTTTGGTGCTGACCCATATTTACGCCACACTTGTAAAATGGGACAGCGTCAAAATCAATGGGTGTTGCAGTAGGTTAAGTAGGTCGAACGGCCCAATGGGAAATGGGCGTATGAGGTCATAGAGGTCACAGAGGTGTCAGAGATGATGGGTGAAGGAAAGACACGGTAAAGTTACAGTGGTCAAGTGCCAGAGTAAAGGAAAGAAAAATATATAAAATGAACTTTAAAGATTAAGATATAGAATATGTAAATGTGTAGAATACATAAATGTAGAGAAAGATAAAATGAAAGGAGTAGTGAGAGGCTTCAAAATGGGTCAACTCTGCTCTCGGTCCTCTCTATAGATCAATTGAACACACAAGGGGGCATCGAGTAGAGATATTTATTGCTAACTAGGCTTTGCAACGATTTTTTTATCGCTAAGCATCGCCAGAAATTATCGCTGAGATAACTTGCTATTAGCAACGTTTATCTCAGAAGTGATAAAAATCCTCATGTTAACTGCTAAATTAGAGATTATCGCTGGAAAACCAACGATAATCTCTCAAAGTTTGGCGTTAGCTTGATGATAGGGGCTCACAGACTTAGCCATGATATCCACCTTCCATAGGATATCATGGCTAAGTCAGAAAAATACCAGGTGTAAAAAAAGCGGTTAGCGCTGCTTTTTTTTTATCACTAATAGGGTTAGCGATATCCTTGATAATAGGAGAAATGTCGCTTAACAACAATTCTCCTATTATTTTTCTCTGGAACACCCCCTTTGCATCTCATTAGAGATGCAAGGGGAAGCGTAGAGAAAAAGAGTGCGAACATGCGAATTTGCGTGTTAGCACCCTGTTGCAGATAGGGAGATAATTTTATCCCCGCTTTCTTGGCTTTTAAAGCCAAAAAAAATAGAGATAAATCCCTTGATAATATGCCCCACTATTTCCTGTAAGTGTGTTCAGCTCTCTTTGCGCTTGTACGACTACGCAGGTGATAACAATGAAAAGAATAAGAACTGAATAATGAATATGCTTATATATATTTATATACGTGTTTATGATATCTAACTTCACTACCCCAAGAGGCCAACCAACCTGCCCTCATTGATTTTGCCTTTGACTGTATAATTTGTTGATTAATTCACAGATCTAATGCTCTCGTCGATCTGTGCAATGTTGCCGTTGGATAATAACGTCCAAAATTTGAGCTAATTTTATCCGTATTTGTAATTTTACTTTGGTCTTTACTAATTGTAATCTTATCCTTTTATGTTTGTCTTCCCCAATTTCTTCCTCTTCTTTACTGCTGTTCCTTCCTATTATAAGCTCGAACGCACCCCAACACCTCTAATTGCAGACTCTTCCCTGTTTTTCATTCATGTGTTTTTGAACCACGCTTCTTTTTCCCTTGATGCCTGCACTAAATATGTCAGCCTTGAAAAAAAACCTTGTCCGGTGAGCCACTGGGTGCAACACGTGTAGTCTGTTTTTCTTTTGAATGACTTTTCTGGATTAAGAATTAAAATGGCGCACCATGCCCTAAAAAGAAATTTGGATATTGGGAATCATTTTCCGGAATACTATTGATTAGTCAGCCACAGATCTCCTCCCTAGCCTACTTCATTATCTTGAATTTAGTGGCTCATGGTTGTAGCCACTTGGGAGGCGTGTGCCAACTGCATAATTTGGGTCCTGACTCCCTGGTATGAACCCAAGTACCGTATAATCCACCCATTGTCGAAATAGCAAGTTTAAAATGAAGATGAAAATTATGAAAATGCTTACATTAGATCCATATATTTATTCACAATTCGGTTCTATTCCAATTTTAGAGCTGTTTAAAAAGAATGCATGTACATATCACAGCATGCTTCTTTCTTTGTATTCTCTGTAAATATAGGGAACAGAGGGGCAATACCAATGGTCGAGGAAGGAGCACTCTGCACTCCATCGTTTTTTTTATCATCGTTAAATTCATATGTAAATTTCTTTGAAATCAAAAATATATTAGATTTGTCTTCACAGAGGGAGACTGTTCTGAATTGTAGTCAGAAAATACTGAATTCGTCCTATGGCATCGTTCCAGGTGTATAGTTTCAGACAATGCACTACATGTGATTAGCACACGGACATTTTAGTTACCATGCAAGGTCATTTGAAAGATTTGAAAATTGTGGTGGGTCAATTCTGGCAATACAGAGCAGCTAAAAGAGCACATGCACCGTGGTAATTCTTTCCCTGAAAATCGTTTCCAGTTCCACTCTTTTCCCCTTTACAAACTACAAACAGAAGGGAATATTAGCACATCCCACTGGTTTTGGATTAATGAAGTGGAGATTAGCACATCCCACTGGTTCTAGAATCTGTCAAGGGCAGAGAAGTTTCTCTTAAACATCACATACATATACCTGCATACAGAAAAATTCCGCCGGCATTGAACAGATCTACCTAGCCAATAAGAGAGTTGCATTAGGAACCTCAAACACTACCATATAATTCAAGATCCTTTTGTAAGCTAAACTCAATTCCCCAATGTACTCCTACGTTTATTATTGATTTTAGTTTGCCTTACTTCATGCACTCATCTAAAAAAGCCTCAAATAGAGCAGAATGAGATAGCATAAAGGTTAGCACAGGCATCATGAGAGGATATCTGTTGTGAAGGATACAACCATAAACAAAAGAGAACATTCACAACTCCTATCCTTATTATGGATTGTTTGTTAATGCCCACACAGTGGCAAACAGTTTCCTTTTGCTCAAAGTCTCTAAGGGCCATATTATCAAGCAAGGGCGATACATTATCGCCTCTTTTCTAGGCAGGAAACTGCTGCTAAAGTGGCGATAATGGGCTTGATAATATGCCCTTGTGAATTCCCATAGAAGCCCATGTTCTGGTGTGAACCTGGGCTTCTATGGAAATCCACAAGGGCATATTATCAAACCCATTATCACCACTTTAGCGGCAGTTTCCTGCCGATAAAAGCGGCGATAATGTATAGCCCTTGCTTGATAACATGGCCCTAAATTCATAAAACATACACTAACTCTAACCTACGGATCAGGAGGTAATTTAATTTACGTTTATCTCTCTTGTGACTGCATCAGAAGCTCTGAGGTGTTTCAATTCTTTTGGATCAAGGAGTATAAAAAGACTGTTTTCTATTTGATTTCCAATCATCTACACCATTCTCAGCCCCATTGCCAAAGTACGAATCACAAAGTTTATGACAATGTGGAGGGGTAAGTGGCAACTGGGGTGGGAGTAGACGATACCAATCATTTTTAGACCTATGCAACCATAGGACATTCAGAGCTACTGATCATCCCCAAGGTAAGATTATCCTTATGGATATCTGATACATAGACATCTCAGACACCAAATTTGAGAAGATGCTTGGCAAAATATTACAACATTCATGATAAAAATTGGATCCGGAAGAGGAGACTGGGTGGTCATAATCTACACCAAAGAGCCGATGCACACAGTGTTCAAATGTGAAATAACACTTCATATAGAGTTACTGATGGGACCAGTGAATTATGAGGATTTTTTTTACTGAGGATTTCTTAGTGGCATCAAATAGACAACAAAATCAAAGCTCACATTACCTATGATGTCACTCGGAAATCCAAGGTGAAAAACATCACAGTTAATCACGTTTTAAACATCTACAATTACTTGCAATGTGTGACTCCCAAACACATCAACATACCCTGCTTTCAACTAAGCAGGGGCAGAGGAGAAATGTCGGAGCCATACCTAACATGGCCTCCCTTCCCAGAGATAAAAAAGCACTTGGGGGTATATTTACAAGAATTGCCACTAAGCAGTGTCCACGCTGTTTAGTGGCAATTTCTTTACCACTGCGGATTGCCAAATCCTAACGCTATATTTGTGACATATTTACAAGACATTGCTATGTGGCATAAGAATCAGTTACCGGCTGTGAAAAATTAAGCTAACTCTAGCATCAAGGCAAAAAAAAACTACACATTAGCGTGAAGAGAGTGATGTCCGGCCTATTAGCAGCAAGAAAGTTCGCGTTAGTCAGCCCGACGTCGAATCAATGTCTAGAGGGAAAAATAACAATCAAATAAACCGCTAAGGGAAAAAAAAGTCACCTGAATGGAGCAGCCGGGACCAAGTTCAGCACAGGACATCACCCCCCCCCCCTCCCAAACTCCCTAACAGCCAGGTTGACCAGCCAGAGTCCCAGGGGAAGAGGAAGTAGGAATGCAGATTCAGTCAGTAGGAAAATGAGATCATGATTGCAGAGGTGACACAGAATCAACACCTGCTCTTTGCCAGCACTAAGTTGTATTTGGGGACAAAAAATGCCATTTGGCAGTCCATTCTCAACAACGTGAACTCTGTTGCAGAAGTCAAGAGGACAGTGACCGACTGCAAGAAGCACTGGCATGATGCCAAGCGCAAACTAGGCTGAAACTGGCCAGCAATAGACAGGCAACACTGCAGACTGGAGGAGGGAGTCCAGCTCCACAAGAGGAGCTTGATGCCTTGTAGGAACAGGTGTCTGCAGTCATCTGTGAGGATTCAGTGGTTGGAGTCGAGGGACAGGGACAGTACTGACTATGACCAAATACATCAGCAACAGGGTAAGCACCAACAAGGGACAATGGGGGGAATGCGTAATGTTGTACTGTCCGGGCAGTAACAAAGGTAGTGTTATCCTCGTGCATTCGTTTAATCAAGGTTCTTCGAATGTTTTGAACTTTTTTTGTTGGCGCGACTCGTGTCACAAGGCGTCCACCCTTGTCTTATGAACAGGTATATGTTGTGGAGAGTGGCCCCTTCCCACAGACTAATGCGCTCAGTAATCAATTAAACATGCTAGTTTCTTCGCTAGTTTTAATTTATTTTCTCCAAATTTTATTTCAACATGTGGACAAATCAAAGTTTCATATATTTTCAGTTTCCGTGATTCATTTGAAACATTTCCATATTTGTCTCAATTACATCCCCAATGGTCAACAAATAACATCCACCCAATGCATTGGCAGCTTGGGGAAGAAGGCGGCTGGGAACGGGCAGCAGGGAGAGACCCCTGACGAAGGGTCAGCCTTACTTTTTCAGGTTTATATTTTTTTTGGCCCTGAGGGGGCCTTGTGGGACCCCCTGAGCAGGCCTAGGGGGTCAGGGTGCTTCTACCCTGCCCCCTTTTTGAGTTCTACACGTTTGTTTTTCTGCTTTCTAGTGCCTCAGTCTACCGAGGCACAAGATGGCTGCCAACAATTTCTGTTTTAGAGTGTTGACAGACAGTGGCAGCCAATCAGCATGCAGCTCATACTCGGGAAGGTACAGAGTACAGTAAGCTTACAGTAAACTCACGGTGTCCCACTCATAGATATATAATTTGGGAAAATTCAATTTTCTCAACAACTACTGGAGAGATTTTCACCAAATATTAAAAAGGCACTACTGCATACCAGTCCCTACCATTTTGCCAAGTTTGGTGTAATTTCATTCAGCCGTTCTGGCTGTAGCCGTGTCTAAAGGTCCTATGGAAAATTGCATTGGGGTAGCCTTTCACATTCAATTGTTTCAAAATTGTTTCAAAAACCACTGGAGGGATTTACATCAAACATACCAAACATACAAAAGGCACTGCTGCATACCAGTCCCTACCATTTTGCCAAATCTGGTGTAATTCCACTCAAGCTGTAGCCTTGTCTGAATGTCCCTATGGAAATTAACATGGAGAAAACTCGTTTTGGGATGCCCCTTTTTTCTCAGCCCCCGCTTGACAAATCCCCCCGAAACTTATATATTATATATTATATATATATATATATATATATATATATATATATATATATATATATATATATATATATATATATATATATATATATACACATATATATATATATATATATATATATATATATATATATATATATATATATATATATATATATATATATATATATATATATATATATATATATATATAATATATAAGTTTCGGGGGGATTTGTCAAGCGGGGGCTGAGAAAAAAGGGGCATCCCAAAACGAGTTTTCTCCATGTTAATTTCCATAGGGACATTCAGACAAGGCTTAAGCGTGGGCGGAAAATCCGTTCCGCTCGCGGATTTTGCGGATTTTCGGGAAATCCGCAATCCGCGAGATTTGCGGATTTCCCGCAAAATCCGCAAATTCGCACGCAGCGGATTTTTTTGGCGGCGCGCGGCGTTGGTGATACAATTTTTGCGGCGCGCGGCGTTTATCATCGTTTGCCGAGTTGTTTTTTTCGATAGTTTGCGAGTGCTGCGCCATTTTGGATCTTGCTGTGTGATCCCGCGGGAATTGGCGAGCGCGATTACGTCATCGCGGCTTGCCAGCGAGAGTTTGTCAACGCGAGTACGGCGAGATCACGTCTCGCGGTACTTCGCAAATTGCGAGATTTGAGATGCGGCGCGCGAAAATATAAATTTGCAATTCTGCACAAGAAATCCACCAGCAAGCAGCATAAACCTTCTAGAAATGATGATTTTTATGTGAATAACTCCTTAGTTTGACATTTGCCTGCACTTTTTTAGCGAGGAGTCCATTTTGGGGAGGGGGGCAGGGGGGTGGGAGGAAGGAAGTGCCCCATAGTCTTCAACTTCCTGTTCCTGTTCAGCAGGCTCCTCCCAGTGCTTTGTCCATCTCCTGGTCACTTTTCATTCGGATGTGGACCTGGAAGGATTACCTTTTGTGGATGCTGCTGGATCTTTGGATTTGAGGCCTTTTTGACTTTCTTTGGATCACTGTTGGATTAGAAATTTTACAAGTAAGTTTGTTTGGGGCATTACAGTTGCTGCAACTAAAATTTTGGGATTTTCGATTTTTGGGCTGTTTTGGGGCCTTTTCCCAGGGGTACTCAGTGGTGGGTGGACTGATTCTTTCTGTGGGTTGTCTTGAATTTAAACATCATGGAGGCCATAGATGAATTGGGATTGTGCTGATTTTTCTGTGTTTTTCGATTTTTTTTTTTTGTAAAATTTTGTGTTTTTCGATTTTTGACCTGTTGTTGGGGCCTTGACCAGGGGTAGTGAGTGGTGCATGGGGCCTAGTCTTTCTGTGGGCTGTCTTGAATTTAAACATCATGGATGGAATGGGATTGTGCTGATTTTGCAGTGTTTTTCGATTTTTGGGGGTGTTCATGGGGAGGGACATGCCATGTGGCTGGTGGCCATTTTGAGTGCAGCTACAGGCACTTGCCATGTGCTGGCAGGCAAGTGGCCATTTTGAATGCAGGCTTTGTTGTTAGGCCTCCAACCATTTTCCCTACTTTTCAACCTTTATTTATGCCAGGGGTAGTGAGTCTTGCATGGGCCTAGTATTTCTGTGGGTTGTCTTGAATTTAAACATCATGGAGGCCATAGATGAATTGGGATTGTGCTGATTTTTCTGTGTTTTTCGATTTTTTTTTTTGTAAAATTTTGTGTTTTTCGATTTTTGACCTGTTGTTGGGGCCTTGACCAGGGGTAGTGAGTGGTGCATGGGGCCTAGTCTTTCTGTGGGCTGTCTTGAATTTAAACATCATGGATGGAATGGGATTGTGCTGATTTTGCAGTGTTTTTCGATTTTTGGGGGTGTTCATGGGGAGGGACATGCCATGTGGCTGGTGGCCATTTTGAGTGCAGCTACAGGCACTTGCCATGTGCTGGCAGGCAAGTGGCCATTTTGAATGCAGGCTTTGTTGTTAGGCCTCCAACCATTTTCCCTACTTTTCAACCTTTATTTATGCCAGGGGTAGTGAGTCTTGCATGGGCCTAGTATTTCTGTGGGTTGTCTTGAATTTAAACATCATGGAGGCCATAGATGAATTGGGATTGTGCTGATTTTTCTGTGTTTTTCAATTTTTTTTTTTTGTAAAATTTTGTGTTTTTCGATTTTTGACCTGTTGTTGGGGCCTTGACCAGGGGTAGTGAGTGGTGCATGGGGCCTAGTCTTTCTGTGGGCTGTCTTGAATTTAAACATCATGGATGGAATGGGATTGTGCTGATTTTGCAGTGTTTTTCGATTTTTGGGGGTGTTCATGGGGAGGGACATGCCATGTGGCTGGTGGCCATTTTGAGTGCAGCTACAGGCACTTGCCATGTGCTGGCAGGCAAGTGGCCATTTTGAATGCAGGCTTTGTTGTTAGGCCTCCAACCATTTTCCCTACTTTTCAACCTTTATTTATGCCAGGGGTAGTGAGTCTTGCATGGGCCTAGTATTTCTGTGGGTTGTCTTGAATTTAAACATCATGGAGGCCATAGATGAATTGGGATTGTGCTGATTTTTCTGTGTTTTTCGATTTTTTTTTTTTGTAAAATTTTGTGTTTTTCGATTTTTGACCTGTTGTTGGGGCCTTGACCAGGGGTAGTGAGTGGTGCATGGGGCCTAGTCTTTCTGTGGGCTGTCTTGAATTTAAACATCATGGATGGAATGGGATTGTGCTGATTTTGCAGTGTTTTTCGATTTTTGGGGGTGTTCAAGGGGAGGGACATGCCATGTGGCTGGTGGCCATTTTGAGTGCAGCTACAGGCACTTGCCATGTGCTGGCAGGCAAGTGGCCATTTTGAATGCAGGCTTTGTTGTTAGGCCTCCAACCATTTTCCCTACTTTTCAACCTTTATTTATGCCAGGGGTAGTGAGTCTTGCATGGGCCTAGTATTTCTGTGGGTTGTCTTGAATTTAAACATCATGGAGGCCATAGATGAATTGGGATTGTGCTGATTTTTCTGTGTTTTTCAATTTTTTTTTTTTGTAAAATTTTGTGTTTTTCGATTTTTGACCTGTTGTTGGGGCCTTGACCAGGGGTAGTGAGTGGTGCATGGGGCCTAGTCTTTCTGTGGGCTGTCTTGAATTTAAACATCATGGATGGAATGGGATTGTGCTGATTTTGCAGTGTTTTTCGATTTTTGGGGGTGTTCATGGGGAGGGACATGCCATGTGGCTGGTGGCCATTTTGAGTGCAGCTACAGGCACTTGCCATGTGCTGGCAGGCAAGTGGCCATTTTGAATGCAGGCTTTGTTGTTAGGCCTCCAACCATTTTCCCTACTTTTCAACCTTTATTTATGCCAGGGGTAGTGAGTCTTGCATGGGCCTAGTATTTCTGTGGGTTGTCTTGAATTTAAACATCATGGAGGCCATAGATGAATTGGGATTGTGCTGATTTTTCTGTGTTTTTCGATTTTTTTTTTTTGTAAAATTTTGTGTTTTTCGATTTTTGACCTGTTGTTGGGGCCTTGACCAGGGGTAGTGAGTGGTGCATGGGGCCTAGTCTTTCTGTGGGCTGTCTTGAATTTAAACATCATGGATGGAATGGGATTGTGCTGATTTTGCAGTGTTTTTCGATTTTTGGGGGTGTTCATGGGGAGGGACATGCCATGTGGCTGGTGGCCATTTTGAGTGCAGCTACAGGCACTGGCCATGTGCTGGCAGGCAAGTGGCCATTTTGAATGCAGGCTTTGTTGTTAGGCCTCCAACCATTTTGCCTACTTTTCAACCTTTATTTATGCCCAGGGGTAGTGAGTCTTGCATGGGCCTAGTCTTTCTGTGGGTTGTCTTGAATTTAAACATTATGGAGGGCATGGATGGATTGGGATTGTGCTGATTTTGCAGTGTTTTTCGATTTTTTGTGCTCTATAACTGAACTGATGTTCCTCTGTCTTCCATTTTTTTTAGGTGCACAAGACTCAAGAGAACCACCAGTGCCAGGAAGAAGTCCTGCAGCGGTGTGTGTGTGCAGCATAACGTCACGCGACGTCACGTCTGGCCTCAGACAACTCTACAATTCGTGCAACTGCGGCCTGCTGTCTGACCTGCTCTGAAGAAGATGGCCCCAAAGAAACTTCTCCGTAGCTCCTCTAGCAAGAAAGTTGCTAGTAAGGAGCAGAAGAAGCAAGTTACCAAGGAGGCTGGTGTGCCACCCACCACTTTTTTTGGGAGCAAAAAAAAAAGTACGCCTGCAGCAGCAGGATCTGCTGGGGACCAACCTGAGAGCAGCACCCCTGCTCCATTGGGTTCAGTGCCTCCACCACCACGCCAACTTAAGTCAAAGCCCTTGAGTGCTTCAGAGGCAGTCAGTGTACTTCTCCAATCACCATCGACCAGTGATGTTGGCTCATCGCAAGAAAGTAGCAGCAATGTCCCTGAATCAACACAGGTTGTTGTAACTCATCTGACAAGTGTTGAACAACCACAGCCGCAACAACAACACCATGTGCAAGTACACGCCCAAGTACATGTGGAAGGAGAGGCAGCAAAAGGAGATGCGCAAGCAAAGGTGCATGGACGTTCACAAGTGCCCACAATAGTTGTTCCTCCCGAAGTAGGGGCACATTTGGAAATCGACAATGAAGCTGAGGTATCATTGGAAGCCACTCCTCCTGATGATCATTCATTGTCTTCCACATCCCTAGCAAGGAAAAGATCAAGGGGGGTGTCTACATCTTCTTCAAGCCCACCTCGTTCTGGTGCAAGTGATCTGTCTTGGGAACCACGACAACTGCGGTCTGACAGTGAGGCAGAGGCACACCATGATCTGCCACCGGTACCTAAGCGTAAAAGGAAGGTCGTCCAAAAACTCAAACCTATGGAGTGTGATGAGGCTCAACAAGAAGTGACAGATACTGCTGGTGATGAAGCCTCTCACGATGACGACGAGGCAGTCATCACAAAGGTCACTGCAGCCCCACCGGGCATGCAGCAAAGAGACATTTTGACCCTATCCCGAGAAGCTGCTGAGCGTGATGATGATGTCGGCGAGGAGGCAATGGAAATGGAATCATTAGATTTGGAGTTAAGTAGTACACCAAAACCTACCGCTTCCATATTTCTTCCTCGCAAGAAGGTACCCACCTCGTCCTCGACCTCAATTCGTGGTGGTGAAAGTGCAAAACGTACTGAAGTTCGGCAATCCACATCCTCCACTTCATCTGTCATTAGCAGCAGGACCACCACCACCAGTATCGCCGCCTCCTCCGGCCCCCGAAGACATTTCAAGTCTCCAGTTTGGGACTTCTTTAGTGTTTGCCCAACAAAGGAAAACGTAGCCATTTGTAGCCTTTGTAAGCTTCGATATAGTCGTGGTAAGCTTGGTTCTAACTATGGTACCGGAGGCCAGAGAGGTCATCTTGAGAGAAGGCACCCTGTCGAATGGTTTCCGCACCTAGAGGCGGTCAAGAAAGCCGGAATTGCACGTAATGAAAACGTTGATTTGTCATCTGCTGATGACGAGGAGGTAGAAGAAGACGATTCAAACACTTCACTTACACCCAGTTCCCATGTCAGCAGCACACCCCATGGGAGCCACACTAAGAGTGTGGGAGAGAGTGAGACATCAATGCGGAAAAGTACATCAGCGAGCGTAACTGGGTCGAAGAGATCATCATCATCCCGTAAATCATTGGTCCAGGGCAACATTAAAAAGATGTTGTTTACAGAAGCGCAATATGAACGCAACCACCCAATGACCCGTCTGTATAACACTAAGCTGGCTAAAATGCTAGCTCTGGACCTTCTCCCTTTTTCTTTTGTAGAAGGGGTTGGTTTTCTAGAATTAGTGACAGTGCTCTGCCCTAAATGGAAGGTTCCTAGCCGGTTCTATTTTGCCCGAGTTGCGGTTCCAGCACTACATGAAGATGTTCTGAAGTTGATTGGGGCAGCTTTGGAGAAGAGTGCTGTTCACACTATACATCTGACAACAGACATGTGGACCAGTGGCGCAGGCGCTGATTACATGTGCATCACTGCACACTGGGTCTCTTTTTCAGGGGCTAAAGCAAAGCTAAACTCAGGTGTTGACACTAACATTGTTTTTAAAGGTGCTCGGAAACATGCAACACTAGCCATGTTTGGTTTGGAGAAACGTCACACAGCAGAAAACATTTTGGATGTCTTTAACACAAAGGTCCTTAACTGTCTGTCCCCACTAAAACGCAAGGTTGGTTATGTTTCCACAGACAATGGCTCCAATATAGTTAAGGCCATGAGGGACGGTTACTATTTCAGAGTGCCGTGTTTGGCGCACTGTATAAACCTGGTTGTCCAAAAATTCTTGGGTAATAAACGCAGTGCAGCGTACAGTGTATTGGACAACTGCCGAAAAATTTGCAAGCATTTCAGGCATTCTTTTAAGGCCCGCAAGCAGCTGAGGAGCATGCTATATCAAAGTCAAATGCCAGTGAAAGCACTCATCCAGGAGGTGGTAACACGTTGGAACTCAACCTTCTACATGCTTGAGCGTCTGTATGAGCAGTATACGCAACTCGATCAATTTTTCTTGAAAGAGGGTATAGAGGAGCTGAGGATGGGTGGGCCGCAATGGAACATAGTTGAAAGCCTAACACGCATGCTTCGTCCTTTTGAGGTCTTCACACGTGCAGTCAGCAAGGAGGACTCTAATTTGGGAAAAGCTATCCCATTGTTGTACATGCTGGAGGACCAACTGAAGGAGGTGTGTTCTGTGTTTCGAAAAGATGACAAAAAGAAAGACTCTTTGCTTCTGGCTGAGACATTATTAGAGCTCCTACAAGGTGATGAACGTCTTCAAAAGATCCACTCAGAACAGCATTACATTTGTGCTACTATTCTGGATCCACGCTACAAAAAGGCGCTGGCAGGCAGAGCATTCTTTCCTTTTGCTGATGAAGATGTTACAAAGTACAAACGTTGGCTAGCCTTGTCAGCCAAGAAGTTTGAAACAGAACGGCTGGAAATTGAAGGAAATGGCAGTACATCAGCAGGCCATCCCCAGTCAAAACAATCCACTTCTGCACCTGTGGCTGTGGCACAAGTGACCTCTCAGCCGTTAAAGACACCGGCAACCGCATCATCTGCACGAAAGGCAGCAGAAACATTGGAGGCTGAAGAGGATTGGCTAGCTCTGCGTGGGTTTGGTTCTCAAAAGGCCAGAGGCACAGCAAGAGCTACGCAAAGTGGAGGAACCTTGGAGGAGGACCTTGAGTCGATGGTGAAGGACTATCTGAATGACTCCACAGAGGTCTATGTTAATTCTGACCCATTGGCGTATTGGCATGGGAAAAAAGAATTGTGGCCACAGCTCACCAACCTGGCTTTAAACTACTTGTCTTGCCCACTCGCAAGTGTGTCTTCTGAACGGGTTTTCAGTGCGGCTGGTGGGATTGTAACTCCCAAACGGAGCCGCCTCTCGCCCAAAAATGTGGAGAGGTTAACAATGATCAAGATGAATCAGCACCTCATACCACCAGATATAAGAGTACGAGAGAGCGTGCCGGATGAAGAGGAGGTGGCCAGCACCATAGATGAGGGAATTTCTACTCTGTCAGGTGGCACTGACCTCACCCGGGCTGAATTCGCAGAGTATGATGACGAAGCCTTATTCTTATTCCTGGACCGTGATTCCGACTTCGAGCCCTGAAAATGAGACAACGAATCAATAACTTTCTTTTTCATCCTTATTCACTTTTATTCCTGTGTGTCTGTCTTTCTTTGTTGTGCACAGTTAATATAATTCAAACTTTAATCAGATAATCACAAAGACAAGCCCATCAGCAGAACTGTCTTCACTTGTTTGCTAATTTATTTGAAGGTGCCGCAGTCTGCATTCCTCAGGTTCACAAGTTCAGAAGAACATGCTCCTCTATCCTCCTCCTCCAGACTCCTATTTCCATCAAAGCAGAGGGCTGGTTTACGCCCAATGAAGAAAGACTCAGCACTTGTGGGGGTGTTGTTCTACCTCTTTGCAGGTGAGTTGACGGGTCTGGGGCCATTGCTGGGAAGCACTAAAAGTGGTTTGTGCCAAATCCGAGGCGGAAATTTTTTTGTGTTTTTGATGACTTGCTTGCCTTTGAGGTGCTCTTAGGGGGGGTTCCGTCTGTTTGTGGGTGAGTTTCATGGTCTGAGAGCACTGCTGGGACACTCTAATCTTGATTGCATTTGCTTTTCAGGAAATCCGTCGTGCCAACCCCGACTTATGGCCCAGCTACGCAGCGCGTTTGGACCGAAGGCCCAGAAATATTGCAAGTATGAGAGTTTGCTTTTGGCCTGTTTGGGGGTGTTATACTTCTTGGCGGGTGGGTTGCCGGGTCTTGGGGCATTCCTGGGAAGGTCTAATACCGGGTAGAAGTGGTTGGGACTAAATCCAGGCCGATTTTTTTTTGGGCTATTTCTGACATTTTGCTCTATGTAGCGTTTTCGGGGGCCTGTTTGGGGGGCTTCCTGGTGTTTGCGGGTGAGTTTCGTGGTCTGGGAGCACTGCTGGGACACTCTAATCTTGATAGCATTTGCTTTTCAGGAAATCCGTCGTGCCAACCCCGACTTATGGCCCAGCTACGCAGCGCGTTTGGACCGAAGGCCCAGAAATATTGCAAGTATGAGAGTTTGCTTTTGGCCTGTTTGGGGGTGTTATACTTCTTGGCGGGTGGGTTGCCGGGTCTTGGGGCATTCCTGGGAAGGTCTAATACCGGGTAGAAGTGGTTGGGACTAAATCCAGGCCGATTTTTTTTTGGGCTATTTCTGACATTTTGCTCTATGTAGCGTTTTCGGGGGCCTGTTTGGGGGGCTTCCTGGTGTTTGCGGGTGAGTTTCGTGGTCTGGGAGCACTGCTGGGACACTCTAATCTTGATTGCATTTGCTTTTCAGGAAATCCGTCGTGCCAACCCCGACTTATGGCCCAGCTACGCAGCGCGTTTGGACCGAAGGCCCAGAAATATTGCAAGTATGAGAGTTTGCTTTTGGCCTGTTTGGGGGTGTTATACTTCTTGGCGGGTGGGTTGCCGGGTCTTGGGGCATTCCTGGGAAGGTCTAATACCGGGTAGAAGTGGTTGGGACTAAATCCAGGCCGATTTTTTTTTGGGCTATTTCTGACATTTTGCTCTATGTAGCGTTTTCGGGGGCCTGTTTGGGGGGCTTCCTGGTGTTTGCGGGTGAGTTTCGTGGTCTGGGAGCACTGCTGGGACACTCTAATCTTGATTGCATTTGCTTTTCAGGAAATCCGTCGTGCCAACCCCGACTTATGGCCCAGCTACGCAGCGCGTTTGGACCGAAGGCCCAGAAATATTGCAAGTATGAGAGTTTGCTTTTGGCCTGTTTGGGGGTGTTATACTTCTTGGCGGGTGGGTTGCCGGGTCTTGGGGCATTCCTGGGAAGGTCTAATACCGGGTAGAAGTGGTTGGGACTAAATCCAGGCCGATTTTTTTTTGGGCTATTTCTGACATTTTGCTCTATGTAGCGTTTTCGGGGGCCTGTTTGGGGGGCTTCCTGGTGTTTGCGGGTGAGTTTCGTGGTCTGGGAGCACTGCTGGGACACTCTAATCTTGATTGCATTTGCTTTTCAGGAAATCCGTCGTGCCAACCCCGACTTATGGCCCAGCTACGCAGCGCGTTTGGACCGAAGGCCCAGAAATATTGCAAGTATGAGATTTTGCTTTTGGCCTGTTTGGGGGTGTTATGCTTCTTGGCGGGTGGGTTGCCGGGTCTTGGGGCATTCCTGGGAAGGTCTAATACCGGGTAGAAGTGGTTGGGACTAAATCCAGGCCGATTTTTTTTTGGGCTATTTCTGACATTTTGCTCTATGTAGCGTTTTCGGGGGCCTGTTTGGGGGGCTTCCTGGTGTTTGCGGGTGAGTTTCGTGGTGTGGGAGCACTGCTGGCTATATATACTTTACTTTGCAAGAGGTTTGAAGCAAATCCATGGTGGCTGAGGGGACTTAGGGCCTAGCTGCAGAGCGCGCGCGGAGTGATTTGGGAAATTTGTGAAAAAGTGACTAAGTCCCCATTTTTGTACTTTTGCTCTTTGGCTGTTTGGGGGTCTTCTACTCGTTTTCTCCTGGGTTGACGGCTCTGGGGCCATTGCTGGGAAGCTCTAATACCGGATAAAAGTGTTTTGGACCAAATCCCAGGCGGAATTTTTTTTGTGTTTTTGATGACTTGCTTGCCTTTGAGGTGCTCTTAGGGGGGGTTCCGTCTGTTTGCGGGTGAGTTTCGTGGTCTGGGAGCACTGCTGGGACACTCTAATCTTGATTGCATTTGCTTTTCAGGAAATCCGTCGTGCCAACCCCGACTTATGGCCTAGCTACGCAGCGCGTTTGGACCGAAGGCCCAGAAATATTGCAAGTATGAGATTTTGCTTTTGGCCTGTTTGGGGGTGTTACGCTTCTTGGCGGGTGGGTTGCCGGGTCTTGGGGCATTCCTGGGAAGGTCTAATACCGGGTAGAAGTGGTTGGGACAAAATCCGCGCGGAAAAGCCTTTAGTTTTGGCACTTTTTGTAACTTAGGGTTCGTTAGGGTTAGCCCTAGCAGCAGGATTGCATGTGTTTCGGGGTGTTCTACATTTTTCAAACTGAGTTCTGGGGTCTTAGAGCACTCGTGAGAATGTGTAATTTTGGTTGCAAGTCATTTGAAGAAAATCCATGGTGGGAAAGGGGGGATTTGGCATAGTTAAAGAAAGCCTTTGCCACTATTCTTAACTTAGGGTTCGTTAGGGTTAGCAGTATTTCTATTGCATGTGTTTGAGTGGGGGGGATTTCGAGTCTTGGAGCGATGCTGGCTATGGCTACTTTTGCTTGGTTGCTTGCAAGTGGTTACAATGCAATCCACGGTGGGTAATGGGTAATTAGGGTACTTCGGCCTACTTTTACTTTCAAAGTAAGTTTTGTCACCAGTTTTCTGCTAGGCCTCGTTTTTTGAGATTTGATTGGGGGTCTTCTACATTTTTGCGACTGGCTTTAGTAAGGGTCTGGGTGGAAGCACTGCTAGGAAGATCTAATTTTGCTCTAAAACACAGTTTACAGTACACCTAGCTTGAGGGGCAAGATCCGATACATTAATTTGCCCATACATCCTTCAAAAGGTGACTCAGAGTACGCACTTTCAAAAACATTGTACTGTCTACTAGGAAAAACAAATTGTGACTTTTTGCACTCCACAGCCTACATGCCTTATATTTATTTATCAGTGGTGTTGTAATATTATATCACTTCCTGTTTTTCGTTGAATAATTACAGGCCGGGTTTCAGTCTCTGCAATGGGGAAAAAAGGATGGAGTCAGGCTTCACAGTAGCGAGCCACAATTCAGCATCAGGCAGGCAGTGGACAGGGTGTCTTCTGGTGACCAACATCGATGGACGAAGCGTCGGCTGCAATGGAGGAGTGCCGCTAATAGGAGGATTTTTTTTCTGCGGGCAACTTACTTACCACTTCCAACAGGACCACTACAACCACATAGATACAGTATCCCTTGCCTTTTTCTCTGACTGTGACTGCATTTCTTGGCTCTCTCTCTGCTTCTACATTGATCCCTTAACACATCACTTAGTCCACTCCACTATCACATCTGCACCACACATAGTCATTTGTAAGTGCTCCTACGTAATTCGCAAGTCGCAGCACGCCCCAGGCCGTAGAGGACTGGGATGGCCCCAATGATGAAGCATGTCACCAAGGGGCAACCCTGGTGAGTGAGGGGACACCTAGAAAAAAAGCAATTTCTCCTTTTCTATCTACTATACCTTCTGTCAGGTTACGCAGCCCCTAAGCGCCTACCGTACTATGAAACTACATTTCCCATGAGTAGGCGGGAGACTTGCAGACTATTTAGTGAGACTATATGAGAGTACCCTTGTATGTTAGGACAGCACTTCACTGATGCCTGTCTTGTCTTCTGTTACAGGTATCCTTTCCCTGCTGACCCTACCTTTACCCATCCCACATTTTTTATTTTAGTTTGTTATTTTTCTCCCCCGCCTAATGCCTCGAACACCCTGTGTTTACACTTCTGGGTGTTGGTGATATTTGGAAGTGGAACCATATTTGCATCGACTGGATCACGGGGAGTAAACCTGACACCTTCCAGACCAACCCCATTGAGTGTTGTTGTGAATGGATTTATAGTGACCAGCAAGGCTCTCAGGTATCTGGCTACAGAGACCTTATGTTGAATATAGTTATCAATATTTCCACCCACGCCCTGTACTGTCGCATTCTTTCTTCCACAGTTGTCGAAAGTACTAATTACTTTTAACTGACATGCATGCAGTTACAGTAGTGTATGCACTTTCAAAGATTGATGGATAGGTTTGTACCCAAAGATTTGTTTATGTTCACAATTGTTCGTCCATGCTGTGCTACTTTTTCTTGTCTCCCAAAACCTTTCCCAAAAACCCCCGTACCCATCCATTTTTCAAACCCTAACCCTCTTCCCCCGGGCTGTGTGGTTTTGATTGATGTGTGACTAAATTACAGCAATAAATCCACACACTTGCTGGGGAGGATAAGGTGATAGCAACAGGCTGGTGAAGAAATCCGATGATATATTCTTACTCTGCTTGACAAAGACCCATGGCTAATGTCAAAGAACTTCAACCGAATTAGTTATACTTTAACATTTGTTAGGCTACAACGTGGCACTGTTCTAGTGTACTTCTGTCACCTGCTATATTCTGTATTGTACCTTTGTATTGCTCAGGAGCACAAACCAGATTTCATTTTCTTTTTTTCATAGGCAAGCAACTGCCACTGTGTCACACCACTAGTACCACCGCTATGAGGAAATTTTATCCGCCCAGGATTGCCAACCTTATTTGCTGTTTCCCGTGGAGCCAGCCCTGGGCCTAGCCCTACTTGCAAACAGAAATTACAGGTAAGATAGGCGTTTGGTTGGAGGTAGTATAATGGAGTATTAGGAGAGACGAGAGATTTGATTGACGGTAGTACTACTAAAGTCCTAGGACTATTCAGGAAAACAAACTTACTGTTATGTTAAACCCCCACCCACCAGACTCAAAAGCAGTAAAAAACAGGTATGGTCAGATAAAGTTTCAAAAAGTATATTTTTATAGCCCTAACAAAAGAATCTCCCGCAAGACCCTCCCTAACCCCAACGATTGTCCTTCAAAAGTCCCCAAAAATCACAACTCCCAATTCCCACCCCCCAAAAGTCTCTAAAAAAGGGGCAAGGGACACTATGGCAGGGTGCTGTTGGAATTAGCAGCCAGGGCATCATGCTCCTTGCGGAGGGTGGCAAGTTCGAAGCGGAGGCCCTCCACCACGTTCTTATAATTATGGACCTCCTGCTCCAGGTAGGACAGTCTGAGGGATAAGCGGCGCCGGTGTGCCTTGCAATTCCTGTGAGGGGCAGCTGCTTTCTTTGCTGCTGGGCGGTGGCGTTTGGCTTTGGTAGCCCGGCTCCGTACCGCTGGAGCACTGCGCTGGCTGGCAGCCCGCACGGAGGAGGAGGCAGCTGTCCCAGTGGACGTTGTTGTTGTTCCAGACTGCGTCTCCTCCTCCTCCAGGGCCACCAGCTGCCGATATTCAGCAACAGTGGCATCCAGCCTCCGTTGCCGGGCCATTCGAGCCTGCTCCTTCCTCCTTGATGGTGTCTTGGATTTGGAAGGAGCAACTACATGAAAAAAGAAAGACATAGTCTGTAACCAATGCTCCTTAAGATTAACACAAAATGATTGAGCAGAAAGTTGTCACAGTACAAGTAGCAAATTGAAAGCACAGTGCATAACTATTGAGGACAGTATCTATGTAACCTCCGACTTCTTCATCCTTGCTCTAACATTAGTGGGAGTTTAAGGAACAAATTCTACGAGCACTATGGACTTCTATTACAGTCGACTATGACAGTACACCACTCTTATTCTTCTTCTTCTCTCTTGTTTAGGACAATTGGTACGTTATCTTATGCAAGCCGGCATAATGCCAGCGCAGTGAACTTGCACCCGAGAAAAACAGACGCACACCATGGTGAGTGAGACAGACTTGCGTTACTGTACCGGTCCAGTACATGCAGGTGGTGAAGCTCTTACTTTTCTATTACGGGTGGCACTGAGAATACTCTGTTAAAAGGGCTACTGCTTAATTAATTTAGCTTTCACCCTACAGTGCAAATGAGTATTAGAAAAGGAAAATGAAGAAGCTAAATTATCTGATTATCTATCACTTCACATGGGATGTATTTGATGACATATGGGATGACTTTAGGTGCTTTGCTTATTATTGAGTGAACAGTGATACCCCCACACATGAATGACGTACTACTACTAAACTAAAGTTATTAAGGGAGGTAGGGAGTGCCCACCGTAATAACTGGATATATGCTGTGCTTGCAGTTGCAATACAAACTACTGCTACTATTCATGGTAGTCTTTGGACAACGTTACAACTTCTTTTCCTTGCCTTTCCTACACTGGAACGGACGTGCGGGTGCGGTGTTACATGCTCTTCAAAGTAACACTTAGTTCATCCAGTGACCGTCTACTCTCTCTAGATTCACATATGCTATCTAAGAGTCAGATAGTACCATGAATGATCCAGGCATCCATCCATTCAAAGTATATTGCACACATACAGTTTCTGTCTCACCCACCCAGGCTGTTCTCCTTCCACCCATCCTTGCTTCATCATTCACCCAGCCATGCACCATACCATTTTCTTACCTTCCCAGCCACCTCGGGGACCAAGCAAACACATATCATTCTTCTTTGCCAGTCATCATTACATTTCTCGTGCTTCCACACTTACTTACACCCTTCTTTCGCTTTTCGTTCATCCCATCCATCAAGTTCACCTCAGATCTGATTGGGATTCTTCTCGCCAAAAACTTCACAGCTAAGTCGAAGTACATTTAGAGGAGGCTACTACCTGCTTTTTTTATAATACACCCGTGCAGAAAGCACACTCTGCAGTCTTCAATCTCAATGACTAAGGAATGTATAGCTTACCTCTGCCCGCCACCACCGTGTGAACCCTCACAGGCATGTCCTTTTCCGGCACTTGCACCGCCTCCTCCCCAGAGTTGTCCTCCTCGTCCAATGCCACCACCTCCGCGCTGGCCCCGTCTCCAGATGTTCCACCTACAAAGTACATTTAATAATGTTAGAATACACCACTCACTACTATATAATATTTGGTCTAGGAGGAAGAAAGAAATGTGAAAAAAGTGTACAATTTAATAATTTTTGACTGTCTACTCTAGAGTAAAAAGGTCCCTTTTTCCAGGGAAGGCTGTTGTCTTGCTGCACTTTTTGGCACAACTGATGAATGTTTGCTTTTTACTTTTTAACACGCACCACTTTTTCTCCTAACAGACAGAACCTTGACTTCTAAGAACACGAGCAGGATCAAGTTCAAACCAGGTGAGAGCTCGGCTCGACCACAAGAAATGTGTCCAATTAATCGTCAGCACTAAGCACTTTTCCATTTTCAGTTACACGTTCACTTTTATGACAAACTTGAATTTAATAAATGTGTTTACTTTTAATAAAGCTTTTAAACTTAAATAGAGTCTGTGGTTTTTGGTCATCCAGACTAGAGTGGATGAGCTAAAGGTTTTCGAATTTTTGCAAGCATGAGTCCGTGCCTCTGCCATCGGTGACTTTGGGAGCTAAATGACTCTGCCACACTATCTAGTCAGTAAGGAGATTGGGGCCGGGGTTCAACTACAAAGTCTGTTATCACTGAGGTATGTGGAAAGTCTAACAGTTACAGCACCTATTATAATTGATAAGCTAAGCGATGCATTATTTAGTGTCCATAGTTCTGTTTGTGCAGATTTGTCCCTGCAACAGTAGTAGAATGGATTGTCCTATCCAAACCAAAAGTAAAGTAGTATCTTATTATTTCTTGGTGGTGGTCATTCACCTTTTTATTGTTGGCAATGGTCAAAGCATAAACATTTAGAATACTTGAAAAGACAATATGGACAATCCCAGAGGACTACACTCAGTGCATAGAGCTATTGCTGACTAGAATGGGAGTCCAATGGAAATGCCAAATGTGCAATCTTAGTTAGCTACACAGACAGACTAATAAGAATAATCTAGTAATACCACACGGAGTCATAGGGATAAGAATTTAGATCCTGTCTACAAGAAGATCAAAGACGATTTAGAAAAAATCGAATGAGGAACGCTAGGAAAAAATAAGTACTCTATATTAAAATTAAAACTTACTGGGGCCAGCAAAGGAGCCCTCGACTGCCCGGTCCTGGCCTGCATCGACAACAGCACCCTCCTCCTCCTCCTCCTGTGTCCTCCTCTTGCCCCTGGGGGAAGCTGATGTACAACATGAAAGAAAGAAAAACAGAAAACATGGATGATATTTATTTCTCAACCAAATCAAACATTTAAAAAAGAACTAACAAAGTAACAAAATATTTTTGCGAAATAGCAAATAGGGAACGACTCCACGGGATATATTATTGACCAATCTCATGTGGTCGACTACATCATTACTTTAGTATTGCTTGATTTGCGGACCGTCGAATTGGAAACTACCCTATGTAACTCACTAAACAAAGTACTAAAAAGGTTTGCCTAGGATTGGCAGGCAGCAGTCCGCAGCACGCAAAGTGACAGCCAAAGTCCATTGTGATTGAAGATCAGCGACAACACTAAAGTTTCCTACTACATTCACCAGTCATTAAAATACTCAAACTATTAATCCACCACCACTATTTCTTCTTATCGCCATGTGTACAAAGGAAGGACTGGACTTGAGTCTGTAGGGGCTGATTTATAAGGCCCTTGCGGCTCTTTTGCTCCATTGTTGCGTGACTTTTGTGACGCAGCGACAGCACATAAGAGGCGCAATGGTGCGGCGTATATTAACAACGTGACGCATCTGGGAGATGCATCACGTTGTAAAGCCCTGCGCCAATAGGGGTGTTCCGGCGCAAGGGAGGGCGTTCCTGCGCAGGAACGCATCCTAAAAGTGGCTGAGGGAAATCTACAAGATTTCAATCAGTCACTTTGAGGACAATGATGCGTGACTCAAACCCTGCGCCTGCTTGAAGCAGACGTACGGCTTGACGCAGCATTGGGGAGATAGGGCACCCCAGAGAATTGATGGAGCTGCACCATCGTTGCGACGCAACTCCAGCAATGCGCCACCTTTACGGCACAGATGCGTAACGCTTTGGTGACGTTTTGGGCCCATGGCGCGCCGCATTGTAATACGGCGCACCATGGGTGATGGTGGCGTGACGCACAATTACTGGCGCATCCCTGCAACTTTGCAGGGATGCGCCGGTAATTAAAAATCTGAACCTTAGTGTGTAGCATTGCGCAGTTCTTTCAACTACACTCATACATAATTTCACAGGCCAATGAAATGAACACAAAATCTAAAACAAATAAGCATAGTAGCAACACTACTGAGAAGGAGAGCAGTGTACCTGAAATGCACAGAAGATTTTGAAATAAAATGTACCTACAATGTAATGAGCAGCATTATTGCTCTTGTAAAAAAAAAAAAAAATTTGCAATATAATAACACAGCAGGAGAAAACATAGTAGTAAAGACATAGCTACTACTACTCACCAAGCCCGGGGATCTCAAGGCCAAGGAGGTCGAGCAGATCTCGCTCACGGGTCAGGACATCCGTCCAGCGGTGGGTGGCCTGGTTGTAGGTGCGCCAGACCCGAGAGTGGTGGTAAATGGCCTGGCACACCTTCTCCCACCGCTTCCGGCGCTCCCGGGCCCCGTACCCGGCACTGATCTTGCCGCCTCCCATGATGGTCCTGGGGAGGCGGCGCTGAACATAAAAAATGAGCTGGCCCACCTCCTCCGGGGTAAAGATCTCCCGTGGCATCACTAGCTCCCCCCTCAAACGCCCGCACGGGAGCCGGACACGGGGTGCGGGACCCTTCCCCTTCTCGGGATGCTTCCCGGCTCCCTTCACCATGGTCTGGGCGGAAAGGAATAAAGAAAATAGAATAGGGAAGAGAAGAAAAGAAAAGAGTTTACAAAAGTAGTTTAAAATTAACCAAAAGTAGCAGTAAACACAAAAATATAGGGCTAGAAAAATAGAGGGATAGATAATAAGTAAAATAGATAAAAAAAAACTTCAAACAAGCAAAGGATGGCAGAGATTGACAGAGGATACAAAGACCATGCCCAGAACCATAGCAATGAATGAGAAACAAGATGGCCGCGCCCGTTCACGACCGCGCGGGTAAGTTCGCGCGAGATTTTCCTTGCGAACACGCGCGAGACTGTACTGGCAAACCGCGGACTTTGCGAGATTACACTTCGCGCCCGGAAACGGAAATACGTCAGGCAAACAAGATGGCTGCGCCCTTGCACGACCGCGAGGGTAACTTCGCGTCTTGCGCTACGAGCGGCTCGCAAAAACGCACAAAACCTTGCCAACTAACACGCTGCAAAAAAAACAAATTGCATATTCGCACGAATTTGCGGCTTCCGAATCCGATCTTGCGCGTGTTCGCACCCCGCGAACCCCGCGAAATTGCAGAAAAACGAGTTTTTCAAAAGTGAAAGCACTCGGCAGGGGCAAGAGTTCAAACTCATCATTAGTAACAATTCCCGGTAGTGCTTCCTGACTGGGGCCCCTCCAGAATTCAGTTGCTAGTTGCAACAATTGTATGACCCTGCTCTGACCCTCACAGCAGGCTCATACAATAGCTACAAGTAGGCCACAAAGAAGGTCCTGGGGAAAAAAAATGCACTGCAACAGAAAGCAAAATTACAGATAAGGAAGCAGGTGCCAGACTGGAATTTTAAAACAGTGACACATTAATAAACTAACCCCAAATTAATTCATCTGAGTTGAAGCAGGGATGGTGTGCTTGCTTTTCCCCCCCATAATCTACAGTAATGATGAACCAGAGGGTGGCATTGATGTAACAGAGGGTTGCAGTGGTGAAACAGAGGGTGCTGGGAACCTGTGATGATGAACCAGACGTAGAAACAACATAATTCGCGACCGTTGCGCGACGAAATGTAAGTTCGCAATTGCGAACTGGTACGAAACCCTCGCGAACTGGCAGAAATCCTTGCGAACACAAAAAAAATAAAAAATCCGCAAATTCGCAAGAATTCGCGGATTTTGCGGATTGCGAGTTCAAAAATCCGCAAATTCGCGAACGCGAGATCCGCAAAATTCGCTCATGCTTAACAAGGCTACAGCTTGAGTGGAATTACACCAGATTTGGCAAAATGGTAGGGACTGGTATGCAGCAGTGCCTTTTGTATGTTTGGTATGTTTGATGTAAATCCCTCCAGTGGTTTTTGAAACAATTTTGAAACAATTGAATGTGAAAGGCTACCCCAATGCAATTTTCCATAGGACCTTTAGACACGGCTACAGCCAGAACGGCTGAATGAAATTATATATATATATATATATATATATATATATATATATATATATATATATATATATATATATATATATATATATATATATATATATATATATATATATATATATATATATATATATATGCAAAACAGCTCCTGTTACCAAAATCCATATTCCGCAGGGGGCAGGAAAAGAACAGGTACAGACCACAGATGGCTTGATGAAGTAGGTGCATTTATTTTCAAGTTGACCACCTCAGCATGACGCGTTTCGACCGGGTCACCATGGTCTTGATCATATATATATATATATATTACCTACTGGCTATCGCCAGTAGGTATATATAGTTAGGATTAATTCCCTATGGGACTTTTGAAAATTCTATGTCTAATAACTTTGGCGTTTGTGGATGGAATCGGCTGAAATTTTCAGGAAAATGGCACATTTTGTTTCTGAGCAGCTCCTGAAAATTTGGTGGGGTTTCGTCAAGGGGGGGCTGAGAAAAAAGGGGGGTCCCAAAACGTGTTTTTCCCATTCATTTTTCCATAGGGCGGTTGGACTCACTTTTAGCTCGAACGGCTGAATGGATTTGCACGAAACTTGGCAAAATTGTAGGGACTGTTAGCCCGATGTGCCTTTGCTAGGTCTCAATATATGTGCTCCAGTAGTTTTTGAGAAATTAACGTTTAAATCAAGATATATATCTGTAACAGCGCTCTGGGCAGCGATCCGGTCCGCTTACTTTTCGCTTATCGGAACTTTGCGCGCAGAAAGCTGATTGGCTCTCCGGTGTCTGTCAACATTCTAAACAGTCCGGAGCGGCCGCCATCTTGTCTCTCGGTAGGATCGAGAGAGAAGAAGAGGTGAAAAACGAAGGGTGAATTTAATGAAAGGGGGCAAGGTATCCCCCTCTTGACCCCCTAGGAATGCTGTTGGGGTTATTAAAGGGACCCGTGGGGAAAAGAAAAAAAAAATGATTTTTCACGGTAGAAGCGCTTCACGGGCCGCGAACTGGGCCGCAAACTGGTAGCGAAACGGGAATTCGCCATTTTGTGCTTCGTAAATTAAATTACTAGTTATAAGTGGGTACGGGAGACGTATCCTAATCCCCTATGTTTCCTGAGGGTGGGTGAGGAGGCTGATATATGTTGATACATCTCTTCCAGCGGCTGTGCGTGAGCTTTTTTTTTTTTTTTGCTGCGTGACAGTCCGGAGCGGCCGCCATCTTGTCTCTCGGTAGGATCGAGAGAGAAGAAGAGGTGAAAAACGAAGGGTGAATTTAATGAAAGGGGGCAAGGTATCCCCCTCTTGACCCCCTAGGAATGTTGTTGGGGTTATTAAAGGGACCCGTGGGGAAAAGAAAAAAAAAATGATTTTTCACGGTAGAAGCGCTTCACGGGCCGCGAACTGGGCCGCAAACTGGTAGCGAAACGGGAATTCGCCATTTTGTGCTTCGTAAATTAAATTACTAGGTATAAGGGGGTGCGGGAGACGTATCCTAATCCCCTATGTTTCCTGAGGGTGGCTGAGGAGGCTGATATATGTTGATACATCTCTTCCAGCGGCTGCGCCATCTTGCCTTTTTTCGAATGCCACAATTTTGTCGTGCACGGCAGCCATTTTAGATGCCAGGCTGGTCCCAGGCTATCACCTACCCCTGCGGATGTAGTTTATGGCCCCAGCTGTAGAGAATTCAGACATGCCAATCCTCCTGATTCAGGCGTGTGAGTACTGATTTCAGTGCTAGTCTCCCGCCTCCCGATTTCTGCAAGCAAAAACCCGGGGGCATATTACTAACAACTAGCGATAATTTTTGTCTATAACTTGTTTAGAGACAAAAATTATCGCCGCACATCGGCGATTTTTATCGCAGATAAACCTTGCTATTATCGCAGAAAAGTCAGCGATATTCATGTATTATCGACCTAATGCTCTTAGCCATGTTATCCACCTCCCATTGGATAACATGGCTAAAACCTGCTCAGGGCAGGTGTTAGCTTTTGGAGATATTCGCGCTTAGTGCGAATATCTCCAAAAGTTGGTAATAGAAGGTAGCGATGTTAGGGACTGTTTCCAGTCGCTAACATCTTGGCACGCCACTTTGCATGTCATTAGTGATAAGTATCACTGACATGCAAAGCCGGGCCCAAGATGGTCGCTATCTCCTTTTAGGTGTCACTAACTGGTGTTAGCGACAGCTTGATAATAGGGAAATAATTTTATCTCCGCTTTCATGGTTTTTAAAGCCAAAAAAGGGGAGATAAACCCCCTTGCTAATATGCCCCACGATTCCTTGGGGGTTTCAGCTGATAGGGCTTGGTATTGTGTTACATGGTAATTTTTCCATGAAACGTCAGAGGGTCGATGTAGGGGTTCTAGAAGAGGTGATAAACCATTTAAGCCTCATGAACAAGCGCATGGTCTTTTAAAGATTTCTGAAGTACTCGGGGCGGCGGTGTGTGTGTGCCCTCTTTCAGGAGCGGGCGGGGGGGCACTGCCAGCAACTTGCCAGGTCAGGTAGTGTTCAACACGTGCATCACCCTTTCTCTGCTTGCTATTGCGCTCCATGCTTCGGAAAGGTAAGAAAAAGAACGTGCATTTGAGTTTGAAATGTCCGATCCTGCAGCAGCACACTTCCAAAGCCCACACATGACAATAACCCGATTCAAGGCCCCATTCACCCGTTTTTCAAAAAATAGATAACACTCCAACAAAGTAAGATTATAAAACTTTATTAACTTTTAACGATAATGAACAGAACAAAAACTAAAAACATTTAAACATTTATTAACACAAAAAGCAACAATGGTTAGAAGCTGTCTTTTGTGCGAATAGTCCCAAGGCAGCACAACGTGCAGAGTTCTGGACGGCACCCAGGTGATGTCGCCTGGGTGCCGCACTGGTTTAGGGATCCTACAATGCTGCTCCGAAAATTGGCGTGGGGCGTCCCGGGTGGGGCGGGGGGAGGCCTCGTCAGTAGCGGTCTGTTGTGCGAATAGTCCCAAGGCAGCACAACGTGCAGAGTTCTGGACGGCACCCAGGTGATGTCGCCTGGGTGCCGCACTGGTTTAGGGATCCTACAATGCAGCACAGAAAAACAGCGTGGGGCGTCCCGGGTGGTGCGGGGGGAGGCCTCGTCAGTAGCGGTCTGTGTCCAGTGTCACATGGCTGACACAACATGTACGACAGGCACCCAGGTGATGTCCAGTAAACTGCCGCACTGGTTTTGGTATCCTACAATGCTGCTCCGAAAATTGGCGTGCGGCGGCCCGGGGGGGGGGAGGCGGCGTGAACGGGTCTCCCCAGGTGGCGGCCATCTAGCTGAGTTGCGCTCGCTCTTGCGGCCACAGCGTCTCGCTCACCATGTTGTGGAGTTGCTCCCACTCTTGCAGTGCAGCGATAGGCGGCTGCCACATGGCTGTCAAAATGGCGGACGGCTCTTCGGTTTTGGGCCTGGTCCACTGAAATGGCCCTGGGACACCTTGGAAGTCGGACGCTTGCCTGCTAGGGCTTGGGCTCCATTCTCGAAAAGCGTCCCCTCAGCCGTGAAGATTGTATAAAAGTCTTGGGGGCCCCCGACTCCCGCAGGCTTCCGGTGGGGAGCGGCTGCCATGATTGCTCGCGGAATGACCACGACGGAGCCACGAGATGGTGGTGCTCTCATGCTGACGCCAGCTTCAGTCTGAATGATCCAGAAACAAGGTGGGGCTTTCATCGTTTGGGAAAAAAAAATGTTCTAAACCAATGAAAAGTGTTATTTTTAGGTCATATGACCAAGCCTTCCATCTTTAGGAAACCAAAAGTAAAATGAACCAATGAAAAGTTTTATAAACAAGTCACATGACCTGTTATGCGACATAGGGCTACAAAAAGCGTAGAAAATCCGTTGGCACGTGAGGCGGCGTCAGTAGCGGACCGATGTGCGAATAGGCCGAAGGCAGCACAACGCGCCGAGATCCGGATGGCACCGAGGTGGTGTCCAGCAAATTGCCGCACTGGTGTGGCCATCCTACAATGCTGCGCCGAAAGACGGCGTGTCCAGCTGAATTGCGGTCACTGTTGCGGTACAGTGACTCGAACGCGCCGAGATCCGGATGGCGCCGAGGTGGTGTCCAGCAAATTGCCGTACTGGTGTGGCCATCCTACAATGCTGCGCCGAAAGACGGCGTGTTCAGCTGAGTTCCGGTTACTCTTCCGGCACAGTGACTCGAACGCGCTGAGATCCGGATGGCACCGAGGTGGTGTCCAGCAAGTGGCTGCACTGGTGTGGCCATCCTACAATGCTGCGCCGGAAGTCGGCGTGGGGTGCCCCGTTGGCTTATGAGGTGATGTCAGTAGCGGACTGATGTGTGAATAGGTCGGAACCAGCACAAGGCGCCAAGATCCGAATGGCAAGTCCTGGATGTTGAGTGCCTCAGTTGAGATTTCTGAGAAGTGCTTGTAGAACTGTCTGAAGCTTATTTGCACCTGCTGCAGCTTCACTAGGTCCGGCGGAACTTGTTGCCTTTTCCTTTGTGCTTCTTTTCCTACAATGCGTTTCTTCTGAAGACACGACCAGGTCCCTGAATGTGTGCAGGGGGACGCTATTGAATGAATGAACGCGCCGAGATCTGGATGGCACCGAGGTGGTGTCCAGCAAATTGCCGCACTGGTGTGGCCATCCTACAATGCTGCGCCGAAAGACGGCGTGTCCAGCTGAGTTGCGGTCACTGTCAGTAGCGGACCGATGTGCGAATAGGCCGAAGGCAGCACAACGCGTCGAGATGCGGATGGCACCGATGTGGTGTCCAGCAAATTGCCGCACTGGTGTGGCCATCCTACAATGCTGCGCCGAAAGACGGCGTGTCCAGCTGAGTTGCGGTCACTGTCAGTAGCGGACCGATGTGCCGAGATCTGGATGGCCAAGTTTCAAGTTTCATCTGGCAGTTTTTCTCCATCCCTCCTGGATCAAAGAAGGTGAATGCTAAATATGCCACCTGCCTCATCTGAACATATGAAGTTAACTTGTATACACTGTGGTGCTATGCTGTCCTATGGCAACATGAGCACCAACCTGATGAATACGGCATTCGAAAATCATAAATGCCCTAATGCACCCAAGAAGTAATTTTTTTTTTGCTCCAGTTGAGCCGTTTTCAATGCCTGTTTTTTGTTGTTTCCCCTCCATCAAGAACAAAACAAAAATACAAGGCGCTAAGATCCGAATGGCAAGTCCTGGATGTTGAGTGCCTCAGTTGAGAGTTCTGAGCAGTGCTTGTAAGACTGTCTGAAGCTTATTTGCACCTGCTGCAGCTTCACTAGGTCCGGCGGAAATTTTTTCCTTTTCCTTTCTGCTTCTTTTCCTACAATGCGTTTCATCTAAAGACACGACCAGGTCCCTGAATGTGTGCAGGGGGACGCTATTGATTGAATGAAAATGGCGGCTTGACACAAAGCTGACTCAAGCGTTACTGTTGGTGCTATACAGACAAAAATTGGTTTTCAGTTTGTACATTCTTCAGGTTTTTTTTCCATCTAAGTCTGATTGAGAGTTTGTAGAAAAATGGCTTCAGATTTTCCACATACTACTCTTCAACATTCTTCCTAAATGTAACAATGTGAAACTCACTAGGAGAACGGCTGTTTCTGTTTCCTTTCAAAATGCTGCCACCAATATTTTCTGAATAGAAGACACCATCTTGTAACATAAAGGGCCGAAAGGGGTTCTGGTCTGGCCAATGGTTGGTGGAGACATTTTGACTATATCTTGGACCTGCCCGGCCTCGCCCAAAATGGCGCCGGTATAAATGGGACTCGTAACTCTTTGCCCGCAAATGTATATCTAGAAAATGTTATTGTAAGTGGCCCTGTCGTATTTTAATTACAAAATGTACGTCCACCGATTCCGCAACTGTTAGACACCTTTGTTCTTGTCACCTAATGGCCCGCTCGTTACGTTCCTCTACAGTGTAAATGTCTCCTCATCATATACGATTTGAGTTTGCTCCGTGGCCGGCCCACGTGGTTATAGGCCCGTATTTGTATACTGACATTTTCACAATAAAGGTTTTTAAAACAAAACACGGTAGTAGTATTTTCATTTGTAAAGTTTTTACTTTTAGTGACTGTTTTGGAATCAGTAAAAGGCAAGTGAAATAAAGCAGTCCAATTACATGACGGATAAAAGGTATAATATGTAGGAACGCAGTAAAGATAAATGGTCAAGGGCAGTTGTGTTTTTCATGTCTGCAACATAAAGTGATCGATAAGAATCTGATAATCAGGCGTATCGGCGACTAAGACAGCAGGCCGAATCTCTTTTACTCAACGGCTCCGTCATGGAAGGAAGAAACGCCCTTTTTCTCGAAAAAGGAATATATTTTACTTGCAAGACAGTTGTAAATTTTCCGGGAAAGTACATTAGCCTGGAATATTATAACATATGTTTGAAAAAAAAATATTGTTCGAAAATAATAAAAAGCGTAATTTTTAGGTCATATGACCAAGCTTTTCATCATTAAATTAACAAAAGTAAAATGAACCAATGAAAAGTTTTATTAACAAGTCACATGACCTGTTATGCTTACGTTACGCGCTGCGCGCCGCGCCTCGGATCACTTCCGGGTGCGCTAACGCGGCGTGTCATAAAACGCATTACGCGACAACGTAGGTCAAGAATATAGTCTAAATGTCTCCACCAACCACCGTTCAGAACACAACCCCTTTCAGCAGTCCAAAAAGTTCTGTTAAATGACAACAGAGGGGACAGGCAACAAGAACCATCAGTCAAAGAGGGGAGGGCAAGTTCTTCTCTTCCGGGTCATGTTGGGGCGCTACCGGAACTGATCGAATTGGTAGTCTACAGTGTTTCTGGATGTTTCAGACTAAAGCTGGCGTCAGCATGAGACCACTACCATCTCGTAGCTCCGTCGTGGCCATTCCACGAGCAATCATGGCAGCCGCTCCCCACCAGAAGCCTGCGGGAGTCGGAGGCCCCCAAGACTTTTGTAGAATCTTCACGGCTGAGGGGACGCTTTTCGAGAATGGGACCCAAGCCCTAGCAGACAAGCGTCCGAGTTCCAAGGTGTCCCAGGGCCATTTTAGTGGACCAGGCCCAAAACCGAAGAGCCGGCCGCCATTTTGAGAGTCGTGTGGCAGCCGCCTATCGCTGCACCGCAAGAGCGGGCGCATCTCAACTACATGGTGAGCGAGACGCTGTAGTCGCAAGAGCGGGCGGAAAACAGCTGAATGGCGGAAGAGGCACAGTGTAGCAAAAGCGGGCGGAATGGCAACTAAAACGATAAAGGGGCGCCCCACTACAGCTTGTCTTCAGGTCAAACGGATTTTGGGACAAGGTCCAGAATTGAAGAGTCATCAAAAGGCAAAAAGTTCCGCCGGACCCCGGGAGCCGGCCGCCTATGTCGGGGGCGATCTCAGGCTACACCAGTGCTATAAGACTTGGGGAGGGTGTCGGAGCCAAGCGTCTTCTCCGAGTCCATGGCCATCACACCGCCCCTCAGGGGCCTCCGTCAAGCTGTTTAGGAAGGTAACATATCACATTGTTTTCTAATGCAGTCAGGTCCACAAACGACACTCACTTACTTTGAGAATAGTGAAGCTGCAGTAGGTGGAAATAAGCTTCAGACAGTGTTACAAGCGCTGCTCAGAACTCTTAACTATGGCACCCAACATCCAGAACTTATGCTATTTGAGAATGGTAGTGACATCGAAGCATCTCAGGGACCAAAACCATTAACGTACTTTCACGTATGAAAATCTTACTTGGGGAGGGGGCAGGAGCGAAGCGCCCCCTCCCAGTTAGCGCCACCACACCGTATGTTGAAAATCTGAAGCCATCGTTCTACAAAGTCAACCAAACTTGGATTGAAAAATCTAGAAAAATGTACAAACTGAAAACCAGTTTTGGTCTGCATAGCATCAGTAACAACGCTTGAGTCAGCTTTGTGTCAAGCCGCCATTTTGATTCAACAAAGCACAGGCATTGAAAAAGGCTGAAATTCAGAACTCTAAACTATGGCACCCAACATCCAGGAGCTTGCTATCCGGATCTTGGAGCCTTGTGCTGTTTTCGATCTATTCACACATCGGTCCACTACTGATATCATCTTATAAACCAACGTTATGTAAATAGTTTTTTAATAAAATGTTTTACCCTGTTTCTTTGCTGGTGTGTTGTCTATATTTTTAATATTTGCATAGGGTTTGTCATTATTTTGTGCGGGATGGGTGATGGAGCCGAGCTGTCTTGCAGCCCTCATGGTGTGGAGCTCAGTTCATCTCACTATTTTCGTATTTCTCAAGAAGGGTTGTTCCTAATATTTCTATTTTAGCGAGGTCAAAAAGAGATCCAATTAGTGGCCTACTGATTTTGCTCGATTACTTTTATTTTTTTACACGATTTTTCACTATCTGCAAAGACTAAACAGAGTATTGCGACTTTGTGCTTGTTTGTAAATAGAGAATGATCCAAAGAGAACCAATTCTAAAACAGTAAATGCTTGGACAACAATCAATCAAATGGAGAGACAAGGAGGCACGACGGATTACAACGGGGGTAAAGGCCTGCGTTAACTACCCTTCAGTATCTGCAAAGAGAGAGTACTACTAAGGCAAAAGAGGGGAGGGGGGGGGGCAGCGTTCAAAGCACATCAGCGTGCATAAATACGAAAATGTTTTTATCTATCACGTACTTGACATTTTAAAGCTTTTCATATTTGCTATTAAAAAACCAATGAAATTCACAGAAAAAACCATAGGTTATAGTGGATATATAGTTAGGAATTTGCATTTACAAAACCTTGAAAATTCAATGAAAAAACCATAGGTTATAGGCCATATATAGTTAGGAATTAGCATTTACAAAACCTTATTTTACTCGCATAAAACCATTGAAATTCCATATATAGTTAGCTAACTATAAGCGCTAACTATATATCGCGCACCCGCAATCCACTGCTGATGATGTCACATATTACATCATTCATGACATGGTCAGTGACATCACTGATGACATCACTGATGACATCTCAAATGACATCACTGATGACAACTCAAATGATATCAATGATGACATCTCAAATGACATCACTGATGACATTACTGATGACAACTCAAATGACATCACTGATGACATCTCATTTGTCATCACTGATCACATCACTCATGTGATAATACAATGAACCTCTTCAGACTCTAATATAACCTTACATACACTCAGTATAAACAGACACTCACAGACTGTCACTCATCCATGGAGTTACTCACACACCTAGTCAGTCATGCAAAGAATCAATCACACCTCCATTTCCTCAACTATACAGTTATACACATCTTACTTATTCAAACATATAATAACACATATTTACTCTCTTATATAATCCCTGATACAAGCTCACAGTGATCGATACAGCCACTCACACATTCACTGGCTCTTATGTTCAGTTATTTATATATCTCAACTCTCACATGTATTGTGTTTTACATACGTACTTACTTGCACATGTAGCAATGAGAAATCCATTCACTCACCAACACACCCATGCACAGTCAACCGCCCATATAGCTGTTTCCACATGCACTTTTGAACTCATACTCCTAGTGAATCAACTGCTTACACATCTATGCACAGAGTCACGCACCTCCCAGCCACCCACACACACACTCAGCCTCCCATTCAAATATTTGGGCAACCAATCAATAACCCATATGGCCACTCTTATAGCTACTGATCAACACATGCAGCAGCTTACACAACATCAAACATACTGATGCACGAATTAAGACAGTTTAGTCACTAACCCATGTACTCAGTGAGACACATTTAATCACTCACTCATACAGTCAGTCATGCACCTACTAAATTCTTCATCCAGACACTTATACATCCACTCATTCTTCAATATGTAAAACATATTTAAACTTTACAGACACATACAATCACTGGATGTTGTGATCAGTGATGTCATCAGTGATGTCATTTGAGATGTCATCAGTGATGTCATCAGTGATGTCACTGACCATGTCATGAATGATGTAATATGTGACATCATCAGCAGTGGATTGCGGGTGCGCGATATATAGTTAGCGCTTATAGTTAGCTAACTATATATGGAATTTCAATGGTTTTATGCGAGTAAAATAAGGTTTTGTAAATGCTAATTCCTAACTATATATGGCCTATAACCTATGGTTTTTTCATTGAATATATATATATATATATATATATATATATATATATATATGCCATGATTAAGATCTGCTTAGAACAGAATTATTTTCTGTTCAACAACCAGGCCTATCAACAGACTAGAGGGGTAGCTATGGGGGCCTGTTTTTCTCCCAGCCTGGCGTGCTTGCACATGGGCTGGTGGGAGGAGCAGGTCCTCATGGTGCAACATCACGCCATCATGACGAATCATGACCCCCTCTATTTGAGGTATATAGATGACCTCTTCTTTATATGGCAGGGTACCATGCAGGAAGCATATCAATTTGTAGAAAAACTGAATTGCAATGACCTAAATCTTGAGTTTACATCCACCATAAGTACATCACAGTTTTGCTTCCTAGACATAGAGATATACATTAATGCAGGGAACCTAGCGACGAGATTATATAGAAAGCCGACTGCAGGCAATACTATCCTGCACGCGGCCAGTCAATATCCCCACCACTTGATACAAAGCATCCCCTTTGGGGAGATGCTTCGTATCAAAAGAATATGTAGTGACGAAGGAGAGTGTGCTAAAGCTATGGAAGCGAGTAAATTGCACTTCCTGGCGCGTGGATATTCGCCGAAAACAATCGCCAAGGCAATGGAGCGCTCTAGTATTATATCTAGAGCCCAGATACTGGCACCTAAACCCAAGCCTGGCACTATCCATCCTGACACTCCATCAGAATCCTCAAGGGGGGTGGTCACATATAATCAGCAACACAAGGAGATCCGGCGGATCTTCAGTCGCAGCTGGAACCTGGTGACGGGGGATCCTGTCATCGGATGTTCAGTAGGTAAAAGACCAGAATTTTCCTTCAGAAAATCAACCTCTATGTCAGATAGGCTGGTCAAAAATCATCTGGAACAACCTATGTCAAAAACTTTTATGAATCTAAGAAAAGGTTTTTTAAAGTGTTCCATTTGTAAGGCCTGTAAGAATGGATGCAATAAAACACGATACTATACACTATTCAAAGATGATCCTGTGCTCATCACAAAACAGTTATCCTGCAAAACGGAGTTTGCTGTATATGTGATGCAGTGCCCCTGTGATCTCTGGTATGTAGGGAGTACTCGGCTTCCGGTTCACAGGAGAATACTGCAGCACATAAGAGCAATTTCCAATAATGACCAATCCTATCCGGTGGGGCGCCATTTTCAAAATATTCATGAGAGTGACCCAAAACATCTCACTTACTATGTCATTGACTGTATTTTGCCCCTCAAGAGAGGAGGCAATAGGGATGGATTGCTGAGGGTCTTGGAGACTCGTTATATCTTGGAACTAAACAGTCGTACTCCTGGAGGTCTTGACGCCAGTGAGGATCTTTATACCTGTTTATGATTCCTGACAATTCCTGATTGCAGACAAAAGACATATCCTTTAATAAATGGCAGCCACTTTACATTAATTTAAGAGATTTCAATAACATCTTGCATTGTGGTATGCAGCTGTTCATTAACATCAGTCAATCATCTGATTTTAAAGGGAGGGGCTCCACCTTTCACAGTTTCAGAAATAATAATTCTCTTGCACTTAGCACTTTTTATTATCTAAATTTGCACTTTGCTATGATGTCTGCTCTTTGCCACAAAAGGGGATTAATAGATAGAATTGTCCATGTTTACAACGCTTATTGTTTACATGTAGCACTAGACACTTTAATAGAGATTCCCACTAGGGATGAATTCTTTATATGTTTTTTTAAAGGTTAAGAAAAGATTGTCTTTGAAATATGAAATTAACACTATGTTTTTATGACTAATATATTTATTTGTATATATTTATGAATTTATGTATATATATATTTATTTATTTGCTCTATGTTGCACAACTGTACATATATCATATTATACATTTACCCACTGTGGGTTGTATTCAGGACCAGGGAAACTATGAATTATTTGTATAGTCCCCTGTTTGTTTCCTTTAACCTTTAGAAACATTGTTTATACATGTGGGTGGTTAAGTTTAGTCCACCTTTTGTGTCATTGATGTTGCATATAATTCCCTTGTGGCTTTGCGATCACATCATGTGATCAAGACAGTGGATACTGTCGAAACGCGTAATGGCGGGCATGCTGAGCGAAATTGAGCTGAAATAAACACGCACTTTGTTTGGCACCATTTTGGGTTCCTCTCTTCATCTTTTCAAATCTGCGAACTATTGTGGCAGTGCTGGAGTTTCTTGACGAGTTTTTCTTATATATATATATATATATATATATATATATTTTTTTTTTTTTTTTTTTTGCAACCCAGTGGCCGTTGCAACAAGGTACTTATAGTTAGGTACAAGTGCCAAAATACGTAGGGCTAGATGTACGACATTTTTCGCTGTCGCAAACGGGCCATCGGCCCGTTTGCAACCACAAAAATGGTCTGGCCCATGTACAAACCTTATTTTGGGAGTCAGTAACCAATTACCCACTCGCAAAATAGGGTTTGCGACTCACTATTAGGAAGGGGCGTGCGAAGGGCGTCCCTTCCTAATAGTGAGTCCAAATGGTATGTCCTACTGTACACTCGAAATTTACCATCTACGTCAAGTAGGTGGTAAGCCACTCGCAATGGGTAACGGGTTCCCAGGAGACCCCTCCTCCTTTGTGAATGGGTACGAAAATATTTTTTAAGAGCAGGAAGTGGCCATGGGATCACTGCCTGCCCTTAAAAAATGAAACTGAAAAGTTTCATTTTTCTTTTTTCAATGTGTCCTGTTTTCCTTTAAGGAAAACGGGCTGCATTTAAAAACAAAACTTCTTTATTAAAAAAGCTGTCACAGACATGCTGGTTTGTAACCCCAGCAGGCCACCATCCTTGGGAGTGCTAGTCATTCCTAATAGGGTCACAAATTGCACCTGCCTCATGAATATTAATGAGACAAGCAATTTGTGACCTCATTAGGATTCGGTAACAGAGTCTGAGACACTGTTGCAAATTGTATTTTGTGAGTCGCAATGCGACGCAATTTGAGATTCGCAAAATCTAAGGGTCGTACATCTGGCCCTTAGTTATATAATGTGCCAGGGTAGACCATGGTACATGCCATGTGGAAGGAAGTATATAATTGCCTAATGGCTGCATTTATAAAAGAGAAATGCAACAATTAGTTTTCAACACACTTTAGCTGAGTTCTGGGTAAGGGTCTTAGATATAGGTAAGTAGTAGGATTTATTGTTCTTCCCTACTTTATTAAAGTGGTAATAGTTAGGGAAAGCAATTACAGGAGAAAAAAAACAAATATGTAAAAAATAAAAAATACACTGTGGTACACTATATTTGTGAAATACTGTGTAGTACAGTGTAATTTTTTACTTCTTCAAAAATTATAAAGTTTTTCATTCTAAGTAGTGTTGTACTTTCTAGGTAGCACTGCTGTACAGCGTTAATTTGAGATTTTTAAGTAAATTTGTAAATAAACTTGAAAATAGACTGTAGTATACTATGTTTGTGTACCATAGTGTAGTAGAGAGTTTTTGTAACATATATATATATATTTTTAAGTACCAGAATACTTACTAGGTGGTACCGTGGTACTTCATGATTTTCTTTTATTAAATACATAGAAACCTAATAAACAATGTCTATACCTATTACCACCTTAATACAGAGGTAATAGACAGGTAAAACATATAAAAACAACTACTTACCTAGCTCTAAGTCCCTAACCCAGAGCATGCCAAAGTGTGCTTAAAACTACATGGCTGCCTTTAACTTTAGTAAAGGCAGTCATTAGCAACCACATAATGACTTGCCATCGACATGCACTTTAGTAGAATTCTGAAATTTTGCACAACTACTGCAAACTCATATATAACTATGTTTTAAAGCTTTATAACTTTCAAAGTACTTACCCTTGTTACCTGTACTAATAAAAAGGATCATCTGTACACAATAATCTATCTGCTAGATGCATCAACGTTCGATTTTGCGAGTCCTTATTTGCGAAGTTTATGGATTCGCATTTATGGACTCGCAAAAACAGATGCATATAGGATTTGCTAAAATATTAGCAATTCCTAAATATTCCTTATCTGCGACTTGCAGGGTGCGATTCGCAAATAAGGAATTACATCTCATTGATTCCTATGGGCCAAGAGGCCCATAGGAATGAATGGGGAGGAATTCTCAATTTGTGATTAGCAATTAGCTAATCGCAATTTGAGAATGCAATCTCAAGGGTGATGGGTGTCCAATTGTTAAATTGCTAAAGTGTTAAATTGACCTCGACACTGGTATTGCGTACACACATGTCCCAAGGACATGTGTGTGTGTAACATACAACTTTGAAAGATGCACTTTAGTGCATTTTTCACAGTTTTCGCTATTTACCATGAAGTTTCATTTCACTGTAAATAGCGGCCCCTATCAGCGAAATCGCTAGCTATTTTACATTCATGCATTGCATTTAAGAAATCTCAATTTGAAATTCCTTAAATGCAATCGCAAATAGCGATTTATGCATTTTGAATGCATCATCCCAAATGCAAAAATACCGGTCGCAGAGGGGTAGATTCTGAGAATCTACCCCTTTGCGAACGGTATTTCGCTTGATGCATCTAGCTGTATAATCCTGCCAAATTTTAAGGGAATCTTTCAGCTACATCCAATGCAGGAAAATGCCCTGGGAGAAAACTGCGATTTTGGATCCCGCTTTTTTCTTTGTTCCCCTTTGATGAATCACCACAAAACTTTCCATCATTAGCCAATGCAAAAAAAGCTATAGGACTGGAAAAGTTATTAGTGAACAAATATCCAGGGAGTTCTTATTCCTGGGATTCCTAACTATAAATACAGAGTGGCTACCGCCACTCTGTAATATATATATATATATATATATATATATATATATATATATATATATATATATATTACCTACTGGCGGTCGCCAGTAGGTATATATAGTTAGGATTTTTTCCCTATGGGATTTCTGAAAATTCTATGTCTAATAACTTTGGCGTTTGTGGACGGAATTGGCTGAAATTTTCAGGAAAATGGCACATTTTGTTTCTGAGCAGCCCTTGAAAATTTGGGGGGGTTTCATCAAGGGGGGGCCGAGAAAAAAGGGGGGTCCCAAAACGCGTTTTTCCCATGTTAATTTCCATAGGGCGGTTGGACTCACTTTTAGCCCGAACGGCTGAATGGATTTGCACGAAACTTGGCAAAATTGTAGGGACTGTTAGGCCGATGTGCCTTTGCTAGGTCTCAATATATGTGCTTCAGTGGATTTTGAGAAATTAACGTTTAAATCAAGATATATATCTGTAACAGCGGTCCGGGCAGCGATCCGGTTCGCGTACTTTTCGCTTATCGGAACTTTGCGCACGGAAAGCTGATTGGCTCTTCGGTGTTTGTCAACATTCTAAACAGTCCGGTGCAGCCGCCATCTTCTCTCTCGGTAGGATCGAGAGACAAGAGGAGGCCAAAACAAAGAGGGAAATTTCCATAAGGGGGCATAGTAGATCCTCCCTGACCCCCTAGGTTTTATGTGGTGTTTTTAAAAGGGCCCAGCAGGGTCCAAAAAAATATATATTTTTTTTTTTTCGCGATGAGCGTCTAGTACGCGAACCGGAAAGCGTTCTGGGCAGCGTACTATAAGGATAATAGAATGATACACTTTTCAAAGACTGTATGTTAATTGTTTGGTTTTTTTCTTTTTTTTTTTTGTTGTCTTTATTTTTAAAGTTATTTTTGTTATTTTCATTGTTTTTCATACTTTATTAAATTTTCTAACATTTCATTGTCAGAAATGTCATAATTTATTATAGGGTGTAATTGTTTTTCATTTTCAAGCAAGTTGTCTACTGCTTCAACACATTGTAGAAGTTCGTGGTCTCTACTGTCATCCATAAAGTCATCAAGTTTGTCTTGGCTGCTCTCCTTCAGTTCAATCGAAAATGAAATTTGTTGTTCGCCTTCCATTTTGCCTGAAATTTTGAATAAGAAAATATATATTAGTAGAGATAGGGCACTGTTGGGATTAATTTTAGATAGTCATTTTTTATCAGTGAATTTATCTTTTGGCAGTGTATAGTATCAGAGTGGAAATAGGACTATAAAAAAGTGTATGTGATTTAACCAAGACAAGCCTAACTCCATTCATAACTATAACAGAGAAGTCTATCTAAATACATTACTACTACAGAGGGATAGTGTATACGTAGCAGAAAAATTCTATTATATTAAGTTATAGTGCACAATATATTTCGTTTTTAAAAATTATATCTTACCTTCACAAAGAAGTTGAAGTTTTTGGAAGCTATTAAAAGGTGTTGTACAACAAGAAGTAGTAGTCAAAATGGCTGTGTTTTCTTCTCTTCCTTTATATATATTCAAGTATATAACCAATCAAATGTCAGGTAATAAAAGTAGAAAATGAAAGTAACATTTTCATTGGTTGTCAATTCCAACAGTTCAGATGTGTTTTGTGAAGTAATTTACCTCACGGTATTTGGAGAGGTCTAAAGGCTAAATGGCTAAATGAAATTTCAATCAAATTTGTGAGAATGAAAGGGATTGTTATGTAGTATGAGCTAATTTATATTTGGTGAGAGTGTCTCTAGTCGTTTTTCTGTAAATTATTTTCCCGCCTTTTTTTTGGATCGCTTCCCGGATAGCGGTCCGGTCCGCGTACTTGGAGCGTAACGGGAGTCCACCATTTTGTGTTACGGTCGAATCAAGGAATAAAATGGAGGGTAAATAATGTTCTGAATGGGTAGAAGGGGGCATGGTACAAGTATTTTGCCCCCCTACGTTTTCTGAGGGTGGCTGAGGAGGACTATATTTGCGAAGAAAAAACTTTTTTTTGAAATTTTGCGCGGTTAGCTTCCAGTTCGCGTACCGGATAGCGCTCTTTAAGCGTAGTTTGTTGAAAATTACAGAAAAAAGTTAGAAAAAAAATAATAAAAGTGTGTGATCAGATGAAGGGTAGCTCTGAGAAGAGCTTTTGGGTTTATGGTACATTTACTTATAAGTAGGTACCAATGCACAGTCTTAAATTCAGAATGAAAATTCTGTTGCCCTCATCTGAGAAGTGAACTCCATCTCCTCTGTAGATATCTTGCATGTAGTAACGCAAAACGTCATGCAAACGTAACAGTTACGCTAAAGGAACGTTGACCGGTTCGCGTACTAAGCCGCGGCTTTAAATTGAGCTAACGGGAAGCAGACCGGTTCGCGGACTGGGAGCGGAACAAAAAAAAATGTTTTAAAAAAATTGTCTAAAGAACATGAAAAATATATTTCAAAATTTAAAGAACAATACATTGTACAGCTACAGATATTAGCTTTTAAAAAACCATTGAAATTCAATGAAAAAACCATAGGTTATACTCCATATATAGTTAGGAATTAGCATTTACAAAACCTTATTTTACTCGCATAAAACCATTGAAATTCCATATATAGTTAGATGCGCTAACTATATATCGCGCACCCGCAATCCACTGCTGATGATGTCACATATTACATCATTCATGACATGGTCAGTGACATCACTGATGACATCACTGATGACAACATCCAGTGACTGTATGTTTCTGTAAAGTTAAAATATGTCTTACATATTGAAGAATGAGTGGATGTATAAGTGTCTGGATGAAGGATTTAGTAGGTGCATGAGTGACTGTATGAGTGAGTGATTAAATGTGTCTCACTGAGTGCATGGGTTAGTGACTAAACTGTCTTAATTTGTGCATCATTATGTCTGTTGTTCTGTAAACTGTTGCATGTGTGGATAAGTAGCTATATGAGTAACTATATGGGTTATTGATTGGTTGCCCAAGTATTTGTATGGGAGACTGAGTGTGTGTGTGGGTGGCTGGGAGGTGTATGACTCTGTGCATAGATGTGTGAGCAGTTGATTCACTAGATGTATGGTTTCAAAAGTGCATGTGGAAACAGCTGTATGGGCGGTTGACTGTGTGCATGAGTGTATTGGTGAGTGAATGGATATCTCAGTGCTACATGTCAAAGTAAGTACATATGTAAAACACAGTACATGTGAGAGTTGACATATATAAATAACTGTGCATAAGAGCCAGTGAATGTGTGAGTGGCTGTATGGATCATTGTGAACTTGTATCAGGGATTGTATAAGAGAGTAAATATGTGTTAGTATATGTTTGAATAAGTAAAGTTTGTATAACTGTATAGTTGAGGAAATGGAGGTGTGATTGATTCTTTGCATGACTGACTAGGTGTGTGAGTAACTCCATGGATGAGTGACAGTCTGTGAGTGTCTGTTTACACTGATTGTATCTAAGGTTATATTAGAGTCTGAAGAGGTTCATCGTATTATCACATGAATGATATCATCAGTGATGTGATCAGTAATGTCAAATGAGATGTCATCAGTGATGTCATCAGTGATGTCATTTGAGATGTCATCAGTAATGTCAAATGAGATGTCATCAGTGATGTCATCAGTGATGTCACTGACCATGTCATGAATGATGTAATATGTGACATCATCAGCAGTGGATTGCGGGTGCGCGATATATAGTTAGCGCATCTAACTATATATGGAATTTCAATGGTTTTATGCGAGTAAAATAAGGTTTTGTAAATGCTAATTCCTAACTATATATGGAGTATAACCTATGGTTTTTTCATTGAATATATATATATATATATATATATATGTGTGTGTATATATATGTTTTTGTACAGAAAAAACCCAATTAAAACTGAGTTATAATTCAGTTTCAAATTCACCATTACGGTATGCAAAATGTACAATGCATGTCATAACTCATGTCACCCCTAAATTTTATCTCTTGCTTGATTACCGTTTATGCAGAAACCTCTGCAAATTGATATTTTTCTCATGGTGGGCGATGTAAGTTATAGCATTTGTTGTGTGCATTTAATACATAATTGGTGAACAACTCGATTTCAGTGGTTTTGCTTATTTGACACAGAGCCATAACTCAACGTTTAACTGTTGTTTAGATGTATTTCTATCTTTTTTGTTTTATAATGCTGCTGGTGACCCTGCCCACCCCCCCTTACTGTACACAACCTCTGCTGCACATGGCCATTGGTTCTCCCTCTCTCTGTCATTTTTTCTTTGTCACTCTGCCTCACAACCACACTGTCTTCGTCTAATTTCTTAACCCTTTTGAAAAGTCGCAAACCATATCTGGTTCTCTATTGTTAAAAAAAAAATTGACGGATCCACTACTTAATAAGGCAGCTTGCACAATCATCTTTTGGCTCACGAATCGTGTGTCCTTTTGTTTTTTACATAGACTGTTATTTGAGTTTGCAATGCCTCTGGGTCCCCCAGCACTCCACTGAGGTCAAACACCTCCCACAGTGGCGGCTGGCACAGATCAGGGAGGCAGAGCAGAGGGCGGGGGTAGCGGGTAAAGAAAAAAATGTTAACTTAACTCCTCCCAGCGTCTCGCCACATCTCTCCACCGTCACCTCTCCGCATCTCTCCTGGCACAGGAACAGAGCACCCAGGAAGCACCCAGGCTCCCTGGGTTCAGCACTCAGACAGGGACTGGAAGCCTGGCAATGTTCTCCACCCAGTCTGTAATGCAGCTTGGGTAAAGAACATGCAAAGTGCGCATGACGGTTTAGCCGGCCCAAGGCGGCCAGCCAGACATTCATGTGCACTTACAGAGTGCTAACCACTCTTCCCCATGCTCTGAGAGCCGAGCAGCCCTGCCTCACCCACAAAGTTGCTGCAGCAGGAAAAAATAGAATGATAATAACAATGAGTTATTATCTAGAATAATAATAACAATGAGTTATTATCATTTTATTTTTTCTTTATTCACACTCCTGAAAAGCAGTGGGCTCAGGGGGGTGAAGGTCCTCCGCCTCAGCAGAGAAGCCGCCACTGACCTCTCGTACTTCCCCACTGCTGTGCAAATGTTTTTCAACAGCACAAAAGTTGTGAATCAGAATTGATTCACAACTTTCAAGATGGTGAAAAAAAAATCTTCCGGGTCCTTCTCCAGTAATTGAAATTTGGCACAACATTAACATGTGATTGACAGTACCAATTGTGACTTTAAAAGCAAAAATATACTAAAATATTGTCCTTTTCAAGCCTACCCAGCACCTTTTTTAAAACCTTATATATGAAAAAAATACTTAAGGGATTTACACCAAACCAACAAAAGCACACTGAGTAGTGTTCGGCTTTCCTGTGAAGTGTTGGTGTAAATGCATTTAGCAGTTTTGGCTGTAGGTGCAAGCAAACGCTTGTTTTGCCACAAAATTGGGAAAACGCAACTTTTTAAGTTCAAAATGATTTTATTGAAGTATTTTGTAGACAAAAGAAATAGACAAGTACAATACAAAAAGAATAAATCTTACATGCGTAAATGATTAAATGATGAGCATGAAATGCAGTAAGCCAAAAATGAAGAGGAAGGGAAAAGGAAGGAAAAAGGGGGGAGGGGCGAGTGAACATATCATAGAATCATAAAATCATAAAATATAGAGTCACAATTAAATTGAATACAAAAAAGATGGTAAATAAGGAGAAATTAATCACCAAAATGCGTAAGAGAATACTAAATCATATCATTGCATAACATACGAATCAATAGGAGAAATATAAAAATAGTATTTTATTACTGAGAAATATGATATTTGTTCTTGAAAGCAGTTTAACAGATTTCTTAAGCACGCAGGTTGGTTTTAACTGTGAGCCTTTAAAATAGCGAACCCCTTTCTTCTGTATGATTATTTTGAAAATCAAATGAAATAATTAAACTCCAATTGTTGTACCACGCTTTTATGATCATTTTTTTTCCCCTCTACTTGTTTTGAAAAAAACACCTATGCCAGGGATTATTTTCAAATATCCAGGTATAAAGTGATGATCCCTGCATATAATATAATGTTAGTCAGTTTGTTTGTAGTCAGTCACTCATTGCATTGTATTTTAATACCCGTTACTCCAGACAAAGGGAAAGGGCCGCGCTTGCTCCAAGTCGAAGCACTACAAGGCTGCCGAGAAACTTGCAGTAAATGACTGCAGTTTATTAGCACGGGCTGTTAATGAGTTTAAATAGGACAGTAGAAGCATAAACCTGGAATAATCCGTTTTTATATATATTCCCCTCCCCAGTCATTATGAAATCATTTGGTATTCATTGTGATAACACCAATCATAATGAACTCATTTGGCATTCATATGGCTGTCTTATGCATGTCCCTTGGAATTCCACTGTGGTTCATCACTAGTTAATGGTAATAATTATGGACACTTAAAAGAAAGTGTTGCTATACAGGGTCAGAGAGAGCAGGGGATTGGTTTATTGGAGCAGCCAAGCAGAGGAGCTTGCCGCAATCACTGTAGAAAGCTCCGTAAGTGCACTAGAGCATACTGCACTCATGAAAGATACAAAGCACAAAACGTAGGGGGATATTTACAAGGGCTTAACGCCGCAGGAGCGTCACTTTCAGTGACGTCCTTTGCCTTGTTTAAAAGGCGGTGTTCAGTCACTTAATGTGACTTAACAATGCCTTGTAAATAAGGCCCCTCTCAAGCTAAATTTGGGCAATGGGTGTTGCGGTGGGCATTCGGCCGCACATCCATTGATTTTGAAGCTGCCTCCTATTTACAAAGGTGGCTTAAAAAAGAGGCAGAGCCAAAATTAAGACCAGGGAAAACCTGGTTTTAACTTGGTGAAACAAGGAGAAAATATTTTTTCCTTGCTTTTGCAGTTTCTATGTGTGCTGCATTCTGCAGCACACATAGAGACAACATGACGCCATGAATGACAAATGATGATTTGCACCTTCTGTGTATGCTGCACAATGCAGCACACATAGGAGTTACAAATCACCATTAGTGATTGTTTATGTGCAGGAAGGTGTCCCTTTCCTGCACATAAACAGCCATTCCCCCAATGTAGGCACCCTTGCACTATGGTGCGAGGGTGCCTCAACCACGCACACAAGTCTCTCCACGAGCTGGGCCCCAAGTACCTCAACGACCGCCTGACCTTCTACACGCCCACCCGCCAGCTACACTCTACCAGCCTCGCCCTCGCCGCCGTTCCACGCATCCGAAGAGCCACCGCCGGAGGCAGATCCTTTTCCTACCTGGCGGCCAAGACATGGAACTCCCTCCCCATCCACCTTCGGCTGACCCAGGATCATCTCGCCTTCAGAAGACTACTCAAGACCTGGCTGTTCGAGCAATAGCAGACCCCTTCCCCCTAGCGCCTTGATACACTTCCGGGTGAGTAGTGCGCTATACAAATGCTATGATTGATTGATTGATTGATTGCCTGAATTAGTGCTAGGCATCTGAATTTGCTCCAGCGCTATGGAAAATGCTGGGATGAGCTGTATAATTGTAAATGTGGTGCCCTTCCCTTGTGAATATGCAGCGTAATTTAAAAATATACCTCAAATTTCGGTTCCAGATTGATTGGCAGTGTTACTTGTAAACGCCTACATAGGTTTGCTGATTGTGTTTTTATTAGGACAATGTAGAAGTGTACGCTTGTGCAGGACATAAATATGCGCCTGTTTCTATGTAATTGTCTAAGGCAATATAGATTTCAACCAATGCTCATTGTTTCTAGGCCGTGCTGTCTGCTCCTCATACACTAACTCGGTGGCATCCTGAGTTAAATGTATGCGCTTTGGACAGTGCAATAGCATAAAGGAAGGCTCACAGGTGTGCCCTGCGTGCGGTCACGCATTCATGATGCAACTTTTCAATTCCTTTTGATGTTTGACCCTATGCACACCTAATGAATATGGACTGGAACAACCACTGTGTCCTTCAGTCCCAAAGATGCATGTACCAGGAACAGTACAGGAACTATTGTCTCTATATTTATCACCAGTGCAAATATAAAATAATACGGAACTTGCATTATTTTGCATGATGTATGCACCTTTCAAGACTGACATTTTGCCTTTGCATGTGTACTTTATGCATTGATAGTCTTTCTTATATGTCTGTTTTCACTGAAAATGCTTCGTCATGTGGCTGAAATGTCCGGGTGGAAAATAGCTAAAAAATGAGGGAGTACCTAGGGATCAGTGGTGGAAACCCCTATTTCTGTGGCAAATCCCTATTTCTCAGGTGTGTGAATCTAAAATTTATAGGATTACTGTGCATCTGAATTACCTGCTTTATAGGAAGTTCTTGGTGCAGTAATACCACATTGATACTCCTTTTCAAATTTAAATGAGGGGCGAGGTCTTAAAAAACTTCTTGTAAGAAATTGGTTGAGGAGAATGGAAGCCACACTAAGGTACCAACCACAACCCTTTCGAGGGTGAACCACAAAAGTCACTAAATTAACCAGTCTTTAACTCTCTGGTAGCTTGGGACAAAAGCAGTCAGCCTTAACTTAGAGGTAATGCGTTATGTATTTGTGCAGCACAAAAACAGTAATAAAATGAAAACACAGCACAAGAGAAATCCCAAATCAATTAAGAAAAATAGAGTACATTTAAATAAGTAAAATTATACAAGAACGAAAAAAATCCAACTGGTAGACTTGCAGATATGCAATTTTAAAGTATTTAGGGTAAATAGCGACTAAAAAAACAAAGTGCTACTTGCAGCAATCTGATCATACTAGTGCAGCGGGAAATTACAAGTTCAGGTGATTGTGATGGAGCATGTGTTGGATACAGGGACCAGGTTAGTTCCGCTGAAAGATTTACCTTCTCAAAGTCTGGCGCGAAGAGTTCTGTTCTTAGTGGAGGAGGCCATGAGAGGCAGGAAGAGTGTCCCAGATGGTCATCACTGCTATGGGAAGAAGAGACCGGGCATCACCTGCTGTCTTCACTGTAGCGCAAAGAGCTGGTTAGGTGTCATGAAAGGTTGTTGCTAGAGCTTTGAGTTAGTGGTCACCGCGGGCTGTCATTGTTGTAGCACGAGGGCAGATCTCATGTTACCGGTCATCTCAGGCAGTCGCTGTGACGTGAAGAGAAGGTTTCCCCAGGGATTGGAGTTGGTGGTTGTCACAGGAAGCAGAGTTTGAAGAGGCACGTTTGTGGTCGTGAAGAGCAAAAACTTTAGGATTTCACTTCTTCATCTTTGGAGGAGTTCAAACTAATGCCAACCAAGAGCCAGGATCTGGGGGAACACCTCTTGGGGATCAGAAACTCACTCCATAAGAAGACAGCAGAGCTCAGGCAGGTCCAGTTGCAGGTACAGTTGCAGCAGGTCAGTTGGGCAGTTGCAAGGAAGCCTCTGGAGGTGTTATGTCTCTATAGCTTATATCCCTGGAGGTCAGCCAACTGACCCTTGGAGTCAGTCAGGTTAGCATAGGATGAAACCCAGTCTTCCTTCTCAGACAGCAAGTCAGTCCTTGGGCAGCAGGGCAGTCCTCTGGCAGCAGGATAATCCTTCTTCTGTAATGTCCAAGGGTCGAGGAATATTTTAAAGAGTGGCTTTGGAGGTCCAATCTTTATACCTTTGATGTGGGGGGGATTCCCTATACTACCTCCCATATCTGGTTCTGAACAGTACTTCCCCTTTCCATGTCAAGCTCCAAAGAGTGTGTGCGTGTATGCACGTGTATGGTTGCGTGCGTGTATGTGTGTGTGAGGCAGAGTCTATTGAAGTGCAAGCGTGCCAGGTTCAGTTCAGTCATCCTTCCAGGATGGCCCTTCCTAAACACCCCTAAGTCCTCTTTGTGTAACTGTTTGGAAATAATACACAACCCCCAACAGCAGAGTCATTCAGATTCATGTGACCCAAGATACTGGCAAGGGCAGAGATGGTTAGGACAAGAAGATGGCAAAGTGTTGGTCTGAGAATTGTACCTTAAAATTCGACTTCACCATTAAGGGGGTTTTTAATTTACAAATTTTTTGAGTGTAAACAGCTACCTGCTCCCAATCCAAAGTTATCCCCTATTAAATGTAATAAGGTAATTCAGTGTTAGTCAATAGGAGCGATAGGCCTTACAACACCTTTCGTTTTTCAATGAGGTGAATGTAAAACCTAAGTACACATGTCCTCCTTTTTAAATAAAATGCAGCTAGCTCTATGAACCTTTAAGGCCTACCTTAGTGGTAATTTGTATGTCTTAAAAAACGAAGGGTTAGGTCTGGCAAAAGGTTTATATTGCTGGTCGAAATGGCAATTTAAAACTGCACTTCAGGCTGCGGTGGCACGCTGAAACAAGTTTAAAAGGCTACTTTAGTGGATTGCACAAAACTGATGTAGGCCTACTGGTAGCATTAAATTGTCAGACCCTGGGTACATTTAATACCATTGACTAGCTACTTATAAGTAATTTAAATCAAATTTAAAATCATGAACTGTTGGTAGAAGAAATATGACAAACAAAAATAAGTACTCTAACCCTATCCTGTATTGAGGGAAAAAATATCCCTAAAGTAGAAGGGACTTTCGGCAATAATTTGGTTCCTTTTTGTGTACCATCTCCTAGGTTTGTTTTGTAAAAGGCCGTAAACCGATCATCAACATTGAGTGACATACTTCAACACAGTGATTCACTACTCACCGGCACCAAATGGTGCAAGGTGTGCTCTCCATGAGCTTTTTAAGTTTGTTTTTCATTTGTTTGAGAGAAATGGTGATATATCTCGGGTACAATTTTTGGGTTTGTTTGTTGGAGACAAATGGTGGTATACCTAAGGCAATATTTCTAAACAATCCTCAGTACCTCATTGTTGTTGTCTGTATTGGGGAGTGATTCCAGAAGATTATAAAGGGCCTAGCACAGGTACCTTTGGCATTCAAGATTTTGGCCAGAAAGTGTTGCACAGCTTTTACCTCATCAGTAAAACTGTGCGTTTGTCAGACAACATAGACATCAGGATTGTGCCAGAATGATTCCATGCATACCCTCGGGATATGTTGACCTGTCTCCCTGGGAGCCCATAGTGCACCATCTGCACCACTAACCTCACATGGTAAGAAATATGTGTGCAACCTTAGAACATGACAACCCAGATCTCCCAGGAAAATTGTGGTAACAGATCTAGAACCCTTTCACCATGGCACCCATGAATACCCAAAGAAATGCACAAGAAATACTCAGCACTACATTTCAATATTTATTGAAGCCTTGTGATTCTTGTATCAAATACGTGCACTGCAATAATTAATAGAAAGAAACAATCTAGTATAATTAACATTACAAGAATAGTGAAAAAGATTAACATTTCCATCATTGTGCTAAGACAGTTAATCTATGTGGGCATTTAAGTAATGTTTATAGTGTACTTCTACCTAGCACTTCCGAACCTAATGTTGCCTAGGCTGGGTGTTCTGTCAAATCCCTGCCCGGGTGGTCTAACTCCCCATTAACTGCAGGTAAGTGTCAACAGGCTGTCCGTTTTGGCGTAGAACTGGGAATCCCTTGTGTTGGTACACAGGAATCCACTGAGCTGGAATTCCAGCATCAAATGACCTTGCAGTGTCAGCTGAATGCTTCTCTTCCCCAACAAGGAAGTGGTCTGTGTATATAATAACAGCTTGTATTGCTTGATTGGTTTATCCATGATTAACGAATTTGATTTACTAGTCAGTCCCTAGTAAACTGCACCAGGTATGCTGAGGGCCTGTAAATCAAATGCTACTAGTGGGTCTGCTGCATCGATTGTGCCACCCTCATGAGTAGCCCTGGAAACATGCCTTAGACCTGCCATTGCAGTGTCTGTGAGTGCAGTTCTAACCTGCCATTTTGACCTGACAAATGCCCCCACTTGCCAGGCCCAAACCTTCCATTGTGTTACATGTAACTTACCCCTAAGGTAGCCCAAGGCAGACCAGTGGGCAAGGTGCGGTGTATTTAAACAGTAAGACATGTACTGTGACATTTTACATATTCTAATAGTGAAATACTGCACATTCTGTTGTTCACTATTGCAAGGACTATCTCTCCCACATGGTAACATGGCGATTGCCATGAAATATGTTATAAAGTGTAATTTCCCATTGGGAATAGAATATCAAAATACATCTTTTGGGGAAGTTGGTTTTTAAATTGTGTGTTTGAACATGCCACTTCTAGAAAGTGGGCATTTTCTTTCTTAACCATTCTGTGCCTCTGCCTATCTGCAGAATCCACATCTGGGTTGGCTGACAGTTGGGCTCTTGTGACCTTTACGTCCATAGCATGACTAGTCAAGTACTATGGACTTGGAGGTCACATCCATAGGCCAGACATGGGATCAGTAGCTGCTGTGTGTTGTTCCGGTGCCTCCTTGCTACTCCCCCTGGGTTGAAGCGGGAGATTCTCCAGCTGCGCCCCAGAAGGGTCTGACTCTCCTGCCAATGTGCATTCTCATCAGTGACTCAACTACATCATGGCAGGCTAGCAACTAGGAAAACAGTTTGTGGTTTCCCTTGGACCATGAAGGGGCTCAAAAGAGCCCAGTGTTCTATGATCCCAAGGATTAGTGTTGAAAGGGTGGTGTTATTTAAAAGCTGAGAAACTCATCTCTCAATCGACACCTCCATTTTACTTCAGGGCACCAGGCGATCATAGTAGGATGTGATCACCTGATGCTCCTTCTAGAGAGTAGGGATTTGTATAGAGGCAGTGGTCCCTTGAACAATGGCATGTGCTACTAAAACCACCGCTAACACCATCGGCCTTTCTGCTTTCCTGCCTTCCTGAAGGGGGATGACTACTCGAAATATGCCCTCTGGGCGGGCAGAATGCCCAATAGACATGAGGGATTCATATTAAAAAAACAAAGGTGTGGGGCAGCCCCCTATTGACAGGGCTAGGCCCCACTTCAAAAAAATGACACAACAATCTTTCTGCCCCCACCCGGGGATGACAGAAAGTCCACTGGGCACCAGGGCTAAAATGAACAAAGGTGTGGTGGCGCCCCGCAATGTGCACTGCCATACCCACACCACTAAAAAGGGCAGGACAGTCTTTCTGCCCCACTCCCTCAAGCATCCAGGGATTTCAAAATGGCATCTAAAACAAACAACCGAATGGAGGCACCCTGGCATTTTAAGCAATACCCCCACCCTATAAAGAGGAATAGTGTAATTCTGACCTTCTGGGGGGAGATAGGAGGTTTGTCCCAATCTGCCTCCCAGAGGGGTAGAAAGCCCACTTGAAACAAGGGAGTTTGCATTTGGGGCAAAAGAAAGAGGTGCAGCATTCCATCCTGGCATTGAGCCATACCCTCACCCCAAAATGGGCTAACCAGTGTTCCTGTCCCAGGGAGCAGAGAGGGGTGTGCCCCAGTTTGCCCTGTGGGGGGCAGAGAGCCCACTAGACAGCATGGATTTCAAAAAAGCTGTAAAACAAACAAAATATTGGGAATGGCCTATCCTGGCATCGATCCATACCCCCAAACCAGAAGGGGTAATAAAGCTGTTCTGCCCCCCAGGGAGCAGATATGAGATCCATTCTGACTGGGTAGGTTGTCCCTAATCGTTCCCCCTGGGTGGGTAGAAAACTGCTAGACACCAGGGATTTTACATTTGGTAAAACAAAGGGGTGCAGGTATACCACCCTGCAGTGGACCATATCCCACCCAAACAGGGACCAGTCAGTCTTTCTGCCCCCTAGGGGACAGAGAGCAGGTTTTAATTTTCCCTAAATGCACAGTGGGGGCAGAAAACCCACTAGGAACCAGGGATTTCAACAGGATGCAAGAACAAATAAAAATTGTGGAGACAGCTTACACTGGCATTGAGTTACACCCATTCCCAGAAGGTACGAATAAAGTCTCTATGCCCCAATGGGGGCAAATAGGAGGTTTGTCCCGATTTGCGAGGTTCCCCGTAATTGGTACTCTGGAGTGGCAGAAGGACCCCTTGCAACCAGATATTTTACATTTGGGCAAAAGAAAGGGTTGTGGGCATACCACTCTGTTAATGGGCCATATCCTCACTCCAAAAGAAGCAACCCAGTTGTTCTGCTCCCCTAGGAGGCAGAGATTGGGTTTGCTCCAATTGCCCCGCTTTTTTTCCCATTCAGTTTCAGAAAGGACTCATTCATCCAGTTGGCAATTTCTTCTAAGCATGGGCTCTATTGAGCCCAATCACAAGTTGTGTGTCATCTGCATAGGGGACTAGGCCCCCAGTTCAGCTACTCCATCCCCGACTTCATCAGCACGCACGCCCTGACCTCCACTGACTACATCCTCCTCGGAGACCTGAACTTTCACCTTGAGAACAACAACGACAACCACTCCACCACCCTGATCGACAACCTCGCCAACCTCGGACTGAGGCAACTCATCACAATGCCCACCCACTTCGCCGGCCACACGCTCGACCCTGTCTTCTCCTCAAGCCCGCACATCTCCGTCAGCCACACCACCGAACTCCTCTGGACCGACCACCGCTGCATCCTCTTCACCTTCCAGAAACCCACCACACACCACCGTACCCAACAGATCCCCTGCCGCAAAATCACCGAAGACTAACTACATGCAAACCTCGCTCTCAGCACACCCACCAAACCCTCCAACACCGACGTCGCTGCCCACAACCTCAGACACTGGATCGATGACTGCGCCAACACCCTAGCCCTGCTGAAGAAACCACCCCCACAGAGACACCAGCAAGAGGGCCAGCTGGTTCACCCCAGAACTCCTAGTTTCCAAGAAAGCCTGCCGGAAACTAGAGAAGAAATGGCACAGTGAACAAACTCCGTACAGCCACGCAACACACAAGGACGCCGTCCTCAACCACCCCTGCCTCATCATACCCATTCTTCAACAAAGCAAGCAGCTCCATCGCACCCCACCTACGCAACGTCATCAATCTCTCCCTTGAGACAGCGACCTTCCCAGAGAGCTGGAAACATGCCGAGATCAACGCCCTACTCAAAAAACCCAAGGCAGACCCAAGAGACCTTAAGAACTTCCGACCCATCTCTCTGCTCCCCTTCCTGGCCAAGGTCATCGAGAAAATCGTTAACAGACAGCTAACCCAATGCCTTGAAGAGAACAGAATCCTGGACCCTTCCCAGTTAGGGTTCCGCAGCAACCACAGCACCGAGACCACCCTCATCGCCGCCACCGATGACATAAGGACCCTGCTAGACAAAGGGGAGACTACAGCACTCATCCTCCTAGACCTCTCTGCAGCCTTAGACACTGTCTGCCACCGCACACTACGTGCACGCCTCCACGCTGCAGGGATTCGATACAAGGCTCTGGAATGGACCACCTCCTTCCTCTCCGGCAGAACCCAGAGCGTCCGCCTCCGCCCGTTCTGTTCTGAAGCCTCCGAGATCATCTGCGGCGTACCCCAAGGATCCTCCCTCAGCTCAACACTGTTCAACATTTACATGGCGCCGGTCGCTCACGTCGCCCAACAGCAAGACCTCAACATAATCTCCTACGCCGACAACACTCAACTGATCCTCTCCCTCACCAAGGACCCCATCACCGCCAAAGCCAACCTCCATGAAGGAATGAGGGCCGTCTCCAACTGGATGAAGATCAGCCGTCTGAAGCTGAACTTACACAAGACGGAGGTCCTCATCTCCGGCTCCAACCCGCCAGCCTGGGACGACTCCTGGTGGCCAACTTCACTGGTGGCAGCCCGACCTCCATTGACCATGCACGCAACCTGGGAATCATCCTCGACTCAATGCTCTCAATGACCAAGCAAGTCAACGCTGTCTCCTCCTCCTGCTTCAACACCCTCCGCATGCTCCGCAAGATCTACAGATGGATCCCAACAGATACAAGAAAGACAGTCACCCAGGTCCTCGTCAGCAGCAGACTCGACTACGGAAATGCCCTCTACGTGGCAGCCCCAACCAAGCTCATCAATCAACTGCAACGCATCCAAAATGCCTCAGCACGACTGGTCCTAGATGTACCACGACACGGCCACATTACTTCCCACCTGGGAAACCTGCACTGGCTCCCCCTCATCAAGAGGATATCCTTCAAGCTCCTCATCCAGGCACACAAGGCACTCCACAAGACCGGCCTAGCCTACCTTAACAGACGGCTCTCCTTCTACACCCCCAACCGCCAGCTACACTCCACTGACCTGTCACTTGCCACCGTCCTGCGCATCCGAAGAACAACCACCGGCGGGAGATCCTTCTCCCACCTCGCCGCCAAGACATGGAACACCCTCCCACTGAGCCTATGACAGACCCAAGACCTGCTGACCTTCAGGAGGATACTAAAGACATGGCTGTTCGATCAGTCGCGGCCCCCGAAACCCCCCTGCCCCAACACCTTGAGACCCTTGCGGGTATGTAGTGCGCTTAACAAATGACTGACTGATTGATTATGTGTACCCCAAAAGGTAATACCACCTCTGCTAGGGAGCACGTGTAAACGTTAAATAAGGTGGGACTCAGGGATGATCCCTGCAGTACTCTGCAACAAAGGGGCATCTGCTTGGAGGTCACCTCGTTGTCCAAGACCTGGAAGGATCTGCAACTCAAAAAGGACTGTAGCCAGCCTATCATCCAGAACACAAAAGGTCCTAAAATGCAATCTGTAGACATCAACAACAGGGGTAGCTGGGATAATGGGCCCAAGCTTGGCCGCCACCTAATAAGACCTACCAATTCCATACATTTATGAAAACTACACAGCCAGGAGCATCTAGGGTGGTGTGCCTCGCATGGATCTCACAACGTTTTGTTATCCACAATGCCTTGAAAACCTCCAGTCATGCATTTTCCCTACATTTCTGTGAATTCCTGAAAGTTGAAATGCTACACAAAATTCCTACCCCCCTTTACCCAACTTGTCCTGTTAAAAACAACTACCCCTACTCCTAGGGGTGGATCAAGCAACTGTGACAGAAAAGGTGTCTAAAATAAATGTCAAAACATAAAGATTTGAGGGCGCGCGACAGGGCGGACAAGATGGCCGCTCCCCCTTGAGCTCAGCGATTTCGGCAGCGCTTCTATCTCGAAGGTCCCGTTTCCAGGCAGCAAATTTGGCTGCAAACGGCTGATTCCGGTGGCGGAAATGCAGCTCTCGGCCTGGGTATGCTTCACCTCATTTGCGCAGCTTTTTTTCTCCTGAAAAATGCGAATAAGCTGACTTCTTTATTACGGCCGCCATCTTGTTTTTTCATTCCACCCGTTTTTTTAGTCAAAATCGACCTTTCATGCCTGACTTTGGACCTTTGGACTTCTTTTTGCTGTGTTTTGCCTCTCTTGCTGGATCCTTGGGGCTTTTCTGCGCCTATGACATGGAGTCTTCTTGAATTTGCCTCTTTTGTTACCTCATTTTAACTTTCTAGTGAGTCACTGATTTTTGGGCTACATCCTTTCACTCAGCATTGTGCGCACTTTCTTCGCTGTTGGTGCCTGCCTTTTCAGACCTCATATATGTCATTATGTAATGTAATGTAAATGTAATGTAAATGTAAATTGATTCTTGTATAGCGCACTACTCACCCGCAAGGGTCTCAAGGCGCTTGTACGAATACCGCTGTGGAACCCATCCTGGCTTTCCCTGTGAGGCGTCCACTCCTGGGCACCCCCAAGGTGGAGGCCTGGCATCCTTAGCGTTGTGGGGGCCGTTGTGCAGATTAAGCAAGCTATTGCCCAGAGTTGCAGAGTGGGACTCCATGATTGGAATAGGCACCGAGGCGAGAATTATCAGGTCCGTGGAATTTTTGAGCCCAAGACCCGCCGAGGCGGGGAATTGAACCCTGGTCCCGGGCTAGACCTGTGAATCAGGGTCTGCCGCTCTAATCATTGAGCCACACTTCTCCACTCCATTACGATTCCTTTGCTTTAACACTGTGACTTTTTGAGGCATTTCTTCAACTTTACATTTTGTGTGTTGCCTCCATTCTTGTTCTCCATTGCTTCTCTCAACATCTGTCAAAATGGAGCACCCAAAGGCATCTAACTCAGCTTTTAATACGCGCAAAGACTCTGCTGCCCCGGTAAGCACCTTTAAAAGGATCCTCCCTCACCAACTAAATCTCCACTTCCTGTCACTCTTGAGGATATCATGGAGGAATTACGCCTTATACGCCCCTTTATGGCTGACACCACTACCACTCTTCAGAGGCTGGATGATAAATGGTCCAATCTGGATAAGAGGGTAACGGACGTTGAACAACAGATCAGTGATGTTCAAGATGTTGCTGCCAATGTTGCGAGCCTCACTAAGGAAGTTGAATCTCTCAAAAAAACCTCTGAGGATATGGAAAATCGAAATAGGCGCAATAACCTACGCATTTACGGTGTTCCGGAAAATTCAGAGGGGTCCGACATTATCCAACTTTTGAAAACACAACTGCTACCTATTACCGGACTGCCAGAACACCTTGATGTGAACATTCAGAGGGCGCATCGTCTTGGTCCTAAATCATCTTCCAACTCTTCGAAACCTAGGGGTATCATTGCGTATTTTCTCCTTTATTCGGACCTCATGACCATCCTTCATTCTGCTAAGCAACATAAGCAGCTTCTTTGGTCCGGTCACAAACTTTTTTTCACTCAGGATCTTTCCAAATTGACCGCTGCTCGACGCAAGGAATTTCTGGATTTGAGACCCACGCTTCGTTCCATGAATGCAAGATATGGCCTTATACATCCGTGCTTTTTCAAGGTTACTTATAAAGACCGATCCTTCAGCTTCGATGACCCAGCGGACCTTTGGAAATTCATTGATACCCACAAAGAAGATTCAATGGAGCATAGCAGTTCTTAATGTTGTAATGTCTTTTCTTGTTGATGTATGATTTTTGGTCTTTCTGTTCCTCAATATAATGTGCCTTTGTTCTCCCATTTGGTTTTTCAGGTCTCTTTTCCAAGTGTTATGGTCTTGTTCGCGTTCCTCATTGTACCGTGCTGTTGTCCATCTTATTCGTTCCAGTATGTTGCCCTTCCCTTCAGATATGTTTGGTAAGATTTCCTTCATTTGTTTTTTTTCCCGTCATGTTTGGTCTCCCTCTCTGATTGTATAATTTTTTTTTATTTCCTTATCAAGTGTTCTTGAGACCACACCTCTGGCGTCTTATTTTATTGTGCGGTCGTTTTTTCCTGTTGTTCCCGCTCTCACTCTATTGCTCTTCACGTTATCTTTTCTGTATGGCTGAAGCCCTTCTGGCTTTCCGCCATCCTTCTCTTCTCTTTTTTTCTCAGGGGAGCTGTGTTCTCCCACTCTCACGTCTCTTCTCCTCTACTGTTTCTTCTTCTCTCTCTTTCCTTTTCTTCAAGGCATCTTTTTGTGCTCATTCTTCATTGTCTTCTTTCTCTATTATTTTCTTCTCTCTTCACATTGCGGTATGGGTTTTTGTGTCCTTTCTGGTTTTATGTTATTTTTTCTTATCTCTCCTTTTTATTTTTAAATGAATGGTCTTCGAGTCATTTCTTGGAATGTGAAAGGCCTTCGTAACCCGATTAAAAAACAACGGGTTTTATCACATTTAGCCAGACTGAAATGCCAAGTCGCTCAATTGCAAGAAACCCACATATCACAAAAAGATCTTTCCTCTTTACGTAAACAGTGGGTGGGTGATGTTTTCTGTTCACCGTCAGTTGATAATAAGAATGGTGTTCTCATTTTGTTCCATAAATCTCTGTCTGTTCAGTTAAAAAATGAGATTTCTGATTCAAATGGTAGATGGTTGTATTTAGATGTCAAAGTTAATGATGCTGATTTATCCTTTTGCAATGTTTATGGTCCTAATAGTATTGATACTGGTTTTTGGAATGATTTCTCTAAGTTCCTCTCCTCACACACTAATGTTGAGTTCATTGTTGGAGGTGACTGTAACCAGTTAATGGACCCCTTTTGGGACCGCTAATCCCAGACAAGGTATACTCCTAACAAAATGCAAAAGTCCTTTTATTGTGCAATTTCCTCTAGAGGCTTAATTGATTCCTGGAGGCTCTCCCACCCGACACTTTGGAATTTCCTTTTTTTCCCCTGTTCATGCTACACATTCTCGCATTGACTATATCTTTCTCACCCAACACATATTTCAATTCTTGACAAATGTTGAAATTGGCTCCATTCTGATTTCCGATCAGGCCCCAGTCATTCTAGATATTGATTTACCCTCCCCTCTTCCCAGCTCTCGCCGTTGGCGCTTTAATAACTCTCTTCTTTTGGACCCTCAGTTTGTTGAACAATTCACCCTTTTTATGGACGATTTCTTTAATACTAATTTGGATTCCACCTCTCAATTCCATTTAGTTTGGGATGCTTTTAAGGCTTCGGCCAGAGGCTTCATTATTGATTTTGTTTTGCGTTAAAAGAAGCTGGCTTTATCTAAATCGTCTCTCATCCTTAAACAAATCAAAGACCTAGAACACCTTTTCTACACGTCCAACTCCCCTGAGGCTCTTTCTTCTCTCATTAAAGCTGAACTCCAATTCAATAAATTTTCTTGTGACTCTGCCTGTAATCATCATTTAAAATGTAATTCCAAAATGTATGGTGGTCGTAATAAAGCGGGTAGGTCGCTTGCCAATTACCTTAAAATTAAAAAAAAACAAAAATCTAAAATAGCTTTTATCTCAGATGCTGCTGGGGCTCGTCATTGTACTGATGACAAGATCCTTGATTGCTTTGGTCAATACTATTCCACTTTATATACACCTGAATCTACCCCGACCCCTTCTCAAATTGATTCCTTTTTCCTTAATATACCCAAATCCTCTTCCTCTACTCTCGACCCCTCTATCCTCTTGATGCCCCTATCTCAGAGAAAGAGATTTTACAAGCAATTACTCTCTTACCCAAAGACAAATCTCCCGGCCCTGACGGTTATACTGTTCGTTTTTATTTCCAGTTTAAGACTTGTTTGATACCTCACCTCTCCTCTTTGATCTCTTCTTTCCTTGCTGCCGGCGAATCTAAAGGCTCCTTCACTCAGGCCATGCTATGTTTACTTCCCAAAAAAGATAAAGATCCCTCTCTTTGTAAGAATTATCGACCCATTTCCCTAATCAATACTGATTGTAAAATCTATGCCAAAATTTTAGCCTCTCGTATTTCTACTTTTGTCCCAGACCTCATTAATATTTACCAGTCAGGCTTTGTTAAGGGTAGATCAATCACAGATAATTCTAGAGCTCTCCTTAATAATATTCATCTTGCTTCCAAAATGACAACTCCTCTTGCAGTCATCATTCTTGACGCTGAGAAAGCTTTTGATAGGGTTAATTGGACTTTATGTTTGGGGCCCTTCGTTGGCATGGATTTAGCCCTCACATCATTAAACTCATACAATTATTATATTCCTCCCCTTCCACGTCCATTTGGGTTAATGGTTCTCAGTCGTCTTATTTTCCTTTACACAGGGGTACTCGACAAGGCTGCCCTTTGTCTCCCCTTCTTTATATTTTAGCATTAGAACCCCTCCTTGAGAAGATTCGCCGTTCTACCTCTTACCCCGGTTTTGTTTATATATCATTAGATATCAAATTCACAGCCTATGCTCATGATATCCTATTTTATATGTCCAATCCTGCTACTTCTCTACCAGCGCTCTTTTCCTTACTCTCGGAATATTCTTCTGTCTCCGGTTATAAATTAAATATTGACAAATCTGAAGTATTACCCCTAAATAAGTTCTGTCTTGCTCATATGTTCCATGGCTCCGGCTTTGCATGGAACCCTATTAGTATTAAATGTTTAGGTATTTTATATTCCTCATCCATTAAAGATTCCGTTAAGATTAATCTTAAAGATATTCTTTCCAAGCATGATACTCTAATAGAGAGACGGTCCACTTTATTCCTATTGTGGTGGGGTCATTTGGCGACTGTTAAAATGATGCTTCTCCCTATAATCAATTTTTACCTTTCTATGTTGCCTATTTCTCTTCCGGCTTATTTTTTCTCTCAGATTAATCGTGTTCTCACTCGTTTCCTTTGGAATAACCACAAACCCAGGCTATCGCTCTCTTGCCTCCAACAGCCAAAGCATCTAGGTGGTGTAAAGTTTCCCAACATTGTTCGCTTTCATTCTTCCTTCACTTTAAAACAAATCTGGCCTTTTCTTGCAGACTCGCCTCCCCTTTTTCCCACTGCCTGGAGTGCTTTAGAGCAAGCCCAACTATTGCCTTTCCCTTTTTCTGCTAATATTCATTTGTCTCAACCCCCTAAATGTTTTCTTTCTCCCATCTTCAAGCTCTCTAGGGCACTTTCTCTTTCACTGTTTCGCTCTTCTTTTTCTCAGATGCACTTACACTCCCTAACCCCGTTATGGTATAATTCCTCCCTAAAGATTAATAACAAGGCCCTCTTCTGGAAAGAATGGATTGACAAGGGTATTATGTATTTGGATGATCTCGTAGTCGATGGTTCTGTACCAGATTTACCCACTCTTTGCATCTCATGTCATATTTCTAACACTCATTCTTCTCAACTTTCTGACTTCAGCATAGCTTTAACTACACTATCCTCCTTTCATACCACCTTATCTGATGTTGCCCCAACTGACTCCACTCTTTTAGTTTTCACTTCCCCACTCAAAGCGGCTGCCATTTATAAGATCCTCTCCCGACCTATTCATGATCGCCCCAAATCTAAATCTGAGCTTGCATGGGAAAAGGATCTAGCACAAGATTTTACCTTTCCTATTTGGGAGTCTATCTGGTGTAAAATCCACTCAGTTTCTCGTTCTGCTAGTACCACTCAGACCCTTTTTTTCTTTTATAATAGACTTTTTTTTACTCCACATGACCTTTTTAAGTTTAAGGACCAAGGGCCAGATGTAGGTCGGTCGATAACGGCCGAAAATCGGTATTTTCGGCCGTTACCGACCGGTATTCAAGAATTGGCATGTAGGGGCAACATTTTACAGAATCGGTAACTTTACTGATTCGGTAAATTTACCGATTCTGTAAAATACCGAATCGGTATTTTTACCGATTCTGTAAATCTCAGATGTAGGAGGGACTCTTCTGAGTCCCAAAAGGCCCTACAAAATCGGTATTTTACCACACAATCCTATTGTGTGGTAAAATACCGATTTCAGGTGTGCATGCACATGTGTGCATGCACACCTAGCCATGTGACAGACAGACATGCCCTTAGGGCATGTCTGTGTGCCACATGGCGCACATGCCTATTTGTGGGGTGCCAGAGGGTGTCAAAGTGACTGTGACACCCCCTGCACCCTTGCAAAATTCGGTATTTACCGATTCTGTAAATACAGAATCGGTATTTCCCATTGATTCCTATGGGCTTCAAAGCTTCAAAGCCCATAGGAATCAATGGGAAATACCGATTCTGTATTTACAGAATCGGTAAATACCGAATGTTACAGATTCAGTATTTCCACATCTGGAAATACCTACATATCCACCCCTTAGATTTACCGATTTTTAATTACCGAATCGGTAAAATTCGGTAATTCAAATTCGGTAAATCTATTCTACCTACATCTATCCCCTAGAGTCTAGCCAATGTTGGTCATGTTCTCACCCTGATGGCACCCTGTTTCACATGTTATTTCAATGTCCCTTGGTAGTTTCACTTTGGCAACATATATGGTGCAAGCTGAATGAAATTCTTAACTCAAATCATACCTTTGATATTGTTCATATTTTTCTAGGTGGTTCCTCCCCTATTTGGAGTGTTCCACGCAATGTTCGCAACTTTATAGATTTGTTTATAGTTATTTCTTTGCAGATTATCACATCTAACTGGAAAGACCCTTCAAAGATCTCTTCTATTGCCTGGTGGAATTTACTATGTCATCATCACAGACTTGATAGTGCACATGCTACAACTACTTCCCTTTTAATCAAAAGACATTTGTTATGGTTACCCTTAACTGACTTTTTTTCCAGACGCTTACCCTAATATGCCTTTTCTCCTTTTTCTACTTTTCCTCCCTTCTTTCTATTCTCCCACTTTCTTTCCCCTTTTCATCTTGCCTTTCATTCACTCTTTTTTCTTTTTCTTTCCTTTTCCCCTTTCTCTTTCCTGTTACATTTCCAAAAAAATTTCAAAAAATGCTTTTTCCCTAAGTATATTGTTTATATTCCCCCTTTGGGGTTTTCACCCCTTTATATTTTACTTTCTTATTATATAATGCTTTTTCTTTATATTGATTGTGATTCTGTAATGATGTTTTACTTTGTTTATCTTGCTCAATAAAGCTTTCTAAACTTAAAAAAAATAAAGATTTCCTGTAAAAAAAATATTACCTTATTTGGCAATGGGGGTACCTTGGGTAACTAAATCTGGACTCGGTTGCCACCTAGGGAAACCTACCAAACCCAGTTATTTCTGGAAATTAGGCATTTAGGGAAGTTCAGTGGGCTGTTTCTTAGATGGATCCCATGATATTTTCTTACCCACAATGCCCTGCAAACCGCAAACTTAGCTGAAAATCATGCATTTTTGTAGCATTTCTGTGGCATAAACTTCCAGAATGGACAAGGATCCACATAATTTCCACCCAGCATTACCCCACTTGTACAGTAAAACCACTACCAACTTGTGTAGATGGGCTTATTGCTTGTGACAGGAATAGATCAACCAGCATCTGACCCTGCTTTCCCCAAAAAAATTAACATAACTAAATAACCATAAAGCTGATCATCTGAATCACCATAGAGTACAGCGTTCTTGTGGCAATGTGTTTTTTATACTTGCACTCTTGATAGTAGGACTGCTATGGCACTAACATGAAGCATCCCATTGGTGGATATGGCTGCTGTGCTGTCTAACATGCAGATTTTCGTGGTGGAGTTTTTGGGTGGATTTATGCACTCCCCCGTGACATTATTTTCACATTGAGCAAAGAGTTGTTACTGATATATTGCAAAGCCAGATTTATATATCCCAGCTAGAGATGTGTGAAATAGCAACATATTTTTAAAGCATACATGACATTTCACGAAACTTAAAAACTATGGGCGATGTGTATCAAAATAGCATTTTGCGATTCTCAAATTGCGATTTTTTGCTAATCGCTATTTGAGAATCGCAAAATGGTATGTATGTAGAAATCAGCTTCTTTTTAGCTATTTCTTAAGATTCCTTAATTGCGATTAGCAAATTGCTAATCGCAATTAAGGAATAATTTCCCATTCATTTCTATGGGCCAGGAGGCCCATAGGAATGAAGGGGAAATTTGCGATTAGCAATTTGCTAATCGCAAATTGAGAATATTTGCAAGGGTGCAGGGGTGTCCAAAGGACACCCTGCTGCACCCCTGAAAATGACATGTGTGCGCATATGGCGCACATACATGCCCTAAGGGCATGTATGAGCGTCACATGGCACCTTTTGTTTTTAAAACAATTGCTTTTTGAAAGAAATTCGCAACTTACCACCAACTTGAAGTTGGTGGTAATTTGCGATTCCTTAGGGACAATTAGCAATATTTTTTTGCATGATACATTGCATTTAAGGAATCGCACATTGTGCAATTCCTTACATGCAATCGCAAAATAAGGAATCGCAAATTGTGCGATTCCTTATTTTGAACCACATTTGCTTCATACATACCATATTGAGAATTCGCATTCGCAAAGGCCGAAATTCGGCGAATTTCGGCCTTTGCGAATGCGAATTTCAATGATACATATGCCCCTGTATGTCTAAATTTCTCGAAATACAGTTTAATTTTTTTAAGATTGAACATTGAAGGTGAGGGCACACCCTCCATTCAAAAGTTTCTCTGCATATTGAGAAAGGGAATAGATTGAGGACAGAATGTCTCCTCTGTAAAAGAAATTGCTTAAGGCAGTGTTCTGTAGGACATTTTCTTATCAAACCAGTCCCTGGAGTAAATATAGTGTGCAAAATGACATGTTTGTGTAATATTAATAATTTTGCGTGTTTCACAATAATGTGCAAACATTTGCGAATTACGAAAGCATACGGACAATTTTTCACTCGCCTAATAGCCACCCCTTCTTTATATTATTTGTACTACCTCCAGTTATGTATTTGTCATGACACTGATTAAGATGGCAGATTGATCACACGTCTGTCATGCTCAGTCGCATCATTAGTCACCTTTGTCTGATACAGGAATTTCATAGGTATGTTCTTAGCACAATAACCCACGCCCGAGGCTAGCGCCCAAGATCTATTCAGTTCAGACCTCACAAAGGGACCCTTCCACTGTCAAGTATCAGACATGGACTACGCTTAGTTGGACATTCTAAGCACAGAGCAGTATGTGAAGAGCATCCTCACTCAGATCATACTGCAGTCATTCCACACCCAAGCCACAATTGCACTCCTTATCAAGTGGTGTAAAATAACCCTACAGTTCAAGAAACGATTTGCCAACAAGGAGTCTCTTGGCGCCATTTAAATGGGTGTTGAAACCCGAGGTTTAACTGTTAATCTCTCCATCCTCCTGCCCTCAGTCACGCCGAAGCCTTACCTTCCCAAATACATTTACTCCGGCCACTTTCACAGGTGCAATATTCTGAAACCAAGTCATAGAGTCGTTGGCACCACGGAGAACTGCAGGCCAGGTGACAGTACAGGCACCCCTCATCCAGCAGATATTTTGCGATGGAGGGGTGCCCCCAATTAACTGTGTCTCTGTCACACAAGATGGTGCACAGAGACAGTGTTTGAACGGCTGCACATCACCCTTCCTCATAACGTCTAAGGTATGGGAGCATTGTGGTCACCTGCAGCAGACAACTAGTGACATAGCTTTCCTATTACAGGTACATTCTGATGGCAAAAAATGCTTGTAATAATGGCTCACGGTTTTTTAAAGGGATATTACGTTTTCTCTAGTGGATGTAAGTTCACCAATACACATATAGCATGTTACTAGCAAAATATAATTATTCAAAATTAAAGGAAAACACTCCAAACAAGCAGATCAATCTTTGTTTGCAAGATTTTTACAAGGAAGTCTCAGGGAAGAGTGTGCTGCTTGGCAGATGTCTGAGAGATTGTGCTTACCTGCTGTTATAGTAACTGCATAAGTCACACATGTATTCCTAGCGAAGAGCGAATTTTGAGTGAAAAGTCTGCTGACGCCTATCATTTATTACTTCTTGGGTTGTACACCTAAAAGGTTTTTCCTTGGACGCCACATTTAAAGGCTCTCTTGCTTGACAGGGTACTGTAATTAGACTGTCTAACACAAGGTCCTCGAAGGGGTTGAGCGCTATTTGGCCCTGTGACATGACACATCTCAATCAAAAGAACTCTGAAGGAGAAGGGAATATTATTATGCTTTATTGCGTTACTGGCAACTGTCCAGTGGGAAACGGAGGTTTTATACAAGAGATCAAAGCACTTTACAATCTCTGGATGTCCTCAGGGGTTGAACATGCCAGCAATTAATTATGCACCCGGCTGAACACTACATAAAAGTGGAGGTGGGGTGGAAAAGGTGTAATTTAGTCATTACACTAAGGTTAGCATCCGCACTCCTTTTAAAAGGTGCATTAAGATTTGTAATGCCTGCAGAAACTGTCAAACAACTTCATTTCAATATGTCCCAGGCAGCTTGGCAAATTCGCCGGGCAAAGGATCGCACTCTCACAATTCCGAACACATGCGTCTTTGTGGAAAATATAAAAAACCCTCCATCTTCTTATTCGTGGGTGTGACACTTAAAAGCAACAGTGTATTAGCACTGGTCCACACAACCGGAAGTCGCATCATTTGTGCGACGGCAAAAAACAGGAACAGTGCAAAGCTGCAGACACATTTTTAGATTGCCAAAAACATAATTGGGAATCACACGCAGCTGTGCGCAGCGCTTCTCAACAGGTGTGTTTCAGCCTTGCTTATCAAGTATAGAGGCGTTTACAGTCGAAACACACATGATACAGGAAATGTTAACCCAGGCACAAAGTGGAAAAGAACATTAGTACATAAAGACATTAGTGGTCACATTCGGAGCACAGTGGTGCCCTTAAAATGGGGATGCTCAAGTATTTATTATTTGTGCTGGATTTTAACTTACGGGTTCCACACAGATTCCATTTAACCCATGGTTTTTGCCCGCTCATTTTCCTCCAGGGACATGGCGGAATTTTCATCCCCAAAAGAAAGCCGCATGGACTTTTGTGTGGTCAATCCAGTAACATGTTATTCCCCATTGTACAGTGAAAACATTGTAATCTGGCACAAACTTTGACCCGATATCATAGAGAAACAGCATTTCTCATGACATTTTTTGCATATAAATTTCCCACGGTACTCTAAATGATGCCATAAGTTTAAACGCCTTCTATATTTGCCTTAACATGACAACATTGTGACTGTCTCTCCCTGCTGCCGAGGTGGTGTCAATGGCCCACATGCATCAACCTATTTAGGAAGTGCAAACGGTGCGAATCGCAAAATTTGGCCGTTTGCGATTCCTAAATAGGTTTTTGGGATGCATCAAGCATTTTTGGTAAAACGGCTATTTTTAGCGAATTCTAAAAACGCGATTGCTTTTAAGGAATCGCCTTTTGGCCCATAGGAATCAATGGGAATTGCGAAATCACAAATTGGAATACGCATAATATTTGCGATTCGGTAAAAATTGCGATTTTTACCGATTCGCAAATTTTATGCACTTTCAATCATGCATCCCGTTTTGCGATTCCTAATTTGCGATTCCCTAACAATCGCAAATTAGGAATCGCAAAACCGGACTTTGATGCATGTGGCCGAAAGTCTCCACATCGCCACAATGGCTAATCATTTGGATGAATGATTAGTCACATATCTCTGATGCTTCTTAGGCTTGCATGTGATGTTTGGAGTAATTCCCGATTCGAAAGAGATTCCAGCTGAATTGGCAACAACTCTAACATGAATATCTCATTCCCACTGTTTCTCCAAGGACATTTCAGTAGGAAAAATGTGGTGGAATGTATGGGTGTCAAATGAATGGCGAATGTCCGCGGGAATCAAGTGAGCAATCTCAATTCCACAAACTTCTTCATTTCTTCACTCACACGTTCATTCTTATATAATTGTGCACAACAAAAAGTAACAATTTAAGATTAGTTATCTCCTTAATCACTTGTGCATTGCACAGAGAGTTTAATTATCTTTTTCCGGGCAGGGGGTTCTTCAGTGTAAAAGTTAATTGCGACAACTTTTGCAGTTCCAATTGGTTCACAAGCATGTTTTAGGATCTGTAATGCAACGATTAATTTGTAAAAGATTAAGTGCCGGGGCCCACAGGGTTTCTTAGAAGCCTGTTGCCAGCACTGCAGAAAGTGAGCGTTAAAGAATATTAAGACTGAGTAGTCATGATTTTATGTCATACACAGTGGTGGCTGTTGATCCCTGTATGTGGTTGACGTAGTACCACAAGTTCAACTCATGGTTTCCAAAATCTGCCTTGGGTGCCCTCATATACAACTGTAACCATATACTCTCAATGACTATTTCTAACTCAAGAAAACATTTACACACACTAACGCTTTCACAATCACTGACCCTCACCCACAACTACTGGTGTACAGGGGCTCGGATTTGAACTCCTTGAGTACAGGTGCTCTACTTTAATACCTCAGCAGGTGCAGTTGCACCAGGACCTCTGCGATCTGGTGCAGTTGCACCTGCTACACCACTAATAGTGGCACCCTGACCCACGCCATCTCACAATTTTCCGCTCACTCAATCATTCTAACTAAATCACACTGCTTTACTCAATCCGTCACTTTCACTTATTTATACTCACTCATTCTCTCATTGATTCTCATACCTTCACTCTCAATGACACTCTCAAACATCAAACTAGAAGACACTCTTACTCAATCTCATTCGCTTCCAATCACTCACAAGCATATTTCACTCACACATGCAAAGAGAAACAACACTGAATAATTTTTTTACTTACTTTTCTTCCTTTGCTGGTAACTCAGAGGCTAAATGGCAGCAGCAGAGCAGGAATTATGTGCTTGACATCAGAATTAGCAAACCATGATTCCTAGTGAGGAGGTAGACTGAGCAGCAGGGACAAGTTTAAGGGAAAGCCCAATCTCAAGGCCTCTCCTAGCTTCTTAATAGGGCTGGATGCACAGCCCTATCAGAAGCTAGGGCAGTGCTCGGGATCCTGGCCCTGCTGCTCTGTTTGACTCCTCATAGGCCTCAGAAATGCACTGATGTGGGCCCTGAGAGCTCCATTTTAGTAGATGCCCGAGGCAAGCTCAGCATGTCTGCTAAATAAAAAGCATTGTCTGCATTAAAGCAATTGTAGATGAAATATAGCCCTCAGATATATCTACAGAGTGCTGTGTTTTTATACAACACTATGTAACTGGATCCTCCCTCAGCCACCAGTGCCCTCCTCATCCCACCAGGAGCCTGGTGGAGCGGCCTTGCTGGCTGACCTGCGCACTGCAGAGTTCAGGTAAACACGTAAGTTGTGTTTGCATGACCACCCCTAAATTAAATTATTACAAATGTAATATTTGGGGCGTGGCTTGCACGCTGGAGCGTCATGGCGGACCCTGTGTGAGCTCCGCATCAACGCGGGACTTCACTACAATTAAAACACCTCGCTGGACCAACTTTCCGTCTACAAACAGCAGGCATGGCTTTAGGAGGATGCGGCGAGTCTCAGAACCGCTTTTGATGTTGAACTGTATCAGTTTGGAGCTCATAAGCTGTGGCGGCGTTCTTACTTCAGTGAGACGCAGGCTCCACCATTTTCTTGTGTTCAGAAAGATTTTATTAAATTTTAAGGCAAAAGGAAAACGAATAAATACAATACAAAAAAGAGGAAGGAAGTTACAAGCGTAAGCCATCAAATAACCAATATGAAGTGTAATCAATCATAATATGCAAAATTAACATATAATAATACAAAAGAATCGCAATTAAGGAGGAAGGGTAAGGATGAAGGGAGGAAGAGGGGATGGGAATAACATGTCATAGGAACGTGAATTCATAAACTACAGAGTTACAGTTAAAATGCAATGTAAAAATAGAACATAAGAAAATGTATAACAATATCATTGCAAAACATATGAATCAATTATTCTTCCTGTTAGAAATCAATCAATGACACTTATAGAGCGCGCTACATACCCGTAGGGTCTAGAGGCGCTGGGGGGGAGGGGGGGGCCGCTACTGCTCGAACAGCCAGGTCTTCAGCTTCTTTCTGAAGGAGAGGTGGTCTTGGGTCAGGCGCAGGTCGGTCGGGAGGGAGTTCCAGGTCTTGGCGGCCAGGTAGGAGAAGGACCTTCCTCCTGTAGTCGCTCTTCGGATGCGGGGGACGGCGGCGAGGGCGTGGTTGGCTGATCGGAGGTGGCGTTTGGGAGCGTAGAAGTTGATCCGGTTGTTGAGGTAGCTCGGGCCTTGGTCGTGTAGGGCTTTGTGTGCGTGGGTGAGGAGGCGGAAGGTGATTCTTTTGTTGACGGGGAGCCAGTGAAGGTCTCTCAGATGTCCGGAGATGTGGCTGGTTCGTGGGATGTCGAGGATGAGTCTGGCTGAGGCGTTCTGGATCCGCTGGAGTCTCTTCTGGAGCTTGGCGGTGGTACCGGCGTAGAGGGCGTTGCCGTAGTCCAGTCGGCTGGTGACGAGGGCCTGGGTGACGGTCTTCCTGGTCTCGGTGGGGATCCACCAGAAGATCTTCCGTAGCATGCGTAGGATGTTGAAGCATGCCGAGGAGATGTTGTTGACTTGCCTGGTCATGGAGAGGGAGGAGTCCAGGATGAAGCCCAGGTTGCGTGCATGGTCTGTCGGTTTGGGTGCGGTGCCCAGGGCGGGAGGCCACCAGGAGTCGTCCCAGGCGGAGGGTGAAGAGCCCAGGATGAGGACCTCCGTCTTGTCAGAGTTTAGTTTCAGGCGGCTGGTCGTCATCCACTCGGCTACCTCTTTCATCCCTTCGTGCAGGTTGGCTCTGGCGGAGGCGGGGTCGTTGGTCAGGGAGAGGATCAGCTGGGTGTCGTCGGCGTAGGAGATTATGCTGAGGTTGTGTTTGCGTGCGATGGCTGCGAGGGGGCTCATGTAGACGTTGAAGAGGGTGAGGCTCAGAGATGATCCTTGAGGGACGCCGCAGATGACTTCGGAGGCCTCTGACTTGTACGGTGGTAGGCGGACTCTCTGTGTTCTTCCGTCGAGGAAGGAGATGATCCATTCCAGCGCCTTGTCCTGGATTCCGATGTTGCTGAGGCGCTGTACTAGGGTGCGGTGGCAGACAGTGTCGAATGCCGCGGAGAGGTCTAGGAGGATGAGGGCCGCTGTTTCTCCGTTGTCCATCAGGGCTCGGATGTCATCGGTGGCGGCGATGAGGGCGGTCTCGGTGCTGTGATTGGCTCGGAAGCCGGACTGTGAGGGGTCGAGGGATCCATTCGCCTCGAGGAAGGCGGCCATCTGCTTGTTGACGGTCTTCTCGATGACTTTGGCTGGAAACGGGAGGAGCGAGATGGGGCGGTAGTTCTTGAGTTCGGTGGGGTCCGCTGTTGGTTTCTTGAGTAGAGCGCTGAGTTCGGCGTGCTTCCAGCTCTCAGGGAAGGTGGCGGTGTCGAAAGAGGTGTTGATGATGTCTCGCAGGTGGGGTGCGATGACAGCGTTGGCCTTGTTGAAGACGTGGTGAGGGCAGGGGTCGGTCGGTGATCCGGAGTGGATGGAGTTCATCGTGCGGATGGTGTCTTCGGTGCTGATCGGGGTCCAGGCGTGGAGGGTGGTGGTGGGGGGTGGTTGTTCGGTCATGGTGTGCGTTGGTTGGTTGTTGAAGCTGCTGTGTATGTCCGCGATCTTGTTGTGGAAGTATGCGGCGAGGGAGTTGCAGAGGTCTTGCGATGCGGTGATGTCGTTGTTTCCTGCGCTGGGGTTGGAGAGCTCTTTCACGATGTTGAAGAGTTCCTTGCAGTTGTGTGCGTTGTTGTCCAACCGGTCCTTGAATGCTGTTTTCTTGGCGGCGCGGATCAGCTGGTGGTGCTTCCGGGTGGCAAGCTTGAAGGAGGTCCTGTTGTCCGGTGTAGGTTCCCTTCTCCATACTTTCTCGAGGGCTCGGCAGTTCTTCTTGGAGCTCTTGAGTTCGTCGGTGAACCAAGGGGCTTTCTTGCTGCCGGGTCTGCTGGGCGGGGTCCTCAGCGGGGCGAGTTCGTCCGCGCAGATGCTGATCCACTTCGTGAGGTTGTCGGCGGCCTGGCTGGGGTTCGCTGAGCTGGCAGGAGGGTGCTGGCTCAGGGAGGTGGCGAGCTGGTCTGCTGTGATCTTGTTCCAGCTTCTGCGGGCGGCCTGTTGCTGGTGGTGGTGGGTCGTCGTTCTCTTGAAGGTGAAGTGGACGCAGCTGTGGTCCGTCCATTGAAGCTCTGTGGCGTGGCTGAAGTCGACGTCTGTGCTGGAAGAGAAGACTGCGTCGAGTGTGTGTCCGGCGAGGTGGGTGGGGGTGGACACCAGTTGCTTGAGTCCAAGATTGGCGAGGTTGTCGAGCAGGGTGCTGGTGTTGCGGTCGTTGTTATTCTCCAGATGGAAGTTGAGGTCCCCTAGGAGGATGTAGTCAGCGGAGGGGAGGGCATGCGGGCTGACGAAGTCGGCGATGTCCTCGCTGAATTGTGTGCATGGTCCCGGGGGTCGGTAGATCAGGGTGCCTCTGAGGGTGGTGTTCGGGTTGGTGTGGATCTGGAAATGCAGGTGTTCGGCGCTGGTCAGGGTGTTGTCGGTGCTGGTCGTGAGACGGATGGTGTTTCTGTGGATGATGGCGATGCCTCCTCCCATCTGGTTGGCGTTGCGGTCCCTCCGGACGATCTTGTAGCCCTCTGGGATAGCGATGGCGATATCGGGCGCTGAGGAGGCGTTCATCCAGGTCTCCGTGAGGAAGGCAACGTCAGGGGCTGTGGCGTCTAGAAGGTTCCAGAGTTCGATGGCGTGTCTGTGGACGGAGCGGGTGTTGAGCAGGATGCACTTGAGGTGGGTGCTGCTGGTGTTCGACTTGGCGGGTGCTGGTGGGAGGCAGGTCCGGATGCAGGTGAATTTGCAGGCGTGGCAGCTGAAGGGTCCGTGGGTGCGTCGTGGAGTGGCTTGGTGGCAATCTGGGAGTCGGCCGGTATTGAGTGCGATGAGGGTGGCGGCGGAGTACGTCTGGCGGGTAGGTCGGGGTCGTAGTGGGCCAGGGGTCCTGGCGCTGGTCGCGATCCGGTCGCGGACGGGCGCAGACGGGCTTACCTTTGGCGCGCCTTCGGCGCACAATCGGCGCGCCCACTGTGCGTGACCGCTGCGCGTTCGCACGGTCGCCATATAAGGCGAAGTGCGCGGGTGGGCGGGGCAGCTGGGAGGCGGGAGCGGGGAGGGATACAGAAGGCAAAAGGGGCGGGGCTTGGCGGCGGTGGCGGGAAGCGGGGAGCGGGAGGGAAGACGGAGGGCGGCGAGGTAGGCGGGCAAACAGGAAGGAGAACGCTAAACACGGGCACAACAAAGAAACAGGCACAAATGGCGATAAAAACAATTCAAAACTAACAACAGCAACAGTGAGGAGACGCTAACACGGGCTCAGAAAGGGAAAACGAAACAGGCACAAATGGCGGTCAAAACAATTCAAAACTAACAACAGCAACAGTGAGGAGACGCTAACACGGGCTCAGAAAGGGAAAACGAAACAGGCACAAATGGCGGTCAAAACAATTCAAAACTAACAACAGCAACAGTGAGGAGACGCTAACACGGGCTCAGAAAGGGAAAACGAAACAGGCACAAATGGCGGTCAAAACAATTCAGAAACGAGCAACAGCAGAGTCAGCCGGCAGCGAGGCAGAGGGCAGGCAGTGGGGCACACGTAGCAGCTGGTGGCCGTGCGGCGCGGGGGTGTCCCACAAGTGGGATTCCCGGTTGGCTGAGGCTTGCGCCAAAGCCAGGCAGAAACCACCACTCTAGTCAGGGCAAGGGAGTTACACGCCAAAGATAACCCCTGCTCACCCTCTAGGCAACGTGACGTGAGCAGTAAGGCTTATCCCGGAGGCAATGTAGGTTAAGTGTTTGCGCACGCACCCAGCAACAACACCCAAGGCCCACCACAAAGGAAACTCCACACAAGGTTATATGTAAAAATAGCCTTTGTATTGTAGCAAACACATTAGATAAAACACACACTTTCAATGTGCCAACAGGCACGGGCAGAATTTACAGGGGATATATGTACAGGACGGGGCCACCTGGACCACTGTCAGGAATAAGCACTTTTAGAACTAAAATACTTGTTAGAATAGCGCTTAGAACTTAGAACAATAATAACTGTAGCACAAAAATAGAAAATGTAGCGCACAGCCAGTAATCACTGGTAACAGGTAAGTACCACCTACGCAACCCTGACCACCTTAGGAAAATATTACGCAGGGAACCAGAAACTCACTAGTATACCTATACTATTAAAACAGCCACCTAAGCATCCCATACATTCAGCGGTATAAAACATTGCACATGATGCTGCAATCACATTAGGCAGGTAAATCACAACTGCGCAAGAGATCACGTAGGGCATGAACATGTACCCCACCAGAACTGTCCCCCAGGCCAACTGGCCTCTCAGGGGCTGAAACGCCCTTGGTCCAGAAAGTCAGGGCAGGCTGCACAGGCAGCCAAGGAGATTGCGCAAAGCCTAAACATGGCAGCTGCCCACTAAGTGCTGGGCAGCTGTAAGAACTGAGCCTGGCACCAGCATGCCTCCTGGCTCTCTGTAGGCTCTAGGGAAACAATAGGGGCCAAAACCAACATGTGAGCCTCGTGGGCTTTGAGAGAACTGTGGGCCCTGGATCCTCGTGGGCTCTGACGAAACCACTGGGGCCAAAGGAGCCTCGAGGGCTCTGAACACTCTCACCTCACTGGGGGAGTGGCCCGCTGCCATCTTGGGCCGCTCTACTACCCAAAAATGCCCCCAAGAGCCTCTTGTGGGCTCTCAAGAAATGCCTGGTTCGTGGGAGTCCCTCTATGGGGACTCGAAGAGGAAAAATGCCCCCTGAGCCTCGTGGCTCCAAACAAGGATGCTGCTGTGCATCGGAATCCCTCCTCGGGGGACTCACAGAACAATGGACCCCCGAGCCCTCAGCAATTACGGCCCCAAGCCCCTCAAGGGGACTTTCAACATAGGTAGGCCATGTTGGAGCCACACAGGCTCAGCAAACAATGGTGGGGCCCGGAGCGTTGGAGGCCCACTCTGGGGCCTCAGGGCTTCACTCACCGGTCTCTGGCGGCGGCGTCCCCTCTCTGTGGCGGCTCCTCACCGCAGTGGCCGGACTTTTCTCGGCTCCTCTCCTGGGCGGCGGAGGGTCAACTGGGCCTTTCCTTCAGTGTCCTGCCTACTCGGGGCTCTCCAGCAATGGCGGCGCACGTGGGACTTCCTCTAACCAACCCGGAAGTCCCGCCCACCGTCAGGCGCAAGGATGCCTGACTTCCGTGGCGGCCCTCGGGGTTCCTGGTGGTATCTTTCGGCTGGGCAATGCAGGGTGGGCACCCGCTATGAAAAATACGGTGGCAAGATTCCTGTCGGGGTGAGCCCCCGCTAGGACAATCACACGGGCACAGTACAGGTGCGAGGTGGGCACTCGCAAAGGAATTGGCAAAATTTGGCGGGGCAGCCGCGAAACAAAAGCAGCACAACGCGGGGTCAAATGCAGGGTGGGCACCTGCTCTGATATGGCACAAACAAGGGGATCCCCACGCCGGGGAATCCCTCGATTTAGGGATCACCTGCACTAGTGGCGCAGCATGTTATTTTGGGGGGGATGCCAGAACTCCCCAGGGCTGGCAGGCAGGAATCCCCAAAGTCCAGGGCAAAGTTTCAGGAACCAGAAAGGCAGGGGGGGACAGAGGCTGGGCCCAGGTGCCAGCTCACAGGGCCCTCCAGGCAGGGAGGCAGTCCCAGTGGCGGTCTTCCTGGTGCCCAGCAGCAGCAGCAGGCCCCCCCTTAAGACAGGATCAGCAAGAACAACTTTTAAGAGGTCACAGCCTCTTTTTATACACTAAATCCCTTTGTCCTTAGGTGCTGGGTGGAGGGAAAACCAGTCACAGCTGGTTTTGGAGCACTTTGTTGTGCTCAGTCACCCTTCCCATTCACTGGCCAGGCTAGGGACATCAGTCACACCACAGGGGGCGGAGCCAGCATTATGTGGGGAAGCCCAGCCCTATTCAGGCCCCAGGTGCACCCCTCCCTTACATCCACCACTGGGGCAGACCCATCCTGACTCCTGGAGCCTGGCACACCAGCCAGCTCCAGCCAATCACACGCCAGCACCTTCACTGCACAAGCACACCAACTTCTAGAAGTGGCACTTCCACACTAGACACATTTACGCCGCACTCATCATCGCACAACATTTAATCACACTAGTCTGCACATACCAAACTCGAGCTTGCACTCCCCACGCATCAGGAACTAAGATGGACACATACATTCCCCATGCATTCCTATGGGAGGGCAGGCCAACCTCACTACATGCACGCACTTTACCCTGCGACACAGTGGTAAAGTGAACAGAAACCAAAAATCACTACCACCAATTCACCTTAATAAGCAAAAAGTTCAGGGGTGAACCTGCCAGAAGGGCCAAGTCCAACATTTCCCGTTTACCTCACACCCCGTGGAGGAGACACGAGTCTGACCCTCTAGCACCGCTCAGTCAGCAAAAGGCTTGTCCCGGCTTAGGGATTAACTCTTTCTTGGTGAGACATTTTTTAATTGCTTCACAGTAAATATAATTCTTTACTTGCCAGTCAAAACCTTATTTATATGGAAGTTAAGGCAAGATTATAAAAACATTGTGTTTGGGCACTAATGACAAGTGATTGATGTGGTGTTACACAGCAGAAGGAGCTTGATTACAAGGTCATCTCCAAAGGAAACACTTAGTGCTCCCACCTTTTTTCTATTGTGGTGCTCACAATCCTCTTTTTCTGCCTGTGTTATATATGACTGGGCTTAAAAAATGTCTCCTTCAGTTTCTTTTCCTGTAATAACATTTGGGCAGTGACTGTCTTACAAATGTGCTTTCTTTTTGTGCATTGCAATACTTAATATGATATGTTTGAGGTCCTTGTGTTACTATTGCCTAATAGTTACAATATAATATGTGGCACATGCTGGGCTCTTTGATATTATAACTTCCTCATCAAATATAAGGCATACTTTTTCTTCACCATATTTTTTGTGATATATTCCTCCAACGCTCTTCATCATAAGTAGATTTTTTTCAACGTTCAACAATGGCTATCGACCTTCATACTGTTAGATCATCTTCCTCTGGTACTAAACCAAAAAGGCATAAATATGACACGCCCAACCCTATTTTCTCCTCACAAAATCCAGTTTTGGACTCTATATTAGATGACATACGTGGCCTTCAACCTTTTATGTCCACTACTAATAAAAAGTTAAAACAGATTGAGGAGAGATGTATCGTAATGGAGGGAAAGGTTTTGGAACTTGAACAGCGGTTCAGCGACATACAAGATGCTTCTTCAAAGATTCCAATATTAGAACAAGAAATTTGCAAGTTAACAATTCACACAGAGGATCTTGAAAATCGCAATCGTAGAAATAATCAGTGCCTTTACGGACTTCCGGAGAATATTGAAGGTCCTGATATGGTCTAATTTCTTCAGAAGCTTCTTCCTGAACTTTTAGATCTTCAGTCATCTTCATCTCCCCCTAACATAAAAGAGCACATCGTCTTTGTCGTCTACATCCTACTTCAAACAAAGATGTGTCCAATGCAACAAATGTTCGACGCAAAGAGTTTCTTGCCCTTCGTCCTCAGATGAGACAGCTCAACATTCAATATGGAATTCTTCACCTGTGCCTATGTAAAATTACACATGAAGGACGGTCACGTTCATTTGATGATCCTGACAAACTTAAACTTTTTCTTCCTATTTCCTCTCATGTAATGGATACCATTATTTAACTGTTATTTTAGTACAAGATTGCTGATATGGTTCTAAAAGTTTTACTTTGTTAAAATTCTATGATTAGTTGTTGTTATCTTCTTACTTATGAGGTTCTCATTTCAACTGTTTTTTATCACGGTTGTCCGTGTCCTTCGGCGTCACTAGGCGCTTCCCAATTCTGTCATTGTTCTCTTTACAGTTCTGGATTCTACTCCTTGATCTGTTTACTTTTCCCTTGATCTGTCATCTTCTTCTTTCTTTTTTTCTGTCTCTTCCTTCCCTCCACTCTTTCTTATTCCTCCATACCTATAGTTTCTTCTCTTTTTTGGTTTTGCTGTACGTTCATTGCTTTATTTCATGTAATATTTTTCTCTTCATCACATAATAAATGTTGGCTTTCTTTTTCTTTTCACTGTTTTTATAGTTTCATGTTCCTATTTCCTCATGTACTCCCTAATCCAACGCCATGATTAACGTCTCATGGAATGTTCGTGGTCTAGGTCATCCTGTCAAACGTCAAAAGGTATTGTCTCATTTAGCTAAACTCAACGCCCAAGTTGCTTTTTTTACAGGAAACCCACTGCAATGATGTAGAATCCCTTAAACTCAAATGCCATTGGGTTAATCACATGCCCAAATACTATCATCAGAATGTGACTCCAATGGCCGTTGGGTACTGGTGGACGCTATTATCAACTAAATGCAAATAATCTTTTTTAATATTTACGGGTCGGTTAAACCGGATCCTGAATTTTGGTATTCCATTAAATTGAAATTATTGTCTATATCTAACCGTAATATAGTGGTTGGCAGTGATTTTAATAACTGGTTGGACCCCTTCTTTGACAGGAAATCTAAATGTAAATTCAAACCTGATAAAACCCACAAATCATTTCAGCCTGCCATTTCCTCTCAACCTTTAGTTGATGTATGGAAAACTTGCAATCCTGATGCCTCTGAATTTGCTTTTTTTCTCCTGTACACTATACAATGTCCCGTATTGATTATATTTTAATCTCTAAATCATTACTACCTTGCCTTCAATCATCTGAATTTGGTTCAATTTTTATTTCTGATTACGCTCCAGTTTCTACATCTATTGATATGTACCGCACTAAACCCAAACAAGGACGCTGGCGATTTAACAATCACCTCTTATCAGATCGCACTTTTATATCAGAAGCGACCTCTTTCATAAATCAATTTTTTGTGCTTAACAATTCTTTTGATACCTCCATACACATTAATTGGGATGCTTTTAAAGCAACTTTTAGAGCTTCTACTATAGCATATTCTACCAGGAAAAAGAAACTTTTAAATTCTCAATATAAAGATACCTTACTCCAAATTAAAACTTTGGAAAATAACTGTTTTTCATCCAAAATCATCGTCATTACTACAAGAGTTAACTAAAGCTAAATCTACCCTGAACAAAATTGCCACTGTGGATGCCTGTAACATCCTTCAAATAGTTGGAATTGGATCCAGTATATCCGAAGAAGAATGGGTGACGTTCTTAAAACACATATAAATCTAAATCAACCGACACAGATACAACGTACCGCCAATGAAAGTTCCACAAAAGTCGACAAAGAAGGTGATAGTGAGATTTTAATAACCAAAAGTCAAGTGGCAAGATTGATAAAAAAGCAAAAGGATGGGGACCATGGTCCTAATGGCATCCCTTATTAACGAAGAGGTACAGAGGAGACAAATCCCGAAATCATGGAATGGATCACTTATAACACCTATATTTAAGAAAGGAAACTGGCAACTGCCAGAAAACTATCGCCTAATTACTTTACAGGACACGGATGCCAAGCTGTTTGCTGGAATTCTACTGACGAATTTAACTGACTGGGCAAAAGAGAAACGGGTATTACTCCCAAACCAAACAGACTTCGTCAAAGGCCTTAGTACGACAACAAATATTTTAACATTATCAATATTAATTGAGAAAGCAATTCTAGCTAAACGACCCTTATATTTGTGTTTTGTACATTTTAAATCTGCCTTTGACTGCGTTGATAGAGAACTTTTATGGGAAAAATTTTGCAAACAAGGAATACCAGAAAAACTGCTAAAAATGATTAAGCTCTTGCACTCTGAAACTTGGGTTGGGGTGAGGACGGGTAATGGATCAACATTAACAAAAATAATTCCAACATCAAGTGGTCTTAAACAGGGATGTGTGTTGGCTCCCTTACTTTTTAACTTATTTTATCTTACCACTGAGTTAAATGACATCAACGCACACCCCCCAAGGTTAGCTCAAAGTCAGATATCTAGCCTATATACGCTGATGATGTCATACTCTTAAGTCATACTAAGGTGGGAATGCAATGACTTATTGATGGCATCTCTAAGTATTCCAAGGAAAACGGTATGTACATAAATGAAGCCAAGACCAAGGTAATGGTAATTACAAAAAATGTACGACTAAAACACGCACATAAATGGATCCTGCAAGGTAAAAAATTGGAGCGAGTAGCTGACTATAAATACTTGGGTGTAACTTTCAACGATAACGGCAAGTTCGAGACTCAAAAACTCGATATTACAAGCAAAGCGAACTCCCTCGTTGGGGCATTTAGAACAATCCAGAAAACCGTAGGAGACTTGTCTTATCGCCCCTTATTAAAAACAATTGCAGCAAAATTACTGCCTACTCTAACATATGGCAGCGAGGTGCTCAACGGGAAAGACGCAGAGATCATCAACACCTCGGTCACTAAAATGTATAGAATTTTATTTTCGCTCCCATGGAACGCCTCACAAGCCCAAGTGAGACTGGAATTTGGTCTAAACAACCAATGTTATGCAAGGAAAGGACATACATTGAAAGTGTGGAACAGAATAAAAAACGATCAGGACAACGAAATGTCTTGTCTACTGTGCTAAGAAATAAAAAATATTAGGAACCGAACTACCAGCTCCTATTTAAACATAGTAATCGAAGAATTTGGTATAACACCTATTTGGAATACCACCGTTGTGCAGGAGAGCTTCAAAAAACAGTAAAATTACTGATCATCTCTCCTTGATAAAGGACAAAGATAATTTTGTTAAAAGAAAGCATGCATGGCCGATTATGAACGGATTCAAGAAAAAAAAGGAATAAATCTACCTGGAAACTTCATGGTCGAAAAAGAACAAACACATTTTTATGAACTCTAGGTTTGGCTATCTTTCAGGCTTATGCCACTTGGCACCATGGAAACGAGCAAATGATAACTACCTATGCAGGCTTTGTAAATCAGGACAAGAAGCCATCTTACACTTATTGTGTATTTGTCCGGATCTGGAAGTTGAAAGAAAAAGTACACTTAAGAAACTGTTAGTGAACGGGTGTAAGGACTTGTAGGCAGGCTTTAATGGCAAGTTTAAATCCAGAAGACCTACTAATTAATTCAGCTTTCGTCAAATTCCTTTATATGGTTCAAAAAAAGTTGGAAGCCTGTGCTTGGGCTGTGTTAATACGAACCTACCGAACCAATCTTAAAAATAATTTTAAATGATTGACTAATATATCATCTAATGTGTACTGTAATTATCTAAGACTTATGAAAATTATTTGAACGTATGGATTGTTTTAACATTTTATATCTGTAAATGTTTTAGCTGCTTTTTGTATTATGTTAATTAATCAAACAAATAAAAATAAATTTGAAATTTGAATCCTTCAAACATTAAATCAAAATTTCACGGAGGCCAGAACAAAGCAGGGAAATTGTTAGCGAATTACCTAAAAATTAAATCAGAACAAAAGAATATCGGCCCTATCCATTCAGAAACAACTAACAGACTCCTTTCATCTGACTCTGACATTATAGAAACATTTCAATCGTATTATAATCTCTTATATACAGAAAATACTAATCCCGCTGAAGAAGACTTTACATCTTTCTTCCAAGACATTCCCATACCTAAAACTCTCCCTGATATCTTTATGCCACTGGAGGAGGATATTTCTCTTCAAGAAATATCCAATGCTCTCAAATCATTGAAATAATCTAAGGCTCCAGGTCCTGATGGCTTTTCAGGTAAATTATTCTTAACCTTTTCCTCAATTTCTGGCCCTAAATTATTTTTAATTCATTTTTCACCAACTCTAAAGCCTGTGGCTCTTTTTTGGAATCCCTTATTATTGTTATCCCAAAACAGGACAAAGACTCCTCAACTGTGATTGTAAAATGTTTGCAAAGATTTTGGCATCATGTTTGGAGAAAATTATTCCTCTCCTAATTAACCCAGACCAAGCTGGCTTTGTTAAAGGACGATTGGCCTCTGATAATGCCAGAATGTTTTCCAATATCCTATCCCTTGAAGGAAAATATCCCTTTCCCTTAGCCACCCTTTCTTTGGAGGCTGAAAAAGCCTTTGACCAAATAAATTGGGAATTCATGATACACGCTTTACAATGGTTTGGTTTTGGCCCTAAGTTTATTTCATATGTCAAATTATTATATACTGCTCCAAAAGCATGTCTTTTTGTTAACAGTATCTTCTCCCCATATTTTCACCTACAAAGAGATATGCGCCAGGGATGCCCTCTTTCCCTATTACTTTTTCCGTTATGCTTAGAACCCTTCCTTGAACGTATTAGAAACAACCCCCTTATCACTGGTTTTAAATTGAAATCTCATCAAATTAAACTTTCTGCATATGCAGACGATATCCTTATCTATATGTCTAATCCGACCTTCTCATTACCACCTTTTTTACAAGAAATTTAATTATTTTCTAAAGTCTCAGGTTATAAACTATATTTCGCCAAGACTGACATTTTACCTTTGAAGTCATTATGTTATCAACATATGTTTGATTCAACTAATTTTACATGGTGCCCTCAAAAAATTAAATATTTAGGAACATGGTTCTCCTCTAACATTCATGAAACATTATCCTGCAATTTTACTGCTCTAAAACTTAAAATTGCCATTCTATTGTCCTCTTGGTCCCCATTATTTTACTCATGGTGGGGCAGACTTGATACCATTAAAATTATGATTGTTCCCCAGATACTATTCATACTTTCAATGGTACCATTCAAAATACCCAACTATTATTTTAAACAGATTAATTCTATATGTACTACATTTTTATGGAATAATAAGTGTGCACAAATTGCCTTATCTGAATTGATTCATCCTAAAACTGAAGGTGGTGTTCGATTTCCTGATTTTAGATTATATCATAATGCTTTTTGAATTCGTCAATTCTATGCTATGTCTAAGGATTATCAAGATTTACCTAAACCAACTTGGGTTACTATTGGATGTTCATTGTTAAATGATTTTTCGATACAAGATGTTATATTTATGACCAATTGTACTTTTAATTCTAAATTACCAATTTTAAAATATTCTCAACACCTTTTACATACACTTTTTATTTAAGGGTTTTGACAAATATCAATCTTTCCTAGCCTCCACAATCTGGTTTGATACATATATTACATTTCGTCACAAATCATTTTATTACAAACTTGGAGAGAAAAAAGCACTTTTTATGTTAATCAACTAATTGTTAATAATTTGAATTTGCCCTTTAATCAATTGCAGAATAAATGTAATCTCCCTGATTCATATATTCAGCAATATCACTCTCTAGGTCCAGCTCTCCAGTCCTGTTTACAAAACTTTGTACATAACCCTATGCCAATTTTATTCACACTGGATACACCTCTATACCAAATTTCTATTGACACAATTCCAAGTGCTTCCTTTATATATAAAAATCTATCTATACCTACTTGCACACAAAATAAATCTCATGTTAAGTTAGAATAGGAACAGGACATATCTCAAACACTCTCTATTCCTCAATGGGATAAATTGTGGCAAAAACTTTTCAAGACTTCCAAGGCTGCAAATATCACACAATCCCTTTATTTTATTTTTAATAGAGTTGTTATTACACCCCTTCTCCTTCATAAATTCGATAAATCCATCTCTCATCCTGCTGGTCTTGTTCTACTGCTAAAGGATCTTTAATACATTTACTTTACTATTGCCCTAAAGTTCCTGCTTTTTGGAAAGCTGTTTGGTCAAAATGTTTTTCAATCTTTTCATATGATGTTCAATTTTACATCCATAATGGCTTTTTAGGTACTCTATCTCCTGACTTTGACCAAATTGTCTCCAAATCTATTTTATTCGATTTGTTTATTGCTGTTGCTTTTAAGGTTATACTACTATGCTGGAAAGACAATTCTAAATTATCCTTTTTAGCCTGGTGGAATTTAATATGTGATGAACATAGAATTGCTTCTGTATCCCACTCACCTAGTCATCTAAAGATTACATCTGATTTACTATGGTTACCGTTTACTATTTATTTGTCTTCACATTCATCCTCCGTATAATCCCCTCTTCTGTTTTTTTTAGTTTCTTCTTTTTCCTTTTCTTCTCTTTACTCCCCTCTCTTTACTATATCTTTCCTTTACCTATTTTTTTCCTCTCTCTTTATAATAAAACTCACTAATTTTATTTTTCTCCTAACTATTTATATTAAAACACAGTTTTTTAATATAAAGTTCAGTTCTACAATTGTTCTTGGATGTATTATGACATATATATGCAATCTTCTGATTTCATACTTTTTATCTTATTTTTTCTAGATTGTACCTTTGTATAATTTTTGTTGTATACTTACTTTTCTGAACGCAATATTATATTTATATTTCCGTGTTCTTTCTCTTAAATAAAAATTATTTAACTAAAACAAATGTAATCATTTAATTTAGCAGTGGTTCCATGAATTATGTGATGGCTCACAGGTGACAGGGCAATGCCCTGAAGCCCCTAAAGAGGATCCGCCCTCTGCTCATACCGCTTTCACCCACCACCATGCCTTATCTCACAGTTGCGAGTTCTTTTTCATTCCTTATCTCTTCCTTTCTCTGTTTTGCTATCTTTCTTTTCCTCCTCCCCCCTTTTCTGCCCATCTGTCTCCTGTTCTGGGTAAAAGTCCAATTATGAAAAATAAGTCTGAGTTTTCTACTTTGAGTTTTGGTTGGCCACATCTCCAAATTCCAACTCAAATCAGGTACTGAGTGAATGGCATTTCTAAAAGCTGCAATATGGCGAAATTCACACATTAGAGAATCACAAGGCGAAAAAGAGAAAAAGTAAGCTCAGGTCTATTTAGCACACTTCGGCGAGTATTCTTTGGTGCATCAGACATGTGTGGAAACTCTAAATAGGAGCTAAACATCACTATAAATGAAAATCAATTGAAAACGAAACCTATATCAGAATGTAGTTCCTGATATGGGAAAGCAATCCCAAGTGATAATCAGGAAGACAAGAAGGGAACTACTCTTTTGGTAGTATACTTCAGAGGTCCTAAAATATGTCAAGCCCAAGTAATGGCAACTTTCCTATCAGAAGACAAACACAAATTCATTTGTCATCCTTTGGGTGAAGTTGGAGATACTTCGAACATGACATCAGCTTCAAAACCATTTAAAAAGCAAGACTGCATGTTGTCATTTTTCTACCACAGCCTCACTCCTAGGTCTACAGGGAGGAGAAAGCAAAGCAATAAGCAGGAAAGAATAAATAGGAAAAAATGGCATAGTAATGGTGGAATATTACTTTGAAAGGACGGTTTCCGTCAAAAGGTGACATGCTTCATCATTGAGTAACCTCCTTCTACTGTGAAACCTAATCACGGTGCAGGCTACAACCCACTCTACTGAGAGGGAGGAGCTCAGGGATTTTTTTGGAGGAACAGGTGCAGTAATAACCTTTCAGGTGAACTAAGCGTGATGAGGGGTGTCGAGCAAAAAATTGTGAATGTTAAAACTAGCTTGAGGGTATTCCAAAAATCCCTGGACCAGATTTAAAAACCAAGACATATGGAGAGAATCAACAGCCTGCTTCTATGTCAAGCAAACTGCTAGGTCGACATGTTTTAGCCTAATACCCTCAGAAAGAGGTGCAGCGGCCTTCCTCAGGACCTATAGTATTTGCTTCTGCTTGATCAAGTTCTCTAAAAACAAACAACAGAGAAAATAAGGTGTATACAAAACCAGTGATCTTGTGGTAATCCATGTAATATAGGATCCACTGGCAGTCACCTGTAAATAAAACATGTGTAGGTTAATTATTAAAGCCACCACAATGTAAAAACACACAGAACTGGGTCAGGATGAACAACTGTCCATAATGAACCATAATGACTCATCAGATATGATCAAATACCATATCCCAACAAAATCCGCTGTGGACAAGATTAATGCCGTATCATATTTAAATAGACATGTTACATAGAATTATAAAGCATGATATCATAATGTTTCTAGAACAAAGTAGACTGGGCTTACCCGCTCACGTCGGGCATCATGTTTCTACTCAATACTGTTTGGGCGCTCAAGGTACTCTCTATCCTATGTGGTTAAAGTAGGATAGACAAAATCAAAGAAAACAACAGAAAAACAGAGAAATAGAAAATAGTCTCACGGTATTGTAGAGCACATTTTTATAAAAACTTGTAGCATATTTATATAAAAATTAATTCCTTTAAAACATCTACAGCAGTAATTGTCTCATCTGGGGTCATGTGCATTTTTATAATCCACAAAGGAGGGAAGCCTACTCCTACAGGTCTCTAAATCCATTCTGACCTTCTTGTTGTCAATTGGTGCATGTTGTCATTGCCATGAAAAGGCAGTGCAAGACCAATGCTGCTACTGAGTGTCCGAGAGGTTGTTTCTCATGCTGAAATCTACAAATCCACTCTGCTTCCCATTCCTGGATTTTTGATCTCTGAGAGGCCTAATTATGGGGAAGTCACACAGTGCAGCACAGCAAGTCATCCTGTTTCGCTGCACTACCTGACAGGGAAAGGGCAGGATTGTGCCGCATTTCAGGCAATACTGTGCATTTCTGTCCTCTCCCCTGCAGTGGCACCCTTTTAACTGACTAGCGCCAATGCAGGCCCCTTGAACAATGTGCTGAAGGTCTGAACACTAAGATATGGAATTCGTACATGATTCTTTTGTGTTAAATGTGCAAGTCAACTCAGTGTGTGAAAAACCAAACAGGTAAGGTTATGTTGAAATAAAAAATGGGTCCTGGTATATGTTTAGGACATTTCTACATGTAGATTGAAGAAGCATGAAAGGTGAAGGCTGATTTTGCTATGTTGAAAAGGTGTTAACCAAAAGAGATGGGAGCTAAGATGATAAAGTTGAGAAGATGACACTCTAGGGGCCTTGTTTATGAGGCCCTTTGCACAGCTGGAACGTCACTTTTTGTGACAATCTGTGGTGCAGGAGCCTGCTTCATATTTACAAGGTAGCACTAAGCTATGTTTTTGGGCTCAATGCTACCTCGTAAATATTATTCCCTTTAACAGCTTGGCTGCTATGGCTTTTCCCCTCCTGTGCTGAAAAACCTTGGAAAGCAGCATTTCATGACGAGCTCACCTTGTCATGAGCACAGCTCCAATGTGCTGAGCTCGTCATAAGCATGGAAGGGGTTAATGCAGTTTTCAGTGTTAATGGGGCGTACAATTGGTGTTTCTGGGGCATTCCCAGCAACATCCATGGCTTTTTGACACTGCCCAAGATTTACGAGAAATCGTAACTCTGAGGTGGTGCCAAAAACTTCTGCCTCCCTGGGGGAGGCGTAAGGGAGGCACAACAAGGAGAAATATCTTTATTTCTCCTCATGTTTTCTATTTCTATGCACAGAGACTGTTTTTATGCAGGAAGGTTTCTCTTCCAGCGAAGGTTTCCCTTCCTTCACAAAAATAATCATCCCTGAAATGCAGGCTCCCTTGCACCATGGTGTCTGCGTTGAAGCAGGGCAACCCATTGTGCCCCCGGCGCAGGGGAAAAGGACAGGAATACGATGTATGTGATAGATAGGGTGAATTCCTGCCCTTTTCTTTTGTCCTAGGGCAGCGCAGCAGGAAGGCCTGCAGCGCTGCCCTACAGCAAAACCTCATATAGGAGGCTCTAGATTTTCAGCTGGGGGAAACAAGGATAGTAGATGATTTGGGTTATGTGTTGAATAATCACTCAAATAAGTAGAAAATGAAGCTTCTTTATTGGCAGCATGGCAGAACATCTTCCTGCATCAGAGTCCAGCTTCAACTGCACTCCAGGTGCAAACCATAACAGTTCCACCAGCATGTGGAATGTAGAGTGCCATTAAAAAGAAACATGTCGCATGCAGTGGCATGAGACCATAACCACACTATTTAAAGGGATAACCCAATATAAAAGATTATAACATTATGCTATTCTCAGATCAAAGTTGGATAGTGCCCTTCAATGACGAATAGAGGTAAAGCATGAAATAACTTGGAGTAAGATGGTGGGAGAAGAAAAGGGGAGGATGAATTCATGACATCATGAAATAGGTCCTTCAGAAAGTGAAAAAAGGGAATGCTAATTCGGAGGTGAGGTAAAAAGAGGGGTTGCCCAGTACATAGCTTTTGGTCATCCTCAAATATAAAGGAGTGATTGCATTGTTTCAGCCCATAGCGTATCGCGTCCAGTTCGTAAGCTGCATTCGCACGAGCAGACGTTGGACGTATTGCTCCTACGCGCATGCGCGCTTCGCCGTTCCCGGAGGATCCCGCATTGGTGGCAGCTGTGGGAGGAAAAATGCCATCCAAAACACCGAGCCGGGAAGAGGACCCACAGCGCGGTGTGTAGAGGGCCGGAGGAGCCCGGTGGAAGAAGCCCAGTGGAAGGAGGGCTTTGGAAAGTCTGTGTGCTCTAGTCACTGCCAGGGCTTTGCAGTGAAGTAGAAGTTGAGGCACCTGGTATCAGCCCTCTTTATGCCGATTTTTAAACGATGGGAGAGCTCAAGATAGCCCCTGAAAAACTAATCTGCTGATGGTGGCAGGGGTCTGAACGTGTGCAACGGCAGACCGTGGAACAGAGGTAAGTGGAGAGCAGTGTGTCCTATTTTTAATTCAAATGTGGAAGAGTTGAAATTGTTTATTTCATCAATTGAGGTTATGATGTTTATCCATAAACGTCAGCGGCAATTTTAGTTTTCAAACTGTGAAATAAAGTTTGGCAAAAAGGAGTTGTTCTCCCCTGTAATAATGGGGGTCAGAGAAGTACCATCCAATCAGGCTTTATCGTTGTTGTCCTGTGCCCCGAGAGGGTCTAAAGAAGAAGAGAATTTAATGGCACCTGCCAAAGTAAGAGCCTGTAAAAACTTAAAAACTGGGAAAAAGTCCGAGAAGAACACTTCGGAGACTGGAGAAGGCAGTGGAATAGTCAAATCAAAAGGGGTGTTGAGTGAGCCAGTGGAAGGAAGAAACAAGCTACAAGAAATATTCAATCCTTGTTACTACCATCCAAATCTGCGAAGCCAAAAGTAACAAGGGGTGGCTCATCAGTATCGAACTCAATTAAAGACTTCTTGGGAAGACATTTTATGGGGAAGGATGTGACTAATAAGGAGGCAAGTGCCGTGGCATACCCAACCTCTGAGGTCAGGAGTGATGATGATTTAACTTCTTTGAATCAGTCTATATTCATTCTGTCTGGGGTTCCGTTGAATCCACGATTATCTTTTTTGCCAAGAATGTTCCAGCGGTGACTTGAATGTGAAATTGAGGACGAAGGTGAAGATGTATCCATGAGTAGTAAAGAAATAAGCTCAAAAGACTTGAATGGAACTATGACTCAACCTAAGGAGAATGTGGGTGTGGACTGCTCTTTTGGTCTAGGAAATGAACAATTGCACTCACGATTGCATGGGCTTGAGGTTACAGGAATCTTAAGTACTTCCATGCTTGAGGTTATGTGGATCCTTCAAAAAAACCCTGCAAGGCTTGCTAGAGGTCTCTGTATTAAATAATGATCTTTTAAAAATCCAAGGGGAGCAGTCTAAAGCAATTTTGGGTGAGCTGACTCAAATTAGAGGTTTAATGCCGCCTTTAGGTAGAACAATTGGTGGAAATTAGGAGTGGATAGGTAGTAAAGAGGAGGAGGAAGTTGCGCTAAGGGTCCCTAATTCAAAGAAAGAGGAATCATCTGTATATATATCCAGGCAGCCAATGATTGTGAAAAAATGGGGTGAAATCAGATATTATACGAGATTTCAGAGAAGGGAGGTTGCTTGCACAAAAAGATGTTTATTAAAATATCCCGTCAGGAAGTTGAGAAGAAGGGAAGGAGAAAAGATGGAACAAGTAGGTAAAGAGAGAGAAAAAATGTAAAGACCAAAGGAGAATAAGGTAAAGTCCCAAATGGAACGGGAAGAACATTGGAAAAGTTTAGAAAGACCAAAGATCAATAAAAGTGGTCTGGTACCTACAATGAGGAGATAGAGGGAAAAGAGGGGAAAAGTACAAAAAGGAGGTCAATGATACAAGTAAGTTCAGGAGTTCTAGGAAATCCTAGGTGCAGCAAGGCCCCCATAGAAAATGATAAGGGAGATCATTTGCTAAAGAGAAGGGAATCCAATTTAAAGGGGGATACCTATGGGTCTAGGCAAGTATGTACTCAAGATCTATGGGTTTTCCTAAGACCTGAAAATAATGGTATAGGCGGGAAAAAAGTTAGAAAACTAAACCCATTAAATCGATCTCAACTTCTATTCACTATGGCAAAATGCGCAAGTCTTAGGAGTATTGGTACAGCGGACCTTAGAGAAGTAGGGTTTGTTACAAGTAGCACAGGGGGTAATGTTACCAAGGTCCTTTATTATTCTGCCTGGGTGAAAGATGCGGTGGAAATAGCTAAAAATGAGTTACAAAAGGAGGGGATTAGATTGATAAGAAAGGAGGAAATACAGGGACAGTATTTCCTGACGAACCATGCTGGCCTAGGGTTACGGCAGATAAGGTTAATTATTTCAAATTGGAATAAAAAGAAGGATCCTGCAATTACTATAACTGACTGTGGGTATGAAGAAGATATATTTGCCGGAAATATGTATAACGCCCTAGCATCCCCAGAATTTAGGGAGTATGACGAGGAGGGATTTCTCAGTGAAATCGACTAGGAGCATGGGTTGTCACACGGCCTATCAATCCTATCATGGCATATAAATGGTTACAAGAAAACATCTGCACAGATTGTGTTTGATAAAATTATAAAGAGTAACAATATTGTGTGCCTACAGGAGATGTGGCTGTGTGACGATACCCTAGAATCCTTAGTTACAGAAAGATTCACCCAACACTCCAAAGCAGCAAAAAAAAAATCTGGGGAGGCCATCGGGGTCAACTAATGCTGATCTCCTCACAGATAGTTAGGAAGATTGAAAAGTTAACATTTTTAGAATCCCACAATATTGAAGTAGCCATCTTTCCAAGAGGGGAGATCTCACAGCAGGACGAGACTTTCACCCAGTTAATGGGATCATTGGGCATGGTATGTGAAAATGGGAGACTGCAGCTAGATCTGCCAGCAGGACGGACCTTTGTGAGAGGCCAGCAATTTTGCCCAATAGATGATGTGTTTTGCCAGGCTTGGTGCTTTGATTTAATTAAAGATTTTGAGGTGATGAAAATGACAGGAAGTGACCACTTTCCCTTGAGGGTAGAATTACACATACCAAGAAGTAAAAATAGAGAGAGGGCTCTACAGGTACACGTGGACTATCCAAAACGGTTAACAACTTGTATAACGGATGAACATAGAGAAAAGTTAAAGCTAATACAGCAGTTTATTTTCAACTAAAGAAATTCATCTTAAAGTAGGAATTTCTTGGTTTGAATTTACCAAAGGTCAGCTGGCGGACTCCCTAAGAAAGGAATTTAAGACAAAAAAGTCAGGGTTGGGTAGCCATGTTGTTAATAAAAATAGGAAGACCTAGTTTGATGAAGATTGCAGGGCAGCCAAGGCACAGATAAGACAGAAGGAGAGAAGACTAAAGGCCATGTTTAAGGTGGACCTATACCAGGCACTCCAGCAACTAAGGTTAAAGTATAAAACATTAATTTGAAACAAAAAAAGAATGTATAAAGATACGTGTTGGGCAATTATGTTGGAGGTAATTGAAACAAGAGATGTGAGAGGTTTTTGGAAATTAGTCCAAGAAAGTGTGGGTAGGAAAACAGGTTCTTTGGATTGTATGGTCCCCGAAGATGACTGGGTGGGCTACCTGGGAGACATCTATGGGAAATGGCCGACACAAGAAGTGCCAAAGACCCAAGATTGGCCACAGGTGAGGGATGATATAAAGGAATACTTGACCCCAAGATATATAAAAGAAATCATAGCTAGTTTGAATCTTACCCGTGCTGCAGGCCCAGATAACCTTCCGGCTGTGATCATTAAAACAAGACCAGAATGGGGGGTGGAGTTTTTTGCAAAGATGTTCCTAGTAATCTTGGAAACGGGAATTGTACCAGAAAGTTGGAAGGGTGCAATTATAAGGCCAATTCATAAAAAGGGTGATCATAAAATACCTAAAAATTATAGGCTGATAAACCTCCTAGAAATAGGGGAAAAAGTCTTTGCAAAAGCCATACTGAATTTATTAAAAGACTGGGCAGAGGAAAACCAGATTATCCCCCCGGAACAGGGGGGGTTTAAAGATGGCCATTCCACAAATTGACCATTGCTTTGCTCTCTGGGCCATAGCACGGAAGTCGATGGAAATACGGGGAAGTTTATTTGTTGTTTTGTAGACTTCCCCGCAGCCTTTGATCTGGTGGATCGAGAGCTGTTGTGGGAGGCCCTAACTAGATATGGAATCCCAAATGATCTACTACGTCTGATCCTAATGCTGCACACAAAAAACTGGCCCAGATCATTTTAGACAAGATGGTAGCCTATCTGGGAAAATAGAAATTGGAAATGGGCTGCAGCAGGGATGTGTATTGGCTCCCCTGCTGTTTTCTTTGTTCTTAGCAGACTTGCCATTGACCTTGGGAAATGACATTGGGGCAAGCCCGAAACTAAATGGCAAGCAGATTGCATGTTTACTTTATGCCGACGATCTGGTGATTATGCACCAGACCGAGGTTGGCCTGCAAAGGAAACTGAATGTATTTAATGATTATTGTTCCAGGAAAAATCTAATATGGAGAAGACTAAAACCTTGAGCTTTGGCCGGAGGAGAACTGGGTTCTCATGGTGGATAGGTTCAGATAAAGTGGAATCGGTTACTGAGTACAGATACTTGGGGCTATGGTTCGAGAAAAGTTTGCAATGGAATACTCACCTAGAGGCGTCAAAACTAAGAACCTCTGCATCGATCAGCGGCCTGAAATTGTTTAATAAAGCCTATGGCGCAATGTCCAATAGACCAGTGCTAAAAGCATATTCGGCTATCGTACCCCCACAATTTTTGTATGGCGCAGAACTGTTATATTTAAGAGGCATGGAAAACTGACATGTCGAAGGAAGGTAAAAACTTAAAAAAGTTATTTACACTTCCCTTGTCAGCAATGGTTCAGGCTGTAAGACTGTAACTAGGATTGACTTCATGGGGTACTCTAGCCGGTATAGCCCTGCTTCGCTTCTGGCAAAGCCTAGAAGTAGGCGTAAACTCTAAACTATCTCAATGTGTAAAAACGAAATACAGAATAGCGAACTAAAATGGGCAAGAGAGCTTAGGGTGATTACGACAAAGCTATGCAATAAGATGGGATTTAACGCGTGCCCCACTATCTCTGTGGTTAATATTGATAGGAAGACACTCAGGTTGTTGGGGAAGGAAATATCTCATGTACAGGACCAAAATTACCTTGCCAATAAAAAATTGGTTTGCTTTATGGCTGCTGCATGGAAAAATTATCAATGGTTCCCTTATATTGATAGGCTACCGGATTGCCGATTACGAAATGAGGTCTTGAGGGTAAGAATTGGGGTAAACCTTTTTATATAAACAAATCGGTAAAGTGTGCAATGATTGATAAGACGGGATGATGCACTTGTTCCTTGGGCACCCAATGTGATTTGCTACATATTTTATTTGATTGCCTGAAGTTCCTGGACTTACGTATTATGTTCTTAAAACCAATATTTAAGAAATATGAGATTAAAATAAGGGCCCAGGCTGTGACAATGATGACTGAAATGACCTATCTAGATATTGCCATGGCTATGGGGAAATTCATGCAAAAAGTGAAGGCATTTTTTTATACCTTTTAATGAGTTTTAGCAAATAGTTTATCCGCAACTTAGGTAACAGTGGGTTTGTAGATTGAACATGTTTTTAGGATGTATTTATGTGTGTTAATGAAATATGTTTGTAGATGAATTTTTTGCTAAGATATGTATTGTTTGTGGACCAATGGTCTGAATAAACGTGAAATAAACTTGAAACTTGAACTTGATTGCAAACCAGTAAACAGCTCTACTTGTGATGTTAGAGATCGGCATGGATGCCATGATTGACTCTTACAAAGACACCGAACAAATAAGAATAAAGGCTTGATTTAGACTTTGGCAGAGTGGACGCCCCATCATAAATTAACAAAGCTTGCAGATCTCCCACCTCACCTCGAGTTTGGAGAAGCACCTGGTTTCTGGCAGTAGAGTCTCTGGTGGCTCTGCCTTTTGCAAAGCAACATTGACCACAGAACTGGCCACCATTATATGTCATATGCATGCCATACTTAAGGCAGAAATACATCCTTCCTCTTCAGGAGGGCCAGGACAAGTCTTCTGGTCCCAAACAGGAAAAACATACAAATGACCTATACGCCCTGGAAGAAAACAGCAGCACGCCAGGACCAGATAATTTGTGTTTGGAAGATTGTCCAAAGTCCCTCCCTGAAAGAGTGTTGGTTGTATAAAAAGCATTATATCTTCCAATAACCTTTATTGGTAGAAAATACAGAGCAGTGCAATAAAGATTTTTAAAAAAGGCCCTCTCCAGGGTCAAGTTAAGAAAGCAATCTTAATGTAGTTTCCCATTAAGAAAAACAATATCCCTTATTGCGAACACATTATATAAACCAAGGGTATCTCCTTGACATTATGTAAGACCAGGAAATCAGGGAAAAGGGAATGTGGTGAAGATAACCACAGTGAAGAAGGAAACCAGAATATGATTCTTCTGGATAGGACGAAAAGAATTCACAGAATCAGAGGCCAAGTCTCCACCCTCCCTGGCCACACACAAGTCTGCATTTCAGGACCAGCAACCAAGAAAGTGCCCAGAATTCTCATTTTACAGTTCTGCAGTCAACCCTGCCCAGCCAAGGCCTCACTCATCTGAGCCACAGCCAAGAACACCGCTGCTGCCATCGCCTATGTCAAGGCACGTATGTTGTCTTCCTTTTCACCTTCATCCCAGCCTATTGCCACAATATGCTTCCATATTCAGTGTAGAAACTATTCTTTATCAGCTACAATTTTTATCTGTTCAATTGGACATGTCTACTATAGTTAAGAAACAGATACATTTTACTCACTCCTCTGCTCGGGGAATCTTCCAGTATTACTGTCATTGCATCCTTGGACTTTGAGCCTGGTGTCAAAAATAGGGAGTGCAGTCTGTAGGCTTCACTCCATCACACCTGTACCGATGAGCCAGTGGTGAAGATCTTCTGGCCGAGTAATCCATGAACTGATGCCCAAATAGAAGAACCCGCTTCAGTTTTGTCACTCCCAACATGTGTGGATTGGCTTACCTGTGCTTATTCTTCAGTGCTACCACTTAAGTCTCCAGGCGCACCATGGTGGCTACTGCAGTCATGAAACTCCCTATTCAAAGCTTCATCGTGCGACAAACTAGACAGTGGCTCTTAAATATACACTCTGATTGATGTGCTCTCCAAAGCAGATTCTGTTGAAGAGAGGCATTTGTCCACAGTTAGCAACTGATGTAACATTACTCTCAATGTTCTTTGCTATCAGTTGCAATGCAAGAAGAGCTTTTAGGATTTATGTCTCCCTTGATACTCATTGAAACTGTCTCAAATTTACAATATTGACCCCTACGCATTGGTAAAATAACTAGCACCCTTTTATTTTTTATTTTGTCAGCCTTTAGTTGCATTTGCTTCAGGGTTGACATTTGTGGGACTTCAGTCACTCCAGATGAGTCAATTGCATAGACCCAGTTCCTCCAAAAATATATTGTAGCTCTCCTACTGGTAAGTCATAATGCAAAGTCCCTGGGGTAAATCTAATCAACATTAACTTGCTCAGTCTCTCAAGCGCCTCTTCTCAGATATCCTTCATTGCACAGCTCCACCTCTATGGTTCATTCCCAACTAAGAACCCGCAACTACTTTTAACAGAATCTCAGCTCCCCAACAAAGGTTTTATTGGCATGATTTCACAGTACCAACCTTTGCGCCAACCAGCATCAAGTAAAGTCCTCACCTCCAACATTCGAAAAAATGGTCAGTGCCATTTTAGATCTAAGCTGCTGACAGTGGGGAGGAGTTCCTCAGTGGTTTCTTCATCATGTGTTTCACTGATTCTGCTCTGTGTTGTATCTGCAGGAGAATGGTGTCCCTTAGAGTCCAGAGTTAATATAGATTGCTGCTGATGGTTCTCCTTCTGCCGACCAAGGCTCCGAAAGGCAGAGAACCATCAGTATCCCAAGCAGGTCTGTCTTCCCTGGAGCTCAACTAGTCCCGTCCCGTGTAAAAGTGTGTTAAATGTGTGATATTGGGATCACGAAGCATTTAACCTGTTTTTTACTATCCAAAGAAAAGTGATACAACTACATCAGAAAATGCTGGGATACCATTTCACATGCAATAATTTGCCCTTTTAAACTTGGAAGCACGTGTCTTCCATAGTAGTACCAAGAGCGGCCCAACATTCTTTAAATTATAGCTTAAGTGAATAAGGAGGTATCACATTATTTTCACAACCATTTTCAAACAAGCATTGGCAAAGCCCATGGGTCTCATCGTGGCAAGCAGGTGCAATTTTAGATTTTGTATTTTTGTTCATTGCAAATATGCACCATAAGAACAAAGAAAAAGAAAACTTGCTGCCCCTTAAACATGGGCAACTTATGCTTGCAATAACAATTTTAAATAAAGAAAATTACGAATGTGGCTGTTTTACTAGTAATGATTTTAAAATAACAAACCTTTTAGTTGTGCATGGCATTTCACTATTACTACTTGTGAAGGAGACAAAAATACATCACCACCTAAACAAGCACTAAAATCACAGGCAGCTACAATACTACATTGGCACTAAAAACTTTATAACAGTGTCTTTAAAAGGAAAGTGGGAAAAACACTGAAGAGAAAGGGAATATTAGTAGTTGGATGTGAACAATATGCAAAGGCTTTGTACAGTTACTCAAAATAAAGTGAGTGAATCTGAAAAAGTGGGCTGACCCACTGCCCCACACTATGGAAACAGCCAGCTGACCCAAAGTCCCTTTATGCATGTGTTTAGAGCTGCCCCAAAGGCCAGATCTAAACACACGATTCTTCTTGTGAAATAACAGGAATTACATGGGCCTCAAGAAATGTATGTCTTATGCAGCTCATAGCTTTACATATAGCTTTTTGGAAACATTCTTAAAATCTTACTTTTGGAGAATCCTGCCTTTGAATAATTCTTTAAATTTGCATTTGTTTACATGTAATTTTTTAAGAGATGCACACAAGTTGTATGCAGTGAAGGAGGAACGTCCTTGTTTAGTTTATTTCAGTGATAAATATGTGATAGTCCTGCATGGTTTCTAGGACATTACTTTCCAACATTTTTAGGCACAATTTTACACTTTCTCTAAATTAGTACACTTTAATAAGAAACACCATCAGAATGTAACATTCCTACAGATCCTAATGAGACATTAGGTGCTGTGAGATCATTTATGTTTTCTCCTTCCTGATTTAGTTTCTTTGACACATATTTATCATAGTGTTGTGTTACCCTTTTTTTCTTGCAGTTTTATACTGTGCAAACTCGATCCGAAGATATTGGAGTGCTTTACATGCGTACCAGTTATGTTACACAAGGATACATATTTTTGTTTTTGGTGGGCACAGGGAGATTAAGGGCCTTATTCAAGAGGCCTTACTCCACTGTGCACCACGCTGCGCCATATTCACAAAGTGATGCATGTAGGCGGATGCGTCACTTTGTAAAACCCTGCACTACATTATACCTGCATCATGTATAATGTATGTAGTGTGGGTGTTCCCCCGTATAAAAAGGCTAGCAGAAGTGGTGCAGTGAGATCTATGAGATTTCACTGCACCATTTCTAAGAGTTCACTGTGTCAAATCCTTACACCTGTTTCACACCAGGCGTAAGGACTGACACAGGACCTTTTACATGGGACTTGCCCATATGTAATGCCATATTTCTGACACACTCCAGCAATGCGTCATTACTGCAACACTTTTCATAAACGAAACCCTAAGTGATTTGCCCAGAATCACAGGATGTTGAGAAAATGGGAAGACTAGAACCTGGTTCCCCAGTTCCAAAGTCTGCAGGTCTGACTGTTACACCACATCCTCTCCTCACAAGTGGCTGCAAGGACAATTGTTTTTGTGCAGGAAAGTGTCCCTTCCTGTACAAAAATATTCCTGCCTACAACGCAGGCACCCTTACATCATGATGCAAGTGTACCTGCGTTAGCCCAAGGTAGCACATTGAGCACCGGCGCAAGGAAATACACAGAAAGGCAACATATAATGTTAAATACGGCACATTCCTGCCCTTTCACACAGCACAGCAAGGTGGCTTGCTGCGTTGCGCTACATGACAGTATGATAAATCTTGTCCCTTGTTTCTCTGGGTATTCTGTTGAATGAATACATTTGGGAAGTTGACAAGGGTCACCTTTTCGTACTGTTAATCTTGCTTCACCTCCGAACAAAATATTCCTTGGAAGTTTCCATATATCTTACTCAGGTACCATCTCTTTGAGAACTATCAGACATATACTGGATTATGTGAAATTGAGTTGTTGCTACTTAACTGCTTTACATTTATTTATATATGTGTGTTAATAATCAAGGTGAAAACCTACGGATAAAAAATAAAATATGAAAATGTCATGCTTTGGTTGACATCACAGTGGGAATGCTGTATTTGTGTTTTTTGCCATCTTTCAATAAACAGCATTTTTGCATCAGTTCAACTGAGCATAATTAGATAAATACATCTTGTCCTTTTAGAGTTCATTTCAATAAAACAACTTAGTGCCAGTTAATTAGGATTTAATTCAGACATCTGAAAACATGTAGATTTATCACTGTTGAAGCAAACATACAAGGCATTTGAAAGTTGTTGTCATAGTGGTTTACTCTGTAAAAATAGGCTTCCCTGTGTTACTGAGAATTGCAATTTAAAAAAAAAATTAAATCCAAGAACAGATGTCAGCACAACCCATGCTAAATAAATCTGATAAGCAGAGTGAGCATAAGCAGAGCCTTTGTGACTTATGATGACTAGGCCACCCCTAAATTGTCAAAATGTAATATCAAGCATGGGCATGTGAGAAAATACAAGCAACTAAAATCGTCATTATTAGATGTATCTTACCAAATAGGCATGCAACCTTAGCCATGAGGTCAATTACAATATTTTCAGCAACAGTATCCTGTTTCTGTACATTTTTTGTTAATATGTTGAACAATATTTGCCACACACTCCACAATGTGCTAACATTTTTTGAAGGTTTGAAATGGCACATCCACACAGTTCTTACTAGCCACAGATAGACAGGGATGTTTATTTAGGGGGCAGGGTCGAGTGGATCCAACTAGCTCCTCCCTAATATTTTGTGAGTTATGTTCATGTCAGCTCTGGAGTAATGCATCTCTGCAGCCTGGTCTGTGTAGCTTGACAATGTGCAACTTGCTGTGCAATACGACTTGGTGTCAGGGCCCAAGGACTGCCGCTGATTTAAAGTTGGTGTTGTGCACTGGTGACAACCTCCTACAGTGACCAACATGCACACAATTAACCAGTAATCATCGGAGTGATGTCTTGAGACTTCTCTGTGGTTCACTGACATTTTGGATTGTCAGGTGTTCTAAAGCCCATTGCAAAGGATCTCCTCTTCCACAGCATCTCAGTCCAGGGCATCATTTGGCCATTATTGATGCATTGTCACCTCCGTTGTGGTGCTAGGGCATAGGGGACAGCCATCAGCCTTTTCTATGAGATCACATGCCTGCATGGTCTGACATTCAGTTGGGTTACATGACCCAAGAAAACCGGCTTTCAGCGCTCACTGTCTCCATGAAGGCAGTTTTGGTCTTTTTGGTAGTGATCTGTAAGATTAAGGGCCATCACAAGTGGGGCCCAACTGGAGCCGTTTTTCCAGAACTTCCCCTTAGGAGGTGCAAACATATTCCAAGTGTAGAACATGTACCGATCTGAATAGCAAGTTCAGTAGTCATCAAAATACAAACTCACCACAAACTGGTGCCACCTGTTGCACATGTCTGCTGAGGTGCTGACTGTTTCATTTTTCCTTACACTCATGAATTACATTGTGCTGCATAGAAGCAGAATGGAGAACGCAGAGGGACTTCCAGAGTGGCCCAAATTTGATCTGCTTCCTTTAGAGTTCTAAGAACCCAACCCTCTCTTCTGACAGGAGTTTCTAGAAGCATGGCACACTCAAAGAAACCCAGGCCTTTCCCCCACTCAACTCTGCCTGCTTCGCTGCTGCCTTCCAGCCGAACCAATATAACATCAACCCACCAACCAGCTTACAATGCTGCGTCTTATGCTTTGCCTTTTCCATTGGAAGGATGCTGGCACAGCAGCTTTCTTTCAGGGTTTGCTGCTTTGGTGTCTTGTCAAAACTGATATTGCATGACATGTCCATGCGACCCCACCAAGAGAGAAAAAGAGGATGCCATTGATCAATAGATGAGGAAAGAGAGTTGGAAAGAGAATCAAAGTTTCCCTTTAAAGTTTCTGGAATATTGGGGGAAAACCATAAACCTAAATATTTAATTTCAGAAGTCTTCCAAGAGAAGCCAGTAGAAATTAAGTCCTGTCTCAAACAAAGAACATTTAAAGGAAGAACTTCACATTTATCTGAATTAAGGCGGTACCCAGACAACTGGGAGAAAGTATCGACTTGGGACAGAAAAGCTGGAAGAGAAGTAGAGGGATTTGAATAGTATAGAAGGATGTCATCAGCATAAACCGACATTTTAACGTGAGAAGTGTTCATATTAAAACCAGTAATTCTATCATCCAATCTTAGTTTTGTTAAAAAAGGTTCCAGAGCAATTATAAACAAAAGAGGGGATAAAGGGCAACCTTGACAAACTCCTCTAAAAAGAGGAAAATATTCAGATATTTTCCCATTAACAAAAATAGAGGCTTTAGGGCCAGAATATAATAACGAAATAAGGGATATTAATTTAGCCGGGAACCCAATCCATTTAAGTGCTTGGAACATAAAGTCCCATACAATCCTGTCAAAAGTTTTCACAGCATCTAAAGCAATTGCAGCAATAGGATAATCTAAAGAGGAAGCTTTACTTAAAATATTAAAGAAAACTCTGGAATTATCAGAGGATAAGCGACCCTTAATAAAACCTGACTGTTCTGGGCCGATAATATTGGGTAAGATCGGATCAATACGTAAAGCAAGGATCTTAACAAAAATTTTATAGTCCAACTTAACTAAAGAGATTGGACGATAATTTTTACAAAAGGAGTGATCTTTATTCTCCTTGGGAATTAAACAGATTACAGCTTCTTGAAAAGATCCAGAGGAGGAACCTTCTTAATGAAAAATGTATAAAGTGTTAGGAGATTAAGAAGTAATAAAGACGCGAAATGAGTATAAAATTCAATGGTAAACCATCCGGACCAGGTGCCTTTCACTTTTTCAGAACTGAAACAGCATGCCTAATTTCAGATAGAGAAATATCCAATTCTAAAGAGGTAAAATCTGTGTCGTAAGCTGGAGGAGACTGTATTAATTGGAAAAAAGAGAGGAGATCAGTAGAAGAAGGCTGTTGTTCAGGTGTGTATACATTTTTGTAAATAGAAACAAATTAATTTAGAATATCCGTGACTTTAAAAAGTAAATCACCGGCACTGTTACGGATTGATTAAATTTTAGTCTGCTCCCGATGAATTTTTAAATAATTTGCAAGCAACTTACCCATCTTATTCTGGCCCCCATAATATCGGGCACTGCTTTTTAAGAGATAGGAAGATGCAGCTTCTGTACATGACTAATTAAAGGAAATTTTGGCATCAATTAGACTTTTTAAGGAAGTGTCGGAGTTGGAACGATAATAACTATATTCAAGATCTTTGATTTTGGCCAATAATTGAGCGTTTTTAGCCTCGAAAAATCTCTTCTTCCGAGAAACAATTTTTATAATAAAACCTCGGGCTGCCGCTTTTAAGCAATCCCAAATCGTCACTGGGGAAGAATCAGGAGTGGAGTTAATGGAAAAGAAATCAGAAGCAAAAGAAGTGAATTGGCTTGAGAAATTTGGATCAGATAATAAAGCGTTATTAAAACGCCATCTACAAGAGCGAGGGGAAAAGGGTAACAAATCAAAGTCTACAAAGACTGGAGCATAGTCTGATATTAGAATGGAACCAATTTCGGCATGTGAAACAAGTTGGGACAAAGGTTTAGTGAGGAAAAGGTAGTCAATTCTATATTGGGAGTTGTGAGGGGGAGAGTAAAAAGTATATTCCTGTAAATCTGGGTTACAGAGTCTCCAAATGTCAACTAAGGCTTTGCGATGGATGGTAGAGGTGAATTGTGAGTGCATCTTGGAATTGGAAAATTTAACAGAAGATTTCCTATCTAAAATGGGGTCAAAAATATGATTACAGTCACCTCCAAAAACAACATAATCCTCATTAAGCATAAGAAGATTGTCAGAAATTTGAATCCAAAAACGATTATCAACATTAACTGGTGCATAAACATTGACCAATACTAAAGGAATATGGTCAATAAGCAATTTGACAATTACCCAACGTCCATCAGGATCAATTTCTTGAAAAACTAACGAAGGTTGATGCTTTTTATGGCATATTATAGAAGAACCATTTTTCTTTCCTAGGGCAGTGGAAGAAAAAACATGACCTACCCAACCTTTTTTCAATTTGGTTGCTTCAACATCGGAAAGGAGAGTCTCTTGAATAAAAGCAATATCAAAGTTCAGTCTAGCTAAGTGGGTTAACAAATGTTGTGTTTGTTAACCCAGGGCTTTTAACTCCTTTAACATTCCAGGTTACAACTTTAAATGCAAACCAGTAAAGCGAACATATTGACTATGTTAAAGAAGCAAGAAAAAGAGTAGCTATCAAGTAAAACGTGAACAATTACTATGCAAACAATACAGAAATTCAGAATGTTGTTATTAAAAAGAAATTAAAAAAAGGAGAAAATAAGGTACTAGATTCAGGAGTAAGAAGCGTAAGAAGAGAAAAGAGAAGAAGTAAAATACTATGAAGCAGAAAGGGATAGAGGCGAAAGAAGAAAAGTGAGAGGAATAGGAAAGGAAAGAACTGAAATAAATAAATATAAAAACAGGAAAACAGTACAAAATTTAGAACTGAGAACAAAGAACAATGTCAAAAATACATACCACAGAACAACAAGAAGACTGGGGGTGGTGGAACCACAGAAGGAAGGGAGCACATCGGACTGAAGACTTCATGGGAACGCGGCAAAGGGATAAGAACCTCCAGGCACAACATAAAGAACAGAAAGATCTATGCAGGGACCGCAAAACCAGCATCTAAAAAAGTGCAAAAAGAGAGGTCAATTAAAACAATGAAATAACAACAAAGCAGCAATCCAAAAACAGCATACAGTAGGGAAGACCAAACAACTTGACAGGCCATTACATTGATAAGCAATAAATGCGTTCAGTAATTATGCATGAGGAATGTCCATAGACTCATTACTACAAGAGTCTAAGAATTGTTTAAGAAGTGCTGGATCTTCATAGGTCATCGTCTTGTTAGTGTCGGTCACTTTAAAGAGGCATGGCTGAAATAAGACATAACGAGCATTCAAGGAACGTAAAGCAGGTCTCATCTCCCAAAATTTCTTGCGACTTTCGGCAGTGACTTTAGCGTAATCTTGAGCAAAGTAAAAGGCTGGAGCCATTCCAAAAAATCTTCCCTTTCTGCTTGGCAGCTTGAAGGACTCAAAGTAGATCTGTGTATTCCAAAAAGTACAAGATGACACCTCTGGGTTTTACTGAAGACGTTGAGGCAGATGAATGAGAAGCTGGACCTAAACAATGAGCCCATTAAATATTCAAAGGAGGAGAAGTAGCGAGACCAAGAAGAGTTGGGAGGAATGATTGGAAAAATGAAATGGGATTTGACCCTTCAAGATTTTCCGCAAGGCAATAAATACGTAAATGGTTACGCCTATTTCGGTTTTCCAAATTTTCAACTTGCTGCTTAAGATTTGCATTCTCAATATGCATAAAGGGGACTTGAGCAATGACCGTTTGAGCTGAAGCAAAACCTCCTTCAAGATCGTCTTGTGTGTGAGACCAATTATCTTCGAGGCTTTGAAGATGGGAATTTGTTTCCGTCATGTAAGGTTTAAACGCGCAAATCTCCTCCAATAAAAGGTCCATAGAGATGGTTGAAGATAAACCGGTTGGAGAAGGAGGGTTTGCTTTGACCCTTTTTCCTGGAGTAGTAGTGGAAGAAGAGGAAGTTTTAGCAGAGTGTTTTGAGGATGAACGAGAAGCAGGAGAAGAAGTGCCTTTGGTAGCAGTTGTGTCAGTTGTTGTGTCATCCAATGTATCTTGTAGAACGCGAAAAGGGTTAATGTCCTCCAAGGGCATATTTGTGACATTCCTTTGCTGGGAAGCATTTCCGTTGGTGCGTAATGTTGCCATTAAGAATTGGAAACAGATGACAAAAATATGTCCATAAATTGATGAAAGCGACTTGAAAGCACGCTATGTTAAAGACTATCCACCAAGACACTGCAGCCGGAAAATATGCATGGCAGAGTGGCTTCTTAAAGCAACATGAAACTGCAAAGAGCTGAGAGGCCACAGAAATGGAGGAGAATCCTATTCACTTTACATTAGATGACATATTAATGAGATTGACAATGTAGTCCAAGAAAGAGTTCAAAAAAAGAGTTTCATCCTAAGTGCTGGCTGCTTGTGATAAATGTAAAAACTGCATGTGGCGAAAGTATAACATATGAGGCAGAAGAATAAAATGTCCAACGTAGCAGTAAGGAGCACTTAATTGCTCAAAGAAAATAATTGTATAAGCATATGATGTGGTGGATAAAAGAATATGCTTACAGTAGTGCAGCTCACCTTAAGAGTAAAACATCACAATCACTGAGAGCTGAAAAGAAAGTTAAATGGAGGTTGCATCCTGAAATGAATCTTCTGACACTGTCGTCCTGAACTCTGCAAAATTATTCACACAAAAGAACGGAGTGCTGCTAGTAAAAGAAGGGATCAGTAAAGGAAGGAGGCAAAATGCGGAGTGGTAGGCGCTGGGTGAAAAATGTAGAGAAAAGTCCCAATGCAGGAAACGGCAGAAGCGGTAAAATGGCGGCGCGCCTCAGACGCGATCCGCTTTTACAAGGGGGAGATGGAGAGTAATTGCACGCCTCACCCTGCGCTGTCAAAATACCATGTCTCAATGCCGCTTGTCTTCCGCCCCGCAATTATGAGGTTCCAATGGTCCGGGAGTCACTAAAAGTCCTGGAAGGGCTCCCGTTACTTCACGCTGCAACTGAGCTCTCCAGATCCGTGGCCATCTTCCTTGGCGCCTTAGCCATGACCCCTGCGGTGTGGCATAAGTTGATAAGTTCTTATTCATCTTTTTGGAATGAAACAATTGCAGTCACTGTTGGATGTGTAGCACATGTGGTGTGGCAGTCTGTTAAGTGGTTAGGATGATTTGTACTCTTCAGCAATGGGGTGCATGGTGGAATCGTTTTGATATGCTGTGCTGGGTAATTGTAGAACAGTGTGTTGTATTACTATGTGGATTCTTTTCTAGTGCGATGCCTTATTTGTTGTGGTATTGTGTTGGATGATTTGCTGTGAGATCTTATGAAAGTATTTTGTGTGATTTTTTGGCAATTTTCACATCTGTTGGAGTGATTGGTGTTTATGAAGTAGGTAAGTTGGTGATGTGGTAAAATGGGTGATGCAGTGCAAAATTACAACAAGTTGGTTCAGTGTTGACTCTAACGAATATAGTTATCAAAACTTGGCAACGTATGTTGTGGTGAGAAGTCACAGACTACTGGATGAGATCATTTTGATGTTGTCTGAGAAATATTGTTGGATCTGTTGGCTGATATGCTGAGTAGTTCTTGATTTTTGTGTGAATTGATGTCTAGAAATACAGGATGGAACTGTGGTCAGGCGCATGGTCTAGGTTGGCCTTTCATGCTGGTGGCGGCTGTAGTGTACATGTTATGTTGTTCATTTTATAACATTGCATAGTCTATTCTGCTGTTTTTATAATAGCTCTTTCACAGAAATGCATTATCAAACTAGTGATCTGTAATAGGAGAATGAAGATATTAATGGGGAGGAAGTGGAGTGATGCTGAGATACAAACAATGTATCTCAGGATTAGTGTTGGTTCGATATGGAGTGGGTGGTGTGGAGAGGTTATTGGTGTTGGGGGTTTGTGGAACAAGTGGCATATTTTGAATGTGTTATGTGGCAGAACAGGAAGAAATGTAAAGTGTTTTTGTCATCAATGGTTAATACTGGTTAGAGCCAAAAACAAAGCACACTCAAAAAATATTTCTCAAAGAAATTCAATTTTGTCATTCAATCAGTGGATTTGTAGAGTGCGGCTAAGTAATCACCCAGAAGTTTATCCAGGCACTATGGGTCATGCTGGTTGACAGTAGAATCAGTTGAACAGCCAGGTCTTGAGTGCGTTTCAGAATTCTAGGAGAGAGGCAGAAGTCCGGAGTTGCAAGGAGAGGTCTTCCAGGATTTCAACTAGGAGATGGATTGTACTCTTTGGTAGCATCGGCTGATGCGGGGGATATGGGCGAGAGAGAGGGATGCAGATTGCAGGAATCTGGATGGTTGATGGAAGTTCAGGCAGTGGTTAATGTAGGCTGGACCTTAGTTGTGCAGAGCCTTTTAGGTGTTGATAAATAGCTTAAATTGGCATCTTTTCTTAATGGGGAGCCAGTGGAATTCCTGAGGTGAGGGGTGATGTGTGTTCACCTGGGGAGGTCAGGAATTCGTCTGACAGCGAAGTTCTCTATGGTCTGGAATCTCTGCAGAAGGTGTGTGGTGATTCCTTCATAGAGTGTGTTGCCATAGTTTGGCCGGCTGGTGACTAAGACTTGAGTAACAGTCCATCTTGTGTTGATGAGGTGCCATTTGAAGATTCTACATAGCATTCGAACAGTGAGAAAGCAGGCAGAGGAGATTGCGTTGATCTGAGATTTCATGGATAACATAACATAACATAACATGTGTATTTGTAAAGCGCACGTTCACCCAGCGGTTTCTTGGCGCTGAATAACAGATGTTTATTGTTACCCAACTCAATGGTACTCATTTTATCGACCTCAGATGGATGAAAGGCTGAGTGGACCCGCCGGGATTTGAACCTGTGACCATGAGGTCGAACACAGGCCCCTGCAGTGGACGCATTAGTCCACTGAGCCACCAGACCCGGCAGATAGCTAGCTAACCAGTATTATACTGAGGTTTCTGGCATGGTAGGTCGGTTTGGGTGAGGATCGAAGTTCCGAGGCCAACAAGAGTCATTTCAAGGGGTGGTGTTGCCGAAGATCAGCACTTCTGTTTTGTCTGTGTTGAGCTTCAGGCAGTTGTCCCTTATCCAGTTGGCGACACTCGTCATGCACCTGTGGAAGTTGGTTCTTGTAGTTGCAGGGTCTTTTGAGAGTGAGAGGATGAGCTCGGTGTCATCTGCATAAGAGATGATGTTTAGTTTGTGGGCTCTGACTATGTTGGCCGGGGGGGGGTCATATAGATGTTGCACAGTGTGGGGCTGAGACAAGATCTTTGAGAGACACCGGAGATAATGTCCTTGGATTTGGAGGTGAAAATATGTAGGCAGACTCTCTGTGTTCTTTTGGTGAGGAAGAAGGCAATCCACTTGAGGGTGTTTCTTTGAATGCCGATGTGATCTCATCATCAGGGTGTGGTGGGATATGATGTCGAAAGAAGCTGAGAGCTCGAGGAGGATCTGTGCCACCATCTTACCCAGTCTAGGAGGGTTCTGTTGTCATCTGAGGATGCAATAAGGGGGGTTTTGGTGATGTGGTCGGTGCAGAATCCAGATTGGGAGGAACCTGAAAATCACAAAAGCAGGAATACACACACCCAAAGCAGTGAAAGTTCCCTCAAGATTTTTACTTATTCTCTTTCTCTCTATCTCTCTCTCTCTCTCTCTACCATTTCCTTTTCCTCAAATAAGACTTGCCACTTTCCTGACCACTTTTTAAAAGTAATCGCAACCTAGATACTCCTGACTGGCTGGTGTTATATGGATGATCTAATTTCTCTTGCTGCTCAAGTGAGTTTCAAAATGTATGTCATTATTTGTTGTATTCATAACACAGAAAACTTCCCCAACCACTCCCAAATCCTCGGTATGTAGCTGTGGGCATGGTGCATGAGAAAATCAACCTACTGACAGAGGTGGGGTTTCTATATGTTAATCTGTGGGTGTAGTCATTAAATAGCTCTGCCATTCACCATATGGGCCATTGTTTGGCGACAGGCAGGTGTTTTAAGGATCAAACTTCTACATCAAAACCATATAAGGATACAATCATTAAATACTTCAACATTGGACCTTCTCCAGCTCCTTCATCCCTGAACAAGGCTATCAGTGTGGGGGTTGCTTGGGATCTACCATGTTGGTCAGTACTGTTAGCATGGTATGTTTTCTTTCACTGAAAGATACCACACACTACATTCAAACAATGGTTCATTGATTTACTAGGAAAACTAATGCAACAAGAAAACCCACAAAAGGCCCACATGCAGGGGTATATTTACAAAAAAATGTCGGAAAGTGGTGTTACTCCAAAATTTCTAGCGCCGCACTCCGACATTTTTAAATGCAAGGATATGCCGTATTTACAAAAATATAGCACACCCCTGTGTTTCCCCTAGCGCTGGCACTAAGAAAGCTGCCTAGCGCCCACGCATGCACTTTTGCGCCATGTCGCAAGAGTGCCTGCACCACAGGGGTGATTAATATGTGCAGGAAGGTGTGCCTTCCTGCACATAAACAATTTGACAGGCGATTTGCTGTTTCTGTGTGTGCTGCTAAATGCAGCACATATTCTCCTAATATTGCCTGTTTAAAACCAGGTATTTCCTGGTCTTATTTTTTGGCGCTGCCCCATATCTTGTAAATATGGGGCGGCGTCAAAAAGCAATAGGTGTTGCGGCGGAACACCCACAGCAACACCCATTGCCTGCCCCTTTGCCCCAGCAAACTGCTGCGGTAAGGGGCATATTTGTAAGGTGGTGTTAAGCCACGTTAAGTGGCTTAATGCCACTTTGTAAATATTGAGTTGAGAGCATTGCCACTGGAGCATCAGAAAAAGCGATGCTCCGGTGGCGCAAGGGGCTTGCAAATATGCCCCTCAATCTCCCCAAAAGAGGAGTACAAGAAATTGTTTAAGAAACTTTCAAAAAGAAAGGTACCAGCCAGATTCATTAGTTTACAAGACATTATAGATATACTTTGAACTTGTTTAACATAAAGTATCCTAATTCAACAAAGAAGAGTGTGTGAGTCAGCCAGTGAGCCAGTCAGTCAGTAAATGAATTCAAACCAGAAAGAGCTCAATAGAACCAACATGTGCGTTTTACTTAACCTCTTCCATGCTCGTGACGGAACCGTTCTGTCACGAGCCACGGGTGGGCTGTGCTGGTGACGGAACGGTTCCGTCACGGCCCTGCCGCTGCGCCTGCGCGGCGCGAATTCCGTGCCTGCGCTAACGTTCTAAAGAACGGGCGGGCCGTGACGGAACCGTTCCGTCACAAGCACAGCTCACCCGCGCGGCCGCCCCACCCCCTTAGCGCTGCGGCGGAATAGCCGCCGCAGCGAAGGGGTTAAGAAAGGTGGAGCTGATTTGAACCTGATAAGAAGGGTTGTTTGTTAAAATATTACAGCCTATAATATCTAGCTGCATTTATATCAGCTCCAGAATTTCGACTACCAATATATTATCAAGGTAAAGCACATATTGAAATGTAGATTATTTTTTCTATTTAATCTTTGTATTGAAATGTGCAGCTATATATAAACACAACTAAAACAGGCGTACCAAAGTAATTTCTAAACTACCAATGATTAGGCATTTTTCTGCAGTTGACTATACATACATAATTATTTAGTAAAATATGATACCTTTTCCGGGGTATTCAATCAATATGGCCCATCATCTATTTTCCTGTCATTTTCCCAAATCGTTCTATATTTTTGAGGGCTCTTAATAACTACATACTTGCTATCCATTTTGAAATGCTTGGGACATCCGAGTTCCTTCAAGTTTTGGCTCTGTCTCTTTCCCAAAAGATGTTCTATTCTTAACTCCATATCTACTTATCTTGACATTATGGGGCATGTTTACAAGCCCCTATTGCCACAGAAACATCATTTTTTCTGACATTGCTGTGGTGATAGGGGCATCACCTTTTTCACAAGGCGGCATCAACGTGGCTTAATGCTGCCTTGTGAATAAATTTACAAAAGGGGGTGGTGATGAACAGAGTGTCTGAATTGAGCAGACCACTCTTACCCAGTCCAAAGATCAGGGCTTGATCCATCACCGTTATTTATCTCACTGCCCCATCCCAGCTCAGAACCTGGCTATATGCAAATCAGTCTGTCCCTGGCCCAGTGCATCATGGGAACAGGGCAGACTAAACTACAAAGCCAATTCTTTACCAGAAAGGAGACAAGCTACCGGGGACCGGTTTCTGGCATTTCAGCCTCTTCGGCCCGGCTTGCTTGAATCCTGATGGAGCAGTGAGAAAGGGACTCATGTCTGAGTATACCCTGCCACACCTATAGTGGCCAAAATCGATTTACAAAAGGGGGTGGTGATGAACAGAGTGTCTGAATTGAGCAGACCACTCTTACCCAGTCCAAAGATCAGGGCTTGATCCATCACCGTTATTTATCTCACTGCCCCATCCCAGCTCAGAACCTGGCTATATGCAAATCAGTCTGTCCCTGGCCCAGTGCATCATGGGAACAGGGCAGACTAAACTACAAAGCCAATTCTTTACCAGAAAGGAGACAAGCTACCGGGGACCGGTTTCTGGCATTTCAGCCTCTTCGGCCCGGCTTGCTTGAATCCTGATGGAGCAGTGAGAAAGGGACTCATGTCTGAGTATACCCTGCCACACCTATAGTGGCCAAAATCGATTTACAAAAGGGGGTGGTGATGAACAGAGTGTCTGAATTGAGCAGACCACTCTTACCCAGTCCAAAGATCAGGGCTTGATCCATCACCGTTATTTATCTCACTGCCCCATCCCAGCTCAGAACCTGGCTATATGCAAATCAGTCTGTCCCTGGCCCAGTGCATCATGGGCCAGGGACAGACTGGATGACACCCCTTGTTGTAAATATTGCCTTGTGAATAAGGCACCCTTTCATGTTATACTTAGTGTGAAATGGGTGGGCAATAGGTGTTGCGGTGTGCGTTCCACCGAAACACCCATTGATTTTGACTCTGCCTTATATTTACAAGGGTGGCATAAATATGGGGCAGCGCCAAAATTAAGAACAGGCAAAACCTGGCGAAGTGAACAGAAATGTACACATAGAAATAGCAAGCACCATGTATGATTGTTTATGCGCAGGAAGGTGTCCCTTTCTGCACATAAACAATCATTTTAAAAATGACGAGTTGCAGCTTCTATGTGTGCTGCACAAAGCAGAACACATAGAATTTACAAATCGCCATTTATGATTGTTTAGGTGCAGGAACGGATACCTTCCTGCACATAAATGATCTTTCCCACAATGCAGGAAGCCTTGCACTATGGAGCAAGGGTGACTGCATTGGTGGTAGACAGCTAAATTTAGCACCAGCACAGAGAGAAATGCAGGGCTGCAACTTTTCTAGAGTGACAGAGCACAGCCTTCTTGGCTTCACCCCGCGCTCTGCCACTTTCATTGTAAGTATGCCCCTATGTTTGTAGTTGGTATTGTTCAATTGGTGTAAATGCACAGCAATATAAAAAACGTGGGGGCATATTTATAAGAAAAGTGACGGAGTATAGCATTAGCCTTCTTGGATTAGAGCTGTGCTCTGTACCTTTTGAAACTCAAGGCTGCAGCGTATTTACAACAATACGATGCAGCCCTGCATTTCCCCCTGTGCTGGCGCTAATTACAGCTGCCTAGCGCCAACACAGGCATACTTGAACCATAGTGCATGGGTGCCTGCATTGGGAGGAATTATTGCTTATGTGGAGGAAGGTGTCCCTTCCTGCACATAAACAATCTTAATTGGCGATATGTAACTTCCATGTGTGCTGCTTTGCGAAGTACATATAAGAGTTGCAACTTCCTGCACATAAACAATCATGCGTGGCTTTTTGCTGTTTTTATGTGTGCTGCACAATGCATCACACATAGAAACCGCAAAAACAAGGAGAAATAAAGCATTTCTCTTCGTTCCACAGTATTAAGACCAGGATTTTTTTGTCTTCATTTTGGTGCTGCCCCATATTTAAGCCACCCTTGCAAATAAGGGCAGCGTCAAAATCAAAGGGTGTTGAGGCGGCATGCCCACTGCAACACCCATTTCCCACTTCTTTCACGCTACGTAAAGCATGAAAGGGTGCCTTATTTACAAGGCAGAGCTAAGCATTGTTAAGTGGATTAACATAGAACATCGAAAAAAGTGACGTTCCTATGACGACAGGGGCTTGTAAATTCGCCCCTTGATATTTTGGTAAAACACAGATTTGGACTGAGGCAAACAAATATATTAAAGATTAGAATCAAGATTTGAGTCGAGCATGTTGTTCTGTCCATGCATATATTTTATGACATTTTTATACAACTTTTTCAAGGTAATAAAAGTTTTTTTAAATTTAGAGTATCATGGGTTTACGTTCAAGAGACTGCTGTCAAAATTAATGATTTTAATTTATGAAATTCAAAACAATTTGTACAAACAAATTACAGTGGAATCTATCTACATCACAATATTTAAATGCATGTTTTTGCTTTAACTGGTAACAAGCAAGCCCTCATTATTTCCACTGCCAAAAAAAGGACGGAATGTTCATTTTGGAAACAAAAGAGACAATACAGAGGAATCCCATGACAGTACTTACTTTGTACACAAATAATTGCAGGCCCAAAATGTACCTTATAAGCACTGCCGAATGAAAGGGTTGCCTAATGCGAAGGCTGCCTAGTCTTGATTCCAGCTCATTCCTCTTTTTCCCACCGTCCCACGCTTCTTGCATCTTTATTTCACTCTGTCCTGCATTTATCACCCCTGCCTTCTCCCTCAGTCTCTGCCCTCCTATATTTTTATCCCTCCTACTTTCTCCTTTTTCCTGTCTCTCTCTTGTTCAAAGTCTGTTGAGGAAAAATAATTCCTGTTCCCCCAAAAGGAGTGCTGTTGCCTACCACCTATATATATCAAGAACTTTACCTTGTCTAAGTCACAGACCATGCTCACCCCATAGAGGGTTAATTCAGTGGATTTTACATTTACATGTAAATATGTAATTTAATCTGTAAGGTAGGGGTTACTTATTCTAAGTCTCTCCCCCCACCATTCATGGAGAACCGGAGGCTGCTCAGAATGTACTGTGGCATGATGCACACCACAGTTTGCAATCTACTCCACTCTTACATGAGCTCTTATCCTTCCCAAGATCCTCTCCTTTACTTCTGGGTGATCATCAATCATCCTTTATTGGTCAAACAGAACAGAAGCCCTAACTTCTCATTCAGGTATTTCTTCTTGAGGAGCGAGCAGTCTTTGGCACAGGTCTGGCAATAGGGTAGCAATGAGTCAAAACATTTTCTGAATGAATTTCCTAATACATTTTCAGAAATGGAAGCAGAAACTGTGATGGATAAAAAGTCAATATGTTAAACTTACACAGTGGAAAAATTACATTTTCATCAGGGATAAAAATAAGGTCTGATTCTGAAGACAAACAGTATTGGGATGAAAGATATGACTGCCATTTAGAAGCCCTTAAAATGAAAAGTAGTTTGCACGGGTAAGACTTTACTACTGCGGCCAATGAAGCGCGACAGTCTCAGAGTACCAACAGCGCCTGCATGAATACATCTGAATCAGCAGCCCCATGACCCACCATCCTTCATAATTACAGATCAGGTTCTTCACTCCTGCCTCGTCTACTATCTTGCACAGAAATTATTATGTGTTTTAACTACAGTGTTAAAAATGAACTATTCTAAAAAAGATTTTTCTATACATTTTGAGTGGTATGACAGAAAGACGTAGGTCATTTTTGAAAGAATTGGAAAAAGTATACTTTTCTAAAGCTTGCTTAAAGAGAGGCTTGGAAGAGATTGCAGCTAAATAAGCAGGCAGCTGATCCCTAGAGCGCAGGCAGGAGGCTTGCCTTGGCATTATTCCCTAGTAATCAAGGTGGCTAAACTGACCTCAGTCCACTGTGACAACAATTGAGCTACCTGCCCTTTCATCTAATATGACTTAAGTGATTCACACTGCGAAATTGGTGGTTAGTCAACCTTAAAATACATAGTGCAAAGCAGAGCTGTGCATCTGTTTTTAATACACTGCTCTTGCTAAAGGATATACACATAGCTTGGAAATTCCCTGAGTTAAGGCATAAGCCACAGACAGCACAGCTCAGATTCAAGGAGCCATGGTTGCCTTTCCCTATTTCTGAACTTCCCAGTCTGATAAGGTTTTAGATTATGTCATATGTGATCTCATCAATGATGTCATCAATTATCTTAGTTAGGATCTTAGTTAAGAAGTCATTAGGGATATTTTCAATGATGCCATTTGATATATCCTTAGAGATGGCATGTGTGATATCATGAGCGCTGTATGATGGGAGCTGAAGTTCCAGTTGGACTAGCATATCATAACTAGTAAAACCCAGTACTTTTCAGGTTTTCTTGTAAACAAATTGCAGTAGACGGGGTAACAATAGTTGTGTGGCCTGCACAAGTAATAGGTCCATCATTTCTCCTTACTGGGAAACAAGCATCCCATTGTAGCACTTGACTCTCTTAGGGTAGCAAAGCAGAGCAGTCCAAGAATGGCCAGAGGAAGATGGTGTGGGCTCATATTTGTAGCATCCTTCCCAGCCTCAGAGCATGTAAATGATTAAGCCACACACAGAGCTTGGTAGTACACATCTTTCTTCCTCACTGAGTAAGCATTAACAAAACATTCTAAATCATGAATTCTATCACCCACACCCACGCACGTACGTCACTGTTCTACAGAGTCTATCAGGAACCAAAAGTATCCAGTCATCTCTAACTCACAAAACTCTACATATCCCCCTTTGGTAAATAAAAAGTACAAATAAACATATATACATCACACCTCTTCAATAAGTTGTTTTGGTGCTCAAATTAATCACTCAGATCTTGTCATGCGAGGTCACAGAGTTGCAGAAGAAGTGTCCATGACTGGCACTAGTGACAGAGACACTGTTTCCGTCATTGGGATCTCAGGAGGATAAGTCTCGCTTCTGACATTTGGAGTTGATGAATGTTGAGGCAGGTACTTGAAATGCAAATAATCTTGTGTAATGTGGAGAAGTGTGGCTCAGGGGTTAGAGGCGGCAGACCCGGAAGCGGAGATCGGCCCTGGACCAGGGTTCAATTCCCCACCTCAACGGGGCTTGGGCTCAATAATTCCACGGACTCGATAATTCTCGCTCCGGTGCCTACTCGACTCACGGGTTCACACTCTGCGACTCTGGGCAATAGCTTGCTTAATCTCCACAACGGCCCCTCACGGCGGGGTGCCTGGCTTTCACCATGTGGATACCCTGCCAGGGGAATACCAGGACGGGTTCCCTAAGCAAGCGCTTAGATACCTGCGGAGTGGGTGATTTGCGCTATATAAATACATGTACATTTACATTTACTTTCCAGGACCGTAAGCAGTAGCCATGAGTCCTTTACTAGTCACAACTCTCATTGGATCAACATCAAAAGGAGCATCAGACTTTTGTTTTTGTTTCTGTCTGAAAAGGACTTGATCTCCTTCTATAAATACAGTGTTCCTCGAACATTAGGATTTGTCTGCCCTCATTTTGTGTTTGTGATATGTATCTGTTTGCCGAAGTTCACCATTATCAATCAATCTTTTAGTGGTTCATTGTGGCAACTTGGTCTTCATGGCTCTCCCAAACATCAGAGTTGCAGGACTTTCACCTGTAGTTTAATTGGGAGTCAACTGGTATGCACAAAGAGCAGGATGAAGAGCTGATTTGATTTCAAGCTTCTCCGGTGCAGCACACTGAACAGTCTTTTTAGGGTGGTCATACAATGCTCAACATTGCCTTTTTATTGAGGCAAAATAGGTGTGCTTTTCCAATGCTTAATGTTCAAATGAGTAAGAATGTCTTTGAACTCTCAACTGTTGAAAGATGGGCCATTGTCAGACTTCAGAACTGAATGCCCCATGTTCCAAAAATACCATCTAGCATCCAAATTACTTTTTTCTAAGTGATCAATGAAAGGTCTTCTACCAAGTGAAAATGAGAATACTCATCAAGCCATTCAATGATGTCCATTGTCAAGGGTTCCAGAGAAATCAACAGCAATTTTCTCCGACACATCTTTTGGAAGATAGGAATGTTCAATGGATGCTAGGTTGTTTTGGGAAATAAACGGTTCCATAAATGACAGGCCTTTAATTCCCTTGCAACTCTTTCATCAAGATGAACAAATCCAACTCGGTCTCAGAGAGTTCGTTTAGTGGTTACAATTCCACGATGTCCCTCATGTGACACTTCAATTACTTGCTTTCTCAGACTCTCCGTTGTGACAATTCTCAAAAGACGAGACCTTCTTTGAAGATGGAAAGTTCCTCTTTTAAACTTTTGAACTACTGATATTCACTGTCATTTGTAAGATTTCGAGTGTGCTGTTTCCAGGATTGATGTGCAATAATGTCTTTGAGTATTGGCATATCACTGTCAATGCTCATGGCGGCAATGATTTTTTCCAGTTATATAGCAGCAGGTGTACTGGAGTTTACAATGAAGTTAATGTAGGCTTCAGCCATGTTGGAAGTGGTGCTATGATATTGTACTGGCACTAGTGAAAAGTAGTCAGCAGCGTTTTGATCTTGTCCTGGTCTGTGAACAATAATGTAGTCAAATTCCTGCAGTCGCTCCACCCACCTCTCAATGTGAGGGGGCATCTTGGTTTTAGAGCTGCCAAAGATGGTAAGCAATGTCTGATGATTTATGGCAAGAGTAAAATTATTTCCATATAGAAACGTGAAATGCTCAAAAGCCCCACCACAGAAATACTTTCTTTTTCAGGTTGTGAATAGGCACGTTCCGTCTGTGACAAACGTCTGCTTGCATAAGCTACAACATGCCTTCCAGCATTTGAATGTCCATTGTGTTGGGCAAGAATGGTGCCCAACCCTACCAGGCTTACATCAACAGCAACTTCTGTATGTAGCTTTGGATCAAAGTAGGCCATTTCAAAGAGTTCTCAATTGCATGTTTAATTTTCTTAAAGCTTTGTTCACATTCATGTGAACTGAAGCATTTTGTTTTGTTAAATCTCTTAACGGGGCACTTACTGCAGTAAAATCATGGATGAACCTAGAACAGTAGCTGGCCATACCAAGAAAAGAGCGAAACATGGTAACATCTTGTGGGGCATAGGTGGTTGACAAAGTCTGTACTTTATCCAGATCTGGAGGCATTTCCCCATCAGAGTGAATATGTCCAATGAATTTGAGCTTTATTTTGTGGAACTCACACTTCTCAGCAATCAAAGTGAGACCAGCATGAGCAAGTAAATGGTACACTTGTGTCAGAGATTTATCTTGTTCCTTTCATGTGCCTCAAATAACAATATAACATCACTGTAATTGAAAGCATAGGTGAAAGGCTACATCATGCAGTGAATGACATCTTGAAACAGTTCTGCAGCTGATGACACTCCAAAATATATTTCATAGCTGAACAAACCAATATGGGTAGAAAACGTATTAATATACCTGCAATTTTCTTCTAGTTCCAACTGATGATATTCTTTGTACAGCTCAAGGCAAGGGAGACTTTGGATGCATAAATAGGGGCCCTCTGTAAACATTTACAGTTCTCAGGGCAGGGACAGCACTAATGTATAAACAACACCCCCTGTAGTGTAGTTCCTGCATTACCCTTACAGGACCTGCGCGTGTGGATAACATAAAGTGTAGGATTGGTGGCAGACTAACTCTGAGCACCCCCACCGAGTATATTAGCCTGTTTGCATTAGCTAGCTCACAGTGCCACTACAATCTCCTCTTATCAGGGAGAGAATAGTTTCCGGCAACATTAGAATATGACAACCCTGATCCCCCAGGATCGTGGAAACAATGTACTAACTTTTGCTCAGTCACTGGTGCTCACTTAGTTTTTCTCAGAGAGTTACAAAGAAGAAACAGTTGGGCGTGTTACAATAAGTATTTATTGCACAGTTGTTCTTCTAGTGTAAAATATATGTGCTGAAAGAACCATTAGACAGTAGCAGAGATACATGATCAGCAGTACAGTGAATATAAAAGGATAGTACAGTACTACCATTCTGCAATAGCCATGAACACATACATGGATATAAACTGCATGATAAAAGAAAGCACGCGTACTCCTACAATGCCTATCTAGATGTACCTAAGTGTACCTAGCATGTGAGTAGGTGTAAAGCCAAGAATCCCTCTAGGTTTAGTCTATCCCCATAGCCTGAAGCAAGAGAGTGTAGAACCTTATCCTGGTCTCGAGTTGGACACCCTACAAGGGATGTTTAGACCACTGTCAGCTGAAGCGCCTGCATGCAGGAGCCTCAGCGTCTCTGGTCAGTGTGTCGGCCGTGAAGTCTCAGTTTCCTCTGGTTAACACTAGCAAAAGGTACTGTATTTATACAGAAAGTATCTAAGGTTCCTATGTCCCTTGTTTCTTGTATTTGCCATTGCTGGGTATGAGGATGATGTATGGGATTAACCGTGTATGTATATATGCAGAGGAAGGTGGTGTAGGAAGGGGATGTAGCCCCAGCCTAGTCTCCAAGAACCCTTATGAATATTCATTCATACTGTATCAGTCCAAAGATGAAGTCATAGAACACCATTGTTCAGGGAAACCCTCCTTCTGCACCCAGGACTAGAACTAGGTAAAGGTTAAATCCTAAAAGGCTTGTTACTGTGTAGTGTAAGGGAGGTGATGTAGGTGAAAGGGTATGATGCTACCCGGACCTATATTAGGGTACCTATATGAAACATTACACCCACTCCTCTTCGGAATAGTCAACAATAATAAAATGCTAGCAAACTACTACATTTTACTAGTTGGTAGCACATAAAATTATCAGTGAGCCACGTAAAAACATTTAAAAACATTAAAAAAAAAATAAATTGTGAAAAGGGGAAATGTTTTCTGAAAATTAGTTCTTTGGAATTGTTCCTTAAGTCTCAGTCCTAAACGAGTTTGTTTATATAATTCAAACCCATACAAGCTTTTCAGACGGCCACGGTTTTCTAGCAAAGTGTCAGTTTTAGGAAATGTTCCAATTTTTGTTGCGTTTGAAATGAAGGAAAAATCTGAATTCTTTCCCAGCACCCGATGAGCCATTTATAGATTAAGTATCCTGGCTGGGAGCTGCAACATCGTCGTTGCTTGCAGCCGCAGGGGATGGACCTTGTAACACCTCGCAGAGTACATCAATAGAGCACAGATGATATTCAGCACTGCCAACAGCTGATGTAGAGGCAGCTGATGCTGTAGTCGATACCTGGGTGCTCGTGGTGCTGGTGATAGTGCTAGTGAAAGAGCTGATGCTTAACCAAGTTGTAGCAAAAGGCATCTGCGGGTTCTCGAGGAATCTAGCCATCAAGATAGAAACAGGGGGAGGAGCTTCGCGGGCAACCAAGATGGCCGCGTAAGCTCGGAGCTCCGCGGACCCTCCGATCCTCCTCAACTATCCTGTTCGAAATCCTGATCCACGTTGGTGGATTCTACTTGGTGAATGGTCACTGACGCGGGAGCCGCTTCCGCCTCTAAATCGGTGGTTCCTACACTGAGCTACGTCGAGTGGACATCCGTGCCAGAGACGCGCCATTGTCTCCTGGATCTCCGACACTCCGCACGACTGGAGTGCGGAGTGGCTGCTCAGTGTCCCAACTGGCGAAGTGCTTGTGACTGAAGTGCTATCTATCATCGGCCTGGCCTGCATTTCGACTCCGACCCTTCTTTCGGTGCACTTGGCTCTGGCTTGGGCGGTGTGGTCCTTTGTTCTCATCGGACCCATCATGGCGGGCAGAGGGGACCCCCGACAAGACGTCGAACAAGGGCGTCCGCAGCAAGGCCCAGACACAACTGAACAGGATTGAGCGATATGTTCAGCCACGGACGTCACCCAATGCTATGGCCTCCACTAAAGACCTTCCTCCGGCGGGCTCGCCCGGTGGGTCCAAGCCTACTCTTTGTGATGTTATGGGGGCCATCGCGGGCATCCGGTCCGAGATGCAAAAACAGCATGAGGTCTTAACTCACAAGGTGGACACTTTGGCTGTGGATCTCACTCTTATCAGGGCCGACCTGGGTAAGACAAACGACAGTGTGAAGTCGCTTGATCTCAAGACTTCTAGCCTCACCATTGATGTCTCGGACCTGCAGACCGAGGTCCGGAATTTGCGATTGACTACTGATCACTTCTCCAGGAGGTTGGAGGACTTTGAGGGACGTGCCAGGCGGCAAAATGTCCGCATCATTGGTGTTCCGGAAGGCTCAGAGGAGGCGGCAGTGGACCTTTTTGTGGAGGAACTGGTGCAGACACATCTAGCGCCTTCTGGACTGAGTAATTTCTTCTCAGTGGAGCGCGCCCACCGGGTTCCGGGCGGCCCGCCGAAGTCGGGCGTGGCGCCTAGACCCATCATTGCACGGCTCCTCAACTTTCGGGACCGGGACGCGATCCTACAGGCGTCCAGAAGGCATGGACCGCTCAAGTTCCAGAACTCTGAAGTACACTTCTATCCGGATTTCACTAGGGCGGTTCAGAGGCAGCGGCAGAGCTATGCGGGAGTGAAGCGGCGCCTGAGGGACATGGGCTTTAAATACTCGATGCTGTTCCCTGCCAAGCTTCGGATTGAACATAATGGTCATGCTCTGTTTTTTGACGTTCCGGAAAATGTGAGCGACTGGCTGGACACTCTGCCACAACACCGGGACGACCACGGCGAACACGCTGGAGGAGCGACTGGTGGTTCTGATCAATGAGACTTGGCTCTATTGCACGGATTTTGGCGGTTGGTGGCCCTGCTATATGTGACTGTCGATACTGATGTTGCGTTGACTTCGCCAATTCTCCTGTCATTTACATGGAGGGTGGCGGGAGGTGTTCGTGGAGATTCCTTACTCCTCTGGGGGCTTCTCGTAGACTAGTTTATGGGGCGACAGGCACACTGCTGGTTGGGGGGGCTTTTTAGTCTGCTGCAGGGGTGCAGGGTGGGGGGTGGGGTTGGGCAAGTTTGTTTGTTTGTTTGTTCTTTCTTTCCTTTCTCTCTTAGGCAATGGGTCGTATACACTGCTAAGTTTCACTTGATGTTGAGGATTGTTGGGGTTGGGTGGGGTGGGCGGCATGATGATGGGGGGTAAGAAACTACGAGTACTCAGTTGGAATGTCAATGGGCTGGGTGACCGTATCAAGAGAGGGGTAGTGATACAGCTGCTTAAACGCCACATGCCTGATGTTGTCCTTTTGCAGGAGACGCACTTGGTTGGGAACACGTGCAGGGCACTCAATCGTAAGGGATACAAAATGGTGGCCCACTCAGGGTTCTCTTCGGGATCTCGGGGGGCGGGTGTCCTTGTACGTGCGTCCCTTCCACTTGAGATAGACGTTACCCTGATTGATGAGAGGGGGCGGTACGCCGCAGTGGCGGGGAGATGGGAAGGGCGTGCCCTGACGTTACTTTCGGTTTACGTCCCCCCGGGCCTGCAATCTAGCACTTTCCAAGACCTTGGTGGCGCCATTTTAACTTTGCCTGCTGGTTTGTTGGTTATGGGGGGTGATTTCAATTAGGTTTGTTCTGGCTCCTTGGACCGCCACCCACCTAGAGACCTCCGGAGTTCCCAATTGTGGTTGCCATCCTTCCTCGAGACCATGGGATTGGTGGATAGCTGGCGGCTTTTACACCCTACGCTCTGCCACTTCTCCTTCCATTCCGGTGCGCATGGTAGTCTGTCTCGTATAGACTATGTTCTCACCTTAGCAGCACATGCGCCTGCCGTGTCTGAGGCCCGATTTCTGGCGCGGGGCATTTCCGACCATTCCCCGTTATGGGTCTCATTTGATTTTGACATCGTCCTATCGAAACGGCCGATGGCGGTTAACCCGTGGTATTTCCGCAATCCCAAAACTCGAGCCCTCCTAGCCAAGGCTATCGACCTGTATTTTTCAGAAAATTAGGGTTCGGTTGGCTCGGCCGCGACTCTGTGGGAGGCGTTTAAGACTGTTTTGAGGGGTGAGGCTTTCGCTCTTATAGCGGAGACCCGTAGAGCCAGAGACGCGGACTTGGTGCGCGTTGAGGAGGAGCTTATGGGCCTTGATTCCCAGTTGGGGACCGAACCTGAACCCGCTCTCTTACATGCCCTTTCCCTCAAGCAGTCTGAATACCGCGATCTTGCCACGAATGCTGCCCTGGCTTTGGCTAAGGAACAGCAAGGTCGTATTTATGATGTTGGTGACAAGGCTGGGAAGCTGTTGGCCTGGCTGGATAGGAGGGAGATGGCTAGCCGTGTCGTACCCGAGATTGTTGGGGACGACGGCGCTGTTGTCTCCGATCCCAGTGCCATTTCCGAGTCCTTTGCTGATTATTTCCGGGGTGTCTACACCTCTGCCTCGGACTGTTCCGAGGTTGACTCGACTTGACAACGCTTCTCTCGGCCGTTGACCTTCCCTGACTCTCTGCTGAGGACCGTGACGATTTAGACAGAGATATATCAAGGATTTGTTTGTTGATCTCTTTCTCCGGGACTGTGTCTGGGAGGGGCAGGAACGGAATGGGCCAGAAGTTGCTAAGGTCATTCGTGTTGGCTGAGGGTTTCTTCAGGCGAGTTGTACCCTCTGCCTTTTTCAATCTGTCTAGGATGGCTCCACTGAGGATGGAGGAGTTGAGGATGAGGGGAGATGGTGCTTATCACTGTGCTTTCCAGGCTGGAGATGTGGCATTGTCAGGGCTCTTTGGGGGGCCCACAGTGGATGGTCTGCATAGTTCTGGTGGTGTCCTCTGTGGTGAAAGGGTTCCAGTTAGTTAGGAGGTGGGAGTTCTCAGCGGTGGAGGGCGGTTATGAGATGAAATCCTCTGTTGTGAGTGGGATGTGTAGTTGGTGTAGATCTTTTGTTATGGAGAAAGTCAGATAGGTCATCCTAGAGGGTCTGTGAGGGGATGATGATGAGGAAGTCTGCTGTGGGGTTGGTGAATTGTTTGACAATGTTGAAGAGTTCTTTGCCAGAGTTGGAGCAGCATTCGGGTCTGAGTATGATGCCTTCTTCTCTGGCGTCTTTGAGCTGAGTCTGATATATTCTGATTTCAGGTTTGAAGGTATCTCCAATGGTGCTGTCATGGCTGGTTCTCCATCTTCTTTGTAGTTGTTTGCACTAGCACATGGAATACCAGCAGGCTCGAGCTCAGGTTCCGGTATGACTGATTTTCTTCAGGGGCCAGGGTCTTGACACAGTTTAAGTCCCAGTTTTTGAAGGCCGATGGGTTGTTCTGTAAATTGCCTGGGAGGATAAGCTGATTGGATCTGAGGGTCTGGATCCATAATGCTTCTGTTCCGTTGTTCCAGTTGCAGCTAAGGTTGGTTATTAGTTTATGTTTGTAGAGGGTGCATTGCTGTAGAAGTATATGATGGAGTAGTCGGTCCATGTGAGTGGAGTGAGGTAGCTGAAGACTTGTTGCTTGCTGTGAAGACTGGATCAAGTGTGTGTTGGGTGATGTAGGCAAGGCCGTGCATGAGCTGTGTGAGTCTGGTGTTTTTTAAGCTTTTTAGGAGAACTGTGACATTGCAGTCCCTAGAGTCATTGAGATGGATGTTGAGGTCGCCAAGCAGCAGGAAGTCATTGGATCTAATTGCGATAAGGGTGATGAAGTCGGTAAGGAATTACATGAAGGTGGTGCGGGGTCTGGGTGGGCAGTAGGCGAGGGTGCCTGAGATGGTTGTGGAGTGGTTGAGGTGCAGTTGGAAGTGTAAGTGTTCCATGAGCGCGGTTGGTTCATCCTTTGAGATAGTGCAGGTGATGGTGTCTTTGTGAATGAACACAAGGCCTCCTCTAGGTTTGCGGAGTCTGCTGAGATGGACAACCTTGTAACTGAGGGGGATGGCCACTGCAATGCCAGGGATAGATGATGGGTTGAGCCAAGTTTCTGTTTGAAAGAGGATGTCTGGGACTGAGTGTCGATGAGATGTGACATGTTTGCAAAGAGTGAGAATTCTGCAAATCGGTTTTTAGAGTGTTCAGAGGAATGGCGCACAACTTGTTACGGTAGGGTAATGGTCAATGAGATCTTAAAAGGATATTTTGGTTGGTGCTTCTTGGCCAGAGGAAAACCTTAACCTCTGTAAAGAAAGAAGGACAAAGACCTCCTTTTCTGTGAATTAGGCAAGAGTCCAGAGCACACAATAAGCATAAACAGACTGGGTTGTCTGAGAGTAGTGATAGTAGGGATAGACCGGACAAAGCGTATAGTTTTCAAAGGTTTTATTCACCCACAGTGTTCCCAACCTGGGAATCACTGTAAACACAAATCTAGCCGACGCGTGTTTCGTCACAACATATGGCTGTGACTCTTCAGGGCTGATATGAATGATCAGGGGCGTGGTCGGGGAACCGGTGATAATTCCAACCTGGTCCTAATCGGGTGGTCTAAGATTTGAACGGGCGGCACCAATCGGGTTGCCGGTGCCGATCTGTAAGTAACAGGACTTGTTGTATCTACAAGTTCTGGAGAGCTGTGGCCGTGTTTCGCCAGAGTAGTTACGTCGACCTCAATAGGTTTCCGAGTGCGGGAACCCGATTGGTGCCGTCCTTGATCAAGGCGCACCACAGGGTTAGTCTTTGAGCCCTACCTCGCTGAAATTGTGCATTCGTTTGGCCTAGACATTGTAACCTACGCCGACGATACACAACTGGTCGTATCTATGAACCAGCCTAATACTTCCCCCCCTAACCTCACCAAATGTTTAGTTGCAGTAAATCAGTGGATGACCTCCTCACACCTAAAGCTCAATGGTGAGAAGACTGAGCTTATGATCCTGGGCAACTCACTCACTCCTGGTCCCATGTTAGAATGGCCCCCTAGCTTGGGAAACCCGCCTCAACCTAAAACTCAAATAAAGAGTCTGGGTATGTGGCTGGATACAAAGCTAAATTTCAAGCAGCAAGCTACTGTCCTGTCCGCCACCTGCTTTGGCCTGATGCCGATGCTTAGGAAAGTGTTGCCACTATTACCCTTCCAAGCACGTAGAATCATGGTGCAAGCCATTATTCTATCTCGATTAGACTATGGAAACTCTCTATACTTGGGAGCTCCCATCTCCACCACAAGAAAACTCCAGGTCACCCAAAATGCAGCTGCTCGCCTCCTCTTAGGCCTGAGCCGGCGAGAATCTGCTACTGCAGCTTTGAAGGAACTGCACTGGCTGCCCATCAAGGCTAGAGTTTTGTTCAAATCTATGTGCATTATGCACAAGGCCATGTGGAGGACTGCTCCATCCATGATCTGTTCTCTGGCAACCCCTTATCTTCCTTATAGATCCCTGAGATCTAGTTCAGCTTTCCTGGCCACTGTAAACAGAACCAAACGGGCCAGATGGGGTGGGCGATCCTTCTCTTGGAATGCCGCCAAGGCTTGGAACTCCCTGCCTGATACCCTTCGCGGCGAATCTAACCTGCTGAAGTTCCGGAAACACCTGAAAACGCTCCTCTTCATCTAACTTGGCTCTCTGGCCCTCTCTTGACTCAGACAATACAGCGCTACGAGGCCTCCGGGTTGTTTGCGCTCAACAAAACACTATTAATAATAATAATAAAATTGAGTAATAATGGCAAATATTGTGTTTACAAATTGCCTCCTGAATCCTCTGTGAGGAAGTATGTTCAGCAAACCTCTGCTTGACCATCCTTTTTTTGGTCTTAATAATTAAACCAAGAGTCCTAAACAAATCAGGAAGATCAGTATCAGCTAGGGATTTACTGGTATAGTTCAACCGTCTCAAAAATACATTGGACATTTTGCAGAAACAGTGTCCGGGGCCATATTAGTGGTTATCACAAAAGAAGGAAAGGACTATTCAGATCCTAAAAACTTCCATCCCATTTCACTCTTAAACATGGAAGCAAAAATGACTAGCTAATAGACAAGAGAATTGCATACCCAAACTATACATAACTTCTAACCTTGTTTTGTAAAGGGTCGTTTTGCCAAAGATATTATCCGTACATTCTGCCGCATAATTGAAAAGTCTCCCCTTTCCTCACTACCGTTATCAGTGTTCGCACTTGATCCCGAAAAGGCTTTTGAGAAAGTGTCATGGCCTTTTCTCCATGCTGTGCATAAATCCCATAACCTTGAGTACTAATTCACTAACATGGTTATGGCATTAAATGCTAATCCCAAAGCAAATATTCGGCTAAATGGTTCTTCCTCCTCATACTTTGACTTACACAAAGGGACAAGACAGGGGTTTCCCCTTTTCCCCATTACTTTTCTTACTTACTAGCGACCCCTTACTTAAATTATTTCATACTGTTCCCACGATTAAAAGCCTCGAATTTGGATCCAAGAGATATAAAACCACGGATTACATTCTTATCTTTTCAGAGGACATTGAAATCACATTTCCGAGCATTACCAACATCATCCATTCATTCGCGAAGGTACCTGGCCATACTTTAGATAGGGAAAACTGAGGTTATTCCCCTAAATCTGTTGTGCTGCCCTTCACACCCGGGTGGCTCAGGTCTTAAATGGCAGCCCAAATGGATTAAATATGTAGGTATCTGGTTCTGTAGTGACTTAGCTGAAACAGTACAGTACAATAAATCATAGACTATCGCCAAAGTTAGGGATCTTCTATCCTCTTGGTCGCCTACGTTTATCTCTTGGTGGGACAGACTCCAAACTATCAAGGTGATGATCACCCCAATAGTGAATTTTGAGTCTTCCATGCTCCCACTATAACTCTGAACCTCCTTTTTTAATGAAGTTGATAAAATAACTTTGCAATAGAGTGATAATAGAGCAAGGATCTCCTCCAAATCACGAAGGAAAGGTTTTTCGAAAGGGGTTGAAATCTCCCAAATTGGAGTCTTTACCAATCTGCCTTCCTGGCAGCCCAAGTGGCTATTTGGTTGCTCCCAGAAGCTCTCAACTCCCCCAAATGGCTGGAGATAGAACGGAGCATATGCTCTCCCTTTAAAACACGTTCTTTTGTTACAATGTCCAAATTATCAGCACCCTATTCCCAACAAATGCTTACGGACAGCACTAATGCTTTGAAACTACTGGACAGAAGGTTCCAGAGCTTATTCATAATTCCAGATGGTGGTCACTATGGAATAACCCTGAAATTAATGCTCAGGTTGCAAAACCATGGGCCATCAAGGGCATTGGGCTGATCAAGGACCTATATGATGCCAATGATGGTCCCCTTCCCTTTTCAACCTTACTGAGTAGGTCCGCACTCTCTAATATAGATTGTTGTACTTTCCTTAAGATTAACGTGAAACTGGTAAAACTTACTCTTACCAAGCATTCATCCCTACCTTCATGTCTTGCAATTTGGTAACATTCAGGGCAAATTGCCTCTAAAATCTACAAATTCTTATTGTAACCGCTCACAACACAACCATCAATACTGTATAGTAAATGGGCTAAACATTGCAATGCTGACATTTTTACCAATATTAGTAATGATAAATGGCAAAACATCGAAAAATGTGCGCTATGTAACAAAATCGACCTCTCTCTTATACAATCCAAATTTTTTACAATGAGTCTGCTTCACTGGACCTCTGTTAGACTTGACAAACTAAACTTGCGAGAGATTGACAAATGCTGGAACTGCAATCAAGAGGCTGGAGCACACCAGCACATGTTATTTGAATGTCCTCTCCTGGAACTGTATTGGCAATCGATATAGGGTAAGCTATAAGATACCTTTGGTATACCCATAACTTCAAGCTGTACAATGATAGCTCTGACCCCCTGGGCATCAGTGAACACATTAAAACTTAAAGCCAATGATATGGCTCTGTTGGATCTGCTTTTATCATTTGCAGTGAAAATTATCCTTTCTGAATGGAAATCATTTAACCATCTCTCTCATCACACCTGGTGGGCATGGGTCTCATATCTCAGAAGGGCACACTCCATACAGTCTATATTGCAATTCCCCCACACAATGTCCAGTGCAGTTTTGCGCTCTTTAGATAGATTCATAGAAAAGAACATAAATGAAGAATGACTCATACTCGCTAACACCCCAGTGTGACTAGTTTCATTTCTGGTCTTCGAATGGCTCACTCATCCCCCCACACTTTCCTCTCCCCATTTCAGGTTCCCAGTTCTTCTTTAATTGCTCTTCATGTAATCTAGGTGATACTCCAAGATGATATACTTATTCCATAATATACACTCTACAGTGGTGGAAGGATATGCTATGTACAATCCTCTTTATATCTGCTTCCACTCATTTTTCTTTGAAGTTAGACACCATCCACAGAGTGATCCTATAAGGGGCCCTGAATTCTTAGTGGTCTCATAGATATCTCGTATGTTCCATTGCACTGCTACAGTTGTGGGTATATGAAATCTCATATTACTTACATGGAAATTGTATATCATCTATTCCAAATGATTGTATTGAAAGCATACCTTGTACTTATATCGCAATGTCACCTGATTGTATGTTTTCTTATTCAAAAAATACTTTGAACAAAAGAAAAAAAGAATCCAACTGATATCAGCAAACTGGGAACCACTCTTGCTCCATAACTGACATAAATAAGAACCGCTATGCCTACCTAGCAAATAACAATAAAAAGCATTTTTCCAAGGATATCTCTAGAAGTAGACTCGAAAAGGTCTTCAAGCATGAATAAGGAAATTATGCTAAACAATAACACATGCCCTGATCACCTCACCCACTCCTTATCAAAAGGAAAACACATGACTTATCAGAGCAAAGAATGTCATATCATAAAAATTCAGGGGCCTATTTATCAACATTTCACTCAATACAATGCAGTAAGCCCCTTGCTGTGCTATGATACGTGCAAGGGAAGGAATATATTGCATTTAACATAATAGGCGGGATTCCAGACCTCTGCTTGAGCTGGTGAACAAACTGCTTCCTAACACGAACACAGTCACCCTTCCATCATGGTGCAAGACTGCCTGCATTGTAGGCAGTGTTGTTTTTGTGCAGGCAGGCGCACCTTCCAGCACAAAAACAATCCTCTGAGGTATTTTGCTCTTTCTATATGTCCTGCGGAAGGCAGCACACTTAGAAGGAGGAAACAATGAAGAGAAATAAAGATATTTCTCCTAGTAGCATTCTGACGCTTTCCCAAGGTCTACCAGTATTTGTAAATCTGCGAATGCTTAAGAATCCATGGGGGATGTGTGGGAACATGAAATGCCTCCCTAAGGCAAAATAATGAACTGCCTTGTGTACTCCGTATTTTCCAAGCCACGCAGGGCCATAGAGAAGTGTGGCTCACTGGTTAGAGGCGGCAGACCCTGAAGCAGAGATCAGGCCTGGGACCAGGGTTCAATTCCCGACGCGGCAGGGTCTAGGATCAATGTCCGCGGACTCGATAATTCTCACTTCGGCGCCTTCTCTAATCATGGGCCCCTCGCTGCAACTCTGAGCAATAGCTTGCTTAATCTCCACAACGGTCCCACCAGCGCTGGGATGTCTGGCTCCGTCCCTCATAGGGAGAGCCAGGAAGGGTTCCACAGCCTAAGCGCCCAGATACCCTCATGGGTGATTCAGCGCTATATAAATCAATAACTATAACTATAGCAAGGTGGCCTTACACGGCTAGGTAAATCTCATCTCGGTTTTGTGTCGCCCTTGCACACCTTGCATGGGTCAAGGGCGATGCAAAACATTTATAAATATGCCTCAAAAGGGTCAAATCTATGCTGCCAGAGACAGGGACACGAAACTGGTATCCCGCACTCATGATAACTGCAGCCACAAATGACAGTGTAGCCGAGGAAGGGTCCTCAGATGTACACTTTTATCAGAAGCAACGATTTATCGTCACTTTCCTTTGTCATCACCTCCAAAGAGCATTCCCTGGACGAGCTCAGCATTTGAAACTTTCTTGTAAATATCATTAACAAACTCGCAGAAAGACCACAATGTCTTGATTGTGTTATGAGTGCTCCACTGCATTTGCTGTCTCAAGAAGCATCGACATTTTTCCTCCGCACTGCCTGGTAAGAAGGTAGCAAGACATTCATCATTCCCACCTGACAGTGTTGCAATTCAAGATAACAATTGCATTGTTCTTGACAGTGTCCTGCCCTTTAGATAAAAACGTAAATGCTCTCCAAATACTGATCATCTCTTCCTCCCTATTAATATTAAATGTCAGATGATAGCTGTTTAGATTTGGCACTCAGAGATGGGTGTGGAAACATGGTATGCAGATGTGACAATTTAAGTATTGTTTTTTTTAATGTGTTTTTCTTCGGACATTATCTTTATAATTTGTTGTCATTTTCCATCAAACTATAATCTGTTTACATTCTGTCTGGTATACATCAGAATGAGTGATATGTCAGGTATCTTGAAATTGCCACAATTGGTTCTCAGCCTGTACATACACAATTGTGCAGGGCCTTGTTTTAGATCAGAGGTTTTTAACTCAACAAATGCTGTATATCATTACCATATTGCACTTTAGTCTTGTGTCTCTAGATATTTAGGAGAGAACGCAGAATGTCACCCACATGGTCCTAAATGTAAATGTATTCTCTCTTAGGTGCACACGTGCATACAAACTCATACACACTCTTTTGTACATACATACATCATACACAATTGTACCAGACGTGTGAATTAAATTGGCTTCCATAAATCCTGGCGGGTTTTGGAAAGCCAGCCTCACAAGAAATACATATTTTGCGGGTAAATAAAAAGAGCTGGACTGCAGGTCTCGATGCAGGGATTGAGATGAAAAGCTTTTAGGTAAACAATGCACCTTCCAAATTCCCCCTGATAAATTTCAGGACGCCAACCCTGCTCAGATTTACAGGGGAGAAACAAGCAGCAGATTATGAGACATGCTTAATTCGGTACAGAAATTACAAAATTCAACAAGTAATTCCTCTTCTTGGAATGCGTGCCATTCATTTCACCAAGTAGATATCACACCCAGTGGTATTAGTATTTACAAGGAGCTCAATTTCGTGCTTCCACAGTCTTGAACCAGACATTTCGTTCATGAATAGCCTGAAGGCCACCCTGTCCTTCTTCAGCAACCAAGGGAACTTTCTTATTCAGATTCAATCTTTTTTATGTCCATTTGGTTCTATGAGGTGGCAGCTTGAGGTTCCGTGACAATTGTAAGTGGTGTTTTCGACTCGCACGAATATGGTCGAGTCTGGTATCTATGAACCGCAAATGACGAGTTTAGTAAGTGTGCGCAGTTTCGCTGTGCTAACCTAAACCGTTCGTCTGTGACGTGGGTATTTCTATCTGCACCCACGGGTTCCATCTTAGATACGGCATCCATTTTGTCTCTTGCCCTCAAGTAGTCAGCGAACGGACGCTGTCCGCTTCGCGACCCTGGGACTCCCAAGATATTTACGGAAGACACATGTCCTTTGTAAGTGTCTTTATGACGAGGGGGTTGCTGCTGTAAGGCAGATGGCGCCGCTCGAGGCTCATCTTGCCGCACGGGCTTATTGTCTCAGCCGTGCATCTCATTAGGCACGTCCTTTTGATGCCTGTATCTCGTGTTTCCCGTTACCTCCCCTTTTACACCCTTTCCGATCTCCCCACTGTCTCTGTCTTCCTCTACACCTGTCTTCGTTCCTATTTCGATCTACTTTATTGCTGATTGGAATTTGCTAATGGTGGGAAGATGGTTTTTACAGTTGGGAACCGCCAAATGTTTCCGCACTTATGTTCCGGACCTCATGTGTTTCAAAGTGACCAAAGCGACCCCTCTGGGGGCTAATTGTGGGAACCGGGTTGTAAACTTCTGTGTTCAATGTTATCCTATGGGTAAAAACTGTATAAAAGGAGCGATCCACAGAACCAATTCGAAGCAGTCTCCCCGAACTACACTTGATGTACTTCCTGTGATCTCTGTGTTCCCTGCAGTAAATAAACCTTGAATCTTTGACGCCGAAGGAAGTGTCCCGTGTCTCTGTGACTTGTACGCCGGAGCAGGTTACCCACGAAGGTTTCAGGTGTTGTGCCCTGGCACCGCTGGGTCCAAAAGAACCCAGTCCTTCAGTTGGCGCCCAACGTGGGGCTGCATCAGTGGTACCGGTCCAAGCCCAACGATCGTGAGGAACTTCGTGTGAAATCTCCGAGGGAAGGTGCACTCCGCTTCATCGATCCTGTTGTCGAAATAAGTGGCCCGAAGACTTTTCCCGCGAAGATTCCCGCCTCCTGACGGCTGCGACGGACTGCTGCCCTGACTGTAGACCTGTTTTGGCGCCTGGCGTAGACCTTGGTATAGCGAGACGATTGACGGGCCTTCCTGGTGACGCCATCGATCTTTGAGTTAAGTATTTGTGGGTCGCTCCCAGAGTTCTTGGTTGTTGAACACTTTAGCGAGTGTTTTTTGTTGTTCACGCTGTATGAGTGTTTTTGTCGGTGACACTTTGCTAGCGTACTTTGTTGTTGTATTGTTTGACGACTGCAGCCGCCAAAAACCGAGGGTTTTGTTCTTTGCTGGGACTTGGTAAATCCCGTAACCCTTGAAGTTTGTGAAACTCGGCTAGCGTGCAAGATGCCTGGTCGCAGTACTTTGTTTAGCTGTTTTAGACCTTGTGGTGCGGATTCCCTGCTGGAGGACTCGTGTCCGATACCTCCGGTTGGAACTCCTACTTATGACTTATATAGCAAACATGGGCTAGGCCCGATTGCTTTTAATGATTATTGGATTAAATATACAAAGAAAGACGGCGACCTTCGTTGGCCACCTCACGGTAGCTTCGAAGCGTCGATCTTAGATAATCTGGAAATGAAATTGTTCGAACGTAAATCAAGGCCGGCCATGTTTGATGCCTTTCGGTTGTGGCGCAAAGAAGCCCGACAGAAAGAAATCAGACAAAATAAACGTAGTCAGCGAGATACTGTTGCTACCATAGTGAAGAAAGCTGAGCAGTTCCAGCGTGATAAGGAGGATAAGGATAAGGAAGTGTTTGAGAGGCTACAGCGTATGACTATAGATAAATGTTATCCTGCTTTACCTACGGAGTTGGATAAGAAGGAAGAGGTAGTTGAGGATCCTTTAATGTCCTATCTTATGAAGTCGCCACCTCCGTACGTACAGGGTACCGCAGCTCCTGTGGTCCCTGCCGTACCTGTTCTTCCACCTATTGTTCCTCCGCCTGTTCCTCAACCTGCACCCGTTCTTCCGCCTGTTCCTGCTCCTTTGTCTGTCGCTATCCCTACTGCTCCTCCGCTTCCACATACTCCTGTTCCCGCTACTGTTCCTGTTACTGCTCCTGTGTTGTTAACCCCTGTTGCTGCTACTGTTTCTACTCCTTCTCTTGTTAGTCCTGTGTCTTACTCTTCTCCCTCTACTCGTAATCGTAATTCTCCCCTTGCGACAAGCTTCTTTCAGTCGCTCGGACCTGTTCATGGGTCTGCTGGTTCTGATGGTCCTCAGAGACGTAGTCAGCTGCCTGGAAACAGAGAACGTGTTGCGTTGTATAATATGGCGATGGGTTGGATGGTAAACCCCCTTAGAAATCCACCTCGTGTTGTTCTTGAAACGTTTTGTCAATTTAATATACCAACCCAGAGATACGTGTTTGACGAAATGTGCAAGTTCCTTCATGATCAGATAGCGGCCGTTGCGCCTGACGAGGTGCTAACCGCCCTGTCTGAGCTTCGACTTCAGTTCGCAACTGGACTGATAGTAGATACTAACGTCCGACGTGCTATTGAGCGGTTACTATCTTTCCGTCCCGCTCCAATACCTCATGCATTGTTCGTTGAGGATATTGAAAAACAACCAGACGAGTCTGGCCAATACCCTATGCGGGAAGTTCCACCAGTGTGGATGCCCGGCGATGCTAATGCTATTCCTATTGTTCCGCCGCATTTCCAGCGAGTATGGATACATCTCCCATGGAAAAGATCGGAAGTGTTACAGGTGAAGCAATCTTTGCCTGACCCTCGCAAAAATCCTGCAGGGTATTACAAGGAATTATCGCAGCTCGTAGACGCTACGATAATGAATCTTGCCGATATCGACATGTTGTTCGGTAATGTTGTACCGCAACCGGTATGGGCTAAGATTCGTCAGGAAAATCACGCGAATGAATTGGGTGGTGATTGGGCGGCCATTGTAGCGGCAGATGGGTTGCAAGTCGGTGGTGCTAAGCCTGAACAGTTGATTGCTGCTCTCCCTCAAAGAATAATAACATTAATGAAAACTCTTATGCCAGCTATGAGGGTGAATTGGGACAAATTGTCAGCTTGTAAGCAAAAGAAAGATGAGAGTGTTTCCGACTTCTTTACGAGGTTCGAGGAAGCATTCATTGATCATAGTGGACAAGATATGAGTACTGAGGGTGGACAAAGGTTGTTTGTGGATAAATTTGTGTCGAACTTATTGCCTGATTTGAGCAATAAATTGAAGAATTCGGAAAGTGCATGGGCTGTTTCTACTTCGGCTCAGATATTGGCTACGGCACAATATTATGAAAATAGGGAGAAAGAAGAGATTGACCGTGCTGACAAGAAGACGAAAGACCTAAAAACTAAAGTGTTGTTGCAACAAGCGTATCCGCCACGTTCTAATCAGAATGCGCCTCAACAGAATAGATCGCAGTCGCAATCGAATCGATCGCAGCCACGTAATGATTCCTCTTTCCAAAGATCCTCGTTAGGGTACAATCAATGTGCTTATTGTAGACAGGAAGGACATATTAAATTTGATTGTCCTGCTTTAAATGAACGTAATAGTGGTAATTCGTCTAAAGGAGGTCGTGGTGGTTCACAGCAGGCATCGCGTGGTAGAGGTCGCGGTGTTCAGAACGATCGCTCAGACAATTCGTCCAATTCTAATAATTGTTTCGATCAACGTGGATCGTCGCAAGGACGATCTGCGCAGTACAATGTAGACGATTATTACGTCGATCAGGGAACTGACGACAGTAATTACTAGGACAGCCAAAGACAAGGAGAGGGAGTGGTATCAGTTCCGGTTGATCAGAGAGGGCCTTACGTCGCAGTTGCTACATCGGGCGTCGTTGAGCCTTTTCTGTTGGACACTGGTGCAGCGAAAAGTTCTATCATGCATTCGAAACTCCCTGGCGCACCTTTGTCTGGCTTAACAAATGTTTCCGTTGGATTCTCTGGCGCCCCCGTTAGCAATCCAGTTTCGCGCCCTTTGCCCCTTACCATAGGGTCGCGTGAGCTCCAAGCTCCGTTGATTTTGACCACTGGTTGTGGCGAAAATCTTTTGGGTCTGGATTTGCTTAAACGTTTGTATGCAACTTTGTATTGTTCTCCTGCGGGTGTAAAGCTTACGTTAGGAGAGAGAGTAGTCTCTCCCATGTATTTGTCTCTCGATAAGCTTCCACCGGAATTGAGTTCTCTTCCTGCGTCTTTGTGGGCGACGGGTCCAAATGACGTGGGCCTACTTGATATCTCCCCTTATGTTGTTCAGTTGAAAGCTAATGTGCGATTGCCACGTATTCCCCAGTACCGTATCTCCCTTGATGGTGAACGAGCATTGTTGGCGATCATCTACGATCTGATCGAGAAAGATGTTATTGAAGAGACCCGGGGAAACGTGTGCAACAGCCCTGTACTGCCCATTCTTAAACGTACTGATCCTACAAAACCGCCTGTTTATCGTTTTGTTATCGATTTACGGGAGGTAAATAAAATTGTGGTTCCTCAATTCCCTGTTGTGCCTGACATCACGGCGCTGCTGACTCTGATTCCAGCTACTGCATCATGGTTTTCGGTGATTGACTTGAAAAATGCGTTTTTCAGCATCCCGATTGCCGAACAGAGCAGGGACCTTTTCGGTTTCTCTCTCGGTGGACGTAGCTTCCGGTTCAAACGCGCTCCTCAGGGCTACTGTGAAAGTCCATCGATTTACAGTCAAGCCTTGAAGGGTCAACTGGATGCGTTTCGGTTGCCGGTTGGTGCGGCTTTAATCCAATACGTCGATGACTTATTGGTGGCTGCTGATACTCAGGACGTTTGCAAAATTGCTACGGTGTCATTGCTGCAACATCTCTGTGAGTTACATCACAAGGTGTCACCTTCTAAACTCCAATATTGTTGTCAAGAAGTAACCTATCTAGGTCACTTATTGTCAAAGGAGGGAAGGAGATTGACCCCAGAGAGAATTGCAGCGATTGCGCGAATGGCTGTGCCAAAAACCCAAAGAGATGTGCGTGCCTTTCTAGGTATCACGTCGTACTGCAGGCAGTGGATTCCTAATTTTTCATTGCTAGCGAAACCATTGGTGGCTCTTACGTGCAAGGATGTTTCAACTCCTTTACCATGGACGGAAGAATGTCAGAAAAGTTTTTCTGAACTGCGTGATTCATTGTGTTCGGCTCCTGTGTTAGGTACCCCTGATTACAGCAAGCCGTTCACGTTATATGTTCACGAGAGGGAAGGTTGTGCTTTGAGTGTCTTAACGCAACCTTTTGGTGATAAACAGCGTCCATGTGCATATTTTTCCTCGACCTTGGACCCAGTAGCTAGAGCATTGCCGAGTTGTTTGAGAGCAACTGCGGCAGCTGCGGTCTCCATCCGACAATCAGCAGGATTGGTCATGGATAATATGCTCACGGTGATGGTTCCGCATGCAGTCGATACTTTGCTGAATCGTACGAAAACTCAGCACTTGACGAGTGCGAGGCTGTCTGGGTACGAATTGACGCTCTTGGCAAGCCATATTCAGATAAAACGTTGTAATGTCCTGAATCCGGCAACTTTGTTACCAATTAGTGCAGAGTCAGATGAAGTAGCAGAACATGACTGCTACTTGAGGACGGAAGAGGAAACGAAAGGTCGAGTGGACCTTAAAAACACTCCACTGGAAGATCCGGATGGCACCTTGTATGTGGATGGGTCATGTTTTAAGTTACCGAATGGTGATGTGACTACCGCTTATGCTGTTGTAACATTGAATACTGTTGTTGAGACTGCAAGATTAAATCAGAATTCTGCCCAGGCTGCAGAGCTGATCGCTCTCACTAGAGCATGTGTGTTAGCAAAAGGGAAACGTGTGAATGTGTACACCGATAGCCAGTACGCTTTCGGTGTAGCGCATAGTTTTGGACGATTGTGGCGAGAGCGTGGTTTTTTGACATCGCATGGTACGAAGATTCAGCATGGCCAGTTGGTGAATGATCTTTTGGATGCTTTGACTTTGCCTACACAAGTTGCGATTGTTAAGTGTAGTGCGCATCGTAAAGTGACGGATGATGTTGGTCGTGGTAATGCGTTTGCAGATGAGATTGCTAAGGAGACTGCCCGGAACCTTAGCACTCGAATGTATGTGACGAGTCCGGTTAGGTGGCCTACAGATTCGAGTATGTGTGAAGATACTATAGAGAGTGTGAAAGCAATTCAGAATGAGGCCACTGAGACTGAAAAGATGAAGTGGAAAGAAAGTACGGGAAAGTTGGATGCGAGTGGTTGTTGGATTGATTTGTCGGATCAGAAAAGATGGATGTTGCCTGATGCGTATGTGCTGGCTGTTGTGACAATGGCACATGGGTTAGCACATATTAGCGCGAAAGGTATTTGTAAGTTGTTGTCGCCTGTGTGGAAGAATGATGGAATTACGAAATGTGCTGAACGTCTGGTGAAGAATTGTATGGTGTGTATAATGTACAATCCTGGCAAAGGAACCCCAACTCCCCCTGGCAGTTTTGCTCCTCCTTCGTATCCCTTTGAGGTGATTCAATTGGACTTCATCCATATGGAGAGATGCAATAACCTGAAATACGTTTTAGTTGTGGTTTGCGCATTCTCCCGATGGATCGAGGCCTATCCCCTCAAAGACAATACTGCTTTGTCTACTGCGAAAATCCTACTGAAGGAATATTTTCCTCGGTATGGAATGCCTAGAGTCGTGTGGTCAGATAACGGAAGTGAGTTTGTTGGGAGTGTGATGAAGAGTGTGTGTAAGGGCCTTGGAATTAATCAAAAATTCCACAGCGCCAATCATCCCCAGTCAGCTGGATTAGTTGAGGGGTACAACGGCACCCTTAAACTAAAGCTAGCAAAGATTCAGGCTACGACTGGTCTTTCGTGGCCTGACGCTTTGCCTCTAGCATTACTGTCGACTAGGGCGACTGTACACTCCCGAATAGGGCTTAGTCCCTATGAAATAGTGTTCGGCCGTCCTGCGAATGTGTGGGGGGTTCCTAGGCCAGGAATGTTTTCTGATCTTGAGTATCCAATGTTGATTGACTATTTACATGACTTGACTGCTAAACTGAGGTTAATTCACCAACAGGTTTACGACGCATTGCCGACGCAGACGGAGGGTCCAGGTCACCAGCTCCAGCCCGGAGACTGGGTAGTAACACGCAATTTTTCACGAAAGAACAATCTGGACCCTAGATTTACCGGACCTTTCCAGGTGCTCCTGGCCACGAGGACTGCCGTTCGTCTTGAGGGGCGGAAAAATTGGGTACATGCTACCCATTGTAAACGAGTCCCTATTCCTTTGCCGGCAGACCCGTGGGTAAGGAAGGGCATTGCGTCAACAGAAACAGAAACATTGCCGGCGTTTGTACCTTTCAGCGACGCACAGCGTGTTGGAGAATCCTCAGCGCAGCAGAAAGCCACTGTTGAACACTTGTCAGCAAAAGACTCAAGACCAGAACTATCAACTGATCAGCAGGACGTTGTCTCTTCGACGGATCCTTTGTTCGACGAGCAGACACGTCCCGGGAAACACCGATATTCTTTGCGATCTCACACTAAGGACAAATAAAATATTTTTGCTTTGCTGAAATTGACAACTGCATTATCCCCGATTTCCCGTGATCAGTTTTTAACATTCGTATCATTGAAATTTTTGTACATATATCAAGCTTCCTCCTTGTATCTTTTTACTTCCACAGCTGAGAGACATTGTGTTTATATATACATGTTGTATATTAAAGGCCGTAGGGCCGCGCGCGTACTTCCTTCTGGACAGTAGGTCTTGACGCTAGGTTAAAGGCCGTCGGTTCCTGGGAACTCCTAGGGATTGACTATTGCTGCACAGAACGAAGTGCGTCAAGAAACGTTGCGGACGGTCGTAGGGAATGGCATTCTCGAAGCTGAATGATTTGGAGGGAGCTAAGGCGCACAGATTCCAGCTGCAGCAACTCAGTCGTACCAAATGTTTCATATTTCAATTGTTTGTGTTGTTTTTGACTGCTTCTGCATTATTGGCGGGTGGGGTGTACTACACTATGTCTTATTTCTTACCTGCTACACCTACTCCTACTCCTTACCCTAATCTTACCTCCACTGCTTCTCCCCATTCCTTTCACATGTTACCGGAACACGAGCAGGCTAGACGTGTAGAATTCCGCAACAATTCCTTTATTCAGCTCCTCCATCAGCATCAGTTAGTGGTTAACACTACTAATTGTTGGGTGTGTGGGTTGATGCCACATACTACGGATAAGGGAATTCCATATCTGGTGTTACCGTATAGTTCCCAAGGGTCCGCTCGAGCATTCCAAACAATGTTTCGAAGCGCACTGGGTTTCCACCCCATTCGAGAACCACGTTCCCCCTACTCTGGCCCTACCTCGTATCAGAAGCCTTTATCGATAGCAATAGAGGATATGGATAGTGAGATCCATGACCCTTCGCTTATCCCTGAAGAAGAGGTACAAGCCTATAAGGTCCTAAGTAGAGGTGAATATAGTGCGTTCACTAGTGAAAAGCAGCTTAAAAGCTCGCCTCCAATATGGGTCGTACCCCACACTGGTAATTTTTGCCTTATGGGTCGTGGTCGAAGATCGCAAGCCCTACTTGGAGCAAGTGCTTGCACTGAAAATTACATTCTGCCAATGTTCTCGTCCCCTGTATTTCTGGCTGCCAAGGGTACCTATTTTATCTGTTATGATCGTGCATACACATGGTTGCCCGCTGACTTCATGGGCACATGTTTTATTGCAAATCTGTTGCCTCCGACGTTCACTATAGATGCCGATTATCATAAGACTAGAGTTGTACGAGGCGTAATTAGCGAAGAAGACACTGCCGGTCAAGAGGCAGGAGACTTTTTCAAGGGTTTCCTCCCGTTTTGGGGACCTATGGTCAATAGTAGGAACCTGAGACAGTTGACTCGAGTGGTAGAATCGACAGCTAATATTACTGCCAGTGCCCTTGGTAATATCACCACGGAACTTCAGGCGGAGAGACTTATGACGTTACAAAACCGTATGGTTTTAGATGTCATTCTAGCAGATCGCGGTGGGGTATGTAAGGTGATCCATTCGAGCTGCTGCATTTTCATCCCAGATAATGCTCCTACTGTCTATCAAGCCATCTCGAGGTTGCATAAGATCTCCGAATCCATACACGTGGATGTAGGGGATTGGACGCTACTTGGATGGTTTTGGGGCCTGATGTCGACTTGGGGTTGGAAAATTCTGATGATCATCGGAGTTGTGGTAGTGTTCCTGTTCACGTGTTGCCTTTGCGTGCAGTGTGGTCCTGCCTTATGTGGCCTCTGTGCTACAACGTGTATGAGACAACCATCTGCTACCAAGGGGACTCGGCTGGACAGAGCTATGCTGCAACAACATCTCGATGGTCTGATGAATATCGAATATGATTCCGACTAGTGCTTGCCTACATGAGGGCAAAAGGAGCGTCTGAGGTTCCGTGACAATTGTAAGTGGTGTTTTCGACTCGCACGAATATGGTCGAGTCTGGTATCTATGAACCGCAAATGACGAGTTTAGTAAGTGTGCGCAGTTTCGCTGTGCTAACCTAAACCGTTCGTCTGTGACGTGGGTATTTCTATCTGCACCCACGGGTTCCATCTTAGATACGGCATCCATTTTGTCTCTTGCCCTCAAGTAGTCAGCGAACGGACGCTGTCCGCTTCGCGACCCTGGGACTCCCAAGATATTTACGGAAGACACATGTCCTTTGTAAGTGTCTTTATGACGAGGGGGTTGCTGCTGTAAGGCAGATGGCGCCGCTCGAGGCTCATCTTGCCGCACGGGCTTATTGTCTCAGCCGTGCATCTCATTAGGCACGTCCTTTTGATGCCTGTATCTCGTGTTTCCCGTTACCTCCCCTTTTACACCCTTTCCGATCTCCCCACTGTCTCTGTCTTCCTCTACACCTGTCTTCGTTCCTATTTCGATCTACTTTATTGCTGATTGGAATTTGCTAATGGTGGGAAGATGGTTTTTACAGTTGGGAACCGCCAAATGTTTCCGCACTTATGTTCCGGACCTCATGTGTTTCAAAGTGACCAAAGCGACCCCTCTGGGGGCTAATTGTGGGAACCGGGTTGTAAACTTCTGTGTTCAATGTTATCCTATGGGTAAAAACTGTATAAAAGGAGCGATCCACAGAACCAATTCGAAGCAGTCTCCCCGAACTACACTTGATGTACTTCCTGTGATCTCTGTGTTCCCTGCAGTAAATAAACCTTGAATCTTTGACGCCGAAGGAAGTGTCCCGTGTCTCTGTGACTTGTACGCCGGAGCAGGTTACCCACGAAGGTTTCAGGTGTTGTGCCCTGGCACCGCTGGGTCCAAAAGAACCCAGTCCTTCAAGCTGTACTGTCTTGTTAGTTAGAGATGATGGAACCTTTTTGGTTCCTGACAGACTGTCTAGAACAATTACTTTGAATTAACTGAGAAAGAAGCATGAAGTTATCCTCCAGGTCACCTTTGAGGGCATCCAAATTACAATATTTCTGTTATTCTAGATCACTTGAGAAATTATTTAACATGTTTATCCAATTAGTGTGCATCATACATGATTTTTCTGGAACACAGAGCAATCTTAAAATCGCAGTGAATGGCATATGAAGACAGAGGGTGTTCCCCCTTGGTTTGACAGTTAGAGGTAGTAATACCTCTCATGTGCTGAGCAAAAAACATGTGCTCAATTTTGCACTTTGTACCAGATCGGAATGTGCAGCAATGAAGAGCCTTATGTGGCCATTTTTACCCATGTGCAAATAATGGGTGCAAATCGACCCAGCACAAGCAAAACTCTCACCAGGTATCAGATGTGCTTTTGATCTAATCGACGCCTTGATGCAAAACAATAAAAAAAATGAGGATTCATATGCATTTTGTGCCTATCTGCCTAATACTCTCTGTTGAGGACATTGTTTTGTAAGAGTAGTGAGCACCAACTACAAGAAGTAGGGAAGTGCTTGAGCAAAAGAGAACAAACTTATTTTGTTGCCTTGAGCTTAGTGGATGAAAGTATTACAAGTGACGCAAATGCGACTTGCACCACTTTTAGCACGTATTCATATGTCTAAATTAACACTTTAGCATTATACGACATGGATGGAACAGGGATCCTACAGAAGAGGTAGGAATTGCTATAGGACATTAAGTTGAGAATTAGGAATGCCTTAGGAGTAACTTCAACAACTAAGAATCTCAAATATTAGCTACCGTGGGGTAAAACAGAAAAGAATATATACATTGGGATGGGATGGTGTTGGCCCACTATCTTTTATTTGTGATACAGAGCTGTTTTGAGTTATTATGAGACTCCTGTAGTAACAGGCACACGCCAGTTGTAAGCATTATATTTTCTGTAGTTTAGTTTTATAGGATAGTCTTCAATTCAATTCAATTCAATTCAAAAGTGTTTTATTCGAGTATTACACATAAAAGCAGACATACAAACACATAATAAAATACAATTAAATTACAGAATCGAATATGACGTAAGCACATTGAACATATAAAAGAATTACAATTACATTTTAACATACTACATACAATCCCAGGTGCAAAGTTCATTTGATAAAAATCAGGTTAAAAAACAATCCAATATCACTATTAAAAGTCAATAACATTTTTAAAATTATTCATCCGATAAGACACCTACGTGGGAACGGAACAGAGAATAGATAATCTAGCAGTCTCTGTTCAACTAACTACCCTACTAGCAATCTCTGCCTAATTACCCATGCCCACCCCAAGTACTTTGCAGTCGCTATTATAATCCAGGTTAGGGAGGTAGATTTTACAATACGCAAGGCTACCATACTACTTTTAGTACCCAAATTTCTACACATAGGAGCCAACCAAACACGTCTGGGAGCAGAATATGCATGACAGGAGAACAAGAAATGACCTAACGTTTCCTTTCCTTCCCCACATACTGGGCAAGTAGCTGGACCTCCATCTCTCCACTTAGATGTTAAATTGCGTAGAGGTAGAGATCCAGCCCTCATTTGGAAAAACAGTTTCCTGTCCATGGGTTTCGTTATAAAATCCCAGTACATTTCATACGTAGGAAACAGCTTAACTTCAAGGAAGGCAGTGGTCATAGACCCATTGTTAATACTAAGCAAACTCCTGTTTTCAACCTGTTCCCAGAAAAGATTTTTTATGAATAGCTTAGAGGGAAAGGATGACCCGGCTGGATCGGACCACAGTTCATTTAGTCCTAGTTCACATAATGCTAATTTTAGTGATTTAAACCATCTAATTTTGTTAAAACGGTCCGCTTTGATAACATCAGCAAACCCTTCTGCATAATGTGTCAACTCAGGGGTGGTCCAGATTCTACGCCAATATAATATCGGACGAAGTTTACACATTGCCGAGATTTCTTTCCTGCCAAGGTCATATCTAAGAGGCAAAAGGGGACTGCTCTGTGGGGTACCTGTGAGTTTCCGAAGGAAGTTATTCTCCGATCTCTGTAACTCCTGGAGGTTTTCTTGCCCCCACAACTCTGCCCCATACAATGCTGACCCTATTGCCTTAGCCTCGTATATGATCAAGGGGGGTTTAATCGGTTTGGTCAATGATTTACTGTGCTCCTTAATGATGGTACCAGCCAATTGCTTATGTCTTAGAACTGCAATGTTTAAATGCTGGTTCCATCTGTTATCATTAGAAATATGAATCCCCAGGTAAGTAAAAGAATTTACTACTTCAAGGTAACGCCCACTCATGGATATTTTAGATTTAAATTTTCTACAGGGATTAAAAACCATGAGTTTTGTTTTAGCTGCGTTTACCTCCAAGCCGTGGTCACTACAAAACTTGTCAAAAATTACCAGAGCCTTTTGCAGACCGCTGGGGGATTTTGATAAAATTAAGGTGTCGTCGGCAAACATTAAAATAGGGACTTTAGCACCTGCGAGAGAGGGAGCATCCACAGACTGAGATTCCATGCGGGAAACGATGCCATTAATGTAAAGAGTAAACAATGTTGGTGCCATTGAACAACCCTGTCGAACCCCACGCTCGACAGGAAAATCGACAGTGTCATTCCCATAGCCCCCCCATTGGATTTTAGCATAGGTACCCTCATGGAGTCTCATGATCAAGGTCAACAGGGTCATTGGGACCCCCAGAGCTGCCAGCACCTCCCACAATTTTGCCCTAGGCACCAGGTCGAATGCAGCCCGGAGGTCAACAAATGCTGCGTAAAGACTACCCCCACCCAGTACCACAGTCCTCCATTGGATCAATTGAAAACGGAAGACCTGGTCCACAGTGCTAGTTGCTCTGCGAAACCCAGCCTGAAAAGGAGATAAAACATTTTGCTCCTCTGCCCAATCAAGCAAATTGTTAATAATTACACGCCCTACAACCTTTTGAACAGTGTCAATTAAGCTGATAGGGCGGTAATTACAAGTTTGGGCACGATCTCCCTTTTTGTATACTGGAATAATGACAGCACCCCGCCAGGATACCGGAATTTCAGCACCTCTAGCAATGTGATTTAGTAGTAAGCAGATGTATTTGCTCCACCTATCGGTGTCATTTAAAAAAACATCCGCAGGGACTCCGTCAATGCCCGGTGCTCGACCACTGTGAATAGATTTCAGGGCAGACAGTACTTCACTCTGGGCAAAGATATCTTCATCTGCGAACAGGTAAGTGAGGTAGGTACTGTTACTGAATTGGTCCCTGGAGGAGTACTGTTCACTAAAAAATGTGACCCATGCATCATGAGAAACGTTGTTATTGGGAGCCTCTGGGGGGCTATTGTGACCCCATTTGACAATGTGCCAAAATAGTCTAGAGCATTTACGATCGGTTGCACATTTCAACTTCTGCCAGTGGGCTTCGTCCCATTCTCTTTTAGCCCTAGCAATACAATTTTTATAGTGCTTCCTAGCAGATCGGATCTCACCCAGGTTGTTGCTCTTGATGGCAACTCCTAGGTTGGATCTTGCCGCCCTACAATCCTGATTATACCACTTTGCATCTTTGTGTGGGCAGACCCTCTTGTTATATATAGGTTTTAGAAAGTAACTTTTAACTTCATTGAAGAGAGTCGAGTGTGCTTTAGTTATGTCTTCAAATCCATGTGAGGCCCCAGTTGCGCTCTCCAGGGCCGCAATGGCCTTGTCTGCCGCTGTTCCAATTTTTTCAAGGACCTGCTGGTCTGTCCTGACACCTGACCATCTTAACCTGCGCATATTGTTAGTTGGGACAATCATCGGGAGCAAAGGTTGGTCAGAAGGGGTTGGTACTAATATTTTAGATGACCACCAGTTATGAGAGACACATAGAGGGTCATGGTCGCTTTCTGGCCTTGCTGTTACCACCATGTCACTAACAGATGACCATATAGATATACTGCAAATGACATAATCAATGCGACTTTTGTTTCGGCTGTTATTAAAAGTCATGGCAGGGACACGATCTGACTTGGTTCGACCATTCAGGGCTCGTAGCCCATGCTCCAGGCACATTGCATTTAAGCCTAGTATGTCAGCTGTCCAGCGAGTTATTGGTGGAGTATCTAATGAGGGGATATCCCATAGCTTATCTTCCTCTACCCCGAGAGGGGAGTCACCACTGATGAGAGGTTCAAAAGTGCGATTTAAATCGCCTGCAATTAGTATGTTTTTCCCTGCAGAATGTATCTCAAGGTGATTAAAAAGGCTCAAAAGAACCTCAGATTTGCCTTTGTTTCCACCTCTAACATAGATGTTGTAGATATCTATGGAGATGGATAGATCACTAGTGAGTCTGATGAGCTGGATATCTTTTTGATCAAGATCCACACATTTTACAACAGTTTTTAGAGACTGCCTGATCCATATAGTAAGACCCCCCATCGGACGCCCTTTAGGGCCTTTAGAAGCAGGAACATGAAAATTTATGTACCCCAGAGCAAAGACAGGGTCACACGCCCAAGTCTCTTGGAAGATGCAAAGATCGTACTTATTAATAAATCCAAACCAGTCAGCACACTCCAACTTGGAACATAGTCCAGCCACATTCCAAGACAAAAGATTCCCCGTGTTAGTTATCATGACAGACCTAGAGCGTGTAATAGTCTTATGCATCATCTTTCCACCAAAATCATTAGAATTAATATTTTCATTGGATGGGCCTGCTAGATCCTCAGAGAGGTTCACCTTAGGTCGATCTTTAGTTAAGTAGCTGACCTCGCCAATAATGCTTTTATCACAGACAATCAGTGGCATTGTATTACAAATAGGTGGTTGTCAATCACAAGCATTCAAATTTGATAATGCAGAGAAATGATTTTCCAACCCCAAGCCCCAGTCCACCGAGGCAACATCCTTCCTCCCCCTCTTGGTTACAATGTTCCATTTGGTTCTCAGTATGCTTGAATTCGGACCACTTCCCTTCCTTGGGTAAAAGAAGTCCAAAGTCAGTGGAACAATAGAGGTTGATCTCCGCTGTGGTGGTAAAATGTTGGGCAAGATATTAGGCAGGACCCCTGGGTCAGAAAAGTGAAGGACAACACACTCTCCCTTGAACTTTTTAACCCTGTCCCTAATCCACTGAACCCTTCTCGCATTTACGAGCTCTTCCGAGAGTTGCTGCTTACCCCATGGAGAAATTACCATGTTGTTGGTCAACCATGATAAAGATTTATTTATTAAGGAAGATGTAGTTTCGTGTTCACCTTGAGCCAAGGGAGGGACGTTAGCAAGAACAAGTACCAATGGGGAAGCTTCAACTACAAGCTCAAAAGTCCCTTTCTCAGTGATTGGGTCAACAACAGCGGGAACTGGAATCGAAACATTAGGAGCATCACCAGGGAAGATAATCTTGGGTACCATTAGAGGGTTAAGTGCAGGGATAGGGATGGATCCGCTATTACCTACAGTGGCTGGTTTGCTCAGACTAGGCTCGATCCTAGAAAAAACAATTTCCGGGAGTTTACCTACTTCACCCAGGGTTTTTTCTAATAGACCTTCTAATCGGTTAACCTCGGCGGTTAACTTGTCTATTTTGCTGACCAGAGGTTTAACTACACCTTTGATTTTTGTCTCTATCATTGACAATAGTTTGTTAAATTGGGCGTTTGAAAGTGTAACATAAGCCTCACTGGCTAGATCAGCCTCCTCTTCCTCTGAGACTTTTCTCGGAAGGTTTGCTACTTTGTTCTTGGCTGACCTTAAACCCTCCCGTTTTGCCATACCCTTTTGGTTTTCCCCATTGGTCCTCTGGACTGAGATGGATGCTACAGGGGAGATTGGGGACTCGTTACTAGTGGATATCTCTACCAAAGCCTCATTAACACTATTGTCTTCAATACCAGCAACAATACCACTAGGCTGGATGACAATAGTATCAGGAAGAGAATCAAGCATTTCACCATTTGAGCTACTATTTATCTGAAGCGCAAAAGGATCATCTGACTCGATATCAATGAGGGGAGATTGGGTAGGTGAATCTATTCCCAAGGAAGATCTCCTATCACTATTGATTCTTTCTACAACATGTACAAGATAGTTGTCAATAGTGTTATTAGGAATGGTTTGCTTTTTCGGAGGCATATTTCTCTAGGCACAACAGATACAATTGGAAGCAAAAAATAATAATGTCCGAAATGAGTAGAAATCTGCAACTGAGTATATATCACAGCAAACCAAGAAACCAGGCCCAACCCAACCTTGGCCAACCTCGGACGGCCTCAGACGGCCCGCCCTTTGTCCGGGCTTCGTCCGGGCGTCCCGCTCGCGTCCCGCGTTGCGGGCGAGCCCCTCCTTTGTAGCGCCTCCAGGCGCAGGATTGTGACGCTTTCCTGGAGCTCCGGTGCAGAGGCCCCTGGGAAAACGAGTTTCTCCTCACAGCGACCGCAGATGGTATCTGTGCGGCGGCGGGAGTACTCAACAGGCGAGATACGGAGAGCAGCTGTCTCCTGTAGCACAGCGGTAAGTTCCTCAGCCTCGTTTAGACTTGCAAATGCCCCTCAATCGAAATGCAGCAGCCACTATTGGCCGGGCGAGCCCCTCCTTTGTAGCGCCTCCAGGCGCAGGATTGTGACGCTTTCCTGGAGCGCCGGTGCAGAGGCCCCTGGGAAAACGAGTTTCTCCTCGCAGCAACCGCAGATGGTATCTGTGCGGCGGCGGGAGTACTCGACAGGCGAGATACGGCGAGCAGCTGTCTCCTGTAGCACAGCGGTAAGTTCCTCAGCCTCGTTTAGACTTGCAAATGCCCCTCAATCGAAATGCAGCAGCCCAAAAACATGTGCTCAATTTTGCACTTTGTACCAGATCGGAATGTGCAGCAATGAAAAGTCTCATGTGGCCATTTTTACCCATGTGCAAATAATGGGTGCAAATCGACCCAGCACAAGCAAAACTCTCGCCAGGTATCAGATGTGCTTTTGATCTAATCGACGCCTTGATGCAAAAGAATTTAAAAAATGAGGATTCATATGCAAACTCTTTTTGTGCCTATCTGCCTAATACTCTCTGTTGAGGACATTGTTTTGTAAGAGTAGTGAGCACCAACTACAAGAAGTAGGGAAGTGCTTGAGCAAAAGAGAACAAACTTATTTTGTTGCCTTGAGCTTAGTGGATGAAAGTATTACAAGTGACGCAAATGCGACTTGCACCACTTTTAGCACGTATTCATATGTCTAAATTAACACTTTAGCATTATACGACATGGATGGAACAGGGATCCTACAGAAGAGGCAGGAATTGTTATAGGACATTAAGTTGAGAATTAGGAATGCCTTAGGAGTAACTTCAACAACTAAGAATCTCAAATATTAGCTACCGTGGGGTAAAACAGAAAAGAATATATACATTGGGATGGGATGGTGTTGGCCCACTATCTTTTATTTGTGATACAGAGCTGTTTTGAGTTATTTTGAGACTCCTGTAGTAACAGGCACACGCCAGTTGTAAGCATTATATTTTCTGTAGTTTAGTTTTATAGGATAGTCTTCACATTGATAGAATCATTTTTTGGAATCATGAGTAACCTTGGAGTTCAGTTGTGCATTGATTATGGCCTTTTTTTTCTTTTATAATTTTTATAATTCTTATTTTTTCCTGTTTTGGCATTTCATGAATATCATCATCATTGTTTATATTTTTACTTTTATAATAGTGAGTCTGTCGTTCTATGTGCATATGCGTATTCAATGAATTGTGATCGTCTTTATTTCATGTTCACATCTTGGTATGTGTGTTGCTCTCTTAAGGGGATAGGGCACAATGGGAAATGTTGATTTTGCTTTGACATAGACTTTGGTGGTCGAAAACGAGTTAGCTTGCATTAAATGTGCCTTAAGAACTATTCCTGGAGTGCGGGTATTGTTTGCTGCCGCGGCGTGGCCGTGCCATCATCACTGTTTTATAAATATATATATACATGAAACACCACCATAATAAGTAGCGGGTTAGCAGTCTAGAACAAGCATTTGCCATGCAATAGGTCTTGTATTAGGAAAGTGTGAGCTATTGGTATTGTAAATAAAACATTTTTTTAATATGTGTTGGCTTTGAAAATATATAAATTAATAGCATTGTTATTCACAAAGCCAATAGCTTACACTTTCCTAATGTGAGTCCTATTGGCTATTACAATGCTTGTTGGTAGAAAGCAAGGACAGGGCTGTTGTGGTGCTGAGTGATGATGTGGTTGGGCTGAGTGATGATGTGGTTGGGCTGAGTGATGTGGTGGTGTCCCAGAGTAATGTGGTGGCGCCCCAGAGTAATGTGGTGGTGCCCCAGAGTAATGTGGTGGTGCCCCTGAGTAATGTGGTGGTGCCCCTGAGTGATGTGGTGGTGCCCCCTGAGTGATGTGGTGGTGTCCTCGAGTGATGTGGTGGTGTCTCCGAGTGATGTGGTGGTGTCCCCGAGTGATGTGGTGGTGTTCCCGAGTGATGTGGTGGTGTCCCTAAGTGATGTGGTGGTGCCCCCGAGTGCTGTGGTGGTGTCACTGAGTGTGTGTTCCTGAGTGATGTGGTGGTGCCCCTGAGTGAAGTGGTGGTGTCCCTGAGTGATGTGGTGGTGCCCCCGAGTGATGTGGTGGTGTCCCCGAGTGATGTGGTGGTGTTCCTGAGTGATGTGGTGGTGTCCCTGAGTGATGTGGTGGTGTCCCCGAGTGATGTGGTGGTGCCCCCGAGTAATGTGGTGGTGTCCCCGAGTGATGTGGTGGTGTCCCTGAGTGATGTGGTGGTGCCCCTGAGTGATGTGATAGTGTTCCTGAGTGATGTGGTGGTGCCCCTGAGTAATGTGGTGGTGCCCCTGAGTGATGTGGTGGTGTCCCCAAGTGATCTGTTGGTGTCTCCGAGTGATGTGGTGGTGTCCCCGAGTGATGTGGTGGTGTCCCTGAGTGATGTGGTGGTGTTCCCAGAGTGATGTGGTGGTGTCCCTGAGTGATGTGGTGGTGTTCCCGAGTGATGTGGTGGTGTTCCCGAGGGATGTGGTGGTGGTCCTGAGTGATGTGGTGGTGTTCCCAGAGTGATGTGGTGGTGTCCCCGAGTGACGTGGTGGTGTCCCCGAGTGATGTGGTGGTGTCCCAGAGTGATGTGGTGGTGCCCCTGAGTGATGTGGTGGTGTCCCCAAGTGATGTGATGGTATCCCCGAGTGATGTGGTGGTGTCCCCGAGTGATGTGGTGGTGTCCCTGAGTGATGTGGTGGTGTTCCCAGAGTGATTTGATGGTGTCCCTGAGTGATGTGGTGGTGTTCCTGAGTGATGTGGTAGTGTTCCCGAGGGATGTGGTGGTGTTCCTGAGTGATGTGGTGGTGTTCCCAGAGTGATGTGGTGGTGTCCCCGAGTGATGTGGTGGTGTCCCCGAGTAATGTGGTGGTGTCCCCGAGTGATGTGGTGGTGTCCCCGAGTGATGTGGTGGTGTCCCCGAGTGATGTGGTGGTGTCCCCGAGAGATGTGGTGGTGCCCCTGAGTGATGCGGTGGTGTCCCTGAGTGATGTGGTGGTGTTCCTGAGTGATGTGTTGGTGTTCCCGAGGGATGTGGTGGTGGTCCTCAGTGATGTGGTGGTGTTCCCAGAGTGATGTGGTGGTGTCCCTGAGTGATGTGGTGGTGTCCCCGAGTGATGTGGTAGTGTTCCCGAGGGATGTGGTGGTGTTCCTGAGTGATGTGGTGGTGTTCCCAGAGTGATGTGGTGGTGTCCCCGAGTGATGTGGTGGTGTTTCTAAATGATGTGGTGGTGTTCCCAGAGTGATGTGGTGGTGTCCCCAAGTGATGTGGTGGTGTCACTGAGTGTGTGTTCCTGAGTGATGTGGTGGTGCCCCTGAGTGAAGTGGTGGTGTCCCTGAGTGATGTGGTGGTGCCCCCGAGTGATGTGGTGGTGTCCCCGAGTGATATGGTGGTGCCCCCGAATAATGTGGTGGTGTCCCCGAGTGATGTGGTGGTGTCCCCGAGTGATGTGGTGGTGCCCCTGAGTGATATGATGGTGTTCCTGAGTGATGTGGTGGTGCCCCTGAGTGATGTGGTGGTGTCCCCGAGTGATGTGGTGGTGCCCCCGAGTAATGTGGTGGTGTCCCCGAGTGATGTGGTGGTGTCCCTGAGTGATGTGGTGGTGCCCCTGAGTGATGTGATAGTGTTCCTGAGTGATGTGGTGGTGCCCCTGAGTAATGTGGTGGTGCCCCTGAGTGATGTGGTGGTGTCCCCAAGTTATCTGTTGGTGTCCCCGAGTGATGTGGTGGTGTCCCCGAGTGATGTGGTGGTGTCCCTGAGTGATGTGGTGGTGTTCCCAGAGTGATGTGGTGGTGTCCCTGAGTGATGTGGTGGTGTTCCCGAGTGATGTGGTGGTGTTCCCGAGGGATGTGGTGGTGGTCCCGAGTGATGTGGTGGTGTTCCCAGAGTGATGTGGTGGTGTCCCCGAGTGACGTGGTGGTGTCCCCGAGTGATGTGGTGGTGTCCCAGAGTGATGTGGTGGTGCCCCTGAGTGATGTGGTGGTGTCCCCAAGTGATGTGATGGTATCCCCGAGTGATGTGGTGGTGTCCCCGAGTGATGTGGTGGTGTCCCTGAGTGATGTGGTGGTGTTCCCAGAGTGATTTGGTGGTGTCCCCGAGTGATGTGGTGGTGTTCCTGAGTGATGTGGTAGTGTTCCCGAGGGATGTGGTGGTGTTCCTGAGTGATGTGGTGGTGTTCCCAGAGTGATGTGGTGGTGTCCCCGAGTGATGTGGTGGTGTCCCCGAGTAATATGGTGGTGTCCTCGAGTGATATGGTGGTGTCCCCGAGTGATGTGGTGGTGTCCCCGAGAGATGTGGTGGTGCCCCTGAGTGATGCGGTGGTGTCCCTGAGTGATGTGGTGGTGTTCCTGAGTGATGTGGTGGTGTTCCCGAGGGATGTGGTGGTGGTCCTCAGTGATGTGGTGGTGTTCCCAGAGTGATGTGGTGGTGTCCCCGAGTGATGTGGTGGTGTCCCCGAGTGATGTGGTAGTGTTCCCGAGGGATGTGGTGGTGTTCCTGAGTGATGTGGTGGTGTTCCCAGAGTGATGTGGTGGTGTCCCCGAATGATGTGGTGGTGTTCCTAAATGATGTGGTGGTGTTCCCAGAGTGATGTGGTGGTGTCCCCGAGTGATGTGGTGGTGTCCCAGAGTGATGTGGTGGTGTCGCCGAGGGATGTGGTTGTGTACCTGAGTGATGTGGTGGTGTCCCTGAGTGATGTGGTGGTGCCCCTGAGTGATGTGGTGGTGCCCCTGGGTGATGTGATGGTGCCCCTGAGTGATGTGGTGGTGTTCCTGAATGATGTGGTGGTGTTCCTGAGTGATGGAGAGTGGAGTTGGAGGGTGGAGTTGGAGTTGGAGGGTGGAGTTGGAGTTGGAGGGTGGAGTTGGAGTTGCAAGGTGGAGTTGGAGGGTGACGTTGGAGGGTGGAGCTGGAGGGTGGAGTTGGAGGGTGGAGTTGGAGGCTGTAGTTGGTGGGTGGAGTTGGAGGATGGAGTTGGAGGATGGGATTGGAGGGTGGAGTTGGAGGGTGAAGTTGGAGGGTGGAGTTGGAGGGTAGAGTTGGAGGGTGGAGTTGGAAGGTGGAGTTTGTGGGTGGAGTTGGAGGGTGGAGTTGGAGTTGGAAGGTGGAGTTTGATTTGGAGGGTGGAGTTGGAGGGTGGAGGGTGGAGTTGGAGGGTGGAGTTGGTGGGTGGAGTTGGAGTTGGAGGGTGGAGTTGGAGGGTGGAGTTGGAGGGTGGAGTTGGAAGGTGGAGTTGGAGGGTGGAGTTGGAGGGTGGAGTTAGAGTTGGAGGGTGGACTTGGAGGGTGGAGTTGGAGTTGAAGGGTGGAGTTGGAGGGTGGAGTTGGAGGGTGGAGTTGGGGGTGGAGCGTGGGAGCGAGTGCGAGAAAGAGACGTATAGAGAGGGGTAGGATGAGAAGGAAAAGATAACACACGAGTGGTGCTAATGAGTAATAGGTGTGATGTGCACAATTCCATTATAAAAGGCTCGATGGTGAGTCGCCTTTGAAACTTCTTCTGGAATCGGACGCCCCCATATAAGTGAAGGGAAATACTTATTACCATAAGTATTTGTTGCTTGATGAGGATATACGAGTCTAATAGAGGCTAAGTATTTGCATGTAATTTTATTACAAATGACTCTAAGCTTGGGCTTAATTGACGTTTCAGAGTGTAAATATAAAGCAAGTTTCTGGCTTTTATTGACGTATCGAGCATCCTTAAGCAAAATATGAGCATGTTACTGTTTAAAGATGGCGGTGGCTGGAGATATTGCAATTGGCGTTGTCACTGCGCTACTCCGAAAGCGGGGCTTGCCAATCACATTACACCCAAAGCAGGTTTCTCCTGCAATGTTATACCCAAAACGGAGGTTGTCTGTGTTATCACTAGTACAGATAGGATAACAAGCTCTCTGCATTGCTGTGGCGGGGGGGGGGGTGGGGGAGCGGGAGCGCATTCCTTTGAAGTCTGATGCGGCAGGCGGGGGAGCGGCAGCCTTTGAAGTGTGATTGGGGGGGAGCGGCATCCTTTGAAGTCTGATGCGAGGCACAGACAAATGGTGGTGTGACTTGGCTGGCCTCGTGCACGCGCCTGTCTCACATGAACTGTGCATGATCCGCGAATTTGGTAGAGTTTTTAAAGTGCTTACTATAATTCTCGCCTATCTATCCCTGCGGGATAGAAATAGTCAAGACCTAAAAAGCATAAGGGTAAAAATAAACAAGGGATTGTAAGGAGCACCTGTCACTTTAAAATGACGATCAAGACAGCCGGGCTCTATGGTCCTGTTGAAGGCATAGTACCAAAACGCATAGACCGTCGATGTCTCTGCACTAATAGTGGTTTAAAATAAATACTGAAAAATAAGTATTTGACCAGACTTCCTTTCTTCACGGTGCTGTGGATACCTTACTGGGTAAAAAGCAAGCATTGGTCAATGTGAACATTTTTAAAATACTAAATCCAGCTTTTATTAATTCTTTCTTCAAAAATTCATAAGCAATTCGACTATTCTAGGATGATGCTGTAGTGCACAGTGAGTAAAATATTTGTCTGAATCCTCACCAAGAGTGAAGCAAAGAAAAGGTTGTTGCTAACATCCCGCAGCTTGTAGGGCCTCAAAGTCAAGACCAATACTGTACTGCACATACCTCGCTACTCGAAATAGCAAACAAAGTGATTCTGTAAAAGGCTGCTTACATTATTTTACAGGCATAGTCTGCCTAAAAATAAAAAACACTTTGACATTGAGTTTGGGCAAAGAGCTTTCCTATCCCCATGCAAGATATATGTTCATGTGTACGTTGATTCTACACAGTTTCAGGCATCAAAAAACGCATCAAAAGCAAAGAGATGTTTTATAAGTAATACAACCTCTTGTATTCAGGTGAAAGAGAAAGCACCCTGCTACCTCAAGAACAAATTGAAGACATATGCATAACGATCACATCTATGTGTCTAATGACTTTTATATTTTTAGGAATCAGAAACGTGTACACAATTGTTATTATACTATTGTTGTTAAACTTGTTAAGGTTAAGTGGTGTATCTACTAATAAAAATCTAATGAGGTTATGCTGTTGTGTTTGCCTTCAGAATAAAAGTAGAGCTATTACTAATTTGGTATTATTACTGTTATTATTCTAAATGTGTACATGTAAAACTGCATCGAGTAAACACATCTAAACCTGCATATTTGACATCTTTTTTACTGGACGTTTTTAAAAACCTTCTATTAATTAGCATATCAAATTGCTAGGTATTTTGCATTCACACATTTAAATTAAAAAGATTGAAATATTTAAAAAGATGCTGTGTTTGGCTCGTAATGAACAGGTTTATACAATATAACTAAACTTTATCTATATTGCCCTATGTAGGATATCTATCGGCCCCTTTTTTGCCTTTCATTACTACCATTTTGACCTCAGCCAAGGGATAGGCCCAGTATGTTTTCGGCAAATGTGTATGTGGATGTGATTCCACATGTAGACCCATATTATCAAACGTTCCCTGGGGATACAACGGATGTGTGTAACTGCTTTTTGCACCCTGGGGCACTTTGGAAATGCAAGATGGAGTGCAGATCCTTGTGCAAATCCTCGTCTAATAAAGATCACACTGATGCACATTTAGCCCTCGGGTGACTTCATTGGTGTGGTGCTGTTGCAGCATGCAAATGAGGGATCACTTTGCCTCTGTGCCCAGGCCATATTATAGGCACAAGTACAGAGGCACATGAGCAGTAAGGGGGCGCACTGACTCTGCGCCACATGGAGGTGGCACATAGTCAGTGATCCAGAGGGCACGCTTTGTAAGGTGGAAAAGCCAGCCCCCATTTGAAATGCAGGCTGGATGCTGCCTGCACAGGGAAAGTTGAACTGGCTACTTTCAAAAGTCAGTCATCCTTTCATTAATCTAGACCACCAGGCCAGGCTCAAGTTGACAGCAGTGCATTCATTGTGATAGGGCGCACTGACCTGGTGTTTGCTCAGAGCACCCAGTTAAAAGTGCATCACCACTTAGGCCCAGAAAAAGTTCCATATCTATAATAGGGGAGCAGGTTTTTGGGATTATCAATTATCTAAATTAGTTCAATTTACATTAATTGTATCACAATTTCTCTTACATGGATAACACACAAATCTGGTATGGGTCTAGCCTCCTTGGACCTATATTGGACACCCCTACCGTAATGTAAAACCAGCCTCCGTAAGAATAAAGAGTCTGTGCTGACCCTGACACTCTGCTGTATAATGTATGTGTTTCTAAGGTCTAAATGTATAAGTATTACTAATTCAGAAGTACCTTTTTTGATTGTTGCAACCTGTGACTCCTATTACATGTCAATTGTCAGGCCATGAGCTGGCTATAGGCGTAAATAAAGCAACACATCGCAATTTATTTTTGCCCTTTTCATATAGGTTAGCAGCCATGGATCTATTTCCAAACTTCATCACTTTTAGAATTGGTATAGAGAGATACAGAAACGTCCAGAATTGTAGTTTATCACTTTATTTGTAATATTTTGATTGTAACAAAACAATAAAAAATGTCCTACAGGATTTTAACAAGTCTTGTAGAGTCTAGAAAAATACAAACAAAGTGATTTCCCCTGCATGACAATTCCTAAAAATGTATGAGGTATTTAGTGAACAAAACAAAAGAAGAAACAAAAACTTGCTTTGTTAATATTTGGCAACACTTTATATTTGTGTGCTAGACATGTAAGTTATAGTACAAATAACGAAAATGCTAGAGGCAGCCCAAAAGAAGGAATCTGCACTTTTCCAGATAGAGGAACTTATTGTTTCTTTTGACCTAATTATGATGCCGACACTGCGGTGGAAGTAGGACCGCCCGACTAGAATTCGTGGTCCCGCTGCTCGCATTAGGATGCAACCACCTTCAGGGTAGTCACAATGTGTATATTTTGTATTGTGGTGTGTGCTGCGGGCTGCAGCAATGCAAAATATACACATTTCTAGCATCCCTGCACTATGTGGCAGGCACCGCATGATACCTTCCACATGGTGGAGGGATATTGCCCAGGTTCCATAGCAGAGGTCGAGGGGGGCCAAAGTCACTTTATACCTGACTTTTTATAGTTGGTGAACCACCATGAAAGGGCAGGTGGAAAGGGACATTGTAATCCCTAGCAGGCACCTCCCTCATTGCAGGGAATGGCAGCCTGACCGCCAAATTGACGTTATCCTTGCTCCTTTCCTGTTGGACACAGCGGTCTTTCCCCCAACAACCGACCTCCTAAGGCCTACATCCTAATGCAGCAGTCAGACAAATGGGCTGGATGTCGGTGGGACCGCCACAGGCGGCCTGACAGAGACGGTCCCAGTGCCATCATAATCAGGCCCTGAGTCTCAATTATGAAACACTGAAGAAGCAAAAAAGTACAACCCCAACAAGAAAGGAATCCTGGCTAACAAAATACAAGAGGTGCTCTTCTGTCTAGTTATGCCCTGAATATTATTGGCAGAAAGTATGTATGTTTTGGACGCTGAGACAGTCAAATATACAAAATAACTTTGTACAATTTCTGAAAACCTCTTTAAATTATGTATGGTATTTGATAAATGTGGTAGAATTTAAGACTGAGGTTCCTTGATTTCTGACTTCGTCCTGTATCTAGCCGCCATTTTGTGTCTCATCGCCATTTTGTGTTGCCCTCACAGTGTTTTTGCTTTTCCCAGCTGTTGCATGTCCTTTTCAGTTAAAGAATAACTCTATTTCCCTTGTTTATGAAACTGATGTCAGGGTCTGGCCGAGTTCGTTAATCCATGTCTGGGTTGACTGATCCCCGTCTCGACTGACTATTTGCCTTCTCCTATTCTTTCCTCACATTATCTCATCCGACTGGCCTTCACTATTCTTTCCTTGTATTCTCTTGTTACACAGCTATCCTTTGAGGCACACAAATATGTCCTGCCACCTGCAAATTGGATTGTTATAAGCATTACTGATTAAATTGTTGGGAGGGGTAACACACGGGGTCTGAGAAAGGGGCGTATTTGGGATACTTGATAGCTTGTTTTCCAACTTTTCTCATTGGTCTGTTTTGTATGTGTAAGGAGTGAATTCTGTAAATGTGTTTCCTATAAAAGATTGTGCGCCACGGATTGAAGTGGCAGTCTCCTCAGAACCCACCTTGTATGTAACTTCTGGGATAACTGTGCTTGGCTGCAGCTAATAAACCTGGTTTCCACGCTCAACAGAGTGTCTCGTGTCCCTGTTCGACAAGGCAGGTGAACCCGGGGATTTAAGGCGTGCCCTGCACCGCCAGGCCCATAAGGCCCGGTTCTCCAACTGGCGCCCAAGGTGGGGCAGTTTCAGTGGTAGCGGTTCAGCCCAAGGGTGGTGAGAAGCCCCGCAAGAAAATTCCGGAGGATTCGCGAACCACGTCAAGCGACCCCTGTATGTCGAAGTGGACTGAAGGTCTTTTGCAGCATGGCTACTTCTTTCCGATGGCTGCTGACGACTGCTGCCCTGACTGCCGCCCTGCCTTGGGCCCTCTGGTGATGATTGGTATCGCGAGATGTTAGATGGACCTCTGTTGGCATGAGAAGACCATTTAGTTAAGTATTCGTGGGTAGCGCCCACTTCTTTGTTTTGTTTTTGACTTTTGTTATTCGACTATTGCAATAGCCGAAGCCAAGGGGTGAGTACATTTGTACCGTGTTCTTTGCTTTCACTCCTTGAAGTTGGTAAACGGACCAGTGTGCTTGAAAATGCCTGGTTTGAGCGAATATAGGAAACTCTGCTGTTTTTGTTGTACTAGAGATTCCAGACTCGAGAACTCATGTCTGATTCCTCCGGTTGGCACTCCTACTTATGAGCTCTATTCTAAACATGGTGTTGGTCCCATTGACTTTAATGAGGCATGGATCCGATACACGGAGAAAGATGGTGTTTTACGATGGCCCCCATAATGGTAGTTTTGAGCCTGATGTTTTAGATAATCTGGAAGCAATTCTGTTTAAGAGAAAAGCCCGGCCGGCAATGTTTGACTCTTTCCGCTTTTGGCGTAAGGAAGCCAAACAGAGATAAATTAAGCAGGCAAAAAGAGATAGAAAAGAGAAAGATATGACGATCATACAGGCTGCTCAGCAATTCAAGGATAATGAGACTGAGCGAGCAATTGAAGTTTTAGACAGACAACATCATATGGCAATAGATAGATGCTACCCTGTGTTTCCCACTTCTCCACGGAGTAAAGACTCTGACGAAGATCCTTTAATGTCTCATTTATTGAGCTTGTCTCCACCTTATGTACCAGGAGCTAATGCACCCGTATTATTGCCACCTGTTCAGCAAACTGTTGTTCAGCCTGGTGCTCCAGCTCCTCCACAATTGCCTCTTCCTGCATTGCCTCCTGCACCTCCTTTGCCACTAACTTCTGTACCTCAGTCTCCTTCACCTTTGGGTTCTTTTGTAACGGCTAGTTCTTCTCTTCCTTTGCTTAATACTGCATCTCCAGCTTTACTCTCTGCTTCTTCCCCGATACGTACTTGGTTCGTTGATACTGTTTCTGGTCTTTTCTCTCCCCTTCTTGGGTCATTTACTAGGACTCCTGCTTTTTCTCGAAGGCAATCCCGTAGCCAAATTCCAGATTCTGACGAACAAGTTGTATTCACCTCACTTGCTCATAAATGGATGATGAGTGGTCCACTGTATAGCGTGCCTGATATTCTGAGTACCTTTCTTCAGTGGAATGCGCCGACGAAGAGATACGTTTTTAACGTCATGTGTGACGCTCTTGTCAAAGGATGGGAGGATATGGAGTTGGATTTAACTCCTCAGGGTCTATTAGATATATAGGACAGGTTTGATAAGTGACTTGTTGTGGGTTCTGAAGTTGAGGACGCTATAAAGACACTTGTTGCTTTTAGATCGTTATATTTGTCCCAGACTATTCCTGAACCTGATCCTGCAGTTAGACAGAGAACGAAGAATTATCCTATGAGGGAAGTTCTTCCAGTCTGGGGAGAAGCGGTTCCGCAAGCGGGCATCGTTCCAGGTGTCCCTGCTCATTTCCAGCGTGTATGGGGACATGTCCCCTGGAAGAGAGCTGAAGTTTTAGAACTTAAGCAGTCTTTACCGGACCCTCGTAAAAATCCTGCTGGATATTATAAAGAGCTGTCCCAGACTGTTGATGCATGTATCATGAATTTGGCTGATATTGATATGTTGATGGGGAATGTAGTTCCACAAGCATTGTGGGCTCGGATTCGTAGGGAAGACCACGACAAAGCTTTAGGTGGTAGTTGGGCCGATATAGTTGCCGCAGATGCAGCACAAGTGGGTGGTGCTAAGCCAGATGATTTGATTGCACAATTGCCTGGTAGAGTAGTAGATTTAATGAAGACAATGATGCCTACCTTACGTGTTAACTGGGATAAGTTAGCTGCGTGTAAGCAGAAGAAAGATGAGAGTGTCTCGGATTTCTTTACTCGTTTTGAGGAGACATTTATTGATCACAGTGGTCAGGATATGAGTACTGAAGGTGGACAGCGATTGTTTGTGGATAAATTCGTATTTAATTTACTTCCTGTTAGAACTGGCTATTTCTGGTAGGCTAAGGCTGACGCCATAGCCAGGCAGAAACCACCATTCTAGTCAGGGCAAGGAAGTCACACGCCAAGATAACCTCTGCTCACCCCCTTGGTAGCTTGGCTCAAGCAGTAAGGCTAAACTCGGAGGCAATGTGTAAAGCATTTGCGCCAGCGCACAACAGCAACAACATACTAGGCACACCACAGAAGAGACTCCACACAAGGTTATTATAAAAATAACTTTTGTATTGTAAAAACACATCAGATAAAATCACACATATACATGGTGCCAACTGGCACGGGCAATATTCACAGGGATTATGTACACAAGACAGGGCCACAAGGGCCACTGTCATATTCAGATATAGCACTTCTAGATAAAATGTAGAATATCAAATCACTTCTAGAATAAAGAATAAATGTAACATAAAATAATAATCAAAGATAACCACCAGTAACCACTGGTAACAGGAACCAGGACCTTACTAGGACCACCTGTACTAAGAAAGAAGAACCACCTAAGTATCACACAGCATTAGGGGTCTAAGAAAGAATACATTACTCATGATGCAATAAACCTACATTCAGAGGAGTAGAAAAGACAACCACCTAAGAATAACCACATTTAGGGGCATAAACCAGAACACCTTACCCATGATGCATGAACACATTCAGAGGTGTTAAGAATAGAGCACATGATGCAATAAAATCACATTCAGGGGTGCAGCGCAAGAAGACACATGATGACTAAACATTCAGAGGTGCAGCGCATGGAAAGGAAGACACATAATGCATAAACATTCAGAGGTGCCATAACATAAGTCAATAGCGCAAAAACACACAGTAGGCAATTACTATTTAAAAGCATAGAAATCACATTGCGCCTACACTACATAAGCCACTACCTGTGGCAGTCCCTAGGCCAACTGGCCTTGTGGGGCAAAGATGCCCTGTGTCCAATGTCAGGGCGCGCTGCCATGCAGCGCCAGTCCAAGAGTACAAAAAGCCTAAACGTGGCAGTTGCCCACAAGGTGCTGGGCAACTGTGTACATCACAGAAAGGCCTAAACGGTGCAGCTGCCCACTAATTGCTGGACAGCTGGGAAAATCATCAACACTGCGGCTGGGGGCTCTCACTAGCCCCTAGACAAACTGCGCCAGGGTTGGAGCCACACAGGCTCTGTCGCAACGCATGCCCCCAGCGTTGGAGCTCTCAGGCTCTGGCCACAGAAAATGCCCCCTGAGCCTAGCAGTCTCCTAAAAATGACGGCGGGGTCGTTGGAGCCCCCCCTCTGGGGCTCAACATCACTCTCTGGGCTTTAAACTGAAAATGCTGCCTGAGCCACTCATGGGCTCGAGAACGCAATGCCCACTGAGCCTCCACCGGCTCTACACAACGCTGGGGCGGCCCACTGCCATCCGGGGCCGCCCTATCTCCCACCAACATCTTGTGGCTCTAAATACCAAATGCCCATTACGGTGGGGCGGCCCACTGCCATCCGGGGCCGCCCTGGCTCTGCAGGACACAACCGGCACCGCCAGCACCCTTACGGAGCCCCCACAGCCCTCTCAACTCACCGGGCTGTCTTGCAGGCGGGGGCTCCGGCTCTCTCTCGGCTGCAGCGGGCGGCTCTCCCTCACTCGCGGTGGGGGCAGGCACCGACAATGTGCCTCGTGCCCCCTCCGCTCCGCTCCTCCAGGCACGCCTCCTCCTCCTTCTCCGGGGCTCCCTCAGGTCACGGGAGCCCCGTAACGGCCGCCATGCTTCTCCTCTCCCCGGGCCCGGCGGTGATCACTTCTCGGCACCCGGGCTGCGGGGGCGGGACTTCCGGCCGGCCGCGCTGAGATTGGCCGGCCGGCCAGGTACTTCCAGGTCGCTGCGGGCAGCGCAGCGGCCCTTCTCCTTAGGCAGGCAGGCGGGGGCTGAGTTTACCGAGGAGTGGGCTACCTCGAGTAAACATCAAGATTAGCGGCATAGCCGTGGGGCAAATGCCGGGTGGGCACCGGCCTAAGGACAATCACGCAATCGAGGTGGGCACTCGTAATTAATTAAATAACTACAGGCATAACGCAGGGTGGCACCTGCAATATCTCACGCAAAATGCGTGATAGCGACACGCTCGCTACGGGTGAGAAATAAAGCGCTCTCAAGCGCTAGGAGGCAGAAATAAAGCGCTTCCATCGCGCTGGGGGCACTGAAAGCCTCACAAGCCCCCAGAGATGACCCCTACATCAAGAAGGGTCCCAAAAGTCTTGAGGCATCCAGGAGGCAGGACAGCAGCTCCTATTAAGGGAAATCCTCCAGCAAAGTTCTCCAAAGATGCAGCCAGGCAGGGGGACAGCCAGGAAGAGTCCCCCAGCAGTCCATCAGATGTCCAGGAGCTGGGCAGGGCCCAGGGATTCCCCTGAGCCCCAGCAGCAGCATGCCCCTGGCAGATTCAAGTTGAAAACAAGAACATTTTGGAAGGGGATACAACCCCTTCTTATACAGTGCAAAACCTTTGAAGTCCTTTGAAGTCCTTTGAAGCAGGCAGTGTGAGAACCAGCTGGACTGGTTTAGAGGGAAGTCCCCTTCAGTATCAGGGACAGAGGTGTCAGTCGCCCAGCGGGAGGTGGAGCCAGCTTTGTAGTTACACAGGAACAGCCCTTCACTATCAGGTGCCATCTCCTCCCACTTCCCTGGCAGCAGATGCTGCCTTTCATCCATGGGCTGACTCAGACAACCTCCTGGGCTCTCCAGCCCCTGTCATCCTCAAACCAGACAGTCAATCCACAAGCAGGCCCATGCACTCTGGGCCAGGCTCACCAGCCAATCACACGCTAGCAACAACCTACACAAATATGCCAACTTCCAAAAGTAGTACTTCTAGACTAGACACAGTCATGTCGCATACATCATTTTGCAACATTCACTCTCACGAGTTGATACATACCAAACTCGCCCCTGCACTCCCCACACATCAGGAACTACCATGGGCATACATACTCCCCATTCATTCCTATGGGAGGGCAGGTCACTCACCACACATACAGAGAGCTCATGCACTTTACACTGTACCACAGTGAAAAAGTGCGCAGAGGCCTAAAATCACCAACACCAGGTTCCATAAATAGGCTAGGAAAACGCAAAAAGTCTAGGGGTGAACCTGCCTAATGGGCCGGGTCCAACACAACCCCCTTCCAGCCAAAACGCAGGGTAGACCAATCACACCACTGATGGGCTTCACTGCTTTGGGCGACAAAACCACGGACACGGCCTCGCACAGCAGGGACACCGTCCAGTTTTGCGCCACTCTGAACCTACATGGTTTCCTCAAAATAATAACTCTCTGACTCAACTAGGGTACCCCACTGGTACACACTAGTCATCCACAGCCAAGACCAGGCCATAGGCCATCCAAATCACAGGTCCTAACTAATCCACAGAGTGGGGGGTAGTAACCCCTGGCACACAATAGCCATTCTCCACTCTCTCTCTCAGTGTAGCTACAACTACCACTGATCCAACAACCTAGGGACCATACCCTCAGGCTGACCAGAGGTCACGGGCAAGAATGCCCCACCCTACCTCTACTTCTGGGTTTCCGCACCCTCACAGAGAAGCACTCACCAGAACACAATTCTCCTACCAGATCAGGACCTCACTCCATCACTGGTCTACCACCTGGAAACTATTCCACTTCTGAGGTACAAAGCGCACAGCACAGTCCCTCTTCAAGCAGGTGGGGGGACAAAGCACACAGCAAAGTCCCCTTTCCTCTACCTTAGTGGAAACAACAAACTGCAGGTGAGCCCCAGATCACACAGCAAGGGCAGCCCCCTCAGTCTTTTCAGCTGATCCACTTTGGCAGAGATTCCTCTTGACCTAGAAGTTTCCTAATCTCCCAACCTAAGATCTAAACCCTCAGGTTGCACCGGGGTCAGAAGTAAGGACACCGTCCCTCTGCACCCCTTCCAGTTCCAGTATGTCTCAGGCTAGACAGAGCACACGCCAGCGGCATATCAGCGACACACTCTCTTCCAGTACTCCCTATCACAGCGTGATTCTCAGTATGTCCCAGGCGAGACAGAGCACACGCCAGCGGCGTATCAGTGACACACTTTCCTCCAGTACTCCTTCCAGGTCAGGCCACAACCCCAACCCGACTTTCCCCCCTCCTCGGGGAACGACCTCCAGAGGCCCCACAAATGGTCAAGCACTCTAGACGGTCAAATGCTCAGCGAGCCAGGACTTCTGCACCCTCCACTTAGGAGCGGTACTGCCCAACACTAGGACCGCCGGAGTTCTGGTTACAGACACTCCCCGTCCTCTAGACACAGGAAGATCCTCCTCAAATGACCTATGTACAGCTTAGGCCCCTGACCTGGCGCTCCCTTAAGGAACCCTCCAGGCCCTGAGATAGGGTTTCAGGCCAACGTGGGACACACCGTCCCACACTCACTCCGCCTCCACTGAGACAGGGCGTGAGCCCCTACACCCCTACCATACTACTGGGACCAAGCTGGGTTACACATGAACCTCTTCCCCTTTACAGGATCATCAGATACACAAGCCACTCCTTTTGGAACCACTCCCTAATGCCTCTGCAAGACATCTAGCACACCGCCAGACATCCACCTTCTTGTCCAGTGCCTCTGCAGGACCTCCTGCACACCACCAGAGGTACACCTCTCCTGCAAGCTCTTTAACAAAAAGAAAACTCACACCAACTCCTCCAGTTCAGCACATCACTCATTCGCACACTCCCCCCCCTCGGACTGGTAAGGCAGTTACTACCACCCCTGATCACTCAACCTGACCACACGTGACACAGGTACCAAGCTCTGGGAGTGGGGAATGGGAATTAACACACTGGACACATTAAAGCTGCCACCACTGGATCCTACCACACTGGGGAATCCAGAAACACCCACTACACTCAGGGAACAACCACCCTCCTGAGCTAGTCATTTCTCCTCCACACCCCTTTTCTCTCCTATATACCCACACACACACATGGGGACAGGATTTGGGATTGGACACAGGACCCAGCAAGGGATTCCTAATCTATGGGAACCTCCCCCTCTACTGGCGTCCCGCCCTGTCACTTTCTCTCATCTGCCACTTAACATAAAGCGCAGAAACACATTTGAAAATGACACTCTTGAGGAAAAAAATCAAAAACAATAATCCCAAGCATGTGACTATCTGAAAAAAAAAACAATTGTAGAGTTTTGTAATGTAGCCAGTTGTCGCTATGGCACTGCGCAAACACAAGTCCAAATCCCACCGCTGACACCAATGTTAGAACTGGCTATTTCTGGTAGGCTAAGGCTGACGCCATAGCCAGGCAGAAACCACCATTCTAGTCAGGGCAAGGAAGTCACACGCCAAGATAACCTCTGCTCACCCCCTTGGTAGCTTGGCTCAAGCAGTAAGGCTAAACTTGGAGGCAATGTGTAAAGCATTTGCGCCAGCGCACAACAGCAACAACATACTAGGCACACCACAGAAGAGACTCCACACAAGGTTATTATAAAAATAACTTTTGTATTGTAAAAACACATCAGATAAAATCACACATATACATGGTGCCAACTGGCACGGGCAATATTCACAGGGATTATGTACACAAGACAGGGCCACAAGGGCCACTGTCATATTCAGATATAGCACTTCTAGATAAAATGTAGAATATCAAATCACTTCTAGAATAAAGAATAAATGTAACATAAAATAATAATCAAAGATAACCACCAGTAACCACTGGTAACAGGAACCAGGACCTTACTAGGACCACCTGTACTAAGAAAGAAGAACCACCTAAGTATCACCCAGCATTAGGGGTCTAAGAAAGAATACATTACTCATGATGCAATAAACCTACATTCAGAGGAGTAGAAAAGACAACCACCTAAGAATAACCACATTTAGGGGCATAAACCAGAACACCTTACCCATGATGCATGAACACATTCAGAGGTGTTAAGAATAGAGCACATGATGCAATAAAATCACATTCAGGGGTGCAGCGCAAGAAGACACATGATGACTAAACATTCAGAGGTGCAGCGCATGGAAAGGAAGACACATAATGCATAAACATTCAGAGGTGACATAACATAAGTCAATAGCGCAAAAACACACAGTAGGCAATTACTATTTAAAAGCATAGAAATCACATTGCGCCTACACTACATAAGCCACTACCTGTGGCAGTCCCTAGGCCAACTGGCCTTGTGGGGCAAAGATGCCCTGTGTCCAATGTCAGGGCGCGCTGCCATGCAGCGCCAGTACAAGAGTACAAAAAGCCTAAACGTGGCAGTTGCCCACAAGGTGCTGGGCAACTGTGTACATCACAGAAAGGCCTAAGCGGTGCAGCTGCCCACTAATTGCTGGACAGCTGGGAAAATCATCAACACTGCGGCTGGGGGCTCTCACTAGCCCCTAGACAAACTGCGCCAGGGTTGGAGCCACACAGGCTCTGTCGCAACGTATGCCCCCAGCGTTGGAGCTCTCAGGCTCTGGCCACAGAAAATGCCCCCTGAGCCTAGCAGGCTCTTAAAAATGACGGCGGGGTCGTTGGAGCCCCCCCTCTGGGGCTCGACATCACTCTCTGGGCTTTAAACTGAAAATGCTGCCTGAGCCACTCATGGGCTCGAGAACGCAATGCCCACTGAGCCTCCACCGGCTCTACACAACGCTGGGGCGGCCCACTGCCATCCGGGGCCGCCCTATCTCCCACCAACATCTTGTGGCTCTAAATACCAAATGCCCATTACGGTGGGGCGGCCCACTGCCATCCGGGGCCGCCCTGGCTCTGCAGGACACAACCGGCACCGCCAGCACCCTTACGGAGCCCCCACAGCCCTCTCAACTCACCGGGCTGTCTTGCAGGCGGGGGCTCCGGCTCTCTCTCGGCTGCAGCGGGCGGCTCTCCCTCACTCGCGGTGGGGGCAGGCACCGACAATGTGCCTCGTGCCCCCTCCGCTCCGCTCCTCCAGGCGCGCCTCCTCCTCCTTCTCCGGGGCTCCCTCAGGTCACGGGAGCCCCGTAACGGCCGCCATGCTTCTCCTCTCCCCGGGCCCGGCGGTGATCACTTCTCGGCACCCGGGCTGCGGGGCGGGACTTCCGGCCGGCCGCGCTGAGATTGGCCGGCCGGTCAGGTACTTCCGGGTCGCTGCGGGCAGCGCAGCGGCCCTTCTCCTTAGGCAGGCAGGCGGGGGCTGAGTTTACCGAGGAGTGGGCTACCTCGAGTAAACATCAAGATTAGCGGCATAGCCGCGGGGCAAATGCCGGGTGGGCACCGGCCTAAGGACAATCACGCAATCGAGGTGGGCACTCGTAATTAATTAAATAACTACAGGCATAACGCAGGGTGGCACCTGCAATATCTCACGCAAAATGCGTGATAGCGACACGCTCGCTACGGGTGAGAAATAAAGCGCTCTCAAGCGCTAGGAGGCAGAAATAAAGCGCTTCCATCACGCTGGGGGCACTGAAAGCCTCACAAGCCCCCAGAGATGACCCCTACATCAAGAAGGGTCCCAAAAGTCTTGAGTCATCCAGGAGGCAGCACAGCAGCTCCTATTAAGGGAAATCCTCCAGCAAAGTTCTCCAAAGATGCAGCCAGGCAGGGGGACAGCCAGGAAGAGTCCCCCAGCAGTCCATCAGATGTCCAGGAGCTGGGCAGGGCCCAGGGATTCCCCTGAGCCCCAGCAGCAGCATGCCCCTGGCAGATTCAAGTTGAAAACAAGAACATTTTGGAAGGGGATACAACCCCTTCTTATACAGTGCAAAACCTTTGAAGTCCTTTGAAGTCCTTTGAAGCAGGCAGTGTGAGAACCAGCTGGACTGGTTTAGAGGGAAGTCCCCTTCAGTATCAGGGACAGAGGTGTCAGTCGCCCAGCGGGAGGTGGAGCCAGCTTTGTAGTTACACAGGAACAGCCCTTCACTATCAGGTGCCATCTCTTCCCACTTCCCTGGCAGCAGATGCTGCCTTTCATCCATGGGCTGACTCAGACAACCTCCTGGGCTCTCCAGCCCCTGTCATCCTCAAACCAGACAGTCAATCCACAAGCAGGCCCATGCACACTGGGCCAGGCTCACCAGCCAATCACACGCTAGCAACAACCTACACAAATATGCCAACTTCCAAAAGTAGTACTTCTAGACTAGACACAGTCATGTCGCATACATCATTTTGCAGCATTCACTCTCACAAGTTGATACATACCAAACTCGCCCCTGCACTCCCCACACATCAGGAACTACCATGGGCATACATACTCCCCATTCATTCCTATGGGAGGGCAGGTCACTCACCACACATACAGAGAGCTCATGCACTTTACACTGTACCACAGTGAAAAAGTGCGCAGAGGCCTAAAATCACCAACACCAGGTTCCATAAATAGGCTAGGAAAACGCAAAAAGTCTAGGGGTGAACCTGCCTAATGGGCCGGGTCCAACACTTCCTGTATTGTCACATAAGTTGAAAGTCTCCGAAAGTTCTTGGGCTGTTTCTTCTTCTGCACAGATATTGGCCACTGCTCAGTATTATGAGAATAGGGATAACAAAGAGAAAGATAAGATGGAGAAGAAGCCTAAGGAATTAAAAACGAAGATTCTTCTTCAACAGGCTTATCCCCCTCGTTCCGGCCAACGTCAGTTTCAACAGCCTCTCCAGCCTCAGAGGTTGTTACAGAAATCTGAGTCTTTTGTTCCGCGACATTTACTTGGTCCTAATCAATGTGCCTATTGTAAAGAGGAAGGTAATTTTAAGAATAGCTGTCCGGTTTTATTGCAGCGTAATAATGGATTTCCAGGGCCGTGAGGCCGTGGTGGTTTTCAATCAGCACCTAGAGGTAGAGGGCGAGGTGGGTTGCCCCAGGGACAGCGTTCCTTTCCCCCTCAGAATTCTTTGAATTATTTTGATCAGCAGCATACTCAGTCTGCACAATATTACAATGGTGATTATTGTATTGAGAGTGAGGTTCAGGATTTTCATTCTAGTTAGGACAGCCATGGACAAAGTAAGGGAGTCGTATCAGTTCCAGTGGATCAGAATGGACCTTATGTCGAAGTAGTTGCATTGGGTGTTGCAGAGCCATTTCTCATAGATACTGGTGCAATGAGAAGTTCTATCATGCATTCCAAACTCCCTGGGGCACCTTTGTCTGGCTTAACGAATGTTTCTGTGGGATTTTCTGGCGCCCCAGTTGCTAACCCGGTTTCTTGTCCCTTGCCTCTTTCGATTGGTCCTTACGAATTGGAAGCTCCGCTTATTCTAACAACTGGTTGCGGAGAAAACTTGTTGGGTTTGGACTTATTGAAACGTCTGCATGCAACGTTGTATTGTTCCCCCTCTGGTGTGCATCTTACTTTGGGTGAGAAATTGGTCTCCCCTACATATCTATGCAAAGATCGGTTTCCGCCTGAATTGCAATCTCTCCCTGCTACGCTTTGGGCTACAGGTCCGAATGATGTTGGTCTGCTACAGATTCCACCTTATGTGGTTACTATTAAAAGTGATGTTAAATTGCCACGTATTCCTCAGTATAAGATTTCTAATGATGGCGAGCGAGCTCTGTTGGCTATTATCTATGATTTGGTTCAGAAGGGTGTGGTGGAAGAAACGAGAGTTTATGTTTGCAATAGTCCTGTTCTACCTGTTCTTAAACGCACTGATCCTTCTCAGCCTCCTGTATATTGTTTTGTGATCGATCTTCGGGAGGTCTACAAGATTGTTGTCCCCCAGTTTCCTGTTGTTCCAGAGATCACTGCTTTGCTGACTATGATTCCAGCTTCAGCGTCATGGTTTTCGGTTAATGACCTCAAGAATGCTTTCTTTAGCATTCCTATTGCTGAGGAAAGTAGGGATATTTTTGGTTTCTCTTTCGGAGGTCGAAGTTTCCGGTTCAAGCGTGCACCTCAAGGCTATTGTGAAAGTCCCTCTATTTACAGTCAGGCTTTGAAATCCCAGCTTTATGCTTTCATTTTGCCCCCAGGTGCCACTCTGATTCAGTATGTCGACGATTTGATGGTTGCTGCTGATTCGGAGGATATCTGTAAGGATGCAACAGTTTCTTTGTTGCGTCATTTATCTGACTTGCATCATAAGGTGTCCCCCTCTAAGTTGCAATATTGCCGCCAAGAGGTTACCTATTTAGGCCATCTCTTGTCGAAGGAGGGAAGGCGGTTGACCCCAGAATGAATTCAAACAATTGCACAAATGTCTATGCCATCCACACAAAGGGAGGTGCGTGCCTTTTTTGGGCATTACCTCCTATTGTAGACAAGGGATCCCGAATTCTTCTTTGCTGGCTAAACCTCTATTGGCACTCACGTTGAAAGATACACCAAAACCTCTTCCTTGGACTGATGAATGTCAGAAAAGTTTTTCTGACGTACGTACTGCTTTTATGTTCTGGCCCTGTGTTAGGTACTCCAGATTACAGTAAGCCTTTCACACTCTACATTCACGAAAGAGAAGGTTGCACGTTGTCGGTTTTAACGCAGCAATTTGGAGACAAACAACGGCCATGTGCCTATTTTACGGCTACGTTGGATCCAGTAGCCAAGGCATTGTGTAGTTGTCTCAGAGCTACAGCAGCAACAGCAATCTCTATCCGTCAATCTGCTGGATTGGTATTAGATAACACTCTTGTTTTCATGGTGCCACATGCAGTAGATACTCTTTTGAATAGGACGAAGACACAACAACTTACGAGTGCTCGCTTGTCTAGATATGAGCTGACGCTTTTGGCCAGCCATATACACATCAAGCGGTGTAATACTTTGAATTCAGCAACATTGTTGCCCATTTTGGACGAGTAAGGCATTCAAGAACAGCATGACTGTTTTCTCCGAACAGAGGAGGAGACGAAAGGCAGAATAGATCTAAAAGACACACCACTTGTGGATCCGGATGGGATCCTCTGGGTGGATGGGTCTTGTTTCAAGCTTCCAAATGGTGAGACGACTGCAGCTTATGCCGTCACCACCTTGTGTATACGGTAGTGGAGGCAGCACGTATTGCACAGAATTCAGTCCAAGCAGCTGAATTAATTGCCCTGACGAGAGCGTGTGTGTTGGCTAAGGGAAAGAGAGTGAATGTTTACACTGATAGTCAATATGCCTTTGGTGTGGCTCATAGTTTCGGTCGCTTGTGGAAGGAAAGAGGATTCTTTACTTCCCATGGGACTAAAATTCAGCATGGTCAGTTGGTGACTGACCTTCTTGAATCACTTGCTTTGCCTACACAGATAGCAATAATCAAGTGTAGTGCCCATAAGAAGATTACTGACGATGTGGGTCGTGGGAATGCTTTTGCAGATGAAGTAGCGAAGGAAACAGCAAGAGATGTTACAAGTCGCATGTGTGTTGTGGGCCCTGCAAGATGGGTCAGAGAAGTAGGAATGTGTGAGGACACGATATAAAGTGTGAGAATGATTCAAGAAGAGGCTAATGAGAAAGAATTGAGTAAGTGGAGAGAAAGTACGGGAATGTTGGACTCGACTGGGTGTTGGACGGAATTGTCAGAACATCAGCGTTGGCTGTTACCAGACGCCTATGTACTACCTGTAGTTACTATGGCGCCTGGTCCAGCCCACATCAGTGCAAAAGGAATATGTAAGCTTTTGGCTCCAGTATGGCAGAATGAAGGAAGTCCTAAATATGCAGAAAATGTGGTGAAGCATTGCATTGTTTGTTTAATGCATAATCCAGGAAAGGGAACTCCAACTCCAGCAGGTCATTTTGCTCCTCCTACTTATCCTTTCGAGGTATTACAAATCGATTACATTCATATGGATTGTTGTAATAACCTCAAGTATGTTCTGGTGGTGGTGTGTGCCTTTTCCAGTTGGATAGAGGCCTACCCCCTCAAGGACAATGCTGCTTTGTCTACTGCCAAAGTCCTTTTGAAGGAGTTTTTCCAGAGGTTTGGTTGGCCGCTCATTGTCTGGTCTGACAATGGGAGTGAATTTGTAGGCCAAATCATGCAGAAAGTATGTACAGGTCTTGGTATTAGGCAGAAATTCCATGCGGCAAACCACCTTCAGTCACTAGGTTTGGTAGAGTGCTATAACGGCACTCTCAAGCTCAAATTGGTAAAGATTCAGGCCAGCACGGGCCTTGCTTGGCCTGATGCCTTACCATTGGCCCTTCTGTCCACGAGAACTACTGTGCATTCTCGTTTAGATCTTAGTCCGTATGAGGTCGTCTTTGGGCACCCAGCTAATGTTTGGGGAGTCCCTCGACCTAAAAAGTACTCTGATATCCCATACCCAATGCTGATTGACTACTTACATGACCTTACCACTAAATTACGTGTTCATCAACAGGTTCAAAGCGGTTTGCCAGAGGCCTCTGTGGACCCAGGTCACTCCATCCAACCCGGTGACTGGGTCTGCGTGAAGAATTTTCAGCGGAATAAGAGTCTGGAAGCTCATTGGGGCCCACGTACAGCAGTTAAGGTCGTCGGAAAAAAGAACTTGGTCCACGGAGTGCACTGTAAGAGGGTACCTTTGCCTCTACCTTTTGACCAATGGGTTCGTAGGGGCATGAGTGACAGTGAAGGCGAAAGAGTTCCTCGATTTGTATCTTTCAGCACGCCTGGACCAAACGAACTCTGAGAAAGAAGACGACGACGTGTTGCAAGAAGCTGTGCCATCACACATGCGATTGAACACGGCCCACCCAGAAACTTTGTTCAAGGAGCAAACGTTCCCTAATAAGACTTGGTATAATTTGCGACCAAGAACAACAAAGGACAGTTGAATTTTTCTTTTTCTGATTACGTTTTTCTTTCCTTTCCTTTTTTGAGAGACATTTTATTTTTTCTTCCACTATCCATCAAGTTGCAGGGTCACGGTAGGAGTCTTAAGCTGTGACCTGAGTAGTGACATAGGTCTGCAGGACTTGCAGTGTCATAGGACGGCTAACAACCACAGCTAAGTGATCTAGGAAGATTGCCGTGAGCAACGCCTTAGAGAATGGATACGAAAGTGGAAATTAATGGCCAAGAATTAAAAATGAAGAGTAAAATTAAGAAACACTTGATTAGTCCATGTTGTATAATATTATGTATTTTAATAATTTCTTGTGTTTCATTAGCGTGTGTAAGTTGGGTTGTTTATACTCTGCAGCCATCACCTGTGCGGAATGCACAAGGAAAATATCACACACCTCATAACCATCTGCAAAGAGCTGCAGCAAGACCGGAAGAACCTACTGAGACCCTTATTTATAAACAAAGGAATCAGGTCCTGCAGAGAAGCAGTTTTGAGCTGCTTTAGAGGAGACGACGTGCAAATGGCCTGCCGACTGGTAAAATATCTAGGATTGGCAGACACCAGGCTCAAAACGACGAGAGCACAAGCAGACATTGACATCACCTATATAACATCATCCGCCTCCAGCCCTCAGACCGGGCAAGAGACCCATACTGACCAAGAACATTAAAGTACCTTCCCCAAGAAGCACGAACACTCTGGGAGAAGCCGGTCAGAAGGGGAGCGGAGGATATAGAATAAGCCACTTGTCGAAAGCAAGCGCTCGGACATATACACAATTTTTTATCTAAAACAGAAATTTACCTGTACTTAATGCTGGATGATCATTGTCCCATTTTAAATGGTATTAGACCGACCTTTTTAACCGTTTTCCTTTAATTGATCAGTTTCTTTTACTACTAATAGCTATTTGTAATGGTTTTTATTAACTGTACAATAAAGCATTTACTTACTTACTTACTGTAGCCATCACCTGTTCCAACCTCTGTCTCTTTATCTCTCTTTACTACTGCCTCTCCACATCAGTTCCATACATTTCCAGAACACGAACAGATTAGGAGAACCAAATATTTCAATAATTCATTTATTCAGTTACTGCATCAGCATCAACTGGTAATGAATACCACTGATTGTTGGGTCTGTGGGTTCATGCCTCATAATACAGAGAGAGGGATGCCATATTTGGTCCTTCCGTTTTCCTATGAAGGCTTCGCTTGGGCCTATTTGGCTATGTTTTCTAATGTCTATCAGAATCAACTACGGTATCCTCCTGGTAGTCCATATGGTGGTGGAGCAGATTTTAGTCATAGTTCTTTGATAAAAGGAATAGTGGCTATGGCTAGAATTGCTGAGATAAGTAAGATTCCCGTGGATGAGAAAAGAGCATATGATGGCTGGAATATAACTCGTTATGTTGCTAGCCTCACGGATAAGGCTAGGCGAAGAAGTACCCCACCAATTTGGACTGTGCCTCATCGAGGTAATTTCTATCTACAAATTAATGGTCAGAATGTTAAGAATCAACAGGAAAGGAGTGTTTGTTCTCATACTTATGTCTATACACCTCAGATTCCCTCACCATTAGTGCCATCGCAAGGCACATATTTTATCTGCCATGACAGAGCTTATACATGGCTTCCTACTTATTTTTCAGGAACTTGCTATGTGGCTTTTCTTCTTCCTCTAACATATACTGCTCCTTCAGGTCATCATAGGAGAAGGTATGGCAGAGGAGTTATTGATTCGAAAGACACAGCAGGACAAGAAGGAGGTGACTTTATTAAAGGGTTGCTTCCTTTCTGGGGCCCAATGGCCAATAGCAGAGACATTAGACAACTAGTTTGTGTTGTTGAGGCTACCATAAACGTAACTTCTGGAGCCTTGAGTAATCTGACAGCTGAACATCAGGCGGATCGCCTTATGACTTTGCAGAACCAAAAAGGTTCTAGACATTGTCCTTGCAGATCGTGGAGGAGTCTGTAAATTGATTGGGTCTAGTTGCTGTGTTTATATTCCTGATAATGCCCCTACGGTATACCAAGCTATCTCCAAGTTACATATCATCTCTGAGTCTATACATCAGGACACGGGAGATTGGTCTGCGATGGGATGGTTTTGGGGACTGGTCTCCACATGGGGAAGGAAGATATTAACTTTCCTTGGAATGGTTTTGGCCATCATTTTCTCTTGTTGCCTTTGTGTACAGTGTGGACCTGCCATCTGTAGTCTTTGTGCTACTATGTGTGTCCCAAAGCCTGTGTCACAGAAAACAGAGAATATTAGAATAATGTTACAGCAACAGCTCGATAACCTCATGGCCATTGACATCGACTCAGACTAACTTGAGTCTTTGGTGTTTTGCCTGAGTAATGGCAAAAGGAGGGTCTGAGGTTCTTTGATTTCTGACTTCCTCCCGTATCTAGCCGCCATTTTGTGTCTCGTCGCCATTTTGTGTTGCCCTCACTCAGGCCGCACAGCGAACAAAGTGTTTTTGCTTTTCCCAGCTGCTGCGTGTCCTTTTCAGTTAAAGAATAACTCTATTACCCTTGTTTATCAAACTGATTTCACGGTCTGGCCGAGTTCGGTCATCCATGTCTGGGTTGACTGATCCCCGTCTCGACTGACTATTTGCCTTCTCCTATTCTTTCCTCACATTATCTCATCCGACTGGCCTTCACTATTCTTTCCTTGTATTCTCTTGTTACACAGCTATCCTTTGAGGCACACAAATACTTCCTGCCACCTGCAAATTGGATTGTTGTAACCATTACTGAATAAATTGTTGGGAGGGGTAACACAGGGGTCTGAGAAAGGGGCGTATTTGGAATACTTGATAGCTTGTTTTCCAACTTTTCTCATTGGTCCGTTTTGTATGTGTAAGGAGTGAATTCTGTAAATGTGTTTCCTATAAAAGATTGTGCGCCACGGATTGAAGTGGCAGTTTCCTCAGAACCCACCTTGTGTGTAACTTCTGGGATAACTGTGCTTGGCTGCAGCTAATAAACCTGGTTTCCACGCTCAACAGAGTGTCTCGTGTCTCTGTTCGACAAGGCAGGTGAACCCGGGGATTTAAGGCGTGCCCTGCGCCGCCAGGCCCATAAGGCCCAGTTCTCCAAGACTCAGAGAATCGTTTTGGGATTTTTAAAACAGCTGTATTAGTTTGCTAATAAAGACTCACTCTTTGGAACGGTTAAAGATACCCAATTAACATTTTTGTTTGCTTCCCAGATGATAGTTAACCAGTTTGGCAAACAGTGTGAATGAGAACTGTTTCTATATACAACAGTTCCTCCAACTAAATCATCAAGGACTGGAGACAATACAGAAATGGTGCCTGGCTCAAACGTAGCCCCCTGGTTGCTTGGCCCAATATAAATGCATTTTGAATTTGAAGAGACAATTTCCCACCCTGTCTCTCAGGCAGCTATTTTCAGGCAGAAAATGAGGCATCAGATTTGAAACCATTGTAATTAAATTCCTGACAGATGTCTTTCTGCTCTGCATTACAGTATGATGTATCTTGTGACGTAGATGCCTTCAATCTGACCAATCAATGTTAGAGGTTTTCTTAACACATGATCCACTGTACCAAGGTGTTTTTGAGTACAGTGAGACCCCCAAACAGCAGAACAACTACTCACTTACTTGAAATGATGCAGAACTGAAAACTGTTTAGAGAGCTGCACTACATGACCCCTGAACCATCCAACAGGATCACTTGAACATGTTGTACCTTGGAGAGTATTCTAGGACCCTGCATACACATCCAAAATGGCTGAAATACCTTCATAGATGTGTGCAATATCTGTGGTGTCCAGAATGTCTACTTAAGGTAGAAGGAAGCAGCACTCCTCAGGACCCAGAACCCATGTTCTTGTAACTCGACCCAATATACTGTATGAACATGTATATTCCACATGGCTCATAGGTACTAGGATCGGTCCTTTGCTAAAACCTATTCTTTGGTGTGATTGCCCAAAAAAAGAAATAAGTGCCACTGACCAAATTCAAAAACATTGTGGCACTTTGACCCAGTCTATACCACATTCTTGATCTGGTAAAAAATATTCAGCTTTTCCAAGAGTTCTTGGTAGAGACCTCTATCACATCTGATCTGAAGATATTATTATTGACTCAACTGTGCCTTGGACCACAACCTCTAAAAAGATGCTTACCTTAAAGGGATATAATTAAGAGAATACAACCAGGGATCCTACTACAATAATGTTTAGATTTTGAATTTTGCAAAACATATTACAGATCCTCTCCATCCTGGACATTTTTCTCTTTGACAAGGCATGAACCCAAAACCACATATGGAATGTGTAATCAATATGAAACGTGGTACATAGTGTTTACCCTATTAGGTGAACTACACAAGATTGGCAGCCAAATATGTGACTATAACTGATTACACCTCTGTTAACGCAGAAGCTTACCATATATGTATAACAGTTTTATAGCTATTAGATTAGAGAGCAATAATTCCACCTTAATCATTTATGAAACACTAGAAACTGCATTTTCTAAAACATTGTAGTCTGACAACCACATGAAAACATCTCCCATAGAATTCAATCAAGATTTTAAAATGTCAAAATATTACAAGATCAATTGCAATTGCACAGTGACCTAAATTACTAAAGCTTTATACATTGTAAATAAATTGCTTTGATTTTGTAAACTGTCATTTGAACAAAATATGGTTGGTTCTGTTTAGGGATCTTGATGTCCGAATAAAAGAGCTACCTTTAGGCTAAGAATAAATATATAATCCTGAAAAAAGAAGATTTGAAATATTGATAAGTTTTAATAATAATAATGATAGCCTTTTATAGTCTTTAATATAACACATTTTGAAGTCTCTGAAAGCCATATATAAGAATGGTTAAAGATACCCAATTAAATGGTTCTGACATTACAGATTTCAGAGGGATGGAAAGCTCAGCTGGCAATTGCGGAATTCAAACCTGTGATTTGAAGGTCAGTGGTGGTAGTAGTGTCAACTTGAATATGCCACTCAAACTAAAACAAACCACAGACAACATCATTCTTTTGAATGGTTGTAACAGGCAAAGTTCAGAGTAAAGAGATCATTCCATGCGGAATCCCTGAGCATATATTGATTGTTCCCTCACCAATTCATGCTGTTATATTATGTTGCCCTGTCATGCCACATTTTATGTTGTGTCATGTCATAACATGTTATGCCTGTAGGAGATCCATTATGTTATGGTATTTATATTAGTTTATTTTAAACAACAGCTTTATAAAAAGGTCTCAGGATGCTCCATAGACCATCATGAGCAATATGTAATATTCATTAAACAATTCATGAAGCAAAAAGGATTTAGAATGCGTGTTGCTTTAATTTTTACTGTGTAATATTATCTTGTGTTGTTACTCTATGAAGTGGTAGAACCTGGTGGTTGAAATTAGGCAGCTTTATGTCAAACATGCTCCTACAGCAGCACTAATTACCAATCCAGTCAATTCCTCCCACCTTAACTTAAGCCCACCTCTGCATCCCATTCCATCCCCTACCAATCTTCTAGTTCTCCACTCTCCCCCTCCACTATAGCTCCAACTCATATCTCATGTTCTTTGCTCCTCTCTCTTTTGATCTCCTTCTCGCTCTTCACCTATATGCACACAAGCAAGGTACCTCACACACCTCCCTCAGTAAACAAATTCGCTCTATCAACATGCAAACATTAGACAACCCTAGCTCATCTTTATAAACAGATACACCTAAACCTCCTCTCTACCTCTACATAAAACCCACTTATTATGGAATGTTCAGTTGTTTCCCTACAGATTGCTGGAACCATCCACCCTATGGTTTGCTTTCTCTGTATTTTCTCAGGTGTATCTTACTGTTTATACAAATTCCTAATAAAAACTTTCTGAAATAAAAAGAAAAAGTTACTCTATGTTATGTCTATGTATGTTACTTATGTCACTGAGCTCGTAACTTTCTGTCTCTATACTTTAAATACACACAATAAACATAATGGTTTCACATTTGCTTTCACTAGTTTCCTAAACTTGATGTAGGTACAAGATGTTAAAGGAAACAGAGTCTGATAGAGAATCAGAAAACCAGGGAAGGCATAACCTCTTCTTCTCTTGATAAAGCAGATTGTCACTAAAAATAGTAATATCTTCTGTCACTAACCTGATTCCTAAGGAGATACTGCAGATTGACAGATTGGTGCACAACAAATTTAGAGGATCTTAAATGCCATAATTATAAAGGTGAAAAAATCCCACACCTGGAAGGGTTGGGTCGACTTTGCTCATGCAGCAAAGCAGATCTTTTTGCAAGAAGGTTAATAATCTGCTTGAATGCAAACCCAACATTATTTGCAAAATCATTTCTGAAAAGTGATGGAAAATTTGTAGAAATTAAAAGTTTGTTTCCTTTGACAGAACAGAATGTGGGAATAGTATCGAATGTTGCAGACAGTGCAACTTTATTACATATTTTTAATGTGAGTCACCATTCTACAGTGCCAATAGGAAACTGACATGATCAAAATTTAATAGGATGGGAATGATGGAGTTCTGGACTTTTTGGTTTCGTCCAGAGGTGTCAGGGAACAACACCCAAAGACCCCGGAGTTCCCACCTGCCTTGGTGCGCAAATGAACAGAAACACGGGCTTCTCGATGGTGGCGTCAAAGACCAAAGGTTTATTACTGCAGGGACACAGAAGTCACAGATACTACACACGGGCAGTAACCAGGAGCCTGTTCGATTTGTACAAAGAGGGCTGCTCCTTATATACTGTTTTTTATGCTAGGGGCAAATTCTTTACATGTAATACATTCCCAAAACCTTTGTGTCTAAAACAATAAATATTTGGCGTTACACAGGAACCGTCGATAATATCTGAGGCCAAACATTGCGAAAAGAGGGGTTCCCACTAGTTTGTCACAATTCCCTGTCAATATTGCATTCAGGACTCGGACCGCCTCATCGTAAAGTTCGTTACCTCCCCCTAATAAAGATTCAGAAAGAAAGAAACAGAGCCAGGTGTGGAAGATAGAAAAGTGGGATAAGGGATGTTTGTGGGTTGTAAATGGGCAAGGCTACCGGCTTCGGCCGCCTAATCATGATCAGGTACAATGGACACGAAGACCAGTTTGGCAGGGCTGGCCTCGGGCAGAGGAGGCAGCCTTTGTCGAGTCATGCAGCTACAGCGTGATCTGGTTTAAGGTGTACGTGTCATGTAAGAGGTGAATCTACGGCTAAGGCTACGTGTCCTTAATCAAAGTGGAGTGATCAGAGGTTATTGCGTATGTGAGGGCAAGAATCACAAAATGGCGGCCATGATCTAAGATGGATGCCGTGGGTAGATCAGAAATATGTCAATAGAAGGAGTGCTCTTGCTTGTAGCGTAGCGAAAACACCAGGATATACTAAATGGATCATTTGCGGTTCGCTGATACCAATATTATGTATTTCCGACAAATTTGAAAACACGGGTTCAAATTGTCACGGAACCGTCACGGAACCTCAGACCCTCCTTTTGCCCTTACATAGGCAATTACTCAGTCTATGTCTGAATCTAGTTCTATGCTCATCAGGTCAGTGACATGCTGTTGTATCATCATCCTTTCTCGTACCTTTTCTCCAAACACAGGTGGTTTTCTGAGGCAAGTTGCAGCACAAAGACTACACAGAGCAGGACCACACTGGATAATCAGGCAGCATGAGAATAGGAATACTAAGATGACACCAATGACCATTAGAACCTTCCATCCCCACGCTGATATCAGAGTCCAAAACCACTCCATGAAGGACCAGTTTCCCTTGTCTACATGTATGGAGTCTGAAATCTTGTGCAACTTAGAGATCGCCTCATAGACTGTTGGAGCATTATTAGGAATAAAGACACAGCAGCTCGATTGGATCATTCTGCATACCCCACCTCGATCTGCAAGTATAACGTCTAGAACCATACGATTCTGCAACGTCATGAGCCTATCCGCCTGAAGCTCAGCTGTCAGATTGCTAAGGGCACCAGCAGTTTCGGTAATAGTAGATTCAACTACCCGTGTTAGCTGACGTATGTTTCTACTATTGGCCATAGGCCCCCAGAACGGAAGGAAGCCTTTGAAGAAGTCTCCAGCTTCCTGACCAGCGGTATCTTCCTTGCTGAAGACACCTCTCGCTACTCTGGTTCTGTGGTAATCAGGTGAAGCAGTGTATGTCGGAGGCAGTAATCGAGCAATATAACATGATCCTGAAAAATCGGCAGGCAACCATGTATAAGCTCTGTCTCGACAAATGAAGTAGGTACCCCTAGCAGTGAGAAAGGCAGGGGAAGAGTTAGCCGGAAACACGTAAGTCTCTACGCACTCACTCCTCCCTAGCTGAGCTCTCGGATTTCTCCCGTTACCTTGCAAACAGACCTGACCTCGGTGAGGTACGACCCAGATTGGAGTTGAGCTTTTACGCTTGCTTTCTCCTAAACTAAGGCGATACTCTGAAGTATTCCAACTTAAATATACTCGCAATTCGTCTCTAGGGTAAGATGGAGTATTATTGACGTCCTTGACCATGTCAATAATTCCCTGGACTAAAGCTTTGTTGGCAGAGTTATATTTAGCGGAACGCGGTGGACGTGGAGGATAAGTTTCAAGGGCATAAGCAAAGATGGTTTGGAAGGCCTGAAATGATCCATTATAGCTGTAAGGCAAAACCAGATAGGGAATACCTTTATCCATAGTGTGAGGTATCAAGCCACACACCCAGCAGTTTGTAGTGTTAACTACCAGTTGGTGTTGGTGCAAGAGCTGTACAAAAGTGTTGTTGGTGAATTCTGAGCGTCGGGCTTGCTCATGTTCTGGAAACGAGTGAAAAGAGTGTATAGAAGAAACAGTAGAAATAGCAGGATCAAGGGGAGGTACTGTAGTAACTGGCACAAAAATCAAATTTATACTAAAGACGATTCCACCCACCAATGTTGCTAAAACAATCAAAAATGTAATGGCACATTGCATCAGAAAGCATTTGCTATGAAGAATTTTATTAAGTCTGTTTCTGCGAACATAAATCAAATTTTCTCGTTGCAGCGCAGGAAGCTCCATCTTCTACAATCCGCTCGTGACCACTGATGATGTGTACGTAGATGAAAATGCCTCTATCAGCCCTGGGAGTTCCCAGAACCAACAGAAAGATCGACCTTGTGTCAGACCCCTGCAAATTCAAACTAGGCACACAGCCACGACCCTACGGCTACCCAGACGGCAAGGCAATTTTAAAAACAATAAACAATAGCAAACTTCCTGGCTGAAGGCAAAAGTTCAATATATATATCAAAATCACAATATGCAGTTGCCTGCTTTATTTGTCCATTTTACGGCTTCTTAGGTTGTATCTCTGCTTCGCTGGTACTGTCTGATCGGAAAATAGCGTATCACTAGCAGCTGTTGCAGAGTTCAAGTTCGCAGATAGCAAAGTTTCTTCTGATGCTGGAGACAAGTGTTCAGTGTTCAAAGGAGTCTTTTCAGGAGGAGAGTCAGGTTTTGAAGTGTCAGTAATCAATTCGGCATCGCTGAAAGAGATGAACTTCGGTGTGCTTTCAGATTCGGAGGCACCAATTCCCTTTTTCACCCAGTCGTCATAAGGGAGCGGCAAAGGAACACGCTTAACATGAGAAGCGTGTATCCAGTGCTTACGGCCAGCTACACGAACTGCTGTCCTCGTTGCCAGTAAGATCTGAAAAGGCCCCACAAATCTCGGCTGAAGGTTCTTCGTCCTCGCGAAGTTCTTGATGACAACCAGATCTCCTGGTTTCAGCTGATGCCCTGGACTCTCCGGAGGTTTTGGCAAAGCATCGAAAACCTGTTGATGAATAAGACTCAATTTAGCAGTCAAGTCGTAAAGGTAGTCTATCAACATAGGATATTCAATGGAGCAAAATTCTTTAAGCCTTGGCACACCCCAGACATTTGCCGGGCGACCAAAGACTATCTCGTAAGGACTAAGCCCTATTCTAGAATGTACTGTTGCTCTCGTTGATAACAAGGCCAAAGGAAGTGCGTCTGGCCAGGCTAAACCTGTGGATGCTTGTATTTTGGCTATTTTCAGCTTGAGGGTGCCATTGTAACCCTCGACTAGACCAGCAGACTGGGAATGGTTTGCACTGTGAAATTTCTGTTTCAATCCTAGGCCGGCACACACACTCTGCATAACTTTCCCTATAAACTCACTTCCGTTATCTGACCATACAATCCGTGGCATTCCATATCTAGGGAAAAATTCCTTGAGAAGAATTTTGGCAGTAGATAGGGCAGTGTTGTCCTTTAGTGGGTATGCTTCTATCCACCTGGAAAAAGCACAAACTACCACCAGGACATACTTCAAATTATTGCAGCGTTCCATGTGAATGAAGTCTAACTGAATTACTTCAAAGGGGCAGGAAGGAGGAGCGAAATGACCAGCTGGAGTTGGAGTTCCCTTGCCAGGATTATGCATCAAGCACACCATACAATTTTTCACCACTCTCTCTGCACACTTACTGATTCCCTCATTCTTCCAGACCGGAGCCAACATCTTACATATCCCTTTAGAACTTATATGCGCTACTCCATGCGCCATCGTCACTACTGCAAGCACATATGCATCGGGCAACATCCAACGCTGCTGTTCTGTCAAATCAATCCAACATCCATTCGAGTCCAACTTGCCCGTACTTTCTCTCCATACACGTTTCTCTTCCTCAGTTGCTTCTTTCTGAATCTCTTTCACACTTTCCATAGTGTCTTCACACATTCCGGACTCAGCAATCCATCTTGCAGACGTAGCAACATACATTCTGCTCATCGTGTCTCTAGCTGTCTGTTTAGCAATTTCATCAGCAAAAGCATTCCCACGACCAACATCATCCGTGATTGCTTTATGAGCACTGCACTTCACAATCGCAACTTCAGTCGGCAAGGTTAGAGATTCCAACAAGTCGTTAACTAGCTGAGCATGTCGGATCTTAGTCCCATGGGACGTAATGAAACCTCTTTCTCTCCACAACCGGCCAAAACTATGGGCCACGCCAAATGCGTACTGACTATCTGTAAACACATTCACTCTCTTTCCCTCAGCTAAAACACACGCTCTCGTTAGAGCTATTAATTCTGCAGCTTGGGCAGAATTCTGACTCACTCTTGCAGTCTCCACAATCGTCTTCAAAGTCGTTACCGCGTAAGCAGCAGTCACATCACCATTCTCCAATTTAAAACATGACCCGTCCACATACAGCGTACCATCCGGATCTGATAGCGGAGTATCTTTTAAATCAATGCGTCCTTTTGTCTCTTCCTCCGTTTTGAAACAGCAATCATGTGGCTCGGAATCACTCGACTCTTGATCAGTCGGCAACAGTGTTGCTGGATTTAATACATTGCATCTTTTGATCTGAATATGACTCGCTAGTAATGTCAGCTCGTAACCAGATAATCTCGCACTAGTAAGGTGTTGTGTCTTCGTTCGGTTCATGAGTGTATCCACTGCATGAGGAACCATGACCACTAGCATATTGTTCATCACCAAACCAGCAGATTGTCGAATGGAAGCTGCAGCTGCCGCTGTAGCTCTCAAACAACTAGGCAACGCTCTGGCTACCGGATCTAATGTTGATGAGAAATACGCACAAGGGCGTTGTTTATCACCAAACTTCTGTGTCAGAACACTCAACGCGCAACCTTCCCTTTCGTGAACGTAGAGCGTGAATGGCTTACTGTAATCAGGTGTACCCAATACAGGAGCTGAACACAATGCTTTTCGTAATTCAATAAAACTCTCTTGACATTCATCAGACCATGGCACCGGACTCGGAACATTTTTCCCAGTCAAAGCTACCAATGGTTTCGCTAACAGAGAAAAATTTGGAATCCGCTGCCTACAGTAAGAGGTAATGCCTAGGAAGGCACGTACTTCTCTCTGTGTGCGTGGAACACTCATCTGTGTAATTGCTTTTATTCTTTCTGGGGTAAACTTCCTTCCCTCCTTTGACAAGAGATGACCTAGGTAGGTCACTTCTTGGCAGCAGTATTGCATTTTCGAAGGAGACACCTTGTGATTCAAATTAGACAAATGATGCAATAGGGAAATTGTAGCTGCTTTGCAAGTTTCCTTGTCATCGGCAGCCACTAAAAGATCGTCTACGTACTGTACTAGGGCAGAACCTGGAGGAAGGACAAAAGAATCTAACTGGCTTTTTAATGCTTGACTATAAATTGATGGACTCTCACAATAGCCTTGTGGAGCGCGTTTAAATCTGAAACTGCGACCTTCTAGACAGAAGCCGAAAATATCCCTACTTTCTTCAGCTATCGGAATGCTGAAAAAGGCATTCTTTAGGTCAATAACTGAGAACCATGTGGCTGTGGCAGGAATCAATGTTAACAAGGCAGTAATGTCTGGCACTACAGGAAACTGCGGGACTACAATCTTATTAACTTCTCTAAGGTCTATGACAAACCTATAAACTGGAGGTTTTGTAGGATCAGTTCGTTTCAGGATCGGCAATACAGGACTGTTACAGACATTTCCTCTAGTTTCTTCAACCACACCTTTCTTAATCAAATCTTGCACAATCAATAAAAGTGCACGCTCTCCTTCACTAGATATTTTATATTGGGGAATTCTTGGAAATTTTACATTCGCTTTCAAAGTTACCACATACGGTGGAATTTCTAGGAGACCTACATCATTAGGACCAGTCGCCCAAAGAGAATCAGGGAGTGAACGTAGCTCCGGCGGGAGTGCGTCCATTGACAAGTACATCGGAGAGGTGATATTTTTACCCAATGTAAGCTGTACTCCTTCCGGAGAACAGTACAATGTCGCATATAGTCGTTTTAACAAATCTAAACCAAGCAGGTTTTCATTACAACCTGTCGTCAAAATCAGGGGTGCTTTCAATTGGCACGGTCCAACAGAAATAGACAAAGGACCAGATATCGGGTTGTAAACAGGGGCGCCTGAAAAACCTACGGAAACATTTGTTGAGCCAGACAAAGGTGCGCCAGGGAGTTTCGCATGAATGATAGAACTTTTTGCGGCACCAGTATCCAACAGAAACGGTTCGACTACACCTGATGTTGCTACTGCGACATAAGGCCCACTCTGATCCACTGGAACTGATACTACTCCCTCTCTCTGTCCATGGCTGTCCTAGTACCCATTTTGTTGATAACCCTCATCTACTTCATTATAGTCCTCGACAAGATATTGTTGAGATCTATTTTGCTGAGTAGATTGTCCATTTCGTTGATCAAAGTGATTGGAGGGACGATCATTCGTTTGTGGAGGCATAGCACCTCGTCCTCGACCTCTAGAATTCTGCGCAAAACCGCCACGACCTCTCTGAGCTGCTGCTGCATTATTTTGCGCTAAGATCGGACATTCATTTTTATAGTGACCCTCTTTCTTACAGTACGCACACTGATTCCACTGATATTGAGGTCTTGATGAACCATAATCTGTCCTTTGGTACGAACCTTGCTGCGTATTAGTCTGATTCGTGCGAGGCGGATACGCCTGTTGCAAAAGAACTTTAGTTTTTAAATCTTTTGTTTTCTTTTCTGATTTTTCCTTTTCCTCTTTATCCCTATTTTCGTAGTACTGTGCAGTCGCAAGTATTTGCGCTGTCGTAGATACAGCCCACGCACTTTCTGAGTCTTTTAATTTATTGCATAATTCAGGTAACAAATTATGCACAAATTTATCAACAAACAATCTCTGTCCTCCTTCTGTACTCATGTCCTGACCACTATGATCTACAAAAGTCTCTTCAAACCTCGTGAAGAAGTCGGAGACACTTTCGTCTTTCTTCTGCCTGCATGCTGACAGCTTGTCCCAATTAACACGCAATGCTGGCATCAGAGTCTTCATTAGATCAATTATTCTACCTGGCAGATTAGCAATTAGAGGTTCGGGTTTCGCACCACCTATTTGCTGACCATCTGCTGCAGTGATAGCTGCCCAATCACCACCTAAAGCAGCTTGATGATCCTCTCTACGAATTTTAGCCCACACTGGTTGCGGAACTACGTTACCAAACAACATATCGATGTCGGCTAAGTTCATTATACAAGCCTCAACTGTCTGTGTTAATTCCTTGTAATATCCAGCTGGATTTTTACGTGGGTCTGGCAAGGCCTGTTTCACCGCTAGCACTTCTGCTCGCTTCCATGGAATGTGTATCCACACTCGTTGGAACTGTGCTGGAGCAGCTGCAATACCTGCATTATCATCACGTTGTATTGCTTCGCGCCAAATTGGAGGAACCTCCCTCATAGGATATTGGCGACTTAGCTTCACTTTACCTTTTTCTAAATCTCTCGGTGAACGAAGAGATGGATCATTCCTAAAACTTAAAATAAGTTCCATCGCTTCCTTTATATTCTCACCCACTATCATTCCAGCAGCAAACTCTTTTTGAACTCTAATTAAATCTTCCAAATCTGATTCGACATCGTCTTCTTCTATTTCTTCACGTAACAACGAGCACATCTCATCAAAGACGTACCGTTGCGTTGGTTCCTTCCACTGCATAAATGTGTCTAACACATCTCTCGTACTATACCTTCTACTCTTCGAAATCCATCTGAGAGCCGTGGAATCTAAAATTCCCCGTTCCTCAGTACTTGGTAGCTGACTACGTCTCTGAACTGAATCAGGAGTAGGAGTCTTAATCAAAGTTTTATATATAGGAGACAGCATATTAGTAACAGAATCAGTGATTCTTCGACGAACAGAAAGTGGAGTTAGCACACTCGCAGACGTAGAGAATGCAGTAGAGGTAGGAATAGATAACGGAACAGTAGGAGTATCGAGAAAAATAGTTTGAGGAACAGTAGGTACGGATGTAGGTATAGAGGCTGGCAGTGTAGGAAGAGGAGGAGCTGTAGGAACATTCACATTCATCACAGGAGGTACGGGAACTTGATTCTGGGGGACAGGAGCAAGAACACCAGGTTGTCCAGCAACCGGTAATTGAACATTCGGGACGAGTGGAGCCGCAGCACCTTGTGCATACGGTGGAGGTGACCGTAACAGATAAGATAACAGAGGATCGTTTTCAGAATCCTCCAGTATCTTAGCCATTTTCGATGGCAAGGCAGGATAGCACTTGTCGATCGCTAAGTTATGCTCTCTAATTGCTACATCTATGGCCTTCTCACACTCGTTAGCCTGCAACTGTTTAGCCGCTTGCTCTAGAGTTAACTCTTCTTGTTCTTTCTGTTCTTTCTTCAACCTTTTCATTTCTCTTTGTTTGGATTCTTTTCGCCAATAACGGAAAGAATCAAACATTGCCGGCCGGGCTTTCTTCTTAAACAATTTCGCTTCTAAGTTGTCGAGAATCTCTGGTTCAAAACTACCATGCAGTGGCCAACTAAGGACACCATCCTTCTTACAGTAACGGACCCATACCTCATTATAAGATATAGGACCCACGCCATGCTTACAATATAAATCATATAGGGGAGTCCCAATCGGAGGAACCAGACAAGAGTCCTCCAATCGTGAGTCACTGTTGCAACTAAAACAAGACAACATTTTCCGACTTACCATTTTCAGTCCGGAACACAAAACAAACAAACACGGAACAAATATGTGCACTCGAACCAAGAACTTAGGCCTACCAAAACGAACTGATGTATCGATACCCAAACTAAACCAAAAAAATTATCGTAACTAGAACAACCAGTGATAATCTTATAAGACTAAACCAAACCAAGAACCGATCAAGGATTTTAACAATCCTCACAAAAGTAACCAGCTAGCTATCACTAAATACTTAACTGAGTCACTGAAGACGTCACCAAGGAGAAACCCGTCATGTTTCGCCGTACTAAGGACTGCACCACGGGTCCAAGACAGGGCGACGGTCAAGGCAACGGCCCACTGCAGCCGTCCTGAACGGGAAACCCTCGTGGAAGAGAACTTCGGGCCACTTTTGCGATATGCCGGGATCGATGAAGTGGGGCGCCTCCCTCAGGAATCTTCACACGAAGCTTCTCGAACTCTTCAGGCTTTTGGACCGGTACCGAATGACGTCGCCCCACGTTGGGCGCCAATTGGAGTTCTGGACTTTTTGGTTCCGTCCAGAGGTGTCAGGGAACAACACCCAAAGACCCCGGAGTTCCCACCTGCCTTGGTGCGCAAATGAACAGAAACACGGGCTTCTCGATGGTGGCGTCAAAGACCAAAGGTTTATTACTGCAGGGACACAGAAGTCACAGATACTACACACGGGCAGTAACCAGGAGCCTGTTCGATTTGTACAAAGAGGGCTGCTCCTTATATACTGTTTTTTATGCTAGGGGCAAATTCTTTACATGTAATACATTCCCAAAACCTTTGTGTCTAAAACAATAAATATTTGGCGTTACACAGGAACCGTCGATAATATCTGAGGCCAAACATTGCGAAAAGAGGGGTTCCCACTAGTTTGTCACAATTCCCTGTCAATATTGCATTCAGGACTCGGACCGCCTCATCGTAAAGTTCGTTACCTCCCCCTAATAAAGATTCAGAAAGAAAGAAACAGAGCCAGGTGTGGAAGATAGAAAAGTGGGATAAGGGATGTTTGTGGGTTGTAAATGGGCAAGGCTACCGGCTTCGGCCGCCTAATCATGATCAGGTACAATGGACACGAAGACCAGTTTGGCAGGGCTGGCCTCGGGCAGAGGAGGCAGCCTTTGTCGAGTCATGCAGCTACAGCGTGATCTGGTTTAAGGTGTACGTGTCATGTAAGAGGTGAATCTCCGGCTAAGGCTACGTGTCCTTAATCAAAGTGGAGTGATCAGAGGTTATTGCGTATGTGAGGGCAAGAATCACAAAATGGCGGCCATGATCTAAGATGGATGCCGTGGGTAGATCAGAAATATGTCAATAGAAGGAGTGCTCTTGCTTGTAGCGTAGCGAAAACACCAGGATATACTAAATGGATCATTTGCGGTTCGCTGATACCAATATTATGTATTTCCGACAAATTTGAAAACACGGGTTCAAATTGTCACGGAACCGTCACGGAACCTCAATGTATACAGCCTGCCTCTACTGATATAACTCCTACATAGTAATATAAAATGGTAGAATGTCAAGTAGGCAGTGAGCATATTACTTACAAAATCCCTACCTATCATGGTTTAAAATGGGCGAACTGTTTAAGCCACAACAGAATCTGAAAAGAAAAAAGGCCCTGTCAAATGTAGATGTTAGAAAGCAAATGGATGTTTCAGGATTCTGGCTAGGCACAGACACACAATCAGCCATAAGGTGAATGGAGGCTGGACACGATGTAAGATAAACTCAAAATTACTGTTGATCCATTTCGCTTTGTATTTATGTTCTTTTAAAGTGCAGAGAATGTATATAGTCTGTAGATGTACTTTTATGAATCATATGTAATTTGATCAAGTGAACCCAATTACTTTGCAATGTTCATAGGCAGGATCAATCACCCTGAAAATGTAATATTTGATCCTATCCCATATGAAGTGGAAGAAAAACAAGCAAATAAAATGTAAGGGATTATCAAAGCTTTGAATGAGTGTCTACAGGCATCAGACTATCCTGGAAAAAACTAAGAAGATTGACCAAAAGAGGTGGATTGGATTGGGTCTACCAGATGTACACTTGCGTGTTTAGGCTCTTCGAATAAAGAATCTTAGTACTGTGATAGTTCATCAGGATAAGTCACATTGAGACCAGTTCCTCAAGATTATAACTGAAACCTATATGAAGGAAGATTACTGATATGAATTCTATGCCCTACAAATTTATTTGAAGGTCATATATAATGTAGTTAAAATAAACACAAGCACAAGGCAGCAGAATGATATGGGTGCCATTTTCTATTTTTTTTCAATTATCGGCCCAATATTTCTGACACCGCTTGGATCTGTAAATTCTAAAAAAATATTGATCACAATCAAAGGAGGAGCGTGTGGGGGAGCGTGTGATGGAGAGGGGAAAGCAGCTCATATAGGAGAGACCATCACAGGTGTGGGAGAGAGTGCAACACAGGGGAGAAGCGTATGATGATGTGGGGTGGGTGAGAAGAACACTGAGTTCAGGTGCTGGGGAGAAGCCCTTGAAAGAGTGAGCAGCAGATAAGGGTGACAGCAGCACAGGGAGATGGTGGAGAAGCATATGCAGGCCAGAAAAATGAAGCATGTGGACAGGAATGAAGTACAAGCGAGGGAAACATGGTGGGCACTTGAGGGCGAAGCACATGAGGGGCAGAGCTGGAAAAAATATACACACCCATGAAGTGCTTGATCAAAAACCTTACATGTGATCAGTGAAAGGACACAAGTCAGTCAAATCAAGAGTATGGTAAAGAGACCATGGTCCAAATATACCGAGATGGAAAAGGCAATCCATTGAATAAGAAGCAAAGAAACGAAAGTGACAATAAAGTCAACAAAGAGTAAGTAGTGGGTGGGCTTCAAGCTCACTGTGAATTCTTGGTAAGTCCACATTGACCTAATAAAAAGGCTCTTAATGTCACATTCCAAATGCTGTGCTATTTCCAATTTATTGGATGTATGACAGAATTGTGAATTACAAGACATGAGATTATAGCCCCTTTGATATTTTCCCGCAGATTATTTGCCTGATTAAAAACTGGCAACATCTCTTAGTTGGTAAATGGACATTAGCCATAGGAATTGGGAGTAGTAATCTGATTCCCTTAGTAATTAACATTGCTAAAGGATAACCAGTTCCAACTCGGAATAGGTATTACATTAGGGTAATAAATTACAGATGTAGGATTACTGTGAAGGTTGGAATGGAGCAAAACAAAGGGAAGTAGTGTGCTGCAACCAGAAGTCCATTAGTTCAGGTGTATATTCTATAGATGGTTTAAGCTTAGTTACAAGGTAAGTTCCAGGTAAGTAGGTAGATGATAACAGATATCCCCACCAGGAGCAGCCTTCCTGCTGCTCAGCCTGCACACTCCAACTGACACTCAGCACTTCACCAGGCACCCATGCATTATATGGCATCACCAAGCATTCAGCATTCCATTCATCACCAAGCTCTCCACCACTCATCCTGGCTGAGCAGTAAGGAAGACCTAGTTAAGAAAAAGGAATGGCAACAGTTAAGTCACAACACAATGCAAGGTCAATAGTATGAAGGTGTAACCTAGGGGTAGCAGCTGCTGCACCTTCTCAACACTAATTTGGTGTGCACGTATGAATGCCTTGTGAATAAATAATAATAATAGTAAACATGCACGTTGTCAACTCTTTATACTGTTGATTACTTTCACTGGTTTTTAAAATAAGAAAGTTATGAGCCTCTAACTTTCTTTACAGGTGGGAGGGTACTAAAGAAATTGTTAAAGCCAAAGCGCTGCCTTCTAGTTTATTTTTCGGGTATTTTTAAGACAATATGACAAGTCTCAGTGATGCACAAAGGGAACTTTACATGCGTAATCTTAAAGATAGGGTTACTTTTGTGTGCTAGTAACAAATTGCTGTACTGTAAGTCTGTCTAAATGTGACACACTCTCTCCCATACATTTGTTGTCGCTCCATGTTTATGCACAGCTTCAAGTTAACCACAACATGCTTGGAGCACATCAAGAACTTCACATAGAACACTCAAATCCTTTTCACATATACCATATTACGAAAGCTGGGCCTAACAACCATGGACACTAAACAAGAAAGGGCTTACTCTGCCACCTAGAAAGCAATGTGCGGCCTGTTACTGGTATAATGCCCTGGAAAATGCTACAATAAAGCACAAAGGCCCTGATTAGGGTTTTAGGCATTATTTATCGTGCCTGATAAATAAAAATACTGGTTTGATTGAAAACATCTTTTAGGAGCTTGTGTGCCAATCACATGCAGATTTGGGGGCAGATTTACAAGCCCCTTGCATCACTTTTGCACCACTTTTCCCATGTTAAAAATGACGCAAATGTAAATCTGCCCGTTGGTGTTTAACTCACCAAAATCTGCATGGTACGCCAAATATAGTATGATTTTCCCCAGTTAAAATTCGGCAGGCTTGACCTGCCCAAATGTAATGATAGTTGTGGGATTTAATGCATAATTATCGAATGTGTTAAATACCTGTTAAATCGCAATATTCTGACCAGCTCGTAATCAGGGCCAGGGAGACCCTCTTACATCACAGACTGCGTAATTTGTGCTTTTAAAAATAGCTTACTCGCTTCTACCCAGTTCTGGTGCACAAATGTAACCCTAATTCCCCCTAACTCATTTCGCCTCTGGACGGGCTCCTTTCCTCCATAGTTCTTGTGGTTGACTGTAAGGAGATTCACTTATATCAATGACAGATGAATCCCTACGGGAAATGCAGGTCTCTGACAACCCAATCACTGAAACTCTGTCAAGTAACCTCTAATTTTCAACCGAGTAGTTAATTGCCTGTAGATTGATTTATGCACTGTTTGAGGTTTGGCGAATTGTGATGTTCGTCTGTTATTACCAGGAACTAGCTCAGCCTCTTCATTTAGACCAGTGTCACAATACAGTGCATCTCCCATGGAAATTTCCTTTGTCAGCACATCCAGGAATTGCTAATTAAATCAACGGTGGCATTATTCACTTTCTGAAGAATAATCATTCCTTCCTCGCCCCCTCCCCACTTTCCCGCCTGGATTCTGACTTTTGTAAACACAGTGAAGATAAAACTTGGAATGACCTTTCAAGCAGGCTTAGTCTGCCATATTTTGAGTGCCTTGTAACTATATCCTGCTTTGTGAGTAGTGCTGTAATGCGTCGCAAAAGCACGATAACCTTTTATAAGGAAAACATGATGACCGTAAGCACCTTGAATCGCGCTGTTTTTGTTTTTAAATAAAGAGGGTTGGTAAGCTTAATTGTAGGAACGAGACTAGTTATTCTTATGTGTTGGAATTTTCAGCCGGTTGTGCGTCAAAATGGCAGCCGAGGTCACTCTCTCGTTAGGCATTAACAAACTGCTTGCAAACCCAGACATCAAAGGCGGCACCGAGGGCAGAGACGGGGGCACTAAATTCGCACTTTTGGTAATGATAGGGCCTTTAAACCTCTCAGCATAAAATGCGTTTGTGGAGTGAGCCACCATTTTCTCGAAATAGCCCTAACGCACAAACCCAGGTTGGTGTTATGGAAGCGAAGGAAGCCACAGAAGGCCATGGCTGGGGAACTGAAAGGTTACGAGCCATCTGCAGTGGAGTGAACCATTCCCACACTCTCATGAACTGCCTCTGACCTACTGTTTAGGCGTAATTCATGTGTCTTCCTTGCTGAACATGTGCACGCCTATTGTGCTTTCAGTGCCCAGCTGCATATAAGATTCGAGTAATAAATCAGTCTGGGTTAAGTAAGGCTGCTGTCAAAGGCAGTCCGGATTTCTTTACTTTATTGTTACTCCGAAAAGATAACTTATTTAACCCCTAATGGCCTATATTACTGAAAAGTTTGGCTCATCCTGAGTGAACCAGTTGTTGTACAGTGCAAATTTGCACCACAGTAGCAAAGTGCATGCACAAAACGACTCCAAAGTATGCGTTTCATAAATGTGTATTTGTTTCATAAGTTGTGGTGAGCTAATAAATAGTTGCATATTGTATTCCCCTTTTTGCATAGGTAATATAATTCACAAGGAGAGACTCAAAAAAGGCAGCAGCAGTCCATAGAATTTGCTTCGGGTTTTATAAAGTTAGCAGTCAGTGTATCAGTGCCACATTAATTGCTGTATTTCAAATATGGTGCATGTGGCACTAATAAGGCAGTAAGATAACTCTGCGAGTTAATATTTTTCACTGAGATCTAACTTGATATTCAGGTCATAAGTTCAAATTCTAGGCAGGCTAACTCAGCATTCCATCCTTTCACGGTTGTTACATTGAGTAACAATAAATTGGGTACACAGTGGTCTAGCGAGGAGGTGTTGGGGGGGGCAGTCTGCCCCAGGCGGCACGCGTTTTGGGGGCAGCGGGCCGCCACCCTGCTCTTACCTGCAGCCGTCGGGGTGCGGAAAGCACAGGGACCGCCTGCAACGCCCACTCTTACCTGCAGCTGTCGCAAAGTGGTAAACACAGGGATTGACAGCACCCCCGTTCTTACCTGCGGCCGATGTGGGATGGCAAACACAGGGATCGCCACAGCTGGCAAAAGGTACAGCTACGTCACTGTGTGTACAGGTAACACCTGTTATGCGCATTGCTTAGAAATGACAGAGTTGTAGTGTGAAGCACTATATAAAAAAATGCTATTATTATATCATGGTTCATTTTCATGTCAGTCTCATGAGGATACCATGAGTTTGGAGATCAGAGAGGCCATTCTATGTTTGCACAGATTGCTGTGTGAGTTGGACAGTGCAGTGATCAGCACACCTGATGAAGTTGAATGTTACTCATTACTTCACATACAGTTAAATCAAGATTCATTTAGTCGCAAACAGTACATCAGGAGTACCTTTACATTGCAGTCCTTCACCTCATGACTTTTCAGCTTAAAAATCAAAGGTTAAAGGGCCAGATGTATGAAGCTCAAATGGGTTCGCAAACGCCGAAATTCGCAGAATTTGAGCGTTTGCGAACTCATTTGAGCAAAATGGTATGTATGGAGCAAATTTCTGTGCAAAATAAGGAATTGCAAATTTGCAATTCCTTATTTTGCGATTGCATTTAAGGAATCGCAAAATTTGCGATTCCTTACATGCAATGTATGATGCAAAAAAAAATTGCTAATTGTTCCTAAGGAATCGCAAATTACCACCAACTTCAAGTTGGTGGTAATTTGCGAATTTCTTGAAAAATGCCCATTTTTGCTTTTTTCAAGTGCCATGTGATGCATATACATGCCCTTAGGGCATGTATGTGCACCACATGTGCACCCATGCTTATTTCAGGGGTGCAACAGGGTGTCCAATGGACACCCTTGCACCCTTGAAATTATTCTCAATTTGCAATTAGCAAATTGCGAATTGCAAATTTAGAATAATTTCACATTCATTCCTATGGGCCTCCTGGCCCATAGAAATAAATGGGAAATTATTCCTTAATTGCGATTAGCAATTTGCTAATCGCAATTAAGGAATTTTAAGAAATCGCTAAAAAATAGCGAATTTCTACATACCTAATACCATTTTGCAATTCTCAAATAGCGATTCCTTAAAAAATCACTATTTGAGAATAGCAAAAGTGTATCTTGATACTTCTGCCCAAAGTGACGTTATAGTTAGGGGAATATGTCAGAGCTAGCATAATGTTTTGAACAAAAAAAAAAACTGAAATTCACAGGTTACAGGTAGCTGAGATAACTATAACTTGCGCCCCACCATCCATTGCTTATGACCTCACGTATTAAATCACTCTCACATGTTCTCTTACATCATTATGATATCACTGATGACATCTCAAATGACATGTTAAAAACGTTATGTTGGCACAGACATAGGGGCTCATTAGTATGGCAGGCGGACAGGGAAATGGGACTGCCCGCAATGCAGGTGTCGGTCCCGCAACTACAATTAGGATGAGCTTGCCACACTGGCGGGCGCATCCCGCATTTTTAACATTACGGCGGGCGGTGCTGCCATGTTGTACATTGAAATGCAGGGGGGTACCATAGGTACCCCCAATGTGCACCTCCCACACCCCAGAATGCCTGGGGGCCCGCTACAGGCCCCCAGTTTTGAAAACCGCATGCCTTTCCATGACGAAGGCAAAACCTGCATGCATCTTAATATGGATGGCGGTGTCTACCAGACACCGCCTCCATATTAACAGCTTTTCCGCCCGGTCGAGTCATCGACCGGGCGGAATACCGGTTGATGGTCTTTCCGTCTGCCGGGTCCCCCCGCCATAGTAATATGGCGGGAGAATTTGCATGCGGGCGGGAGGAAATGTCGGGCGGATCGTCCCTGCCATGCGGGCGGTGGTGATCTGCTCAACATACTAATGGGCCCCATAGTCACTTAACTATAACAAAACTTTAACCTTTGCTTTTTCAGTGAATTTCCAAGTTTTATAAAAAAAAATCTGATCTTTTTATCATACCTAACTATAATGTCACTTTAACCTTTGTTTTTTTCAATGAATTTCGGAGGTTTTTGTTAAAAAGAAGATTTCATGCAAAAGATAATTTGGTGAATAAGGTTTATTCACAAGTGAAATCCAACAACATCAACGATCCTTCAGTCTCTCCCTCTCCAAGCTCCAAGCCCATCTGAGCCCAACTACAATGCTTACATTCTATGACATCATAGGATTCTGCATTAACAGTACTCCTTAGTAAATTATAACACATCCCCCTTCATAGGAATATAATTTTTTTTTTAAATTTTAACTTGCTTTCACTTAAATCCCTACACTATTTATCACTTACACATTTGTTACACCACACATAGTCTGATTTCAAAAATAAAAAGTGCTCCTGCGTAGTCCGTAGGTCGTAGCATGTCCCGGCCCATAGAGGGATGGAAAGACCTCAAATGATGAAGCATGACACTATGGGCAATCATAGTGTGTGAGGGGTATTTAAAAACACATAGTGCTTGTCTTCGTCATTTACAAAGACCGGCCATACACACCTTATTTACACTTTAAAAAAAATAGTAATCCACAACACCCATTGATAGAATCCCATTGTTTGAGTATCTAATCAAGGAGGCTGATTCTATCACTCCTACCTCTACCCTCCCTCCTGTTTTTTGAAGTTGTCCCCAATCAAGCCAGGCCCTCGTCGCCAGATTTAAAAAGAAGATTTAATACAAAAGATGATTTGGTGAATAAGGTTTATTCACAAGTGAAATCCAACAGCATGAATGAATGAATGAATGAAAATACATTTCTACAGCGCGATTGCTGCCCTGGGGCGTCCAAGCGCTAGGGAACCAGAGGGGGATGTAATGAGGCTGACAGAGACTAGGAGGAGGGGGAAGGGGCTGGCATGGTTACGGAGATTTGAATAGATGGGTTTTAAGTTGCTTGCGGAAGGAGGCAAGGTTGGGATTAGATCTCAGGTGAAGGGGGAGAGAGTTCCAGATTTTTGAGGCGTTGAAGGTGAACATTCTTCCACCTGCTCTAGACCTTTTGATTCTGGGGACTGTTGCCATAAAAGCCTGACTAGAACGTAGTTCACGGCCTGGGTGGTATTGGCTGACTAGGCTACGCATGATTTTTGGGCCCGAGTCCCAGAAGGCCTGATGGGCGATGCACATTGCTTTAAAGGTGACTCTTTTTCGTACTGGTAGCCAGTGAAGGCTGGTCAGTGCCTCTCTGACTGGGGTTCTTCGTGGAATTTGCAGTAGGGTGCGGGCCGCACAGTTCTGCACCAGTTGCAATCTATTTAATGTGTACTCTGGGGCTCCCAGATAAAGGACGTTATTTGAGTCCAGGCGTGATTGAATTATGCCCTGAATAGCTGTTTGTTTAGCCTCCATTGGGAGCAAGGGGAGGACCTTCTTCAATGTCCGGAGAAGTCCAAAGCAGGTGGCGGAGAGCTTTGTGGCCTGGGTGTTAAAGGTAAGATTCCTGTCCAGCCATACCCCCAGGCTTTTGATGTTATTTTTCGGGACCGGGGGGGGGGGGGGGGGGCTAGACAGGTGGGCCATAATGACTTGAAGAGGGTCGGATCAGCCGGGCCTAGCAGCATGAGCTCCGTTTTGTCCCCATTCAGCTTTAGTGAGGACAGCATCAACGATCCTTCAGTCTCTCTCTTTAAGCTTCAAGCACATCTCAGCCCAACTACAATGCTTACATTCTATGATATCATAGGATTCTGCATTAGCAGTACTCCTTAGTAAATTATAACAGTTTTCTTAACATGAAGTAACATTTTATGATGAAATGCAAAGCCAACCCTGGACGCACTGTCTTTGACCATGCACAGCACCGGGTTCGTAGCATGGCATGGCCTGCTGTCAGACCCCGCTGTCCACCCCTCGCAGTCAAGCAACGACAAGCACTGCCTTAGGCAATGCATGGCGTCAGGTTGGCTTCTGGGCCAGATCTGTGGCCAGGAACTGCACCCATCCCTCTGCAAGCATCCAACTCTCCCACCGGAGGAGGGATTCATGAAGCCCCCTCCCCAAACCACTACTGGCCCTGCCAGGGCCTTTGCTTTTCAAACGGGGAAGGAGTGCACGCAGCCCCCCTTACCAAACCACTATTGGCCTCTGGGACCCCATCCCCAGAGCCAAAAACGTTATTGTTATGGGGAGGCTGATGGTGGTGTTCCTACCCGAGCCTTAAGAGGCCCTAAAGAAAACATCTTCTAGGGCCAAATACATAAACATTAGGGGAGGGACTTTTCTAGCCCCCCTTTCCCAGCCAAAATGGGGCTCCGGGGATCCCATCCTTGGCCATTACTCTGATTATATGGAAGAAGGGCACATTGCGTGGCCCCAACCCCAAAGGGGCACAGATGACCCCAGCAACAGGGACCATATTTTAATCGTAGGGTAGAATGGCATGTGGCTTCCCGTCCCCAAGCCTTAAGAAGCCTCGGGGAGCTTATCCTGGGGCCATAATTAAATTGTAGGAGGGTGGCATGTGGACCCCTTTCCAGAGCCTTAAGAGGTCCTGGGGATCCTATTCCTCACAATCAAATACCCTATTATTTGTGGAGAGGGGCACGTCCCCCCTGCCCTGGCCTAGCCCAAATGGACCCAAAAGAACCCATCCCCAGGACCATATTTTAATTAAAGGGAAGGCAGCTTGCAGTCCCCCTGAGCAAGCCTCATTAGGCTCATGGGACCCCATCTCAAGGGCCAAATGAAATTAAAAAGGGGAGAGCAGCAGTGCAGCAACCTCCCTGAGCCTCAATAGGCCCAAGGAATGGGGTCTTGATAAGGCTTGGGGAGGGTGACCGCACTCCCTCATTTAATTTAAATATGTCCCCATGACATCTTTCCCGGGTCTCCAACCTCCAGGGCCAAATGCAATGGTTATAGGGGAGGGGTTGCCACCTTCTCCTAAAGCCACAAAAAGCCCCAGGGAGCCAAACCCTGGGGCCAAATACATTTATTAGGGGAGGGGCCTTGTAACCCCCTTCCCTGGGCCCTTTTTGGCCCAGGGAGTCCATCCCTTGGGCCAGAGGTGGGTGCCTCGTTTCCTACCCGGGGTACCCACCAATTACCATGCTGGGGGCCATGGTGGAGATTTAGTGCCTCATGGCCCTAGCCGGCTCTCCACATGTTGAGAGAGACAGCATCGCTCTCACCCAGAGGGAGTCACTGTTTATGCTGGTCCCCTCAGGCTTGGAGCCATATCTGTTATGTTTCCCTGCCTACAGAAGAGCGGGCTGGGAAAAAGAAGTCTGCTCCTGCTCGGCAGGAGCATGTTGAAATATCCCACTGGTTGGGAGCAGACTTGCCTTTCCTGCCTGTGCTGATGTAGGCAAGGAAGGTATATTTGCTCCTGCCTGCCAGTACATTTAAAATGCTCTCTCCAGGTGGAAGCAAACACAATGCTGGCAGGAAATCTACTCTGTCTAGAGGTAAGGTACTTGTGCTGCCCCAGGGCCTTTTTAGGGTCAGGGAGGGGGCACTGACCCACCCCTTTAAGCTTCATTTTGGCCCCAGGGGTTAGGGGTCAAGCCCTACAGCCAACCACATGCTGCACATGACCTTCGGCCTGCAATCAGGACCCGCAGCCAGCCCCCAAAAGGCAGCCAATCCTACATCAGGCAGTTTTTGGTGAAGCAGAGTAGGGTTGGCATTTGGGCCCGGGAACTTCACCCTGGGGTCAAAATATAGGGCAGTGGACAGACAATCACGTCCCCAAGATTTAATAGGCCCCAGAGACCTGATCCTCTAAGGTTAAATTCAGCAAAGGCAGGGAGGGGACTACGTGCCTCACTCTCCCCATTACTTAATAGGCCCCAGGAACCCCATCACCTAGGGCAAAATTCTGAGAATGAAATGTAAATAAAAGGGATGGGAGCCAGGGCATCTCCCCTCCACAAGCCTATTTGGGCCCAGGGACACCATCCCCTGTGGCCTGTATTAATTATAGGTGGGTGCCCCCGGGGTTGGAGCCCACCTGATGCACCCACCAACCAACAAGTTGGGGGCCAAGGGTGAGCTCCTGCACCCCTGCAGCCCCAGTTGGCTCTCCGCATAGTGTGGAAGCAATATTGTTCCTGCCTGGACAGAGCAGTTGCTTTTTGTATGTTCCCTCCGGGCAGGAGCAATGTGTGCTTTATTTCCCTGCCCACATCAGTGCAGGCAGGGAAACAGACCCCAAGTCTGCTCCCAGCCTGCAGGAGCATTTTTAAATCTCTCTCAGACTGGAAACAGATTTGTTTGGTCTTTGCTCCCATTTGGTGGGAGAAGTAAAACTGTCCCGCCAAACAGGAACAAACATGTTTCCCTTCCCTCACCAATGCTGGCAGGGAAACTATTGTGTCCTGGGAGTGGCTACACAGGACACCGTTACTGAGCCTCCCCCTAGGGTTGCGGTCTCCTAGACATTTATTGACTCAGGGAGGAGGGCCCTCCCTTTTATTTAATGTGACAGCCTCGGAGAGAGGGGGACCATGAGGCCCCACATCTCCTTTTGTTATAGATGTTAGCCCCTTGGGCCTAGTTAGGCTCCGATAGGGGGCTGTGTGCCCCCATCCTTATTTGTTTTCTCAGCCCCAAGGGATGGGAGTCCCTGGCCCACCCTGGGGAATTTAACAAAACTAGTGTGGAACCCCTGTTTTAAAAAAAAAATTGATGCACAATCACGCCGAAATAAAAAAACATTTTTGGCCCTAAGCAGGGTCCCTTTGGGGTGTAGTGGATCAGGGTATCCCTACAGTGCCCCCTATGTCTTTTTTTTGGCCTTTTTTCTTAGGACTCAGGACTGAGTTCCAAGTCATTAGAGGGCTGCCACCACTTCCTGGTTTATGAAGCGGATCGGAGGTTTGCCGATGCGAGAGCAGAGAGCAGTGATTGCAGCGCACAGAGCGTAGTGCTTAGAGTGTGGGGGCAGAGTTTCAGGTAGCAGCAGTCTGGCGGCGGTCACGGTTGTGGTCACAGTTTGCAGCGGTGACAAGGTGTGGTGTGCTCTGTGCCATGAGGAGCAGAGACGTGGTGGGGACACCTGTGGACTCCTGTAGGGGGGCAGCGGGCCAGTGAGGCCTCCAGCTGAGCTGAGGTGAGTCCTGACCCTCACAAACCCCCTCCCTCCGCATGAGGAGCCCTGTAAGATTTTCCACACAGGTATTTCTTGCTACAGGCTGTTGAGGCTCCCAAACCAACAGTGCTATACCCTCCTCCTCCACACACCCAGTTGTTCTTGTTTCCCCCCGGCTGTGCCACTTGTACCGCACCGAGGCCAGTATTAGCTTTCATTAGCTCATATTGGCTTGCAGCTGTCATACTCAGTGGCCTGTCCTTCCCTGCAGGTTCTGCTCTAGTGCTGTCCTGCCCTGCTTTGCCCGGTCTTGCCAGTCCCGCCCTACCAGCACTAAGTGTGGACGCAAAATTCATTCCGTTAGCGGAATTTGCAGATTTTTGGCAAATTTGCTGTCCGCGAATCGTGCAAATTTGCCCCAAAATCCGCAAATTCGCAAGCTGGTGAATTGTTTTGCTTGGTCGCGCTTGAAAAATACAATATCGCGCGCGCAGCGTTGACTTACCGTGATTCTGTGTTCGCCGAGTTGTTTTTCTTCCGGTTTGCGTGTGCTGCGCCATTTTGGATCTTGCTGCGTGATCGCGCGAGAGTTTTTCGACCGCGATTACGTCATCGCAGCCCGCCATCTTGCACAGCGAGAGTTTGACAACACGAGTACGTAGATGCGGCGCACAGTTGACTTCCGGCGGGAGATTTGAACATCCTGCGTTCCCAAACTTGCAAAAATTGCAATTCTGCACAAGAAATCCACCGCAGGCAGCATAAACCTTCTGAAAATCATGATTTTGATCAGAATAAATCCTCAGATTGACATTTAGCTGCACTTTTTTGTGCAAGGAGTTAATTTTTTTGGGGGGGGGGTTGGGAGGAAGGAAGTGCCCCAGAGTCTCCAACTTCCTGTTCCTGTCCAGCAGGCTCCTCCCAGTGCTTTGTTCATGTGCTGGCCACTTTTGATTTGGATCTGGAGGGATTACTTTTTGTGGCTGCTGCTGGATATTTATATTTGAGGACTTTTTGCACTTTGGAGTTTAGATCACTTTTGGATTTGAGATTTTACAAGTAAGTTGGTGTTGTTTGTTTGGGGCATTGCAGTTGCTGCAACTAAAATGTTAAAACTTTTTCACAACTTTAACAAAAATATATTGTGGGTAGCCGCAGTATCAAGAAGGCCCAGGGTTAGTCATGGGTGCATGATACACTGTTTAGGTGAGTTTTTTTAAACGTAAATCTCATTTATGTCGTGGAATTTTAGCTCACTGTTATATGTGGATTTTTTTTCAATTTTGGGGTGCCTGTATAGCCTCACTAGCCAGTAGGCCCAGGGCTAGTGAGTGGTGCATGGACCAAGACTTTGTGTGGGGCCTCTTGAATTTAAACATCATTGAGGGCATGGATGGCCTTGGATTGTGGTGTTTTTGTGTGTTTTTTGACTTTTTGTGGGTGTTCTTGGGGCCTGACCTTGTGGATGGTGGCCATTTTGAGGCCTGGTCCAGGCAGGTCCTGGCCATGTGGCTGGGGGACAAGGGGGCATTTTGAAGCCAGGCAGTGTGCTTTGAGCCATAGACCTGCACCCAGCCTGCCCTGCTTTCATCCATTATGTCCAGGGGTAGTGAGTGGTGCATGGACTAAGGCTTTTGTGTGGGGCCTCTTGAATTTAAACATCATTGAGGGCATGGATGGCATTGGATTGTGGTGTTTTTTGTGTGTTTTTTGACTTTTTGTGGATGCTGCTGGGGCCTGACCTTGTGGGTGGGGGTCATTTTGAGGCCTGGTCCTTTGCTTTTAGGTGCACGAGAGAACCACCAGTGCCAGGAAGAAGTCCTTCAGCAGTGTGTGCAGCACATCGTCACGTGTGGCCACAGACAACTCTGCAACTCGTGCAACTGCGGCCTGCTGTTTTGACATCTGAAGAAGATGGGCCCAAAGAAAGGTGGCCGTAGCTCCTCTACAAAGAAAGTTGCCACTACCAGTTAGAAGGAGCAGAAGAAGCAAGTGGTGCCACTTACCAAGGAGACTGGTGTTCCCACAGACACTTTTTTCGGGGAAAAAAACAATGCCTGCAGCAGCGGGGTCCGCCGGGGACCAAGCTGGGAGCAGCACCTCCGCTTCATTGGGCTCAGTGCCACCACACCAAGTTAGGTCCAAGTCCATGAGTGCTGCAGAAGCAGCCACTTTGGTTGTTCAATCACCATCGACCAGTGATGTTGGCTCATCGCAAGAAAGTAGCACCCAATCAAAGCAGGGTGTAACTCAAATAACGAGTGTTCAACAACCACAGCCGCAATGACAACCACAGGTGCAACTAGTACAAGCGCAACTACATGCGCAAGGGGAGGCGCAAGTACATGCGCAAGGAAAGCTGCAAGTACATGCACAGGTAGTGGCGCAAGTAGAGGCACAAGGAGAGGCGAAAGGAGAGGCGCAACTAGAGGCGCATGGAGCGGCACAACTGCCTACAATGCTTGTTCCTCCAGAAGTAGGGGCACATCAGGAAATCAAGATTCAAGCGGAGGTATCATCAGAGGAAGCCACTCCTCCTGAGGATGATCCATTGTCTTCCAGATACCTAGCAAGAAAAAGGTCAAGAAGGTCCACTACAAGTTCTTCTTGAAGCCCCGTTCCTTCTGATGACCTTGATATTGATTGGAACCAAGCAATGCAATCTGAGAGGGAGGCACGCCATGAGCCGACAAAGGTAGCTAAGCCTAAAAGGAAGGTTCCCGCAAGGCATTCACTTAAGGCTGATGATGACGACGAGCAAGAAGTGGTGTATACTGCTGATGAACAGTCTGACGACGACTCAGTCATCACAGACGTCACTCCAGCTCCAGCGGGCATGCAGCAGACAGACATTTTTACCCTATCCCGAATTGCTGCTGAGCGGGATGTGGGCGGTGTGGCCTGGTACCACCACCAACGTATTTAACTACTACACCAACACAACCTACAGCTTCCATATTTTCTCTTCAGAAGGGCCGGCAGGGACCTCCATCCTGCTCGACCTCCATTACCTCAAGTAGTGGTGCTGTAAGTGAACAACAGAGTCGAATTCAGCCACGCCCATCCTCCACTTCAGCTGGCATTGAAATTGAAAGTAGCACCTCCACCACCAGCATACATTTCCAGTCCCCAGTTTGGGACTTCTTTAGTGTTAGCCAAAAGGCGGAAAACATGATTGTTTGTTCGATTTGTAGAACTGTAGTTAGTCTGGGTAAGCTTGGTACCGGAGGCCAGAGAGGTCATCTCCAAAAACACCACACTCTCATTTGGGAGGCGCACCTAAGGAATATCTAGGGAGCCAAAAGTACAACAAATCCAAATGTATCCATTCATATTGCATCTGATGATGACGAGGGGCTGATCATGCAGGGGGGAAGTGAAGAAGCGACAGACATTTTTTCTGGTACACCCAGTACCCCTGGCAGCAGCACTGCAGTGGTAGTGCCCACACCCTCTACCCCTGCAAAATGTATGAGGCACAAGTCTATGAGAGACACCAATGCGAAAAAGTATATCAATGAGCCTAACTGGTTTGAAGAAGTCTGCATCATCATCATCACATAAAACGGTCCAGACCACCATTAGCAGAATGTTTTGGTCGGATGCGCCATTTGAAAGCAACCACCTAACGGCAGGTCTGTATAACGCAAAGCTGGCTAAAATGCTAGCGCTGGACCTTCTCCCTTTTTCTTTCGTGGAAGGGTGGGTTTTCTAGAATTTGTGGCAATAGTCTGCCCTAAATGGAAGGTTCCTAGCCGGTCCTATTTTGCCAGGGTTGCTGTTCCAGCACTACATCAAGATGTGCTGGAGGTGATTGGCGCAGCTATTCAGAAGAGTGCTGTTCACACTATCCACCTGACAACAGACATGTGGACTAGTTGCCAAGCCCTTGATCACATGTGCATCACTGCACACTGGGTCCCTTTTGCAGGTGTTAAAGACAATTTAAAAGTAGGTGTTGACATGGACACAGTTTTTCAAGCTACTCAGAAACGTGCAATACTAGCCATGTTTGCCATGGAGAAAACTCATACTGCACCTAACCTTTTGGAGGAGTTTGATACGAATGTCAATGAATGGCTTCATCCAAGAAATTGCATAATTGGTTATGTTTTCACGGATAATGGCAGTAATATCGTTAAGGCCATGCATGATGGTAACTACTTCAGAGTGCCGTGTTTGGTGCACAGTATTAACGTCGTGGTGCAAGATTTCTTGAAAAAAGAAAACACAGTCAGCAAGTTACTGACCACCTGCCGAAGAATCTGCACACATTTCAGCCATTCTTATAAGGCCCGGAAGCAGCTGAGGAGCATTCAACATGAACGTAGACTGCCAGTCAAAGGACTCATCTAGGAGGTGGCAACACGTTGGAACTCAACCTTTTACATGCTTGAGCGTCTGTCTGAGCAGTGGGTGGTAATAAATGAGTATGTCTATAAACTGGGTTCTACTACGAAAGACATGAGGCTAGACTTGGAGGAATGGAAGCTAGTTGCAAGCCTGACAGACATGCTTCGTCCTTTTGAGGTCTTCACGTGTGAAGTCAGCAGAGAGGACTCTTCTTTGGGCAAAGCTATCCCATTGTTGCACATGCTAGAGCACCAACTGAAGGCGGTGTCTTCAACGTTCCGAGATGATGCTGAAAAGCAAGACGCATATCAGTTGGCGGAGAGGTTATTAAGCCGCCTAGTTGCCAATGAAAGGCTTAAAAACATAAATACAGAACAACATTACATTTGTGTCTCTATTCTGGATCCATGGTACAAAAAGGCAGTAGCCAGCAAAGCATTCATTCATTTTGATGAAGAAGATGTTTCAAAGTACAAACATTGTCTAGCTGTGTCAGCCACTCGGTTCGAAAAAGAGCAGCAGAAAATTGAATGAGCCGGCAGAAGTACAACTGAATCAGCAGGCCATCCGGCGTCAAGTTCCACTTCTGAATCTGTGGCCGAAGCGAGTCACTTTCCCTCCCAGCTGATAACGACACCAGCAACCGTATCATCATCCTCACATGCACCAGGCCCTCCCATAATATTGTCGGAATCGGATGGGCTAACTCATCAAGGTTTTGCTCGTTCCAGTGATGCAAAGGCCACAGCTGGTACGCAAAGTGGAGAAACCCTGGAGAACCTTGAGTCGATGGTGCAGGCCTATCTGGATGTTCCAACAGAGGTCTTTGTTAATCAGAACCCATTTCTGTATTGGTATTGGAAAAGGCCTCATTTGCGACTGATCACCAACCTGGCTCTAAATTATTTGTCTTGCCCACTCGCAGGCGTGTCTTCTGAACGTGTTTTCAGTGCTGCTGGTGCCATTGTAACTTCAAAAAGGACTCGCCTCTCACCCAAAAATGTGGAGAGGTTAACACTGATCAAGATGAATCAGCACTTCATACCACCAGATTACAAAATACGTAAATTCACGCAGGAAGAAGAGGACACCGACTTAGGTGACAAAAGTTCTTCTCTGTTAACTGACCTACTCCCGTCTCAATTCATAGAGTTTGAGGATGAGCTCTACTTCCCTGACACCGAGGCCTGAAAATGACTTCCTGGGGCATGGCTAGCAGCCGAGAGAAATGACCGCGTTCTGAACCGGCTCCTCGGCCCTCGCCCATAACAAAGACTCCTAATCACAGCTAGTGCCAGCGATGCCCCATCCATAAAGGGACATCTACTGCTGACCTGTCTGGGCACTTCCTCCCACTTCCTGACCACCTCCGTGCCCCTGCGGCTGCAGCGGACTCTTGGGGCTCGGCTCCCTCATCGGCCTCAAAATGGCGACTGGGGCTGCCGACTGTCAATAGCCTTGATTCCGGCACAGACTATGGAAGCGGGGAACATCCGCGAACGGACCACACCAGTGTCGGGACTGGCGAACCCGACTGTCTCCCCCTGAATGGCGCCTCTACCTTGCTGGGATGACCGGAGCCAAAGAACTGCTGCGGACGGCGGGCCCTCCCCGGAACCCGGAGTGACAACCTCCGCATTGCCCACACCTCAACCGGACGCTCTCACTGGCCATCGACTACTGCCCTGATGGTCCGGGCCCACCACCAATCCTTGTGAGGTGAGAGGAGACCCTTGCAAGACGGTGTGCTACCCCGTCAGGCCGCTCCGCCTGCAACGAACCGGGGCGACCTACCGCCTACCTGTGACCCATCGAGGGGATTCCGGCGGCTTGGCTTTCCGGGCCTTGAACACTTAGCCTCCTGACAATGCCGTGACTGGGGTTTCTCCCTTCGTGGAGGGCATCGCATCGCCCCAACTGTCCTGAGGAGACCAGCTACAGGAGACGGGTTTGACACGAATGGTTGCTGCCTCACACTTGGCCCTGTGTCACGGAAACGAACCGCTTTCCCATTTCTTTTCACGACGATATCGCGGCTGTGGGCTTACCGGGGATAACACAGTCCCCTAAAGTGACTAGACTCTGAGGGCACCCACTCCCCCGACTCATATGAACTGCCTGCCTGTGCCCCTAAGTACGTGGGGCATTCTCCAACGAGATCTGGGATCTGCTGCTGAATAAGCGACGCCTCTATACTCCCCGACCCTCAGGTGATATCTTGCTCCTTTTCCTCTGCCCTCACCTGGGCCATAACTACCTCAGCGCTCTTGGCCTGATGGGGAGAGCGACGGCCTGCCTGAATCAGGGGTGTGAGGGTCTGCATCCGCCGACTATCCCCAGACCCGCATCGCTGGACTGCGCTGGGCATATCACCGCCCCAACATGGCCTCCAGTAAAAGCAACCGACCAACTAACCAGAGGCAAATCAACAAACTCTTGTTGGGTTCCAAAGGAACCCAAGAGTGATGGAAGCGATAGCCGGGGTGTGTTCATCACTGGAGACCCAAATAGACTCAGTCAACATAGAAGTTACCCTCCTACGAGCGGACCTCCGTAAAATGGATTCCAAAGTATGGGACATAGAGGTCAAAACCACGGTGCTCGTAGATGACACATCCACTCTCCAACAACAGGTGACCCAACTACAAAAACAACAAGCGCAAATGGAGGAGCTCCTGGACGATTATGAAGGACGCTCTAGGCGCAACAAACTCCGCATCCTAGGTGTCCCGGAGCGAATGGAGGGGCCTGCATCAGACCTTTTTGTCGAAAGCCTAATCCAAAAGCACCTTCAGCCAAAACAACTGTCCAATTACTTCTCTATCGAACGAGCACACAGAGTTCCTGGAGGTAAGCCGAAGGTGGGCGCTCCCCCCCGACCCATAATTGCCCGGGTGTTTAACTTCCGTGACCGAGATGTGATCCTACAAACGGCGCGAGCCGGTCCGCCTCTACGGTTGGAGAACGCCCAGATAACCTTCTTCCCCGACTTCACGATGAAGGTTCAGGCTCGTAGGCGCATCTTCCTCGAAGTCAAAAAGGCACTCTGTGCCAAAGATATTAAGTACGCTATGCTATTCCCGGCCAAACTACGTGTAGAGTCGGAGGGGAAAACTTGGTTCTTTTTGTCACCTGAAGAAACGTGGGACTGGCTCGAGGGATGGCGTCAATCGGGGGCCACTCAGTGTCATCGCCGCGATCGACCGAGCATGCTGATCATGGTTTGCCTCCGGAATGTCAAGATCTGTTCTCCGAAGGCAATCGAGAAGACTTGTGAACTTACCGGCGGCCTGCTCATTTCCGCCACCAATTTGGAATGCTGTCCTGAGACTTTAACTATATGACTGGAGTCTTCTGACCCTGAATGGCTAAGGACAATTTGGCTTTGTTTTCAACCCTGCTGACTTGATTACTATTGCCTGCGGTCCAGATGCCAGGGAGCGTCCAGGTTATGTCCTGGCTAATGTACTATGTGAATATTATTGCTGATATAGGTTTATTGAAGCTGCACTAGACTCAACTATTTGTCAATTTTGGGCGAGGGCAGCCATGGCTCTCCACACACCCGCACATGTTTGGGAGGGCAACAAGCACTCTGCCTATTGGGGAGTGGATAGTTTCAGGTTCGCGGGCAGGGGGGCTGGGTGGGGGGTTGGAACGGGAGGGTGGAGGGTTTTGAACTGTTCTGTTCTGGATTTATTGGTTGTGATTAAGGAATCGTTTTTGTTATTGTTTTTGTTTACACAATGCAGAGGTTTTTTGGACATGGAGCTTACTACACAGCGGCGTGTGCCATCGCAAGACAGTCCATACTCATCATTAGGGCATGCCTGGTCTCCCTTGGACTCCACCCTTGACCGGTACAGGTCCGCTATCAGCTCTGGGAAACACTCTGAGACTCCAGGGCCTATACTCCGTGAATATCTTCCGTTCTTTACACCACCATGGCACCCCTCTGACTAAATCTCTCTCCCTCATGACATGGAATGTCAATGGCCTGGGTAGTAGAGTAAAAAGAGGGATAGTCATGCAATACCTCAAACGTCACGCTCCAAACCTGGTTCTCCTCCAGGAAACAGACTTGATGGGAAATTCATGTCTAGCCCTACACCGAGGGGGGGTACAAATTGCTTGTACACGCAGGATTTACCTCCGGGTCCAGAGGAACCGGTATCCTTGTTCGTAAAAATGTTGCACTAACGTGTACGAAGACGTGGGCTGACCCACTTGTCGCTTAGCTGTGCTAGAGGTCATCTGGGAGGGAAAACCGTAAAATGTTATCTCAGTCTACATTCCTCCAACCTTGGGAACGGATGCATTGCAGACCCTGCAGCTACTTATACTAGATCTCCCACAAAGACCCCTGCTTATTGGGGGTGACTTCATTGACACCCCCAACGTACGTCACATAGGCAGGGCTCTGATCTCTTAGATTTTGCACAGGCGATGGGACTCGAAGCTATATGGCGTTCGTTTCACCCGACTACTTCATACTTAACACACTACTCTAATGCCCATAATAGTAGCTCTTGTATAGATTAACTCTTCTCCCCCACCACTGATATAGAGCTTTTCCGCCACCCTAAGGGACTCCCCAGAGGAATCTCAGACCACTCCCCACTTCTTGTAGAATTTACATACCATCGCCAGAGATCCCGAGGTCCCATAATAATAATCCTGTGGCTTCTAAAAATCCCTGACATCAAAGACTGCCTGCTACAACATACGGAATATTACTTCACCGAAAATGCCGGGTCTGTGAAGTCGGCTATAACCATTTGAGAGGCCTACAAGGCTGTACTCAAAGGGAAGGCGTTAGCTCTCAAAACTGGCTATATACACAAACAAAGTGAATACCTAATCCAGGCCGAGACGGACCTAGTCCACTTAGAATCGACCCACAACGCGAACCCCTCAGAGGAGACGGCAACCCGTCTCCGAACGCAACAACTAGAATATAAAGCACTAGCCTAGGAGAAAGCGCAGGCCAAACTTTTAAAGACTTGCCACCGAATATACGAATTGGGCGATAGAGCAGGTAAACTGCTGGCATGGCTCGAAAAACGTGAGCATGGCTCCAGATGGATCCCGGAACTGTCCGGACCAGACAATTCTCCTGTTACAGACCCCGGGGAAATAGCGGAGGTCTTTGCTACTCATCTGGAGGGAGTTTATACAGCCAGGGCGCACTATAATGCAGAGGAGTTTAGACTACTCTTAAATGAAATGCGCTTACCCACTCTTTCTGAGACTGACGCGAAGGAATTAGAGGCAAACCTTACAACGGAGGAGATTGGCAATGCCTTGTTCGCCATAAAGTCAGGTAAAGCTATGGGCCCCAATGGTGTCCCTCCCTATAGAATTTCTGAAGGGAATGGCGGGGGAGATCCTTCCACACCTGAAGGCAATGTTCGAGGAGAGCCGTGACATCGGATGTCTGCCGCTCGACCAACGGTTGGCATCAATAGTTGTGATTCATATACCTTCTAAACCAGCTACAGATTTCGGTTCTTACAGGCCGATTTCCCTCATTAACTCTGAGGTGAAAATTTTGGTGAAACTCCTCGCCACCAGCCTCATGACAGTCCTCCCCTCCTTAATTCACGAGGACCAGTCGGGATTCCTCCCAGGCCGTAACACGGCGCATAATTTCCGTAGGGTCCACAACGTTATGAGTAGAATACCATATCTCCAAGAAGACACAGCTATCCTTTCCCTCGACGCCACACTCCCCTTTGACTCCATAGAATGGTCCTACCTCTTCGAGGTCTTAATCCGTTTTGGCTTTGGTCCCAAATTTATTTAGTGGGTCCGTCTGCTCTACACTGATCTCTGGGGTCAAGTTTTTGTCAACGGTCACATATCCAGATGTTTTCCTCTACATAGGGAACTAGGCAGGGATGTCCCCTATCCCTATTATTGTTCGCGCTCCCTCTAGAGCCTTTGGCCCATTGGGTCAGAACGGATAACTCTATCCGAGGCCTCCGGTGGAATGACGACACAATTGATAAGATCTCACTATACACAGACGACATTCTCGTCTACATCTCTTACCCCAAATCCTCTATTAATAGTCTACTGCATGTCATCACCAACTTACTCAGCTTTTTCCATCAATTGGTCCAAATCGGTGATATACGCGCTACATGGCCCACTCCTTCCTCTCCCGAGGGGATATTCGATTGATGTGGCCCAGGACGGATTCAAGTACCTCTGCATCTTTGCTACCCCAGATACCAAAATCTTCTATGACCGTAACCTAAAGGGCCAGCTACAAAGACTCCATACTGACATATCGCATTGGAGATCGCTGCCTCTGTCTCTCCCAGGCAGGGCAGCCCTCTTTAAAATGCTTGCACTTCCTCGCTTTTTGTATGCCTTGCAAAATTGTCCATTTCCCATTGCCGACTCATATTTTAATGCACTCGAGGGGGACTTCCGCCTCCTCCTATGGGACGGCGGCTCTCCCCGCATTGCTCTTCACTCGCTTACGCAGGGGTGGTACGATGGTGGTATTGCCCTGCCAAATATCCGACTCTATTATTGGGCATATCAATTGATAGCCACTAACTCTTGGTTATATGGTCCACCAACAAACCCTGCTTTCCACCTTGAACGGTATCAGACGGGCAGAGAGGGCTACCTTGGAGCCTTATATGGTAAGCCTTCCAGCACTCGCTATACAGGCCCGATGTCACAAACGCTAGCGGTCTGGCTCCGAGCGAATAAACGTCTCGGTTGGCCCGACACTCTCACGTTATCCACTCCGCTCTGGGCCTCACATACACTAGGCTCCCTTTGCCATTATCAGGGCTTTGACAAGTGGGACATGATCGGCATCTCTACCCTAGGAGACATGATTCATAAGGGAAACTGCTGACAAACACAGAGCTCCAGAAGAAATATGATCTAGCCCACTCTGAGGCCTTCCGCTATCTCCAGATCAAACATGCCATACTCACGAATGTCCCTTATCTCTCTTCTCTTCCACAATCCTTGCCTCTTGAGGATAGACTATTATCGGAACCCCTTCAGGCCAAGGCGATATCCTACATCTACCGCAAACTATGCAATAACATGCCTAACACCTTCAAACTCCTGCAAGACAAATGGCAGGGCGACATCGGGGCCATGAGGATGCTGAATGGCAGGCGGCACTGATGTCCCCGCGTGAGTCAGCTATCAATCACAGATTCAGGCTTATACAATTGAAGATACTACAGAGAACATACATGTCTGCTCCCCTCCTAGCCAAAATTGGTAGGCGCGCAACTGATCTCTGTCTCCGTAACTGTGGGCTTGTTGGCACTTTCTACCATACTATCTGGGACTGCCCGGTGATCCAAGACCTGTGGGAGCGAGCAACCTGTAAGATGTCTGACGCATTAGAAAAACCTGTCCCTCTGTCTCCCATAAGTGGACTCCTCAATGTGTGGGACCCTACGGATCTCACTGCGCTGGAACAACAATGGGCGGCTCTGGGCTTTCTCTTATTGAAGCGTGAGATAGCAATGCAATGAGGCTCGCCAAATAAATCCCTCTTGATCAGATGGGTCGCTGCAATGGACACATGCATGTTATCTGAAAAAACTGTATACACGGTCAGGGGGTGTCCTGGAACTTGGGATAAGAAATGGGGTAAAAGGAATATCTATAGAGGCGAAATTTGTAGTGCCCCTACAATTGAAATGGCGATGACTAGGAATGATCCTCCCCACAGTCGCACTTGTAATGCACCGTTGTAATGTATGCTTTCTATGTCATTTTTGTACTCAATGACTGCTGCCAACTGACCACTTACTCTGCTTTGTTCAATAAAATATTTTTTTTAAAAAAGAAAATGACTCCCTTTTTTCATACTTATTCACTTTTATTCCTGTGTGTCTTACTTTGTTTTGCAACCTTTACCACAACAAAACTCTAATCACCTAATCACAACAAGTCTATCAGCAGCACTGTCTTCATCTTGTTTCCTTATTGATTTGAAGGTGCCGCAGTCTGCATTCCTGTGGTTCACAAGTTCGCAACTCAATCATGCTCCTCTATCCTCCTCCTCCAGACTCCCCCTATCCATTTCCCTCAAGGCAGATGACTGGATTACGCAGAATAAAGAAACTTTGTCTTCGTACTCGTAGACGAGTCCCCTCAAGTGGGACTGGAATTGCTGACTACATGCTTGCTGATTGCTTACAGTTACTTATGAAATTGATTGACAGGAGAGGCTGCCCTGTGGTCCTGCACTTTCAGAAGACGATGCAGACAAAAAGTGGAACAGGTAATGAATAATGAGAAGAAGATGGCATGCATTGGACATCAATGGCTGTCTGGCTCTGATGAAAGCAATTGCTGTTTGTTTGTTGTGCATGAAATGAATCGTATGTCTTCTGTTATTATTTAATCTTTTACACACTAAATGCAACTCAAGTCTACTCTGCTTTTTTTACCTTGTTTAATTCAAATTGTACTTCAACTGCAGGGGCCACTACGTTACATTTTCCAATATGCAAAATGTCCTTGGACTTACTGTTTGCCAATATACCATGATGATTGATTAAATATTATATCTTTTTTCTTTACAGTCACTCACTGGGATGGATGGATCATCAGTGTCGGTTTAGGGAAGAACTATGGCCAATTTGTGAGTGTCAAACAGGTAAACCAGTCTACAACAACTACTACAGCAGAACTACATGTCTGTCTAGTCGTGGTATGGAGTGGTCGAGGCAGTGTAGTGTTGTTATGCCAGGCATATTACAGAGTACAGCATTTCATGTAAAATTGGGGCTATGTGGCTTGCTGCATACATTTAGATATGCTTTGTCTATCTGTGTCAAAGAGCCTAGGTATGCTACATCAGGTTGCTTCACTCCGTGGTGCCTGCCTTGACCGTCTGCATGGCCCTGCCGCAAGCATGACAGACAAAGCATATCTAGAGTTTAGGGTTCAGTGCGGTTTACTAGGGTTTTTGGGTTTAATTAATAATTTGGTAGGGTTCCCGGAGTCTAGGGCTCAGGGCCCGATGCAGGCTCGTTCATAATGATGTTGGCAAGGTTTTAGGGGGGGTTGCCGTTTTTTCAGAATTGGCCGAATTGTGGCCTTTTTTGGTGTTTTGCGGGCGCGTGTGTTTGGGTGAACTAGTCGTACACCTTACAGTGGATCGATCTTGTTCTGCCCTGCTGATATTCTTCGGAATCACTGGAACAAGTGTCCTGGTAAGTTTCAAGAGATTTGCGATTTCCCTTGTTTTGGGGGAAGCAGTATAGCATGTTTTTGGGGGGCTGCTTGTGGTGGTTCTAGATGTTTGGGGGTGGGTTAAGGGGTCTGGGAGCACTGCTGGGAAGGTCTAATTTTGATTGCAAGTGGTTTGAAGAAAATCCATAGTGGAAAAGGGGGGTTTGGGTCTAGTTGCAGACAGCGTTTTGGCACAATTTAAACTGAGGCCTAGCAGTATTGCATGTTTTTCAGGGGCTGCTTCGGGGGTTCTAGGTGTTATGGGGTGGGTTGAGGGGTCTGGGGCACTGCTGGCAAGGTCTAATTTTGACTGCAAGTGGTTTGAAGAAAATCCATGGTGGAAAAGGGGGGTTTGGGCCTAGCTGCAGAGCGCGTTTGGCACGATTTAAAGGTAGTCCTAGCTGAGGATAGCACTCCTGCGTGTTTTGGGGGGTCTGTTTGGGGGTATTCTCCATTTCTGGGGGTGGGTTGAGGGGTCTGGGGGCACTGCTGGGAATGTCTAATTTTGTTTGCAAGTGGTTTGAGAAAATCCATGGGGGAAAAGGGGAGCTTGGGCCTAGCTGCAGAGTGCGTTTTGGAGCGATTTAAACTTAGGCCTTTGGAGATTCTAAGTGTTGCATTTCTGTGATGGCCTGTTTGGGGGGGGGGGGGTTCTACATTTTTGGGGCTGGGTCGAGGGGTCTGGTAGCACTGCTGGGAAGGTCTAATATTGAATGCAAGTGGTTTGGAGAAAATCCATGGTGAAAATGTTTTTTTTTTGCACTCCTGCATGTTTTTGGGGGGCTGTTTGGGGATGTTCTCCATTTCTGGGGGTGGGTCGAGGGGTCTGGGGGCACTGCAGGGAAGATATAATTTTGACTGCAAGTGGTTTGGAGAAAATCCATGGTGGAAAAGGGGGGTTTGGGCCTAGCCGCAGAGCGGGTTTGGCACGATTTAAAGGTAGGCTTTGCTAAGGATAGCACTCCTGCGTGTTTTTGGGGGGCTGTTTGGGGGTGTTCTCCATTTCTGGGGGTGGGTCGAGTGGTCTGGGGGCACTGCTGGGAAGGTCTAATTTTGATTGCAAGTGGTTTGAAGAAAATCCATGGTGGAAAAGGGGGGTTTGGGCCTAGCTGCAGAGTGTGTTTTGGAGCGATTTAAACTTAGGACTCTGGAGTGTTGCATTTCTGTGATGGCCTATTTGGGGGGGTTCTGCCTTTTTGGGGCTGGGTCGAGGGGTCTGGGAGCACTGCTGGGAAGGTTTAATATTGAATGCAAGTGGTTTGAAGAAAATCCATGGTGTAAAAGGGTTTTTTTTGCACTCCTGCATGTTTTTGGGGGGCTGCTTGGGGGTGGTTTGGCACTATTTAAAGGTAGGCCTCGCTAAGGATAGCACTCCTGCGTGTTTTTGGGGGGCTGTTTGGGGGTGTTCTCCATTTCTGGGGGTGGGTCGAGTGGTCTGGGGGCACTGCTGGGAAGGTCAAATTTTGATTGCAAGTGGTTTGAAGAAAATCCATGGTGGAAAAGGGGAGTTTGGGCCTAGCTGCATAGTGCGTTTTGGAGCGATTTAAACTTCGGCCTCTGGAGATTCTAAGTGTTGCATTTCTGTGATGGCCTGTTTGCGGGGTTCTACATTTTTGGGGCTGGGTCAAGGGGTCTGGGAGCACTGATGGGAAGGTCTAATATTGAATGCAAGTGGTTTTGAGAAAATCCATGATGGAAAAGGGGGGTTTGGGCCTAGCTGCAGAGCGCGTTTGGCACGATTTAAAGGTAGGCCTCGCTGAGGATAGCACTCCTGCATGTTTTTGGGGGTGCTGTTTGGGGGCCACTGGAGATTCTAAGTGTTGCATTTCTGTGATGGCCTGTTTGGGGAGGTTCTACATTTTTGGGTCTAGGTCGAGGGGTCTGGGAGCACTGCTGGGAAGGTCTAATAATGAATGCAAGTGGTTTGGAGAAAATCCATGGTGGAAAAGGGGGGTTTGGGTCTAGTTGCAGAGAGCGTTTGAGCACGATTTTAAGTTAGGGCTTGTGCCAGGTAGCAGTATTGCTTGTTTTTGGGGGGCTTTTTGGGGGTGTTCTAGATTTTTGGGGGTGGGTTGTCTGGGAGCACTGCTGGGAAGGTCTAATTTTGTTCTAAAATCGCAGTTTACAACTAGCTTGAGGGGAAATATCCGCAAAATTTGCCTACACTTATTTATCCTTGAAAGGAGACTCAGAGTACGCACTTTCAGAATGATGCTTGTATGTATTGATACTGTCGACTCTGAAACTGAAAGTGTTATTTTTGCACTACAAAGCGCACCTTATATTTTTCTCTCCGTGGTGTTTTAATATCACTTCCTGTTTTTCCATCAACAGTTACAGGCTGGCTTTTACCCTGTGCAATGGGAAAAAGGATGAACTCAGGCTTACCATTAGTGAGCTGCAACTCAGCATCCGCCAGGCAGGCAGTGGACAAGGTGTCTTCTGGTCCCCAACATTGAGCGACGGAGCGTCAGATGGAATGGAGGAGTACCGCGAAAAAGAGGAATGGCTGGATGCATGCAACTTCCCAAATTCAACAGGACAACTACAACAACATAGAGTTATAGTATCCATCTTCGTGTCTACTTATCTTTTAAGTAATGTTATTGCTGTGAACGTCTATGAGTGTGACTACTGTGCATTTGTTTGCTCTCTGCTTCAATTCATCCCTCCAGCCATTGTATACTTTTTTCTTTGCTATTTTTTAAACTAATTTAATGTACTAAGTGGTTCTTCTCTCTGAGGGCAGATAGGCAAGTGAAATTGCGCAATTACTGCAGCCCTGTACTGTCACATTGTTTCTTCATAGTTAGTACATTGTAGAAAGTACTATTTACTTTACAGCAACCTATCCATTTAGCAAACAACTTCATGCATGCAGTAGTGCATCCACTTCCTTTATGTCCCTTAAAAGATTTATGGATAGCTTCGTATCCAAAGATTTGTTTATCTTCATTTGTTGTTTGTCCATGCTGTGTTTTTTTTCCTCTCTCCACAAACCCCATTCCCATCCAAGTTTCAAACCCTAACCCTCTTCCCCCGGGCTGTGAGTAAATTACAACAATAATTCCACACACTAGCTGGGGAGGATAAGCAACCCCCTCAAATCAATTTTAAGGCAGCTAGATGAATCCTAGGATATTGTTATTCTGGTTAAAAAAACAACAATGAGTATTTTAAAATAAATTCTTAATTTCATACCCACCATCGATTGGATCCATTATCAACATCATCCTCCCTCATGTCAAGAAGACTTGTTACGCTGCTGTGTCACTGTTCTTGTTGTAGGCATAATCATCCATGCAATTCTTTTTTCCCCATACTTATCTTCAGCATTGTTTAGGCTACTGTTCCTTCTAATACTCCTCTCAGGCCACTCAATGTCTCATTTTTTAACTTTGTTTTCCATATGCTGCTACTGCTAGTGTGGTACCACTCCTACTAACACCACAACAACGGAATTTCGGTCCTGGATGGCGTAATCGCCATTTGCCATGCAGCCAGCGCTGTGCCTAGCTCTATTCTCAAACACGAATCACAGGTAAGATAATCATTTTAGGGAGGTAGAATAATGGGCTAGGACTCGGAGGAGAGACTGACAGTTGTACTAGTAAAGTAGTAGTAGGCCAATTGAATACACTAACTCTGTTAGTGGTACTTTTGAACATTTTTGGACGTTTTAGATCATTCATGCTGGTAAGTTTGAGGAAACCAAACATGCCGTAACCCCCGCCCACCACCCAACAAAATAACATCAATGGGTACACTATGTTGAAGTATGTAAAATAAACAATTATATATTTACACTAACAAAAATAAACTATTCCCATCTCTCCCTAACCCAAACAATTGTCCATTTCAAATAGTCCTCTGAAAAGTCCCAAATAATCCCCAACTCCTGATTCCCCCCCCCCAACAGTCTTTAAAAAAGGGGCAAGGGACACAGTCACTTCCGGCGGTGTGTGGACAGGTGGCCCTGCCACTCCTTGCGGAGGACCCGGAGCTGTCGCTCAAGATTGTCCACCTTGCCCTCCAGGTATTCCACTCTGAGGCGTAGGCGGCGCAGGCGTGCCATCCAGGCTCTGGGGGGCCAGCTGCTGGTGTTGTTGCAGCTGAGCAGCGGCGGGAGGCTGTCGGAGCACCGCGCCGTGCTGGGAGCTGGCGGCTGGTGGACACTGGGGCACTGGAGGAGGTTGTTGATGCCCCCTCCTCCTGTTCCCAAGCCCACAGCCGACGATATTCCACAAAAATGGCCTCCAGCTTCTGGGCCCTGGCCCGGACAGCCATCTCCTGTCTGGTGAGCTTTTTTGGAGCATCTATATGAAGGAAGAAAGAAAAATAATGTAACCTATACTCTTTAACAATAACACAAAATAATTCAACAGAAAGTTGTCTCACAGTAACATTAGCAATTTGCAAGCACAGTATAACATTTTGGCATGTATCTTTCCACCGTCTTTGTAGGCCTGTCACAGTGGGAGTTTCAGAAATTCTACTATCAGGCAGCACTATGGACTCAATACATAGTCAGAGAGTACACCAGTATTCTTCTTTTTTTCTCTAGTTTTGCGAAATAAATTACTTGTACTTGAACTTGTGGTAGCCAGCATAATGCCAGCTCAGTCAGCTTGCACTCAAGAAAAAGAGACACAAGCCATGATGACGCAGACTTGCATGCATTACTTTAACAACTACATCCAGGTGGGGATAGGGAAGCTCTTACTTTTGTATAGGGGTGGCACTGGCCATACTCGGTTACATCAAGGGGTACTGCTCAATGTAATTTATATTTCGCACTGCCCCCCTGAGCCTTCAGTACTACAAAAGGAAAATAAAGATTATTCATTTCTGATCATGTATCCAACCGATCACATGATCTCTTTGTTTATATGATGGATGACTTTAGGTGCTTTGTTGTTATAGATTGAGTGAACAACAGCGATATTCCACCCATGATTAACACAGCAGAAAGAAAATTATGAACATAGGGAGTGAGTGTGGTAACCATAATTGCCGGAGGAAGGGACTTGACTTAATATAATTGTAAACTATACTATATATACACAATATATGCTGTGCTTGCAAACTAAACTACTGTACTGTTACTTTAGGCAAGGGAGAGTTTCTGAACAATCACAACTTGTAGTACTTGGATTTCCTCTGCTTTGCTACTCTTGCACGGACATGCTGTTCGAACAAAGTAACACTCTTCATGCACTGAGCGTCTGCTCTACATACACCTCTGCTATGTATGAGGAAGAAGATACTATTCATAGCAACTTTACTTTTTCTCAACAACCAAATAACACCCTTTTCATTTTATTTGGTAAACCACCGTCTTGACTTGCATTTGAGTTTCACCCAAATGATATATTGCAATGCACACCACACATGAATTTTCTGATTCACCCACACAGGGAATCATTTTTTCTTTCTCCTCCAACCATCCTTGCTTCAAGCAGCCATGCATCTGATTCCTTCCTATCAGCCACCTCTGCCTGCATTCAAAAATATGTATCATTCTTTACAGTCATAAATGTTACGACTCGCTCGTCCTTCCATTGACCCTAAGTTCTTTCCCTTTTCGTTCATCACATCCCTCAAGTTCATCTGATATGACTTGGCTTCACGATAAAAGTTTCCCGGCTGATTTGAAGTCAAATAGAGGGGGCCATTGCTTACTCGAGAACTATCGCCGCTATTGCTATTGCTAAGTCAAGGGTGACTGTCTTCTCCGTGATTGGCTAAAATGTAGTTCTAAATCAGTAACTGTTCTTAACAGTACAGTGTACTTGTAGTAGTGTACTGTCTACTGTACAGTACATCATACACTCCTTTGCGAGCCTATTCTAAAATGTCAATAAGTAAGGAGTATAATAATAACGTACCATCGTCCGTCGAGGCTGAGCCATCCCCCTCAGCTCCTCCTGGTGGCACTTGTGGTGCCGCCGCATCCGCCCCTGGAGTGGACTCCTCCACGCTGCTGGCCCCAGCACTGGTGGTGGGAAGTGCCGCATCCAATGTTGTGACGCCTAAAAAATACAAGTCATATTTTTAGATGCCATACACCACCCCCTATTTCGTCTCTTAATGGAAGAGAAAACGTTAAGCAATTTTTAATTATTGGGACTGAAAAGAAATCACGGTTTTGTGGAGAGTGTTAACTTATATGCTTAGCCATAACATGCAACTCTTTTTGGCACACCTGATGAATGCTTGCTCTTTTATTTCTCTTCTTCATACTTGTGTATGTGCAGAATAGTCCCTGACACACTAGCGGTATGGTATGTGCTACTATCAAATCAAAAAGCAAACTACTAGCTTATTCTTGGTGGACATTGACATTTTGTTGTTGGAAATTGTCAAAGCACTAACATTAGGAAGACCTGAATAGGCAACAAGGGCAACCCAGAGGACTGCACTCAGTGCCTCTAGAGCTATTGCTGGATCAGAGTTTTGTTTAACACTGTTTGCCGACTGGGCAAGCTTAGCTACCTACACAGACTGACTCATAATAATAGTAAATAGTAGTAGCACAGAGACTGCTGGTAGAGAGGCAGGATAAGAATGTAGAAACAGTCTACAAGAAGATCAATGGCTATTTTGTAAAAATAGAATTAGAAAACAGTTTGGAATGAATAGAAACTGTAAAATTTAGGGAAGTATAATTATATTAACAACAGAACAACTTACTGGGGCCAGCAGAAGAGCCTGCAGAGGATCGTTCCTGCCCACTCTGTTCCACCGGAGTCTGGGGTGTTGCTGTCTTCTTGCCCCTGGGAGGTGCTGATGATCATGAAATAAACACAAACATGGATGATTGTTTTTTTGAAATATTTGATTTCTTTGACCACAATCTAAAATTATCTTGGGGAAACAAATTAGCAACCATTGCACTACATGTATTGACCTATCTGATCTGGTCAACTAGGAGAATACCAGTACAGTATTGCTGGATTCGCAGACCGTCTACTTGGAAAGTTATGTCAATCACTAACTAAACCAACAACAAAAAGGTTCTACGACGACTGCCAGCACTCAGCAGCACGCGGCGTGACAGACACAGTCCGTCATCATGATTGCCGACCACTAAAAAAATTTCCTACTACTAATAAAAAGTCATACTATACTCAACATATCAATCCACCACTATCTCTTCTTCTTAGTGGCAGCAGGAGTACAAAGGAAGGACTAGACTTGAGTCTCTAGTCTCTCTAGCATTACACAGTTCTGTAAAGAACTACACTCATACATATTCAGGCCAAATGAGCACAAAGTTGCAAACAAGTAAGCATATTAGTAACGCCATTGAGAAGGCGAGCACACACAGAAGCTATTTAAACATTAATTTACCTGCAAAGTAATCGAATCGGCAGCATTCTTGATCTTCGGGAAAAACATATATTTAGCAATATAACACAGAGCAGAAGAAAACAAAGTAGGTATTAAAAAGCTACTCACCACGCCTAGCAGGTGGAGCAGGTCCTGCTACCGGTCGAGGACGTCGGCCCACCGGTGCGTCACTTGGTCGTAGGTGCGCCGGACCGTTGACTCCCTCCACATGGCCTGGCACACCTTATCCCACCGCTGGCGAAGCTCCCGGAGGCCATACCCTTGACCGGGCCTGCCCCTTGCTGCCACGGTCTTAGGGAGGTGGCACAGAACAAAAAATATAAGAGCGGCCACCTCCACCGCGGTGAAAATCTCCCTGGCCACTACATCCTCCCCCCTCAATCGCCCGCATGGGAGCCGGGTTCGGGGTGCGGGACCCTTTACCTTGCTCTTCCCAGCTCCCTTTGCCATGGTTCTGGACATCTGGAAAAAAAAATAGGAAAGAATAGGGAAAAAGTAAAGAAAAGAAAAGAGTTAAAAAAAAGTAGCTATAAAGTAAGAAAAAGTAGAAAAAAAACACAAAATATAGAGGTAGAAAAATAGAGAGATAGATAATAAGCAAAAAAGATTTAAAAAAAGATTAAAGAAACAAAGGATTACAAAGATTAGGGAAGGATTCCAAAACCATGCCCAGAAACATAGCAATGAATGAAAAACAAGATGGCCGCGCCCATCGAGGAACGTGTGGGTAAGTTTGCGCGATATTTCACCCGCGCACACGCAAAAACACACACGAACACGTAATTGAGCCCCGCGCACAACGCGAGCTTGCAAATAGCGCCTGGAAACGCAAATACGCAACGGGGACAAGATGGACGCGCCCATGTATGACCGCATGGGTAACTTTGTGGTCAGTGCGCTGCAAGAGGCCCATGAACACGCAAAAAGCCCCGCGAACACGCAAAAAGAAATAATCCGCAAATTCGCATGAATTCGCGGATTATACGGACCGCAAGTTCGCTTTCGCACGAATTCGCGAACTGCAAATTCGCAAATTTCGCCCATACTTAACCATCACCCTCTCTTCTCTGTTACCCTGTCGACACTTCTCGCACTGACCGCTTTTTGTGGCCCTTGCACATACCCCACTCCACATACCATACTCTGTACCAGTTCTATTCCAAACTTGGCTGAGGTTTGCAGGGTCACGAGGGTCACAAGGCAGGTTATTGTGGGCAGTGAAGAGGAGGGAGAAACAGGGGGGGGTGTCCAAGCTGTCCAAGCTGCAGCAGTAGCATCTACCAGCAGCTGAGTGGGAACCCAGGGCCCAGCAGAAGCGGGCAAGCTAGGTCTGGGTGTGGCTTGAAGGGGCCTGGTGTGTTCCTGCTTGGGCTTCCCCCCCACCCCCCCCCCGCAGAAACTGATAACTCGGAGACCCGTCTACCACTGCTTGGGTCACTGAGCAGTGGCCAAGAGGCGGTGGTGTGGTGGTCTGCCGTACCTGGCGCCCCACCAGCAAGACAGCCCAACAAAGCAGAGTGATGAGATCTGGGAAAACATGAAGGGCATTCCCATCTCCTAAGCCAAAAAAACTAAAACGGTTGGCAGTAGTGACAGAAGGAGCCGCAGCGACCATTATAAACAATCTATGGTCATGGCCCCGCTGCATTTATCAAGCCCTCTTCTCCACAGATCAGACCTTGACAGTAACAAGGATCGCCCTTATCCATCCGGCTCTAAGCAAGCTCTCCCCCTTCTCAAGTTTTGGAGGTTCCCAAGGCCAGAATATCACAACAAACAACAACAGAGGCAATTGTTCACACGCCGCCAATTAACAAAACTTTATCACCGTTGGATGTCCCCAGTGTAAGAACAATCATGGACATTCAGAAAATGCCCTTGGTCTACCCTTCGGGGTCTCTCTTAGTCTCTCAGCGTTCTCCACCTTGTTACCCATCTCACCCCTAATGTTTTGCCACAACAACCAGACACCTCTATTACTACGCTACAACAACATTCGCCTCCAAGTTCCTCACCTAAACAAAAAAATCAATCAACGATCTTCGACATATTTAGCCCTTTTGCAGCCCAATGGGACTGATCACCGAAGGGAAATATTAAACCACCCCTGCCGCAAATCCCTTCGAATCCAGCCACAGCAACAGCCCCAATAAAGCATCAAACAGGAACCGACCCAAATGATCAATCATTATTGGAGCTATCTTTCTTTCTGAAAGATGCAGATAAACCATTCAACTAGAAAACTGAACCTGACACACGAGGCCCTACTCCCATACCTACATCAACCGTATGGCCACAACTTCTGCAAACTTTCCAAACTACAGTCACAGCACTAAATTACCACTCAGATAAACTGAACATTCAAGTTGATCTTTTGCACACCCTAGCCCTGTTTACAGCAGGTATCAATAATAAGCTAGAGAATTCAAATAATTTAATAACAAGGGCTCAATCATCTTTAAACCTGGTCCAGTCAGTTTGTTGTTGCCCACCCATCATTGACAACCTCTCAGCGCTTCCAGCCTTCCTAAACTGTGTCCTTGACAAAGTCAAACAACTGTCAGGAGATAGTGTCAGTAAGTGCCAGGATCAGGACCATTTAAAGCATGCAGGCCCAAGTCCCATCAAAATAAATAATAAAACTCTGGCAAAACGCGGTTCAGGGGATGCCAGAGAGTATAGAGGTTAAATCCTTTGCAGCATTAAATCCGCTCTATAATGATCAAGCATGACGCCGCCGGTCAATACCGCATTACCACTGCAGCTGAGCCCTCAAATTGGGAGGTACTCAATACCTTCAGTTGACCCTGCTCATCCAGAGCCGGTTCTAAGATAGACACACTGGCCCGACTTCACCCGAAGTTAAACCTCCAACCACTTTATCCCCTTAGTAAGAGAGAAAGGAAATACCAACGTAAGCAAAGAAATAAGTTAACAACAAAAACTACAGCTGAGTCCCTTAAGCTGTACCCACTGTTAAAACTCTCGAAGTTTTAATCCACAAAAACAGGATCAACAAATCATTACTGCTAACTCAAACATTAAATACACAACAGTCTATTTCTGTACACCATCAGGTCCAACATGTTTCCCCTTCCTGCTTAAGAAGACCCCCATTAAATCCCCACGATATGCCAGTTGTTGAAAAAGCAAAAGAGTCTCCAACTGGCATGGGAAAAGCAATTGGACAACTATAAAAGGAGAAAACAAACTCGCCAACAGAACTGACTACCCCAACTCCACTCAACTTTCTCCTTACTCTCACCCTCAGATTGCTCGACCAATTGTTGGAGACAACCACCTAAAAGTAACCTTGAAGCATGCACCAGTGTCTTCTGGGGATCCCCCGACAAGTCAGCAAGAGACTTCAGAAAACTCCCTGCCTAAACTAGGAACAGTCCCTAGCTCATTACCTGAAAACTATGACCCATTTGACTTGGGTCCTTGCCAACAGAGAGCCGCCAGCGATCATCAGTACTCCAAAAATCTCCTCGCACCTGAATTCAAATCAAAAGGGTAGCATGATGTCCTCAACAGAGCTAACATCATTAAATTATTAAAAGGAGTACCAGGTCTTGACACATTGGCATCTGAAGACATTGAGTAAATCAAATTTCTCCCCCCCAAAAGGGTTACAACCCTCTGAAGTAAAATTGATAACATTCAAATCCTCTACATGGGCTCAAGCCTTTCTAGCCAGAAAAGGCATTTTCCAGTCATTGGGAATCAAAATCTACCCACATCATAAACCAGGCTATCCCACATTGCTAACCAAGCTACCAGTCACCCAGCCACATTCTCGTCGGACCCCGAATGGTGACAAAAACAAGGTGTACTCAATCCTAAAAAATGCTGTAGGCGATGCATCCACAATAGATAGTTTGTGGACCACACCCTCGAATTTCAATAAAGTACAAGATTAGGGGTGGTTGCCAGCAGCTCTGTCCAGTAACAGCTCAGCTTGACCATTCAGGCAACACTCACTAAAATCAAAGCAAAGGGAGGCTGCTAAACCTAGCGATCCCCAGCTTCAGTCTGTAAATCCCCAGTTGCAGCCTTGCTTATCTCTGTGCTCCTGGAACATTAGCAGCCTTCATCATAAAATGGCCTCATGAGAGACTTGAAATGTTATCCTCGGACATGACCAACTTGCTCTCCAAGAAACATGGGCTACTCACAACTGCCCAATAGTAGGATACATCGAATACTGGAAACCAGCTGTAAGGGACTGTAACTATGGACCCCTCAAGGGGGTCCATTTACATTTTCTACAGTCTAAAAGGCCCTACTGAGTTACTAAACTTTGATGAGGACGGGCTACTTGGAGTTAAAATCAACTAGTGGAGACAACAGCACTCCCTGCTGCTTCTCAATGTATACATCAACCCATGTGCACAAACAAAAAGGGCTCACTGAAAATGATTGCTAAAAATTCTGTGTGACCTTGCCAGGGACTCCCCTCACGCAGACTGTTTGCTTACCCTGGACTTTAACACCAACCTTTTCCAGGGAAACCAGACAGATTTGGGAGGTCTCCTACAATTTCTTCAGCCTGTATTAAAGGATCAGATTAAACCCCGATCTCAACTATATTGTGGTTTAGGGGAGCACTGCGTGTTGCAACTTTACAGTACCAGTTTCATCGTAATGAATGGTAGGTTCACACAGGACATTCCACCGAATTGGACATGGAAAAATGATCGAAAGTACTCTTACCTAGACTATACCATCTGTAATTTAGCCCTGTTCTAACACTTAAAAAAAATTATAGCAGCATAGCGTGATCTGAGAGCGACCACCGCCCACAAGTCGTCACTGTCACCCTAAACTCAGTCCATCATGATCTTGCTCCAATTACTTACAAGGGAGTTCACATCGAAAACATAAAACGTTTAAGATGGAACGATGACATCAGCATTATCATCATGAAGGAATGCCTCTTATTTAGAACAGGCAGTTTCCTATTGACAGCCTATCCTATGGCTGATTGGTCAAACTTCTGTTCTCATTTGTTAAGCCTTTTCCCATCCCCTCCACACTCCCATACTGATTTTCACATCACCTATCCCCCCATTTTAAATCAAACCAGGGCGCTAGAGAAGCTCAGAAACACCACCCTATGGGCAGCCAGGAAGCACTCAGACTCTAAAGACCTACTAAAATCACACAAAAAATGACAGACGGGCATATTAAAAGGATAAACAACTTTACCTTGAACAATTCTGGTGCAAGCTTCTCTGGAAAAGCAAAAATCGGAACTCAAGAAAATTCTGGGTGCTAGTGAATAGGCAAACCAATGGAACCACCAGCCAGGGGAGTGCAAACATTGCAGAGGCAGAATGGGCAACATTTTTGACTGGCCATTTAGAGCTAATGGAGGAGTAGATCCTACAGCAATTAATTAATCTATACTGATTAAAGATCCCCCTATGGAGTGCCAGGACTGTTCGTAAGGGTTGAGGCAACATCAACACAAGAAAATCCCTTTCATCCAAACAAGGCTAGCTAAAATACTATCAAAAGCAAGACCAGATGGAGCGCCAGGTCTAAACGGCCTGCCTCAGGTCCTGTTTGAATTGAATATCCCTCTCTGGTCAAAACAACTTGCAACCTTCTTCAATTTTTCACTAAGGAGTTCAACTATACCTGACTCCTAGCAAGGTGCAATAATCTACCCAATCTATAAGTCTGGCTCCCATCCATCCCCAAATAATTAAAGGTTGATAACCTTACTGGACAACAAGGCAAAGTACTATGCAAGTATTTTACTCGAAGAACTGAGCTCTTGCGTTGACCTGAAAGGACTGATCCCAAAAAACCAAACCTGTTCACGGGAAACTCTGGCACCATGTCTAATTTACTGGCACTATCAATACTCATCAACAAAGCACTTGTTTTATCCAAGGTGGTTTACTGTTGTTTTGTTGACTTTAAAGCTGCCTTTGACGTGGGTGTGGCTTGGACGCCGAGGAAGATGGCAGCCTAGTGCGTATCTCCTCCCGTGGGGAAACACCAAGCAAGGGATTGGAACCCCTTAAACCGATCGGTAACTCCTGAGATAAACAATTAAGTGGATCGGAAGGTGAGGGGCTTACATGGAGGCTACTTGAGGGCGTGATGACCCTCTAGAAGTGCCCTAACACGAATCCGGCGCCGTGACCACGGCCGAAGCAGGGTGAGGGCGGAGTCTTGGCGGCACCGACGGCAGCAGCTTCGGCGGCTCTCGGCGGACCTGGCAGCTCCGACGGAGAAATAAACGGAGTAGCAGATCAAGTGCTCGCGCAAAGAGACACCAGACAGCGCCTCGCAGACCGACCCTGGTTCAGTGAGTACAGCCTGTCCCCTTTTACATATCGGCAGCCTGAACCAGGACAGAGAGTAAAACAAAATGGCGGGCGCTACTCCTCCGAAATTGTAAACAGCGCACAAGAGACACTGAACAATAATGAAACACTCGGTCTCTTAACAGGATTGTGGCAATGTATTTATGTGATTCACAGCCAAGCAAGTTTCAATCAAGCTGACTTCTGCAGAGAGCTCAGAATCAATCCACTGCTCAGGAGGCAGGCACACTCATTTAAAATGGCGGGCGCACCTTCCAACTAGCGCAGGTCTGTCCTTAGAGTGCAGTGGAAAACGTTTATGCAATGGCCCCATTATGCATTTTGGCACTAAAGAGCAGTAAGTAGCACAGTGGGAATAACTACTAATGCAGCTAAAAGCATACAAACTACATACCTCAAACTCCTTACTACCACGTTAATACAACCAGTGCAGCCAGCAGTGTCTAGATAAAGGAGGGATTGATCGCACAGTGAAGCCTGATTCGAAGAAAGGTATCGAGTCTGAACCAACAGTGACTGAAACGTGAGGCTTAAAAGGGAGGCGTTGTGAATACACTAGCTGTGGAAAACGTACTAACTACAACTGGCGGTGCTATCTTCTAATCAGTCGGTCTCATCTTCAGCTGCACCATGGGGGACAAGGAACACTCGAAGAGTCTCAAGCGACTCAAGGCTGAACAATCAAGTCCTCTTAAAGGCAGACAGGAAAAAGGCGACGCAATTGATATGATACTGAGCAGATTAGACGAGGTGAGAGACCTAGCAAGATCAACCAGGGACGAGGTCGTAGCCATCAGACAGGACATAAGAGACACAAACATACGGTTGGCTGAAGCCGAGTCAAGGATTAGCCAAATAGAGGATGCGCAAACTACAACATGCGGAGCCCTCAAACGATTGTCTTTAGTCTCAGATCAAACCACGAGAAGACTGTCTGAGTTGGAGGATAGGAACCGGAGGGGGAACCTCCGAATTTTCGGAATTCCGGAGGGATCAGAAGAGTCTTACACCTCCTGCGTACAGTTTTTAGAAAACTGGTTCACACAGGCCACGAACATCACCTTCCATCAACCGCTGGAGTTTGATAGAGCCCACCGTGTCCCAGGCAGGATATTGAAAAACCAGAGGGGTCCCAGACCTATCGTTTGCAAACCGTTGATTTACCAGCACGTGGAGCTGATACTGTCATTCATCCGGAAGTGTAACCATATCCTGTGGAAGAACTCAAAAGTCTACATCTCGCAGGATTATAGTAAGGAGACAGTCGAACTACGGAAGGCGTTCCTGGCCCTTCGTCCACAACTTCAAGCGAGAGGTTACCAATATGGATTCGTTGGCCCTTCCAAATACAGAGTGTCACTGCATGGATCCACACAGATCTTCACAGATCCACTAAAACTCAAAAGACTCCTGGGCAACCAAGATATCCAAGACATGGACACGAATGGTCCAACTGATGAGAATGCAAATGATGGTATTGCTCCGCCTTCCTCTTCAGCGTCTGCCTCTGCTACAGCTACAGCTTCAACGACTACTCCCGCGACGGCATCTGCGTCTGCCTCGGCCTCTGCTTCAGCTCCGGGCCAACGTTGAGTATCCTTTGTTTTATTATTATCACGCTCCATGTACGCATATCTCTGACAATGCTATTGCCTAAAGTTGTGTACACCAACGATTGACTGTCAGTTTTGGTTGCTTCCATCTGCTACATACACGATATAAGGGAATCTGCAATCAACAGATTCAAAAGCTGATCACGTTCCCATTGAATATTTGCTTGGGTCCCAAGCTTCACATACTTTTACACTGAGGGAACAGTCTCTGATGTCTACATGATGGAGAGGATAAATATTGTTATTCTTACTCCAAAAAAAAAACTTCGAATTTGTATGCTGTTGTCATGGTCACGGCTATGTTAATGCTGTTGTCATGGTCACGGACATGTCAATAACAACGCTTTGCATGCAGATCGGATATGTTTAGACAACCATTGCCTTCTATTATACAAAGTCTAATGCAAAAAATCTGAATACGCTACATGATGTTACATTATATGTTCTGCAAAACCAAGTTAGCCTCTTATTACGTTAGACTAGCCATGTAATTGCCAGAAGGGCTAGTATTAGCTTGTTCATGTTATGTTATGGTCACACCTGCTGTGATAATTCGTGATAATTTGATATGGTACAGAAATCCAGTTCCAACTTCTGTAAGTGCATTATTACCCATGGGAGGATAATGCTGTTGTTATTTTTCTCAAGTCGCCATACCTACAAGTTGCTTTTGGGGAGGGGGGGTGGGGGGCTTAGGGGTTGGGGCTGGGGTGTATGTGGGGTTGTGTATATTTTGATTTTAATTAATGTTCTAATTTTAAGCAGTGGTTGCATTTCGTCGTCAGTCAATGCGCACTTCTCTTACAATATTACAAAGAGGGATTGTACACTAGCATGTATTCCGCTGAAGGTTATGCTTACAGCCAGTATAGTTGATACTCGAATTGCCATTATAGAGAACAGGAACACAAAGGAGGATGGGAACAAAACGCAGAGTGTAAATTTACAAACTTGGGATTCTGACGATAATACACTCTAAAAATGACTACACCCTCGCCAGTGATTAACACACCTTTTGGGGTGAATCAGATGGGGAAACTGAAGATACTCTCCCTTAATGTCAAAGGTCTTCACAATCCAGTAAAACGCCAAAAGATCTTAGACTACCTACGCAGGCAAAAGGCAGATATGGCACTGCTCCAAGAAACAAAACTGGAGGCTAAACAGTTATATACTCTTAGGAATAGATTTTTCAGGGAAGTCACAGGCTCAGACCCGGTTGGGAAGAAGAATGGTGTAGTAACTCTGATCTCCCAAAAATCTAACATTGACCTTCTTTCATCTACATCTGACACGAAGGGGAGATGGGTCACAGCAAAACTCCTAAAGGATGGGACGGAATTCTATATTACAAACATATACGCACCGAACACATGCGACTTAAAGTTTTGGTCGGACCTTACAAAACAAATCGAAAAAATCCCGGACTTGGCAGTCCACATCCTGGCGGGGGATTTTAATCTTCCACTTGACCCGACACTGGACAAAGATTCGCGTTGTCCCTTTCATAGTAATAGATCTCATAGGGCCTTCAAAAACCTATGTGAGCAATTTCACCTGGTAGATTCCTGGCGCCTACAAAACCGGGTTGACAGGGACTATTCATTTTACTCCTCGCCCCATGACTCATTCTCACGGATTGATTATCTGTTTATCACACAGAACGCTACACCCAGAATAATAGAAATCACAATAGAACCAAGGCTTGTGTCCGATCACTCATGCATTACACTCACCATCTCAGACATAAAACCGTCTACCCGTCAGTCAACATGGCGACTCAATGATGAGGTTCTTGAACACGAACAACACCGAGCAACTATTGAATCCGCTATCAAAGAATATCTGGTCCACAACGCTAGGGGGGATACCTCCGACTTAACTAGGTGGGAGGCGCTTAAAAGTACTTTGAGGGGTGTAATTATCAAAATTAAATCTGCCATGAACAAGAATCATAATGGGAAATTAGAGGAGCTAGAGAAAGAAATTTCAAATCTAGAGGCTAAGTACTTGCAGAGCAGAAAAGCTGAGTTACTAAATAAGCTAGCCAATAAAAAATACGAATATAATAAAATTGTAAGTGAAAGGGCAGGGGTCTGGCTCGATAGGAGGAAAAGGTTCAAGCTGTGTGAATCAAACAAAGCAGGTAAAAGTCTGACTGCATACCTCAAATTTAAAATACAAAAAAACACAATAAACTCCATAGCTGATAACATGGGTGTTTCCCATTCTGACCCAGCCAAAATTACAGACCTCTTTAAAGAATTTTACGAGAAACTCTACTCCAAGAATGCAGAAGTGGAAAACCAAAAGATTAATGAGTATTTGAATAACTGCAATCTCCCTTCCTTGTCTGAGGAAGAACAAACAGACATAAACGGCCCGATCTCGCTAACGGAAGTTCAGTCTGCCATTAAATCTCTAAAGTGTGGTAAAGCCCCGGGTCCGGACGGCTTTTCCGCGAAATTTTATAAATGCTTTTCCATGTCAGTCGCGCAGCCCCTGCTCAACATGTTCGAGGAAATAAGCGAAACAGGCGAAGCTAAGGGCACCCTCTCAGAGGCCACAATTGCAGTTATTCCAAAAGAAGGGAAAGACCCCACCCTAACTAAAAACTATAGGCCCATTTCTCTCATAAACCTTGACTGTAAGCTATTTGCATCCATCCTGGCGGCACGTCTCCAGAAAATACTACCAAAACTCATACATTCTTCCCAGGCGGGATTCATGAAAAACAGGTTGTCTAGTGACAACACCAGGACACTAGCACATGTATTAGAGAAAGCGAAACTACTATCTACTCCCACAGCAGCAATAACGCTAGATGCTGAAAAAGCATTCGATAAAGTAGATTGGAGGTTTCTGGAGGCTGTGCTCCATAGATTTAATCTAGGCCCATCACTCATAAAGATGATCATGTCCCTTTACTTCTGTCCTGTAGCGAAGGTCAGGGCGGGTGGGTCGCTCTCGTCACCTTTTCGACTACACCAATGCACAAGACAAGGTTGTCCCCTCTCCCCGTCACTATTCGTGTTGGCGATCGAGCCATTCCTATATCAGATTAGACATAACAACAATATAGCTGGGATCCCCTTCAACGACTGTGTCATAAAGTTAACAGCATATGCCGATGATGTATTGGTAGTCTCAGAGAAAGCGAATGAAGCAATACCGGCCCTACTCAAGACGATTGATGAATTCTCTAAAGTATCCGGCTACAAACTAAACAAAGACAAGACAGAAGTCAAGTCGCTCAATAATCTGGGAACTAAGGACATGATAGGAGATTCGGGACTCACATGGCAGCCGGGCTGCTTTAAATACTTGGGGTTAGATTTTGATAGCGATCTAATCTCTACAGTCCGCACTAATGAGAAATCAGTGTTAAACAAAATACACAAGCTTCTAGATGGATGGTCCCCTAAATATTTATCCTGGTGGGGCAGGGCTGAAACCCTGAAGATGATGGTAACCCCCTTAGTTAATTATATAGCATGCATGCTCCCAATGACTTTCTCTGATGACTTTATCCACAAGGTGGAGAAGCTGTTTGGCACGTTTCTGTGGCAAGGGAAGAAACCAAGGATATCAATGAAAAAGCTACAATTAGCTAAAGATAAAGGCGGCCTGGGTCTCCCGAACTTCAGACACTACCAAACAGCGTTCTTATGTAAACAAGGAGCTTTATGGTTATTCAAAGATTCAGAATAAACTCCGCTGTGGATAGACATTGAAAAAGCAATATTGGACAGCATCCCTCTCGTGGCCCTACTCACCATGGACCTTACACATATACCCCACTCCAAATATATTCTTTTGAATACAAGAAGGGCTCTCCTGAAACTTGACCAAGTAAACCACAAAGGCCTAAAGTTCAAAAAATCCACATCAATTGCTCTCTGGTACAACCCTCTACTGAAAATCAACAGAACACCGCTGCAGTGGGCTCACTGGTCCACGAAGGGTATTAACTTAGCAAGTGATCTTTTTAAGGGATCTGACCCCCTCCCATTCTCGTCCCTACAGGCCAAACATGCCCTTACACCATTAGATTTTTATGACTTCCTGAAGCTAAAGGCAATACTCTCTGCACGCTCCTTGTCCTCATCTGTGCCATGGTTGTGGGACTCTGTTCCACGCATCTATAAAACTGGGCATTTCGTTTCAAAGGTCTATAAAATGCTCCTCCCACTTCCGCAGAAAGCTAACAGGAAGAATGAGACGAAATGGGAAACAGAATCGAACACGACGGGTATGAGCTTTGATTGGGAGATAATACACACTACTGCATTTAGAAACAAGATTTCCCCTATCCTGTCACAGACTAAATTCATGTTAATTAACAGAGCGTATTGGACTCCTGAAAGACTCTTTAAGACAAACCTAAGGGAATCGCCAACTTGCTGGAACTGTGATGCAGGGGTGGGGGACTTGGCTCACATGTTATTTAATTGCACCTTACTGAAGGACTACTGGAACAGAATATTTGACTGTATTACGCACATCTTTGGTTTCAATCCACCGAGAGAGTTTGCGTATGTTCTACTGGGGGTTCAAGAGTCACATCTGGTAAATCCGGTGGATCGTCAACTCCTTGATCTCCTCCTCACCTTGGCATGCAAGGTTGTTCTGTGTAAGTGGAAGAACCCTTCAGAGGTGACATTCAAAATGTGGCAAGATTGGCTGTCCTTCCTAAGAGGTGCAGATAACCCTGTGTTACACTCTTCAACGAGCCGCGTCTCCCATAAAAAGCTCTGGAAGGCCCTGGATGCTTCCTCCTTTTCGTTTGATCCTCCTTAGAGTAATGAACTAGCCTCTAGTCATCCTGTCCTAACCAGCAATCCCCCGAGTTAATGCTTGTCCCGAAAACGCGCAATCTGATGGTCTCGCAACTGAGATTGTATTCATGTATGTATGATTTGTATGTCACAACATGACCACTGCTGATGTCTCTTTTTGTTTATTTAGGTTTGTCCACGTCACTTATGAGTAAATGATTCACCCACCATTTTCCTTTTTTTATACTTTGCCTAATCAGGCCTCGAATATGTTGAATCATTGTAATATCCTTTTTACCTCTTTGATCCTTATTGTACTGTATTGTCTTGTACTTGTTTTGTTCCTGATTTGAAATAAAAATGATTTGAAATAAAAAAAAATTAAAAAAAAAAAAAAAGCTGCCTTTGACTGTTTCCCAAGGGCAGCACTTTGGGCCAAGCTAACGAAGTCGGAATCCCGGTCAAACTCTTGGAGGCAATAGTCCAACTACATACCAACACATGGATACAAGTCAAGGTTGGCACCGGCTCACACCTGTCTCGAAAAATCAAGATGACAAGGAGAGTCAAACTAGATGCGATAAACAGCCATCCCCCTAAGATTGGTTGTGTTCAGTAAGCAATCTTCTGTATGCCGATGACCTCGCCCTCTTCAGACTCACTCGTGTAGGGCTGCAAGAACTGTTAAACAAATTACATAGTTATACCGCCACAAACAACCTAGAGGTAAACCTAAAGAAAACTCATGTGGTCATATTTGGCAGAAAGCACTATGGAGGCGGTGGCTGGTCATATAACAAATCTGGACTCGTGGTAGGAAAATCTTATAAATACCTGGGGATTAACTTCGACTCAAGGGGCACTTCTGCCAAAAATTGCAGCGGCATCACAATGAAAGCTGTGGCTCTTCAAGTGAATCTCTCAAAACTTTTTTAAAAATTGACAAGCCAGAGTTTAACCCCAATGTTGGACGTTATGAGAGCCAAAATAGGCCCCATGTTGTCGTATGGTTTCAAAAGTTCCCTGGGCAAACTCAGTACAACATTAAACAAACATGTGACTAAGATTTATAAAAAGGGTCTTTCAGCTGCCAAAATCAACATCCGCTGCACTGATCCAATTATGACTAGGCCTTCTAAATTACAAAATGCTAAGTACCGGTGCTTATTTAAAACTGTGCCACAAGCTAAGGCAGGCCAGAGCTGGTTCCCTCGAGTCACTGGTAAGGTCAGAAATCAGCTCTAGTAACCCTGGTGGGTCATACAGTCGGTTCTTTCATGAATGTGTACAGCAATTATCAGCAAGCAACCTCTGGAACCTTAACCCTAGCAATACAGTTTTTAAACAAGTATTAAGAAGCGCATCCGTATGTGGTCCCATTCTACTGATAAAGTGTTCCTCGCGGAGTGCAAGCAGGCACGGACAGTAATTAACTCTTATCAGCTGGCCTCTCTTCCACCATATCTGCCCTGCACATACCTCCTGTACTTAAAACTGCAGTTTATGGCACTCAGATTGGGGGAATGGCACTTCCTGAAACATTTACCACTTTGGCGCCTCCCATCATATGAGCTTCTGTGCAGGGCCTGCTGGGAATTGGTGGAGTCTTTGGAGCATGTTGTATGCCTCTGCCCAGCTGGCTTTGCGCAGACTAAAACCGAGGCCAGAGTGGAATAGATTGGGAGTCTGGTCCTGCAGGCAGGCTATCATTCCGGCATAAAACTCAGAGAACACTGCGTTAAACATAATCTTCACAATCTTTATCCACCTTGCATATTGCAAGCTTAACCATCAAACTCCAGGCCCTGTACTAAAACCAAGGAACGTGGACAGGTGACTAAAATAATGGTATATCTACGAAGCAGCATCCTAGCAAAATCTGTGTACTCTGCCCCTGCCACAATACGGAACGCAAACTCAATGCCCTGTCATCGATTATTGATTATTGACTGTTGTCACTCTGAACTGTACATTAACTTTGGGACACTTTTTACAACTTGGTGCTTTATCTGTAGTTTTTAGAAGTAACCTCTATTTTCCTTTTTTATTATTATTAATTGTTTTTAACAATACTATGCTGACACATGGTTTTACATACGTGATGGTTACCTTGTATTAGAAGAAACTTTATATCAACAATTGTATTGCTTTATTTCTATTGAGAATGATGGCTGGACCCTAGTGAAAAAATGATTTGAATGTTTTTCTACATTTTGACTTTTTATATGTGGATTGTAATGATTTAATTAATCAAACAATAAAATATATATACATGTGGTGGCAGGCAATCAGATCTCAGCAGTAGATTTGTCAGTTCTGTTGATTTTCCACAGTGGGATATAGACAATTTCATCAATTTCATTTGAGATTTCATGAGTAATGTCATAAACCATGAAGGTTGTAACTGTATTTGCATTATGATGAATTCATGAATAGATCATTCTCCCACTAAGGTCGATGTTGTCGGTATCTGAGCTGTGTAACCACTTGAACTAATCAGGGCAGTAATGGTGCTGGGTATCAGCACCAAGATGGTGCAGGGCGTTATTAACACTATCACTGCTGCAGCATTTCCCCCTCTGTGCTGAAAGTGCTTGAAATCCATTGTTCATGACGAGCTCAGCTCGTCATAAGCACACGACCTGTACTGCATGACGAGCTGAGCTCGTCATGAGCATCGAAGGGGTTAAGCTTAAGGGGAAACCGCAATTGTTGTACACAGGGGGGGTTCTATGTTGTGTACTCTTGTCTGTGTTTCTGGGACTATAAGAATAATTATAGATCCGTGATTCTGGATTGTCACTTCCAATTTATTTAAACCGTTGGTTCAATAATATTTATCTTATGTCACCCCAGAGTGTGTGGGAAGAATGAGTGAGAACCACTGATTCTACAAGAGGCGAGGCGCTGAACATAAGAATAGTCCTGATAAGGAGGGAGCCTGGTAATCAGCAGTTATTTTGCAGATCACCTCGTTTTTTTTGGCTACACCATAAGTGAGCACGAGGTCCGGGTAGCTGCTGGACATAGTGCATGTGTAACCCAGTTAGGAGTACAAAAACTCATTGGGGCGATGGCCCCTTGATATGTTCAATAAAGTGGAACTAAAAGGGCAATAAAGTTTTGGCGTTTTGAAACACTAAGGGGCCGATTCTGATCTCGGTCGGAAGGACACCGAATCGGGTTCGGCATTAGCGGATCCGATTTGGGGGCTGAATTTCTGTCCGCTTCGTACACGGGTCCGGACGTCGAAGTACGATACGAACAAGCGTGAAATCTCCGTCTGAATCGTTTCTGGGTCCGAACCGCTCGGTACGACTCGGCTGTAAGCTAACCGTGGCGCGCAATGGAGACGTTTCACGACCGAGCTAGTACGATGCTCGATTCTGACAGCCTGATCGTGTTGGAGCTTCCGGCTCGCAATAGGTCCCGGAGATGGACTTTGGGGGTCCGCATAGGACCCCCTGTTAACCGCAGCCGTATGACTCGGACACAGGGGGAGACCCATGGGTCTCCCCAAAACAGGCATGTACGGTGCATATGACACTGGTGGGTACCCACTGTAGGGGGTACACTTGTCTGCAACGTACCCATTCAGTCAATGGGAGCCCATGTACGCGCCATACGACCGGCTCTCATTGACTTCTATGGGAGTCCGACCGAACTGAGTCCGACAGCATACGGCTGCATCGTACTCGCTCGGTCGGACTGCAGGAGTCCGGATCGGTCGGAGTGATTGGAATCGGCCCCACTGTGGCGATGGTGCCTAGATACGCGGAATGAGGCGTTGTTAGTTGACACCCCCTGGAGGTGGGCATGTGACAATAAGCACGGCACGTCATGGGCACGTCACTTACACAACATGAAGGTGCTCCTTCACGAGTAAAGGAGAGAGGACCTGCCAGGAGGCAGCTGCGAGTAGGATTCCGTCCGCGGTGCAGCAGCAGGAGTGAAGTAGAGGAAAGTAGAATGCTTCGGTGAGACGAGTAAGGTGAGATCTGCAAGTAGGGTGCTGCTGCTTGTGTGAGTTAGCAACTGCCCGTTTAGTGTGACGGTGACTCCGTCTCGGGTCTTGTGTGTGTGCTGGTAGTTGGTACATATGTTGGTGTTTTTTTGCCCATTGAACAAAAGGTGCTTATTTCTGCAACCTGAAGTTTACTGCAGCTCGCACAATGATGTGTGGAATTGGCGACAGATTGCAGGGGATAGATTGAAGGTACTTCAGAGACGTACCGTCGGTGTGGCACAGGGTGTGTATATGTAGATATGTACCTGGTAGAGGGCAACAATTGAAGAGGAGGTATGATTGGAGCCCTCCAGGTGCAGTTGAGTTATTGAGTTTAAGTCTGCATGCCCAGGGTTGTGGCAAGCTCACTCGTGAGTAGGTTGCTTGTCATTATTTTCATTCTGCGGATAAGGTTATTTCTTCTCGAAGATCACACAGTGTATGTTATGAGCACTGGGGAAGTATAGCAAGACTAATGACAATAATGAGGTGTTTGAATGCATGCTTAGATGCACACAAGAGTGGAGTGCTTTACAAAGGTGGTTCTGGTTCCCTGTAAACCACAGCATGAGGAAGCATGACGCACACATTGGATATATTATCCATCCAACGGTTTATTGTGGTGGGCACAATTACAATTGGGATTTCTTAATGGACATGCATGGGCTCATGCATGGCAAGAACAAAGCATTGACTGTTTCAAAGGCAGAGGCTCCAATGTTTTAATGTATGTATAATTGTTTTGTAGGTGGGTTTTGGTTGTGTTTTGTTACCCATGTCCTGATGAGGCCCGACTCAGTCGTCCGACACGCGTCGACCAGAAGAAGAGGAGGAGTCCATTGAATTAAAATGCGTATATAGGAACCTGACAACACACACAATACATGGACTAAACCGAGGAGGAGTATCCCTCTGTTTCTGTGTGTGTAAAGGATTACCTCCCCTCATATTGCTTACATATATGTATTTTATTGCAACCGGGTTAAAATGGAAGGGTACGGAAAGGTTTAGGAGTTTTTTTGTTGCAACTTTGAGTTTTGTATGTATAGCGTTTTTTGTGTGGCAAAAATGTATATATATTCTTAACTAAAAATAGATTAAAAAGACATGTGAAAGCATTGAGAAAGACTCAGTGAATAGGCAAATTGTTTACGATTTACACTTGGGGACTAGGCTCCCAAACGAGGGAATAATATATTTCTTCCCTAGTTGAAATAACTGATGTGTATCAATCCCCAGACATCATTCTATTTTTGGGTCTATATGTGAGGTCATAAGCAGTTCATTGCTGGGGCACGTTATAGTTAGTGCTGCTAACTCTAACTGGTGTTTTCTTTAGTTAAAAATGTTCACATTGTCATTTAGAATTTCACCTAACTATAAAGTTACTTTAACACTTGTTTTTTTCAATGAAAATATATATATATATATATATATATATATATATATATATATATATATATATATATATACATATACATACACACATATATATTGCTTCAGAAGTGCAGGCTCGCCAAATCGTCAGGGGTGCCATTATGTATCATTTCCGCTACAATGCAAATGTGCATTCAGTTTTTGTTCCCCATCAGAACACGAAAGGCGGCACTCCAGGATGAGTTTTCAGTATTACAATTCATTTTTAGTCACCAGGAACAATTTACGTGTTTTGGTCACCCAACTCAACCTTGTTCATGATAATGCGTCATGTTATTTCCATAACTTAAATAACGTCTTACAATGTCATAACCATAGTGCATTGTGTAGGGTTCTTCATTGATTTCCTCAATTCAGTTGAGCTACATGGGCGCCATTTTATAATGTGCAAATTAGGCTCATACAGTCCTGTTCAACTTATTTTTTAACGTATTAAACTCATAACACTGTTCAAAATATTTTTCTGTGTCTTATGTAGAACAAAAAATAATTAATTTAAAAAGGTTTGTTACATATTACCAATTTCATAAGTTACCTCTTTGTATAAATCATATTCTCACCATGCTCAATGTGGATAATATTTCAGAAATTTAATTGAAATTTACATAAATCGAGATAAGTTATTCATGCAATATATTGTATTAAATAATACTATAATAAATAATACTCAATAACGCCCCAGAGGGCCATGGAAAGATCCACTTTCATATTTCACACTCTGAGGTATTATCTTTCATAGTTATCATTATAGAAGGTATTACATATTTGCATAATTTCTCTCGGGCTGATTTCCACAGCACTGCCCGCAATGACCGATTATTTTCCCCAAGTGGGCCTTCTATAGATCTCAACTAAATTCTTGTCAGTACTTCCTTTATTAAATAATACCCTTTGTCTCAATTCCTACCTGTAAAGTTCAACTCCATGATTAATTCATCTTTATGCTTATACGTTTTCTTCAAGTGAGATAATATTATCCCCCACTAATCCTAGCATCTTGTACTAGATCTGTGTTAAAAACTGAAGTGTTAAATGCTACCTGGGGTGCAGGGTTTACATCTCAAACTGGTGTATAATTCTTTGTCCATGTTAAAGCCAAATGGCTCTTTGCTGTCCATGTCTAATATAAACCTTGTTTCCAGTTTCCTTAGTTTGGTTTTCCTATCTCCTCCTCTCGGGATTTATACGGATCTAGGCAATGCAACTATATTTCAATAGAGTTATATCACTATTATATTGTTGTTCAAAATGTCTCGTCACTGGATATGTCCTATCTCCATTCGATATTGCTCTCAAATGCTGTAAAATTATCCTGTGAGCAGGAAGTTTGGTACTGCCTATGTAAACTTTCGGACACAGGCACTTCAGCATGTGCACTACATATTCACTTTTGCATGTAATTTTACCTCTCACTCTTATTGTTGTGTTAAATGGTGTCTTGATTAGTGATACATTTTATCCATGCCAGCATGCCTTACATTGTGTGCATTTTATAAAACCCTCTTTCTGAGTAAGCCATGTGGGTCTTGGTACAGCATGTATCAATTCACTCTTATCCAGCTGGTCCCCAGGGGATCTGGCACGTCTAAAGCTCATTTGAGGGTGGCTCAACAGATCCCAACCAATAATTGGGTCATCTTTAAGTAAGTGCCAGTGTTTTTGTAATGCTCCTATTAATTGTAAATGTTCTGTATTATATGTGGCAATGAATCTATGTTTACTCACCTTTCCTTGTTCTTTCTTCTTTTTGGGTGGTGCAAATAATGCTGTCTCCCTCTTATATGATCTGGCTTTTGTAGCGGCTGTCTTTTCTTAATGATGTTATTGGAGTACCCCCTCATTCTAAAGCGTGTCATCATGTCTGCCTCAATTTTAAAATATTCTTCCTCTGTAATACAGAGTTTCCGGGCCCTGTAAAATTATCCAAAGGGAATACTTTTAATCAAAGATATTGGGTGGCTACTCTGGGCATGTAAGATTGCATTCCCAGCCGTTGGTTTGCTGTGTACTGTTGTCATCAAAGATTCTCCATCCACTTTTACCAGCACATAATGGAATTCAATCTCCTTTTTACTTATCTTACTGGTAAACTTCAGTTTTAAGCTGTTTTGATTATTCCTATTTACAAAGGCTTCTGCGTCTGATTCTTTTCCTCTCGACTAGAGGAACGGTCATCTATAAATCTCAGTTCCAAAACCACATGATCCATCCATTCTTTCATGTTGCTGAGCACCTGCTCCTCCCACTAGTCCATATGCATATTAGCATAACTGGGGGCGAAGCAGGTGCCATTAGCAGTTCCCTGAAATTGATGGTACAACACATTACTAAAAATGAACATATTCTTGAAAAGACATAATTCCATCATTGTTAATATCATCTTGTTATGTTCTATGAATTTCATGGGCCCCATCCTCAAGAAATGTTTTGTCGCTCTTAATCCATCACAGTGCTTTATGCTCATATAAAGCATAGTAACATCCAAAGTCAAAAGGAACCTATCCCCCTCCCGCCTCACTTCAACCATTCTGCGTAAAAAATCTGCACTATCCTGTATATGGGACGGGAGTGTCTTTACAATTGGATTGAGAAAAAAGTCAATATGTGTAGATGTATTTTCAAAAATGCTTCCATGGGCTGATATAGTAGGATGGCATGGTGGGTTCTTGGCGTCTTTGTGAACTTTTGGGAAGCAAATAGAAATTGGGCAATTTTTGATGTCCCTGTTTTAGAAAGTTCAATTCAAACCAACTCAGCAATTCTTTCTCATGCCATTGCATCAGTAACTTCGAATAGTCATCGTTCATCTTTTGATATTCCTGAATGAAAATTGTACGGTAGCAATGAGTATCTTTCACATGTGTATAGGTTTCATTTAGATACAAGTTATTGTCCCATAGCACTACTTTTCCATCCTTGTCTGGGGGTTTCACTATTACATTGGGCATAGCCTTAATTTTCGTTGTAGTTTTTTGTATTTCCATATTCTTTGCATCCGATCTTCCATTTTTTTCTATTTACTTTGACATGTATATTGCATATTTCCTTGATCATATTGTCTGAAAAGATTTTAATATTGTCCTTCGCTGCTTGGGGAATATAAATGTACTTCTTTCTAAATGTAGCCAGACCTGCTTCCTGGGTGTTAATGTTAGATAATTCTTCTTCCATTCTGTCCTCCAAATTTTCACAGGTTTTTTCGGATTCTTAATGCATTCCCAGGAGATCCTGTGACAATTCGTAATCTGATGCAAGTAAGTTCTCCCCTCTTGGATCTTTTATTACATTCAGCTTTTTTTACTTTCTTTGTTATTATGTATGTTAGTAGTTTTAAGTTCCTTACAAATTTGTACAAATTTGTACATGTCTATTCTCGTTTGCGAGTAGCTGAAGTTCTCTTCTTGACAAAAGGACAGTCCTAGGGATAAATTATGCATGTCTTGATTAGTGAGGAGTTATGATGGGTTTTGGTGCCCACCTAATCGCGCACTGTTCACCTGGTGCGCGATTAGGTGGGCACCAAAACCCATCATAACTCAACATTGATCCTAGGAGTGACTATCCTACATAATCGCAGCACCAATAGAATATCTAATAAATTTGGGCACATCAGCGGAGTGCTCCTCACGATCCCTATTTACAGAATTGATTAGTGAGGGACATATTAGTAAGGTTCACCACTGTGTTCAAATCTATGTTGGGGGCCATTGTGCCTATTAGCTGCTGCTTCTGGTATTCCTCTCAGACGTTCCTTCCTTTTCTTCTCTTTTCCTTGGCCTCCCCTTCTCTGTTGCATCCTTCTCCTTTTGCTTTTCCCCGACCCCTTTTGGGCTTGAAATCTGTTCACAGATCTGTGCGTAAAAAACTAATTTCCTCTGCTAAGGTTGTACTGTTATTTTCTTTTGTCTTCAACCCCTGTTTAATATATTTCTGATCCAGGGCCAAACTAAGGTCACTTGGGTTCGAATCTTGCTGCCTTTTATTCGCATCTTGTACTCGTTGTCATCTCAAGGACTTGAATATTTTAGAAAATGTATAAATCTGTCCCTTTTCGTAATCTAGACGATCACGTTGAAATTTGATTGCCTTTGTTCATATTTTGCCAATCTTTCTTTTAATCCTGTTTTGAATTTGGATACTTTCTCCTGGTCATGACCTTTATCAGTTATTGAATTCTAGTAATTTATTTTCTTCAAAATCTCTGTTCTTTCCAATTTTGCATATTTTATCAAGATTTTTAGCATTCCTTGGGAACTCTCCCATTCTTTTAGTAAATCCAGGTGGGGTTTTCCTATTTTGGGACTGTCATAATCCGTAATCCATGTGGTACTTGTCCTACTTTCACAAATTCTCCTTAAGAAGGCACTCTTAAGAAGGCACTCACCAGCGAAATATTTCTCTTTTTTTCAATTTTTCCAGTAGTTGCAAGTTTTGCCATAAACTGTTTGGAATGGAATGCCTCCCGCTGCACTTGAACTTGTGGCGGGTTCAGGTCCCCCACCTTCCTCACTGAACAATTCCAATGCTGCCTGTTCCCTTTCTAAGCATTCTTCCTCACTCATAGCAATTACTGTAAATTGGTTCAGTTAACACTGCCCCGCACGTCACTATTCTCGGTGAACGCACTGTGGCTATTTCTGACTTTTGCTATCCTTTTATTACACTATATTTCAGGGAAAAAAGGCCGCGCGGGGGAGGTCATTCGACTTCCCGCACGCTGCACTTACCTCTGAGTCTGTGTCCGTTACATATTGAGTAATGTTCTCAGCATCATTTTCATAGTCGTTGTATCTATTTTTAAATAAACTTCATAATTATGTTTCCAAAAGACACTGATCAGTTTTTCCTATACTGCAAACTATTTGCTTTCATTATGCATTTCCATTTTTAAGGTGTGTGGTAGGTCTTGCACGATGCTCGTGGGTGGCTAGCGTACGTTTTTTGTTATAATCTATTGTACAGAGTTCTTTTTCATGTGGTCAGTTATTATTGAAAACTAATATTAAATATTTCAGTCATTACAGTATGTATATTGTATTAATTATGAGATGATCATGAGAGCCGACACAAAATCCCATGCGTGCACTGAAAGTAAGTATAGGCGAATTTTGCGAATTCGAGGTACGCGAATTCGCGCGAAAGCGTACTCGCGGTTCGCAAAATTTGCGAACTTTTGTGAACTTGCAGATTTTTTTATTTTTGTGTGTTCGCAGGATTTTTTTTCAGCAGGGCTACTGCAAAGTTACCCATGCGGTCGTTCATGGGGGCGGCCATCTTGTTTTCAGTGTTCGCGTTGCGTATTTCCGTTTCCGGATGCTAGTTGCATGCTCGCTTTGTGCATTTCCTACGTGTGGGGCGCAATTGTGTGTTCGCGTCCGTTTTTGCGTGCCTGCGGGGGAAATATCACGCAAACTTACCTACGTGGTCGCAATGGGCGCGGCCATCTTGTTTTTCATTCATTGCTATGGTTCTGGGCATGCTTTTTCTATCCTCCTTCAATCTTTGTAATCCTTTGTTTGTTTGAATTTTTTTAATCTTTTTTACTCATTATCTATCTCTTTATTTTTCTACATCTATATTTTGTGTTTTTTTCATCTTTTTGTTACTTTAATAACTACTTTTTTCAGTTTTTTGTTTAGCTCTCTCTTTTCTTTTATTTACTTTTTTTCCCCTATTTGTTCCTATTTTTCCTTTCTGTGACCCAGGACCATGGCAAAGGGATCCGGCAAGTCGAAGGGGAAGACTCCCGCACACCGTAGCCGGCTCCCTTGCGGAGGTTAAGATGGGAAGCAGTAAATCCTAGGGAGATCTTTAGCACAGTGGAGGTGGCCGCATTGGTCTTCTTTGTACAGCGCCACCTCCCCAAGACTGTCGCAGCAGGTGCAGGCCCGGTGCCGGGTACGGCCTCCGGGAGCACCGCCAGCTATGGGGTAAGGTGTGCCAGGCCATGTATCGGGATTCTGGGGTCCGGCACACCTACCAACAGACGACGCACCAGTGGTCCGACATCCCGGAATAGGAACAAGACCTGCTCAACCTGCTTGGCGTCAAGTTCCCTGGTCTTGGTGAGTACTAGTAGCTATTTAATAACTACTTTGTTTTCTTCTGCTCTGTGTTATATATTGCAAATATATGTTTTTTCAGAAGAGCAAGAATGCTGCAGATTACATTGCAGGTAAATTATGTTTGAAAAGCTTCTGTGATTGCAGGTGCTCGCCTGCTCACTGGCGATACTACTATGCTTATTTGTTTTCAATGTTGTGCTCATTTGGCCTGAGTGTAAAGTATGAGTGTACTTTACAGAACTGCATAATGCTAGACACTAGAGATTACATTGCAGGTAAATTATGTTTCAAAAGCTTCTGTGAGTGCAGGTGCTCGCCTGCTTACTGGCGGTGCTACTATGCTTACTTGGTTTCAATTTTGTGCTCATTTGGCCTGAGTGATTATGTATGAGTGTACTTTACAGAACTGGTTAATGCTAGACACTGGAGACTCAAGTCCGTCCTTCCTTTGTACTCCTGCCACTAAGAAGAGATAGTGGTGATGGAGTGATAGTTTGAGTATATTATGACTGGTTATTAGTAGGAAACTTTTTAGTGGTCTGCAATCATGGTGGACTGTGTCTGTCACTTCATGTGCTTCTGTGTGCTACTGCTGCCAGTCCTAGTAGAACCTTTTTGTAGTTAGTTTAGTGAGTTACATAACTTTCCAAGTAGACGGTCCGTGAATCCAGCAATACTAATATCCTAGTAGACCACATCAGATAGGTCAATAAATGTAGTGCAATTGTTGTTTATTTCCCCAAAATAATTTGTTATTGTTTTTTTGAAATGTTTGATTTTGTTGACAACAATCATCCATGTTTGTGTTTTTCTTTCATGTGCATCAGCTCTCCCCAGGGGCAAGAGGACAGAGGTGGCAGTGGCGGCGCCGGCGGAGCAGGAAGGCCAGGATCGGTCCGCCGAGGGCTCTTCTGCTGGCCGCAGCAAGTTTCCATGTTAATATTAATAATTATACTTCCCTAACCTTTACAGCACCTATTTAATCCAAACGTTCATCATAATACTATTTTTTCCTAAATCGTCTTTGATCTTCTTGTAGACTGTTTCTAAATTCTTATCCTGCCTCTGCTATGACTCTCTCTGTGCTACTGAAGGACTGGGCTATTCTAAGGCCCAGCGGTGCCAGGGGACAACACCTGAAAACTTCGTGGGTTACCTGTTCCGGCGTACAAATCACAGAGACACGGGACACTTCCTTCGGCGTCAAAGATCAGCGTTTATTTACTGCAGGGATACAGAGATCGCTAGAAGTACAACAGAGTGTAGGTTCTGAGAGTCTGCTTCGAATTGCAAAAGTGGATTGCTCCTTTTATACACATTTTCGTCATTGCACAACATAACAAACAAAAGGTTACAACTCGGTTCCCACAGTAAACTTCAACAGGATTTCATTCATGTTTTCAGAAGCCCGAAACATAATTACAGTAACATTGCCGGTTCCCAACTGTAAAAGCACGTTATCCCACCATTAGGCACATTCCACTCTAGTTGTAAACGAGCTAAGAGAAGAGACAGAAACAGGTGCAAGGAAGACAAAGACAGACAACAGATTGAAAAGAGTGTGGGGGCAATATCGGAAGCATGATCACAGGATCAAAGGATTCGAGCCTAACGCATGCAAGGCTGAAACAATAGACCGGCACGGCAAGATGAGCCTCGAGCGGAGCCATCTGCCTTTGCCGTGTCATCCCCCTAGTCATAAAGACACACTCAAAGGAACATGCATCTTCCGCAAGAGCTTGGGAAACCCAGGGTCATGAAGCGGACATTGTCCGTTCGCCGGCTACGTGAGGGCAAGAAACAAAATGGATGCCGTATCTAAAATGGAACCCGTGGGTTCAGATGGAGAAACCCACGAATAAGACGAACCGTTCCAAGTAGTGTAGCGAAAACACGTACACCTACTAAACTCGTCATTTGCGGTTCGTAGGTACCAAACTCGTCCATATCCGAACATGCCCAAAACATCGTTACGATTCTCACGGAACCTCAGACGCTCCTTTTGCCCTCATGTAGGCAAGCACTAGTCGATATCAGAATCGATTTCGATATTCATCAGATCGTTTAGATGTTGCTGGAACATTATTCTATCCATCAATGTCTCTCTGGTAACAGATGGCCTTCTTATACACGTTGTAGCACAAAGGCCACATAAGGCTGGACCACACTGCATACAAAGACAACACGTGAACAGAAACGTCACAACAACCCCTACAATCATCAGAATCTTCCAACCCCAAGTCGACATCAGACCCCAAAACCATCCTAGAAGCGTCCAATCACCTTCGTCCACGTGTATGGACTCAGAGATTTTATGCAACTTCGAGATGGCTTGATAAAAAGTTGGAGCGTTATCAGGTATGAAAATACAGCAGCTCGAATGGATCACCTTGCACACACCACCTCTATCTGCGAGTACAACGTCTAGAACCATACGGTTCTGCAACGTCATAAGTCTATCCGCTTGAAGCTCTGCTGTCAGGTTACCAAGAGCACTTGCAGTTATGTTAGCAGTCGATTCTACCACACGAGTCAACTGTCTCAGGTTCCTACTATTAACCATAGGTCCCCAAAACGGCAGGAAACCCTTAAAGAAGTCTCCTGCTTCTTGACCGGCAGTGTCCTCTTTGCTAATAACGCCTCTCACAACTCTGGTCTTGTGATAGTCTGAAGCAACTGTAAAAGTCGGTGGCAAAAGATTCGCGATTTAACAGGTGCCCGAGAAGTCACGGGGCAACCACGTATAAGCACGATCATAACACACAAAATATGGACCCTTGGCAGTCAGGAAGACAGGGGAAGAGAGCATCGGTAAAACGTACGTCTCAGTACAAGCACTCTTCCCAAGCTGAGCTCTCGGATTACGACCAAGACCTTGCAGGCAGAAATTACCAAGGTGGGGTACGATCCAGATCGGAGACGAGCTCTTAAGCTGTCTATCACCCACTGACATACTATACTCAGCCTCACTCAGATCCTTGTATGCTCGCACCTCTTCCTCTGGAATAAGCGATGCATCAAAAATATCTCTATCTAAATCAGCAATCGCTATCGCCAAGGACTTGTGATACGGGCCGGGACCAAGGTCTGTGGAGCGTGGCTCTCGACGGGGGTAGGAATCTAGTGCACTACGGAACATGGTTTGGAATGCTTGAGCTGACCCCTGGGAGCTGTAAGGAAGAACCAAATACGGAATACCCTTATCCATGGTATGTGGCATTAACCCACACACCCAACAGTTGGTAGTATTCATCACCAACTGATGTTGATGCAGAAGTTGGACAAAGGAATTGTTCATAAATTCCGCACGTCTAACCTGTTCATGTTGGGGCAGAAGATGAAAGGAATGTGGAGAAATAGTGGGAACAGAATTCAGATCATGAGAAGGAGAAGTAGGTGAAGTGGAAGGCAATAACGACCTAGTCCCAAAATACACTCCACCCACCAGTAACATAGAAACAGTTAGGAACAAGATGAAAACCTGAAACAAAAAACATTTTGTTCGCAAAATCTTATGCAATTTGGATCTTTGCGCCGACATCCTCTCTATTTCCGACAACTTAGAAAACTCCATCCTCTAAAGACCGTCCGTAACGTTCTTGACGCACCTCGTTCTGAGTAGCGATTATCAATTCCCAGGAGTTCCCAGAAATCGACAAAAGTAACCGACCTAGTGTCAGAAACCTGCTAAACAGAAGTAGGTACCCGCACGGCCCTACGGCCAACCCAGATGGTAGGTTTTAATCAATTGAACATTCAGTTTAATATAAGTCTCCTAGCTGCACAGAAAAGGAACACACGTGATATATAAAAGAACTCATAAATCAGAAAAAATGCAAATGTTCACAATGTTCATAGCAACAGTGAGGGGGTAATATGAATTTAGAAACAAAAAGGGGATTTTTATTAGTCTTTGTCACGCGATCGAAGAAAATATCGACTTTTTCCAGGTCGAGTTTGCTCTTCAAACAATGGTTCAGATGGCAAAACAGTGTTCGATTGTTCAGGTGACAATTCAGAGCTTCAATTCTCCAATGCTGAAGACAAAGGTACAGTTCCAGATGATTCAACAGGTGTATCTGACTGAAATAAATCGTTCTCTACAAGTTGGGAATCACTGAATGGCACGTAGCGTGGAAGGGTGTCGGTCTCCGTTGGGGCAAATCCTGTCTTTATCCAGTTATCTGCTGGCAAAGGAAGCGGGACTTTTTTCGTATGGGTGGCATGCACCCAATGCTTCCTGCCATCCAGCCGATCTGCAGTCCTCGTTGCCAGCAAGACCTGGTAGGGTCCCACAAACCTTGGCTCAAGATTACGTTTTCTCCCAAAGTTGCGGGTGACCACCCAGTCACCAGGTTGGAGCCGATGTCCAGGACCCTCTGTTTGTGCCGGTAGAGCTTCAAAAACCTGTTGATGAATCAAACTCAATTTAGCAGTCAGATCGTAAAGATAGTCAATCAACATTGGATATTCAAGACTGTCAAATTCTTTAGGCCTCGGAACTCCTCAAACGTTCGCAGGACGGCCGAACACAATCTCATATGGGCTAAGCCCTACTCGAGAGTGCACAGTCGCCCTGGTCGATAAGAGAGCTAGAGGCAATGCATCAGGCCATGACAAACCAGTCGTCGCTTGGATCTTGGCAAGTTTCAGTTTCAGAGTACCATTGTACCCTTCCACTAAACCCGCCGACTGGGGATGGTTAGCACTATGAAATTTTTGACGTATTCCCAGGCCCTTACACACACTCTTCATCACACTTCCCACAAACTCACTTCCGTTATCCGACCATACGATCCGTGGCATGCCGTACCTGGGAAAATATTCCTTGAGTAGAACTTTTGCTGTGGACAGGGCAGTATTATCCTTAAGAGGGTAGGCCTCAATCCATCTGGAGAACGCGCAAACCACAACCAAGACATATTTCAGGTTATTTCATCTCTCCATATGGATGAAGTCCAACTGGATAACTTCAAAGGGACATGTAGGAGGAGCAAAATGACCAGGTGGAGTGGGGGTGCCTTACATACAGTTTTTAACCACTCTCTCAGCACACTTAGCAATCCCATCATTCTTCCATACAGGAGACAACAACTTACATATTCCTTTCGCGCTAATATGTGACATGCCGTTGGCCATAGTGACAACGGCAAGCACATATGCATCCGGTAACATCCACCTCTGATATTCTGACAAATCAACCCAACATCCATGCACGTCTAACTTCCCCGTGCTTTCTTTCCACTTAGTCTTTTCAGTCTCGGTAGCCTCATTCTGAATCGCTTTCACACTCTCAACTGTGTCCTCACACATACCAGTCTCCGCCGGCCATCTCACTGAACTCGTAACATACATTCGACTCATCAAATTCTTGGCCGTTTCCTTAGCAATCTCGTCTGCAAACACGTTACCACGACCCACATCATCCGTAACCTTTCTATGCGCGCTGCATTTAACGATTGCCACCTGCTTAGGCAATGTAAGTGCATCCAAAAGATCGTTCACGAGCTGTCCGTGTTGGATCTTCGTGCCATGCGACGTCATAAATCTTCTTTCTCTCCACAATCGACCAAAGCTATGCGCTACGCCAAATGCATACTGACTGTCTGTAAACACATTCACTCGCTTCCCTTTAGACAAAACACACGCTCTTGTTAACGCAATCAACTCTGCCGCTTGCGCTGAATTCTGACTCAAGCTCGCAGTTTCCACAACCGTACTCAACGTCACTACAGCATACGCAGTCGTCACATCACCATTCGGCAACTTGAAGCATGAACCATCAACATACAAAGTACCATCGGGATCTACCAATGGAGTGTTTTTCAGGTCAATACGACCCTTCGTTTCTTCTTCAGTTCTTAAGTAACAGTCATGTGGTGCTACATCACCTGATTCCACATTAATCGGCAACAATGTCGCTGGATTCAGCACATTACAACGTTTTATCTGTATATGACTTGCCAAAAGTGTCAACTCATAACCAGACAACCTTGCGCTCGTCAGGTGCTGAGTCTTTGTTCGATTCAAGAGAGTGTCAACTGCATGCGGAACCATCACTGTAAGCATATTATCCATGACCAAACCTGCGGACTGTCGAAGGGACACCGAAGCTGCCGCTGTCGCTCTTAGACAACTCGGCAACGCTCTAGCTACTGGGTCTAAGGTCAAAGAAAAATATGCCCATGGACGCTGTTTGCCGCCAAATTGTTGCGTCAAGACACTCAATGCACAGCCTTCTCTCTCGTGAACGTATAGTGTAAACAGCTTGCTGTAATCAGGAGTACCCAACACAGGAGCCGAACACAACGCATCACGCAGTTCAGAAAAACTTTTCTGACATTCTTCAGTCCATGGCAAAGGAGTCGGAACATCCTTGCACGTAAGAGCCAATAATGGCTTCGCTAACAATGAAAAGATTGGAATCCATTGTCTGCAGTATGATGTGATACCTAGAAAGGCACGTACATCTCTCTGAGTTGTTGGCACAGTCATTCGAGCAATCGGTGCAATTCTTTCAGGGGTCAACCTTCTTCCCTCCTTTGACAATAAGTGACCTAAATAGGTTACTTCTTGACAACAATACTGTAGCTTAGAAGGTGACACCTTGTGATGTAAGTCACATAAATGCTGTAACAACGATACTGTAGCAGTTTTGCAAATTTGCTCAGTGTCAGCAGCCACTAACAGGTCATCAACGTATTGAATCAAGGCCGCACCAGCTGGTAACACAAATGCATCTAGTTGACTCTTAAGGGCTTGACTGTAGATCGATGGACTCTCACAGTAGCCCTGTGGTGCGCGTTTAAACCTAAAGCTGCGACCACCTAATGAGAAGCCGAATAGATCTCTGCTTTCCTCAGCAATCGGAATGCTAAAGAAAGCATTCTTTAGGTCGATCACCGAGAACCAGGAGGCAGAGGCTGGAATCAGGGTCAACAAAGCCGTAATGTCAGGCACCACGGGAAACTGTGGGATCACGATTTTATTCACTTCTCTCAAATCAATTACAAAACGGTACACAGGAGGCTTGGATGGGTCAGTTCGTTTCAGAATAGGTAACACAGGACTGTTACACACATTTCCCCGAGTTTCTTAGATAACATCCTTATCGATTAAGTCATAAATGATCGCTAATAGCACTCGCTTGCCATCAAGAGAGATACGATACTGGGGAATACGTGGTAATCGCACATTTGATTTCAATTGGACTACATAAGGTGGTATGTCCAGTAGGCCCACATCATTGGGACCTGTTGCCCATAAAGACGCAGGAAGGGAACTCAATTCCGGTGGGAGCTTATCGGTTGACAAGTACATAGGAGAGATCACTTTCTGACCTAATGTAAGCTCCACTCCCGTAGGAGAGCAGTAAGGAGTTGCATATAACCTCTTCAGCAAATCCAGACCCAAGAGATTCTCACCACAACCAGTAGTTAAAATCAATGGAGCCTCTAGCTCACGTGGCCCGATCGTAAGGGAGAAAGGGCTAGAGACTGGATTACTAACCGGGGCGCCAGAGAATCCAACGGAAACATTCGTTAAGCCAGACAAAGGTGCGCCAGGGAGTTTCGAATGCATGATGGAACTTTTCGCTGCACCAGTGTCCAACAGAAAAGGCTCAACTACGCCCGATGTGGTAACTGCGACGTAAGGCCCTATCTGATCAACCGGAACTGATACTACTCCCTCTCTTTGTCTATGGCTGTCCTAGTAATTGCCGTCTGCACCAATCTCATGTTCAACATAATAATCATCCACATGATACTGTGCAGATCTACCAGACGATGTATTGCGCTGATCAAAACAATTGTCCGCGTCCGATGAAGAAGTAGAACGCTCATTCTGATTTTGAGAGGTGCCACGACCTCTACCTCGAGACGCCTGCTGAGGACCGCTACGACCTCCTCGGGCCAAAACACCATTATTTCAGTCACGTAAAACAGGACAATTAAACTTTAAATGGCCCTCACCCCTACAATATGCACACTGATTATACCCAAGCATAGACCTGGATGCAGAAGAGTCAGAGCGTGACTGCATCCTAGAAGACTGCGCCTGTGGTCGATATTGCTGTTGCGAATCATTTTGATTCGAGCGCGGAGGATATGCTTGCTGCAACAAGACCTTAGTTTTAAGCTCCTTCGTTTTCTTGTCTGCACGATCATTCTCTTCTTTTTCCCTATAATATTGAGCTGTTGCTAATATTTGAGCAGTGGTTGAAACCGCCTATGCACTTTCAGAATTTTTCAATTTGTTGCACAGCTCAGGCAACAGATTTAACACAAACTTATCAACAAACAACCGCTGTCCTCCCTCAGTGCTCATATCCTGACCACTATGATCGATAAATGTCTCCTCAAATCTAGTAAAGAAATCGGAGACACTCTCGTCTTTCTTTTGCTTGCAAGCAGACAATTTATCCCAGTTCACCCTCATTGCTGGCATAAGTGTCTTCATGAGCGTACTGATTCTTTGGGGCAGATCCGTGATTAACTGTTCAGGCTTTGCCTCACCAACTTGCCGTCCATCAGCCGCTACAAGAGCAGCCCAATCACCACCTAACTCAGCTGCATGATTCTCTTGACGAATTTTCACCCAAATCGGTTGCGGTACGACATTACCAAACAACATGTCGATGTCAGCAAGGTTCATAATAGAAGCATCCACGAGTTGGGATAACTCCTTGTAATAACCTGCGGGATTCTTCCGCGGGTCAGGCAAAGATTGTTTCACCTGCAAAACTTCTGATCGCTTCCATGGGAGATGTATCCAAACTCTCTGGAAGTGTGGCAAAATTGCAGGATTGACAGTAGCATCAACTGGCATCCACACTGGGGCAACTTCTCGCATAGGATACTGTCCAGATTCTGCTTTCGGATCATCGGAGTCGTCGTCAAAGGACACTCGAGGAGGCACTGTAGATCGAAAAGCTAATAATCGCTCTAAGGCACGTCGTACATTACCACCGACAATCATGCCGCTTGAGAACTGATTCTGAAGTACAGTCATATCGGCCGGTACGTTGTCTAGTTCATCATTATCCCACTCTTCTCTCAAGGATTTGCACATTTCATCGAACACGAATCTCTGTGTGGGCTCATTAAACTGAGAGAACGTATCGAAAACTATGCGCGAAGTGTATCTAGCAGGGTGTCTAATCCACCTGCGCGCCATAGTTACTAACGTCGTACTCTCTCGTCCACCAGGAATTTGACTCCATCTCTGAGAGATGTCAGAGACATCGGACCCAAGTATCGATCCGAAAAGTGGAGAATAGAGATTAGCAACAGTATTAGGTATACGACTACGAACAGAAGGAGAAGAGGAGAGAAGTACAGGAGCAACAACATGAGGACTAAACGTAGGAGCAGTAGGAGTAGCCAAGATAGCAGGAGTAGTAGTAACAATAGACTGAGAAGGTACAGGCAAAGGAGCAGTAGGAAGAAGAGCAGGTAAAGGAGCAGTGCCCACTTGAGGAACAAGAGGATTCGGAGGAACAGGACCAACGACAGGCTGACCAGCAGCCGCCGGAACAACAGCTGGAGGAACAGGAGGAACTACAGGGGCTGTAGTACCCTGTACATAAGGAGGTGGTGATTTTAATAGATAGGATAACAAAGGATCCTCTGTCGATTCTTCTCCCTTCTTATCAGAGCTTGACGGTAAAACCGGATAGCATTTATCCACCGCCATGCGATGCAGGCTGGTAAAAACTTCCTTTTCCTTCTCTGCTTTATCTCGCTGATACTGTTCTGAACCTTGCATCATCGTAATGATACCCTCTCTCTTATTTTTCTTAATCTGTTTGATTTCTTTCTGTTTGGCCTCTTTGTGCCATACCCGAAAAGAATCAAACATTGCTGGCCTAGCTTTCTTTTTAAACAATTTTGCCTCGAGATTATCTAAAATCTCAGTTTCGAAGCTACCATGGGGTGGCCAACTAAGGACACCATAATTTTTCGTATAACGGATCCACCATTCATTATATACAAAAGGGCCCACTCCGTGTCGACTATAGAGCTCATAAATCGGAGTTCCAACTGGAGGTATCGGACACGAGTCCTCCAACTGGGAATCCGTGCTGAAACATTTAAAGAAACCAAACGAAATACTACGGCCAGGCATCGTGCACACTAACCGAGCTTCAAACTTCAAGGGTTATCGAATTACGATATCCTCGCAAAAATACGAGACCCTCGGTTTTTGGCAATTGCAATCGTCAAAGAAAAACCCAACAACTAAGAATCAACAACTAAGAACCACAAATGCAATGGAACCATGCAAACAACCAAGTTTCAACAACACCAACCAAGGTTTCTGGGAGCGACCCACAAATACTTAACAGAAAGAACAATGGCGTCACCAGGAAGGCCCGTCTATCGTCTCTCCGTACAAAGGACTACGCCAGGCGCCAAAACAGGTCGACAGTCAGGGCATCAGTCCGTCGCAGCCGTCAGGAGGCGGAAATCTTCGCGGGAAAAATCTTCGGACCACTTATTTCGACAACAGGATCGATGAAGCGGGGTGCACCTTCCCTCGGAGACTTCACACGAAGTTCCTCACGATCGTCAGGCTTTGGACCGGTACCGCATGATGTCGCCCCACGTTGGGCGCCAACTGAAGGACTGGGCTATTCTAAGGCCCAGCGGTGCCAGGGGACAACACCTGAAACCTTCGTGGGTTACCTGTTCCGGCGTACAAATCACAGAGACACGGGACACTTCCTTCGGCGTCAAAGATCAGCGTTTATTTACTGCAGGGATACAGAGATCGCTAGAAGTACAACAGAGTGTAGGTTCTGAGAGTCTGCTTCGAATTGCAAAAGTGGATTGCTCCTTTTATACACATTTTCGTCATTGCACAACATAACGAACAAAAGGTTACAACTCGGTTCCCACAGTAAACTTCAAAAGGATTTCATTCATGTTTTCGGAAGCCCGGAACATAATTACAGTAACATTGCCGGTTCCCAACTGTAAAAGCACGTTATCCCACCATTAGGCACATTCCACTCTAGTTGTAAACGAGCTAAGAGAAGAGACAGAAACAGGTGCAAGGAAGACAAAGACAGACAACAGATTGAAAAGAGTGTGGGGGCAATATCAGAAGCGTGATCACAGGATCAAAGGATTCGAGCCTAACGCATGCAAGGCTGAAACAATAGACCGGCACGGCAAGATGAGCCTCGAGCGGAGCCATCTGCCTTTGCCGTGTCATCCCCCTAGTCATAAAGACACACTCAAAGGAACATGCATCTTCCGCAAGAGCTTGGGAAACCCAGGGTCATGAAGCGGACATTGTCCGTTCGCCAGCTACGTGAGGGCAAGAAACAAAATGGATGCCGTATCTAAAATGGAACCCGTGGGTTCAGATGGAGAAACCCACGAATAAGACGAACCGTTCCAAGTAGTGTAGCCAAAACACGTACACCTACTAAACTCGTCATTTGCGGTTCATAGATACCAAACTCGTCCATATCCGAACATGCCCAAAACATCGTTACGATTCTCACGGAACCTAACTACTACTATTTTATTAGTTTGCCTGTGTAGCTAGCTACGATTTAAAAAAGGGGGGTGGTGATGAACAGAGTGTCTGAGTTAAGCAGACCACTCTTACCCAGTCCAAAGATCAGGGCTTGATCCATCACCGTTATTTATCTCACTGCCCCATCCCAGCTCAGAACCTGGCTATATGCAAATCAGTCTGTCCCTGGCCCAGTGCATCATGGGAACAGGGCAGACTAAACTACCAAGCCAATTCTTCACCAGAAAGGAGACAAGCTACCGGGGACCGGTTTCTGGCATTTCAGCCTTCTTCGGCCCGGCTTGCTTGAATCCTGATGTAGCAGTGAGAAAGGGACTCATGTCTGAGTATACCCTGCCACACCTATAGTGGCCAAAAACGATTTAGAAAAGGGGGGTGGTGATGAACAGAGTGTCTGAGTTAAGCAGACCACTCTTACCCAGTCCAAAGATCAGGGCTTGATCCATCACCGTTATTTATCTCACTGCCCCATCCCAGCTCAGAACCTGGCTAAATGCAAATCAGTCTGTCCCTGGCCCAGTGCATCATGGGAACAGGGCAGACTAAACTACCAAGCCAATTCTTCACCAGAAAGGAGACAAGCTACCGGGGACCGGTTTCTGGCATTTCAGCCTTCTTCGGCCCGGCTTGCTTGAATCCTGATGGAGCAGTGAGAAAGGGACTCATGTCTGAGTATACCCTGCCACACCTATAGTGGCCAAAAACGATTTAGAAAAGGGGGGTGGTGATGAACAGAGTGTCTGAGTTAAGCAGACCACTCTTACCCAGTCCAAAGATCAGGGCTTGATCCATCACCGTTATTTATCTCACTGCCCCATCCCAGCTCAGAACCTGGCTATATGCAAATCAGTCTGTCCCTGGCCCAGTGCATCATGGGAACAGGGCAGACTAAACTACCAAGCCAATTCTTCACCAGAAAGGAGACAAGCTACCGGGGACCGGTTTCTGGCATTTCAGCCTTCTTCGGCCCGGCTTGCTTGAATCCTGATGGAGCAGTGAGAAAGGGACTCATGTCTGAGTATACCCTGCCACACCTATAGTGGCCAAAAACGATTTAGAAAAGGGGGGTGGTGATGAACAGAGTGTCTGAGTTAAGCAGACCACTCTTACCCAGTCCAAAGATCAGGGCTTGATCCATCACCGTTATTTATCTCACTGCCCCATCCCAGCTCAGAACCTGGCTATATGCAAATCAGTCTGTCCCTGGCCCAGTGCATCATGGGAACAGGGCAGACTAAACTACCAAGCCAATTCTTCACCAGAAAGGAGACAAGCTACCGGGGACCGGTTTCTGGCATTTCAGCCTTCTTCGGCCCGGCTTGCTTGAATCCTGATGGAGCAGCGAGAAAGGGACTCATGTCTGAGTATACCCTGCCACACCTATAGTGGCCAAAGACGGCTGTAATGCCAGAAACCGGTCCCCGGGAGCTTGTTTCCTTCCCAGTGTAAGAATTGGCTTTTGTAGTTTGGTTTGCCCTGTTCCCATCATGCACTGGGACAGGAACAGACTAATTTGCATACAGCCAGGTTCTGAAACTGGGATGGTGCAGTGAGCTAAAAAACGGTGTTGGATCTAGCCCTGATCTCTTGACTGGGTGAGAGCTTTCTGCTTAATTCAGAGACTCTGTCCCTCACCACCCCTTGTTGTTAATAATTTTGTCCACCCTAAGCGTGGAAGGGTATTCTCAGATGTGAGACCCTTGCTCATTGCACCATCAGGATTCAAGCAAACCGGGCCGAAGACGGCTGTAATGCCAGAAACCGGTCCCCGGGAGCTTGTTTCCTTCCTAGTGTAAGAATTGGCTTTTGTAGTTTGGTTTGCCCTGTTCCCATCATGCACTGGGACAGGAACAGACTAATTTGCATACAGCCAGGTTCTGAAACTGGGATGGTGCAGTGAGCTAAAAAACGGTGTTGGATCTAGCCCTGATCTCTTGACTGGGTGAGAGCTTTCTGCTTAATTCAGAGACTCTGCCCCTCACCACCCCTTGTTGTTAATAATTTTGTCCACCCAAAGCGTGGAAGGGTATTCTCAGATGTGAGACCCTTGCTCATTGCACCATCAGGATTCAAGCAAACCGGGCCGAAGACGGCTGTAATGCCAGAAACCGGTCCCCGGGAGCTTGTTTCCTTCCCAGTGTAAGAATTGGCTTTTGTAGTTTGGTTTGCCCTGTTCCCATCATGCACTGGGACAGGAACAGACTAATTTGCATACAGCCAGGTTCTGAAACTGGGATGGTGCAGTGAGCTAAAAAACGGTGTTGGATCTAGCCCTGATCTCTTGACTGGGTGAGAGCTTTCTGCTTAATTCAGAGACTCTGTCCCTCACCACCCCTTGTTGTTAATAATTTTGTCCACCCTAAGCGTGGAAGGGTATTCTCAGATGTGAGACCCTTGCTCATTGCACCATCAGGATTCAAGCAAACCGGGCCGAAGACGGCTGTAATGCCAGAAACCGGTCCCCGGGAGCTTGTTTCCTTCCCAGTGTAAGAATTGGCTTTTGTAGTTTGGTTTGCCCTGTTCCCATCATGCACTGGGACAGGAACAGACTAATTTGCATACAGCCAGGTTCTGAAACTGGGATGGTGCAGTGAGCTAAAAAACGGTGTTGGATCTAGCCCTGATCTCTTGACTGGGTGAGAGCTTTCTGCTTAATTCAGAGACTCTGTCCCTCACCACCCCTTGTTGTAAATAATTTTGTCCACCCTAAGCGTGGAAGGGTATTCTCAGATGTGAGACCCTTGCTCATTGCACCATCAGGATTCAAGCAAACCGGGCCGAAGACGGATGTAATGCCAGAAACTGGTCCCCGGGAGCTTGTTTCCTTCCCAGTGTAAGAATTGGCTTTTGTAGTTTGGTTTGCCCTGTTCCCATCATGCACTGGGACAGGAACAGACTAATTTGCATACAGCCAGGTTCTGAAACTGGGATGGTGCAGTGAGCTAAAAAACGGTGTTGGATCTAGCCCTGATCTCTTGACTGGGTGAGATCTTTCTGCTTAATTCAGAGACTCTGTCCCTCACCACCCCTTGTTGTAAATAATTTTGTCCACCCTAAGCGTGGAAGGGTATTCTCAGATGTGAGACCCTTGCTCATTGCACCATCAGGATTCAAGCAAACCGGGCCGAAGACGGCTGTAATGCCAGAAACCGGTCCCCGGGAGCTTGTTTCCTTCCCAGTGTAAGAATTGGCTTTTGTAGTTTGGTTTGCCCTGTTCCCATCATGCACTGGGACAGGAACAGACTAATTTGCATACAGCCAGGTTCTGAAACTGGGATGGTGCAGTGAGCTAAAAAAACGGTGTTGGATCTAGCCCTGATCTCTTGACTGGGTGAGAGCTTTCTGCTTAATTCAGAGACTCTGTCCCTCACCACCCCTTGTTGTTAATAATTTTGTCCACCCTAAGCGTGGAAGGGTATTCTCAGATGTGAGACCCTTGCTCATTGCACCATCAGGATTCAAGCAAACCGGGCCGAAGACGGCTGTAATGCCAGAAACCGGTCCCCGGGAGCTTGTTTCCTTCCCAGTGTAAGAATTGGCTTTTGTAGTTTGGTTTGCCCTGTTCCCATCATGCACTGGGACAGGAACAGACTAATTTGCATACAGCCAGGTTCTGAAACTGGGATGGTGCAGTGAGCTAAAAAACGGTGTTGGATCTAGCCCTGATCTCTTGACTGGGTGAGAGCTTTCTGCTTAATTCAGAGACTCTGTCCCTCACCACCCCTTGTTGTTAATAATTTTGTCCACCCTAAGCGTGGAAGGGTATTCTCAGATGTGAGACCCTTGCTCATTGCACCATCAGGATTCAAGCAAACCGGGCCGAAGACGGCTGTAATGCCAGAAACCGGTCCCCGGGAGCTTGTTTCCTTCCCAGTGTAAGAATTGGCTTTTGTAGTTTGGTTTGCCCTGTTCCCATCATGCACTGGGACAGGAACAGACTAATTTGCATACAGCCAGGTTCTGAAACTGGGATGGTGCAGTGAGCTAAAAAACGGTGTTGGATCTAGCCCTGATCTCTTGACTGGGTGAGAGCTTTCTGCTTAATTCAGAGACTCTGTCCCTCACCACCCCTTGTTGTTAATAATTTTGTCCACCCTAAGCGTGGAAGGGTATTCTCAGATGTGAGACCCTTGCTCATTGCACCATCAGGATTCAAGCAAACCGGGCCGAAGACGGCTGTAATGCCAGAAACCGGTCCCCGGGAGCTTGTTTCCTTCCCAGTGTAAGAATTGGCTTTTGTAGTTTGGTTTGCCCTGTTCCCATCATGCACTGGGACAGGAACAGACTAATTTGCATACAGCCAGGTTCTGAAACTGGGATGGTGCAGTGAGCTAAAAAACGGTGTTGGATCTAGCCCTGATCTCTTGACTGGGTGAGAGCTTTCTGCTTAATTCAGAGACTCTGTCCCTCACCACCCCTTGTTGTAAATAATTTTGTCCACCCTAAGCGTGGAAGGGTATTCTCAGATGTGAGACCCTTGCTCATTGCACCATCAGGATTCAAGCAAACCGGGCCGAAGACGGCTGTAATGCCAGAAACTGGTCCCCGGGAGCTTGTTTCCTTCCCAGTGTAAGAATTGGCTTTTGTAGTTTGGTTTGCCCTGTTCCCATCATGCACTGGGACAGGAACAGACTAATTTGCATACAGCCAGGTTCTGAAACTGGGATGGTGCAGTGAGCTAAAAAACGGTGTTGGATCTAGCCCTGATCTCTTGACTGGGTGAGAGCTTTCTGCTTAATTCAGAGACTCTGTCCCTCACCACCCCTTGTTGTAAATAATTTTGTCCACCCTAAGCGTGGAAGGGTATTCTCAGATGTGAGACCCTTGCTCATTGCACCATCAGGATTCAAGCAAACCGGGCCGAAGACGGCTGTAATGCCAGAAACCGGTCCCCGGGAGCTTGTTTCTTTCCCAGTGTAAGAATTGGCTTTTGTAGTTTGGTTTGCCCTGTTCCCATCATGCACTGGGACAGGGACAGGAACAGACTAATTTGCATACAGCCAGGTTCTGAAACTGGGATGGTGCAGTGAGCTAAAAAACGGTGTTGGATCTAGCCCTGATCTCATTTTTTTTTTTTTTTTTTTTTTTTTAAGTCCTCATACGCCAATAAAGATATTTTCAGTATTGATTATACCGAGATCTTTATGGGAGCTCTTTCCGCAGACACCCGGTATAAATCTCACGGTACCACCATGTGAATAGTCAGCTCAGTCTCTCAATTTACCAGACCCTTAGACTGATCTACGGGTGAATCATTCTGCAAAAAGGGCTAATCATTGGACAAAGTTGTTATAAACCATCAAGCCAAATAATACAGGGAGTCCAAAAATGCTTCCTTTTCTTCCACGCCCTACTATCCAAACTGAGAGTATGCCTAATTGCCCTAATCCAATTTATATATGACGGAACAGTGGTGCTCACCCACAATTTACATATTTCCCTACGGGCTAAGACAATTAAATAAAAAATAACTTATTATTATCTCGTGATACATTCTCATAATTAGAAGGTATTCCAAAAAAAACTTGTTGTGTACTAACCTGTATTTCATACCCAAAAAGGGCTTCCATACCTTCTTGTATTTCAAACCAAAATTCTCTAAGTGCGGGACAGGTCATAAACATATGCAGGTCATCTGCTTTTTCCAAATTGCACTTTGGACAACAGGGAGTAGGCCCCTTCGAAAATTTGGCAAGTCTAGCTGGAGACCAATATACTCTATGGAGAGAAAACAAGTGATTGCGCTTTAAATTGGCAGGTGAGACCGTAAGATGTAATAAGTCAAAGGATACTTGCCATAAATTCTGCAAGTCGACGTCCTGTACTTGATCCCTCCAAAGCTGATCTGGAAGGGCAAACTCTCCATCTTCTTCCTCGAGTATTATCCAATAAAGGACTGATGTTTTAAGTGTTCTAGGTTTCTTCATTAAAAGCTCATCCAAAACAGTCTTGGCACCTTTAACCCCTGTAACAGCTTGGGTCCAGCTTTTAATTTGTAAATACTTGAATTTGGATAGATTGTTATCTGTAAGGAGAGAAATGTCTTCCCAACTCAAAAGGTTCCCTCCAGGTAATAGCTGGCCCCATGTTCTGATATTTGCATTCTGCAAAGCGATAGATAGTATATCTTTAGTCCATTCAGGAGAGCCAGGAGAGTCCCATATTGGGGCAAGGGCGGAGTAATATGAAATGTTCAACGCTCTTCTGGTTCTGGCCCACACATATGCCATGTCTCTAAAAACCTTTAATCGCACTTTTTTGAAGTAACGCATATCTCCAAACTTGAACAAAAATGCATTAGATCCTCCCTGGATCTCAGATAACATATTTTGAAACATAAAGTCTGTTTCTGTCTCCCCTAGGGTGTCAAATAACCTTACTCCTGCTTTCAATAATAATGTCCAGGCATATACTCTCAAATCCGGTGCGCATAATCCACCTTTGCTTTTCTTCCTACGAAGCTTTTTCCATGAGATCCTTATGCCTTTAGAGGCCCAAATAAAGGAATTCCATTTAGCTTGAATTTTGGTCAGTCTGGCTTCTTTAAAGGTAAGTGGAATATTCTGGAATATGTATATTAATTTAGGCAACAGCATCATTTTTACTATATTGATTCTTCCGATTAGGGTCAGAGGGAGAAATGACCAGCTTTTCAAGGATTCCGCGATTTCTTTCTCAATTTTTTAAAGATTTGTTTCAGCAAGTTGATTTATGTCCTGCGTAATTTGGATTCCCAGATATCTGATTTGATGTTTCAATATTGAAATGGAGTAAGCATGGGTTATATTCCAGCACATGCATTCTGATTTGGATTGATTGATCAGATAACCGGAGAGTTGGCCAAACTGCTCTGCTGCTTTATATATGGGAGGAATTGATTTAATAGGGTCCGTAGTGTACACCATGAGATCGTCCGCATATAAAGCGACTTTTTTGATCCAGTTGTTATATTGAAAGGGTAAAATGTCTTGATCTTGTCTATTTTTTTCTGCAAACGATTCCATATATAAATCAAAAAGTAGGGGGGAAAGCGGACACCCCTGTCTTGTTCCTCTCTGAATTTTTATAGGAGAGGATAAGCTTCCATTTATTAGCAATCTAGCTACCGGAGCCTGGTAAAATGCTGCTATTGCCCCACAAAAGTTACTACCTAAATTGACTTTTTCTAATACTTTAGCCAAAAATTCCCAATTGACACGGTCAAAAGCCTTAGCGGCATCCAATGTGATAACCGCTAGTGGGACTTTATATTGAGAGGCAACATCTATTGCACCCACCAAGGCTTGTGTAAGATCTTGTATTGAACGGCCTCTGACAAAACCCTTTTGGTCTAGATGCAATAGCTGGCCTGCTACCCCGTTTAGTCTCTCTGCTAAAATCTTTGCCATAAGCTTATAGTCCGTATTAAGGAGGGAAATAGGCCTATATGAGTCACACTGGGATGGTTTCTTCATTGGTTTTAGAATAAGAACCACTATGGCATCATTCCAGGAAACAGGAATTTTGCCTCCTTCCTCATATATAGAGGTAAAAAGCAATTTCAGGACTGGTATTATTACAGATGCTAACACTTTATATATCTCAGAGAGTAGCCCATCAGGACCTGGAGCCTTACTTTTTTTGGCAGAATCAATTGACGAAGCTATTTCAGTGGAGCTAATTTCTCTGTTAAGGTTGTTGGAAGCCTGATCATCTAAAGCTTTAACCTGATATTGATCTAGCCATGACTGTATTAGTTGATGTTGTGGCAGGAGATCTTCTCTATATACTTCGACAAAATGATGGTGAAAGGCCTGGTCAATATCTGTACTTTTGTCTGAGGTCACATCCATATTTGGGATCTGTACTTCCTTAATAGAGTTTTTCTTGATATCCTTTTTTGTTTTCCAGGCTAAAAGTTTTCCGCTGGCCTCACCATATTCAAAGTGTGCTAATGAGCTAGCCTGCCAACGTTTCCTCAACCTTTCGTCTAATAGCTGCTCCAACTGTGATTTACATGTTAACAGATCTTTTCTATTATTCTCTTGGTCTGTCAGGCTGGGGTCTAGTGCTTCCTGTTCCTCACCACCCCTTGTTGTAAATAATTTTGTCCACCCTAAGCGTGGAAGGGTATTCTCAGATGTGAGACCCATGCTCATTGCACCATCAGGATTCAAGCAAACCGGGCCGAAGACGGCTGTAATGCCAGAAACCAGTCCCCGGGAGCTTGTTTCCTTCCCAGTGTAAGAATTGGCTTTTGTAGTTTGGTTTGCCCTGTTCCCATCATGCACTGGGACAGGAACAGACTAATTTGCATACAGCCAGGTTCTGAAACTGGGATGGTGCAGTGAGCTAAAAAACGGTGTTGGATCTAGCCCTGATCTCTTGACTGGGTGAGAGCTTTCTGCTTAATTCAGAGACTCTGTCCCTCACCACCCCTTGTTGTAAATAATTTTGTCCACCCTAAGCGTGGAAGGGTATTCTCAGATGTGAGACCCTTGCTCATTGCACCATCAGGATTCAAGCAAACCGGGCCGAAGACGGCTGTAATGCCAGAAACCGGTCCCCGGGAGCTTGTTTCCTTCCCAGTGTAAGAATTGGCTTTTGTAGTTTGGTTTGCCCTGTTCCCATCATGCACTGGGACAGGAACAGACTAATTTGCATACAGCCAGGTTCTGAAACTGGGATGGTGCAGTGAGCTAAAAAACGGTGTTGGATCTAGCCCTGATCTCTTGACTGGGTGAGAGCTTTATGCTTAATTCAGAGACTCTGTCCCTCACCACCCCTTGTTGTAAATAATTTTGTCCACCCTAAGCGTGGAAGGGTATTCTCAGATGTGAGACCCTTGCTCATTGCACCATCAGGATTCAAGCAAACCGGGCCGAAGACGGCTGTAATGCCAGAAACCGGTCCCCGGGAGCTTGTTTCCTTCCCAGTGTAAGAATTGGCTTTTGTAGTTTGGTTTGCCCTGTTCCCATCATGCACTGGGACAGGAACAGACTAATTTGCATACAGCCAGGTTCTGAAACTGGGATGGTGCAGTGAGCTAAAAAACGGTGTTGGATCTAGCCCTGATCTCTTGACTGGGTGAGAGCTTTCTGCTTAATTCAGAGACTCTGTCCCTCACCACCCCTTGTTGTAAATAATTTTGTCCACCCTAAGCGTGGAAGGGTATTCTCAGATGTGAGACCCTTGTTCATTGCACCATCAGGATTCAAGCAAACCGGGCCGAAGACGGCTGTAATGCCAGAAACCGGTCCCCGGGAGCTTGTTTCCTTCCCAGTGTAAGAATTGGCTTTTGTAGTTTGGTTTGCCCTGTTCCCATCATGCACTGGGACATGAACAGACTAATTTGCATACAGCCAGGTTCTGAAACTGGGATGGTGCAGTGAGCTAAAAAACGGTGTTGGATCTAGCCCTGATCTCTTGACTGGGTGAGAGCTTTCTGCTTAATTCAGAGACTCTGTCCCTCACCACCCCTTGTTGTAAATAATTTTGTCCACCCTAAGCGTGAAAGGGTATTCTCAGATGTGAGACCCTTGCTCATTGCACCATCAGGATTCAAGCAAACCGGGCGGAAGACGGCTGTAATGCCAGAAACCGGTCCCCGGGAGCTTGTTTCCTTCCCAGTGTAAGAATTGGCTTTTGTAGTTTGGTTTGCCCTGTTCCCATCATGCACTGGGACAGGAACAGACTAATTTGCATACAGCCAGGTTCTGAAACTGGGATGGTGCAGTGAGCTAAAAAACGGTGTTGGATCTAGCCCTGATCTCTTGACTGGGTGAGAGCTTTCTGCTTAATTCAGAGACTCTGTCCCTCACCACCCCTTGTTGTAAATAATTTTGTCCACCCTAAGCGTGGAAGGGTATTCTCAGATGTGAGACCCTTGCTCATTGCACCATCAGGATTCAAGCAAACCAGCCGAAGACGGCTGTAATGCCAGAAACCGGTCCCCGGGAGCTTGTTTCCTTCCCAGTGTAAGAATTGGCTTTTGTAGTTTGGTTTGCCCTGTTCCCATCATGCACTGGGACAAGAACAGACTAATTTGCATACAGCCAGGTTCTGAAACTGGGATGGTGCAGTGAGATAAAAAACGGTGTTGGATCTAGCCCTGATCTCTTGACTGGGTGAGAACTTTCTGCTTAATTCAGAGACTCTGTCCCTCACCACCCCTTGTTGTAAATAATTTTGTCCACCCTAAGCGTGGAAGGGTATTCTCAGATGTGAGACCCTTGCTCATTGCACCATCAGGATTCAAGCAAACCGGGCCGAAGACGGCTGTAATGCCAGAAACCGGTCCCCGGGAGCTTGTTTCCTTCCCAGTGTAAGAATTGGCTTTTGTAGTTTGGTTTGCCCTGTTCCCATCATGCACTGGGACAGGAACAGACTAATTTGCATACAGCCAGGTTCTGAAACTGGGATGGTGCAGTGAGCTAAAAAACGGTGTTGGATCTAGCCCTGATCTCTTGACTGGGTGAGAGTTTTCTGCTTAATTCAGAGACTCTGTCCCTCACCACCCCTTGTTGTAAATAATTTTGTCCACCCTAAGCGTGGAAGGGTATTCTCAGATGTGAGACCCTTGCTCATTGCACCATCAGGATTCAAGCAAACCGGGCCGAAGACGACTGTAATGCCAGAAACCGGTCCCCGGGAGCTTGTTTCCTTCCCAGTGTAAGAATTGGCTTTTGTAGTTTGGTTTGCCCTGTTCCCATCATGCACTGGGACAGGAACAGACTAATTTGCATACAGCCAGGTTCTGAAACTGGGATGGTGCAGTGAGCTAAAAAACGGTGTTGGATCTAGCCCTGATCTCTTGACTGGGTGAGAGCTTTTTGCTTAATTCAGAGACTCTGTCCCTCACCACCCCTTGTTGTAAATAATTGTGTAGCTAGCTAAGCTTGCACATTGGCAAAAGGTGTTAAACAAAACTCCTATTCAGCAAGAGCTCCAGGCACTGAGTGCAGTCTAAGCATGGGCGAATTTTGCGAATTGGCAATTCGCGAATTTGCGGATTTGTGAATTGGCAATCCGCAAAATTTGCGAATTCGTGCGATTTTGCGGATTTTTTTTGAGTTTTCGCGGGTGTTCGCCAGGCGCTTTGCGTGTTCGCGAAGCGCTTTGCAATTTCGCGGGGGGGTTTTTTGCCTGCTTAATCACTGCCACCCTCTTGTTTTTTATGCCCATCTGCCCTCTGTACCACTTGTTTCTGTGCCCTTCTGCCCTCTGCCTCACTCATTTTTTGTCCCCTTCTGCCCTCTGTCCCACTTTTGTGCCCTTCAGCCCTCAGCCCCACTTAGAATGGCGCCGGCAAGCTGCCAGCGCCATTCTAAAATAGCTAGAAATAGCTTCAACAGGAAGCACTAATAGATAAAGTAAAGCAGGTGCTCAAGTTGAAGGTCAAATTAAGTTACACAATCATTAATCACCCCAAGTTTGGGGTGATTAATGATTGTGTAACTGAATTTGAGCAGCACCTGCTTTACTTTATCTATTAGAGCTTCCTGTTGAAGCTGACTTTTGTAACTATTTTAGAATGCTCTGGCAGCTTGCTGGCGCCATTCTAAAAGAGTTACAAAAGTCAGCTTGAACTTTTGACCCAATCCGTTCCATTTGCGGATTTTCGTTCGCGGATTTTGCGGGAAATTCGCGAATCTTGCGGATTGCGAACTTACCGAAAATCTGCGAAATCCGCGAGCGGAACAGATTTTTCGCTCATGCTTAGTGCAGTCCTCTGGGTTGTCCATAATGTCTATTGAAGTCTTCTTAATGTTTATGCTTTGACAATTCCCAACAATAAAATGTCAGTGGCCAACAAGAATTTACTTTTTGATTTGATATGAGGACACACTACTTCTGTTGCAGGGCCTATTCTGCACATACAGAACTATGGACAAGAAATAGGGCATTGGTGATAATAGGCGCAGTTAGACTTTCCAGTTTCCACATACCTCAGTCATAACAGAAGTTGAACCCCAAATCTCCTTATACTGAGACTAGTTAGTGTGTCAGAGTCATTATTTAGCTCCCGAATGCAGCGATGATCCCCAATGATTATACAACCCAGAACATAAGACTACGGAGTCAGAGTCCACTCCCGACCTCTCAGATTCACAGAATCATGCTTGCAAATTGCAAACCCTTTCGCTCACTCACTCATGACCAAAAAACAACAGAGTCTATGTAAGTTTTAAAGCTTTATTAAAAGTTAAACAACTAGCTCTGTGTGTACTCTGTAGTTATTTAAAACATGTATTAAAATCAAATTCATTCAGATAAGGTAAACAGTGAAGTCTTTAAAACTGAACAGTGGCTGATTTTACACATTAATTGTGGGAGACCCCTCATCTGGTTGGAACTTAAAGTACTGGTGGTGATGATGATGATTAACATAACATATAGCTCTTGTTCGTAGAAGGGAAGCTTCTGCTGTAACGAGAAAAATGGTGCGTGTTAAAAAGCAAACGTTCATCAGTTGTGACAAAAAGTGTAGCTTGTTTTCATGGCTAAGCATAAATAAAATACACCCTCTCCTTCCGCAAGGGGAATTTTTAGTTGAGACTAGAGAGTCACAAATAATTAAATTTGTTTATGTAGTAACATATTTTTTCATTCCTAGACAAAATAGGGAGTGGTGTATGGCATCTAAAAATATCAATTTTATTTTCTAGGCGTAACACCATCGGCAAGGCCCACAACGAGTGCCGGGGCCAGTGCGGAGGCAGTCACTACAGGGGCAGATGCGGTGCCAGCAGGTGGCGGGCAGTGGTAAGCTAATATATTATTCCTTCCTTATTGAGATTGCAGAGTAGGCTTGCTGCAGGGGGGGTAGTATATGTTGTACAGTAACAGTAAGTACAGTTTACTGTTAAGAAGATTTACAAATTTAGCTCTAAGTTTTTGTCAACCAGGTAGAAGACAGTCACCCTTGACTTAGCTTTAGCAATAGCATTAGCGGCAGGATTTGACGAGTAACCAATGGCGTCCTCTAAATTTGACTTCAACTCAGCTGTGAAAGTTTTATCGAGAAGCCAAGTCAGATCAAAGATGAACTTGATGGATGGGGTGAACGAAAAGGGAAAGAAGGGTGTAAGGAAGGACAAGCGAGTTAAATTAATGACTGTCAAAGAATGATACGTGTTTTTGAATGCAGGCACAGTTGGCTGGGAATCTGAGAAAAAGTAAGAGTTGTCCAGTTGAGACATTAAGAACAATGATTGACATTTACTTTGAATGGATGGATGCCTGGATGGTATCTTCCTCAACGATAGCATAGGTGTATATTGAGTGAGAGAAGTGTGGCTCACGGTGTAGAGCAGGCAGACCCGGAAGCTGAGGTCAGACCCGGGACCAGGGCTCAATTCCCGACGTGGCAGGGCCTTGAGCTCAAATGTCCATGGACTCGATAATTCTCGCTTCGGTGCCTGCTCTAATCATGGGTTCTCACTCTGCAACTCTGGGCATTAAGCTTGCTTAATCTCCACAACGGCCCCCCTGCGGCGGGATGCCTGGCTTTCACCTTGGGGATGCCCTGTAGGGGCTATCTCACAGGGAAAAAGCCAGGATGGGTTCCCAAGGCAGGCGCCGGGAAACCTCCGGGTAGCTGTGCGCTCAATAAATACAATTATAATAATAATAATAATTGAGTAGACAGAGTAGACGGTCACTGGATGAAGACTAAGAGGGTTACTTTGAAGAGCATGTAACACCGCACGTCCGTGCCAGAGTAGCCAAGCCGAGGAAAGTAGAAGTTGTAATTCTTCAGAATACTCCCTTGACTAACAGTAGTTTTCAAGCACAGAATATATTGTGTATCTATTGTATAGTTCACATTATCAAGTCAAGTCACAACTCACAAGTGCCTTCCTCCAGCGATTACGGGGACCACTCACTACCTCCGTTAATAATTTTTCTTCAACTGTCATTCATGTGTGGCCTATCGGTGTTCACTCAATCAATAAAAACAAAGCACTTAAAGTCATCCCTTATATAAGCAAATATCCTGTGAAGGGATAGATGATCATAATATTTCTCTTCTTCATTTTCCTTTTGTAGTAGTCAGGGGCAGGGCAGGGTAAAAGTTAAATTAATTGAGCAGTAGCCCTTGTAACAGAGTATGGCCAGTGCCACCCGTAATAGAAAAGTAAGAGCTTCACCACCTGCATGTACTGGACTGGTAACAGTAACGCAAGTCTGCGTCGTCATGGCTTGCGTCTGTTTTTCTTGGGTGCAAGCTGACTGCGCTGGCATTATGCCAGCTTCCACAAGTTTACGTACTAATTTCGCTAAATAAGAGAGAAGAAGACTGGTGTACTGTCTGAGTCTAATGTAGTGAGTCCATATAGCGCTAGTAGAATTCCTGAAACTCCCACTAATGTTAGAGCAGAAGCGGACGAAGTTGGAGGTTCGATAGATACATGCCACACAAATGTTATGTACTGTGCTTGCAAGTTGCTAGTGCTACTGTGACACAACTTTCTGTTGAATTATTTTGTGTTCATCTTAAAGAGTATTGGACTTGGTTACAGTATTTTTCTTTTTCTTCACCTAGATACTCCTTCTAAACTATCTCGGAAAGAGTTGGCCACCCGGGCCAGGCGCCGGAAGCTGGAGGCAATTGTCACGAATATCGGCGGCTGGTGGCCCAGGAGGAGGAGGAATCGCAGTCAACATCAACAACAGTTGCATCCTCCTGCTCAAGGCCCTCCGTAGAGAGCTGCGTGACCACCTGGCCACAGAACACCGCCGGCGGAAGTAGATGGAGAGAGACTGTACCTTGCCCCTTTTTTAAAGACTTTTGGGGGGTGGGAATTGGGCGTTGGGGTTTTTGGACTTTTGGACATTTTGATTTCATGGACATTGGTTGGTGTTTTGGGGTTTGCGGGATAGTTTATTTTTGTTAGGCACAAAATAAATATTTATTTTCTACTTAAACATAGCATACACATTTTATGTTTTTTCCGGGGGAGGCAGGGTGGGGTTAACTGTACGTTTGTTTTCCTGAAACTTAACTGGCTGCTTGATTCTAATTGTCTAAGTAATTGCCCACATTTCTACAAAAGTGCCACTGACAGAGTTAGTGAATTCAATTCAGTGGAAAAGTGTGGCTCAACGGTTAGAGGCGGCAGACCTAGAGGCAGAGGTCGGACCGGGACCAGGGTTCAATTCCCGACGCGGCCGGGTGCAGGACCAATGTCAGCGGGCCCGATAAATCTTGCCTCGGTGCCACTCCAACCATGGGTCCCACGCTGTAACTCTGGGCAATAGCTTGCTTAATCTCCACTCTGGCCCCATCACCGCCGGGGATGCCTGGCTGCACCTAGGGGATGCCCAGTAAAGGGACCATCTCACAGGGAAAGCCAGGACGGGTTCCCCAGTGGTACAGCACTGGGACGCCCCAGGGTAACCACGCGCTCTATAAATCCAACATTCATTCAATTGTCCTACTACATTACTGGTACTACCGTCAGTCTCTCCTCTCCTCCTACTCCATTATTCTTCCTCCCACAAAATGCTTATCTTACCTGTCATTAGTGTTTGAGAATAGGGCTAGGCACAGGGCTGGCTGCATGGCAAATGGCGATTAAGGTTGGCTATGGAATCCTGGACGGATGAAATAGCATTGTTGTGGTGGTAGTAGTAGTACATACTGGCAGTAGCAGCATGTGAAAAAAAAGGAAATGAGACATTGAGTGGCCTGAGAGGTGCATTAGAACAGTATGATAGAACAGTACACAAGAACAGTACCATAAATTAAATTGTAGCCTAAGCAATGCTAAAGTATTCAATCAAAAGTTAACTAGTAGTTGCATGGATTATGGCTACTACAAGAACTAGTCCTGAAGGACACAGCAGTGTAAGCTTTTGTCACTTGTAGGAGGATGTTTTTGTTGATAAATCCACTCGATGGCGGACATGAAATTCTGAAATGATTTGCAAATACTCATGGGTGTGTGTCAAGCAGAATAGGAATATATCCTCGGATTCCTTCACCTGCCTTTAAATTGATTTTCTGTTGTTTTGACCTTATCCTCCCCAGCAACCGTGTGGAATTATTGGTGTCATTTACTCACACACCTCAATGAAAACCACACAGCCCGGGGAAAGAGGGTTAGGGTTTGAAAAATGGATGGGAAATGGGGGATTTTGGGAACGTTTTTTGGAGAGAGAAAAAGAAAACACAGCATGGAGAAACAACAAATGAAGAAAAACAAATCTACGATGCTGTGGATGTTGTTGACTTGTTTACCTGTTTGCCACTCACAAAATGGCCATAGTTCTTCTATAAACCGACGATGATGATCATTCCATCCCAGTGAGTGACTATAAAGATATTATGTTACTTTGATCATCAAGACTCATCATCATCATCGTGGTATTGGCAAACTCAATGTTGTTCATGCAGTCACTGTCTACACACAGTGAGTCCAAGGACATTTTCCATATTAAAAAATACAACGTAGGGGCCACTTCAGTAGAAGCACAATTTGCATTGAACAAGGTAAAAACAGAGTAAACTTGAGTTACATTTAGTGTGTAAAAGTTTAAATAATAACAGAACACATAGGATTCATTTCATGCACAACATACAGCAATTGCTTTCATCAGAGCCATACAGCCAGTGTTGTCCAGTGCATGCCATCTCACCATTCATTCATACATTACCTGTTCCACTTTTTGTCAGCATCTTATTCTTAAGTGAAGGGCCACAGGGCAGCCTCCCGCGTCAATTTCGGAAGTAACAGTCAGCATAGTCAGTAATTCCAGTCCCACTCCTTTTGAGGGGACTCATCCACGAAGCAACAGTTTCTTGATTCTGCGTAATCCGGCCATCTGCCTTGAGGGAAATGGATAGGGGGAGTCTGGAGGAGGAGGATAGAGGAGCATGACTGAGTTGTGAACTTGTGAACTTCAGGAATGCAGACAGCTGCACCTTCAATATGGAAATAAGACGAAGACAGTGCTGCTGATAGATTTGTTATGATTAAAGTTTTGTTGTGCTAAAAGTTGCAAATCAAAGAAAGACACACAGAAATAAAAGTCAATAAGGACGGAAGGAAAAAAAAAGTAAGTATTTCAAGCCTAATTGTCAGGGAAGTAGAGCTCGTCCTCAAACTCTGTGATTTGAACATTGAGTAGGTCAGCTAACAGAAAAGAACTTCCGTCACCTAAGTTGGTGTCCTCTTCTTCCTGCGTTGATTCACGTATTTTGTAATCTGGTGGTATGAAGTGCTGATTCATCTTGATCATTGTTAACCTCTTCACATTTTTGGGCGAGAGGCGGGAACTTTTTGAAGTGACAATGGCACCAGCAGCACTGAAAACATGTTCAGAAGACACACTTGCGAGTGGGCAAGCCAAATAATTTATAGCCAGCCTGGTGATCCGTGGACATTGAGGCCTTTTCCCATACAATACCCCAATGGGTTATGATCAATGAAAAACTCTGTTGGGTCATCCAGATAGGCCTGCACCATCCGCTCAAGGTCCTCCAATGGTGCTCCAATTTGCGTACCATCTGTTGCTTTTGCATCAACACGGGGACGAGCAAACCCTTGATGAGTTATCCCATCCGCTTCCGACAATATTATGGCTGGTCCTGGTGCAAGTGATGATCCGGTTGCTGGTGTCTTTAACGGCTCTGAGGGAAAGTGACTGTCTTCGGCCACAGAAGTGGATCTTGTTGCCGGATGGTCTGCTGCTTCAGTAGTACTTGTGGTGGTTCCTTCAATTTCCTGCCGCTCTTTTTCGAACTGAGAGGCTGACAGAGCTAGCCAATGTTTGTACTTTGAAACCTCTTCTTCAGAAAAAGGAATGAATGCATTGCTGGCCAGTGCCTTTTTGTACCGTGGATCCAGAATATGTGCACTAATGTAATGTTGTTGTGAAGGTATGCCTTTAAGCCTTACATTGTCAACTAGGCAGCTTATTAAGCTCTCCGCCAACAGATATGCGCCTTGTATTTCAGCATCAACTCGGAACGTTGAAGACACGCCTATCAGTTGGTGCTCTAGCATGCGCAACAATGGGATAGCTTTGCCCAAACTACAGTCCTCCCTGCTGACTTCATGGATAAAGACCTCAAAAGGACAAAGCATGTCTGTCAGGCTTTTAACTAGGTCCCATTCCTCCAACTCTAGCCTCATGTCTTTCATAGCAGCAGCCCGTGCGTTAAAGACATACTCAGCTCAAACAGACGCTCAAGCATGTAGAAGGTTGAGTTCCAACGTGTTGCTACCTCCTGGATGAGTCCTCTGACTGGCACTCTACGGTTACATTGAATGATCCTCAGCTGCTTCCGGGCCTTAAAAGAATGGCTGAAATGTGTGCAGATTCTTCGGCAGGTGGTCAGTAAGTTGCTGACTGTGTTTTCTTTTTTCAAGAAATCTTGAACAATAATGTTAATGCTGTGCACCAAACACGGCACTCTGAAATAGCCACCATCATTTATGGCCTTAACTATATTACTGCCATTATCCGTGGAAACATAACCAATCACATGCCTTCTTGGCAGCAGCCATTTAAAGACCTTACTGTTAAACTCCTCCAAAATGTTTACTGCAGTATGAGATTTCTCCATGGTAAACATGGCTACTGTTGCATGTTATCGAGTAGCTTGAAAAATTGTGACACTGTCAACACCTGCAGCTATCTTATCTCTAACCCCTGCAAAAGAGACCCAGTGAGCAGTGATGTACATGTAATCAACGGCTTGGCAACTGGTCCACATGTCTGTTGTCAGGTGGATAGTGTGAACAGCACTCTTTTGCAAAGCTGCCCCAATCACTTCCAGCACATCTTCATGTAGTGCTGGAACCGCAACTCTGGAAAAATAGGACCGGCTAGGAACCTTCCATTTAGGGCTGGCTGTTGCCACAAATTCTAGAAAACCCACCCCTTCCAGGAAAGAAAAAGGGAGAAGGTCCAGCGCTAGCATTTTAGCCAGCATTGCATTATACAGACGTGCCGTTAGGTTGTTGCGCTCAAATGGCGCCTCGGACCAAAACATGCTTTTAATGGTGGTCTGGACCGTTTTCATATGTTATGATGATGATCCAGACTTCTTCAACCAAGTTAGGCTCATTCAAGTATTTTTTCGCATTGGTGTCTCTACCAGACTCTTACTGTGCCTCATAGATGTTGCTGGGGTAGAGGGTGTGGGCGCTACCACTGCAGTGCTGCTGCCAAGGCTACTGTGTGTACCAGAAAAAATGTCTGTTGCTTCTTCACCTCCCCCTGCACGATCAGCCCCTCGTCATCATCAGATGCAATATCAATGGATACTTTTGGATGTGTTGTACTTTTGGCTTCCCGGATCTTACTTAGGTGTGCCTCCCACTGGATAATGTGGTGTTTTTTGAGATGACCTCTCTGGCCTCCGGCACCATAGTTGGTACCAAGCTTACCCTGATCAACTACTTGCTTATAAATTGAACAAATAACTAGGTTTTCTGCCTTTTTGCTAATACTAAAGAAGTCCCAAGCTGGGGAGTTGAGATTTCTGGTGGTGGAGGTGCTACTTTCAATGCCAGATGAAGTGGAGAATGGGCGTGGCCGAATTTGACTCTGTTGTGCACTTACAGTTACAGCACCACTACTTGAGGTAACGGAGGTCCAGCTGGATGGAGGTCCCTGCCGGCCCTTCTGAAGAGAAAATATGGCAGCTGTAGGTCGTGTTGGTGTAGTAGTTATCTGTGTTGGTGGTGGTACCAGTGCCACGTCGCCCACATCCCGCACAGCAGCATTTCAGGATAGGGTAAAAATGTCTGTCTGCTGCATGCCCACTGGGGCTGAAAATATGACTGTGATGACTGGGTCATCATCATCAGACTCTTCATCAGCAGCAGAATACACTACTTCTACTGCTTCTTCGTCATCACCCATAAGTGGAAGCCTTGCTGGAATCTTCCTTTTACCTAGCTTTGTCGGCTCATGGCGTGCTTCCCTCTCAGACTGAATTGGTGGCTGCCAATCAAGATCTAGATCATCAGAAGGACGGGGGCTTGAAGAAGAAGTTGTACTAGCCCTCCTTTTCCTTTCTGCCGATCTGGAAGACAATGGATCATCAGGACTCAGAGTGGCTTGCTCGGCTGATACCTACGCATGAATCTCGATTTCCTCATGTGCCGCTCCTTCTGGAGGAACAAGCATTGTGGGCAGTTGTGCCTCTCCATGCGCCTCTCCATGCACCTCTCCATGCGCCTCTCCATGCACCTCTACGTGCTCCTCTACTTGCGCCTCTACTTGTGCCTCTATTTGCGCCTCTACTTGGGCTTCTGCTTGCGCCTCTCCTTGCGCCTCTCCTTGTTGCACCTGTGGTTGTCATTGCAGCTGTGGTTGAACACTCGTCAGATGAGTTACACCCTGCATTGATTGGATGCTACTTTGCGATGAGTCAACGTCAATATCCCTGGTCGATAGTGAAAGAGCAATTGTTGTGGCTGCCTCATCGGCTTGGGACTAACTTGGCGTGGTGTCACTGAGACCAATGAAGCGGAGGTGCTGCTCCCAGCTTGGTCCCCGGCGGACACCGCTGCTGCAGGCGTAGTTTTTTTTCTCCAAAAAAGTGTCTGTCGGCACACCAGTCTCTGTGGTAAGTAGCGCCACTTGCTTTTTCTGCTCCTTCTTACTGGCAGTGGCACTGGCAACTTTCTTGGTAAAAGAGCTACAGCCACCTTTCTTTGGGCCCACCTTCTTCAGATGTTAGAACAGCAGGACGCAGTTGCACGAGTTGCAGAGTTGTCTGTGGCCACACGTGACGTTGTGCACACACCGCAGAAGGACTTCTTCCTGGCACTACAACAATTGATGATGAAGAGGATGATTCCTGGTTCTTCTCAGTCTTTGTGCACCTAAAAGCAAAGGAAGCCAGAGGAACATCAGTTAAATAAATGTTGCATATGTCGTGCTTCAATTAATATTTGCAACTAGGTATTTATTTTTATTAACACAACACACCCAAAAATGGAAAGTTGCAATTCTATTCAAAATGGATGTTTAAATTAATAGAAGAGAGACCACACAGAGAGAGTTGTTTCATGCACCACTGAGTACCCCTGGGCATAATGGATGAAAGCAAGGCAGACTGGGAGCAGGCCTATGGTACAAAGCACACTGCCTGGCTTCAAAATGGCCCCTAGACCCCCATTCACATGGCCAGGCCCTGGACCAGGCCGCAAAATGGCCCCTACCCACATGGCCAGGCCCTGGACCAGGCCCCAACAACACCCACAAAATCGAAATGCACAAAAAAATCACCCCAATCCAATGCCATCCATGCCCTAAATGATGTTTAAATTCAAGAGACCCCACAGAAAGACATGGCCCATGCACCACTGAGTACCCCTAGGCATAATGGATGGAAGCAAGGCAGACTGGGTGCAGGCCTATGGCACAAAACACACTACCTGGCATCAAAATGGCCCCTAGACCCCCACCCACATGGCCAGGCCCTGGACCAGGCCTCAAAATGGTCCCCACCCACATGGCCAGGCCCTGGACCAGGCCCCAACAACACCCAAAAAATCGAAATACACACAAAAATCCCCCCAATCCAATGCCATCCATGCCCTAAATGATGTTTAAATTCAAGAGACCCCACAGAAGGACATGGCCCATGCACCACTGAGTACCCCTGGGCATAATGGATGAAAGCATGGCAGACTGGGTGCTGGCCTATGGCACAAAGCACACTGCCTGGCTTCAAAATGGCCCCTGGATCCCCTCCCACATGGCAAGGCCCTAGACCAGGCCTCAAAATGGCCCCCACCCATATGGCCATGCCCGGACCAGGCCCCAACAACACCCAAAAAATAGAAATACCCCCAAAAAATCACCCCAATCCAATGCCATCCATGCCCTAAATGATGTTTAAATTCAAGAGACCCCACAGAAAGACATGGCCCATGCACCACTGACTACCCATGGGCCTACTGGCGAGTGTAGCTTTAACACGCACCCCAAATTTAAAAAAAACTTCCACATATAACAGTGAGCTACTCAATAACATGCCATAAATTATATTTAAGTTCAACAAAACTCACAGAAACAGTTTGTCATGCACCCATGACTAACCCTGGGCCTAATGGATACTGTGGGTACCCACAATATATCTTTTTTAAAGTTGTGATAACGTTTATAAATTGTAGTTGCAGCAACTGCAATGCCCCAAACAAACAACACCAACTTACTTGTAACATCTCAAATACAAAAGTGATCCCAAAAAAAGACCTCAAATACAAATATCCAGCACAGCAGCCACAAAGAGTAATCCTTCCAGCTCCAGATCCAAATGAAAAGTGACCACGACATGGACAAAGCACTGGGAGGAGCCTGCAGGACAGGAACAGGAAGTTGGAGACTGTTGGGCACTTCCTCCCTCCCACCCCCACAAAAATGAACTCCTTGCACAAAAAATGCAGCCAAATGTCAATCTGAGGAGTTATTCTGATCCAAATCATCATTTTTAGGAAGTTTATGCTGCCAGCGATAGATTTCTTGTGCAGAGTTGCAATTTGTGCAATTTCGGGAAAGCGAGCTGTTCAAATCTCCTGCCGGATGTCAGCTGCGCGTCTCATCTTTGTCTTCACAATTGTTTTCTCTTGCGGTGCGTGATCGCGGGCCCTTATGACGTATTTGCGTTCAACAAGTCTCTCAGTGCAAGATGGCAGGACGCTATGACGTAGTCGCGGTCGAAAAGTCTAGCGCGATCACGCAGCAAGATCGAAAATGGCGCAACGCACGCAAACCGGGAGGAAAACAACTCAGCGAACTCAGAATCACGGTAAGTCAACACCGCACGCGCGAGACTGTATTTTTGAAGCGCGACTAAGCAAAAAAAATCTGCAAACTCGCGAATTGCGAATTCTTTGACAATTTCGCGCGATTCACGGACCGGCAAATTGTCAAAAATTCGCAAATTCCGCGAGAGGAACAGATTTTCAGCCCATGCTTAACTGAAAGGGGATTGTACTTCCTGTACAGCTCTAACAATTTGCTCACAACTCATACATTTAGATTTAAGTTCATACCCGAGAATTTTTGCAATTTTGGAGAAAGTAAAACATGAGAAGTGTTGTTTAAAGTAGAAAGACAGTAGATCTATTGCTGCATTTCAGATATAATTAAAGTTCTCTCTTCTTACAATTTCGCAAGCCTCTCGCGAGATACCTGTGAGGCACCTGGGAAAGGAAAACCATCACAAGGAAGGATTGTGATTGGTTCATATGGATGTCTTTATTTAGCAAAGAAATATTCCTTCCTTGTTGCTTCATTTATCTGTTGGGTTTTGCTATGGTTTGACCTTTATGGCTAGCTCACTGGCATTGCTAGTTTTCTGACATCAGAAAGTTATCCTCAAATGAAAAGCATGCTGCTGTTCTTACAACTCAGCCATCTCAGCCACCCAAGGAGTCCATGGTGTGGCAATTTTTTGAAATGGGGCCTAGGGGGAATAACGTATCTGGGAAACGTGTCATTTGTAAAATATGCAAACAGGAGTTCAGTAGGGACAGCAGGAACAAGCAATACAGCATACGTACCACTGGGATGTAATGACATTTGAGGGTTATTCGCCCTCAATGCCATGCTCGGGCTGTGTTAGCCCATGCTGCAGAACTTGATAGCTCTTCACATCTTTTCAACCTGGTGATACTGTGCCTGCTCAGGTACTCAACACTAAAACAGATAACAAAGCCAATTGTTGCTGCTTATGCAAACAGTTTTTAAAAAACGTATTTTTCTGGTTTTCACTCCACCTTCTTTTGAAGATGTTGTTTTTTACTCCCAGATTTTAGTTTTTGTTGTATCCTTTTTTTAAAAAAATACACAAAAAGTACAACATTTTAAAAATCAGAAAAATACAGTTGTTCGAAAATGTAACTTAAGCTCTTCACAGAGCTACCCTATACTTTCATTATGTATGTTGCTTGTACTATGTTACCCTTTTTTTCTTCTTGCTGACTCTCACAAGACACTTGCAAGAGCCAAGATGCATTTTTATACCCCCAGGATGGGCCAGGTCATGAGGGAAATTATTAAATGTAATATATGGAAGGGAGGTGCACAAGCCTTCCTCCTCCAGCCGATTCTGGACCTGTAGACACCATCCCCTGGGACCAGGCCAATTTTAGGAAGGGGAGGGCGCCTCTGGGTTACCCTTCCTGGGCTTATTTTGGCCCATGGGACCCCATCACCGAGGCCCAACCTTATTAAAACTAGGAGGGGGCACGCTCCCGCCCAGGACAAATTCGGTCCCAAAGCCCCATGGCCTGGCTGAAGTTAAAAGAGGGAGGGGAGCTCGCAACAACCCCTCTGTAGGCCAATTTTGGCCCCAGGGACACCATCCCCCATGGCCTGGCTGTTATAGTAATGGGGTGTGGACCACGTGGCCCCCCTTCTAGAGTCATTAATAGCCCTGGGGACCCATCCCCAAGGCCAGCTCCTGCTATGTCCCGGGGTGCCCACCCCGAGACATAGTGTTTTCCCTGCCCACACTGGCGTGGGCAGGGAGACCCGTGAATTCTGACATTTGGCAGGAGCAATTTCAAAGCTCCTGGCAAGCAAGAGCAAATACAAAGTCCACTCTCTGTTGGTGGGAGCTTCAAACATGCTCCTACCATATGTGAGCCACCTTCAGATCTGTTTCCTTGCCTGCAGAGATGCAGGCAGGGAGACAGAAGTAAATATTGCTCCTGGCCACAGGGAGCAGCATTGGGGCTCTCCCCGGAGCCACCAATGAGGATATGGTGGGTGCGCTGGGCGGGCACCAGGGCACTCATACTTTGCTGGCTGGGACCCAGAGTATAGGCTCCTAGAAGCTGAAATTGGACCAGGGAGTGGGGCCACACAGCCTCCCTTCCCCTTTAGTAATTGCCCGGGTCCTGAAGGATGGAGTCCCAGGGGTTCATATCAGACCAGGGAGGTGGGATTGTGTGTGCCCTTCACATTTAGAAAGGTGCTGGGCCCTGGGGTCCCCAGGGCTGTAGCCCCTCCTCCCTCATAAACGAAGTAGTGGGTCCCAGGGGATGGGGTCCCTGGGGCCAGACACAGCCTGGGGGGCCATGTACTACTTCCCTAAAAAAATGCAACGGGCCCCCGGCAATGGGGTCCCTGGAGCCAAAATCGGCCTTTGTAGGGGGGCTGCATGTTCCCCTCCCCATTAAATATTGTGCTGGGCCCCAGGGAATGGGGTCCCTGGGAAAAATCTGGCTTGGGAGGAGAGCCTTATACCCAACTTACCCTGAAATATGTTGCAGTCTCTCTGGCCAAAAGTGGCTCGGGGAGGGTTCCCCATGCCCCCTTCCCCATATAAATGCCCCAGGACCAAAAGTGGCCTGGAAGGGGCTCATTGAGTGACTGCCTTTAGGGGCTAGGCCATAGCCAGGCCTTGTGGCCAACCACCCCTCGCCGTGTGTGGTAGCAGTTGGATTAGTATATGGTAATGAAATATTACTTTACGTTTAAAAAACCTAGAAAATGACAGAAAAAAACAAATTTTACGGGAGCTTATAGTTAGGAAATAGCATAAAAAAGACAAAATCACTGAAAAAAAAACAAAGGTTACAGGGGCGTTATAGCTAGGAAATAAAATTTAAAAAACCTTAGCAATTCACTAAAATACTGTAAGTTACAGGGGCGTTATAGTTAGATTTAGATTTTACACACAGAAAATCATAGAAATTTAGCAGTTAAAGTTAGAGTTATCTCAAGTAACTATAACTTGTGCCCTAAGGTAACTATAACTCGTGCCCTTGCCATGCAATGCTAATTTCCACTCATATTACATCACTTTAACATCATTGATAATATCACTGCAACATTTGCTATAAGATTATTGATGAAAAAACTGTGCATGGTGGGGGGCCGAGTTATAGTTTTGGGTGTGAGTTCCTACCCATTCCTTAACCCTAAAGACCCTTACTACCCAAATACACTACACAACCCTCAACCCTAAAATACCCTTGCTACCACTATACACTATCTATTCCTAAACACTTACAATACTTTACTACTTCTAAACACTCTTCATCACGGAACCCTAAAAACCCTTTACTACACCTATACACATTCCATCTCTGAGCTCTAAAACTCCACTACATTCCTTGCAAAACTTATAAAACTTAAAAAGTACTAAAAATCATATACCCATAAATTAAACTTAATTTGGAAAATATGCAAATATATCACGTGTAAGAATATTAAATTCCTATATTTAAGCAAATACTTTGTTTACTTATTCACTATATATATTTTATCAACTAAAATTACCTTAAGATTAGTTTATTTTTATTTTTATTGTGTTAAGTAACTATATATATATATATTTTACTGAAAAAACATGGCAGTAGAATGCAGTTTAACTGACATTATGACCTAATTATAATATCACTTGAACCTTTGTTTTTTTTGTTTTTATGAATTTATGTTTTTTTTGTAAAGTAAGATGTTATTATCAGACCTAACTGTAATGTCACTTTAAACTTTGTTTTTTTCAGTGAATGTCTGAGGCTTTGGCAAGATGGCAGCCGGCATACCGGTCAAGTGAGCTAACCACCCATTCCTCTCCTGCTCCGACCTGTATAAGCAGCGATCCTGGACACTGCTTCTAACGAAGTTGGTATGTTTGATGGACTAGTCGAAGGTCAAAACTTTACTCACGCTTTGGATCTTGGTGTCGGACAGTTTTGATGCTCTGGAGGTCCTGGCTGTGGCTGTGAGGGGTCCCGTTACCCTGCCGATTGGCGTCAAGAAGACTCTTTCATCTGGTGGCTCCTATATCTCCCTCGTTTGCGGCCGTTGAGGTGGCTGAAGTGATGGCTCCGAAGACTGTCAGTAAGGGAGTCAGGGGACACAACGCACAGACTGGCTTGGATAGCGCTGGTAGACCTGCCCCTGCTGGCCCTGCGGAAGGTGGAGGAAGTGCTGCAGTAGTAAACCGCCGTTCCGGAGTGTAGATGCAAGAAACAGGTGAACAACAGAAGCCTGCAAAAAACAGGGCTGTTACACGCAGCAAGCAATCCGTGCCAGCGATGTTTAAAGCCCAAGCGGTGAAAGCTAAAGGCACTAGCTATTCTTCTGGCAATGCTGGAATATCTCCCACGGGGAAAACAAGATCTTCCGGTATCCTGGTGCAGGGGGGGAACGGCTGCATTGTCGGCCCTGATTGTGTGAGAGGGGGCAAATACAGGAGGGGCCAGGAGAAGGAAGAGCCGAAGGTAGTAAAGACTCCTGAATTTATCTTGCCAACTTTCCCTGCTTCTTCTAATGCAGTGTTAGCTAATTTGGCTCATGCTGATGTCACTGTGAGTCCTTCTCAACTGGGTACAATTGCTCCTCTGACTCAACGGCAGCAGTCCCAGTGCATTGTGGGAAATGAAGACCATACTGGTGACCTGGCAGACAGTGCAGTGGATGTTACGCAGCATAGTAATGTGGCTGTTTTAATAAAGGGGGATGATCTTGTCTGTAGAGAGGACGATGCCACTGATAGGTTCTTTTCACTTTCAGATCACTCAAACTCCTCTGGAGATGAGGGTCCGGACAAAGATTGGGCCGAAGAAGTGAGTGATACGAGTAGTCTCCAATGGGAGGAGTAGAGTGATCGATCGCTGCTCAATCTTGCTACGGTTAAAAAAATCTCTGCTCTTCCTCTGCTAGCAGCTATGGGCAGCATGTTCTGGGAAAAGCAGCAAATAATGAAAGGGAGAGTTGCTGGCAGAGTCTGGTACCGTGTCCACCAGCACTGAAGAAATTACATTGTCAACAATTATCAGGGGGTCAAGGCACATCGAGCAGAAACCAGGGCAGAGAGCTCTCGCACACAAGGCGCATGTTGAAAAATCCAAAATTCATTTAGAAGAATCGCTAAGACCTGTGCGGATTTTTCAACCAGAATTGGAGAGGCTGAGACACGGATTTCTCAACTCGAGCACACAGAAGGAAAAAACTGAAGCACTGTAGTCCTTGAGAGATGACACTCTTACAAAACTGACTGATTTTGAAAATCGCGGCAGATACAACAATTTGTGAGTCCTGTGAATTCTTGAGGGGAAGGAAGGGTCCGATATTTGTCAGTTTGTCATTGATCTTTTTTGTGAAGCTTTCCCCGACCTACCCCAATGGGACTGGAAAATTCAAATCCAACGAGCTCATCGCTTTCCTTTTACTTAGTGGAGATCAGAAGGTCAGTCTGATTCTCACCCACGGGCTATACTGATTTCATTGAATAATTTCTTGGCTAGGAAATCTTTATATGACCTTGCCAGACCAGATCGCAAAACGGTTCTCAAGGGCTGTGATTTTTCTGTCCGCCCCGATTTCTGTCAAAAAACCGTTGAAAATCACTGGCTTCTCGGCTAATTGATTCCGGAATTCCAGGCCAAGGGGACTCAGGCCTTTCTTTTAAATCCTGCAAAACTGAAGGTGATCTCTCAAGGCCGTACACAGTATTTTCAATCAGAAATCCATGCCAAGGAGCTCCTACTATCACTGAATTTATCATAAACTTGTTGGGTCTGAACAATGGGGTTGATTCCACTGGATAATGGATCTCTTTGTATCTTGATTCTCAAGGACTTTATAGCCTTTTCATGTTAGGATTGACTACCCCTTTTTTTTCTTTTCTCTTTTTTTCCGCCCCAAGTTAGCTTTTTCTCTTCTGTAGGGTGTTCATGATTGCTGTTTCTTTACTGTCATGAAGTGTTTTGGGAAAAGTCCTAGCAGGGCGTATGGGTTGGTGTGCAAGCTCGACATCACCTGGGACAGTAGGTCCTCATGCCTCATGTGTTGGGGGTAAGGGATATGGGGTGAAGGACTGGGTTCTTTAAGACCCAGCGGTGCCAGGGCACAACACCTGAAACCTTCGTGGGTAACCTGCTCCGGCGTACGAATCACAGAGACACGGGACACTTCCTTCGACGTCAAAGATTCAAGGTTTATTTACTGCAGGGAACACAGAAGTCACGACAAGTACACCACGTGCCACTTGGGGAGACTGCTTCAAATTGCTTCTGTGGATCGCTCCTTTTATACAGTTTTTACCCATAAGACAACATGATACACAAAAGTTTACAACCTGGTTCTCACCATTATCCCCCAGAGGGGTCGTTTTGGTCACTTTGAAACACATGAGGTCTGGAACATAAGTGCGGAAACATTTGGCGGTTCCCAACTGTAAAAACCCATCTTCCCACCATTAGCAAATTCCAATCGGCAGTAAAACAGATCGAAATAGGAACAAGGACAGGTGTAGAGGAAGACGGAGACAGTGGGGAGATCGGAAAGGGTGTAAAAGGGGAGGTATCGGGAAACACGAGATACAGGCATCAAAGGGACGTGCCTAATGAGATGCACGGCTGAGACAATAAGTCCGTGCGGCAAGATGAGCCTCGAGCGGCGCCATCTGCCTTACAGTAGCAACCCCCTCGTCATAAAGACACTTACAAAGAACATGTGTCTTCCGCAAATATCTTGGGAGTCCCAGGGTCGCGAAGCGGACAACGTCCGTTCGCTGGCTACTTGAGGGCAAGAGACAAAATGGATGCCGTATCTAAGATGGAACCCGTGGGTATAGATGAAAAACCCACATAACAAACGAACGGTTTAAGTTAGCACAGCGAAACTGCGCACACTTACTAAACTCGTCATTTGCGGTTCATAGATACCAGACTCGACCATGTTCGTGCGAGTCGAAAACACCACTTACGATTGTCACGGAACCTCAGACGCTCCTTTTGCCCTCATGTAGGCAAGCACTAGTCGGAATCATATTCGATATTCATCAGACCATCGAGATGTTGCTGTAGCATAGCTCTGTCCAACCGAGTCCCCTTGGTAACAGGTGGTTGTCTTATACACGTTGTAGCACAGAGGCCACATAAGGCAGGACCACACTGCACACAAAGGCAACACGTGAACAGGAACACTACAACGACTCCGATGATCATCAGAATCTTCCAACCCCAAGTCGACATCAGGCCCCAAAACCATCCAAGTAGCGTCCAATCCCCTACATCCACGTGTATGGATTCGGAGATCTTATGCAACCTCGAGATGGCTTGATAGACAGTAGGAGCATTATCTGGAATGAAAATGCAGCAGCTCGAATGGATCACCTTACATACCCCACCTCGATCTGCTAAGATGACATCTAAAACCATACGGTTTTGTAACGTCATAAGTCTCTCCGCCTGAAGTTCTGTGGTGATATTACCAAGGGCACTGGCAGTAATATTAGCTGTCGATTCTACCACTCGAGTCAACTGTCTCAGGTTCCTACTATTGACCATAGGTCCCCAAAACGGGAGGAAACCCTTGAAAAAGTCTCCTGCCTCTTGACCGGCAGTATCCTCTTCGCTAACTACGCCTCGTACAACTCTAGTCTTATGATAATCGGCATCTACAGTAAACGTCGGAGGCAACAAATTTGCAATGAAACATGAGCCCATGAAGTCAGCGGGCAACCATGTGTATGCACGATCATAACAGATAAAGTATGTACCCTTGGCAGCCAGAAACACAGGGGACGAGAACATCGGCAGAATGTAATTTTCAGTGCAAGCACTTGCTCCAAGTCGGGCTTGCGATCTTCGGCCACGACCCATGAGACAGAAATTACCAGTGTGGGGTACGACCCATATCGGAGGCGAGCTTTTAAGCTGCTTTTCGCTAGTGAACACACTATATTCACCTCTACTTAGGACCCTATAGGCTTGTATCTCTTCTTCGGGAATAAGCGAGGGATCATAGATATCGCTATCTAAATCCTCTATTGCTATCGACAAAGGTTTTTGATACGAGGTAGGACCAGAGTAGGGGGAACGTGGTTCTCGAATGGGGTGGAAACCCAGTGCGCTTCGAAATATTGTTTGAAATGCTCGAGCTGACCCTTGGGAGCTATACGGTAACACCAGATATGGAATTCCCTTATCCGTAGTATGTGGCATCAACCCACACACCCAACAATTAGTAGTGTTAACCACTAACTGATGCTGATGAAGGAGCTGAATAAAGGAATTGTTGCGGAATTCTACACGTCTAGCCTGTTCGTGTTCCGGTAACATATGAAAGGAATGGGGAGAAACAGTAGAGGTAAGTTTAGGGTCAGGAGTAGGAGTAGGTGTAGGTGTAGCAGAAGGTAAGAAATAAGACATCGTGTAATACACCCCACCCGCCAACAATGCAGAAGCAGTCAAGAATAATACAAACAGTTGGAACATAAAACATTTGGTACGACTGAGTTGCTGCAACTTGAATCTGTGAACCTGAGCTCCCTCCAAATCATTCAGCTTCGAGAATGCCATTCCCTACGACCGTCCGCAACGTTTCTTGACGCACTTCGTTCTGTGTAGCAATAGTCAATCCCTAGGAGTTCCCAGGAACCGACGGCCTTTAACCTAGCGTCAAGACCTACTATCCAGAAGGAAGTACGCGCGCGGCCCTACGGCCTTTAATGGACAATATGTATGTATGCAAAAACAAAGTCTCTCAGCTGTGGAGGCAAAAAGGTACAAGGAATAAAGCTCAATATATATACAATGAATAATTACAGTAATACGAAGGTTCAAAACTGATCACGGAAAACGGGATAATGCAGTTGTCAATACAGCAAAGCAAGATCTTTTATTTGTCCTTAGTGTGAGATCGCAAAGAGTATCGGGTTTTCCCAGGACGTGTCTGCTCGTCAAACAAAGGATCCGTTGAAGAGACGGCGTCCTGCTGATCAGTTGAGTGTTCTGGTCTTGAGTCTTTTGATGCTAATTGTTCAACAGTGTCTTTCTGCTGCGCTGAGGATTCTCCAACAGGCTGTGCGTCGCTAAAAGGCACAAACGCCGGCAATGTTTCTGTTTCAGATGACGCAATGCCTCTCCTTACCCACGGGTCTGCCGGCAAAGGGATGGGGACTCTTTTGGTGTGGGTGGCATGCACCCAATTCTTACGTCCCTCAAGACGAACGGCAGTCCTCGTGGCCAGGAGCACTTGATAGGGTCCGGTAAACCTCGGGTCCAGGTTATTCTTGCGTGAAAAATTTCTTGTCACCACCCAGTCTCCGGGCTGGAGCTGGTGGCCTGGACCCTCCGTCTGCGTCGGCAATGCGTCGTAAACCTGTTGGTGAATTAACCTCAGTTTAGCAGTCAAGTCATGTAAATAATCGATCAACATTGGGTACTCAAGATCAGAAAACATTCCTGGCCTAGGAACCCCCCACACATTCGCAGGACGGCCGAAAACTATTTCATAGGGACTAAGCCCTACTCGGGAGTGTACAGTCGCCCTAGTTGACAGTAATGCCAATGGTAAAGCGTCAGGCCACGAAAGACCAGTCGTAGCCTGAATCTTCGCTAACTTTAGTTTAAGGGTGCCGTTGTACCCTTCAACCAATCCAGCTGACTGGGGATGATTGGCGCTGTGGAATTTCTGATTAATTCCAAGGCCCTTACACACACTCTTCATCACACTTCCAACAAACTCACTTCCGTTATCTGACCACACGACTCTAGGCATTCCATACCGAGGAAAATATTCCTTCAGTAGGATTTTCGCAGTAGACAAAGCAGTATTGTCTTTGAGGGGATAAGCCTCGATCCATCGGGAGAATGCGCAAACCACAACTAAAACATATTTCAGGTTATTGCATCGCTCCATATGGATGAAGTCCAATTGAATCACCTCAAAGGGACATGAAGGGGGAGCAAAACTGCCAGGAGGAGTTGGGGTTCCTTTGCCAGGATTATACGTCATACACACCATACAATTCTTCACCAGACGTTCAGCACATTTCGTAATACCATCATTCTTCCACACCGGAGACAGCAACTTGCAAATACCTTTCGCGCTAATATGTGCTAACCCATGCGCCATTGTCACAACGGCCAGCACATACGCATCCGGCAACATCCATCTTTTCTGATCAGTCAAATCAATCCAACAACCACTCGCATCCAACTTTCCCGTACTTTCTTTCCACTTCATCTTTTCAGTCTCGGTGGCCTCATTCTGAATTGCTTTCACACTCTCGATAGTGTCTTCACACATACTCGATTCTGTAGGCCACCTAACCGAACTCGTCACATACATTCGAGTGCTAAGGTTCCGGGCAGTCTCCTTAGCAGTCTCATCCGCAAACGCATTACCACGACCAACATCATCCGTTACCTTACGATGCGCACTACATTTAACAATCGCAACTTGCGTAGGCAAAGTCAATGCATCCAAAAGATCATTCACAAGCTGGCCATGCTGAATCTTCGTACCGTGCGACGTCAAGAAACCTCTCTCTCTCCACAATCGTCCAAAACTGTGAGCGACACCAAACGCATATTGGCTGTCGGTAAACACATTCACACATGCTCTAGTAAGAGCAATCAATTCTGCAGCTTGGGCAGAATTCTGATTCAACCTTGCAGTCTCTACAACAGTATTCAATGTTACAACAGCATAAGCAGTAGTCACATCGCCATTCGGCAATTTAAAACATGACCCATCCACATACAATGTGCCATCCGGATCTTCCAATGGGGTGTTTTTAAGGTCCACTCGACCTTTTGTTTCCTCTTCAGTCCTCAAGTAGCAATCATGTTCTGCTACTTCATCTGACTCTGTGCTAATTGGTAACAAAGTTGCCGGGTTCAAAACATTACAACGTTTTATTTGAATGTGGCTTGCCAATAACGTCAACTCGTACCCAGACAACCTCGCACTCGTCAAGTGCTGAGTTTTCGTTCGATTCAAAAGAGTATCGACTGCATGCGGAACCATCACCGTAAGCATATTATCCATGACCAATCCTGCTGATTGTCGGATGGAGACCGCAGCTGCCGCTGTTGCTCGTAAACAACTCGGCAATGCTCTAGCTACTGGGTCCAAGGTCGAGGAAAAATATGCACATGGACGTTGCTTACCACCAAAAGGTTGCGTTAAGACACTCAAAGCACAACCTTCCCTCTCGTGAACATATAACGTAAACGGCTTACTGTAGTCAGGAGTACCTAACACAGGAGCCGAACACAATGAATCACGCAATTCAGAAAAACTTTTCTGACATTCTTCCGTCCATGGTAAAGGAGTTGAAACATCCTTGCACGTAAGAGCCACCAATGGTTTCGCTAGCAATGAAAAATTAGGAATCCATTGCCTGCAGTACGACGTGATACCTAGAAAGGCACGCACATCTCTTTGGGTTTGTGGCACAGCCATTCGCGCAATTGCTGCAATTCTCTCTGGGGTCAACTTCCTTCCCTCCTTTGACAATAAGTGACCTAGATAGGTTACTTCTTGACAACAATATTGGAGTTTAGAAGGGGACACCTTATGATTCAACTCACAGAGATGTTGCAGCAACGACACCGTAGCAATTTTGCAAATGTCCTGAGTATCAGCAGCCACCAATAAGTCGTCGACGTATTGGATCAAGGCCGCACCGACCGGCAACCTAAACACATCCAGTTGACCCTTCAAGGCTTGACTGTAAATCGATGGACTTTCACAGTAGCCCTGAGGAGCGCGTTTGAACCGGAAACTGCGTCCACCGAGAGAGAAACCGAAAAGGTCCCTGCTCTCCTCGGCAATCGGGATGCTGAAAAACGCATTTTTCAAGTCAATCACCGAAAACCACGATGCAGAAGCTGGAATCAGAGTCAGTAGCGCCGTGATGTCAGGCACAACGGGAAATTGAGGAACCACAATTTTATTCACCTCCCGTAAATCGATAACAAAGCGATAAACAGGCGGTTTAGAAGGATCAGTACGTTTAAGAATGGGCAGCACAGGGCTGTTGCACACGTTTCCCCGAGTCTCTTCAATAACATCTTTCTCAATCAGATCATAGATGATCGCTAACAGTGCTCGCTCACCATCAAGGGAGATACGATATTGGGGAATACGTGGCAGTCGCACATTAGATTTCAACTGAACAACATAAGGGGAGATATCAAGTAGGCCCACGTCATTTGGACCCGTTGCCCACAAAGACGCAGGAAGAGAACTCAATTCCGGTGGAAGCTTATCGAGGGACAAATACATAGGAGAGACAACCCTCTCTCCTAACGTAAGCTTTACACCCGCAGGAGAACAATACAAAGTCGCGTACAAACGTTTAAGCAAATCCAGGCCCAAAAGATTTTCACCACAACCCGTAGTCAAAATCAACTGAGCTTCTAGCTCACGTGGCCCAATTTATAGGGGCAAAGGGCGTGAAACTGGATTGCTAACAGGGGCGCCAGAGAATCCAATGGAAACATTTGTTAAGCCAGACAAAGGTGCGCCAGGGAGTTTCGAATGCATGATAGAACTTTTCGCTGCACCAGTGTCCAACAGAAAAGGCTCAACGACGCCCGATGTAGCAACTGCGACGTAAGGCCCTCTCTGATCAACCGGAACTGATACCACTCCCTCTCCTTGTCTTTGGCTGTCCTAGTAATTACTGTCGTCAGTTCCCTGATCGACGTAATAATCGTCTACATTGTACTGCGCAGATCGTCCTTGCGATGATCCACGTTGATCGAAACAATTATTAGAATTGGATGAGTTATCCGAGCGATCATTCTGAGCACCACGACCTCTACCACGTGATGTTTGCTGCGAACCACCGCGACCTCCCCTCGATGAGTTACCATTGTTACGTTCATTCAAAACAGGGCAATTGAATTTAATGTGTCCCTCCTGTCTACAATAAGCACATTGATTGTACCCTAACGAGGATCTTTGGGAGGAGGAGTCATTACGAATTTGGGATCTGTTCGATTGCGACTGCGATCTATTCTGTTGGGACGCATTCTGATTTGAACGCGGAGGATACGCTTGCTGAAGCAACACTTTAGTTTTTAACTCTTTCGTCTTTTTATCAGCACGGTCATTCTCTTCTTTCTCCCTATTCTCATAGTATTGTGCCGTAGCCAATATCTGAGCCGAAGTAGAAACGGCCCATGCACTTTCCGAATTCTTTAACTTATTGCTCAAATCGGGCAATAAATTCGAAACAAATTTATCCACAAACAATCTCTGACCACCCTCAGTACCCATATCCTGTCCACTATGGTCAATGAACGCTTCCTCAAACCTCGTAAAGAAGTCGGAAACACTCTCATCTTTCTTCTGCTTGCAAGCTGACAATTTGTCCCAGTTTACCCTCATAGCAGGCATAAGAGTTTTCATTAATGTTATTATTCTTTGAGGGAGAGCAGCAATCAACTGTTCAGGCTTAGCACCACCAACTTGCAACCCATCCGCCGCTACAATGGCCGCCCAATCACCACCTAGTTCGTTTGCGTGATTTTCCTGACGAATCTTAGCCCATACAGGTTGCGGTACGACATTGCCAAACAACATGTCGATATCGGCAAGATTCATGATTGTAGCATCTACGAGCTGTGATAATTCTTTGTAATACCCTGCAGGATTTTTGCGAGGGTCAGGCAAAGATTGCTTCACCTGCAACACTTCTGATCTTTTCCATGGGAGATGTATCCATACTCTCTGGAAGTGCGGCGGAATAATAGGAATAGCAGTAGCATCGCCTGGCATCCACACTGGTGGAACTTCACGCATGGGGTATTGGCCAGACTCATCTGGCTGTTTTTCAATATCTTCAACAAACAATGCATGAGGTATCGGAGCGGGACGAAAAGATAGCAATCGTTCAACAGCACGACGAACGTTGGTATCCACTATCAGTCCATTTGCGAACTGAAGCTGAAGATCAGACAGGGCGGTCAGCACCTCGTCAGGCGCATCGGCCGCTATTTGATCATAAAGGAACTTGCACATTTCATTAAACACATATCTCTGGGTTGGTATATTGAATTGACAAAATGTTTCGAGGACAACACGGGGTGGACTTCTAAGAGGATTTACCATCCAACCCATCGCCATATTATATAGCGCAACGCGCTCTCTGTTTCCAGGAAGCTGGCTACGTCTCTGAGGACCATCGGAACCAGCGGACCCATGAACAGGTCCGAGCGAATGAAAGAAGCTAGCCGCAAGAGGAGAATTGCGACTACGAGTAGAGGGAGAAGCATAAGACACAGGACTGACAAGAGAAGGGGTAGGAACAGTAGCAACAGCAGGGGTTAACAAAACAGGAGCAGTAGCGGGAGCAGCAGCGGGAGCAGGAGTATGAGGAAGCGGAGGAGCAGTAGGGATAGAAACAGGCAAAGGAGCAGGAACAGTCGGAAGAACGGGTGCAGGTTGAGGAACAGGCGGAGGAAAAATAGGCGGAAGAATAGGTACGGCAGGGACTACAGGAACTGCGGTACCCTGTACGTACGGAGGTGGCGACTTCATAAGATAAGACATTAAGGGATCCTCAACTGGCTCTTCCTTCTTTTCCGACTCCGTAGGCAAAGCGGGATAACATTTATCTACGGTCATACGCTGTAGTCTATCAAACACTTCCTTATCCTTAACCTCCTTATCTCGCTGAAATTGCTCTGCTTTCTTCACTATGGTAGCAACATTATCTCGCTGATTACGTTTAGTCTGTCTGATTTCTTTCTGTCGGGCTTCTTTGCGCCACAACCGAAAGGCATCAAACATGGCCGGCCTTGACTTTCTTTCGAACAATTTAATCTCTAGATTATCTAAGATCGGGGCCTCGAAGCTACCATGAGGTGGCCAACGAAGGTCGCCGTCCTTTTTCGTGTATTTAATCCAGTAATCGTTAAAGGTAATTGGGCCTAGCCCATGTTTACTATAGAGCTCATAAGTGGGAGTTCCAACCGGAGGTATCGGACACGAGTCCTCCAGTCGGGAATCCGTACCACAAGGTCTGAAACAACTAAACAAAGTACTGCGACCAGGCATCTTGCACACTAGCCGAGTTTCACAAACTTCAAGGGTTACGGGATTTACCAAGTCCCAGCAAGGAACAAAACCCTCGGTTTTTGGCGGCTGCAGTCGTCAAACAACACAACAAAGTACGCTAGCAAAGTGTCACCGACAAAAACACTCACACAGCGTTAACAACAAAAAACACTCGCTAAAGTGTCAACAACCAAGAATTCTGGGAGCGACCCACAAATACTTAACTCAAAAATCGATGGCGTTACCAGGAAGGCCCGTCAATCGTCTCGCTCTACCAAGGTCTACGCCAGGCGCCAAAACAGGTCTACAGTCAGGGCAGCAGTCCGTCGCAGCCGTCCGGAGGCGGGAATCTTCGCGGGAAAAGTCTTCGGGCCACTTGTTTCGACAACAGGATCGATGAAGCGGAGTGCACCTTCCCTCGGAGATTTCACACGAAGTTCCTCACGATCGTCGGGCTTGGACCGGTACCACTGATGCAGCCCCACGTTGGGTGCCAACTGAAGGACTGGGTTCTTTAAGACCCAGCGGTGCCAGGGCACAACACCTGAAACCTTCGTGGGTAACCTGCTCCGGCGTACGAATCACAGAGACACGGGACACTTCCTTCGACGTCAAAGATTCAAGGTTTATTTACTGCAGGGAACACAGAAGTCACGACAAGTACACCACGTGCCACTTGGGGAGACTGCTTCAAATTGCTTCTGTGGATCGCTCCTTTTATACAGTTTTTACCCATAAGACAACATGATACACAAAAGTTTACAACCTGGTTCTCACCATTATCCCCCAGAGGGGTCGTTTTGGTCACTTTGAAACACATGAGGTCTGGAACATAAGTGCGGAAACATTTGGCGGTTCCCAACTGTAAAAACCCATCTTCCCACCATTAGCAAATTCCAATCGGCAGTAAAACAGATCGAAATAGGAACAAGGACAGGTGTAGAGGAAGACGGAGACAGTGGGGAGATCGGAAAGGGTGTAAAAGGGGAGGTATCGGGAAACACGAGATACAGGCATCAAAGGGACGTGCCTAATGAGATGCACGGCTGAGACAATAAGTCCGTGCGGCAAGATGAGCCTCGAGCGGCGCCATCTGCCTTACAGTAGCAACCCCCTCGTCATAAAGACACTTACAAAGAACATGTGTCTTCCGCAAATATCTTGGGAGTCCCAGGGTCGCGAAGCGGACAACGTCCGTTCGCTGGCTACTTGAGGGCAAGAGACAAAATGGATGCCGTATCTAAGATGGAACCCGTGGGTATAGATGAAAAACCCACATAACAAACGAACGGTTTAAGTTAGCACAGCGAAACTGCGCACACTTACTAAACTCGTCATTTGCGGTTCATAGATACCAGACTCGACCATGTTCGTGCGAGTCGAAAACACCACTTACGATTGTCACGGAACCTCAGGGGGGGTGGGGTTGATGGAAGGTGGGCCTTCCGCAGAGGGGGGTCCAGGGAGGGGGGACAGAGTTGGGGGGGACTCAACCAGTCATTTATTTTTTCAGTTACGACAAATGCAGCAAACTCAATACTATTTAATAGTCTGGTATGTTTTTTCTGTAATCCTTCTATGGAAGTTGGGGGCAAAGTCATTGGGTTACTCTGGGCTGTCAATAGGAATTGAGTGGTATGGCAGAATAAATATATCAGAGTTTGCTCACTAAATTGCTGTGGCCTGAATGAGAGGAAAAAAGGGGAGTGCTTGCTAAACTTATCAGATATATGTGGATAGATGTACTCTGCCTTCAGGAAACCCACATCTGTTGGAATAATCGTAGTTGGTTAAAAGATCTGGGTCTTGACCTCTTGGCATGCACTTGGCAAGGTACAAATACTTGAGGCGTAGCAATAATGGCAAGGCAAGGTATCCTAACCTGTAATCGTGTTAAGGAGGACAAATTAGGGAGATGAGTAATTTTAGAAGCAGGCATTAATGGTACTATATAAACCATATATTCTCTTTATGGGCCAAACCTAGATGATCCCGACAGCCTTGAGTTTCTAAATATTGAGCTGGCCTTATGGCCTTCCATGATAGTGTTCTGTGGAGATTTTAACATTCATTTAAACGCCAACTTTAATCTTCATAGTAATACTAATTACTTTGGCAGAAAGGTTCAGACTTTCAAGGCTTTGCGGGGGTTGTATCAGGAGCATGGGCTGGTTGATATCTGGCAAATTCAACACCAGACAGAGCCCGAATATACGCATTTTTCCACAACCCATAGAAAATGTGTATGTTTAGATTATTTTTTCTTGTCTAATTTAATAACTGGGAAGACTAACTGTGAGCTCTTTCCCAGATTAATATCTGATCATAATCCGTTAGTAATTCAACTGCCACCTGGGAACCTGTCTCACTTAGTGCCGACTTCGTCATTTGATAGGAAGCTATTATTAGATCTGGAATATTATACATATATGGTGAAGTGGATGGTCAAGTTTTTTGAGAGGAATAAGGATTCTGCATCTGAGCTAATAGTCTGCCATATGTTTAAGGCTGCAGTGAGGGGAGAGACCCTTAGTTTCTATTTACATCAACAAAGGAATATAAAAGGCAAGATCAGTGATTGGGTAAGCCAGCTGTGGAAGGCTGAGGAAGAACTTATATGGGTAATTTTTGATCAGCAGAAAAGTGAGGTATGTCAGAAAAAGATTGCAGTCATGCGAACCAAGATACCTCAATATTATGGGGAGGACTTGGCTACCAAATATCAGCAACATCGGGCAGACACCGATGAATTTGGAGAGAACACGGGCAGATTATTAGCCAAGCGTATTCAGCAAAAAGCGGCTAAAAACAGAGTTTGTTGAATAAAAGATCAAAGGGGACAGATTCAGGATATCCCGGTCAAGGTCCTGGAAGTATTTCAGGAGTTTTATCAGGGGCTATATTCTACTGAGAAAGATGGTCCAGTAATATCAGGAGAGAACTTTATTTCTGATTATGTAAATTCTCAGATTACTGCAGCACAGAAGGATATGCTTCTTGCCCCGATCTCAATAGTAGAAATTGAATCGGAAATCACTTCGTTGGCAGCTGGCAAGGCTGCAGGCCCTGATGCAATTCCGTTGGAATTTTTTCGCACTTTCAGACAAACTCTTAAAGGTGAACTTCAATCCCTACTTTTAAGTGCACAGAAAGGCCAACTCCTGACTCCTGGAACAAAACAACAATTGTAGTAATCAAAATAAAGGATAAACCAGAGTTTAATCCTTCATCTTTCCGTCCTATTTCCTCAATTTGTGCGGACAGTAAGATCTACACCAAAACAATAGAAATGAGGCTGGGAAAGGTTATTGCTCCCTTAGGGCCAGATGTAGAAGGCCATTTACCGGCCGGTAACGGCCGATTTCGGCCGTTATCGACCGGTAAATGGGTTTTTGGGATGTAGGGGGCCAATTTTACCGAATCTGTAAATTTACCGAATGGGTAAATTTACCGATTCGGTAAAATACCGAATCAGTATTTTTACCATTTCGGTAACTTCTAGATGTAGGTGGGACTCTTCTGAGTCCCAAAGGCCTTTCAGAATCTGTATTTTACCACCCAATCCAATTGGGTGGTAAAATACCGAATCCAGGTGTGCATGCACATGTGTGCATGCACACCTATGCCATGTGACAGACAGACATGCCCTTAGGGCATATCTGTGTGCCACATGGCACACATGCCTGTATTTGGGGTGCTAGAGGGTTTCAAAGTGACACCCCCTGCACCCTTGCCGGAATCGGTATTTACCGATTCGGTAAATTCGGATTCGGTAATGTCCATTGATTCCTATGGGCTTCAATGCCCATAGGAATCAATGGGCATTACCGAATCGGTATTTACAGAATCGGTAAATACCGAATCTCAACGATTCGGTATTTAACGATTCTGTAATACCTACATTCCCCCCCTCTATTTTACCACTTCTTAAATACCGAATCGGTAAAATTCGGTATTTAAGAAGTGGTAAAATAAAATTACCTACATTTAGGCCTTAGTGTCTATTCGCCAGCATGGGTATATTCCTGGTCGTGAAACACCTGACCATGTTAGGTAGGCAATAGCCCTGCTAGACTAAGCTCAGGTCTCCAAGTCACCCCTGGGACTGATCCTGTTGGATGCCAAAAAAGCAATTTACAGGGTCTCCTTTGGGTTTCTTTGGCTGATGTTGAAGACTAAGGATTTCTCGCATGAATTTATAACAGCTATACAGGCCCTGTATATTTCACCGGAGGCCAGTGTCCGGATCTCAGGGCAAGAACCCAACTCACTGTCTATTGGCAGAGGAACCCGGCGGGGGTGTCCCTGCTCGCCGCTATTATTTTCAATCTATATCGATCCTCTACTTAGTAAGATCGACGCCAACTCACAGATCACAGCTGTGAAAGTAAATGGTGTTACTTACAAAACACTGGCATATGCTGACGATGACGCAATTTTTACATCTAATGTAAGATTTGCTCTTTCCGGCAGTATATGACCTGGCGACAAAATTTGGTTCTTTTTCAGGCTATAAATTGAATGTCGATAAAACCCAGGTCATACACTCAGATACATTAAGACCGCTTGATATTCCGATAGTATCATCAGCAACATATCTGGGTATCAAAATCACAGCTGCGGGTGAGCAGATCCCTGAGATGAACATTATGCCGATCATAAACAGCATTGATCAGACTCTTACAAGACTTGATCATTTTCATTTCTCTTTGTATGGTCGGTGCAATATAATTAAAATGCTAATCTTCCCCAAGTTCCTATATCTGTTCAGGACAATACCCATAGAATTTCCTGCTTTTTGTATCACTAGAGAAGAAGGTGTCAGTAATAGATTTTTATGGGGTTACCATAAAGCCAGAAGGGCAGCTAAATGGCTAATCCTTCCAAGATTAAGGGGCGGCTTGGGTATATCCTCTTTAAGGTTGTATCATTGGGTAACCTTACTACAACAAATGGGAATACTGTTGGTTGGGAGTAAGTCTGTAATCCCAGTACCTGTCAGACCTACAATCTATGAACTCTTGTTAGGGGAGGAAGCGTCACACTGCCTTACTAGAGTAATAAAGCCCAGTTATTACAAGAAAGACAAGTTCAAGGTTATTCAGTCCGCATTTTCTATTTGGAAAAAAATGCAGCAACGGTTTGGGTTTGCGAAAATTAATGCTTATACTGCTGTGTTCTCAGTTGGGTTGCTACCACCATTTTTTTATGATCAGATAACTACAAATTGGGGGGCTCTTGGAATAAATGTTTTGGGGGATTTCTTCAGTGATGGTCAAATCATGTCATTTTCCGAATTATAACTTAAATATAGGCTCCCTACTAGACATTTTTTTAAGTATTTGCAGATTAGACGCTATCTGACTGAAGCTATTGCGCAGGGCAGGGGAAACTTCGTAAAGATACCATTGGGTGGTATGATAGCAGCTAGGTCTAGGATAGGGAAAATGTATCAAACATTTTGTCAATACTCCCTGATCACTTAGCCTCCCAGAATACTGGATGGGATAGGACGTTAGCATGGGAGGGTACGGATCTGGAGGCTTCCTTGGAACTGGCAAGCCAGATATTAAAAAAATTGTTGGTGATGCCCCTGCTTCTCCATGTAGCCCCATAACAACTATTACGTGTAAAAATAACGAATATGCAAGGCATTATGGGGCTCCCCCTGGAGAGAGCAGTAAATATTTTATGAGCGACTAGGCCGCTTCAATAGTGAAGTAGCCAGGCTGATTTATTTATCTATATATTTGGGCCCCAAACTCACTCCTGCCACCCTATTCTACTTTTTTGTTTTAAATGGCAGTGTGGGGAGCCCACTGTAGCTCTGGATATGTTGTTTTCTTAAAACTCTTTTTTTATTTTTTGTGGGTCCACCAGATCCAACCTAACTTAACCCCCCCTCAACTCACCCCCCAAAATATACAAAGTACATAAACAACATGTGACAATGGTGTCACAGATATTAACAGAGAACAGGTTGTATAATTATCTTGAAAAATATGAGTTTCTTACTTTGGAGCTTTTTATGGTTTAGAAGGATGACATTTGTAAAGCCAGTGTGCTAATATATACTTTACCATCTCTAATGTTAACATAATTTCAATGCTGGTGAGGCTGGTGAACTATTATCATTCAACTCTCTATATAGTCTGTCCAGTTTTATCATTTCCAGACAATCAAAAGTAGAGCCTGTTCACAATATTCAAACTTACATTTTATATTGAGTAGAGGGGCTGGTTGATGATTATATCTGCTAAAAATAGACATAATTATTAAACATGTATTGGGTGGCATGCTTGAATTCATCTTAGCCACTTTAAAATATGCTGCAACACAGTCCAGACCAACAATGTTTAGCTTTCTGCGGCATTACAGATTGGGATCAACCACACGGAAATAACCATTGGTCCTGCTCCAGTATGTACAGCCAGGCCAGATGCAACTGTTGGCCCCCATCCCCATTGAATTGGAACACAAGCAACCCCATGCAGGTCTAGATTTGTTGGGTCTCATCACTGAAGTAAAGTGTAAGTCCCATGGCACAGATGCCAAGGGATCAACCTCTGGGCACACCGTAGGTCATGTTGCGTCGTGATGCTGCTTTTGGAGCTAACATGCTCAGGCTACTGCACTGAAAGCCTTTAGTGCGCAGCTAACAAATAATGAGACCAACACTGGTTTACACAGCCCCGGCCTCTGGAATTCCTCTGCGTCACTTCTGGCCGTGGCTCCTTTTATTAGTGGCTACCCACATGGCCAAGGGACATCCATTAGGCCAAAGATCACAGGGGGGGTTACACTTCACCACCATCATCTAACAATCACCTTGATCTCTATATTATCCTCCAAGAAATGTATTCTAATTATCATAATTATGCTACACATGATTTGCAGACCAACACCAGAAATTAATAGTTAAAAATCTTGGGGACAGGTCAGATAATTGTCTATATTTGCATATCTGGTTGCTTGTTAGCATAAATTTACATTTAAATCCATCACTTTATTATTCTTATACATCTGTCCTAACTTAAAAATACATGGGGCCTCATTTATGAGGCCGTGCGTCACATCTAGGTAGATGCGTCACTTTGTAAACCCCTGAGCCACATTATACCTGCGCCAGGTATAATGTATGCAAGGAGGGCGTATTGACGCAAGGAAGGGTCATAGAAGTGACGCAGTGAAATCTATGAGATTTCACTGCGTCACTTTTAGGACACCGTTGCGTCAAAATCTTGCGCCTGCCTCACAGCAGGCGTAAGACTGACGCAGGCCCTTTCACATGGGGCTTGCCCCATGTGAAAGGACGCATTGCTGGAGTTGCGTCACTTTTGTGAAACACTAATTTGGAGTCTTTCTTGGGGCACAAGATCCTGTAAGTTGAAGTATTCAGTAATGCCTCAATTAACGTTATGACCTGAATTGTGGCAATTGTTCAAAATAAAATAACCATTGAGTGACAAGTATTTTTGGATCCTTAAACAGTAACAGGACATCATAGCTATATGATAATAATAAAATAATTCCTCCATCCAAAAGTAGATATTCATTGGCAGTGACGAACAAGTAATATGCCTTATATCTCAACCTTGACTTTACTCAATTCAATTCTGCCATCATTCTGGCTTGACCAAAAAATATTTAACTAGTCCTCTTCAATTTTCTGCAAAACCAAGATTCACAAGTTAGAAATACAAATATAATCAACTAACCTACCTGAAGGCTTTTTCTGCATCAGTATTTATGGCTGCCATTCAATTTCTTATTGAACTGCACAATATTAAAAAAAATCTCCAACTCTAATTCTACCATACCAACCATGAAAGAGTGAACATTATGACTTATTCATTATACCTTTCATACAAGGTACAAGTCAGAGCAACCCAAACCAACAAGGGAGCAGTGTTGGCCTAAGAACAACCGCACTACTGTCTATTTCAATAGTATTACTCAGTAGTGCTTAACCTCCTACAGTTCACTGCGTGGAAACTGTCAGAAGTCCAACAAAACCTTATTTTAAGAGTGAACACTCAGGGGGTCATTAGGATGGTGTGCGGACTTTATCGGCCCGCCATCCTATTGGGAAATGGGACCCCCCCACCATAAGGGCGGGGGGCCTGCAACGGGCACCGCAGTCTTTTCCCACATGCCTTTCCGTGGCGGAAATGCCGCCATGGAAAGGCATGTTACCCCACCCATGGTAATATGGCTGGCGGTGTCTAACAGACACCGCCACCATATTAAACCCTTTTCCGCCCGGTCAACGAGTTGACCGGGCGGAAAAGCGGTGGGCGGTCTTTCCGTCCACCACGGTCCCCCCGCCATAGTAATATGGCGGGGGAAATGGGTGGCGGGCGGGGTCGGATCACGGGCGGATCGCCACCGCCATGCGGGCGGTGGCGATCCGCCCTTGATCCTAATCGGCCCCTTAATATCAAACCACTTGATCATTAACACATTTATCATTCTATTCTAGGTATTTTATGCATTTTTTTTAATTTACAACCCTGATAAAGTCCTTGACAGGATGAGATACATCTATTGGACTGTTTGAAGCTTACAGTATTGATGGTAATGAACAAAAGATGTTATTTTGTGAAAAAACAAATCTCGGCTCCCTCCTCATATTTGGAACAGAGGCTGGAAATGATGCATTGAATTTTCCTGAAACTGTATAGAATGATAACGTTGTTTGATATTAAGAGTTTTGTACAATATAAAGCACTAAAACCGCCAAATCTTTAATCAATAAAGTTATCAGCCTATATTTCACACAATTAATCAAATCCTTGCCAAGTTAATTAATCAGTGTAATCAAACCATTATTGATAAATACAAATTGAATTAAAAGATGTAATTAAATATAGAGAATTACAATGATTATAATACATCTAAAGAAATATTTGTTAACATTCTGAGGTGTAATTTTCATGACTTTCCAATTTCTAGCTCTAAAATAGCTATTGTACTTCGTTCCCTTGAAAAGGGAATCAGATGCATCACTATTGGACTTTAACTCTTGGAAAGGAGAAACAGAGCATGCAACAGATCCTTGGTTTAGAAAAGTAAAATTTCTCAAAATAAGTATTTCCCTTTTTAACTAAACTTAGGAAAGTCACAATTGCCAAAAGAAGTACCCACCTAATTTGGTAATGCCACTCTCTCAGAATACATTTGCCAATGATAATTTACACATATTTCACAACTTTTCTTTTGCCATCAAATTCCATAAACTTGAAAACAATTTAAAAAACCTTTTTCAGAGTTTCCAGTTTCTTTAACCTGAATGCTAAAGTTTTTCTACTTTTTCTACTTGTTCCCAGAAGAAAATATAGGCTCACTACCCGTTTCTCCAAGGAATGATTCAAGTCTGTTATGGTTAGATTAGCTCCAACAATTTCTCCAATGTATTTGTATCTGTTTGTTGACATTTATTGTTATGAGATAAAGAACTGATACAATGCAATACAATACAATAAAATGTATTAAGTGCCAGCTACTTCCAAGGAAGCCTCCCGGCGCTAGAGGCAGAGTGCCAGAACAACCAGAACCCTCCAGAACCTCGGAGCCTGAAGCCTAAGCAGCAAAGAGGAAAGTCTTCAAATGTTTGTTGGAAAATCGATTCAGAGGGGCAGAATGCAAAGCAATAAGAAGGGAATTCCATAGTTCAGCTGTCAAGAACGCAAAGGATCTCCGTCCTCTTCTCGCCATGCACACCCTCGGAACTCGCAAAATCATCAATGCATTGGATCGCAAGGCTCCCCCCTAGCAGTACACTTTCAGCCTTCTCCTTAGATACAGAGGACCTTTCAGGTGAAAGGCTCTGTAGGCGTAAATGAATGCTTCAAATTTGCTAAGGCTGGTGATGGGCAGCCATTGAAGATGATGCAGGTAGGTAGAAACCGATAGGTGCACCGGAGCCTTCATTATAGTCGTGCTGCAGCATTTTGGATGATTGCTGATACTCTCATATTTGTTATTTAGGCCACCCATAATGCAAAAGTATCTACAACAGAATCTACCTTTGCAGACAGGTAATCCCAAATTTCTGTTCTAGTTTTATCCTTAAACAATTGCTTATGTGATCATCTAGAGTAAACTCGCTATAGCTTCCACATGGGTTAATAATCAACTGTGGAAACCATCAAGATAACGTTATTATGATGTGAGGTGACTATTTTACCAATTCTAAAATCAGCAATTCAATCCAGCACTTTTTAGAATCCAAGAAGAATTTAATTGAGGAATTGTTATTATGTACTTGGGAGAAAAAAAACGTAATCTAACTCTTGCATGTTATTTACACCACATAGCTGCTAACTAATTCTTATCTACGAAGGTGTGAAGTGCAACTATTTCCAACAAGTGGTAGATCTGTCTACTTGTCCCTCACATATCATATTAAATCCATGCTTACAAGGCTAGATTAATCTAGGAATTAAAATAACATTTGTAATATCAATCTAATGAAGAAATGTATTGAGCCAAAGCAAGGAGGATAAACTTAGAAGGCTCTAGCAGAACATTCTACTTCACACCTTCCTCCACTATTATTTTCACTTATTTATCATTAATCAATCAATCAGAGTACTTGTAAAGCGCGCTACTTACCCATGAGAGTCTCAAGGCGCTATGGGGAGTGGGGTGCTGCTACTGCTAGAAGTGCCAGGTCTTGAGGAGTCTTCTGAAGGCGAGTAGGTCTTGGGTCTGCCGATAGGTGGGTAGGGAGGGTGTTCCAGGTCTTGGCGGTGAGGTAGGAGAAGGAACTGCCACCGGAGGTCGTTCATTGGATGCGGGGGACAGCGGCGAGGGCGAGGCTGGCGGAGCGGAGCTGGCTGGTGGGGGTGTAGAAGCTGAGTCTGCTGTTCAGGTAGGCTGGCGTTGTGGAGTGCTTTGTGTGCGTGGGTGAGGAGCTTGAAGGTGATCCTCTTGTCGACGGGGAGCCAGTGTAGGTCTCTCAGGTGGGGGTTGATGTGGCTAGGGCGGGGGATGTTGACGATCAGTCGGGCGGAGGCGTTTTGGATGCGTTGTAATCGTCGTAGGTGTTTGGCTGGGATTCCTGCGTAGAATGCGTTGCTGTAGTCCAGTCTTGTGCTTAACAGTACATCCAGCATTGTATTTACGATATGTAGCAACTAATATAGACTCTCGACCTGATTTTGAATTAGTACCACATATATTTTTTATTCAAAATGTATCTTATCTTCATCCATAAAATTAAAAACAATATATACATGTTTTTACTATTCTTGGTAATATTTTGCTTCTCTTAACCATGCTATTCAGATCTTTCAAATTCCAGTGCATGGGATTTCATATCTTCAAAATATTTTTCTTGTCTCAAAACAATACTTCCCAACAGCATATTCCAAAGCAAGTAGGCCATAACAGCCAAATGCAAACCTCAAACATAGCTAATAGCATCTCAGCATTGCCCTAGATTCTTATAAGCAACATAACCTCAAAAATAATAATTATTTGCAAGTAATGGAAGAAGTCACATTAAACACATCTATATTGCTAAACAACAAGAGCCACAGAAAGGAAATCTAAGTGTCCAACATATGTGAGGCATACCCAATTGACATAAAACAGAAATTTATAAAATACATGAAACAGGCTATATAAAGGTCAAATAAAATGTCAACCAAGAAATCTATGCATAATATTTGAGTATATTTTCTTGTGTGAGTGATAGCAATTACATGTGCCCCATATTGTCTGCACTTACTGATGACGGGTACACCACGTCTTATTAGTGAAAGAAATCTTTTGGTCAATTTTTTTGACTGGTATGTACTCTGGTAAAACACCAACATAAGCATTTTTGCAGTTCATCAATAAACCAGCACTATTTATTTCACCTGATTGTCAGCACTGTGGTACTCTGACAGACCAGCATACTAGTATTTTGATTGTTCACTTATGAGGACACTCCATCAACACCTGTTTTACTGTGCAGTTTCCATTTTTCACCACATCAAAGGTATTCATGTTAGTATTATTGTACTACCATGTTAAGGCATTACAGTATGAAGGTGTCAGAAGCATATGCTGGTTGGTCCACGGGGAAAGCATCCTTATCAAATGCAATGACTTCTTGATCAGTGACCCATCAAGGTTGAATTCTGTTAACCTCTATGATGGAGGCTGCAACTGCACTACTTAACATGGGAGGTGGATTATGCTGATACGACCACAGGGTTGTATCAACAAGGTTTTTCCCCTTCCCCATGCAACATCGCTGGTTTTGTTGCGATGTTGGCCCTTCCCTCCCGCTATTGCTGGAATATTTATAGCCATAGCGCTAATTGTTGCTAATACAGCGTGGCGCTATATTCCTGCGATAGCTGGCGATAAGAAAATTTGTTCTAAGCTCGCACTGCAACATTTATCGTAGTTTGTTGCTAATATGGCCCTTGGCTCTTCATTCCATGGAAGAAAAGAAAACTCATTCATTCCTGACATCACTTAGAGATCAACATGCTGTTCTCAATAAACAGGAGTGGATAAAGAAGGATCTTTAAATAGGAAAGGTTGAATGTTCTGTAATGGCATGCAAATTGTCTGTACATACCTGGAAAAAACCTTCAACCACATCTTAATTCCTATTGTCTGACACTCCAAAAGCAGGGTTTTCAGTATGTAGAAAGGCAGCAGCACTTCTTAAATGACATTTTTGGTAGGAAAGAGTGGATCAAGACTTGAAGGAACACATAAATCATTGTGTCACCTGTGCCAGACCAAAAACACCTCACAGTAAACCCAGTGATCTAGTTTAATGTATGCCGAGACCCAGTCAACCCTGAATCTATCTATCAGTGGTGTTCATCATTGAGCTTCCTGTTTCTGAACAATAAACTACAAATTGAGGTTGTAGTGAAGTCTTTGACCAAAACTGCTCATTTAAATCCCCTAATAAGGTACCTAATTCCGTTAGATTGCCCAGGTCTTCCCATAGAAGATTGTTTGTCTTCAGAGCAAGACCTCTGACCTCCTGCTCAGAGAAACTGCTCTTCCCTCGCACAGCTCCATCCTTGCGCCGCTGACCCTACACCTCTCTTCTTGCAGGTAGGTGTTCAGGGGCCTCATCCACCCGCAGGCTCCGGCCTGTGCCTCATCCCTGGTGGTCCAATGGGAGAGCCTTGCTAATCTGCTGGTCCACTCTGCCAGCCTTCTGTAGTTTTCTCTGAGCTCTGCCTTTTTCTGTCTGTCCCCTGTTTCTGTGCCCCGTTCATACATTTTGGCCTTTGTTGTGCCTTTTTGTCTATTTGTTCTCTTTTTACCTTTTTTTGTATACTTGTCTCGTTTTTGTGCCCTTTTCCACCTTCCTGTTGCCCTTTTGTATTTCCTTACCTTCAACTGCTGCCCCGTGGCCCCTCCCCCTGCCTGTTCTTGCTCCTGCCTCCCAGCGGCTCTCCCGACCCCGACCCCTACTTAATGGCGGTCGCAGCGGGTGCACCGCTTGTGCCCCATCAGCAAGCCCATATGCGCCCATCCGTGACCCGACCGCAACCAGCGCCAGGGACCTGCACTCAACCCCAGGAGAAACAACAACTGCCAGTTGTCAACGACGAACATCACCTAAGGCCAGTTCTCCTGCCGACACTGCCGCCACACTTGTACCCACCTCCGGACCCCCACCACCAATCCACTGGACACTAGCCGACCCAAACCCCTGAACTGCATCCTCCTCTACGTATGCTCCATGCACAGACACACAGTAGAAATCTGGGACCTCCTCAACACTTTCTCGCCCGACGTCGCTTTCCTCAGAGAGACCTGGACCAACACCAGCTCCACACCCAACATTGCAACCGCCATCCCTAATGGGTACAAGATCCAGAGGAAAACCGGCCTAACCACCCAGGAGGTGGACTTGCCATTGTACACAAAAATTCCCTACGACTCACTACAGCCAGTACAAATGACTCTTCTTCCCCCATGAAACACCTCCACTTCCAGATTCAGATCAACCCCAGAATGATGCTACGTGGCACCCTCGCCTACAGGCCTCCTGGACCCTGTGCCACGTTCATCACTGCCATTGCAGAACTCATCAAACCCCACTCCGTCGCATCCATGGACTATGCACTGCTCAGAGACCTGGACTTCCACCTCGACAACCATAGCGACCTTAACTTCACCGCCCTCCTGTACAACCTCGCCATCATCGGGCTCAGACAGCTCGTCACCACCCCCACCCACAAGGCAAGACACACCCTCGACCCCATCTTTACAGGGGGAAACAACATTTGCTTCAGCCACACCACACATCCCTTTTCGCCCGACCACCACTGCGTTAACTTCTTCTTGAAACCAACCATACACAAGCCTACTCCACGCCCTCTGCGCAGGAACTGGCGCAAGATAGATAGTTCAAATGAATATGAAATGGAGGAGATTCTTGAATCCTGTAGAGTCAGAGGCAGTTACAATATTAAATGTCCTGGAAAGGTTATGATACCTCGTCTTAGGAAACTGAGCCATTCATTTATGTTTCCACTTAATACGGTCATTCCACCATTGATTCCCAAATAAAATAGGTCTTGATGTGAGATGGTGTAGACAGAGGTTCCCCTTTGGTGGAAGTAATATAAGGAATTCCAGAGTTTGTGCTCACTGTCCAATGTTGCAGGGGCACAGTCACATTTCTCAGGCTCCATGATACTTGCCTGCTATGGGCCAACCTTGAAGACTGTGACTTATGGCCCAGTGGAAGGTGGAAAGGTGAAGGGAGGTGCAGTCAGAGAAACACAGAGTAGTTATTCTGGGGCAATGTGGAAATAGTTGGAATATTCCAGAGGAGCCAGGACATTCTAAAAGGAGCTGGAAGGTTCTATATACTTCTAGGTCAGTAATAGCTGGGACGATTTAAGCACCAGTCACAGCATTACACTTTGCCTGGCAACAGCAATTGATTGATCCTTGATTCTGATTGCTTAGTTCATACTGTTTGTGATCCATGAACCTTTTTTTGTTTTACCCTCCTTCTGTGGTTAGAGCAGTCAGGTTAACACTTTCTTCCACATATCAGGACCTTTACTTGCTGCCATTTCAGAATTCCTGCTCCAACTTCAAACACTCCAAGTCATCCTGGATCCCTGCATCTGGTCATAATGACGCCTTTTTATTTTCCCACCAGCTAGCGCGGTGTGCAGCGCGAGCATGAGGCAGGAGTGCAGAGCTGAATCCTGCTATTGCAGGATTATTGCTGCCCCTTTCAGTCCACATGCCCAGCCGGGGTATTGCTGGCACAGTCCCCGAGCCTCAAAATGAGCACTGGGTTAGCATGCTTCTGCCGTCTGGTGAGAGCAGCTCCAGGATTAGTCAGTAGTTGCGTTCCACTGGGCAGGTAGGGTAGTCCTTCCCTTTCCTGCTCGTGGACGAGCATGGCGCCCCCCCCCCCTCCCATTTGCAAATTGTTAGCTGCTGCTGCCCGGCATCTCTACTATAGGAGGTGAACCTTCGCATTAAGTTCATAGACCGTATTATTCTGGACTTCCGGTGATTAGCCACAGCCTCTACACTTCCATGCCCTGGTATCATTCTATCTGATACCATAAAAACATTGGATTCTGTTGTACACAAATATATTCATCTTAATGGTACCCTGTTTTTTAGGATTACAGCGGCTACCAGTCAGTCCAATGCAGGCCGAGAGTCTTTGCCGCATGCCTTGCACTAGTCGTGCTCCTGAGATTAGCGGTCTGATGTGCTTACAAAGTTTTTATTTTCTTTCCTGCCAGGAACGAACTGTAAAATATTTGGCAGGATTCTTTGTCAAAATGTGAATATATTCCATTTCACAACCTATCCTGGAAAATCAGAAATGTGTAGATTACTTCTCTGGAATCTCTTTCCATAGTTTCTCAGTTGCTGATGTTAAATGTAATGTCAAAGTCTATATTAAATTCTAAGCTAATGATTCGCGTCTCTTTTTAAAAAAACATCTGTTGAACCAAATCACTCCTCTTTTTATTTATACTTTTCTTTACCTTCATCCCAATAATTAATTGTATGATTAACTTTACTAGTGTCAAGCAAAATTTTGTTTGTTAGGGACATTATCTTACCTTTTAAAAATAGTTATTCCACTTCATCCTTTTTCTTTTTGACATTGAACTATTTTATTTTAACTGGCCCATGAATAGATTGTGAACCTGAGCTACAACCTTCCTGCGCTGATGTGTATTCCCATGAGTTTTTGAGGATTTTCATCCCAAATCATTATTTCGGGTGTTAAGAAGATAATGTAGGCTAGGAGTTTCACTATTAAGCTGCTCTTTTCTCTATGGTCGTTTGTAGACTCCCTATTGCTCCAGATATTCTAGAGAGAAATGAACATGGTGTAACAAACTATCAATGTAGATATAGGTGCATGCTAGTATACGCATTTTAGTGCTTTGCTAATTTGCAGAATGTATTCTTTCTGCATTTTAACATCTCAACATTCTTGACCTAGTAGCTCGGGATATCCATATGTTATCGAGGCCTAAAAGAATGGCACTTTCATTCTTTTCTTATCGAAATCATCAGAAGTGCCACAATCTGGGGAAAACCTTTATAGATGCATCATTTAGAAGAGAAGGTGAAGTAGCTAAGAGATACAAAAACTTTGAGAGCTGGCTTAGAGGCTCGCTGGATCCCCTGATTCCTATGAAAATGTTAGGATCAGGTTGTCCCACAAACAACACTCCTTGGTACTCCACTAACCTTAATGAATTAAAGACAGAAGCAAAAAAAAACAGAAAGACAATGGAGAAATAGGTATGATGAGCCAAGTAAGGCATCGTATAAAAGAGGAACAAAAAAATATCAGTATGTCATTCCAGAAGCAAAGATTACATACTTTAGCATTAAAATAGAAAACGCTCCACATACTTCAAAGGAACTGTTTAAACTTGTTAACAGTTTTATGAAACAAGCAAAAACTCAATAAAGGCCCACACCCTCAGGTGAGTGGTCAATTCACTAGCTGAATTCTTCTTAGGAAAAGTGAATAACATCCTGCTTGCTCATCCTTCAAATACTAACACCGACCATCATACTAGTAACACACTATGTGTTTTAGCCAGTCATACACGTACTGCTTTACCCAAACTATACACGGAGCCAACTAAGGAGGCCCTCAACACTAGCAAGTCTGTATGGAAACATGCAGTAGTAAAACATCTCTTGAAAAAGCCCACCACAAGTCCTTTGATGGTGGAAGACTACCACTGCATATCACTCCTCCCAGGAGTGAGTAAGGTTCTTGAAAAATATGTGAACAAGCTCCACTCCACTCACCTGGAAACTCATTCGATCCTGCATCTTACCCAGACAGGGTTCAGACCAGGCAACAGTGCTGACACTGCCGTTTTAGTGGTAACAGAAGAGCTAAGATCAATCCTGGATCAGGTCAGCCCAGCAGCAATGATCCTGCTGGACCTAAGTGCTGCCTTTGATACGGTCTTTCACCCAGTCCTCAATCAGAGAATGAAGAAGACAGGGGGAGTCTTGCTAATTCCAGAGCCATACCGGGAAGAGGAGCAGAGCACGCAGCGCCATCGGGCAGAGCCGTGAGGTGAACGGCAGTGTTGTGGTCGGAGGAGGTGCGCCACAGTCCCTATTGGACTTCAGCCCCCAGCAGCACCAGGGGCGACGCGCCAGTGACACGGAGGGAGCGCCAGGAGGCGCTGAAAAGGAGATGCCGCTGGGAGCCCCGGGGAGTCTTGCTAATTCCAGAGCCATACCGGGAAGAGGAGCAGAGCACGCAGCGCCGTCGGGCAGAGCCGTGAGGTGAACGGCAGTGTTGTGGTCAGAGGAGGTGCGCCACAGTCCCTATTGGACTTCAGCCCCCAGCAGCACCAGGGGCGACGCGCCCGTGACGCGGAGGGAGCGCCAGGAGGCGCTGAAAAGGAGACGCCGCTGGGAGCCCCGGGGAGTCTTGCTAATTCCAGAGCCATACCGGGAAGAGGAGCAGAGCACGCAGCGCCATCGGGCAGAGCCGTGAGGTGAACGGCAGTGTTGTGGTCGGAGGAGGTGTGCCACAGTCCCTATTGGACTTCAGCCCCCAGCAGCACCAGGGGCGACGCGCCCGTGACGCGGAGGGAGCGCCAGGAGGCACTGAAAAGGAGACACCGCTGGGAGGCCCGGGGAGTCTTGCTAATTCCAGAGCCATACCAGGAAGAGGAGCAGAGCACGCAGCGCCATCGGGCAGAGCCGTGAGGTGAACGGCAGTGTTGTGGTCGGAGGAGGTGCGCCACAGTCCCTATTGGTGATTAAGAGGAGTGGGTAACCCAATAAACCCTTGCGGGATCGGGCAGACAATATGTTTAAAGAAAAGTTCCAGCAAGGGATTTTTTTATACAGAATTTTTTTTTTAAAACAATCTGGTACAGTCTATATTACTTAAGACTTTTGGACCGAAACAATCAGTCACTATTGTGACAATTAATTATGACTTAAGACCTTACAAAGGCTACCACACTAGCCTAGAAAATTTCACCAAATATAATGGTAGGTCTATTCAACAAATGAAGTTAGAAAAAGAAAAAGAAGAAGCAACAGAAGAAATTATTTGTAAGAAACTTGTTATTTATCTCTTTAAATCAGATTCAAATTATAAAAGGGTTCATGTTGAAAAAGAATGCACAAAACTCTTAAGTATAAGGAAACAGTAAAATCAATCCATCAATACATAAGAGAGAGTCTAGTCTGTAAATCGACAAAGGAATAACTTCTTTTAGAAATAAACAGAAAGTTTGATGCAGATGTAGACATAGACTTTGGTGTCGACGTTTCCGTCTCACACGTTTAATCCAAAGACCATCATCAGGATGATAAACTTTTAAATGCAGTATGAATGACCCCTAGAAGGTAATTAAATCATCAAATTAATAACATATATTTATTCAAGTGTTGCTAGTATCCTTTCAAACTGTTTACATTACAAAAGCATATGTAAAACTTGTAGCTTCACAGACTAGTCAGTGTGGTGACAAAGACTGGTGGCTTACACGATACAATTTAAGATAAAATCTAAAATTCTATTTGGAATTGAACAATCAAACAACTTACTCATAGTACAAATGGAGAAAGCACAGAGGATATTTTGAAAGTACAGTATCACTTGTACCCTATGGAGAGCAAAAAAGAGATCTTATTCATTTGTTCTAATGCATGCTGACTGTTTTATTATTAATGCATGTATGGGGATAGTTTTTACCTTAGGGATTCCACAAATTATCCCTTAGTTTATGATCCACGTATTGATCCAAATATGCAAGTCAATTCTTGATTAAAGGTCCAACTGTGCTGAAAAAGATAATATATATTTTTCTGTGACATTCAACCTTTCATAATGTTGTATATCATCATTTTTATTTTCTAGAGATTGTTTGTTTATTTCATGGCTAGCTCAGCAGTGGGCATTTAATGAATTGTTTAATGAGATATTGACCCAGGTTGTATAAAGGGTCATATATAGGACTCATCACACACAATAATTTATATTACTAATAAGTTAGATTTGTGTGTAGCAAGGGTTAGCATCAACAATTTTAACATGCTGGCGGCAAAAATGCCCATCTATTTAGACGATAGGAAAGGCATGTAGTTGAAAGCCATTTCAAAGGGTGTCTTATTCAAAACGGTTGCGTTCGACTAGACAGCCTGATTATGTGGTGAATTTTGATGTGACACGAAGGTTAAGAGTATTTTAGTTCTTTAGACCGAGGTAAGTGGTTTGTTTTAAAAGGTCCAAACAGCATTTTCATATAGATCGTTTCTGCAGCTGTTAGGCATTTTGGTCACATATTAACTTTTATATAGATAGTTTCTGCAGCTGTTAGGCATTTGGTCACATATTAACTTTTGAAAAGGCAAGTCTAGATCTACCCGGACAGGATCACATCTTTAGCGTGGCAAAGTTTAGTTACGCGTGTAACTCGCGGTTCACTTATTTGTGAAAGTAACAAACGCTCCGGCTCGTCGGGAATCGGGTCAAAGGCGAACCACGTCTTGAGCCAATGGTAGCGTTTTTATGTTAAATTGACGTCGAGCGTATTAGATCACGTTACGTCGAACGTCTAGGTCACATGTCTTTGTATGGGACTCAGTATGTGCAAGGCGGCGGCCATTTTAGAAGGTCAACAATGTAATATTTCGTCATTTAAGTTAAGATATATCATCATATAAGGCATGCACATCGTGTTGTTATTGGCATCAGCATGAACTATTATAGTGTATGATTATTATCTTGAAGTCAAACGGTGTCAAGTTTTTCTAAATTTACACCTTGGATTTATCGATTTATAAAAACATTGTGAACATGATGGTGAATGATGTAAGTCTTCACTCGAAAACACTACTGGCAGAAGTACACTTATTGATGTCCTGGACAATATATATAGGGCATAACATTTGTATACACAATCAGTGTTATTATTCCAAAAACTAGTTCAGCCCATTCTGCAAGGTTTTCAAACACCCTGTCGCCATATAATGCGCGTACAATCTTGAGGTTTTGAGAAGCATGGAATTCTATACTGTATATACATCATGATATAGGTATTCAGAATTTACATAGAATAGATTAACAGAATCATCTGTCGCAATATAAATGCGCGCACATTCTTAGACTGAACCTGACCTATATGTAGTAATATAGTATGATCTCAAGTTATACAGGCCAAAGTGTGCCATTCAGTCGAGGAATTTAACCCCTTTCTTACGCTATTGGCAAGTTCAATCGATTGATTTTCTTTTAATGTGAGTAATCTATCGACATTTGGTTGTCTAATAGTTGGTTTAATGACATCTATAACCCACCATTTCATGTCCTTTTCACTGTGATTTTGGCGGGGATAGTGTTCCACCAATGGTGCATTTTCTATTTTACACCTGATCCTGGACTGGTGCTGTAAGATTCTTTGTTTAGCCATTTGAGTTGTTTTGCCTATGTATATAAAGGCACATGGGCATGGTATACAATATACCACATTTTGTGTTCGACAGTTGGAGAAGTATTTGATTGTAGTGGTTTTGCCATTGATTTAAAATGATTTTCTATTGTCTGTGGTGTCACAGGCCGTGCATTTATTGCATTTGAAGTGACCTGTCAGAGGGATCAGTTGTCTCATATTCTCTACAAGGTATTGATTTTCATTTTCATAAGCATGTACCAACCTATCTCGTAGGTTGCGGCCACGCTTGAATGAAAAAAGAGGCTTCTCTTTAAATTCAGGTAAATCTGAAAGCAGTGGCCATTGCTTCAGTATTACTTTTTTCAATTGTTTACTAATCGTACCAAAGGTTGTAACACATACAAGTGGATTTTTCTCTTGGCGTGACTGGTTGGTAAGTAGTAGATCGCGGTTGTTGTACCAGGCTCTCTTGAGTGATTGTTTCAAAAGTCTATTTGGATACCCTCTTGCTGATAGTTTGGATTTCAGTAGCTTCGCTTCCTTGAAATAGTCAGTTTTTTTGGTACAATTTCTCCGTAACCGGAGAAATTGGCCAAACGGTAGGCCATCCCGCAAAGCCTTGGGGTGGTGGCTATTGTACTTGAGGAGGGTATTTCTGGCCGTGGGTTTTGTATAGAGTGTTGTGTACAAAGTGTTGTCATCATTGACTTTAATTGTGATGTCTAGAAAATTCATCTGTTGGTTGTTGCTATCAAGGGTAAACGTCAAGTTGGAATTTCTTTCGTTCAACCATAGATGAAAACTAGTCAGGAGATCTTTACTCCCTCTCCAGATGACAAACACGTCGTCTATATACCTGAGCCAACATGAAATGTTGGCCAGGTAAGGGTTCAATGGATGGTAAATAAATCTTTTCTCAAAGTCTGCAACAAAGATGTTAGCAATGTCCGGGGCAAAAATTGCCCCCATGGCTACCCCCTTAAGTTGTTGATAGTAGTTTCTTTCAAATAGAAAAAAGTTCTCACAGAGGGGGATTCTGATGCATTCTAATATAAAGCCAGTTGGTACCTCATGTGGTCTGCTGCGGTTTTCTAAAAGATCTTTTAATATAGCCAAAGCCTCAGATTGTGGAATATTCGTATAGAGGCTTTCTATATCCATTGTGACTAGATATTCCTCATCTGGGTTAAAGGAGTAATTTTCTAGTTTGTTGATGACAGATGTTGTGTCTTTAATGTAGGTTTCGGATCCTACTGCAAAAGGCCGAATGAACTGGTCTGCATATTGGGCAAGGGGTTTTAGTATGGAATTGCACCCTGACACTATTGGTCTCCCTGGTGGTTGCGTGGTGTTTTTGTGTATCTTGGGAAGAATATACAGTGCTGGTACTGTAGGTGTTTTGTTTGTTAAGAATAGTACTTCTTTATCACACAACCAACCTCCGTCTAGGCCAGTTTTACAGAGATATGAAATTTCTTTCTCTAGTTTAGGTGTTGGGTTGATAGAGAGTCGTTTATAGTTGTCCTTAACAGAGAGTTGTTTCAAAACTTCATTTTTGTAGGCAACTTTGTCCCAAAGGACTATACCTCCACCCTTGTCTGCTGGTTTAATCAGGGTTCCTGGTAGTGACTCAAGATTTTTCAAAGCTATGAGTTCTTCCTTGCTCAAGTTGTTTCTGGCAAAGGGCATTTGTTTGAAAAGATTTTCTGTTTCAATCAAGACTGCTTGCTCGAATGTCATTATTTCCTTTGATACCATGTTGTTAAGTGGGAAGAAGGTTGATGGGGGGTGTAGACCTGTGAAGTTTCTTTCTCCTTTTGATGTTTTATCGGAGAAATTGTTTTAGAGCCTGATTGTTCTAAAAAATTTATATAGCTCTAACTTAGTTTGAAAGAGGCTATTCCTGTTAGTGGGCACAAAGGAAAGACCAGCTGAAAGAACTTCAATCTCAGGGTCACTTAGAATGTGATTGGAGATGTTGAAGATAGGGATAGAGTTGTTGTCTCCTACCATTCGTAGTATTGGTTCCGTGTTTGGCGATGGCCCGGGGTGTACTGATTTCGATACCATCCCCTCCTTCCCCCCTTGTTGTTCCGGGGTCGACCTGTTCTTCTCCTGTCCTGTCCTAAAAAAGGCACTTGTCGGGAGGTAGATGGCTGCTGATCAAAATTGGATCTAGATTGTCCCCCTTGTTCTGAGTCAGTCTCAGACCCTGTTTCAGAGAAGGTAACACCTTTCTGTTGGAAGTGTTGTGGACCTCTATAGCTGTTCTGAGGTTCATAAAAGTCTTTTTGCAGGTAGGGATATGTTTTATCCTTGTTATAGCTGCGGATGTCTTTATGCAGTTTATCAGTCTTTTTTTGAGCAATAAAAATTTCAAACTCTTTGATGGTTTGTGCCACCTTATCTAGAAGTGACTTAGCATTAGTGATGCTACTGTCAGAGTTGGCCTTGTTCTCAATAGTTTCAATTTCCTTCAGTAGAAGAATTATCTGTTTAGATGCAGTCTCAATGCTTAGGACCATCCATGTCCTTGAGCATTTGTTGGCAGCAAAACTGAAGTTTATTTTGAAGTCATTATCATCTATAAAGATGATAGGAATATTTTTAATCTGCAGCCCTGTTGGAATGATGTTTGTGTTAAGACAATCGGTGAGAAATTTAGCATGAAGCTCGGTTCTCACCAGTTTCTTCTTCAATCTCTCTAGCTGGATCAAATCTGTTTCATACGGTAATTGTGTAGCTGGATTCTTATTACCCAAGAGAGAGGGGCCTGCTGCTATTTTTTGAACATATTCTTCCGTATATGAGAGAGTTTCAATCTCAGACATCAAGATAGATGATTACAGACAATTACCTGGTCAACCACTTTGGAGTGGCCCACAGCAGAGGTTATCTGCGCTATATAGGTGATTAAGAGGAGTGGGTAACCCAATAAACCCTTGCGGGATCGGGCAGACAATATGTTTAAAGAAAAGTTCCAGCAAGGGATTTTTTTATATAGAATTTTTTTTAAAAAACAATCTGGTACAGTCTATATTACTTAAGACTTTTGGACCGAAACAATCAGTCACTATTGTGACAATTAATTATGACTTAAGACCTTACAAAGGCTACCACACTAGCCTAGAAAATTTCACCAAATATAATGGTAGGTCTATTCAACAAATGAAGTTAGAAAAAGAAAAAGAAGAAGCAATCAAATACTTCTCCAACTGTCGAACACAAAATGTGGTATATTGTATACAAGGCCCATGTGCCTTAATATACATAGGCAAAACAACTCAAATGGCTAAACAAAGAATCTTACAGCACCAGTCCAGGATCAGGTGTAAAATAGAAAATGCACCATTGGTGGAACACTATCTCCGCCAAAAACACAGTGAAAAGGACATGAAATTGAGGAAATATAAATGTTATGGTCAAGAAATGTTCCCTAACGTGTACCCCACCGTCTTCATGTACCAGCTTGAAGTACATGTAACTTCCCTCCTGTGTCAGCTATGAAGACGCAAATACATTTGCGTCCAACGTTAATATGTCCTCTTTCAGATCCGCCATGAACGGGTTGAATATTCCGTTCCTAAGAATGCCATGCCAATGTCTTTTTGTGGTGTACTTTACACGTTTTTCCAGCTCTGGCGAAGTAGGCCCTGAATTCTGCCATCAAGCCTTTTCTTGCCTTCTGACTCTGAACGCCTCAGCCTGGGCTGCTTCTGTACCTGTGACCTCTGCCTTACTCCTTGCGCGGCTCACGGCGCTTGGCTCAGCCTGTTGCCTGCCAAGACTGCATTCAACCTTCGAATTATCTGCTCCGCTCCTCGAAAATACATTCCTGTCTCGTAGTTCAAGTAAACATCTTCCCAGCTGCAGAGTAAAGGGCCCGGCCTTACTGTCTCCGTGCAAGTAATTCATAGCTCCCGTTGCCATGGTAGGCCATGCCCCCCTCGCATCTTATACAGACACGTAGACGCTTATACACGCACTCACAGTCAGTATAGAATAACCTCTGTCCGAGAGACCTCTTCCTTCCAGATAATACAGTTCCTTAAACATAAGATATTAGATACGATTTGGGATTAGGTTGATCTGACATCCCAGACTTATGTCTCCACTTGTAGGGCTAAATGTCAAGTCCCCTTCACCCTCCAGTTGCACGTCAATCACACGTCAGGCTGCTGCGCGCGCATCTCTACCATGTATTTCTGCTGACACTGCAGGATTCTCTTATGGATCCACCTACTTGTGACATCATGTTAAATGACGTTTCTAGTACACGCCTATTGCAACGCCTTTTTCCGTACGTATGAGCATTCTTATCTCTCCTCTCAGCTGTTACGCCTTCTGCATATGCCTTAATGTAATGCATTGACTATATATATGAATGATTGTTAATAAAGTATTGTCTGTCAGTCCCTTCCCGAACCCATGTGGTGACGGAACGGTATGCCACCTTGGCTCGAGCCAAATACCCAATTCCTTTTTAAGGAATAAAACCTTTATTTGAGAAACCTCAAATATCACGGATTTTGCCTCTTATTTTTCTGAGTTATTCTTATTGAACTTTACCGCATAAATTAAGCATGGGTAATTAGAATTTACCACATAATTGGCGCCCGAACAGGGACTCCTCCCCCATCTCACGCGCCGGAGGTGTGTTGCAGGCCTAGCCCCCTGCCACAGCCGGACGGACAACTACACGTACCCGCAGGATTTCCTGTATCTCCCTCAGGCCAACGGAGGTGACTGAGGCTGCGATCAACACCCAGACGAGGCGGTGAGGAGTGCAGAGGATCCCGACCAGAGCCTAGCTGAGAGAGCAAGATCCGAGGTATACGGAGGCCCACCAGGTTCCGAAGTTCCGAAGTATCCACGAGTCGAGTCCGAATCCAGTCCGGTCCAGTCCAGTCCAGAGTTTCCGAGGCCTTCTGTTTCCGTGCTTCCCGGTGAGTACCATTGCTGGGGACGCATCCAGACGTGCGCATTATTTTGTGCCGGTCAAGACGGGTTTGGGTACACAGACCTGGTCTGCACTGTTTAGCAGTACATCTAGTATCACGCAGTTAGCAAGTTTTATTCTAATTATTGTTGTTTGTTTTTTAAAATGTTTTAATGTGTTATCTAAATGTCGTGGTATGAGTGATTGTTCGATCTTCATTATTGTGATTATTGTATTCATTGTGTTCATATCTGAGTAAGAACCAAGTAGCCAGATTTTAAGATGCCGTTATTCTCCAAATTAAGACAAATAAAAACTAGAAAAGGGATACTAGAAGAAGCTGTTCCCATTCCACCTAGGGACACTCCAGGGTACTTTATGTACCACAAGCACGGCTTAGATGCCGTTTTATATCTCGATTTATGGGTGGACTACACCAAAGATCTAGCAGAGAATCAGAGATGGCCCGCTGCTGGGACATGGGATGCAGATTGCATCATGAGAGTAGAAGAAGCATTATGGAAAAAGAAAGCAAGACAGTCACAGAAGGTTGCCATTGAACTATGGCGTAAGGAATCGCATAGGCGTACAGAAAAAGCACACAGAAAAGAAGAGAAAAGTAGAGAGGAGTCTGAAAAGGCCCAAGAAAACATATTAGTTGAGGAAGGTATCCGAGTAAAATTAGAACAAGTAGATAGACAACGAAACACCCTTATGAATGGTATGTATCCTCTCTTGGCCGAAGGTTTGCCTAAGGCCACCCCGGAAATACCGAAAGATCTGCCACCCCCATTGCTCCCGACTAAAATGCATCAGAAAACAGCAAAGGACATTTTCCTTTCTTCATATCTAGACGATGTAGCCCCCGAATATGTTAATACCGCACCTCCACGCACACCTCCTCCTGGCGGCGCTGGACCCCAAGATGGTCAGCCCCCACCTCCGCGACAAGCTACTCCTCCTCCCGTTCCTCCTGGTCTTCCAGCCGTCCTTCCACCTCTTCTTGGACCTATTCCTCATGTTTTACACCCAACGAATCCCTTCGGAGCCGGCGCCTCAGGAGGCGCGTCCGGAGGGGCGACAGGTTTCCAAACCCCGCCACCCACACAGCGGTGGACTTATAGAGACCTAGCACAACAACGTACACCTCGAACAGCCGATTTTGCAATATATGGAGATCGTCTTGCAGACTGTAGATATGATCCAGTACCTGGTAAAAAGAATGACGAAAGAATGCTGCTCGCATCAGTACGATTGCGACGAGTCACAAACTTTTTATTGACACTACCTGGAATGGTAGATCATCTAGATAAAATATATCATTTTGTCCAAACAGGGGTAGGGCCTGAAAGTATTAAGGAGGCATTGGCCTACCAGAAAGTGGATACTCAAGGCAAGATACTAAGGTTTCTTATAAACTGTCTAATAAGAGAAGTAGATAGGCCGGGTATGAACCCGGATGACGTAAAAGCACTCCATAGGTGGGGTCAGAATATAGCAGATGGGAATCATGATAAACAGGCCTGTATAGATAATATGTACCGAAGAATCAGAAATGCAATAACAAAGATGCATGAAAAAAGACAGCTACCACCGGAAATAGATTCAGACAAACTTGAATCCTCAGAGGAGGAGAACGAACCAGAAGAGACAGCAGAACAAACACAGTTGTCTGTTAGAGAAATGATGGCTTATGTAGGTAAAGGAAGACCGTTTAACAATTCGATGCGTCCAGTACGTCCAGAAAGTAAAAGAGTTTTTCGGGAAGCTATGTGCAACCCGAGAACTCCTAAACACTTATTCCAAGCCACTGACAACAGGCTTCGAGAACGAATGGGGTACCATGTACTCGATTCTATGGACGAACAAGAATTGGCGAGGTCGGCAGTACAATGGGCTGACAATTCTGAGAAATATAGTGATGATGCGTTAGCACACACGTTTTTGAACATGACACCGAGTGAACAGCGTTTAGCTGGTACATACATGATACAACACCTACTCCTATTGTATAGAAGCCAACATTCCGATCCAGGTCCCCTGCCTGATATATTAGCAGAACTGCTTATGAATAAATGGGGAGGTCTAGGTACCGATCTAATTAAAGTGATTCTAGAACATCGACACAGATATAGTGCTTTCTTGTGTCCACAGACCGATTCAGCACATGCCATGGAAAGGAAAATGTATTACATAGACAGACAGAATCCGTTGCGAGAAGTGCACCCGGTTCAGAATGCTGACAATACGCTTAGACGCGTGTTTGTGTACGCGCCCATAACTAAAATGGAATTGTTGGAAATGAAAAAATTAGTACCTAGCCATGACAAAGATCCCGCGGATTTTCACCGTGAAATAAAAGACATGTTACTAATGGGCGATTACACCTATCCAGACCTTATGAAAATATTGAAAGTATTGTTGCCTCCTGGTATTTACGAGAAACTCAAAGAAAAAGAATGGGAGGTGGGAGATGCAAAGATTGATTGGGCTGCATTAGAAAACGAAGAAAATACTCGAGTTCCAGGTCTAGGACTTGGAGACAAAGTTAAAGCGTTACCAGGATTGTTAGTACAAGTATTGCCACGTTTATTAAGTACGAAAAAGGAAGATTGGGGTGCAATCTCAGCCTGTAAACAGAAACCTGATGAAGACACTAGTGATTTTTATACCAGATTTGAGAAATGTTTTGGTATTAATAGCGGCCTGAAAGCAAGTAGCGAGTCATATCCACATCTTTTTGTAACGAAATTAGTCGAGAATTCCCTGCCCCAGGTTAAGAACAGGGTACTGAAAGTCGAAAGTACCTGGCAAGCTAATACTCCTTCACAAATGTTACAAATGCTCCAGTACCACCAGAATAGAATTAGAGAAGAACAAGAACATGAACAAAGACGTATGAAAGACACAAAAATGAAAATGCTAGTTGCCCAGTCAGTTCCTGCTGACGGTCATAAAAAGGGTGCGACCCAGCCCAGTAATTCGACGGCTCCTGTTAAAGGAGTATGTAACTATTGTAAACAGCCAGGTCATTATATAAACGATTGTGCAGTCCTGAAACACAATATCTCCACGGGTAAAACTAAGGAGAGACCACGTCCACCTAGACAGGATCAGGCCCAACAACAAGTACCCCAGAATATACAACATATTCCGCCTATGCCAGCTTCAACACAGACCGTAGCAGTACCCCAGCAACAGCCTATTACCGCAACACAAAACACGACACAACAGATGTACCAGTATGCACAAAATGATTACCCCGATTACCAACGTTACACATGAAACAGCCTAGAGAGGGAGTTTGGCTTGCCTCTTATTGAGGTTCCTGTAGATCAAGAGGGTCCTTATGTACACAGTCAAGTATTAGGGAAAGACAGAAAGTTTCTCATTGATACAGGGGCAAGCAGAACTACGATAAGCCACAATGAGGTTCCAGGGGCACCCCTCTCAGGCTCCCAGAATGTTTCCCTTGGATTTTCAGGAAAACCTATTGTTAATGAAGTATCACAACCCCTTCCTCTTGCAGTCGGTCCTTTGACACGGACTACCGATCTATTGCTTACAAAATCATGCCCAGAAAACTCGTTAGGTATACAGACATTGAAAGCTCTAGGAGCTATTATATGCTGTTCTCCGGAAGGAGTACGATTATTCTTGCGAGATTTTAAAGGCCACTATGTATTAAGAGACATGGACCAACGGTTACAGAATGTACCTGCACACTTGTGGGCACAAGGCCCCACTGATGTAGGATGTATGCACATTACTCCATATCGAGTCACACTCAAAGAAGGAGTGGTATTACCACGAATTCGACAATACAAGTTACCCCCAGATGCTGTAGTGGCTTTACTGAGAATCATTGACGAGCTCATTGCACAAGGAGTGGTTGTGGAAACCGACTCCAATGTATGTAATTCTCCTATCATTCCAGTTCTTAAACGTACTGATCCAAATGCACCACCTGTTTATCGATTAGTTATTGATCTGCGTGAATTGAATAAATGCATTGTACCACAGTATCCCGTGGTCCCAGATATCTCTTCATTACTGACAGCCATTGATTCAGAAGCGACGTTCTTTACTGTAATTGACCTCAAGAACGCCTTCTTTAGCGTCCCAATAGATCCGGAAAGCCAATACTTGTTCGGATTCAGTTTAAATGGACGAAGTTTCAAATTTGCACGCGCACCTCAAGGATTCACAGAGAGCCCCAGCATCTATAGCCAAGCACTGAAAAGACAACTCGACAGTATCCACATGCCAGTTAACACTGCCCTACTTCAGTATGTCGATGATCTGCTGATCACCGCCCGAAGTGAGCCCGAATGTGAAAAAGCATCACTTACAGTTTTAAATTTTCTGGCTGACAAGGGGCACAAGGTATCCCCTTCGAAGCTGCAATTCTGTGTTCAGCAAGTTGTGTACCTGGGTCACTTGCTGTCCAAAGTGGGGAGACAGCTCACTCCTGACCGCATCCAGCTAATTGTAAACATGTCACCACCCAAGACGCAAAAAGAGGTGCGGGCTTTCATAGGCCTCACTTCGTACTGCAGACAATGGATTCCTCAATATGCATTTCTAGCCAAACCACTCATTCAGTTGACAACTCAGGAGGCAGCGACATCGACTGTCCTCCCTTGGACTCAGGAACATACACAAGCTTTTGAAGACTTAAAGAAAGCCTTATGTCAAGCACCTGTTTTAGCGACACCATGTTACAGTAAATCTTTTACACTTTTTGTCACAGAACGTGAAGGTACTGCCTTGTCAGTACTCACTCAGGAACAAGCAGGTTCACACAAACCGTGTGCTTACTTTTCTAGCACATTAGATCCAGTAGCCCAGGCCCTTCCTGCGTGCTTGAAATCAGTTGCAGCGACAGCTTTAGCAATAAGACAGAGTGATTCCATAGTGTTAGGACATCAATTGACAGTACAAGTTCCACATTCCGTGGAAGTCCTTTTAAATCGAACACAGACCCAACACCTGACCATAGCAAGACTGACAGGTTATGAATTGACATTGTTTCAACCACACATAGAAATCAGACGCTGTAGCACATTAAATCCTGCCACACTTTTGCCATTAAATGGAGTAGATCCATTGGCACATGATTGTATTGAAGTCATTACTATTACAACAAAACCCAGACAAGACTTGACAGATGTTCCATTATCAGATCCAGACCTGACATTTTATGTGGACGGTTCATGTATGAGAACAAGTACAGGAGAATTAGTGGCAGCCTACGCAGTCACGACAGACACCGAAGTTATTGAAACCAATTGTATTGACACCCTGTCAGCCCAAGCAGCAGAGCTCATCGCTCTGACACAAGCGTGTATTCAAGCCAAGAATAAGAAAGTTAACATATACACTGATTCACGTTATGCATTCGGAGTCGTTCACGACTTTGGAGTCCTCTGGCAAGAGAGAGGTTACTTAACTTCTCACGGTGCCAACATTCAACACGGTCCCCTCATTCAAGCTCTGTTAGATGCAATACATCTGCCTACCGCAATCTCTATCATGAAATGTAAGGCACATACAAAAATCACTGATACGATCTCCCAGGGTAATGATCTGGCAGACCGAACAGCTAAACAAACTGCTCAAAATCGAACTCATGTAACTGACCTGACAAAGACAGTAGTACCGACACCGACACACTGCATGACAGTCAGGGATCCCGCACATGATGTAATTGATATACAGACACATGCCACACCAGACGAAATAAAGAAGTGGACTGAATTAGGAGGGATCCAGACAGACCAGGGATGGATGACCAAGGGAAAATCTACATGGTTTCTCCCCGACTCTATGGTTCAGGTCATCATTAACACGATACATAGTCCAGCGCACCTAGGAGAAAAAGCTATGCTAGACAGTATTCAACACATATGGTTCAATAAAAACTTACGAGCAGCAGCCAAACAAAAAGTGCGTACTTGCATGATTTGTTGTCAGTTTAATCCAGGTAAAAGCATTCCCGTAGAGCAAGGTGGATTTCAGCCTCCCGATCACCCTTTTGAAGTCCTCCAGATGGATTATATCCAGATGGAACGTTGTCGAGGTTTCAAATATGTCCTCGTAGTCGTATGTGCACTTTCCCGATGGACAGAAGCATACCCAGATTACACTGCTCCGACCACTGCCAAGCAGCTGGTTCGTGAATTCTTCCCACGATATGGTTTGCCCCGTATCGTGTACTCAGATAACGTTCAGCCATTCTCATCCGAGCTTGTGAAACATATTACACTCCTGTTAGGTTATCAGTGGAAATTCCACTGTGTCCGGCATCCCAAGGCAGCAGGTCTCGTGGAGCGCCATAATCAGACTCTAAAAATCCGACTTTCAAAGATCTGTAGAGAGAAAGGCGTTGACTGGATAGTTGCTTTGCCAGTTGCCCTTTTCTATATGAGGATGGTGGCGCATTCTCGAACCGGGCTATCCCCGTATGAAGTGGTCTTTGGTAGGCCACCGAATATGTGGGGGACGCCTATACCTCGCAAAATCACAGATGTTGACTGTATTATGCTGACAGATTACCTTGCCTCCTTGATGTCTGCACTACAATCTTGTCGTTCACAGGTAGCTGCAGCCTTTCCCGACAACACCGAGGTGAAGCCTCACGAAGTGGTCCCTGGGGATTTTGTCTTCATTCGCAACTTCGACCGGAGAAGTCCACTGGAGCCCCGCTGGCAAACACCGAAATTGGTCCTTCTGACGACGAGGACCGCGATTAAAGTTGAGGGCAGGAAGGGGTGGCTACATTCGAGCCACGTAAAGAAGTTTCACGGACTCCCTTCGGACTTGGACTCTAAGCCCTGCCCTCCTACACAGACGGATTCAAAACTCCCTTTGGTGGAGAAAACCGCCTCCGAGGAATACAGACTAAAGTTACGGTCTAGCAAGTCAGACAGTTTAATTGTTTACGTCCTCCCCTAGGTGAATCGGTTAAATTAGTTTCTGACATGTACCCCCTAGATCGAGATAGAGAGAGAGATAGACAGAGACAACTCAAGAAACGCGCATATTGTAAATCACTTCGTAGTCACTGTATAGTGACATTATTGATTATGTTGTTCTTAAGTCTTTTGATTATTGCTGCTAGTATCTTATTGCCTATCTACTACCCCATTTTCAAGCGTGCACAACCTGCTTATAACGTCACTGCCGAACATTCTTTCAGTGAATTACCTCCACATGAACTGTCATACAGACTTGCGCTGCACAACAACACATTCATTAGTATGTTACATCACTCCCATCAGACTAATAACGCTACAAATTGTTGGATGTTGGATGTTGACTCCCTCCCTACCAGAAATACAAGGGAGTTCTGCCCCTCTTTCCGTACCCGTTCACTCACAATGGCTCCTGTGGCGCATGGTTTAGATTGATCAATTCCCTAGATTATGATATTGCTGTATATGAAGGAAATTGGGTTTGGGGAAACCTGAACTTAGTTCTGCTTAAAGCCTGTTACCCTGACAAGAAGGGACTTCCCACTAGGACAGGAACTGATCTAGAAAATGAAGTATATGGATTAGGTAATTATACAATTAACCTCATGATTCTAACCGTTGAATCCGAAGCTGCACCCGTTCTACCTGCTATGTCAGTATTACCAGTCAAAGGTGAATTATGTGTCCGAAAGAATGGTTCAGTACATTTAGGTCATAGTAAATGCACTACTGTGGTCGAATTCAGTGATCAAGGCAAGTCTACCTTCAGAGCTACACGTCATTCCTACTTTGTTTGCGGCCATACCGCATACATACGCTTACCTCCAGATTGGGAGGGTACCTGTTACATTGCATTCCTTTTACCACCTGTTTTCCTAGCCCCTCCTGATTATCACAGAAATACCAATCTAGTAAACAATAGACTTCGAAGGGATCTCCCGATTGTCGACTATACCGAAACGGCATGGGAGCAATACACAGATTTCAATAAAGGATTCTTTTTCTTCACAGGTCCCGTCCAAAATAGTAAACTGATACGAAGATTAACTAGAACACTCGAAGCAGTAGTGAATGAAACTACCTCCGCTCTAGGCAACTTAACAGAGGAGCAATCTGCCATGCGGGTTGTTGTCCTTCAAAATCGTCTTGTCATTGACGTCATCCTAGCAGATAGGGGTGGAGCTTGTAAGGTCATCGGGTCAAGTTGCTGTGTTTTCATTCCAGAAAACGCGCCAACAGTATATAAAGCTATAACACGTCTTCATAAAATTGCAAGTTTGATACACCAGAATCCAGGCACCTGGACTTGGTCCGGTTGGTTCTGGACAACGTTGACCGCTTGGGGATGGAAGATCCTATCCTTCCTAGGCATTTCCCTTCTCATAGTATTCAGTTGCTGCCTATGTCTACAATGTGGGCCAGCGATTTGCGGCTTGTGCGCCACATCATGCATTCCACATCCAAGTTCCCATTCAAAACGAGAAAAGAAGAAAGAAGAGCAAATGATGTTACGTGAACAGATTGATCGATTCATGAGTATCGATATATCATGAAGGGTCCGTAGGGAACAAGGAGGGAATGAGGAAATATAAATTTTATGGTCAAGAAATGTTCCCTAACGTGTACCCCACCGTCTTCATGTACCAGCTTGAAGTACATGTAACTTCCCTCCTGTGTCAGCTATGAAGACGCAAATACATTTGCGTCCAACGTTAATATGTCCTCTTTCAGATCCGCCATGAACGGGTTGAATATTCCGTTCCTAAGAATGCCATGCCAATGTCTTTTTGTGGTGTACTTTACACGTTTTTCCAGCTCTGGCGAAGTAGGCCCTGAATTCTGCCATCGAGCCTTTTCTTGCCTTCTGACTCTGAACGCCTCAGCCTGGGCTGCTTCTGTACCTGTGACCTCTGCCTTACTCCTTGCGCGGCTCACGGCGCTTGGCTCAGCCTGTTGCCTGCCAAGACTGCATTCAACCTTCGAATTATCTGCTCCGCTCCTCGAAAATACATTCCTGTCTCGTAGTTCAAGTAAACATCCTCCCAGCTGCAGAGTAAAGGGCCCGGCCTTACTGTCTCCGTGCAAGTAATTCATAGCTCCCGTTGCCATGGTAGGCCATGCCCCCCTCGCATCTTATACAGACACGTAGACGCTTATACACGCACTCACAGCCAGTATAGAATAACCTCTGTCCGAGAGACCTCTTCCTTCCAGATAATACAGTTCCTTAAACATAAGATATTAGATACGATTTGGGATTAGGTTGATCTGACATCCCAGACTTATGTCTCCACTTGTAGGGCTAAATGTCAAGTCCCCTTCACCCTCCAGTTGCACGTCAATCACACGTCAGGCTGCTGCGCGCGCATCTCTACCATGTATTTCTGCTGACACTGCAGGATTCTCTTATGGATCCACCTACTTGTGACATCATGTTAAATGACGTTTCTAGTACACGCCTATTGCAACGCCTTTTTCCGTACGTATGAGCATTCTTATCTCTCCTCTCAGCTGTTACGCCTTCTGCATATGCCTTAATGTAATGCATTGACTATATATATGAATGATTGTTAATAAAGTATTGTCTGTCAGTCCCTTCCCGAACCCATGTGGTGACGGAACGGTATGCCACCTTGGCTCGAGCCAAATACCCAATTCCTTTTTAAGGAATAAAACCTTTATTTGAGAAACCTCAAATATCACGGATTTTGCCTCTTATTTTTCTGAGTTATTCTTATTGAACTTTACCGCATAAATTAAGCATGGGTAATTAGAATTTACCACAAAATGGTGGGTTATAGATGTCATTAAACCAACTATTAGACAACCAAATGTCGATAGATTACTCACATTAAAAGAAAATCAATGGATTGAACTTGCCAATAGCGTAAGAAAGGGGTTAAATTCCTCGACTGAATGGCACACTTTGGCCTGTATAACTTGAGATCATACTATATTACTACATATAGGTCAGGTTCAGTCTAAGAATGTGCGCGCATTTATATTGCGACAGATGATTCTGTTAATCTATTCTATGTAAATTCTGAATACCTATATCATGATGTATATACAGTATAGAATTCCATGCTTCTCAAAACCTCAAGATTGTACGCGCATTATATGGCGACAGGGTGTTTGAAAACCTTGCAGAATGGGCTGCACTAGCTTTTGGAATAATAACACTGTTTGTGTATACAAATGTTACGCCCTATATATATTGTCCAGGACATCAATAAGTGTACTTCTGCCAGTAGTGTTTTCGAGTGAAGACTTACATCATTCACCATCATGTTCACAATGTTTTTATAAATCGATAAATCCAAGGTGTAAATTTAGAAAAACTTGACACCGTTTGACTTCAAGATAATAATCATACACTATAATAGTTCATGCTGATGCCAATAACAACACGATGTGCATGCCTTATATGATGATATATCTCAACTTAAATGACGAAATATTACATTGTTGACCTTCTAAAATGGCCGCCGCCTTGCACATACTGAGTCCCATACAAAGACATGTGACCTAGACGTTCGACGTAACGTGATCTAATACGCTCGACGTCAATTTAACATAAAAACGCTACCATTGGCTCAAGACGTTGTTCGCCTTTGACCCGGTTCCCGACGAGCCGGAGCGTTTGTTACTTTCACAAGTAAGTGAACCGCGAGTTACACGCGTAACTAAACTTTGCCACGCTAAAGATGTGATCCTGACCGGGTAGATCTAGACTTGCCTTTTCAAAAGTTAATATGTGGCCAAATGCCTAACAGCTGCAGAAACTATCTATATAAAAGTTAATATGTGACCAAAATGCCTAACAGCTGCAGAAACTATCTATATGAAAATGCTGTTTGGACCTTTTAAAACAAACCACTTACATCGGTCTAAAGAACTAAAATACTCTTAACCTTCGTGTCACATCAAAATTCACCACATAATCAGGCTGTCTAGTCGAACGCAACCGTTTTGAATAAGACACCCTTTGAAATGGCTTTCAACTACATGCCTTTCCTATCGTCTAAATAGATGGGCATTTTTGCCGCCAGCATGTTAAAATTGTTGATGCTAACCCTTGCTACACACAAATCTAACTTATTAGTAATATAAATTATTGTGTGTGATGAGTCCTATATATGACCCCTTATACAACCTGGGTCAATATCTCATTAAACAATTCATTAAATGCCCACTGCTGAGCTAGCCATGAAATAAACAAACAATCTCTAGAAAATAAAAATGATGATATACAACATTATGAAAGGTTGAATGTCACAGAAAAATATATATTATCTTTTTCAGCACAGTTGGACCTTTAATCAAGAATTGACTTGCATATTTGGATCAATACGTGGATCATAAACTAAGGGATAATTTGTGGAATCCCTAAGGTAAAAACTATCCCCATACATGCATTAATAATAAAACAGTCAGCATGCATTAGAACAATTGAATAAGATCTCTTTTTTGCTCTCCATAGGGTACAAGTGATACTGTACTTTCAAAATATCCTCTGTGCTTTCTCCATTTGTACTATGAGTAAGTTATTTGATTGTTCAATTCCAAATAGAATTTTAGATTTTATCTTAAATTGTATTGTGTAAGCCACCAGTCTTTGTCACCACACTGACTAGTCTGTGAAGCTACAAGTTTTACATATGCTTTTGTAATGTAAACAGTTTGAAAGGATACTAGCAACACTTGAATAAATATATGTTATTAATTTGATGATTTAATTACCTTCTAGGGGTCATTCATACTGCATTTAAAAGTTTATCGTCCTGATGATGGTCTTTGGATTAAACGTGTGAGACCGAAACGTCGACACCAAAGTCTATGTCTACATCTGCATCAAACTTTCTGTTTATTTCTAAAAGAAGTTATTCCTTTGTCCATTTACAGACTAGACTCTCTCTTATGTATTGATGGATTGATTTTACTGTTTCCTTATACTTAAGAGTTTTGTGCATTCTTTTTCAACATGAACCCTTTTATAATTTGAATCTGATTTAAAGAGATAAATAACAAGTTTCTTACAAATAATTTCTTGTGTTGCTTCTTCTTTTTCTTTTTCTAACTTCATATGTTGAATAGACCTACCATTATATTTGGTGAAATTTTCTAGGCTAGTGTGGTAGCCTTTGTAAGGTCTTAAGTCATAATTAATTGTCACAATAGTGACTGATTTTTTCGGTCCAAAAGTCTTAAGTAATATAGACTGTACCAGATTGGTTTTAAAAAAAAATTCTATATAAAGAAATCCCTTGCTGGAACTTTTCTTTAAACATATTGTCTGCCCGATCCCGCAAGGGTTTATTGGGTTACCCACTCCTTTTAATCACCTATATAGCGCAGATAACCTCTGCTGTGGGCCACTCCAAAGTGGTTGAACAGGTAATTGCCTGTAATCATCTATCTTGATGTCTGAGATTGAAACTCTCTCATATACGGAAGAATATGTTCAAAAAATAGCAGCAGGCCCCTCTCTCTTGGGTAATAAGAATCCAGCTACACAATTACCGTATGAAACAGATTTGATCCAGCTAGAGAGATTGAAGAAGAAACTGGTGAGAACCGAGCTTCATGCTAAATTTCTCACCGATTGTCTTAACGCAAACATCATTCCAACAGGGCTGCAGATTAAAAATATTCCTATCATCTTTATAGATGATAATGACTTCAAAATAAACTTCAGTTTTGCTGCCAACAAATGCTCAAGGACATGGATGGTCCTAAGCATTGAGACTGCATCTAAACAGATAATTCTTCTACTGAAGGAAATTGAAACTATTGAGAACAAGGTCAACTCTGACAGTAGCATCAGTAATGCTAAGTCACTTCTAGATAAGGTGGCACAAACCATCAAAGAGTTTGAAATCTTTAATGCTCAAAAAAAGACTGATAAACTGCATAAAGACATCCACAGCTATAACAAGGATAAAACTTATCCCTACCTGCAAAAAGACTTTTATGAACCTCAGAACAGCTATAGAGGTCCACAACACTTCCAACAGAAACGTGTTACCTTCTCTGAAACAGGGTCTGAGACTGACTCAGAACAAGGGGGACAATCTAGATCCAATTTTGATCAGCAGCCATCTACCTCCCGACAAGTGCCTTTTTTAGGACAGGACAGGAGAAGAACAGGTCGACCCCGGAACAACAAGGGGGGAAGGAGGGGATGGTATCGAAATCAGTACACCCCGGGCCATCGCCAAACACGGAACCAATACTACGAATGGTAGGAGACAACAACTCTATCCCTATCTTCAACATCTCCAATCACATTCTAAGTGACCCTGAGATTGAAGTTCTTTCAGCTGGTCTTTCCTTTGTGCCCACTAACAGGAATAGCCTCTTTCAAACTAAGTTAGGGCTATATAAATTTTTTAGAACAATCAGGCTCAAAAACTATTTCTCCGATAAAACATCAAAAGGAGAAAGAAACTTCACAGGTCTACACCCCCCATCAACCTTCTTCCCACTCAACAACATGGTATCAAAGGAAATAATGACATTTGAGCAAGCAGTCTTGATTGAAACAGACAATCTTTTCAAACAAATGCCCTTTGCCAGAAACAACTTGAGCAAGGAAGAACTCATAGCTTTGAAAAATCTTGAGTCACTACCAGGAACCCTGATTAAACCAGCAGACAAGGGTGGAGGTATCGTCCTTTGGGACAAAGTTGCCTACAAAAATGAAGTTTTGAAACAACTCTCTGTTAAGGACAACTATAAACGACTCGCTATCAACCCAACACCTAAACTAGAGAAAGAAATTTCATATCTCTGTAAAACTGGCCTAGACGGAGGTTGGTTGTGTGATAAAGAAGTACTATTCTTAACAAACAAAACACCTACAGTACCAGCACTGTATATTCTTCCCAAGATACACAAAAACACCACGCAACCACCAGGGAGACCAATAGTGTCAGGGTTCAATTCCATACTAAAACCCCTTGCCCAATATGCAGACCATTTCATTCGGCCTTTTGCAGTAGGATCCGAAACCTACATTAAAGACACAACATCTGTCATCAACAAACTAGAAAATTACTCCTTTAACCCAGATGAGGAATATCTAGTCACAATGGATATAGAAAGCCTCTATACGAATATTCCACAACCTGAGGCTTTGGCTATATTAAAAGATCTTTTAGAAAACCGCAGCAGACCACATGAGGTACCAACTGACTTTATATTAGAATGCATCAGAATCCCCCTCTGTGAGAACTTTTTTCTATTTGAAAGAAACTACTATCAACAACTTAAGGGGGTAGCCATGGGGGCAATTTTTGCCCCGGACATTGCTAACATCTTTGTTGCAGACTTTGAGAAAAGATTTATTTACCATCCATTGAACCCTTACCTGGCCAACATTTCATGTTGGCCCTGGTATATAGACGACGTGTTTGTCATCTGGAGAGGGAGTAAAGATCTCCTGACTAGTTTTCATCTATGGTTGAACAAAAGAAATTCCAACTTGACGTTCACCCTTGATAGCAACAACCAACAGATGAATTTTCTAGACATCACAATTAAAGTCAATGATGACAACACTTTGTACATATCACTCTATACAAAACCCACGTCCAGAAATACCCTCCTCAAGTACACTAGCCACCACCCCAAGGCTTTGCGGGATGGCCTACCGTTTGGCCAATTTCTCCGGTTACGGAGAAATTGTACCAAAAAAACTGACTATTTCAAGGAAGCGAAGATACTGAAATCCAAACTATCAGCAAGAGGGTATCCAAATAGACTTTTGAAACAATCACTCAAGAGAGCCTGGTACAACAACCGCGATCTACTACTTACCAACCAGTCACGCCAAGAGAAAAATCTACTTGTATGTGTTACAACCTTTGGTACGATTAGTAATCAATTGAAAAAAAGTAATACTGAAGCAATGGCCACTGCTTTCAGATTTACCTGAATTTAAAGAGAAGCCTCTTTTTTCATTCAAGCGTGGCCGCAACCTACGAGATAGGTTGGTACATGGTTATGAAAATGAAAATCAATACCTTGTAGAGAATATGAGACAACTGATCCCTCTGACAGGTCACTTCAAATGCAATAAATGCACGGCCTGTGACACCACAGACAATAGAAAATCATTTGAAATCAATGGCAAAACCACTACAATCAAATACTTCTCCAATTGTCAAACACAAAATGTGGTATATTGTATACAATGCCCATGTGCCTTGATATACATAGGCAAAACAACTCAAATGGCTAAACAAAGAATCTTACAGCACCAGTCCAGGATCAGGTGTAAAATAGAAAATGCACCATTGGTGGAACACTATCTCCACCAAAAACACAGTGAAAAGGACATGAAATGGTGGGTTATAGATGTCATTAAACCAACTATTAGACAACCAAATGTCGATAGATTACTCACATTAAAAGAAAATCAATGGATTGAACTTACCAATAGCGTAAGAAAGGGGTTAAATTCCTCGACTGAATGGCACACTTTGGCCTGTATAACTTGAGATCATACTATATTACTACATATAGGTCAGGTTCAGTCTAAGAATGTGCGCGCATTTATATTGCGACAGATGATTCTGTTAATCTATTCTATGTAAATTCTGAATACCTATATCATGATGTATATACAGTATAGAATTCCATGCTTCTCAAAACCTCAAGATTGTACGCGCATTATATGGCGACAGGGTGTTTGAAAACCTTGCAGAATGGGCTGCACTAGCTTTTGGAATAATAACACTGTTTGTGTATACAAATGTTACGCCCTATATATATTGTCCAGGACATCAATAAGTGTACTTCTGCCAGTAGTGTTTTCGAGTGAAGACTTACATCATTCACCATCATGTTCACAATGTTTTTATAAATCGATAAATCCAAGGTGTAAATTTAGAAAAACTTGACACCGTTTGACTTCAAGATAATAATCATACACTATAATAGTTCATGCTGATGCCAATAACAACACGATGTGCATGCCTTATATGATGATATATCTCAACTTAAATGACGAAATATTACATTGTTGACCTTCTAAAATGGCCGCCGCCTTGCACATACTGAGTCCCATACAAAGACATGTGACCTAGACGTTCGACGTAACGTGATCTAATACGCTCGACGTCAATTTAACATAAAAACGCTACCATTGGCTCAAGACGTTGTTCGCCTTTGACCCGGTTCCCGACGAGCCGGAGCGTTTGTTACTTTCACAAGTAAGTGAACCGCGAGTTACACGCGTAACTAAACTTTGCCACGCTAAAGATGTGATCCTGACCGGGTAGATCTAGACTTGCCTTTTCAAAAGTTAATATGTGGCCAAATGCCTAACAGCTGCAGAAACTATCTATATAAAAGTTAATATGTGACCAAAATGCCTAACAGCTGCAGAAACTATCTATATGAAAATGCTGTTTGGACCTTTTAAAACAAACCACTTACATCGGTCTAAAGAACTAAAATACTCTTAACCTTCGTGTCACATCAAAATTCACCACATAATCAGGCTGTCTAGTCGAACGCAACCGTTTTGAATAAGACACCCTTTGAAATGGCTTTCAACTACATGCCTTTCCTATCGTCTAAATAGATGGGCATTTTTGCCGCCAGCATGTTAAAATTGTTGATGCTAACCCTTGCTACACACAAATCTAACTTATTAGTAATATAAATTATTGTGTGTGATGAGTCCTATATATGACCCCTTATACAACCTGGGTCAATATCTCATTAAACAATTCATTAAATGCCCACTGCTGAGCTAGCCATGAAATAAACAAACAATCTCTAGAAAATAAAAATGATGATATACAACATTATGAAAGGTTGAATGTCACAGAAAAATATATATTATCTTTTTCAGCACAGTTGGACCTTTAATCAAGAATTGACTTGCATATTTGGATCAATACGTGGATCATAAACTAAGGGATAATTTGTGGAATCCCTAAGGTAAAAACTATCCCCATACATGCATTAATAATAAAACAGTCAGCATGCATTAGAACAAATGAATAAGATCTCTTTTTTGCTCTCCATAGGGTACAAGTGATACTGTACTTTCAAAATATCCTCTGTGCTTTCTCCATTTGTACAATGAGTAAGTTGTTTGATTGTTCAATTCCAAATAGAATTTTAGATTTTATCTTAAATTGTATCGTGTAAGCCACCAGTCTTTGTCACCACACTGACTAGTCTGTGAAGCTACAAGTTTTACATATGCTTTTGTAATGTAAACTGTTTGAAAGGATACTAGCAACACTTGAATAAATATATGTTATTAATTTGATGATTTAATTGCCTTCTAGGGGTCATTCATACTGCATTTAAAAGTTTATCGTCCTGATGATGGTCTTTGGATTAAACGTGTGAGACCGAAACGTCGACACCAAAGTCTATGTCTACATCTGCATCAAACTTTCTGTTTATTTCTAAAAGAAGTTATTCCTTTGTCGATTTACAGACTAGACTCTCTCTTATGTATTGATGGATTGATTTTACTGTTTCCTTATACTTAAGAGTTTTGTGCATTCTTTTTCAACATGAACCCTTTCATAATTTGAATCTGATTTAAAGAGATAAATAACAAGTTTCTTACAAATAATTTCTTGTGTTGCTTCTTCTTTTTCTTTTTCTAACTTCATTTGTTGAATAGACCTACCATTATATTTGGTGAAATTTTCTAGGCTAGTGTGGTAGCCTTTGTAAGGTCTTAAGTCATAATTAATTGTCACAATAGTGACTGATTGTTTCGGTCCAAAAGTCTTAAGTAATATAGACTGTACCAGATTGTTTTAAAAAAAATGTTCCATATAAAAAAATCCCTTGCTGGAACAGTCCCTATTGGACTTCAGCCCCCAGCAGCACCAGGGGCGACGCGCCCGTGACGCGGAGGGAGCGCCAGGAGGCGCTGAAAAGGAGTCGCCCCGCGAGTCACACGCGGGAAGCGCCCGGGAGAAGCCCGGGACAAGGGCGGGACAGTCTTAGACAGTCCGAGACTGGCCGTGACTGGACTGGGCCACTCCCTTTCACTCACAAGTAAGGAAATTACATAACATCTTATTACTATCTATTCCTCTGTGTGATTGTCAAGCGGAGTATCTCATTTACTGTGTAGTACTCCTACGCAATAGTATTAGTGCCTTGGTTAACTCAACTGTGCTGAAAGCTATTTTACAATCACAACTTGCCTGTGATCCTAGTGGCCATTATATAACGGTGAAGTAAGGGTCTTTGTTTGTTATTCTTTTTGTCAACCGGGGCAATTAACAACATGCCAAAAAACATGTCAAAAGTACAGCCTCCAGCTAATACAAAGACTATAGACAACTACATGGTACAGGTGGTTGCTAAAATTAACAGCGAAAGGAGACAGTCATTGGGACTAAGTCAGTCTCCCAACTTACAGCTATTAAGCCCAACTCAAAGTCCCCAACAGTCAGCTTCCACAGCGCCTGATGTCTCCATTGACCTGATAGACATTACGGTCCACTCAAATCAAAACTTTGTTGACCAAAATAGTCTTATGTTGGACGATGTAACAAATATAGTGCCACCAGACCTAGAAATCAATACTGACTCTGAACACGATATTATGGTTCACAAATCTGATGATCCCTCATCTCCCGAACAGGAAATCCGACCTGCGAGAACACGCAGAAAAACTCAGCAAAAACGGACGGGTTTACGTTCGGGAAATAGGAAAAAAAGAGCAACACCCACAGGGAAAAATAAGGCTAAAACCACTGAAGATGAAGATAATCACGTCCATGATAAAAGCTATAGGGACGATGATCTGCTCCAGAAGATAGCAGACATCATAGACTCTAAAATCAAAACAATTATTAAACCTTTAGTTGCTAAGATCGATAAACTAAACGCAGAGGTAAAAAGAATGAGTGGTCTTCAGTCTAAGGCTGCGGATGGGGTTGACAAGTTAGCAACTCTGGTGACAAAATCGGGAAATCTAACTGAGATCAATGTGAGGAGTTCTACAGAAAAGGGGAGTGGTTCGACGCTCCCTGAATGTCCAGCCCAAAATTTGACAAACACTATTAACCAGCCCTTGGTTTCTGACGGTGCACCAGCAATAACAAGTATTCCGCCAGTAATATGTCAGGAAACGGACCCCCTCCAATTTATTGAAGAAGCTTCCCCAGTGGTACTGGTGTTGGCTAACGTCCCTTCACCAACGGATGGTCAAATGGAATCGCCAGCATCTTTGTCCAGTAAGGCACTGCATTGGCTAACAGGCAACATGCAAATGGCACCAGGAGGCAAACAACAGCTTGCATGTGAAATCAAGTCAGTGAAAAGGGTCGCTTGGATTGGGAACCGGCCGAAAAGGTTTAAAGGAGACTGTGTTATAGTGACTTTTACTCACCCAGCTGTTCTACCCAATGTCTTAAATCATATCTTTCCCCCACAAAGAAGATCTGGGTCTGTTGTCCCCCTCACCCTAAAATTTTTCTATGGGGAACAACAAAATGTAACATTTCCCAAGACTCCGGGACCTGTGTGGGATACTGTGAGAAACAACAGAGGATTAAGAGCTCCATTTAATGATTGGGGTATTGCCCTAGGAAATAGATATGAAGCTCTATCAGGGCTAAATGACTGCGATTGACTGGGTAGAAGCAACTTTGATCTCCCTATTCCCACTGGCGACCAATCAGGGGGGGACTTGGAAGCTCAGACAAATGCTGTGAAAGCTGATATATTGATAAATGTAAGCAACTTCCAGGGCAACTTAGGTGATATAAAAAACGACCACCAATCTATTGGTCGATCTGACCACACAGGTGAAAGTGATTTAAATGTAAATTTATCCCTGAAATTGCTTGTAAGTGAAAACAATACAAATGAATATGAACTTCCCCAACAACTTAGGGATAGCCAATCTAGTAGCATGAAACCTATTAATGACAATGTTCTTGCTCAATGTACCTTAATGTCATGGAACGTTGCAGGCTTAAAAAGTAAAATTCCATCACAGGACTGGTTAACCTTCCTGGATTCAAAGGACATAATCCTTTTCCAGGAAACTTGGCAGCTAGAACCAGAACCTGTTCAAGGCTATTTACATTTCTTTGTCCCAGCTACACTGAGCTTAAGGGGAAGGCCTAAGGGTGGCCTGGTGACATGGGTCAAACAGAACAGTGAACATTCAGCTCTTCAAATGGTCACTGATAGTCCCGACATTTTGTTGGTTAAGCTACAGCGACCCCATTGTAAGGATCTTTATATCTTCAACATATACTCGAGGGGACTACCAGGTGGTAAACCCACTGAGGCGGTTAACCAGCTAGACTCTCTTTTAAAACAAAATTGTTTGAACGCTAATGTTATTGTTGGCAGTGATTTTAATTGTTGTTTCGAACCATTAGATAATCATGATGTAGACCTCACGATAGAAGAGGACTCTATATGGGATATCCCTCAGCTTTCCCTAATACCCATTAAAAAATGGTCTGAGGCTGCACTACAATTAAAAGTTTTGTGTGTTGAGCATGGGTTGAGGGCCACTAACGGCAGAACGGGCTCAGATAAACAGGGCACCCCATCTTTTTCTAATGGCACTTCACATAGTTGCATCGATTATATTTTGATTAATAAAGAGAATTGAGCTAGTGTTGTTGACATGTGGATTGTGCCAAGGGTGGAAAGTGACCATGATCCATTAATTTTGACATTTAAATTGTTTGACCTATTGAAAAGAGATGAACAGAGGGAAAATGTTCAAATAACTCTCTCAAATGACAACAGACGCATCAGATGGTCAAATTGTGCAGCTAATGAGGAAAGCATAATAGCTATGAGGGATCTAACAACCCAGGCCATCAGTCAACTAATGAGTAAAACCACTATGGATACTCCGATATCTGAAATGAGTAAGATCCATGATGAATTTTTTAATGTATTGAAATCCTTTTTTGTTAAAAAAGTTACTAAAAAGAAGCGTAGGCCAATAAGGAAGGAGGACCAGTGGTACAATAAATCGTGTAGGGTTGCCTATAGGGCCCTGTCCGACGCAGTAAAAACAAAAGATAAAAACAAGATAAGAGATGCCCTAGTCATGTATAAAAAAGTTCAAACTAGAGCAAAGGGGGGCTGGGAGGAAGGCTACTGGAGGGATCTCCTAAAAGCCAGCAAAGAAAGATCTATGACCTCCTTCTGGAACATTCTTAAATGGGGAAGGGGGGTCAAAAGAGGTGAACCCATGAATCACGTATCACCAGAAGCATGGGTTTCCCATTATGCGACCCAGTTCGCTGCTGAGGACGGAGGAGAGGAAGAGTGTGTGGCTCCCGTAAATATTACGACGAGCCACCTATCCTTCACTAAAGCCGATGTTCTAAAAACTTTAAATAACATACCTAAAGCTAGAGCCCCAGGCTTAGATTCTGTCCCTGCAGACTTGTTCATGCATGACAAAGACCTATGGGCTACCTATATCCAGTTGTTAGCCAACGGCATTGCGAAGGGTTCGCCCATTCCTGAGACCTGGAAGGGAGCCGAAATTATCCCCATCTTTAAAAAGGGGGCATGCTCGGATCCAGGTAATTATAGGCCTATTAACCTGATCGCATGTATACAAAAAGTATTTGCGAGGCTTTTACTGCAGCGAATCCATGGCTGGATAGATGAACAGGACATATTGTCACCCCTGCAAGCAGGTTTTCGTAGTCATACCAGCACCATTGATCAAGTTTTTAGATTTGTTTTAATATATTGGCACGTAGTTTTTCTTGGGGGGGGGATGCTCTTTGCAGCTTTTGTTGATTTAAAATCGGCATTTGATTTAGTTCCCCGCCCCAAGTTGTGGAATATTCTACAAGAACAGGGTATTCCAAATGAAATCTTGTCCTTATTAATTAGAATGCATGAGAATAATTTTGCACAAGTTCGCTGGAACCAGCAAGGCAGCGTTACCGATAATTTCCTATCAAAAAGGGAGTACGCAAAGGATGCGTGCTAGCTCCAACGCTCTTCTCGCTATACATCAACAGGGTGATCAGGTACTTCGAACAACAACCTACAGATGCCCCAAAGTTGGCAGGAAGACTGATCCCCCTGTTGATGTTCGCAGATGATACCCTGTTGATATCTAAGACTCAGCAGGGACTCCAGAGGGCCATTGGAGTTTTTGAATCGTTTTGCGCAGACCACGGCCTTGTCATTAATACAAGTAAAACAAAATTTATGGTCCTGCACAAACGGAGACATATTAGAGGGAAGGTCATTATGGACGGGCTTCAACTTGAACAGACCCAGGTCTTTAAGTACCTCGGTATCAACCTGTCTCACAATTTAGACTGGAAACAACATACTAACGAGATAGCTACAAGACATGCCCAATTGACAGGAGCCCTTACTAAGGAATTATTCTCCTCACATACAAAACCTATTAGACCGGTTTTAAAGATTTATAACGCAAAGGTTGGAGCGGCAGTTCTTTATGGAGCAGAACTTTGGGGGCCTAGTAATCTGACCAAGTTGACGGTAGCACAAAATAAATTTCTCCGCAACATTACTGGTTTACCATTGTCAACCCCTTTGCTACCTCTAAACTATGATCTGGGATTCCATAGCTTTGAGGATATGGCCAGGTATAGATCTGTTGCCTACTGGAGGAGGTTATGGGTAACCCCTGAACTCTCCCAGTACGCCCAAGGCTTCCTTGAGATTAGAACCCTGGATACAAGTCACAAAATAGTATGGATGAGAGAGGTAAAAACTATATATAGGGCAATGGGATTATCTCAACTGTGGGATGATCCTGTAAGTAATGTATTCCCACCCAAAAAAATACTACGAGAATTGTATTGGAGCATGATTGAGACCAAGTGTTTTGGAAGTCGTATTGATCGTTCCTTTACTAATGACTTTCTTGAACTTAAACATGCACCGGCCCTAGAACCGTATTGGGACTGGATTACCGTCCCAGGGGACCGGAAGAGGTATCATCAAATGAGGGTGGGGACACTACCTTTAAATGCCCTAACTGAAAAATGGTATAAGAATCAAACTTCAAGGTGCCCCTTTTGCTCTGATCATAAGGAAAATATTGGACATGTGTTGTTTGCTTGCCTTGAATATAGCGCCCCTAGACGATCATGGCTAAAACCGATTTGCGCCCAGATAGGCCTAAAAACTGCAAATGAGGCTGCTAGGATTTTAAGAACCGATACCTCCCAGCCTGTTGTTATAGCCATGTCGAAATTTCTCCACTGGATGTGGATAATTCGGGCACGCAAAATGAGCTTGGAGTAACTCTAGGGATAGCTAACATATGCTGCTATTTAAATTTGCACATTGTATTTAGTAAGTGACTAACTATGTATACTGCATAAGTAACTGATATTTTTTTGTATCGATGAATTTAGCTTTTATAACTGGTTTTATAACTGTTTTAATACTTTATATTTAAAAATATGTAAAAATGTAAATAGGATGAATTAGGTTGATATATTCTTTTTTAGATTAGATCGAAATAATTCATTGTGGATCTTGTATATTTTTGCGGGGTGTGGGGGACAACAAAAACAACTTTTAAATGTAAAATGTCTTTTATGATTGGAAAATATTGAATAAAGACTATTTTGATTTGATTTGAAGAAGACAGGAATATATGAAAATGACCTCAAATGGCTAACTGATTTATTAAAGTTCAGAAGCTTCCAAATCCAGGTGGACAACTCCCTATCTGCAACCTTTGCATTAAGCTGTGAAGTAACCCAGGGATCCTTGTTTTGTCCCACACGCTTTAATCTATATGTTCGCCCTCTGACAGAAATTGTACAAACATTCTGGTTTGCTCTTATCTCATATTCAGACAACACTCAGACGTGTTGTCTCACTCTGTACAGAACACCTTGAAGCAGCTGAATGCTTGTCTCAAGCCTGTTATTAGCTGGATGTTGGACAGTCATTTAAAACTGAATGAAGATAAAATAGAGGTGTCGGTGGTATGAGATGACCCATCCCTTTGGAATGAACTTAGCTGTCCGAATGCCATCAGTAAAGCTTTTAGGTTTCTGGATCGATGAAAGGCTCACTATGGAAATCCAGGCAAAAAAGTTGGCAGCAAGCTGCTTCAGACTTCTTCATGCCTTATGAAAATTCGAGAGATGGCTTCCGATCAGCCTGCGCTGAATAGCATAGGGCCTTATCAACTCGTGCTTGAACTATGGGAATTCCCTCTATCTAGGCAGTCCTAAGTATGTCATCAACTGACTACAAATAAAACAGACTGGAGCAGCACATGCACTTCTAAGAATCCCTAAGCACACCTCAGCTGCCCCTGCTCTGGCAGCCCTTCACTGGCTACCAGTCCATGAAAGAATAAATTTCAAGTCTGTCTGCTTGGTCCGTTGAGCTGTACATAGGAAAGAACCCATCCCAATCCAACGTTTTATCTCTCCCTATTCGCCATGCATACCCTACGTTCTGAGGGTCAAGGCTTTCTTATGACTCTCAGGATTAGGAAACCAATGAGTGGTGGAAGCTCCATCAGATTTCCAGCTCCCAACCCCTGAAACAAGCTCCCTTCCTACATTAGACAGAAGGAATCAGAAATTTCATTTAGGGAACTGCTGATACCCGTCTGTTCTAGGGACACACAGATATTCTTATTCAGAGCAAAGGCCTTACCAGCGCTGAGAGGCCCATTGGGTAGCCATGCACTATATAAATCCTGGAAAATAGAACTAGATGCACCATTTTAAGTTGTGGTGGATTTTCCAGTGCCCCTGGTGGCATAGAGTTGCAGCACCAGAAATCATGCCCACTTTACCTGTCATTAGTTGCATTTTTTTGCTTTGATGCTCATTCAACAAAAAGGAATGAAGCAAAACATAGTGTAAAATATTTTTGTCAACTAAATGAATAATGTCTTACTGTTTTCAGTTTCCCTAGACCACAAATACATTCTCCCACATCCACAACAATTATTTCGTGGCTCCTATTGCTCTTGCCAACATTACTCAACTAAAGCATAAATCATCTAGAAATCTACTTACAAGTTGGAAGGACAACATGGAAGCATTACACGATTGGTTCTAATTTAAATTAGGTTGCCATCAAAAGGGTTCTCCTTTGTTGTTTGCTTCTCTCTTTTCACGTTACAGATTCAATTTTAGAAGGCTTCAATAGTGAAGTCTTTATTTTGTACAATAGGCAATATACCCAAAAGTAATATCCACATGGTCTTCATATTCTATTGTACTTGTAGTAACCAGCTAGTATGACTGACATGAACATTTGATTGTGAGAATATGCTTACCTCTATCAAGAATGGTGTCTGTCATCTCCAACTGTGGACCATAAATGTCATATAAGTGAAATGTTCCATTATTTGATTATAATACTGTCACGTCCTTTAGGATAGTTCCATCATGTACATACGGATTACATACATTTTGTCCCATCCACAAGACATAGCGGTCATACACAGGTGACGATTACCTAGTAGCTTATTTCTGCCTTTTCGACACCAGGCTCTTGGTACCCTATCTTAATCCCTGTACCTGCCATACATAGACATGTCCCCAGGTGTGGAAGATTTATTCTGTATAAGGGTCACAACTTTTTTACATCCATGGCCAACAGCCAGCTGTGCAGGAGTGTTTTTGTTTAGAAAAGGATTAGCAAAGGATTAATGAATGTTTTCAAAACATATTGATTCTGAAAGAAACCCTGGAGTGACCACTGTAGTATAAAATACCCCCACAACCCCTTACAAACACAGAGGAGAATTCCTTCCAGGTTGGACTGAGACTCTGCAGGCTGGTTCTTCGACAGGCAGAGTCCTGTAGTTCCTTGTGGAGTGCCATCCTCAACGCCGAGAGAGGATCCTTCATTCAGAACCATCAGGTGAGGGGTTAGCAATGCCCGGGGGAATTCTTGGCTCCATTAGGATATATCCTAGCACTTACATACACATGCTTCACCTACATATCTAGGCTAAGTACATTTAGGTAGGCTACGCATCGTAGGAGTACGCCAATGCTATTATTTTTTTATATTATGCTGTTACTCATCTCATTAACACTATGGTAGACATGTATCTACTATTTATGATATTGGTGCTAGCAGTCACATTTTTCTGCTCATGTCTTTTGATTGTCGCAGCAAATATGTTTCATAATAGACTGACCCTTGATCAATAAATAATTATTGAAACCATTCCAATATTCATTCTATGTGTATTCTGAGAAAAGTAAGCATGAATGACTGAGTGAAAGATACTGTATTGCTTCCATGATACCTGAAAAATTCGGGTTGTCATGTTCAGTGGTTGCCAGAAACTACCTACACTGCTGTATAATACAGGGGGGTGGTAGTAGCACTGTACAGCTAGCTGGTCTAATGGCTGACTCATCCTGTGGGGGTGTCCAGAGTCTGCCTACACACCAAACCCTCAGTTTAGGTCATCCAAAACACGCAGTTCCTGGGGCGTCCTACTAACTACACTAAAATACTTGTCTACTAACACATAAAATACTACCACTATTTCGAAACACTGAAAAAAGTCCCATAAAGCATGCATTTTCATTTTAGCCTCTGGGGCCTGGTTTATAGTTGGGTGGCAATTGAAAGACATTATATAACTGGAAGGCTTGCTAAATTGGGGGGAATACACATATTCTGCAGTCCTTGAAGGAACACAAAGCCCACTAGACATGGGGAAATCCTATTTATAAAAAAGAAATAATTTGAGGTCAGGCATCAGCACCCCATACACACTGCTAAATATCCAACAGGCCTTCAGTTCCCTCCCTCCCCTGTGGCCTAGAACTTCCCCACGGCAAGTGCAAGTAAATTTGACTTCTTCCGACCATATTTTTTACATATAGACCAATAAAGAGATAGTTATTCCTTCATTCTGCCTCCCCTAGATAGCAGAAAGACTTCCTCGAGTCTGGTCATGGGAGATGAAGTGAAGTGCCAGGATAAGCAAACCCTGCATCCCATTCTGTTTCTTACATTTTCCCTGATGGTCTGGTGTGCTTTCTGGTCCCTCTAGGGTGGGAGGGATACATGCAAAGACCCAAATCTGCTCTTCCAGGGGGGATTCGCTGGGTGTCAGGAATTTTGTGGATCCCTGCAGATTCCAGGCATTTTTCTGACAGAAGTGTGAGGATAATGCATGATTTACCCACAATTTGAAATATGCAGAGAATTGTGGGTATTTAACCTTTTTAGGATCCACATAAGTCACACCCCCATTGACTCCCCTAGTTGTCTAGTTTTCAGAAATCCCTGGGTTTGTTAGGGTTCCCTAGCCTCAGGTTGTGGCCAAGCCCAGGCACAAACATTGCAGCTACTCACATTGCCAAAATGGGTCAGTTTTCAAGGCAAAATCTTGATGTGTTAGTGTGTGTTGGAGTCTTTTCTGTAATTGGTCAAAGGCCCAGTCACACATGTGGAGTACCATTTTTATTGTGTATATTGGCAGAACTGTGGGAATGCTGTTGGTAGTTATTTTGCAAATCCCACTTATTCCAGAACTGTCCCTCACAAGAAATCTGAAGAAATTGGGTGATTTTTGCCAAAGTTTGAGGTTTGCAGGACCATCTGTTCAAGACATTGTACGGCAATCCATACAAGTTACAAAAGTCTGGAGTCCCCTGGATGTGTAGGTTTCAGAGCTATTTTGGTTTGGTAGGTTTGTCTGGATAGCTGGTGAGCTCAGTTTCAAATAGTGCTGATTCCCAAAAGGCCAAAATGTGTAAATTTTATAGTGAAACCTTGATATATCCATTTTGCGCTTTCTGTCTTTCCTGTAGCAGACGATAATATACTCAGCCATACAAGTTGGGTCCCTTTTTTTGTTAGGAGATTTGTGGGGATGCTGGGTGGTAAGAATTTTGTGGATCCCTGCATTATACATTTGTAATCACACACTTCACCACCCTACACACATGACAACCTCACCAACACTCTTTATCACAGCATCTTACTGTAAACATCTCCGGCAAAGAGCCCGTCATGGGGCCCATTGGACATTGCGGCACTAACCTAATGAAGAGCTGCCCGGTGATGAAGCATGACACCGTTCTGGGTGTGTGAGGTCTATTGCTAGTGATCAATCAGGTCCCCTGATCTGGTCGATCAGGCCCTCTTCCGACCTACGCGATACCAAAGGGGATGATGGATGGAGTGCTTGAGCAAATCAAACACTCACCCCCAGTCAACTGATCTGGGTTTAATGTATCATCATTCTTTAGCTCACTCCACCATCCCAATTCAGACATGGCCATATGTAAATCAGTCTGACCCTGTTTCTCATGGGAACAGTCCAGCCCGAACTGCCAAGCCATGTCTTCCCTGGACCGGAAACAAGCATCCTGGGACCGGTTTCTGATTCATAATCCTCATCAGCCAGGCTATCTTGAATCCAGTGGTAGAGTGAGCAAGGGATCCACATCTGGCCATGCCCTGGAAACTCAGGGCGAACAAAGCGATACCAAAGAGTATGATGGACGGAGTGCTTGAGCAAATCAAACACTCACCCCCAGTCAACTGATCGTGGTCCTGAACACACGGGATTATGACGCAGAGATACAACGCTTGCTAAGTGTATGTGCCAACTATAGACCCCTTAACAGGGATCCGGATGAGAGCTTGTTGAAAACCATCCGGGAAATGGTTAGTAAAGCCAAGACCAATAAATGGATCTCAGTTAAAGAAGCGGAGTTCCTTGTGAATGATACCCCCAGGACTCTTGCCTTTTATATCTTACCAAAGATACACAAACCTACCTGTCCACCACCCGGCAGGCCCATAGTTTCGGGTATACAGTCAGTTCTGGAGCCTCTCTCTCAATACGCGGATTATTTTCTCCGCGAATCGTGGTGAACCAACAGTCCTTTGTCAAGGACACCACCGATGTTCTTAACATCTTAGAGATTGTCCCGTATGACCCTTGTACACAGTTTCTGGTAACAATTGATATCGAGTCCCTGTACACGAGCATTCCCCAGGACGCTACGATGGTGGCAGCAGCGCATGCCCTGGGGGATCTTGAATGGTTTTATGACACTCCACAATCATTTGTCATGGAATGTGTTGAGTTGGCTCTTACTCGGAACTATTTTTTGTATAAAGACCAACTCTACCTGCAAACCTCTGGCACTTCAATGGGGACTATGATGGCCCCCTGTCTGGCATGTATATACGTAGGCCAATTCGAGAAGCACATCGTCTACCCGGACACCAATCCCTTCCAGGGGCAGATTTGCCTCTGGAAGAGATATATAGACGATGTGCTCTGTATATGGTTAGGCTCTGAGGAATCCTTGTTAGAGTTTTTGAACTGGCTGAACTCACAGGATCAAAGTCTCAAATTTACTTGGTCATATAGCCATACCAATGCTACATACTTGGATCTTGAAATGGAGTCAGGCATAAAGGGAGGCCTGAATACTCGGGTCCATCAAAAACGTACTGACAGAAATTCCCTCCTCCTGTACAATTCATATCATCCCAGAGCCCTCCGTGATAACCTCCCGGTGGGTCAATTTCTCAGGTACCGGAGGAATTGCTCAACTACAGGTACGTTCTTGGAACAATCTGTTGACTTGACCAAGAAACTTGAACAGCGTAGTTACCCTCGAAAGGTGGTCAGGAACGCCAGGAAGAGGGCACTTAATACACCTCGCAGTGTCCTTCTTGAGCACACCAACAAAGAAAGGAAAGATTGTCTACCAGTAGTGATGACATTTGACCCAATGGCCACTAAGATCAGACAGTCCATCAGAAAGCATTGGAATTTACTATCCAATAAAGACTTCTCCATGCCACCACCGAGATTTGCCTTCAAACGGTCGGGTAATCTAAAGGACAGGCTTGTTCACACCCGTGACCGGTTGCCCACGAAAAATTACTCTACAACTGTTCCTAATGGGCACTACCCGTGTGGGATGTGCTCGGTATTCCCACTAACTAAGAAATGCAGCAGTGCGATGTTGACAACAGGAAAGGAATGGTTTCTTAATCATTTCAGCAACTGCAATACCACCAATGTGGTTTACAGATTACTGTGTAGTTGCGGTCTCCAATATATTGGACTGACCACGAGAAAAATAAAAGTTTGCATACAAGAACACATCAGCACGATTAAGGCAGGTAAACTTACCACTAAACTGGTCCAGCACTGTCACCAGGAAAAACATGGTTTTACATGGACCGTGCTTGAAACAGTGAAGGGCAATCCGAACAACATTGAGGCAGTACTACTAACCAAGGAAGCCTGATGGATTTTTAGAGAACGTAGTGACACACAGGGCTTGAACGAGATTATTGAGTGGAATAGAGTCAAGCAACATAGCCTTGTTGGTTTTTCTAGCAAAAGGTTTTCCCTGGATTGTATACATAATTCCCTGGATCGGTGCTTCTGCTGTCCATCTCGAGTGAATAGATGTTGGGTTCATGACTTAATTACCTTCCTTTGACCCAAAAACTGGGATATAACACTGAATAAAAATTGTGTCCCTGTTGGGCCCAAGTTGCTCATTTAATATGTAGGGCCAGTTACCTTGTTCTTGTGCGATCGAGTTAATAAAGTTTTTTCGGAAAATTTGATAAAAGAAGGTTTTTTAATAAAAACAACCTGTTCAGTATGTATATTTTCTGTTTTTTTGCAACATGCCCCTGTTGCGATTACATACGCTGTTTTTCCAGGTACTTGGCATGTGTGGAAAGTATTTATGATGAGTGGACGACTTTTGAGTGTTGCAGAATAAGAATATAACATCGATAGTGGCGCTCCGTTATTGAGAATAATATTTTATGCGTCCGATAACGTTGGCTAAATATGTATCCTTATGGGGTCCGAAAATTCGGACTTTCACAGAACCCTGATATTTGAGATCGTTGGCTTTGCCTCAAAACATACTGTGTGTCACTCCACTCTAAGATGGCGGCCGCGTCCCTTGCCTAGGCTGAGGGTTTGGTGAGCATGCCCCGCCAATCACGTGACCGGACTGTCCTGGGTTTGGTAAAATCATTGTAACCTTAAATAGTGTGGGCAGTTAATACGCGGCATTCCTGGGATGATACAACGTCCTGGTTCCATGTTTGTACGGTGAAGAGAATGGGGGGGGCGGCAGAAACGATGCCCCCTTTTATCTCTGTGAAATGTTTGATTACGGTCGTAGACGGTAACGCTTCCGAGCCGGGGCAGTTATCGGATGTTTTATTTCATTCTACTTTCGCTCACAGCGACTTTTATAGGGTTGTGAGTGGCCACTTGAAAGTGAACTGAGCCCAAAAAATACCCCTTTTTCGAAACATTGTGTAGTTGACACGCACGTTTGAGAGTGTGTACTCATATACAACAGAATGGGTAACATGTGTGCGTGTAACACTTTACATGGGATATCAATGCATAGCGTGGCTACAAATCGGTTTGGTCAGACTTTTTAGCTATAACCATATGTCAATTATTTGCAAATTGATGCTACAATCTACAGTAGGGAGGATATTTTCCTGACCAGCTGGTATAAGAGGACATGGCTGGTTGAGGGTAACGGTTCCCCTTCTTTTATTAACACTCTATACAATAATGGAGATGAGAATGGTCCAGATCAGGTTTTAAGTGAGGCTTGTTTTTCAACTCGACAGTTTCCTATAAAGATGTCCAACACTGGTGCGGTGACCGAGTGGTGAACCCTGATGAATCTGCCATAAAATTTACCGGGCAGTGAAACATGTCGGTTACAGGTAGTGGTATGCGACACCAGCCTTTTTATTTCCCCAGTACACACCAGAGTTAGTAATAAAGTTGTACCATTGGTGTGTCTGTTGATTTTATCTCACTCTTCTTTGTTTGTCACACCAGGGAGCTATTTTTCTAGCTTCTTGTTCTGCACTTTTCTGTACGCACCTTTTGCTTTTGACACTGTTTTCTTCTTGGAAAAGGAATGGCAACCGATGATGAGAAAGGGGCATAGAATTGGTGACATCTGCCAAGTTCCCCCGAGGGTTGTTCGCCCATGAGGTGCCTTCCTCTCCGCCACACATTTTTTCACTTATTTAATATTTTTTTAGGTTTAAAGTATTTTATTCAGGTATAAAAAACATGGGGAAGGGAATAGGAGGTCAAGCAAACATACAATACAAAAAGCGAGATGTTGCAGCGGTTCAGAAGGAAAGTAGGGAGACAGGAAGCCCCAGAGGGTAACAAGGCATAGGTCTTAAGGCAAAAAGGCATCGCAAATGACCCCCCAGTAGACCCCCATTCCCTTAGCAAGGCCGAGCTGGAATAACGTCCCGCAACACAGTAAAAAAACACACCATCCCTCCAGCCCCCTGACCCCGGAAAATTAGGAGAAAGAGAAGCAAAGGAAGAAAAGGAAGAAAACAATACCCCAACATCCCCGTCCGAAGGTCAGCATTAGAAGCATATAACCCCGCCCCCCACCCCCAGTCCCAAACCCCTGATCCCGCACATTCACTCCGCTGGAGCCGCCGGCGGCGTCAGCCTAAGAAGTCGCAGGTACCGTGGGCATGTGAGCTCGCGAAATTCCGTGGACAGCAGTGCCAAAAAGGGGTGCCAGAGTTCCTCAAACTGGTCAACATTCCCAGCCACCGTCAGCGAAATCTTCTCCATGCCCAGTACCTGCCAGAGCCTGTGTAACCAACCAGTGATAGAGGGGGCAGTGGGGGTACGCCAGAGTACAAGGATGTTTTGAACCGCGGAGCCCAGCGCAATCGCGATCTGCCTACCCCTGCGGGACTTCAGCGGGTACATCAGGTCGTTGGGGAGGCCTAGCAAGACATACGCAGGGAAGCGCGGGAGCTCAATCTCAAAATGCCTGTCCACTTCATCCAAGACCTCTGTCCAATAGGCCGACAGGACCGGGCACTCCCAGAGAATGTGCGTAAGGGTACCCTCCTGTCCGCAGCCGCGCCAGCAACCCTTATCGCCGACTTTGCGCATCTCGTAGAGCCGTTCCGGGGTGTAATACCAATAGGTGGACACCTTAGTAAAGGTCTCCGTCAGCCCAGTGTGGTACGCAGAGTGCCTCGCCCGATACGCAATCCTGTCCCACTCCTTGTGGCTCAGGGTTCTGCCCAATTCCCTGTGCCAGCGCTCCCTCCCTGGGTTATGGTAATGAAACGGCGGGGGTTGGAGAAACTTGTACAAGTCGGTGATAAGCTTGGCATCCGAGGTCCGGGTTACCAGCCATCGCTCATAGGGCGTAATCGAACGGGCAGCGACGTCGCGCACTGGGGGTTGTAGAGCCCAGTGGCGGACTTGCATATAACGCAGTCTGTCCCCTTCCGTCAGGCCAAACTCCTGTCGGAGCTGCTGGAAGGGGAGTACGCCCTCCGGTCCGTAGATCTGGAAAAGCGCCCTGCAACCCGCACTCACCCAGTGGGAAAAGGCTCCCGGTTCCAGGCCAGGAGTGAAGTCCGGATTGCCAGCAATGGGAGTGAACGGCGATGGGAAAGTGGTGAGCTCGCGAAGCTCGCACACCGCGTCCCACACTCTCAGCGGAACCCGGGTGATAAAAGAGGCGTAGAGATTAGGCGGGGGGTGAGTGCGTCGCAGGAACGGGACCTCCTGGAGTGTACGGCCCGCAACTGCCTGGTCTTGAAAGAGCCAGTGCTTGTCCGATTCCCACCGGCTCCACTCCACCAGGTACCGAAGTTGTGCCGCCTGGAAGTACTTCCGGAGGTCCGGGACCCCAAGACCCCCCGCCTCCGGGGCAAGCATGGAGAGGACCCGCTTCATCCGAGGCTTACGGCCCTGCCACACAAAGCGGGAGATGTCTGCCTGCGCCTGTTGTATCCAACCTACAGGGGGCTGGAGAGGTAAAGCGCGAAAAAGATACAGGATCTGAGGCAGTATCGTCATCTTCACCGCTGCGATACGGCCCAGCCACGAGAGCAGGCCTTTGTTCCATCGGCCGAGTTCCTCTTTGATCCTTTTGCCCAGAGAGGAATAGTTAGCAGCGACCATTGCGGGCAGGGAAGGCGCAAGCAAAATCCCCAGGTAAGGCACCGTGGAGGAGGACCATTGCAGAGGAAAAAGACGCTGGAGGTCCCGCCTGGTGTCAACAGAGAGGGACAAGTCCAGGGCGGCCGACTTAGACATATTCATTTTGAAGCCTGCCACGCGGGCAAAGGAGTTCAGTTCCTGGACGCAGGCAGGGAGCGACCGCCCAGGGTCATCCAGGGTCAGCAAGACATCGTCCGCATACAGGCTGACAGTATGCGTGTACTGCCCCATCTTCACCCCGATAGCGTCCGGGTTATCACGAATCCTCTGGGCAAACGGCTCCATATAGAGGGCAAATAGGAGCGGTGAAAGGGGGCAACCCTGTCTCGTGCCACGCTCAATGACAAAGCTGCCGGAGCTGTGTCCGTTGACGCGCACCGATGCTGACGGTCTCTTATAGCAATTAAAGATCATGGTGCGGAACTTCTCGCCGATCCCCAGTTTCCCAAGAACCAGCTCGAGGTACGGCCAATGAACCCTATCAAAGGCCTTCTCCGCGTCTACCGATAGCAGCATCCGCTCCCCCGGGACGCGTGAGGCCTTTTCTAGCACGTGCGTCACCCTCTTGGTGTTGTCGACCGTCTGCCTGCCGGGCACAAAGCCGGCCTGGTCCGCCTCCACCAAACCTGGTAGATGTAGACCCAGTCTGGCCGCCAAGATCCCCGTGTAAAGCTTGAGGTCCACATTTAGAAGCGAGATGGGCCGATACGAGCCGCATAGAGTCCGGTCCTTTCCCGGTTTCGGGATAACCGACACGGTCGCCGAAAGAAGGTCCGGCGGGATGGCACCCGGTTCGGAGAAGGAGTTGAATAAGCGAGCCAGGAGAGGCGCGACAGTGGGACAGAAGGTCTTGTAAAACAAGGCCGTATAGCCATCCGGGCCCGGGGCCTTGCCGTGTTTCAGCCGTGCAATAGCGGAGATGACTTCCTCCACGTGAATATCCCTCTCCAGGTGGTCCGCCTGGGCGGGGTCCAAGGCCGGGAGGGTTACCGATTCCATGTAGGCCTCGGCCTCTCCCGGTGGGGAGGGCTCTGCAGCGTACAGCGCCTCGTAAAAGGCACGGAAGGAATCCGCCACCTCCGCGTCACCGGAAACCGGGACTCCATCTGCTCCCACCAGCTCCTTCACGACGTTGCGTTGCTGCGCAGCCCTGAGCCGATGGGCCAGGAGCTTACCGCATCTATCTCCGCCGGTGTAAAAGGCATGTTTCAGGCGCAACGCCGCATATTCCGCCCTGTCCAGGTCCAACGCAGAGAGTAGTTTCCGCGCCGCCTTCAGCTGCCTCTAAACACGAGGCGCCCCCGTCCGGCGGTGAACCTGCTCGAGTTCCCTGACCTGCGCCGTTAGTTCCTCCCTCTTGCGTTGACGCTCCTTGTTCTCCGCCGAGGAGATGGAGATAAACTCCCCTCTGACGACCGCTTTCAAAGCCGCCCACTGCGTCGCCAGGGACGTATCGGGGTTGCTATTGTGGGTCAGGTACTCCTGGATGACCTCCTCCACTCGCTTCACCACCGATTTCTTATGGAGAAGCGTGTCCCGAAGCCGCCACATCCCTCTGGAGGGGGGGGCCGCCGGCCAAGCAAAAACTCCGGAAACCGGCGCATGGTCGGACAGGGACAGGACCCCGATGTCTGCCGCCGTGGCGGCTAAGCGGAGCGGTCCACTCACCAAGAGGTAATCCAACCGCGAGTAAGTGCGGTGTGCGTGGGAGAAATATGAGTAGTCCCTATCGGCGGGGTGCATGGTGCGCCAGAGGTCGTGCAGATCCATCTCTGCGATCCGGTCCTGTACCGTTCTAGAAAGCTCCCCCGTCTGCGGAAAGCGCTGGGCCGACCTATCCAAGGTGGAATCGAAGACCATGTTCAGGTCTCCCCCCAAGATGACGTGGCGGTCGGGCGAGGCAGTAACGTCTACCAACACAGATTCCAGGAAGCGATCCTGGTGGTCATTTGGGCTGTATACGGAACCAACCGTAAAGGCAACACCCCCCAGACGCATGCGATACACTAGGAGCCTCCCCTTCTGCTCGGCATGTTTATACAGCACCTCACCTCGGAAGGAGCTGGCTAGAAGGATGGCTACCCCTGCAGTCTTAGTCGCAGCCGAGGAAAAGAGTTGCGTGGGGAACTTGGCAGAGCGCAGCCTATGGCAATCTTTAGAGAGTAAATGAGTTCCCTGCAGGAGGCAGATATCCGCCTGCGACCCTTCTAGCAGGGAGAGGATCGCCCTGCGCTTCACAGGGTTGTTCAGACCCTTAACATTAAGGGTCACTACTTTCACACCACTTGGAGTCAAGCTAGCCGGGCACCACACTACTTTCAGGGGCGGCATCACTCCCAGGGAAGCAAAGCGCTGTGCAGCAAGCGCGGGATCAGTGGAAGGGGCGCGCGGGGCAGGGGCGCAGGGAAGGCCAGAATCGGCTCCGCATGAGTTCGGACAGTATCGGACGGGACCCCCCCAACACCAAACCAGCTTTGAAACCCCCCCAAAGCCAACCCATGGCAACCAGCCAAAACCAAAAACAAGAAAAAACACCCCATAGTCTCAGTCTAGCCCAAGTGGGCGAGTCTGCAGAAAACCGTCAAGTGGACGTTCAGCCACACACCTCCAACCTCTCCCCCCCAACCCCCAGCCCCAACCCAGCATCGAAGAAGCTATGAGTCTCTCCCCCCGGAGTAAAGTTAGGCCGTCTGGGCCACGCCATTGGAGTCAGGCAAGTTCCTGGCCGCAGTCCTCAGGGCCTCCGCCATATCCGCCCTGATGGTAGGGGAGTCAGGGCGACTCGCCGTCGCCGACGATTGGCGCCTCCTCGATCTCCGTTGGCCCCGCCGCTCGGGGCGCCTCCAAGCGGGTGTGGCCCCTTCTTCCTCCGTAGCTGTGAGTCCCAGTACCCCACAAACATCTTGTAAGGAGCGCAGCTGATGTAACACCCCATTCCATTGAAAAATGAGACGGAAGGGGTGACCCCAGGAATAGGCCGTCTCATGCTCTCGCAGGAAGTCCGTGGCGATGCGGAAAGACCTGCGCTTCTGCAGTGTGATGGCGGACAGGTCCTGATAGAGCGCCACGGGCCGTTCTCGAAAGGACAGCGGCTGTTTCCTGCGGGCCTCAGTCATAATGCGCTCCTTTAGGGGGAAATCCGGCAGGAATGCCAGGATATCAGGCGGGGTGCCGAGGATTGTCGTTGGCGGCCCACCCTGTGTGCTCTGTCTATGCGGATCGGGAAGTCCGCACCTTCTCCCAAGATGTCGCGGAACAGGTCCTGCAGATAGGCCACTAGGTCCGCACCCTCATCCGCGGACGGGACGCCCCGGACCCGGATGTTATTCCGCTTGGATCTGTTCTCGAGGTCCTCCGAGTGGGCCTGGAGCTCGACACACTGCTCCCGTAGGCGGAGGACGTCCTGCTGGAGATGAACTATCTCCTCGTCGCGGCGCTGGGCCGCCGTTTCCACAGTGTCGACGCGCTCGCCCAGGCCTTCGATTTCTCTACGCACTTCACGGACCTCTCCCGCCACCTCGGTCTTGAGAGTCTGAAATTCCTCCTTGAGGGAGCTGAATAGGTCTTCCATGAAGGACCTCGTGACAGGTGGTTCGCCTCCGGTGGCGTCCGTTGAGGCCCGGGAGGACCCCGGGGACGGCTGCGCCCTGTCGCGTAGTTGCTGGGCCCTGCCGAGCATGTCCAGCAAAGTGCGATCTCCCCGTGCTGCGCCTCGTCTTCCGGCCATCCTGGCCTCCGCGGTGGGTGAAGCCTAGAGCCGGCCGCTGTAGACGCGCCCAGCCGCCCGAGGGCACCAGATGTGAAGTCCTCGCCAAGGACAAGGGTAGTGCGTCACAGGCGACAAAATGGCAGCCCGGGTCAGGGCGAGACGACCATCGGGCCAAGCAAGGCGGTCAGCAATGTCCAAGTCGAAGGCTCTCAGCCGCGTGCCCCCAGGGAGGACAGCAGATGTGTAGGCACCAGGAGAAACCAAGGCGCCCGCATGACCAGGGCGCGGGCGAGGGTCACCAGTATTAGTTCCGCAAAGACAAGATGGCGGGAGGGCGGAACCCAGAATGCCAGCCCAGGCCAGCCAGTCTATGGGCGACCCTCGAATGGCAACGGGTCGGGGAAGTGCGAACCCAATGTCTCCCAGTACCATCGACCAATACGCCCGTCCCGGGCTCCGCTCAGACTCCACCGTTCCACTTTTCCAGGCTCGGGGTCCGCAAGGCGTCACACTCCGATACCCATGGCAGGGGGGTAGATCGCCGTCGCAGGGCTGGGGTCTGACTCCCAGCGATGGTCCTGGCCACCAGGGCGCCGGACAGGAGGCCTCCACACTCCGCGGAGTCCGTCTAGTCCGTCCCCCGGGATCTCCAGCATTCAGCACTCGACTCAGCCGAGGCGCGCGGACAGCGCCGCAATATGCTCCGCCTCCAGGCCCTTCTCCTCGGGGCGACCCAGGCTCCCCTCTCCGGGTCGATCGGTGAACAAACTTTTCGGGGACTTCCCCCGGGGCAACAGAAGTCAAAGTGGCATCAAAAAGTGCCCCAGGAACTCCGGCACAGTTCTCTCGCCCGCAGTGCAACCGCGGGGGGAGAGAAGCGCAGGAATCGGGGCTCGAGCTGAGCCGGGCCGGAGGAGCTACGGGAGGAAGCGTCCGCTCACCCCGCCATCTTGGCCACGCCCCCATTTAATATTTTTTTGAGTGTGGGTGGATGGACTGTCTCAGTGGGGCAGACAGCATTGGACATGTCGAGTTGAACCTTGCCCGGAATCTCCTGTTTTAAGTGACAAACAGTGGGTTGTTGTGGACAGTCAGGCATTAGAGAACATACACCTTACCATAACTAGAGAGGGGGTGTGTCTGGATTTAGACAGTATATCTTCCAGACAACTTTGTACTCATGTCTACTAGACGTATGCTAATCAACGTCCAGGGTACAGGGATCTTTTTGTATTGAATTTGACTGAGTGGAGGGCGATCCCAATGGTACCTCTTTTTCCATCTTAGCTCCTTTGTGATATTATATTATACCTGTGCCTCATGGGAACAGTCCAGTCCGAACTGCCAAGCCATGTCTTCCCTGGACCGGAAACAAGCATCCTGGGACCAGTTTCGGATTCATAATCCTCATCAGCCAGGCTACCTTGAATCCAGTGGTAGAGTGAGTAAGGGACCCACATCTGGGCATACCCTGCCAACTCAGGGCGAACAAAGCGATACCAAAGGGGATGATGGACGGAGTGCTTGAGCAAATCAAACACTCATCCCCAGTCAACTGATCTGGGTTTAATCCATCAATATTCTTTAGCTCACTGCAGCACCTCAGTTCAGACATGGCCATATGCAAATAAGTCTGACCCTGTGCCTCATGGGAACAGTCCAGCCCGAACTGCGAAGCCATGTCTTCCCTGGACAGGAAATAAGCATCCTGGGACCGGTTTCAGAGTCATAATCCTCATCAGCCAGGCTTTCTTGAATCCAGTGGTAGAGTGAGCAAGGGACCCACGTCTGGGCATACCCTGCCAGCTCAGGGTGAACAAAGCGATATCAATAGGGATGTGGACGGAGTGCTTGAGCAAATCAAACACTCACCCCCAGTCAACTGATCTGGGTTTAATCCATCAATATTCTTTAGCTCACTGCAGCACCTCAGTTCAGACACGGCCATATGCAAATAAGTCTGACCCTGTGCCTCATGGAAATAGTCCAGCCCGAACTCCCAAGCCATGTCTTCCCTGGCCCGGAAACAAGCATCCTGGGACCGGTTTCGGATTGATAAACCTCATCAGCCAGGCTATCTTGAATCCAGTGGTAGAGTGAGCAAGGGACCCACGTCTGGGCATACCCTGCCAACTCAGGGCGAACAACGCGATACCAAAGGGGATGATGGACGGAGTGCTTGAGCAAATCAAACACTCACCCCCAGTCAACTGATCCAGGTTTAATCCATCATCATTCTTTAGCTCACTCCACCACCCCAGTTCAGACATGGACATATGCAAATCAGTCTGACCCTGTGCCTCTTGGGAAGAGTCCACCCGAACTGCCAAGCCATGTCTTCCCTGGACCAGAAACATGCTTCCTGAGAGCGGTTTCGGATTCATAATCCTCATCAGCCAGGCTACCTTGAATCCAGTGGTAGAGTGAGCAAGGGACCCACGTCTGGGCATACCCTGCCAACTCAGAGCGAACAAAGAGATACCTAAAGGGGATGATGGACGGAGTGCTTGAGCAAAACACACACTCACCCCTAGTCAACTGATCTGGGTTTAATTCATCATCACTGGAGTCAAGCTATCCTGGCTGATGATGGCTGATAGCCATAAACCGGTCCTAGGATGCTTGATTCCGGTCCAGGGAAGACATGGCTTGGCAGTCCAGGCTGGACGGTTCCCATGAGGCACAGGGTCAAGACTGATTTGCATATGGCCATTTCTGAACTGGGGTGGCGTGGTGAGCAAAATAACGATGGATTAAACCCGGATCTGTGACAGGGGGTAAATGTTTTGCCAATGTGCAACATTCCGTCCATCAACTTGGGTGTTTTACTCTTCCGACCTACAGCTTCCATCTCCTCCTTTCTTCTTTTTTGAGGAACAGCACACTATTATAGTTGATGTTTTTTTTACTGCAACCTACCAGGAACATGCCACCGGCACAATGACCGGTCTGTCCCTGCTCTTTGAACTCAGGTGTTCTTTGTTCTACTTACAAAGCCACATAACGCCCCTTTCAGTCACTATCTGCTTAGTTGGGTATGGCATGAAGAGAAGAGGTAAAATTATCTTTAACACTGTGTCAAAGCGTGGAACCGTCAAAATGCCCAAATAAACCCACATTGGCATAATGTTGTGTATGCTTTTAGCATGAAATGATTACTTATGTTTGTCAATTGATATGCAAAAGCCTTCATACGTCTCAATGCACACGACTCTATTCTGCTGGGAGGAGAAAGTTATCATATTTTGTTTAATGTTGCAAAACAAGGCAAGTTTATTTTTCCCATGCAATACAAGGCAGTGTTATTTTTCCCATGCAATTTGATTTTGTAAGAGAGAAGTCTAAGCTTAAGTGAAATAATGGATGTAACAAAATACCACAAAATATGACAGCTTTGTTCTGCCAATATAATTTGCTGATTCTGGAAACCACATGCAGAACAGCCTGTGCCAGTCTCTGAAAATGAGAAGGTTGTACGACTCGCATGACAGATAGAAAAACAGAGTAAATACAGACGTTTACAGCATTAAATAGCAGATTTCTGCATTCGTTTGTATTTTTTACTCACTTGTCATAACCAGTTTATAAAACTTCATCGCCTGCGTCATTTTGACGCGTTGCTAGATGAGAACGCTTTTGAAGACTGGAGCTGGTGTCGCTTGGAAATGCTTCTAAATCAGTTTGTGTTTTGTCTCATCTGAAATGTGTTTTTTATTTCTCCAGGATAGGGGTGTGGCTGCCAGCACTGAAACGCCTTTTGAATAAAATGCTGAAATGGGCCCCGTCAACAACATAATGAGGATAGAGCAAATACTGTATAGAATGAAGGGGGCCCTGGTGGTAGGCTTAGAACTAGCCCTAATAAAATATACATCTGCCTATTGAAATGTATATGTGTTGGTGGGAGACTGAAAAGTCATGGAGAACCGTGCATTTCAGATTCCGCTTAAGTGGCACAATGCTCACAATTATCTACACTGTTCCAATGAATTTACTTTTGCTTCTAAGAAAATAGATGGACTCTATAGTCACAAAGTCATTTTGGAATACTCATGTAGAATACTTTTTATGCACTGTAACACGTCTTACATGCTTCTGTGAAAGAGCCTCAAAATCTCTAAAACAGGAAAAAATGTTCGTTCATAGCGTGATACATGAATGGATGAAGACAAAGGCTCTAGAAGTAAAGGGAGATATTGTGGCTGCAAAATACAAACCAACGTACCTTCTGTATGCCTATGTCTTCTGAAGTTATGCTGGTTTGCATTTTGGAGTGAGGAAGCAGATACACTGATTAGCAAAAACCGGTTATGACACATTTGAAAGAAAAATGACAAACGTGCAACAATAGTGCTAACTATGCTAACTGTAAGATGAAGAATCATGAGAGCAATCATGAGAAGACTTAGGGCCAGATGTAGATAGTGAAATACCGGTCGGTAACGGCCGAAATTCGGTAATTTCGCCCGTTACTGACCGGTATTTGGAAAATGAGATGTAGGTGGGCCTTATACTGATTCGGCAATTTACCGAATCGGTATTTTAAGGAATCGGTAAATTACCGATTCCTTAAAATACCGAATCAGTAAATTACCGATTTTGCTATGTAGGGAGCACTCAAATGAGTGATTTTCCCCTTTCAGGATTCGTTATTTACCACCACCTACAAGTTGGTGGTAAATAATGCAAACCTTGGAAAAAGCTTTTTTTTTGCTTTTCCAACAGTGCCATGTTGCAGACATACATGCCCTTAGGGCATGTATGTCTGCAACATGTGCACCTATACACAACTGAGGGGTGCAACAGGGTGTCAAAGTGACACCCTGCCACCCTTCAATGTTTCCCCCTTTTACCGAATCGGTAAATACCGACTCGGTAATTGGCATTCATTCCTATGGGCCTCCAGGCCCATAGGAATGAATGGCAATTACCGATTCGGTATTTACCGATTCGGTAATTACCAAAACTTACCGATTCAGTAATTGTTTTGGTAAAATTGCCTACATCCCATTTGCCTGTTCTTAAATACTGAATCGGTATGATTCGGTATTTAAGAATCGGTAATCTGGGATTACCTACATCGGGCCCTTAGTTACTGCCTCCAAAAAGCAGACAGATACATTGTAGGATAGATGGAAATATATACAATAAATAATATAGGTTTATAGTGCAACCCATTTTAGTTGCTAATTCAATGTGTATCAACCAAAAGGTAATTTTAATGTATTTAGGTGGTATAAGCTTTTTACCATTCTCATCAAATGATGATGCATGTGAAGACTTTAATTAAGTTTAACAGGATTCAGAGATGTTAATGTGTGATATTGAAAACTTTCATTCTAAACCCCATGTTTTTGCAGTCATGAAATTATGATTCAAGTGAGAAAAGAGAAAAGGGTGCTGTATGTTTATACTAACTCCAAAGGCTCTGAAATGTTCTGGGAATATTCTTCATAAATGTACTAAAATAAATGACTAGAAACAAAATTAACAATTTGTTTTGAAATAGTTTTACACGTTGGTACTTTGAAAATGCAGTAAAAAGTCATAGTTACATGTGCTATTTACAACAAAACTAAAATGCTTTATGAGTGCAAACAAATCCAAAGAAATATATAATGTCCCAAAATGTATAAATGAAATGTATATTTCCATTATTTTATTCTTTACTTAACTAACCAAGATGAATGTAGGCCTGCCTGTTTCCTTACTTTGCTTGATTCTGTGCTCACGTAAAGGTTTTATAAACTTACAATGTGAATAGAAAATATGGGCCATATTATCAAGAACGGCGCAAACATTATCGGCGGCTAAAGCGGTGATAAGGGGCTTGATAATATGCCCTAGAGAATTCCAATAGAAGCCCAGGTTTGATGTCCTGACACCAGAACCTGGGCTTCTATTGGAATTCTCTAGGGCATATTATCAAGCCCCTTATCGCCACTTTATCAGCAGTTTCCTGCCGCTAAAGCGGTGTTAGACCTGACATCATTGGCTTGAGTCTCTCCTCCATTTTTTCTGTTTGCCTCCACTGTTTTACAATGTTTTGCTGGATAATGCTTTGGGCGCCGTGCCACTGCTAATCAGTGCCACAGCGCAAGTGCTCCCGATGTTAAATTGATGTATCGATTGAATTCCCTGTTTGGCTTATTTGGTTTACTGTCAGTCCCTAGTCTAGTGCACCAGGAGTGCCGGGGCTTGTAAATACAAATGCCGCTCGTGGGCTTGCAGCACGTGTTGTGCCACCCACAAGAGCGGCCTCGTAAAAGAATGTCTACGGGTCGGTCATTGCTTGACCTACGTGCAGTCTGATACTGTCACGCGGGCTGCGCGAGTATACCTACTCGCCAGTCCCTCCAACCTTCCCTTAACTTCATGTTAGTCACCCCTATGGTAGGCCCACGGGCAGGGTGCGTTGTAAGTATAAGGTAGGACACGCCTGACCAAGTTGGCATGTCCTAGTAGTGAATTACAGCCATCTTCGTTCTTCACTATTGCGAGGTAACCTGCTCTCCGTTAGTTAGAATGGGCCGCCGGGATTATTAATGCTATAATCCTAGCTGGCTCGGGGAGCATGGTGCAATGTCGAGTTTGGTATCCCTGAACTCGGGGTTTAATTACGCATCCGTTGGTGTGGATGGTTTTTGGACTCTGGGTTTGAAAATAGCACTTTTAGAAAGTGTCTATTTTCTTGTCTAACCATTTCTGGTTTCTGCTGGTCTTGTGTGTGCGTGACAGGAGCTGGGTGGCTCCAGAGGTCTGAATGAGTCAGTGTGGGATGAGTGGGACATTTGCGTTGAGAGTAGGGGGAGAGTAGTTGCTGATAGCCTGCCCTGCCTGATACAATGCTGGCTCCACCTCCTGCCAAGCGGCTGATGGCTCTGTGCCTGCCATGGACGATCCTAGCCCCACCTCCTGCCAGGAGGCCGATAGCTCTGCTCCTGCCAGTGACAATGCTGGCTCCACCTCCTGCTGGGCGTCTGAGGACCCAGCCCTGCTCAGTGAATAAGCCAGGTGCTCCTGCCTGGCTCCACCCACAACAGACCCAGGATGTTGGGAAATCTCCCCTGCATGGACAAAGGGATCAAAGCCGAAAAGGGGTATAAGAGAAGGACCCCTGAACCAAGAAATCAGATCACTTCTGACATGGAACCCTGTAACCAAGGACAAGAGGCCTGCTGATCTAAGGACTTGCCTACCCCTTCTGCCAGTGTGCTGTTTGCTGGGGGGAATCCTGCAGTGCTTCTTTATTTTTGCCAAGGACCAGGAGAGAGGAACTGTGTGTGTACTCTTAAGCTTGCTAAGAAAATCTCCAAGGACTAAGAGTGCCAGTCTCCTGCTGAAGTCACAGGGCCAAAGGACTTCATCTGCTTAAAGTACTATTTGCTGGAACCTGTGAATCCAGCACCTCTGAAAGAACCAGCAATCTCGACGCCGACGGACGTCGCCGAATCCAGCTCGACATAGTGAGTAACGGCTCCAGTGTCCCGCTTCCTCGACGCCGTCCGCCGGGCCCGATCGACGCCAGCAGCAACGCCAGTGAGGAGTGAGTTCGGCTCCAGCTCCAAGGGACCTCGTGTCTGCACCACTGCTGATCGCATCGCCCTCGTGCCCTCTCGACGCCGTGAGCGCTGCTCACTCTTTGCGACATCATCATCATCGACGACTACTGAGGCCTGATCGACACCGAAGACGCGACGCCGGATTGCTCGACGCTGCTGATCATCGTGTGCTTCATTTCCCAAGGTACTGTGTTGTTGATGGTCCGTGTGACTCCGGGCTCGACGTAGCGCCCCTCGCGGTCGACGCCGAACCTTTGGATTAACTTTGCCTCGACGTCGTGTAGCTCCCGTGTGGGTTACCTTGTTGCTAAGAACTGTGTTGCCAAGAAAAAGAGTTGCTTTGATACGAAAAGACTTTGTACTAAAGAAGAATCTGCATTTGAACTATTATTTTCCCTTCCAAAAGTATTTATTAAGATTGTGTATATTTTTGTCGTTATTTGGTCTTGTGCTAAGCCTTATATAAAAATCCTTATTTTTATAATACTACTGTGTCGTGTCCATTTGTAGTGTATTCACTGTATTACTGTATGTGGTCATAAATGCTTAACACACAGCCTCTGAGATAAGCCTGTCTGCTCTGCCAAGCTACCAAGGGGGTGAGCAGGGGTTATCAAAGGGTGTGATCCCCTTGCCCTGACTAGAAAAGGAGTGTCCCTATTTGTCAGAAGTGTATACCTCTGCCAACTAGAGACAGCTGGTTCTAACATTGGACGCAGCGGTGAGGATTTTGAACCTTGCATTTATGACCCATGTGCAGTAATTAGTGTGCGCTACATAGTGAAAGCAGACCATAGCGCAGCCACAATCTAATTTGGAAGGATCCTATTTTTGGTTCTCCGCTTTTCTGAAGCTTGATATTTTTAAACACTGCCAGTTTTGACCATGAGTGACACCGGAGTCACTACCCCTGTTGTTGTTGTGGAGGGATTTGAAAGAGCAAAGATAAAGAAATACAGGAAGAAGCAGCTGCAACACTTTTGCGAGCAGTTTAAAGTTCCTACCACAGGCCTCGAAATTAAAGACGATTTTCGCAAAGCTTTGGAGGCCTGGTTGGAGTCCAGAGATCCCTCTGATGTGGTGGTGGTACCGCCAGGGGAAGGGGATGAGGAGGCGCCAGTGAATGGGCTTGAGTCTTCTCTCGGAAGCAGTGTTTCCTCCAAAGGTCTTTCCCCTGAAGAACGAGAAGAAAGGGCGAAGGAGCGTGCATACAACATGGAAATGGCAAGGCTAAAGATAAATGGGCAGTTGGAGTTATAAAAGGCAAGAGGTAGGAGAGAAGCTGATTTGGAGACCAAAAGGTTGGAGTTTGAACGAGAGAAGTTAGCTTTGGAGCGTGATACCAAGTTGAGGGAATTGGAGATCCAAGCTAAGAAGTTAGAATTGAATCCCTCTGGTGGCAGCATTCCATCTGTGCCTGCAGAAAGTAGGTTTTATTTCCCGAAAGATGTGATAAAAGATTATCATAGGAATGAAGATATTGGTCAATGGTTTAAAGCATATGAGTTAGCATTGTTGGCCCACCGGGTCCCTGAGAAGGATTGGGGAGCGAGGTTGTGGGGTCGCTTTGTGAATGAGGGAAGAGATACCCTGTTAGACATGCCTGTTGAGGATAGGATGTCGTATGCTCATATGAAAAATGCTTTAATGTTGCGGTATGGCCTAACCCCCGAGAAGTACAGACAAGCTTTTAGAGAATGTAAGAAGTTGCCTGGTACGACGTGGGTTGAATATGTGTCTTATTTTTGCAGAGCCATGGATGGTTGGGTGAAGGGCAGCAAAGTGGAAAGTTACGAAGCTCTTTATGATTTTGTTTGCTTGGGAGCATTTGTCTAATAACTGTTTTCCAGAGCTGCACCAGCACCTGATTGATAGCAAGATATCTAACCCTAGAAAACTTGCTGAGGAGGCGGACCGCTGGGTCAGTACCAGGGTCCACAAGGGTCCAGTGGGAGACTCAGCCAAAGGTGGGCAGGGTCCCCAGCAGAAGAGTGGGAGGGACAAGGGTAAACAGAAGGAGTCCCAGAAAGGGCCCCAAAGTAATCCCCAAGGGAACCAAGGGAAAGGTTCCCAGCCTCCCCCTGAGAAGAAGCCAGGGGCCCCGACGGGTAAACCTGTTCATAAGGGCCCCCTAACCTGCTACGTTTGTGGGCAGGTGGGACACCGGTATTATGACCCCCAGTGTCCCATGAAGAATTCGAATGCACCGCCACGTGCACCCCCTCGTCAGTTGGCGAGTGTAGCCCTGGGAGGGGAGGAGATGGTTGTCCCTGGTGGTAAGGGTCCCGCAGAAATGTCCCTGGTCTCGCTAGGAGACATGCAAATGGTCCCTCCACCCCCTCTGCCTAGTAACATTAGTAAATATAGGCAGTGGGTGACCATTAATGGCCATAGAGTGGAAGCTCTCAGAGACACCGGAGTGAGTGTGACAGCTGTCAAGTGTCACTTGGTGTCCAGAGAGCAGGTGGTTCCCCACGCATTCTACCCTGTGATAGCTGCTGACAACTCCCAGAAAGAGTGTGAGGTAGCTCAGGTTTCCTTTGAATGGGGGGGAGTTTCAGGTACTCTTCAGGTTGCTGTGAGGCCCGCCATGCCTGTCCATTGTCTCCTGGGCAATGATTTAGAAGACTCCCCTTGGGCTAAGGTGGAGAGGGAGACGCACTTGAAAATGTTGGGTGTGCCAGAGTGGGTGTGTGCAACCACTCGATCGATGACAGCGAGTAAGGGTGTTGATGGGGTCCCGGAGCCTGAAAGTATGGCCCAGGACCCAACTATAAAGAGAAGAAGCAGGAGGCACGGGAAACCGACCCCCGTAGTTCCCGTTGTCCAGGAGGAGGTAGACCCTGAGGGGGATGCCCTGGAGCCCACTGGGGAACAAATTGCCGAACTGGGAGACCTGCCCGAGCTGACCCATTGGCAGCAGGATGGTGGTCCCTCCAGGGAGGAATTCTGTGCCGAACAGAAGGTGTGCCCTTCTCTTGTGGGCATGAGGCAGCAGGCCTCAGCCCAATCCTCAGGTGATCAGTCAGGGTCACATTTTGTGTACTGGGAGAACGACCTCCTGTATAGCGAGCCTAAGGCTGCTGAGCCTGGGTCAGCCTGTGTGCTGGTGGTACCCCAGCGCTTTAGAGCCTTCCTACTGGGTTTGGCTCATGACGTTCCGTTAGCTGGACATCTGGGGCAGGACAAGACCTATGACAGGCTTGTCACCCATTTTTATTGGCCTCAGATGCGCAGGGATGTAGACATCCATTGTAAGACTTGTCACACTTGCCAGGCAAGTGGGAAAAGCGGAAGGAAGCAGAAGGCTCCCCTCCAACCTTTTCCAGTGGTCAGTACCGTCTTTGACCGGGTGGGTATTGACATTGTTGGGCCCCTGGACCCCAAGACAGCCCTAGGCAACAGGTTCATCCTGGTCTTGGTGGACCATGCCACACGGTACCCGGAAGCCATCCCTCTCCGAACAGTGACGGCCCCCGTGGTGGGACGGGCACTGATGGGTGTTTTCTCCCGGATGGGGTTCCCCAGAGAGGTGGTATCGGACCGGGACACCAACTTCATTTCCAACTATATGAAGTCTCTGTGGAAGGAGTGTGGGGTAACCTACAAGTTCACCACTCCTTACCACCCTCAAGGAAATGGGCTGGTTGAAAGATTCAACCGGACCCTTAAAGGCATGATCATGGGTCTTGAAGAACCAATGAGGCGGAAATGGGACGTCCTCTTGCCATGCCTGTTGTTTGCTTACCGTGAGGTGCCGCAAAAGTCTCTAGGGTTCAGCCCCTTTGAGCTTTTGTATGGTCACCCGGTAAGAGGGCCTTAGAGTCTGGTCAAGGAAGGCTGGGAGAAATCTCCCAGGAAACCTCCCCAGGATGTGTACAGCTACATGCTGGTCTTTCGGAACCAGACTCGGCGCTTCAGGGATCTTGCTCAGGCAAATCTGGAGGCCAGCCAGGACGAGATGAAGCGTGGTACGACCGGAATGTCACTCTGGTAGAGCTTCAGCCTGGTCAGGAAGTGTGGGTCATGTCCCCTGTGGAACCTTGTGCGCTCAAGGACAGGTGGACTGGACCGTTTAAGGTTGTGGAGAAGAAGAGCGATGTCACCTACCTGGTGGACTTGAAATCTCCCAGGAACCCCTTGCGGGTCCTGCATGTCAACCGTTTGAAGCCCCACTTAGAAAGGTCCGAAGTGGGCATGCTCCTAGCTACAGATGCTGGAATGGAGGAGGAGAGTGAGTCTCTTCCTGACCTTCTGTGTGCTAAAGAGCAAGACGGGTCAGTGGATGGTGTTGTCTTCTCTGACACACTGACCCTTGAGCAGAAACAGGATTGTCGCCAACTGTTGGGACAATTCCCGGATCTGTTTTCCATGGTTCCGGGTGTCACTCATTGGTGTGTCCATGATGTTGACACCGGAGACAGCCCTCCTGTGAAGCACAAGGCTTACAGGGTGACTGACAAGGTTCGAGCATACATTAAGAAGGAGGTCTCCAAAATGTTTGCATTAGGGGTGGTTGAGTCCTCTAGCAGTCCTTGGGCCAGCCCAGTGGTCTTGGTCCCGAAGGCTGCAGCACCTGGTGCTTCACCGGAACTTTGGTTCTGTGTGGATTACCGAGGACTCAATTTGGTCACGAAGACTGACGCGCACCCCATCCCCAGAGCTGATGAGCTCATAGATCGGTTGGGGGCTGCCCGGTACCTTAGTACGTTTGATCTAACGTCTGGGTACTGGCAGATCGCCTTGACTGATGGGGCAAAGGAGAGGTCCGCATTCTCCACACCAGATGGGCTATACCAGTTCCGGGTGATGCCCTTTGGGATGAAGAATGCCCCTGCCACCTTCCAGAGGTTGGTCAACCAGGTCTTGGCTGGACTGGAGGATTTCAGTGCCGCCTACCTGGACGACATCGCCGTGTTCAGCGCCAGCTGGGAGGAACACTTGCGCCACCTCCAGGAAGTGTTGTTGGCCCTGCGCAGAGCAGGCCTCACAAGCAAAGCCAGTAAGTGCTAGATTGGGCAGGGTTCTGTGGTGTACTTGGGGCACCAAGTAGGGAGCGGCAAGGTTGCCCCCCTGCAACCCAAGATTGATACCATCCTGGCTTGGGCGCCGCCCAAAACCCAAACTCAGGTGAGAGCCTTCTTAGGACTCACGGGTTACTACGGGAGGTTTGTCAAGGATTACGGTAACATTGTGCACCCCTTGACTTCACTGACTTCCAGGAAGCAGCCACGAAACGTGATCTGGACTGATGCCTGTCAAACGTCCTTCGACACCCTGAAAACTGCAATGTGCACAGCACCTATACTCCAAAGTACAGGTTTGTTGGTCAGTTACCCAATTCCTGGTCCTCATTTGAGAACTGGAGTTGGATCTACTATGTCCGACCCCTCTTGGCATGATTGAGGATCCATCAGAGGAACAAATGAATGAGAAACAAGGTGAGTGATACAAAATAAATATTAGTGATGAAAAGGGCCCAGTGGCACTAGAGCTGTTGGAGCTACAATAGATATTTATTTTACAGTGTGCCAGTCACCGTTGTGTAGTTATATTTAGGTCAGAGTTTTCATCGGAAGAGCATTTTTTGTTTCACTAATAACTTTGCCTCCATTTGACGAGCCAGCACGAAACATTACAAACTGTTTTGATCCACCTTGGCTTTTTTATGGAATGTTTGCACTTTCTGTCAAAAGGGGGAGTAGGGCACAAGAAAAAGGGGGGTCTCAAAATGTTGATTTCCCATGCTAATTATCATCAGAAACTTTGCTCTTTGATACAGGATAATTGCTGAATGGAATTACAACATATTTCCCAGAACGTTAGAACTTTCCTTAGAAAGCATGCTTTTGTGATTTCATGTAAATCCAATCAGCCGGTTGTGAAAAATTAGCATTTAAAGAAGTGCCCGGGTGGATATGATGGGCTTTAAAGGTTGGGTATATCTGCACGATTGGTTCTGCTGGAGTACCAGAGTACCGAAAGATTGCAAAATAGGGACCTCTAATTAGCCAATGAAGCTTTTCCTCCCGTCAGCCATTTTGGTGCCCCTGTACCGGTACTTGTACCACGTGTAGCATTGTGTGAGTCTGTAATGATGGAACCAGTGTGGCTCCTGATTTGGACTCCATAGAACTGTGACGTAAGTATTAGAGCGTAGTGAAGTAAATGCAGGTTTGGAATGCATTTGCAATTACACGTAGAAGAACAAAGACTTGCTATACTAAGCGCTGCGTGTGGTATAGTCATTGGCAAGTACATGAGCTGGGGAGGATGGTACATTTGAGGATGAGATATGGAATAAGTAACCTGAAGATCGAAAGTGCTCTCCCTGAGAGTTTGCCGTGATCCAGCAAATTGCTCGTGCATGCCATGTGCGCCTCATTCAAAGTGCTGAAATCGAAGTTTTCAGTTTTGTGAAAAGCACTTGATGTTAATGAAAGCTCGACTGTGAAGTCAACACAACAGTGGCCGAGACCTGCCGGGAAGGTTGCACAAAGAGGTACTGCGCTACTACGCAACTAAAAGCCATAAAATCATATGGAGTGATAGCCCTATAAGCAGATGCAACCAGGTTTTGAAAGAGCAGCAAAGTGCAAGATAACAGTGTGAACAGAAGCGCTGCGAGGCGGAGATCAACCAGGTGTCAGATAGCACAAAGAGGCGCCTAAAGCCAAAGTGATGCAAGAAACAGTAATTTACTTTTCAGTATTGAGTAACAAAAGTTATCATGCCACAACCCTGGACAAAGTGACCCCAGAAAAGCACCACGGATTGTGCTTGCAGAGTCATCTATATGCAAAGTGGCACCCCACTAAAGCTGCAGTGTGAGGCTCAGAAAAACTCAAAACTTTGCTTTTCCAATGGAGACCCAGAAAGGGGTCACACTTCCTTTCAGCCTCAAAGTTGATTCAGAGGCCAGCAAGCCACAAGGCCTCAGAGATGGTTTGCATACAGATGATGACTAAGCAGCGTTAGAAAGAACTCTATTCTCCACCTCACTAGGTTCCACCAATAGTTATAATGCTGCTGCCTTTTAGAAACCACAACCGCTATTAAATACCACCAAAAGGTTGGATATTTGCGACAGATAGACTGCCTGGATAGAGACATTTGATCATTTCATTGATGTGATTGAAGAAGCAGACAACAAGCAGAATATCAAGGACCTTAAGAATCTTGCTGGACAAGGTGTAAAAGAAGTCATAAAGAAAATGCATTGAGCTGACAAAATTACATACAATCAAATCACAGCAGCCTTGAATGTCAAGTTCAATACAATGCCAAATGTAAATTACAAAAGGTACATCTTCAGTCAAGAATAACAGAAAGCAATTGAGACCATTGATGAATTTGTTGAGATTCTGGATACGCTCATCAAACACTGCAAGTTCAATTAATGTATTCATGATGAAGCTATACGCCTCATAGTGATGGACAGATGCTTGTAAGATTCATTTAGATGAAGAATGCTGAGAGAAACTCTGAGTCTGGAGCGAGTTCTCATGGTTGCCAGAGCTCAAGAGTCTGCTGATGGACAAGCTTCTGACATGCAGGCCGATGGTGCCCAGAGTGAGTTAGTCATGAATGTGAGAAATTATTCAAATCACAAGGCAGAGAAACTCAGTGTGAATTATCCACAGAAAAAGAAGTTGTATTTCAGGTGTGGATTTTTGTTTCAATATGAAGGTAAATGTTTCGGCATTGGGTAGATATGCAAAGGCTGTGAAAAGGCAAATCATTTTGTGTTAGCGTAATTGTAATTGTAATTGTAAATAAATTTGTTAAGCGCGGTTGCTGCCCACGGGCGTCCAAGCGCTGAGTTGAAGCAGAGATGTGACAGAGCAGAGGAGTTAGAACTCGGAGGATTTGGCAAACAGTAGTGTTTTCAACTTTTTACGGAACGAGAGCAGATCTGGGTTGGACCGAAATGGAAGGGGGAGGGCATTCCAAAGCTTAGCGGTGTTCAAGGAGAACATCCTACCCCCGGTCCTGGCTCTCTTTACTCTAGGAACAACTGCCAAGAAAGCCTCCGTGGAGCGGACGTTCCTGTTTGGGTGGTAGGGGATGACAAGGTTGTCATTGATTGCAGGGCCTGTCTTCCAGAAGGCCCGATGCGCAATGCATAGTGCCTTAAATGCCACTCTCTGCCTCACTGGCAGCCAGTGCAGACTTTTTAGTCCAGGTCTGGCTGACTGGGTTCGCGGAATCTGTAGCAGGGTACGTGCTGCGCAGTTTTGTACCACCTGCAGCTTCCGGAGAGTCATCTCAAGGGCCCCTACATATAGGGCATTGTTTGAGTCTAAGCGGGACTGGATGAGGCCTTGTACTGCCACCTGTTTGGCTTCCAGAGGTAAAAGTGGAAGGACCTTCCTCAAGGTTCTGAGTAGGCCAAAGCATGTGGCGGACAACTTGGTGGCCTGGGTGGAGAAGGAGAGCTTTTTGTCCAGCCACACTCCCAGGCTCTTCACATTTTCCTTAGGGGTGGGGGGAGATCCCAAACCGCGGGGCCACAAGGAAGTGAAAGGCACTGGCGAGGCTGGACCTAGAAGCATGAGCTCTGTTTGTTCTCCGTTCAGTTTGAGGGAGGAGTTGGTCATCCACTCCTTGACGTCCTCTAAGCATTTCAGCAGACCTGCCGGGGATTGCCTGTTGTTCTGTTGGACCAATGAAACCACTAGCTGAGTGTCGTCGGCGTACGACACGATTTTGATGCCGTACGGTTCGACGACCCCAGCCAGCGGTCTCATATATACATTAAATAGTGCAGGGCTCAGGGAGGAGCCCTGCGGTACTCCGCAGCTAAGTGGTTTGCTGGATGACACTGTGTCACCGTCGAAGATCTGAAAAGATCTATCGGAAAGGAAGGAGTCGAACCTCCTTAATGCGTCACCTGATACTCCGATGTCATAGAGACGGTTCAGCAAGGTGGCATAGCTGACTGTATCGAAGGCAGCACTTAGATCAAGGAGGATCACTGCCACTGATCCTCCCTGATCTAGTACCCTTCGAGATTCTTCGGTGACCGCTAACAAGGCGGTTTCAGTGTCGTGCTTCGGTCTGAAGCCTGTCTGGGACGTATGTAATAGAGAGTAGTTCTCTAGGAACTGGACCAGCTGAGCGTTTATATATTTCTCCAGCACCTTGCTTGCCCATGGGAGGAGAGAGATAGGGCGGTAACTGGAGTGATCGTCAGGGTCCAGGTTGGGTTTTTTCAACAGCGCCCGCACCATGGCTTGCTTCCAAGCGGTGGGGACTGTGCATGCTGATATGGAGGAGTTTAGAAGCTCCAAGATTACAGTCAGGGTGGCTTGGCATGCCTGCATCAGGACTTCCGGTGGAGCTGGGTCGCGTGGAGAGCCCGACTTAACTTGGCGTGCAATTTTGCCAAGGGTGTCAAGGTCCAGAGGAGGGAAGTGCTCAAGAGTTGGCTGGTCTGGGGGAAGAGGGGGTCTTGGGGGGGTAGGTCAGTCACATCAGGGGTAGTGGTTACTGTTGGGAAGGTGGAGTAGATTTTCGAGACTTTATTGTGGAAGAATTCCGCAAGCTCATTACATTGGTCCTGAGTTTTGGTCGGGGGGGGAGCAGTGTTGACACTGGTGCATTGTTTTATTATATGGAAAATTTCCTTGGGCTTGGATTTGGCTTCCGAGTAATAGGTAGCCTGGGCCGCCCTGACCCCTTCTCTGTAGGCTTTGATCGCCTCTTTGTAGTATGCCTTTTTTTCCGGGAGGAAGTCTAATCGCCAGGCTCTCTCTCGTTGCCTACAAAGGCGTTTTAGCTCTCTTAGAGAATCTGAGAACCAGGGTGCTGATTTCTGAATTCTCTTTGAGGAGGATCTGCGAAGAGGGAGGATCGTATCTAGCGAGTTCATGATCCTGCCTACATAGTTTTCGTTTGCCACATTGGGGTCTAGGCAGGGGGGTGGACGAGTGGAGTCCAGGTTGTGTGTCCAGGATTCCAAGGGGAGTTTTGTCCAGTTCCTCCTAGTTGTGACTTGGGGGGGTAACTGGGGGGTTTTGTGAGTAACCCAGGTGAACGGAACCAAAAAGTGGTCCGACCATGGGAGGGGGGAGGGTTGGTCAACAGTCAGATCAGGGCAATTGCTAAAAATTGGGTCGAGTAAGTTACCCTTTTCATGGGTCGGGGCTGTAACCAGCTGGGACAGTTGAAGAGCTCCTAGGTCATCTATTAGTTCCTTAGCGATGTGGTCTGAAGGGGAATTAAAATGGAAATTGAGGTCCCCTAAGACCGTATGGTTGGCAGAAGACAGAATTCTTTTTGCTATTATCTCTGGGAGAGACCTATGGAACAATTTTGCTGGCTCAGGGGGGCGGTATATCAAAGTGCTGGAGAATGAGCTGTTAGCATTAAACTCCATGCTAAATTCTACACTCTCGCACTCAGGGATAGTTTCCGCTGTAGTACGGCAACGATACTGGTCCTTTAGTATGATTGCCAGACCTCCGCCTCTCCCTTCCGGCCTGTCCAATCTAAAGATTTGGTAACCAGCGGGTAAGGCTGAGACTATATCTGGCTCGGATTGAGCAGTGAGCCAAGTCTCTGTCAAGAAGATCGCATCTGGCTTGTGCTCCTCGAGCAGCATAGCAATTTGTGTGCTATGCTTCGGCAGTGATCGGCAATTTAGCGCATACATACGGTATTTCTGTGACGAGGCCGATGGGGAGGTGTTGCGAAAGGAGTGTTTGCAGTCAGGGCAACGGGGGGGGAGCTCTGTAGGTGCATAGATGTGAGTGCACTGAACAGCAGCCATGCTTCCTATGCTGTACATGGCTGCCGAGCTGTATGTTCTGCCCTGAGATGTGGGGGAACCAGGGTTTGTGGCCCCTGGTCCCGTCTGGGCGCGGACGGGCTTGCCTTTGGCGCGCCTTCGGCGCACCGCCGGCGCGCCCGCTGCGCCTCCGAAACCAGCACATCCTTATATGACGAAATAAGGGGGGTGTGGCCTGTTTCAATAGGCGTGGCCCTGGGGTCCCGGCGATGCGCCTGCAACCCGCTGCAGCGCCTGACTCGGCTGCGCGGGGAGGGAGTCACGTGGGGAGCCAAGAGGTAGACTGTAGTTGTTTTTAAAAAACACAGTATCATAATAACAATTTTTAAAAGTAATCTTTAAAAAAGTCCTGCTCTCGGCTTTCCGCCTCAAGAGCTCTGCTTACAACAAGCGCAGGCGAGGAAGGCGCGCTTTTGTAGTGAAGGGGGCGTGGCCTGTTTCAATGGGCGTGGCCCTGGGGTCCCGGCGATTCGCCTGCGACCCGCTGCAGCGCCTGACTCGGCTGCGCGGGGAGGGAGTCACGTGGGGAGCCAAGAGGTAGACTGTAGTTGTTTTTAAAAAACACAGTATCACAATAACAATTTTTAAAAGTAATCTTTAAAAAAGTCCTGCTCAGGCTTTCCGCCTCAAGAGCTCTGCTTACAACAAGCGCAGGCGAGGAAGGCGCGCTTTTGTAGTGAAGGGGGCGTGGCCTGTTTCAATGGGCGTGGCCCTGGGGTCCCGGCGATTCGCCTGCGACCCGCTGCAGCGCCTGACTCGGCTGCGCGGGGAGGGAGTCACGTGGGGAGCCAAGAGGTAGACTGTAGTTGTTTTTAAAAAACACAGTATCACAATAACAATTTTTAAAAGTAATCTTTAAAAAAGTCCTGCTCTCGGCTTTCCGCCTCAAGAGCTCTGCTTACAACAAGCGCAGGCGAGGAAGGCACGCTTTTGTAGTGAAGGGGGCGTGGCCTGTTTCAATGGGCGTGGCCCTGGGGTCCCGGCGATTCGCCTGCGACCCGCTGCAGCGCCTGACTCGGCTGCGCGGGGAGGGAGTCACGTGGGGAGCCAAGAGGTAGACTGTAGTTGTTTTTAAAAAACACAGTATCACAATAACAATTTTTAAAAGTAATCTTTAAAAAAGTCCTGCTCAGGCTTTCCACCTCAAGAGCTCTGCTTACAACAAGCGCAGGCGAGGAAGGCGCGCTTTTGTAGTGAAGGGGGCGTGGCCTGTTTCAATGGGCGTGGCCCTGGGGTCCCGGCGATTCGCCTGCGACCCGCTGCAGCGCCTGACTCGGCTGCGCGGGGAGGGAGTCACGTGGGGAGCCAAGAGGTAGACTGTAGTTGTTTTTAAAAAACACAGTATCACAATAACAATTTTTAAAAGTAAGCTTTAAAAAAAGTCCTGCTCTCGGCTTTCCGCCTCAAGAGCTCTGCTTACAACAAGCGCAGGCGAGGAAGGCGCGCTTTTGTAGTGAAGGGGGCGTGGCCTGTTTCAATGGGCGTGGCCCTGGGGTCCCGGTGATTCGCCTGCGAACCGCTGCAGCGCCTGACTCGGCTGCGCGGGGAGGGAGTCACGTGGGGAGCCAAGAGGTAGACTGTAGTTGTAGGCGTGCAAGATGGAGGAAAAAGTAAGTGCATCATGGTGCAAAGAAAAATTGGCCACAAGAACGTCCCAGAAGCACCATTCGACACTCATGCATAAGGTCAAGCAACCACATTAGCTGAGGCCAAAGGTCAAAACAAGCTTTATTCGGATCATACAAAATGTCCACAAAACCATACTATGCAATAAAAAGACAAAAATCCATTTACAATTAAAAAAAAGAGACACATCTAATTTAAAAAAAAACATCCTGATGTTTTTTAAAAATTAAGATGTGTCTCTTTTTTTTAAATTATAAATGGATTTTAGTCTTTTTATTGTATAGTATGCTTTTGTGGACATTTTGTATGATCCGAATAAAGCTTGTTTTGACCATTAGTTGAGGCAAATCGACACCAAACGCAGTCGATCAACATTTAAATCTTCTTCAAACAGTTCTTTCATGACGATATCAAGTGAAAGTGATGAAGATAGTTGTGAAATGTTGATGTGTATCTCAGAGAAGAAACAATTGATGTACGGAATGCTGGACAATGCATCCATTCACCCCCAGTCACAAGGATCTGGATTTAATCCATCATTCTTTTGCTCACCACACCACCCCAGTTTGGACCCAGTGTGGAATTTTAGTTTGTGAGCTAAACATTATCTGCGCCAGCTTGTCGCCCATGTACAACGTGCACGATCGCCATTTTAGGCATCATGGTCTCCCTGTCCACGATCGATCACCAGCGCGCCCCTCTCACCCAGCGAGCATCCTCTGCGCACCCTGACTCCCCCTTCCTCCCCCTCATGAGCATGACCCTTCAGCATGACCCTGTCCTTGGGAGCCACGCCAGCGCCTGACCAGCATCTCCTCTCCTCCCATGAATGCCCCTCTGTTGGCGCAACCTTCCTCCGCGCTCGATTGTCCACGCGGCATGAATACCACTCCTTTTGATGACCTCTCCCCCCGTGTCCAGCTGACCACACGGGTCCGAGGCCATTGCCTAAGCCGGGAGATATCATTTACTGCCCTTTATTGTATGAGGTCGCTCTCCTTCAAAGGCCCCTCTATTGATCCAGGCCTCCCCACCCCCTGTGACATGATCAGGCGCACACATCCTAAGACTTGACGGAACACTCAGCTGCGTGATGACCCCCTCCTCTTATCAGCAGGTTGAGGACCTCTATTGTGAAGGTATATGGGGGTGGGATTAACACGAGGATTACGGGGATGTCTTTTGCTTGCTCTACAACGTTCTGACTGTAATGAAGGAAGGTCACATGCCATAAACCAGTGTATAAGAGGCCAGGCCTCCGAGAGGCTGTTAGAGCACCTCGAGACGATACCTTGTTGTCTGATCTGATGTGTTCTGCTCCGTCGGAATAAACTTCTGTTTTCCTGCCTTCTGGTCTCCGGCGCCTGCCTCATTGCTTGGTAATTTGAATGGTACAAGGGCGGTTAGCGCCGGGCAAATCTTGAGAAAGGTCCTAGCCCTACCTTTTTCCACAATTGGCGTCCCAAAGCGTGGGGCCCATCAGCGACACGTGGATCCAGTGGGAGAGGTCCCGACGACAGAGTGAACGACTGCAACGATCGGGAGAGCTCGTGTCCGATAGACCCTCGTCTGACAGCCGATCATCCGACCTTCACTAGTTCTGAACAGACCTCTCTCGAGTGATCTACGGTCCTGACTGGGAACCATCAGGAGTGCCGCGAACATCACGAAGGAGAGAGGACGATTGGGCGCTGGATCCAGAGGACAGGAAACCGTCCATGCGGTCCGGGTAAGGTCGTGTAAACACGACGAATTGAGAAAAATTGTTTTTGTTTGGATAATACTAGTATTACGCTTTGTTGAAACCTCTGGAGATTCACTGTCTGCAAACGGGGAAAAACAAACAGGCTCTCTCTTTGCAAGCAGTGAAGGATAGGTAACGCAGACTTTTGTCCCCGTTGTAATCCGTCGTGCCTATCTTCCTCCCCCACTGTTTCCCGAACTATCGTTCGTGGATTATTGACTGGAGATTCTTTGTCTGCAAACAGGGAAGAACAAGGTCTCTCTTTGCAGGTAGAGAAAGAGTGGGTAGCGATAGCTTTTCGTGCCCACTTATTCTCCCCACTGGATTGTTTGATTGGCCGATTATTCGGTATTGGTTCTTTTGAGGTATTCACGGCCTCCAAATAACGTAGAATAGAAATATTCTGTCTAGTCTTTGTCCGCCGTGATAAGACAGGTAGTGCAGACTTTTGTCCCCGGTGTAGACCGTCATGCCTGTCTTCTCCCCACTGGTTGGTAGCCTGTTTAGCCCGGACCGCTTATTAGAGATGAACCATCCGGCTCCACTGGAGGGCACCCCTAATAAGGACATGTTCACTAAGCATGGACTAGTCGCTATAGCTTATACTAAGTTATGGCATAAATATACAAAAAAGAACCCTGAAAGTCAGTGGCCACTGATAGGTTCCTTTAATGAAAATAAAATAAAAACATTAGAAATAGCGCTCCAGAAGAATAAGACCACGCCCACTATGCTCGACAGTATCGGCATGTGGCGCAAAGAAACGGAACAACGAAAGAAAAGAGAAGAAGCAAAAATAGGGAAAGAATTACGAAAGGCAGCCCACCTAGCCGCAAAGCAACTAGAAGAAGAAATAAAAGAAAGAAAGGAAGCTACACAAAACCAAGAATTAGGGTCGACAGGCCAATGTCCTGTTAGGACCCCCTCTGTACTCTACCCTGAATTGCCCTCCAAACAACGGGCGAACGATGAGTTACTGCTAGGTCCCCCAATCATCTACCTACCCCCTCCATATGCTCCCAGCCAACAACGCTTGCAAGCCCCGAATACGAATGAAAGTGACCCTAGCGCTAGTGCACCGGCCCTCACGGCCTCCGCACCGGCCACATTAACAACCTCGTCAGACGATCCCGAGGCTAGCAAGCAATCACCAGCCAGACTAAATAGGTTGAGCAAAGATGAGCGGGATGGGATCGACAAAATAGCGAAGACATTAGTAGAGCGAAGGGAGAGCGAAGATTACACAATGAGCGTATATAATTCACATGCCGACAGCCACAGACGGCATTTCATCTTGCGATTCAGCTACTACACCCTGAACGCATATGAAGATAGATATCAAAGTAAGGGTCCCGCCAAGCTGACAACGCTGTATAGGAAAATTGACGTTGGGGATGGGACTGAATGTGAGGCGACGGAACTCTTCATGCAGATGCTTGAGGTCTTCCGCCACCTTACGGAACAAAAACCAGAAGCCAAGGTTACGGTCCCTGAAACAACCTCGGCAGAAGTAGTCAATACTATGATGCCTATCAGAGAAGCGGCTCCTTACTGGATCCCGCCACGGGGCCAGGGAACGAGCGATGATATTAATAATGAAAATGCAAAAGGGAGGGTTGTGTACAATTGGGTTTACCAACCATGGGACCGACAAGATATCCTGACCTTTAAGCAAACCCTGCCCGACTTAAGAAAGAACCCGACAGCATTTTATACCGAATTAGGCACAGCCTTGGGTTCGACAATAATGACTTTAGCAGATATTGACTTGTTCTTTGGGCTATGTCTGCCGGCTGACGTGTGGAAGCAAATCCGGAAGGCTGACCACACGGATCTGTTTGGACATACCTGGGACCAACTCGGTAAACTAGATAGACAGCGAGAGCCGGGGAGCAAACCAGTGAAAGACATACTGGAACTCCCAGATAAAATAGTCCAGAAATTAAAAACACTGGTCCCGGAAAGAAAAGTAGACTGGTCGATAGTAACGGCCTGTCGACAGAAACCCCAGGAAGATGTGTCAGAATACTTCTCCCGATTCGAGACAGTGTTCTCCGACTACAGTGGCCAGGACATGACCACTGCAACCGGACAGCACCTGTTTGTACAAAATTACGTAAAAGGCCTAACACAAGAGGTCTCCCAAAAGCTGCAGACGAGCGAGAGTAGTTGGGGAGCCTCCAAACCTGCAGCTATCCTTCAGATGGCTCAGTATTACGAGCACCAAAAGAATGAGAATGATAGGGCGTCCGAGAAAAAGAAGAAAGATTTAAAGGAAAGGGTAATGATAGCCCAGATACAGGGTATAGCGCTAGGACGGGAACATCAAAGGGGGAACTACCAATCAAGCACCCCCAGAGATCTACCTCCTAAGGATCACACCCCAACATCCCACACTGGACGTAGAGACATTAGCAATGACCAATGCGCCTTCTGCAAAGGGTTTGGCCATTGGAAATACCAGTGTCCGGTTGTGCTAGAGATGAATAAAAATAGGGACTCCAGGGATGTGGCAAGGGGTCCGAGAAATGGGGTACAAGGACGAGGGCACACCAACGGCACCAACAATGACAGATCAGGGAGACTGAACACATTTGACCGCCCCCGGCAGAACCAATATCAGCTGTCCGAAGGTGAAAATGCCCCCGATTTTGCATAGGACTGCCAGGGGCAAGGGAGGGATCCAGTCGAGCTCTGTGTTGACCAGCAAGGTCCTTATGTCACTGCTAAGGTCCTGGGTACAGAGTCTCCATTCTTGGTAGACACTGGGGCGACACGTAGTGTGTTATCAAAACGACTGATTCCAAGGGCACCCTTGTCTGGCTCACACATAACGTCGATAGGTTTCGATGGAACGCCCTCCACTAACCCCCTGTCCGTACCTATTACCTTTGATCTAGAAAACAGCACCACTGACGCAACATTCCTACTCTCCTCCAACTCCCCTGACGCCATTATGGGTATTGACTTACTGAAGCATTTTCGAGCTACCATTAGGTGTTCCCCAGATGGAATACGAGTCATCCTGTACGACAACCCAGACATGCCCCGATCCCGTCCCCCACGACACATGTGCTCCATAACTGACGCTGACCTGTCCCTGCTTGACATCCTGCCTCCGTACTTGTGGGCCAAAAATGACTCTGATGTGGGACGAATGATGATTGATCCTATTCACATAACTGTACGACAGGACGCCATACTCCCGAAGCTTCCACAATATCGGATATCCCCCGAGGGTGAGAAGGCACTGGTAGCGATCATTCAGTCTCTGGTAGATGCAGGAGTGGTTGAAGAGGTGGTTAGCAACATCTGCAACAGCCCAATCCTACCCATTGTTAAGAAGCAAGGTGAAGGAGATGAGAAAGCGTACCGCTTCATCATCGACTTACGAGAGATTAACAAAGTGGTTGTACCCCAATATCCTGTAGTTTCTGATATCACCACCATTTTGACCCTCATCCCGCCCACTGCCACCACCTTCACTGTTATCGACCTTAAAAACGCGTTTTTCTCTATCCCCATTCATCCCGACAGCCGTTACCTCTTCGACTTCACTTTAAAATCCCGCTCGTACCGATTCTGTAGAGCTCCCCAGGGGTACACTGAAAGTCCCAGCATCTACAGCCAGGCCCTCAAAAGACAGCTGGACGCCTTCCAGCTACCAGAAGGAGTGGTGTTGATCCAATATGTCGATGATATCCTTTTGGCGGCCGACACCACCCCGCTTGCAACGACAGCCACCGTCCAACTTCTACACTTTCTTGCAGAAAATGGCCATAAAGTCTCCAAAAAGAAGTTACAGTTCTGCCAGCCACAAGTGACTTACCTAGGCCATCTCCTGTCCAAAGAAGGGAGGAAGCTTACACCCGACCGAATACAAACCATCCTAGACACCCCCATCCCGAAGACACAAAAGCAAGTCCGCTCTCTGGTTGGCCTAACCTCTTTTTGCAGACAATGGTTACCTAATTACAGCCTCATTGTGAAACCATTACTTGCCCTGCTGACCAAAGATGTCCCCTCCCCGCTTCCTTGGACTCCTGAGTGTCAAGCCTCCTTTAAGGAATTACGGGATGCACTCTGCTCAGCGCCTGTCCTAGGAACCCCAGATTACTCCAAACCCTTCTCCCTCTTCACTCACGAAAGGGAGGGGTGTGCATTGTCTGTCCTAACTCAAGCAATTGGTCCTAAGCAGCGCCCTTGTGCCTACTTCTCCGCCACTCTTGACCCTGTAGCCAGAGCCTTACCTGCCTGCCTCAGAGCGGTAGCTGCCGCTGCTGTCTCTATCCGTCAGAGCGAGGGAATCGTACTTTCCAACTCCCTCACAGTGCTAGTACCCCATGCAGTCGACACCCTCTTGAACCAGACCAAAACCCAGCACCTGACTAGCGCACGACTGACAGGGTACGAGTTGACTCTGCTTGCACCCCACATCACACTAAAGAGATGCACGACTTTGAATCCCGCGACATTGTTACCCCTGCCTGAAAATGACCCCGACATCCCTCCCATACACGACTGTGTGACCCTCACGGACGAGCAGACTAGGAGTAGGGTTGACCTCCGAGACACGGCTTTTCCTGACCCCGATGGAGAGCTATGGGTAGACGGCTCATGCATCAAACTTCCAGATGGCACCACTTCAGCTGCCTATGCAGTAACGACAGCCCGAACAGTAGTTGAGACAGCCTGCATCACACAACGATCTGCCCAGGCAGCAGAGCTGATAGCCCTCACCCGAGCATGCATCATAGCCGCAGGGACCACCGCGAACGTATATACGGACAGCCAGTATGCCTTCGGAGTGGTCCACCATTTTGGGCTCCTGTGGAGGGAGAGGGGATTCCTGACGTCCCACGGCACCCCAATCCTCCACGGAGACCTAGTCTCCGCTCTGATTGAAGCAGTTCTCCTCCCCAAACGGTTAGCGGTGATCAAATGTCAGGCACACAAAAGGGTAACAGACTTAGTCGGACAAGGGAATGCATTGGCCGACATCACTGCACGAACCACAGCTGAGAATAGGACAGTGACACGCATGTATGTGACCAGGTCACAAGCAGAGAAATGGAGTGATGCAAGGGTAATGATCAGAGACATTCAGTCGGCTAGCACCCCTCACGAACTGACTAAGTGGGCAAGGGTGGGTTTGAAGGATGAGGAGGGCTGTTGGCGAACGAAGGATGCAAGCAAATGGTTGCTGCCCGACTCATATCTGATTCCCATTCTGACAATGGCTCACTCCCCCGCACACATAGGATCTGCACCCATGATCGAACTCATTTCCAAAGTCTGGCATAACGATAAAATCCCCGACTCAGCCAGACGCCTAGTTCAGCAGTGCCTTATCTGTCTGCAACACAACCCCGGGAAAGGAACTGTAGTACCCCGGGGAGGGTTCGGGACCCCCAATCATCCCTTTGAGGTCCTTCAGATGGACTACATCCAACTAGAGAGATGCCAAAGCCTGAAGTACGTACTAGTCATCGTGTGTGCCTTCAGCAAATGGGTAGAAGCCTATCCAACCCGTGACAACACTGCCATGACTACTGCCAAAGTACTACTGAAGGAATTCTTCCCTCGCTATGGCCTTTGTCGAATTTTATGGAGCGACAACGGCCCCCACTTCATAGCTGAGGTTATCCAATTAATCCTAAAGGGGTTGGGGGTGAAGCAACGATTTCATGCGGTCTTCCACCCCCAATCCGCTGGTCTAGTGGAACGCCATAATGCCACACTGAAGCTGAAACTGGCAAAAATAGTGGCCACCACTGGACTTAACTGGCCGGATGCCCTCCCACTGGCCTTGTTATCGATGCGTTCCACCCCCACCAAGCACCATTTGACCCCCTACGAGGTCGTGTTTGGGCGTCCGATGAATCTCTGGACTGCCCCCAAACCGACCTCCATTCATGACGTCCCAGACGTCCTACTATCTGATTATTTGTGCAAGTTAACTAAAACGTTGTCTGTCATTCATCAACAGGTGCAGCAGGCCATCCCCGATGCTTCCAGGGGCCCCGGCCATGACATCCAACCGGGAGATTTCGTGTTGATACGAAATTTCCAGCGAACCAAAAGTCTGGAACCTCGGTGGACGGGCCCCTGGCAAGTGCTGATTACCACCCGAACGGCGCTTCGAGTGGAGGGGAAGAAGCACTGGCTGCACGCGCATCATTGCCGGAAGGTCTCTGCGAACCTGGCCACGACAGAAAACGTCAGCACCCAAGAAGAGCTCCTGAGCAAAGACCGACCGATATTGGACTGTTATCCCGATACTGAGGCACTCGAACTTGCAAAATTCTCTGATCCCACCGTGCCATCCAGAGAAGGGTATTTCCTGCGTCGAAAGGAGGGAGTTTCGGCTAAGTAGGCCACGGACTAAGTTAAATCTCAGAACGGTGACCTAAACACAATCAAGGGTTGCCGGGAGAGAAGCTAAACGAAGTCTGTGGTTCTGCCCGCTACCGAGCCCCCTTGAAGGTGATGGAAGCGCCAGATAAGAAGATGATGGAAGCGCCAGATAAGAAGATGATGGAAGCAACAGGAAATACCCAGTATAGAAATCCAAAGACTGACAACTTGCACAAATCAAAGACAATCGCACTCTTCATTGTCTTCCTCTTCTGCCTCCTCCTCATGACCTCCTTCTGGATTCTGGAGGAAAGCACACCGGCTCATGAGACATTGCTACCTACTGCACAGCCAACACCCCTGAAAGAGCATCACCTAATATCTCTGTCGCCTCCGCTCCGAGAAAGGCGCAGGGAGTTCTGGAACAATTCCTTCGTGCAACTGTTGCACCAGCACAACCTTGCTGCAAATGCTACGAACTGTTGGATCTGCGGGTTGCTCCCGCATGCCACTGGACACTCCATCCCCTTCATCCCTTCACCCTTCTCAGTTCACGGCTCTTGCCTCGCCTGGCTGATCCTCATGCAAGAGAGCCACAAGGACAACGCCACCTCCAGCCGGACAGTGACACACTTCTACTCTGGGTTCTGGCTGAACAGAACCGGAAAGACTCCTGCTGCCCTGTGTCCTGCGCTCGCAGGCGCCACCTTCATCAAAGACATTCCAGCCAAAGAACGAGTCGAAGTACAGGTGCTCCACAATCCAGCCAGGACCACCTTCTCTCATCTGCAAAAACAAACTACCGCTACACTGACTGTGGCTCTGTCTGTCATCAATGTCACAGGTCTCGTGTGTCTCGAAGGCCATGGAACGCAGCTGGTGGGTCACAGCGCCTGCCAAATCACCAGAACATTGGACTCAGCTGACCCCCCTTCCTTTGTTGCTTCTCCGAACATGTACTTTGTGTGTGGCACCAAGGCTTACACCTGGCTCCCGAAGGGTTGGAAGGGTATCTGTTACATTGCCTTCGTTCTTCCACCCACATATGTAGCCCCTGCCAACCATCACCGGCAGAGGCGTGCAGACGACCTTGGACAAGCCGACTCCACCGGAGCACAGTTCCTGGATGCAGCAAAGGGACTTGTTCCTCTGTGGGGCCCAATGGCAAACAGCCGTGCTATCCGGCACCTGACCCAGGCAGTAGAAACAACGATCAACATCACTGCCGGTATCCTCGCCAACAACACTGCGGAGTTTCAGGCGGTCCGCCTCGTGACCCTTCAAAATAGACTTGTCCTAGACGTGGTCCTAGCCGACCGAGGAGGAGCATGCCGCATCATCGGATCCAGCTGCTGCACCTACGTGCCAGACAACTCACCTTCAGTCTACAAAGCCATTGAACACCTCCACAGACTTTCCTCGGAGGTTCACCAAGAGCAGGAAGGATGGTCACTTGGGAGCTGGTTTTGGGACACTTTGAAGAGCTGGGGTTGGAGGTTGTTTTCCTTCGTGCTGATACCTGTTGTGATCTTATGTGGGTGTTGCTTAGGTATCCAATGTCTGCCACCTTTGTTCGGCCTTGTTTCCAACTGTATGTGCCCAAAGACTTTGGACTTCCGAAATGAGCACATGAGTCCCCTCTATGAAGTAGAAATACGTGGCCTTATGGGGATAAATCCAAACTGACAAGTTGGCTAGATATGTTAAAAGGGAGGACTGTGGAATTTTAGTTTGTGAGCTAAACATTATCTGCGCCAGCTTGTCGCCCATGTACAACGTGCACGATCGCCATTTTAGGCATCATGGTCTCCCTGTCCACGATCGATCACCAGCGCGCCCCTCTCACCCAGCGAGCATCCTCCGCGCACCCTGACTCCCCCTTCCTCCCCCTCATGAGCATGACCCTTCAGCATGACCCTGTCCTTGGGAGCCACGCCAGCGCCTGACCAGCATCTCCTCTCCTCCCATGAATGCCCCTCTGTTGGCGCAACCTTCCTCCGCGCTCGATTGTCCACGCGGCATGAATACCACTCCTTTTGATGACCTCTCCCCCCGTGTCCAGCTGACCACACGGGTCCGAGGCCATTGCCTAAGCCGGGAGATATCATTTACTGCCCTTTATTGTATGAGGTCGCTCTCCTTCAAAGGCCCCTCTATTGATCCAGGCCTCCCCACCCCCTGTGACATGATCAGGCGCACACATCCTAAGACTTGACGGAACACTCAGCTGCGTGATGACCCCCTCCTCTTATCAGCAGGTTGAGGACCTCTATTGTGAAGGTATATGGGGGTGGGATTAACACGAGGATTACGGGGATGTCTTTTGCTTGCTCTACAACGTTCTGACTGTAATGAAGGAAGGTCACATGCCATAAACCAGTGTATAAGAGGCCAGGCCTCCGAGAGGCTGTTAGAGCACCTCGAGACGATACCTTGTTGTCTGATCTGATGTGTTCTGCTCCGTCGGAATAAACTTCTGTTTTCCTGCCTTCTGGTCTCCGGCGCCTGCCTCATTGCTTGGTAATTTGAATGGTACAAGGGCGGTTAGCGCCGGGCAAATCTTGAGAAAGGTCCTAGCCCTACCTTTTTCCACACCAGCCGTATGCAAATCAGTCCTGACCCTGTTCCTTATGGGAACAGTCCAGCCCGAACTGCTAAGCCAGGCCCTCTGTGGACCAGAAACGAGCATCCTGGGACCGTTTTCAGGGCATCACCCTTCAACAACCAGGCTAACTTGAATCCAGTGGTGTAGTGAGCACGGGACCCACGTCTGGGCATGCCTTTCCCACTTAGGGCGACATATGCAAAAGAGACAATTGGTGGACAGAATGCTGGACAATGCAAACATTCACCCCCAGTCACAAGGATCTGGGCTTAATCCATCATTCTGGAGGAGAAGTGTGGCTCACTGGTTAGAGCAGGCAGTGGAGAAGTGTGGCTCACTGGTTAGAGCAGGCAGACCCTGAAGCAGAGGTCAGACCCGGGACCAGGGTTCAATTCCCGACGCGGCAGGGTCTTGAGCTCAAATGTCCATGGACTCGATAATTCCCGCTTCGGTGCCTGACCTAATCATGGGTTCACACTCTGCCACTCTGGGCATTAAGCTTGCTTAATCTCCACAACGCCCCCCCCCCCGCGGCAGGATGCCTGGCTTTCACCTTGGGGATGCCCTGTAGGGGCTATCTCACAGGGAAAAACCAGGACGGGTTCCCAAGACGAGCGCGGAGATACCCCTTCGGGGGTCGATTCTGGCGCTATATAAGAAATATAATAATAATAATAATTCTTTTGCTCTCCACACCACCCAAGTTTGGACCCAGCTATATGAAAATCAGTCTTGACCCTGTTCTTTATGGGAACAGTCCAGCCCGAACTGCCTAGTCAGGCCAACCCTGGACCCGAAACAAGCATCCTGGGACCAGTTTCAGGGCACCACCCTTCATCAGTCAGGCTAGCATGAATCCAGTGGTGTAGTGAGCACAGAACCCACTTCTGGGCATAACCTTCCTACTTAGGGTGACATATGCAAAAGAAACAATTGATGGACATAATGCTGGACAATGCAAACATTGACCCCCAGTCACAAGGATCTGGGTTTAATCCATCATTCTTTTTCTCACCACACAACCCCACTTTGGACCCAGCCATATGCAAATCAGTCTTGACCATGTTCCTTATGGGAACAGTCCAGCCCGAACTGCCAAGCCAGACCCTCCCTGGACTGGAAGCAAGCATCCTAGGGCCGGTTTCAGGGCATCACCCTTCCACAGCCAGGCTAGCTTGAATCTAGTGGTGTAGTGAGCACGGGACCCACATTTGGGCATACCCTTCCCACTTAGGGCGACCTATGCAAAAGAAACAATTGATGGACGGAATACTGGACAATGCAAACATTCACCCCCAGTCACAAGGATCTGGGTTTCATCCATCATTCTTTTGCACCCCACCCTAGTTTGGACACAGCCATATGCAAATCAGTCTTGACCATGTTCCTTATGGGAACAGTCCAGCCCGAACTGCCAAGCCAGACCCTCCCTGGACTGGAAGCAAGCATCCTAGGGCCGGTTTCAGGGCATCACCCTTCAACAGCCAGGCTAGCTTCAATCCAGTGGTGTAGTGAGCAAGGGACCCACATTTGGGCATACCCTTCCCACTTAGGGCGACCTATGCAAAAGAAACAATTGATGGACGGAATACTGGACAATGCAAACATTCACCCCCAGTCACAAGGATCTGGGTTTCATCCATCATTCTTTTGCTCTCCACGCCACCCTAGTTTGGACACAGCCATACAAAAAACAGTCTAGACCCTAATCCTTATTGGAACAGTCCAGCCTGAACTGCCAAGCCATGCCCTCCCTGGACCGGAAACAAACATCCTGGGACCTTTTTCAGGGCATCACACTTCATCAGCCAGGCTAGCTTGAATCCAGTTGTATAGTGAGCACTGGACCCACGCCTGGGGAAACCCCACTTAGGGAGACATATGCACAAGAAACAATTGATGGACGGAATGCTGGACAATGCAAACATGTACCCCCAGTCACAAGGATCTGGGTTTAATCCATCATTCTTTTGCTCTCCACACCACCCCAGTTTGGACACAGCCATATAAAAATCAGTCTTGACCCTGTTCCTTATTGGAACAGTCCAGGCTGAACTGCCAAGCCAGGCCCTCCCTTGACCGCAAACAAGCATCCAGGGACCGGTTTCAGGGCATCACCCTTTATCGGCCTGGATAGCTTGAATCCAGTGGTGTAGTGAACACGGAACCCACGTATGGGCATACCCTTCCTACTTAGGGCGACATATGCAAAAGTAACAATTGATGGACGGAATGCTGGACAATGCAAACATTCTCTCCAAGTCATAAGGATCTGGGTTCAATCCATCATTCTTTTGCTCACCACACCACCCCAGTTTGGACCCAGCCATATGCAAATCAGTCTTGACCATGTTCCTTATTGGAACAGTCCAGCCAAAACTGCCAAGCCAGGCCTTCCCTTGACCGGAAACAAGCACCCTGGGACCGGTGTCAGGGCATCACCCTTCCCAGGCTAGCTTGAATACAGGGGTATAGTGAGCACTGGACCCACATCTGGGCATACCCTTCCCACTTAGGGAGACATATGCACAAGAAACAATTGATGGACGGAAGGCTGGACAATGCAAGCATTCACCCCCAGTCACAAGGATCTGGGTTTAATGCATCATTCTTTTGCTCTCCAGACCACCCCAATTTGGACCCAGTCATATGAAAATCAGTCTTGACCCTGTTCCTTATTGGAACAGTCCAGCCCGAACTGCCAAGCCAGACCCTCCCTGGACCGGAAACAAGCACCCTGGGACCGGTTTCAGGGCATCACACTTCATCAGCCAGGTTAGCTTGAATCCAGTGGTGTAGTGAGCACTGGACCCACGTCTGGAGAAACCCCACTTAGGGTGACATATGCAGAAGAAACAATTGATGGACGGAATGCTGGACAATACAAGCATTCAACCCCAGTCACAAGGATCTGGGTTTAATCCATGACTCTTTTGCTCTCCACACCATCCCAGTTTGGACCCAGCCATATGCAAATCAGTCTTGACCATGTTCCTTATGGGAACAGTTCAGCCCGAACTGCAAAGCCAGGCACTCCCTGGACCGGAAACAAGCATCCTGGGACCGGTTTCAAGGGACCACCCTTCATCAGCCAGGCTAACTTGAATCCAGTGTTGTAGTGAGCACGGGACGCACGTCTGGGCATACCCTTCCCACTTAGGGGGACATATGCGAAAGAAACAATTGAAGGACGGAATGCTGGACAATGCAAACACTCACCCCCAGTCACAAGGATCTGGGTTTAATCCATCATTCTTTTGCTTAGCACACCATCCCAGTTTGGACCCAGCCGCATGCAAAGCAGTCTTGACCTTTTTCCTTATGGGCCTGGCAGTTCGGGCTGGACTGTTCCCATTGGGCGCAGGGTTAAGACTGATTTGCATGTGGCTGGGTCCTGACTGGAATGGCATGTTAAGCAAAAAAGCAATGGATTTAGTCCCAGATCGCTGTACTGGGTGAATGTATGACATTGTTCTGCATTCTGTCCATCAATTGTTCTTTTTGCATTTGTTACCCCGAGTTGGACGGGTATGCCCAGACGTGGGTCTTGTGCTCTCCATGCCACTGTAATCATGCTATCCTGTCTGATGAGGGCTGAAAGTCCGAATCTGGTCCTAGGATGCTTGTTTCCAGTCTAGGGAGGACCTGCCTGGCAGTTCGGGCTGGACTGTTTCCATTGGGCGCAGGGTCAAGACTGATTTGCATATGGCTGGGTCCAGACTGGAATGGCACAGTGAGCAAAAAAACTATAGATTTAGGCCCAGATCTCCGTACTGGGGTGACTGTATGACATTGTTCTGCATTCTGTCCAGCAATTGTTCTTTTTGCATTTGTCACCCCAAGTGGCACGGGAATGCCCAGACATGGGTCCCATGCTCTCCATGCCACTGGGATCATGCTATCCTGTCTGATGAGGGCTGAACGTCCGAATCCAGTCCTAGGATGCTTGTGTCCAGTTTAGGGAGGACCTGGCCTGGCAGTTTGGGCTGGACTCTTCCCTTTGGGTCCAGGGTCAAGACTGATTTGCCAGCATTGTGAGCAAAAAAAACTATGGATTTAGGCCCAGATCTCTGTACTGGGGCGAATGAATGACATTGTTCTGCATTCTGTCCATCAATTGTTCTTTTTGCGTGTATCTCAGAGACACATGCTCATGTTGGATTGGTTACCTGTGAGGAAAGCAAACACAAGGAGATGATGGACAGAGTGCTGAATCTTTTCAGACACTTACCCCCAGTCGCAGATCTGGGTTGAATCCATCATCCTGGTGTTGGTTGCTGGGCCTGGCTTGTGAGCTGCCAATGTTACACCATGCATGGCCTTCTGGCATGCACAGCAATGTGGTTGGTCTCTCAGGTCTTGGCTGCACTCAGGAGCCCTAAATGGCCCAGGGAGGGGAAACCGTGCACCCCTCCCTTATTTTTAAATTTCGGCCACTGTGGATGGGGTCTCGATGAGGCTTCTGAAGGGAACCATGTGCCTGCTCTCCTTTGTTAGACACTACAGCCCCGGCCACTGTATAATTTGTTTTTAATGCCTCAGTCCTGTGGGACTCCTGCAAGACTCATGAGGGATTACGGAATTAGCATTTTTTTATATTTTGGCCTCAGAGGGTCACTCTGGGACTCCCCCAGAAGAGTTAGGAGGTCAAGATATCCCTACCCTGACCCCTTATATCTTCTTTCTTTTAACAAACACAGGACAGGGAACTAAGGGCCAGATGTACCTGGCCCATTACCGGTCAGTAACGGGCGAAATTAACGAATTTCGGCCTTTACCGACCGGTAATAGGCTTTTCTTATGTAGGGGCAAGAAATTTGATAATTTACCAAATCGGTAATTTAAGGAATTTGTAAATTACCGATTTCTTAAATACCGATTCGGTAAATTACCGAATTCCTAATGTAGGGAGAACTTAAATGAGTGCTTATCCCATGTTAGGAATCATTATTTACCACCAACTACAAGTAGGTGGTAAATAACAAAAAAAAACAAAAAACAATTTAATGCAAATTGCTTCAGTGCCATGTTGCAGACATACATGTGCTTGATAATACGCCCTTGTTAATTCCCATAGAAGCCCATGCTCTGATGTTAACATGGGCTTCTATGGGAATTAACAAGGGCGTATTATCAAGCCAATTTTCGCCGTTATATCGGCAGTTTTCTGCCGATAAAACAGCGATAATTTTAACACGGGTCCTTGATAATATGCCCCTGAGTCCTTTAATGACTGCCTGCAACATTTAGTCTCATGTTGTAGGCAGCAACTCATAGTGTTCACTCCTGCGGGAGCCTGACTCCCATCGAAGTGAGTCGGTCCAAGGGAAAAAAGCCCCATAGGCCAATCAGAATGCTCTATGAAAGGGAAGGCATGGCTTGGCAGTTCGGGCTGGACTGTTCCCATGAGGCACAGGGTCAGACTGATTTGCATATGGCCATGTCTGAACTGGGGTGGCAGAGTGTGCTAAAGAACGGTGATGGATTAAACCCAGATCTGTTGACTGGGTGTAAGTGTTTGATTGGTTCAGATGCTCCGTCCATCACCACCCCCTTTTGTACCGCATACTCAAGAGGGGCCAAAAGGTCCTCCATTCCAAAAGATTTCACCATGAGCGGTGAACCTCACACCACTGTGGTGTGGCTCGACAAATAATTTAAGATCCAGTTTATAGAATTTCAAAATTGCAAGTGGACAGATTCAGAGATTAAAAAACTGGTCTTATCAATCACAGTTCCACTGAATGGAGAGAACCTCATGGGCGAGTGAATCACTGCGGTTCTCTGAAGCGGGCAGTATCTGCTCGCTTTGCATCACCCAGCTGTGCAACCCACCTTTTTACATGACCACAAGCCACCTCATTCCCTCTCCTTCACAAGAAGATGTAGAGGAGAGGGGCACAAGGATTCGTGGCATGCGGAGTCCTCGGTCTCAGGATGAGTAATGGAAAGAAACAAATTCTATTTTCAAGATATCGAAGCTGAGTAATATACCGGTGGGGCAAGAAGAGGAGTGAAGAAATGCTACGAACTTGGAGCCCCAGGCATTCACATCTGCACCCAATGGAGGAAAAATGGCAGCAAAGGGGGAAATCACTATATGCCTCATGACTCGAAAGGCTTCATCGAAAAAACACATGCTACGAACAAGAGGTTTCCTCAAATTAAGTGGACAAGATCAAACATTGGATAAAAGACAAAATGGGGGGGTGTAAATGCGAACGTAAACTTTGATGTGTTCCCTGTGTCATGAGGGATATTTGGAAAAGTTGAATGATTTAGGTAAGACGAAGGATTATTGAATTTACAGAGTCATCTTTATGACTATCATTGGTAGCCTCTGTTTTTCTGTACATCAAGTTTAACTTGCTCAAATGAAAGAGGTAAGCAAGGCATCAAGATGACGTACTGATGTTTCTCACTGAATGAAAAGAACATGATTGGGTGCTGAGCTGAGTGCCACTATTTTTCAGGGCCATGTTGGGGGTTGTGAAGAAGGATAAAAGTGAGGTTTGATTCATAAAGTGGAATTTTTGTGAAATCTGATTTTTGGAGAGGTAATTGAGCCAATGCTGGGTTCAAGGATAGATTGAAATCCTTTCAGGGGCTTTCTGAAATGTTTTGCTAGGTGTACCAGATTCTGCAACTCGCATGAAAGATCGAAGCAGCATGTTGAAGAGAAATGTTCAATTTTCTTGGGATTCCTACTGTCATTATGTTCTTGAGTGAAGATTCAAATGACTGATGTAAGAGCTTTAAAAGCCTATGACTTCTCTTTATTATGCTGCATCACAGTTGATACTAACCAAGAGGTAGCGAGTAATGACAGTTGGGGTTGTCTCAATAGTATTTAGAGATGCAGAACATCATTATACTGTTACTGAAAGAGAATAACTGGCTTGCTGCTGGATTATCAAAAAGTTGGGTTCCTTTTAGTGGGGAAGGAGTATTTTTCCACAGTTGGATCACACAATTTTAGTCAGGGTCACTTGATTTTTCAGTTCTGGTATTTCCCACATAATTATTGATTTGCTGCACAATTAATCTTCTGATTTTCACAATAAAAATTGTTTCTTGCTCAAATGGATCAAGTGTTATTAAAAACACTTCCACGCGTGTTCCTGCCTAATGAAAGACCCTTTGTAAAATATAACGTATCAACTTTCAGTTGCAGAGGGCTCTTTCGCTCTGTTTAACGACATTGAGGTGTAGTGTCTGCCCACATAGTCTTAACATGTATAAAAAGGACAAAATAATCAAGTTTACCCTTCTGCAAAAAATTTCTGCATTACCAAAAAACTTGTGTGGAACCTGCACCTCTTCAATATAAAGATTTATAATGTTTCTGCTTACAATGTCGCATAGTGTGTATGCTTAGTATGTAGTATGTAGTATGTAGAATCTTTGCCCTGCTGCAAAAAATGTCTGCATTACAAAAAACTTGTATGGAACCTGCCCCTCTTTTATATAAAGATGTACAATGTGTTCAATACCTCTACACACCTAGATTGCATTAGGAGCACATGCGTTTTGCAAACACTTATACATAGATGTACACTATTACACTATATATAGATGGATAGATAGATAAATAGAAAGATAGATAGATAGGTAGATAGATAGATAGATAGATAGATAGATAGATAGATAGATAGATAGATAGATAGATAGATAGATAGATAGATAGATAGATAGATAGATAGATAGATAGATAGACAGACAGACAGATAGATGGATAGATAGATTCAACCAAAAAACCAAAGTTCAAACCTTTGTTATACAAAGAAAGAAATTATTTATTCTTACAATACAAACCAAACTTAAAACACACATTAGAAATTCTTAGGTTATAGAGTATATATATATAGTAGAAGAAGGCAATTCGCGGAAAAGCATTGGTCCATTCTTGGAGATGGAATGAAGACTGTGTTAATATGCCTTGAACATAAAAACAAATTAATAAAAAGAAGTAAAACACTAACCAGGAAGGTGTTCCCATTTGTGAACCATGTGCCGCTGGATCTGGTGTTTGCGAAGTGGACGCCAAAAGGAGACATATATATATATATATATATATATATATATATATATATATATATATATATATATATATATATATACGCTGAAAGAAGCAAGGGTTATAGGGACATTATAGTTAGGGTCATATTTCACTCGTATATATTCACTGAAAAATCAAAGGTTTTATCCCCTTTAGTGAAAGACTTAAGATCCTATGTTAAGGATATTCAAGATTTTTTGAGGTTGATTGAGAGTATTGAATGGGAGGATGAAATGCTAATAATAATGCTTGATATAACTAGCCTTTACACTCTGTAGAACAGAAAAAGGGCATAGGTGCCGTTAAATGGTTCTTGGACAAGAGAGCACTAAAATATCAAGAACACAACACCATGCTACTAACAATGATAAGGTTCCTGCCTTGAAAATAACATCTTCATTTTTGCAGGGCAATTGTACCAACATCAAAGAGGAACAGGGATGGCCATGTGCTTCGCCCCCAGCTACGCAAACTTGTTGGTGGTCTGGTGGGAAAAACACTTGGCCTGGGCGGAAGGGCCTGACCAATGGGTCATCAATGTGGTCCTGTGAGCCAGTTATAAAGATGACTTTTTTAACATCTGAAGAGGGACTCGCTCATTGGCGAAAATATACATAGATGCCCTCAATCAAAATGACCTTGAGTCTATCAGCAATATGAGTATTTTCTATTTAGATCTGGAAATGTATGTGGAGAAAAACAAGTTATTAACCAGATTATAACGTAAGCCGACGGCTGGGATCTTGGTATTACACACAGGCAGCCATCATCCCAGAAGCTCAATAATGAATATTACCTATGGGGAATTCTTACGTATTAAGCAGAACTGCACTAACGAAGAGGAGTACAAAAAAGCTAAAGCAGATGCCCTAGAGAGATTTGGGAAAAGGGGATACATGAGAGGTATTCTGCAGGAAGGACTGAAAAGGACTGAAACAGTGAAGAGATCTCAACTTTTAGCTACGAAGGCTATAACTAAATCCAACAAAAATATGCAGGAAGGCGCCATTAGGATGATTACCAATTTCAGTGAGAACTCGTACAAAAATGTGCAGATTTTCAAGAAAAATTGGCATATTCTCCAAACTGTGTGTAAAATCGAGAGGTACCCCTTGAGAACCAAGGGAAATGGGGTTAACCAACCAAATTAAATAAATTCCCTTGAGCAAGAATTAAACAGAAGTCGCTGTGCCGAACCTTACAATGTAATGTAAACATATAAAGAAACATATATAAAATCAAAAATTCATTTATTGTGAATACATTTAAAAGGACACAATTGTAGGGTTAACTAATCTAAATCCCTAGTCTTAAAATACAATTAAAACAATACATCTAATTGTGACCTGCACAATTGAGACGCGGACCACCACAGACCATGCATCTCTGTTCTGTGTTCCAGGTAGTCGACTTAAAAGGCAATTCAAGAAGCCCATAACGACTACAGGAATCACCTGCCTTTAATCAGGCATTCACTTCTTCTCAATAGGGCCAAGGAAGAGACAAACACAATAAACGTCTAATCCCCTACAGTTCCAAATCTAACAGGGACAAGAAACATGCAACGATTGCTACTTCTGGTCTACAATCTAATTACCAAAAAAATGGTTTTATACATTCTCGAACTCAATGTGGAATAATCACATGAAGTATAATAACCAAGCTGGTAAATAGCGCAGCAGGTTAGAACGCAGGCAACAGAGCACTTTCAAGTCCCCATCTGAGGTCCATTATTGACTTGGGAAGTCTTTGGGAACTAATAGGAGCGTTCTCCATTGGATACCTAGGGGTAATTTCAAACATCCCCCACATGTGACAGATATCATTTGTCCTGATAAAGGTGCTCACCATAAGAAAAACCCACCGAAACGCGTTGGCGCAATAATTGGTATAATCCAAGTCTCCACCACCCATGTTGAATTGCTGAAGTGATAGCGATATAATTGTGGTGCAATCGAAACGGAGCCAGGATATACAAACTGTATTCAATAATTTTATGTTGTACTTGTTCTGTCAGTTTCTAAATTGTGCAGGTCACAATTGGATGTATTGTTTTAATTGTATTTTAAGACTAGGGATTTAGATTAGTCAACCCTACAATTGTGTCCTTTTAAACTTATTCACAATAAATGAATTTTTAATTTTATATATGTTTCTTTGTATGTTTACATTACATTGTAAGGTTCGGCACAGCGACCTCTGTTTAATTCTTGCTCAAGGGAATTTATTTAATTTGATATTCTCCAAAGTGACAACACAATTAGAGGGGCTATTACATCACATCCCCAGATAACATATAGACGGAGCCTATCTATAAAAGACACTTGGTACAGAGCCATTATAGGACTACCCCTATAAAGAAAGATATGATCACTAGTTCCTTTCCCTGCTGGAAATGTAAAGCCTTCTAATATAGCAGCAAGGCTACTGAATACAAAGTTGTAGAACAAGGCTCCAATAAATTTAAGAAGATAAATAAATTACTGAATTGTAATTCAGAGTTCACTGTCTACTGCGTAGTATGCTCCTGCTCAATACAATATATGTAGAGAGTACTATCCATTCCACTAAAAAGAGAGTCCTTGAGTACATGTGGGCGATTGCTTAAAATGATCAGAGTTTTCCTGTTGTCCGTCATTTTGAAGTGGAATATAACATCACTCGTGATCTGCTTAAATTCTCCTGTATAGATCAGGTGCAGAAAGATGAAAGAGTAGGGGATAGAGTTCAAAAACTACGAAGGTTGGAGTCTAAATATATAATAGAGCTACAAACTAAAGTCCCTCAAGGTCTCAACAATGAAGAGGAAATGTGTATCTGCATAGGGCAGTAAGACAGTAGTCTCCTGGGGTCATCCCTGAATTTTTTGCCTTCCTCCTGTATTTTGTCTGACCTGTTTTTGTTGGTTTTATGACTCTGGGCACTTTAACACTGCTGACCAGTGCTAACATGCATATGCTCTCCCTATTGTAAATTGATGTATGGATTAGTGTTTCCATGATTGGCTGGTTTGGTTTACCGGTCAGACCCTAGTACAGTGCACCAGAAGTGCCCAGGGCTGGTAATCCAAATGCTGCTGGTGGGCTTGCAGCACTTGTTGTGCCACCCACAGAAGCAGCCTCCAAAAGTGTGTCTCAGGTCTGTCATTGCAGAGCCTGTGTGCAGTCTGGTACTGCCATGTTGACTGGGCAAGTGCACCCACTTGCCAGTTCCTAAACTTTCCCTTTTCTTCATATCAGACACCCCTATGGTAGGCCCAAGGGCAGGGTGCATTGTAAGTATAAGGTAGGACAAGCCATGGTGTGTGTGGCATGTCCTAATAGTGAATTACATCCATTTTCGTTTTTCACTATTGCAAGGCTACCTGTTCTCTATAGGCCAGAATGGGTAGTTAGATTATTACATGTTTCTATCCTAACTGACTCAGAGAACGTGGTAGAAATGTGAGTTTAGTATGCCGGAACTCAGAATGATAAAATGCATCTTTTAGTGAAGTTGGTTTTAACATTCTGTGTTTGAAAATACTACTTTTAGAAAGTAGATATTTTCTTAACTAATTATCCAATCCTGCCTCTGCTAGGTTGTATATTCCTTGTCTGGAGTTTGAGTGACAGGGCTGGGGGATTCCAGGAGACAGAATGAGTCAGCCCAGTGGTGAATAGAGAGATCTGCATCTAGATGGAAGGGAGTAGTTGCACCTGGGACCTGAATAGGACAGTGCCTGCCCCCCACAGTGCTGGCTCCACCCCCAGTGGTGCGGCTGATGTCACTGCCCTGCACAGTGAAAGAAGAGAAGGAATCATGTCAACAAAGTGCTCCAGGGCTGTGCTTTCACTCCACAATGCTGACTCCACCTCCTGTGGGGCATCTGATATTTCTGCCCTGCACTGTGAAAGGAAAGGAGAAGTCGGTAAACAGAGTGCTCAGGAACTGGTTTTGACTGGGCAAAGGCCCCTCTCCCCTCAGAGAACAAAGGATTTTGGGGTATAACCACTGGGACCCTGATCCCAAGAAATCAGATCACTTTTGGACTACAAGAAGAAACCTTTACTGATGAGAGGAACCTGGAGAAAATGATGAGGAGAGACTATTCCCAAGCTGAAGTACTGCTTGGATGATTGGCCTGCAGTGGTTGCCTTACTGCCAAAGGAAGGAGAAATGAACTTTGTGTACTTTGCTTTCAACTTGTGAAGCATGTCCAAGAGCTTGGAAAGGAGCGTGCCTCCTGCTGAAGTCTCAGGGACAACAGACTTCAACTCCCAGCTCCTCAGAGTTTTTGTGGAAGTGCCTGCTGCTGTTTTGGGCCTTCTGAGGAATTGCGTGTCGCAAGGAGCTGGAAGCGCGACTCAACGAAGCAGAAGCGTGTCGCTGCTGCTGCCGTCGCACTTCTGAACAAAGGTGTCACCGCTGGAGTTGTCACACTGCACCACATCGAGAGAAGCTTCTCGCAACGAAGTGGAAGTGTGTCGCCATCGCTCTGCCTGCCATCACACTTCTGAACAAGGTTGTCGTCGCTGGAGTTGTCGCACTGCACCGCATCGAGAGAAGAGTCTCTCAACGAGGAAGAAACGTGTCGCCGTCACTGTTGCCTGCCGTCGCACTTCTGAACAAGGGTGTCGCCTCTGGAACCGTCGCATTGCACCACATCGAGGAAAGCGGCTTGCATACTCGAGAAGCGCACCACCGTCGGAGCTGCTGCCATTGTATTTCAGAACAAGAATGTTGCCGCTGCGACATTGCTTGTCGTGGAAGCGCACTGCAACATAAGCTACATTGATGCAAAGTGTCGCATCTTAAGAACTGAACTGAACTGAACTAAGCTAAATCCACCATCCTAAAGTAACAGTGTTTTGTATTTTTGGCGTTTATGGTCTTGTGGTAAATCTATTTAAAGTATACTTATTTTTTATATAAAACCTTGTGTGGTGTCCATCTGTAGTGTTGTCACTGGGTTACTGTATGTGGTCAGAAATGCTTAACACACAACGCCTCTGAGATTAGCCTGTCTGCTCGTGCCAAGCTACCAAGGGGGAGAGCAGGGGTTATTTTAGGAGTGTGTACCCCTTTACCCTGACTAGAGGCAAGGGTCCTTATTTGTCACAAGTACCTACCTGTGCCAACTAGAGACCCCCAAATCTAACACTACCCCTTGAGTATAAGGACCATTTTTGGTCCAAAACGTTCTGGGGATACTCTTTGGAGTAACATTTTGTTTCACAGGTTTATGAAACACAATATATTATGGCCAATACCTTTGACATCTTATTTACCACTTGGCCCATTCAGGGCTTGACTGAGGAGGAGTTGATGGAATAACATTACAATTATGAATTCTTAATTTATATTTGTTTTAGGGGTCTTTGTGATTATGAATTTGTATGATGGCACTTCAACAGATTGATCCTGATATTATGGTTATTAGAAACATGGATCCTCTCCCTGGTACCCCCTCCTCCATCATTGAAATCGTAATTATGACTAATGCAATTCAAATATTTTTATTTGATGCAAGGCGGACAATGTTATCATCATTTGGGATGATGGTATTGCACTATTTCTGATTAAAGTACATATCACTATAATGATCAATGCCATTGTATTCAGGGATCACCTCCCCACTATCCTCTCCTCCACCTTTTAAATTGAAATTGATATGTGTGATATATTTAAAATTATAAGTCGAATTGCGTCCCAAATCCTGAAATATTAACTGTTTTATATGTTGTAGATTGCTGCAATACTCTAAGCATAGAACATAGTTCCAAGATGGCCACCACAATGACATTATACTTACGAGACTTGACGGGCCATCATCGATTTTGATTAATTACTGTGCGTAACGTTTTCCTCTTTTTTTTGAGTTCAAAAGTAAGTTTATTAAAGGAATGCATGGTAATAATACAGAATAGGAACAAATACGAAAAGGGAGATAATAAAGGGGAAATAATAATAAGGGGATAAGAGGGAAAGGGATTAACTGTCTTATCTGCAAAATTTCTGACAAACTTGTTGTAAAATTCTGCCATCCCCAAAAATGATGAAACCTCTTCTTTTGAACATGGTTCCTTCAATTTCTCAATTGTTTCAACAAGATCCTTTTTTGGACATATGCCCTTCCTTGAGATGTGGTGGCCCAAATAATCTAGCTCATTGACACCAAACTTGCACTTGCTCTGACGCAGAGTTAAACCAACTTCCAACATTTTCTGCAACACAAGGCAAACTCTCTCATCATGTTCCTGTTCGTTCTTACCAGAAATGAGAACATCATCCTGATAACACCTTACCCCCGGTATTCCTTTGAACAGATCTTCCATAATTCTCTGGAATACCGAGGCTGCCGAAACCAGCCCAAAAGGCATTCTTAAGAACTTGAATGCACCCATTGGTGTAATAAAACTAGTAAGCTCTTGACACTCTTCTTTTAGAGGAACTTGGTGATAAGCCGAGGCCATATCTAAGGTTTTCCTCTTTGGTTTAAAATGTTAATGAATTATCTGCCCACAAATATAATTTACTATACAGTTGCCCCGGGGAAGTGGTGATCCCCGGGTCTGCATGAGGGGGCTGGAGCACACCCACACATTTTTTTTTTATTGCCCTGCAGAGGTGGCGGCCCTGGGGCTCCAGGGTCCCTGTGGCCCCCATCATTTTGGTCAATTAGGCCCGGGCTGCTGGCAGTCCCCAGGGCTGCTTGGGGAGGCTGAAGCCACCCACGCATAATTTTTTAACAAAGCCCCGGACAAAGCTCCCCAGATCCCCAGGACCCACCACCGGGGAGGTGGTGGGTCCTGGGGATGTGGGGAGCTCTGTTTCCCCCGCGTTTCAGTCAATTAGCCCCGGGGAGGTGGCAGTCCCCTGAGCTGCAGTTGGGCCACGTGGCCGCTGAATATATGTGAATTAGCCCCGGGAAGGTGGCAGTTCACAGGGCTGCAAACAGCCCGACGGGCCCCCACCCCATGATTATATGTACTTGCCCCTGGGACCTGGCCCACCTGGGAACCTAATTAAATGAAGCATGGCAACCCGTGCTCCTTGTTTGTTTTAAATGTTGGCGGTATTCGTAGGCCCAACACGATTCCTGCCAAAAAAAAAAAAAAATGCTTTTGAGCACTCGGGTAGGCCTATGGGTTCTGGGTGTTTCTACCCTGCCCCCTTATCTTGTTTTACTTTTTACTTTTTTGCATGTGAATCAGTTCAACCGATTTTTAAGAAGGCTGCCAACACTTCCTAGTTTGAAGTGTTGGCAGCCAATCAGATCTCAGACACGAGATCGAGAGTGGTCGTGGATCCACTGTGGCCTCAGTTGTATATCTGAGAAATCTTTAAATCTCTCAGCAACTACTGAATGGATTCACACCATTTAACAACAAGGATGCTTCCTGGACAGAGAGCTACTTTTTTGCCAAATTTGCTGTAATTCTGTTTAGCAGTTCGGGCAGTAGCCGTTTCTAAAGTTTCCCATGGAAATTAACATGGGGAAAAAGCCTTTTGGACCCTTCCCTTTTTTCTCGGCCCTCGCTTGATGGATGGCCCTGAAAATTATTTTTTAATTCCGGCATCTCAAACGTAGGCTCCTAGATTTGATGGTATTTTAAAAACTACACTTCCTCCAGTGCCTAATTTTTCCCAAAATACATGTAGAGGATGACAATTTTTCCTTAAGGGCCAACAACTGGTGTGGTACATGTTGATGTTACGGATAGAACCTAGTCGTGATTCCTTCTCATGGCTGGATTTCTTCAACAAGTCTACACTTCCTGTCCTGTCCCTCTGTCTAACTCTTGCAGATTATTTTCATCCCTGCTTTCTCTCTTTGACAATGCTTTCTTCTCTTTTCTCCTTTTTTCTTTCTCCAATATTTCTGCCTTTCTCTTTTTGCTGTAGGAAGTAGCGGCTTCTGTCACGACAGAGTGGCGGGGTAGGGGGCATCAACAGAGGTGAAAATAAATAAGAAAAAAAATAACTTACCTCTTCTTCTCCTCTGTGGCTCCAGACAGACTCCCTTTCAGCCAATCCTGGCACTTCTCTCATTCATGAGAGCAGCCAGGAAGTATGCTTCCAGAGAGACTGGGAGCCTGTGCCAGCTGTCTCCAACCCAGCAACGTAGATTGGGTTGGAGACAGCTAGTGCGCTTTCCAGTTTGGCAGTCCTAAGACGGCTGGCCAAAATGACATGCACACTGACACCAGTGCAACCACTCCTCCACCTTGACTATCATACCCATGGCCCCGCCCCAAGACTCAGCCCTAAGAACTTAAAAAATAAAATAATAAACCCATGTTATTATCCTTTTATTTTTAAATTTTGTATGCTGCTGGCAGGGGGGCGACGCGCCTCCACCATAGTGGAGGAGCCGTACAGGCTGTGGGGCAACAACTAATGAAAAAAAAGGATAAGACATGGTCCTCAATAATGAGTACTGGTGCCCACCACCTGCAACCACAGTCAGAAATTAAGCACTGACGCCGTCACGGTGAGAATTAGTCCATTGGAATTAAAAAAAACATGGGAGACACGCCATTATATTTAAATGAAAATCGTAGCTTCATACAAGCAACCACCCACACGCAGGCACGCACGTGCGCGCACAACCTCATGCTCGGTGAAGTATTTAGACTGCATCTAAGTGAGAAAGATTAGCTTGCACGATGTTGATTTATACACGGCAGCAATCAATCCCTTACACTCTCCATGACAGCCATCTCATCTGCACAGTAATTCCCAATGTTCCCTTCTGAAAGCCCTTGATAGTCAGGCAGCCTGGGGGTATAATGTTTGATAATATAACTACTGCCTCTGTCACCGCGTTTTGTACAAACGCATTATATGCGGCCCAGAATGGTAAAGATTTATGTATGGGTATGGAAAATAAAAATCAGCATTGATTAAAAGCCCCGGATAGGCCATCCAGTAGTGCCATATGAACATCAGTTATTTTGCATTTTGACGTGGCGATTGATAACTCATAAATGCAAGCAGGAATGACAAATGCGGATGGAAACTGGCTTTGACAAAAACGATAACAGTATCAGTCTCGAGGGGCCGTGGAGGTGTAAGCAGTTGCTGTTTAAAATATTTAATCATTTTATGAAGGCTGCAAGATGTTGTTTGACCCTGAAGGAGTGTGAATGTCACATGGATCAGAAATTGCAGAGTCTTTGAAGTGAAATAAAAAAAATGGTGTTATTATAGATCCTTCTTGACATCCTATCATTTCTGAACGGGATTAAAAATATGTATACAAAGCTGCAGATAAAGGACACAAGCGAAAGATGTCTGGGCAGAGAGAGAGGAGTATGAAGACATACCGATGGGAATTGTTCACGTTTGAGTCCTCGGTTGTGGCAGACCTGGCTTTTCAATTAACCCACCCACCTACCATAGGCAGGGCTAGGAAACCACACTTTCTCTGCGCCGGGATACCCCCAGGTGTGATAGTGTTCATTACAGTGGCATAGCCAGGGTGCAAGGGGCCTTAGAGCAAGCTAGGGAAAGGCTATACCCGACAACATACCTCCTGCCCCCCCCCCCACACCCTCCTCTGGCTGGGAAGCAAGATACAGTCATACTTTTAGTTTTTTGGGCCCCTATCAAACCTGGACCCTAGTGCCACTGCACCTTTTGCACTATTGGTAGTAGTCTACCATTGCAGAACCAGCAGTTCCTCCTGAAAGACAATGGACCCTGTGCAATTTTGAGACTGTTGAAAACAGGGCATTATTCTATCAAAGTCATTGGTTGTGGAAAGTAACATCACTCATCCTTGGCCCTCCCCCACCCCGTCTTTAAAGCTGATGACATGCCCCCAACTTTAGACATATGACGTGAAATTGGCTGCTTTTTAAAAACTGTAAGGGGCATATTTACAATAACTGGCGCATCCCTGCAAATCAGCAGGGATGCGCCAGGTATTGTGCGCCACAGCTCCGCCATCATGGATGCGCCGCATTTACAATGCGGCGCAAAATGGTGCAAAAACAGCACAGATGCGTGACGCATCTGTGCCGTAAAAGTGACGCATTGCTGGAGTTGTGTCGCAAGCGCGACGCAGCTCCAGCAATGCTCTGGGGGCCCTATCTAGTTAATGCTGCGTCATTCCTTACGCCTGCTTTAGGCAGGCGCAGGGTTTTGACGCAGCATGGGCCTAAAAGTGACTGAGTGAAATCTTGTAGATTTCACTCTTTTAGCCACTTTTAGGAGGCGTTCCTGCGCCGGAACGCCCTCCTCTGCACAGGAACGCTTACATGTAGTGCAGGGCTTTACAACGTGACGCATCTCCCAGATGCGTCACGTTGTAAGAACCCCGCACCATGGAGCAGGATTTGCGCTGCTGCTGCGTCACAAAAGTGACGCAACGGCGGCATAAATGAGGCGCAAGGGGCTTGTAAATCTGCCCCTAAGTCTTTATTGAAAACTCTAGTTTACAGGAAGCAAATTAACTGTGACTGACAGGACACCCAGCATCTAAAACTAACAATTGCTAAAGGCGCATTTACCTTTAAAGACGAAATCGTCCTAACAACAATGTTCTCAGAACTGTCCACATAAGTCTCAAACAGCATCTCAAGAGTTAACAACCCTAGCTAAATCAAAATGTCACCTATAGATCAGTCTCAAGCAGCATTATAGGAGCTAGGAACCCCAGCTGCACCAAAAACTTCACCTATAGATGAGTCTCAAATAGCATCACAAGAGTGAACCCTAGCTGCACCAAAATGACCCCTATAGATGAGTTTCAAGTAGCATTTCAAGAGTTAACAAACCTAGCTACACCAAAATATCACCTATAGATGAGTCTCAAATAGCATCTTAAAAGTTAACCCTAGCTGCACCAAAATGTAACTTATAGATGAGTCTCAAGCAGCATTTCAGGAGTTAACCCTAGCTGCACCAAAATGTAACCTACAGATGAGTCTCAAGCAGCATCTCAGGAGTTAACAAACCTAGCTACACCAAAATATCACCTATAGATGAGTCTCAAATAGCATCTTAAAAGTTAACCCTAGCTGCACCAAAATGTCACCTATAGATGAGTCTCAAGCAGCATTTCAGGAGTTAACCCTAGCTGCACCAAAATGTAACCTACAGATGAGTCTCAAGCAGCATCTCAGGAGTTAGCAACTCTGGTTCACCAACATTGTGATTGTAATTGCACATTGCTTTTATATAGCGTTTAGTACCCCAGGCAAGGAATTGAAGAGTGATCACATTTAGCAGACAGATGATTCTCAAGCAGCATCACAGGAGCTAACAAGCCTAGCTGCACCAAAATGTCATCCACCGATACATTTCAACCGGCGTCTCAGGAGATAACAACCCTACTGACATCAAAATGTAACCTACAGATGAGTCTCAAGTAGCATCTCAGGAGGTAGCAACCTTAGCTACTCCAAAATGTCACCCACCGATACATCCCAACCAACATCTCAGGCGTAAACAACTCTAGTGACAATTTACTGTAAACTACACATGAGTCTCAAGCAGCATCTCAGGAGTTAGCAACCGTAGCTACTCAAAATGTCATCCACAGATACATCCCAACCAACATCTCAGGCGTAAACAACTCCAGTGACAATTTACTGTAAACTCCACATGAGTCTTAAGCAGCATCTAAGGAGTTAGCAACCTTAGCTACTCCAAAATGTCATCCACAGATACATCTCAACCAACATCTCAGGTGTAAACAACTCTAGTGACAATTTACTGTAACCTCCAGATGAGTCTCAACCATGTATAGCATTTTCTAGCTACAAAATTCCATCTTGCCAAACACGTTGCAAACTGACTTTGACTTCGAGAAGCAGACTATGGGAGGCCATCCTGGCCTATTGCTTGGTACTATGCTCAGCTCAGGTACTAAACCCATCCCACCATCAAAAACTAGCTGCAACTCACACTTGGGAAATACAGTTAGCAAGCACAGAGCTTAACCAGCTCCGTCCATCATCTCCCTGTGTTTGCTTTGTTCGCCCTAAGTTGTCAGGGTATGGCCAAACGTGGGTCCCTAGGTCACTTTGCCCTTGGATTCAAGCTAGCCTGGCTGATCAGGGGTGTTACCCAGAAACTGGTCCCATCCTGCTTGTTTCCGGTCTAGGGAAGACCTGGCTTGGGAGTACGGGGTGGACTGTTCCCATAAGGAACAGGGTCAAGACTGATTTGCATATAGCTGTGTCTGAACTCTGGTGGCAAAGTGAGCTAAAGACCGATGGTGGATTCAACCCAAATCTGTGGCTGGGGGTGAGTGTCAGAAAAGTTTCAGTGCTCCGTCCATCATCTCCTTGTGTTTGCTTTGTTTGCCCTAAGTGGGGAGGGTATGCCCAGATGAGGGCCCCTTCTCACTTTGCCAATGGATTCACGGTAGCCTCGCTGATGAGGGGTGTTACCCCGAAACCAGTCCCAGGATGGTTGTTTCCAGTCCAGGGAAGACCTGGCTTGGTAGCCCGGGCTGGACTGTTCCCATAAGGAATAGGGTCAAGACTGATTTGCATATAGCAGGGTCTGAACTGGGGTGGCGAAGTGAGCTAAAGAACGATGATGGATTCAACCCAGATCTGTGATGGGGTGAGTGTCAGAAAAGTTTCAGTGCTCTGTCCATCATCTCCTTGTGTTTGCACTAAACCCATACCACCATCAAAAACCAGCTGCAACTCAAACTTGAGAAATGCAGTCAGCAAGCACAGAGCTTAACCAGCTACACTTGTCTTTTAGTCATACACAGCAGGCTCTAGATAACGGTTGTGGCCTAAAGCTATCCCCTGTGCTCAAACCCTTTTCCACAGACGACACTGTGCACAGACAAAGTAACCTGTAGGATTTCCTTTTACTTCATTTCACGTATCAAGTGCCTAAAATCAGGCCCCTAGATCAAGGATTTAAATTTGAGGATACCGGACGAATACAAAGATCTGTTTCTGAATTTGAGAACCCGGATTTGAGGGCTGAATTCAAAATGATGAATCTGTGAACCCTGCAGCAGGTGCCACAATAAATATTTTTAGTTGCAGCCATTCAATTAGATAATCCAGATGTAGGGTTCATTTATATCAAGGGAAAAATTATTCCTGGGTCCAGTCTATTGTCTTTTCAAATTTTTGATCTTGACAAACACAAGTAATGGGCCATCTGCTAAGATATTCAAATATACACTCATTGGACCCCATTTCTTTGTGGGTTTTGTTGCAAAATCTACTGAACGGATTTCCATGAAGCCAAAAATGGATAATGTGTTGGACCAGGCTGCTTCACAAAATTCATGAGAATCTTTCCATCAGTTTTTCCTGTGGGTGTAACTGTGGTTTTCCTGTGGGAGGTTGGTCAAAATCATGTTAACAGTTTTTTAAAAATATTAATGATTATACAAAGTAAAAATAGAGGTATTATGACACTGAATGCATGTTAATCCGCATCACATAAATAAAATATAGGGGGGAGCTAGAAGAATTTGCAGGAAGCTTGTCTTTGATTCATGGCAGATGCGGGGTACCCAAAAATGAAACATGTTCATCGTTTTTGCTGCAATATTTGTAGCTCCACCCAAAGATGCACAAAACCCTGGAGCTGGGGCTTAATGTAGAGCCCTGCAACCCCTGCAATGCATGGGGGATGCACACCTTCAGAGGGTCCCCAACCCCTAAGGGGGCCCCCAGTTAGAAGTAAAAGAATATCTGTGAGATATAGGAGACTTAGGGACATTCTGTAGGGGGGCATTATTTTGTGTTAAGCCGCTGCCCTGGAGCTATCATTTTGTATGTTTGCACACCTTGAAGCTGCATCAGATTCTTGATGCTCAATATAACACATATAGCCACGGATCAAGTGTACCATTGATCCACAGTCTCGAATCTGCAGCTATTACCATTTTGTTTAGTGAAATGACAATTTATAGTGCAAATGTGTGTGGTCAAACGTCATGCACAGTGAGTTCTGTGGACATGTGGACTGAGGACAGGACTTTGCCAAGGCCTTGTGCATAGCTCTGCTGTGCACAGGTGATATCTATACACATTGGGTTATGCTCATACAGTGGTTCCATGGAAGTCTTGGTCTTTCACTCAAACCTGAGGACACAGAAGTGGGCATGAGCCTCCAACCCCTTCTCTGCAAGCCCAAATTCCATGCACAGAGACTTATGTCAAGATAGGGTTAGGCAACCCCTTGAAGTCTATAGGACCACATTAAACAGCTATCCATTATGTATGATATATAACGCAGACACTTAGCAAAGAATGACTAAAGCATATTTGTATGCAATTGGAGAAGTGTGGCTCAATGATTAGAGCGGCAGACCCTGATGCTGAGGTCTAGTCTGGGACCAGGGTTCAATTCCCCGCCTCGTCGGGTCTTGGGCTCAAAAAATTCCACGGACCTGATGATTCTTGCCTCGGTGCCTATTCCAATCATGGCGTCCCACTCTGCAACTCTGGGCAATAGCTTGCTTAATCTCCACAACGGCCCCCACAATGCTAAGGATGCCTGGCCTCCACCTTGGGGGTGCCCAGGAGTGGACGCCTCACAGGGAAAGCCAGGATGGGTTCCACAGCGGTATTCGTACAAGCTCCTTGAGACCCTTGCGGGTGAGTAGTGCGCTATACAAGTATCAATTTACATTGCATTACATTTACAAGTATCAATTTACATTTTGCAATCTCAAATCCACATTTTGCATTATTGGACATAGAAGTAAAATTTAGTGTACATATCTACAAAAGTAGTTGCAAGTTACTGCTTTTTCTGATTCTACAGAGATTTCATAGGACACTGTTCTAACAGAGTCTACATCATGCATATAGGTTTAGTACAGCTTAAGAAGGACCATCGGCCACATGCATCATTGCACCCGTTTGCGATTCCTAAATTGCGAAAAGTAAGGAATCGCAATTTAGAAATCGCAAACTGCAATGCATGAATAATTCGCAAATATTTTTGCGATTTCTTAATTTTCCTTAATTGCGATTCACATTTTGCGAATCGCAAGTAAGGAAAACCTTCCCATTGATTCCTATGGGCCAAAAGGCCCATAGGAATCAATGGGAAGGCATTAACATTTTGCGATTTTCATTTTGCGAAGCGCAATTTGTTAATGCATTTCAAGGGTGCTGAGGGGGGTCCAAAGGACCCCCCGCACCCTTGAAATGTTTTTTTAAGTGCAAGTTTCACACACACATGTCCAATGGACATGTGTGTGTGTAACATGACACTTTCAAAAATGCATTATTGAGCATTTTTGAAAGATTTCGCAAATTAACACGAGGTTGATCCTCATGTTAATTTGCTCCCCCTATTTGCGAATTCGCATTTTTTTAAACATTCATGCATAGCATTTAAGGAATCGCAAAAATGTGATTCCTTAAATGCAATCGCATTTTAGGAAATCGCAAAAATTTGCGATTTCTAAAAAATTGTTTAATGCATCCAAAAAAGTGATTTTGGAATCGAAACGGGGGAATTTTGCGATTCGCCCCGTTTGCGACTCCAAAATCGCTTGATGCATGTGGCTGCATAAAACTAAACCTGGTTACGGGTCTGGAATTGAATAGTATGGAATAAAGTAGAGCTCTTTCATTGCTTATGTGTGGTGGTTGTGAGCCTAGATTTGCATTTGAGGTACAAGGTTATCAATTTTCAACCATAATGCAACTGCGCCAATAAATAGCCTGTGACAGTCCATAATGAAACCTAGATACTAAACAGTTCTAGACAGAGTCTGAATCAGGTAAAGGAGATGACCTATAATTGTCCTAAAGTTGCTTAATTGTCAATTGGCCCTTGAGAGGTCTCCACCAGAGGAATTTCATCTTCATGTTACAGCATGGCAGTAATTATTTCTCCAGGCAAGAAACACCCAGCTGAAATCACACTTGTTAAGTAAATTACATTACTAGTGTGTTTTTGGACCATTGTATGTAACTGCTCTATTAAAACAACGTCTACTTTTCCTTAAAATTCAAACAGCACAAACCAATTCTCTCAACAGAAGCACTGTCATATGGATCCTATATTGGCTATGCTGGAGATGGAGACCTGAAAGTGTTGTCTTTTCTCGGAAACTTCTATAAGCACGATCTAATTGTATGGCCATCAGAGAAAATATTAATCTTACCTTAGCCTGAATGTTACGACTTGCATGCATTTTGCAAAACAATTAGCAACAAGTAAGAAATAAATCAGGAAGTAAGAAAAAGAAGCAAATTGTCAAATTAACAAAAAGTTTTTTTTTAAAGTTTTTCTGCTGGACAGTTCAGCAGCTGAGAGTATACATTCACCTCACTAGCTAAATCTTCCCAGCACAGCAACTACTGTTTCCCCCACCAAGGTTTCCACGGCCTTGAATGAACCCACAATGGGGGAACATTTCTGTCATTCCCTAAAGACGCAAAAAAACCCAAAACAAACTTGAAGACCCAATCTACAATGGAAATTGACAACACATTTATTTTAACAATATTTTATCATCTTTTACACATTCTAATGCTGTGCCTTGATGCAATGGTTTAAAGTAATTATGCTAATAAAAATAAACAAACTTGAAACTTGAACCTGTTGTGGTAATTCATGGGCAGAACAACATGGGAGTACTCAACAATCGACTCTGATAGTAGAAGTACATGTCCAGTCTTCACTTGAGAATTGTTCCTGATGTTCTGGGAGTTTTCTTCCAGCATATCTGGCATACTTTAGAGACCGAACGAAGTGTTATCCCAGTGCACTCGAAAGTTTCATGAATTATCAACTTGGTTAATCAAATTTATGAAATGGCGCTCTAGTCGTCGCACTAGTCTAGGCGTGCCCTTTTGAATGAAAGAAAATGTTGAGGGTAGAACCAACTATCCTCGAGGATGAGCACCAATTTAACAATGAAAACGAGTTTCTAATCGAAGTTCATGTATTTTATTAACTTCATCAAAGTGTTTCAATTCATCAATTCTGTGAAATTAGATGAAAATCCTAGCTGACACAATTCCATTCTTATGTAGCCATATTATTAAACAGTTTTCCGATATTTCATTACAACCAAAGAAATTCGGGTCCAGAGAAACATGACCCTTCGTCAGGGGTCTGCAAATAAGGAACAAACAGGACCAAATTAGTCACTCTCAAGTTTCAAAAACGTAAAAGAACATTGCACCAATAATTTAACAGCTGCTGCAACGGAAAATGCAGAAAGCCCAAGTGCCGCCTCAGCGGGAAATTAAACGCCACCACATGAACGTTATTGTCTGTCATACCCACATAGTGAGCTAAAGCTACGCATTACCAATATGTATCTCAGTCACCTACTTTAACATCAATAAGCAACAAAATATGACATACGAGTAACTGGACGCCTCAGGAATGTCGAAATGTTTTAATTGCATTCATTGTAATAATGTTACGACCGGAAAAACATTGATGCATCCCACCAAAGGTTTCCCTATAGAACTGCAACACTCAAGCACATGTGATACCGCTAATTGTATCTATTTAATTAAATGCCCATGCGGCAAAATATACATTGGGCAGACCGAACGCAAGATCAAAGTCCGTATCACGGAGCATAAGAGCAACATTAGACTAGGGAACATGAAATCTTCTTTGGCATGCCATTGGAAAGAAATGGGTCATCAAATTTCCCAACTTAAATTCATGGTTATCGAGACAATCCAACAACGCCCCGACATGGATCCAGTGAAACAGAGACTAAGGGCAGAATTCCACTGGATAAAAAAACTGAATTCTACCCACCCAATGGGGCTGAATGATCGTATTGAACATTCGTGTTTTTTATAAACACACTGATCTTTTGCATTGACTTCTGATAATATCTGATCCCCACTAATCACTTACTTTTCCTGTACAGTCATCGTATTTAAATTGTATAATTTTGAATGCAGCACGTTATGATAGTTTCACGTTATACTGTTCATTCTTGTGCCCAATGTTTCATGAACATTATAGTTATCACACAGCGATACACACTGTTTTGTGATGAAGCCTTAGTACTCTCATCATGTGATCTGTCGCCCGCGCCGCTATTGGTCGCGGTCGCGATCACATGATTAACGTTCTCCCTATGATAACATTCGTTGCAACTACGCGGTAACCAAACTGAACCCGGTGAGACGCTGAGGCGTCCAGTTACTCGTAAGTCATATTTTGTTGCTTATTGATGTTAAAGTAGGTGACTGAGATACATATTGGTAATGCGTAGCTTTAGCTCACTATGTGGGTATGACAGACAATAATGTTCATGTGGTGGCGTTTAATTTCCCGCTGAGGCGGCACTTGGGCTTTCTGCGTTTTCCGTTACAGCAGCTGTTAAATTATTGGTGCAATATTCTTTTACGTTTTTGAAACTTGAGAGTGACTAATTTGGTCCTGTTTGTTCCTTATTTGCAGACCCCTGAGGAAGGGTCATGTTTCTCTGGACCCGAAATGCATTGGGTGTAATGAAATATCGGAAAACTGTTTAATAATATGGCGACATAAGTATGGAATTATGTCAGCTAGGATTTTCATCTAATTTCACAGAATTGATGAATTGAAACACTTTGATGAAGTTAATAAAATACAAGAACTTCGTTTAGAAACTCGTTTTCATTGGTAAATTGGTGCTCAGCCTCGAGGGTAGTTGGTTCTACCCTCAACATTTTCTTTCATACTTTAGAGACCGCCATTACTTACCCAGAGGTCTTACACAGTGGAAAGGGACATACAATTGTGATAGACTGGTGAGAAAGCGCAAATTTGTGTTAAAATTTGTAGGGGTGCATCATATTCACAAGTAAACCGCACCCGTATATATATAGAGGCTTATAATCCTGTTTAAGTGTGACTTAAAGGTATGAACTCACGTACCAGAATTTTTCCATAGGCTGCGGTGTAACGTGTTTAAAAATACTAATGCCATGTAATCTAAGAAATGTATTTTTGAAAGTAGTGCTAGTTCAGTTAAAGTGTGTTTAAAGAAGCATCACGTATTCCAATGCATGTTCAGTAATTCAGTATTGTATTCATGTAACGACATAGAAGTGTTTAGTGGGGAAATGTATTCTTTTCTTTTACTATAATGAAGTAGGCCTAACGAGTAAAACTGTTTGCCAAAGGTTAGGGGGTGATATCTCGAAACGTGCAGAGGCCCAGGTGGGGATAACGGATTGAGTAGGCTGAGTTAGGAATGTGTCTACTAACTTTAAATCATGGAACTGCCCCCTTTCCTAGAAGGTTGCCTTAAAGAATTAATTGCAAGTAGCATGTTGTTGTGAACCGATTTATGTGCGTTCCTTTGCAGATGCAAGGTTAGCCAAAGATAGTAAAGAAGGGCCCATTGTATCTGAGAGTTAGAATGATAGTTACAGACCCGGAGGAGTGGTTGTGGAATTTTAGGGAAGCGGCTTCGAGCTGAGATGACTGTGGGACCCAAGGCCGTTTATCAACGAACAAGGATGAAGACATCAAGGAGAAGACCCTTTGAAAACTAACACTCTGAGGGGGGCGTCCCTTGGGGCGTGTCAACCGAATTGTGGTTTTCGTATTAGGGACAGCACCGCGGGAGGAGAGCAGAGTAGAAGCGTACGAGGGCGAAGAAAGATGCTGGGTAGGCAGAGAGCTGCTGTGCGAGATGAACTCAATAGGCTAAGTCCGAACTAAGTGAGTGAACTTCTTTGGAAGTCACCACGGCTGACACCTTTTGTTAGGAAAGAACCCGGTTGTAGGGATGACACTTAGTATAGTGTAGGGATAGACTTATCCTGATGTATTTCTTCTTTTCTTCCATGCCTACCAAGACCCAGATCATAGCAATTCTTGCAAGCTTAGTGGTCTTGGAAATTATATTAGTGCTGTTTCTCAGTCGTTTGAGACTTTTCCGTAGGATTATGTTTGTATTAGTACCTGTGTATTTGCTGAACCTTTTACTGAGGTGTTTATATACTCAATTGCTTTTGGCTTTATAATAAATTTTCAAACTTGACTTTTTGTCAGTGGTTCTTTGGGGAAGGAGATGGAAGTGATCCGAATTGACTTGTTGAAAAAGATTGCCTTCTACACTCTATAACAGGTACAAAGGTCTAATCGACCTGTGACGGGATTCTAGAGATCTATTGCAAATTCTAGATTAAGTTTCCCGCCTTTCCACTGGTAAACCTAAATTTGGTTGATGGTCCATACGATTTTGGTGAGACATCTGTGCTGAAACCTTGGACCTTCTGAGGATACAGCTGTTGACTTTGCAAATGGCAATGATGTATTTTTCCACCCTCGTAATAGGATGGGGTAATAGGAACAAGGCCAGTGGGAATGCATGTGATTTATTAATCCAAAGTCTCAATCACTGCCCACCTCTACATAAAGGCCCTTAGCAATGGTCGAGGGGCCAACCCATGAATGAGCATAGATATTATTGTTTCGGCCAGGGAGCATAAGGCTAGTAGATGACCAAGTATGTAGGACAAGAGAAGTGAACATACAATACAAAGAGAAAATGTGCAGACTGCCTGAGAAATAAAACTAAAACGTTTAAGCATAGTCACACTAATAACCACTTTTATGAGATTATGCTACTAAATCAAAATCTATATTTGTTTAGTTGGCATGTTTTGACTTATTTTTATTATACCTTCCGTCTCAATTTATCTAATACTATTGATATCATTCTTGTTCAGCTCCCAGCACACACATGCTCATCCTTAATCACATTAAAAGAAGGCTTCACTAGAACCAGAATCATGACTTTTAAAATAGTCATATCAGACCCACAGTGAACAAGCACTTGATCCCTAGTGCAAACCTTCCCCGCTGCGACCTCAAAAGCAGAGAATTCTCTCATATTGAACATGAGAGGGGCATTTATGTATTGATGTCAGTGAGAAGCACAATATGAAGCATTGTCAATTATTATTATTATTGTTTGTAGATATTCTAATATATATACATATATATATATATATGTATGTATATATATATATATATATATATTCTTGTATATATTACCGACTGGCTGTCGCCAATAGGTAGTTATAGTTAGAACCTAGTTCCATAGGAAAAGCATTTTTTGATTTGCTAATAACTTTGGCATCGTTTGACGAATTCTATCCAGGTCAGCTCCTATCCTGAAAGTTTGGGGGTGATTCGTCAAGTGGGGGCTGAAGAAAAACGGGGTATCAAAACGCTGACTGCAGTGTAGACCAGAGGAAGCAATGAGCAAGGGCCCACAGCCACGTGCATAGGTTGGTGGCCCCACCGGCCTGCGTATTTCAGGTTTAGTGGCACCACTTGTCGCCGGCCTTTCATATGCAAATACGCCTCACTAATCGAAGGGAGTCTGCTGCTGTGGTCGCTGCCACGGACTTGGGGTCACTGCCATTCAGGACTCAGGACACAGCTTCACATGTGGGATCGGCTTGTGTTGAACAGGGTTAGTGGCACCAAGTGTTGCGTCTTGTGGGGTACAGGGTTAGTGGCACCATGTGTCGCCGGCCTTGCATATGGAAATATGCCACACTGATCGAAGGGAGTCCAGTGCTGTGGTCACTGCCACGGACTTGGGGTCACTGCCATTCAGGACTCAGAACACAGTTCCACATGTGGGCTAGGCTTGTGTTGAACAGGGTCAGTGGCACCAAGTGTCGCCGGCCTTGCATATGGAAATATGCCTCACTGATCGAAGGGAGTCTGGTGCTGTGGACGCTGCCACAGACTTGGGGTCTCTGCCATTCAGGACTCAGGACACAGTTGCACATGTGGGATCTACTGTTCCGATGATGCGTCATCTGCGTTGGCCGTACTGGTAACAATGTCTGTTGCCTACTGGACTGCATCATTGTGAGAAGTTGGCCTGATATATGATATCTCCAATTCTGGGGGCACCTTGTATCAGTCCAAACAATCCCTTATGGTGTCTGGTTGCAAGTCAACCTTATTAGACAAGCTATCCTAATGGTAGCATGGACTAAGCAGCCTTAAAGGCTTTAATCAAGAGGTCGTGTTAAGCGAGCTGTTTTACCAATCACAATCCTGTAATATCAAATGAAAGGACACCACACAAGTTATATATTATAAAAATATATGCATTTATTACTAGAATAATCCTCTATACTCTTTATGAGTCTAGAAGCACAACTGTGTAAACAAAAGCATAGTAAAACATATGAAAGTTGCACAATTATGGATGAGGCCAGGGGCTACGCAAACCATATACTAAAATAGTGGTATAAGTATCACTAATTGAACAGTGGTTAGACCTAGGGGCTAGGGAATCACTGGGACCAGTCAGGACTAGCAATTCTGAAGTCGGGAAAAGCCAGCGGGATTCGGGTGCAGGGCTTAAAGCACACACATGCATCAATGCAAAGTCAATGGTGCGTAAAAGTTATAAAGTTACTGTTAAAGGAACCTTCCGACTGACCTAGAAGGACGAAACTTTAGACATATACACTAGAGGTGTGTACCAGTGCAGGAGCACTGGCTTTGCTGAGTTACCTCGCCCACAGGAAGCGGGTGCAAAGGTGCAAAGTAGTGTCGGGTTTCGTCACGCAGGTTGATGGTGCCTGAAGATGAAGATGCTGCAGGCGTCGAGAAGAGAAGTGTCCGGTGTGATTCAAGGGTGGATCGAAGATGTAGAGTACCTGAAAGCAGAGGGGACAGAGTCTGGGTCACTCGGCAGTGACCAGGGTGGAACCAGGAAGGAACCAGGCAATGTCGGGCGCAATCAGGTGGTTGTTGAGAAGCTTCTCTCCGCTGCCACATGGACTCTGGGGCACCGAGGATGTCCAGGAGTGGATCAAGAGCTGTCCCACAAAGGCTCTCGCTGTTGGCGGTGTCGGCTTCCGAATTGGAGCAAACAACCCTTGGCAAGCGCAACCCACGCAGGATTCGACGATCGCCTAATACTCGGACCAGCAAGGTCAGAGCGGCTGCTCCTGTTCAGGGGAGTGAGGGCAAGTCCAGAGCAATCCGACTGGCAGGTCAAATTCAAAGGTTCGTCGGTACTGGGGCCGCAAGCCAACGGGCAAGCGACCAGACCAACACATTGAGCCAAAAAGTGCAGAAGGGCCCCACGCAGCACTTGGTGAGTGTAGAGGGGTGAGCTTCGGTGCAGAGATGGCTCAGGGCTGGGGCTTCTCAAACCCCAATGCACAGCTTCGAGGGAGCCTCGGGAGCTGCACGGTCAGCGCCTCATGGTCTTTCCAAGATGGCCGGCCCCATACTTCAGGTCGCCTCCACGGGTCTCAGCTCTGCAGGGACTGTGGATTAGGCTGTTAGATGGCAGGAACACTGGGTCTTGTTGAACTCTGTCGCTCGAGTTCCGGCAGGAACTGCAACAAAGCAAACGTTGAGGTGCTGGATGGTGCCGGTTTGCACAGGGTGGTCACTCCTTGACCACAAGGGAGATTCTTCAGTCTTCTACGTCGAGTAGGATGTCAAAGGGTCCAGAGTTTTGTTTCATAAGTTTCAGTCAGGATAATCTGATGTGCGTTGGCACTGCTCCCACTCTTATACCAATCTAGTGGGCTGGATTACCTGCTAGGTCTCTCCTATGGGTGGGACCCAGGAAGGGGGTGGTTACACCCCTTTCCCTTTGTCTAGGGTCATGCTGGGACTGGGGCTGGTGTGCCCCTGAACCGGTTTGACCGGATTATGCAAGGGGAAAGCTTGTGCTCCCCAGGCACTGTCTGGTTTCTTTCAAACCTCCCTGCTACAATCCACTATCTCCTGTCTGGGGTGGTGTGACACCTCCCTGTGACAGGAAACCCTTTTTCCAGGCCTCCCCTGCCAAGTTTTGGTCAGCAGCAGGAGGTCAGACTTGTATCTGTGGCAGAAGCGTCCATTTCGACTGCTGAGGCACTTTTAAAATCAACCGTGTTTTAGCAAAGTAACATTTCTTCTCCCTCTAAAAGGGTGGAATGCTACCCCCGTCGCCAGGACTGGCGAGGGGGTAGTATTCCAAAGCGTATGACACCTTACACGACATGTTTTGATAAAGACCAACCAAAGTTAGCACATAACCGCGATGGATTACAATGAACTTAAGAGTATATGGTATGGCATTATCCCGGAACAGCTAAGGGAGTTGGTCCCGACAGCTGCAGACAGGCTCAGCTCATGCTAGAGCACCATCTCACAAAAAACCAAGCACTCTGCCTCCAGGATTGTTAAGGCCTGCCATAGGAGTGACTTATAGGTATATATGTGCCCAGATATGTTTAGATATAGGTATACTATATCTAAGCAAGGGGTGATTACACCACCTTGCCCCAGCTGAGTGATCAGCCAGTTGTGTCAATTTTGGATAGCCAGCCAGGGATGGCAAAAGATATGCTGCAGCCCCTGGTAGGCCTTGGATGCACCTATGCCCTGGGCACCTATAGTGCACTGTACAGGGGCTGATAAGGTGACCCAAGCCAATTTAGTTATGCACCTAGGGTACATGGAATCCATTTTAAAGAGAGAGCAGATAGTTGGCCTGGCTCCCTGCTAATCAGGCCCCAGGCTAAGTCGAAAACCAGCTAAACACAAGGCAAAAAATCTACAATCATCTTCAATCATGAGTCACTCTGAATTGTGAGCCCTACTCACCGCAGTGGAGGCAGGAGGCAGCGGTGAGGAAGGGCCAACAGGCACGTGTCGTTGACTTGAGCAATGTGTGTTGCTTACTGGACTGTGTCATTTGCAATTGCGACTCGACCTGTATTATGAGCCCTACTCACCACAGTATAGGCTGGAGGCAGCGGTCAGGAAGAGCACACAGCCACGTGTTGTTGACTTGAGCAATCTCTGTAGCCTACTGGACTACGTCATCTGCAATTGCGACTCGATCTGAATTGTGAGCCTTGCTGTCCGCAGTGTATATCGAAGGCAGTAGTTTGTACAGACATAAGTTCATAGTGCTGTGCCGCTGGGGGTCTGTGTGGCGGAAGCCAGCGATCAGCAGATGAGCCTGGAGGTCATGACAGCGGCCTTGTGGCAGGGTGAGGGGCGCCGCCCTGACAGACCCTTTGGCCTTCCCACAAGTGATACAAAAGGGGGTGGTGATGGACGGAGCATCTGAACCAATCAAACACTCACACCCAGTCAACAGATCTGGGTTTAATCCATCACCGTTCTTTAGCCCACTCTACCACCCCAGTTCAGACATGGCCATAAGCAAATCAGTCTGACCCTGTGCCTCATGGAAACAGTCCAGCCCGAACTGCCAAGCCATGCCTTTCCTGGGCCGAAAACAAGCTTCTGAGGACCGGTTTCTGGCATTTCAGCCGTCTTCAGCCCGGCTTTCTTGAATCCAGTGGCAAAGTGAGCAAGGGACTCACGTCTGAGCATACCCTGCCAACTTATGGCGAACAAAGTGGTACAAAAGGGGGTGGTGATGGACGGAGCATCTGAACCAATCAAACACTCACACCCGGTCAACAGATCTGTGTTTAATCCATCAACGTTCTTTAGCCCATTCTGCCACCCCAGTTCAGACATGGTCATATGCAAATCAGTCTGACCCTGTGCCTCATGGGAATAGTCCAGCCCGAACTGCCAAGCCATGCCTTTCCTAGACCGGAAAGCCTGAAACCGGTCCTAGGAAGCTTGATTCCGGTCCAGGGAAGACATGGCTTGGCAGTTCGGGGTGGACTGTTCCCATGAGGCACAGGGTCAAGACTGATTTGTATATGGCCATGTCTGAACTGGGGTGGCTTGGTGAGCAAAATAATGATGGATTAAACCCAGATCTGTGACTGGGGGTGAATGTTTTGCCAATATGCAACATTCCGTCCATCATCTTGTGTTTTTTGCTGTTCTTCCCACAAGTTAACCAAGTCCAGAGCTCTGGCCTATTTATTCACACTTCTATGCTGAAGTCGCGTACATCAGACCAGCCCACTCCAGTTACTCTCATGCTTACAGGGGACGACGACACAGCTACATGACTGAGATCTTCCCTAGTATTTGACGTAACATGGTTGGGTCCACTGTCCTCAACATTACAAACACCAGTAGTATTTGTGCACATGGAAAGGTGTGTGTGGTGAATACTGATATGTGTCCAGCCCATAACCGCTACACTTTGCATTGTGTGCATTGTTATTCATGGGTGAATTGCTTCCTTCACATATAGTTTGTTCACACCTGTCCCAATATTCAGCTATTGTGTGGCTGAAGGGCCATGCTGTTTTTGGAAAATTCGCTGTTTTGTTCTGCGCTGCCTCAGTGGTAGAGGGGGGGGTCCTGGGGGGGGGGGTGGGTGTTGTGGCGTTCTTGGGTGTCAGAGCTGCTTGGTCAATAGGTCTATGACATGTGTTGTTCTTCAGATGTGGCTCTGGGCTGGGCTCCTTTTCATACTGTATGTAGTTGTTTACTATTTTAAAAACAAGAAGACATTATATAGTTTAAATAATAAATAAAAATATTACAAAAACGATTTTTAGGATATTAAAGTTACAAAATATAACATTGTTTTCAAAATTACTGAGAAAAACATAGGTTTTTTGAACTTTACAAATAGAAATTAGTATTTAATTAACATTTGAAATTCACAAAAAATAGGTCTCAGGAACATTAAAGTTATAAATTAGTATTAAAAAAAACAAATTCTAATTTACTGAAAAAACGATTGCCACATTTCCCAACATTGAGATATTATATGGCTGAGGGACAATGCCATTTTTGGAGAGTTCACTGTCCTGTTCTGCACTGCTTTGGTGATAGTAGGGAGAGGGGTGGTATGGGGGGAGGTCCTGAGGGTTGTGTCAGTGGGTGTTATGTCCTTCTTAGGTGTCGGAAAAAACTGTAGGTTAAATGAACATTATAATTTGAAGTTAGCATTAAAAAAACATTGACATTGACTGAAAAACATTTTAGACAGAAATTAACATTTAAAAAAACCTTTAATTTCACTGAAAAAAACATAGGTTTCAGGCATGTTATAGTTAGAAATTAGCATTTAAAAAACCTTAGAAATTCACTACACATCCATGTTACCCCTGCCACCCCACCCTAGAACTAATGATTGAATGTTTATTTGTTGAATGTGGGTGGTTGCAGATCAATTCTGGGCAAATCCCAAAACAGTTTACTGTCTTTCTCTCTCTAATTTTTTATTATCTAGTTTTCAATGTAATTGTTCCAGATTGTGACATTTTGAAAAATGTAGTGTCTTACTTTTTTCAATATTGAATTTTAAGAAGTGGGATTGTGTGTTAATTTGTACGGTGCTAAGACTTTATTGGAGGTCAGCGGGATTTAAATAAAAATAATCAACATAAAGAGACCAAATACAATCTTGGTCAGTGGCTTTCCGACCAAAATTGTCGGTTCCACTTCCAACTGCCTAATTACAATTTAGGCAGTCGGAAGTTATTCCGGCTGGCTTCGAGAACCGGCACATAATCCATATAAATGGCATTATGATTCTCGGTTTCCGGCAGGCTTTCCTTTTTTTTATTTTATTTTATTGCATTTTATTAAGTACCTGGTACAGATCATTAAATACAGTATACAATAAACATAAAACCACTCTACATGTGTCAAATTGTTACAAAAGTACAGATGTAACAGATAGAGTTAAAAACAGATATGGATAATATCATATTTCAAGAATTACAGATAGGATAGCAATAAGGCTATAGGCGAGAGTCTCCAGGATTTTAGCGGGCCCATAGTTTTAAACCGAATTCCCGTATAAAGGGCAGACTCAATATTATGAATCCCTAACAGGCGAGAGAGCCACATCTGGAAGGACGGAGCCGCAATATCCTTCCAACTTGCTGCCAGAATAATCCGGAGGATAGCCACAAAGATAAAAACTAACGCTTCTTCATCCTTATTCAGATTTAATTTGCTGTCATACACAAGAATCATTAGGGTAGGGGAAAGCCTGATCTCTATACCTAGCAGCCGCTCCCAACATTTCTGGATATTAATACGGATCTCTGATAGCTTATGACAGAAATAAAACATATGAGCTAAATCAGCTGCTTCCTCAGTACATCTAGGACATTTATCATCTTCCCTCTTACCCCACCCAAATAGCTTAGCAGGGGTAAAATATAGGTTGAATATCATCTTATAATGCTGGGCTCTCAAATTCGTAGAGCGGAACCATTTCCCGGCCAAATCCAGCACCTTTACTATATCAACTGCCGGATCCCCTAGTTTGACCATCCAAGCTGAGTCCATTTTATCAATATCATTCCTGAGGGCTAAGATTATAGATGGGATTAATTTAGGTCCCCCCAACTACAATATATTCCACCACAGTGTTTTTACCCCCTGGAGAGATGGGTGGCCTACTCCTAGATAGTGTTTGTTGCAATTACAGAAATGTAAATCCTTGTGCAGCGGGGATTTGATATTTCCTCAGAATTTTATTAAAGCTCAGCAACCTATTGTCAAAATACAAGTCCCCCACTCTTCTGATTCCTTGTCCCTCCCACAAACCCCAAAGACTATCAATACTCAAATATGGAAACCGGCTAGAATTCCAAAGTGCGGTAGAATAATTGATTTTCGGAATTCCCAGAAGCTTCTGGATACCCTTCCAAACCTGCCAAGCACTTTCAAATAACTTATATTGTTTTTGTTATATTAACGCTTATCCGTTTTGCGTAAAAGTACACCGGTGGTTTCCTTGCCTAATAGCAACTCAAAAATGGAGGGTGGGTATTTTACCCCTAATGGAAGGACAGATGTATTTTGAGCGCCATCTAATAAAATACCCATCTGGCTAAAGAGACAATTCAACATATAAAATCTTATATTAGGAGCCGCTAGCCCCCCCTTGTCCAATGGTAGTGAGAGATATTTCATAGACCGTTTAATTTTGCCGTATTGCCAGATGAAATTCGCAAAGGCTGCTTCTAAAGACCATAGCACTTCCTCAACGACAACCAAAGGAATGGTACGAAAGAGGTACAGTAGCTTGGGGAACATGGTCATCTTAATGACGTGAATTCTACCTATCAAAGATAGATGTACACAGTTGATTCTTTTTAGCTCTGCCAGGATGGTCTTAAGTACTGGCAAGTAATTATCATTAACAATTGAATCTACCTTGGAGTTTATCCTAACCCCCAAATAAACTGGTGATTCCATATATCTGCCATCCTTCTTTTGAATATTTTTTGAACAGATTATCTGGGTTTTCAATTCAATGAGATGGTATCCTGAATATTGACCAAAATCCGAGGTGATCTCTACAAGGGCCGCCATAGCCTGCTCCGGGTCTGGCATTGTTATTGCAAGATCATCTGCATACGCCATAAGCTTGATTTTAAACCCCTTGCACACCACAGGATTAATGTGTTCACAGCCTAAAATCATCCTAACCAGTGGTCTATGTACAAGGAAAATAGGATTAGGGAGCAGGGACATCCCTGTTGTGTCCCCCGCGATATGATAATCTCCTCATAGCTGTCTCCCATTAATTGGACTCTTGCTACTGGATTGACATACATGGCCCTTATAGCCCTCGATATATTGGGTCCAAAGCCCCTCTGCTCCAATATCCCCCATGGATAGCTCCAGGTGACCCGATTGAAGGCCTTTTCCGCGTCCAGGAGGATCATGGCAATCCGACCCCCCACAGCAGCCTGGGCGTCGAATAACGCGATCGCCCACCTGATGTGATCAGCGGTGGGGCGACCGGTACAAACCTGTGCTGCCATGGCGAGACTAGACCGCCAATGATCCCCCCAACCTCTTGGCCAAGACTTTCAAATACATTTTAGTGTCTGTGTTTATGAGGGATATTTCGGCAATAGGAGCCTGGATCTTCCTTGACCTTGCCCTTTTTATGAAAAACAACATTTGTGCTTTTCCAGGAGCTCGGCACAACTCCAGAGCAGATTACCCCATTGAATAGATCCAACATAAATGGTGCCAAAACATCCTGCAGGCACTTGTATACCTGGGAAACAACACTTACAACAAAACTTTTACAACACAACATCCATTACAACGCATGCCATTACAACGCAACCATTACAAAGCATGTTACTAAAAAGCATACCACTACAATGCATGTCATTACAACGCGTACCATTACAACGCATACCTACACTATCCAACACTTACCCTACTGTTGCACCCCCTGGAGTTAGAATAGTAATGTTTACCCCTACACTATCCAATACTTACTCTACTGTTGCACCCCCTGGAGTTAGAATAGTAATTATTACCCCTACACTATCCAACACTTACCCTACTTTTGCACCCCCCTGGAGTGAGAATAGTACACTATCCAATACTTACCATACATGCAATGTATGGTATGCGTTGTAAATGTAGTATGCTTTGTAGTGGAATGCGTTGTAAAGGAAGTTTCAAAGAATTTGTTGTAATGGCATGCGTTGTAATGGAATGCGTTGTAATGGATGTTGCCGTGTAAAAATGCGTTCTAAAGGTATGCGTTGTAAAAGTATGTGTTGTAACGACATACATCCGTATACCTCAATGGGAATATTATCTGGCCCTGTAGCCTTCCCTGCCGCTAAATCTTGCAAAGCTTCTTCCACTTCGCTCATAGTCATGTCAGACTCGAGCATTCATTTATCTTGTTCTAATAGTTTATGGCCAAAATCATCCTCCCCTCGTCCTGTCAGGCCATCCCGTCCACCCAATGCAGGCCTATCCTCCTCAGTATACAAATGCTGATAGAAGTTTTTAAACACCCTGCAGATATCAGCTGGTTCAACAAACTCCCGATCATCTTCCTGTATTTTTAAGATAACATTTCTACTGCTTCCTTGCTTGATTTTCAATGCCAAAAGCTTCCCGGCCTGCTCCCCTGTTTCACACATTTCACCCCTATGCACACGATAATCGTCTGCATATTTCTGAGCAATCCATTTGTTCAGGTCGGCCTTAATGGTCACAATTTTATGAACACTTTGAACGGTCTCATTTCCACATATAATTTCACCAAGATGTTGCTCTTCAGCCTTCATTAGCTGCCCGACCAATTCCTTATGTTCTTCACGGTCAGCTTTCCTCTGCCTAGCAGAAAAGCTATATGTCTCCCCTCCTGAGACCTGCTTTCAAGGCATCCCAGACACAATTGCGGAAGGCACTAAACCTATTTGCATCAAAGAACTCTACAACCCATTCTTTCAAGTGCTCTATGAATTTGGGATTGGCCAAAAGTCTTCTCTCGAATGTACATCTGGATCTCATTTTTGGGGCTTTCTCAACATCGTAGATTAAGACCAGGGGGTTGTGGTCCGAAATAAGTTTTGGAAGTGTCTTAATCCATACCCCGACAATTCTGATGATAAGATTAGAAAATAATCTAGCTTAGAATATTTCTTTTGCGGGTGTGAAAAATATGTATACCCTGGGTCATGTTGCTCTTTGTATCCCCAGACATCTATTAAACTATACGACCCAATCAGGGAACACAGATCTTTATAGACCCTGGGCTTGCTACCCTCATACGTCCCCACCCCTGAGATCAGCAGAGATATTAAAATCTCCGCAGCAAATAAGAGGAGAAGCCCAATTTGCTAATTATATTTCAAAATTGTTGAATATTTCCGGGTCATCTTGATTAGATCCATAGATTACACACAGCGTAAGCCCGATCTTTAATTTGGCAATTGCCCAACGCCCCTTGGAATCTGCTGGGGAACGATCAATCCCCCCCAGACATGATTTCCCCAGTATAGCCACCCCCCTTATAGTAGATGTCTGGGAGGAGCATACCAACAAATCAAAGCCTTTAAAACTTAATAGATGTTTTTTGGCCCATGGTAAGTGTGTTTCTTGTAAACAAATTAGATCTAGCTGATTAATTCTTGTCAGATATCCCAATCTTTGCCTCTTGGACCAATCATTCAACCCTCCCACATTGATAGAGCATATCTTCAGCTTCCCCATTGCTACTTAGTACAAAAATACTCAACTTCTGTCTCCTTACAAAACTGTAAAATGCTGATACTAAAGGCATAGCTGCCAAAAAATACAAACCAACGTACCAGGTAAACTTTTTTCTCCCCTTCAAGGAACCGTCCTCCCCACCTCGAGCCCTCCCCCACCCCCATCAAAACAAAACCTTCCTACCTTAGAACACCCTTCCACCGCACTGGGACGCTCAGATGGAGGTCTGAACATGTGATGTATGCTGAGAGAGTGGGCAGTGGCCAATTCAGCGTGCACAAATCATCCTACCATGACCCTTATATATCAAAGACAGTGAAAAACATTGACAAGCCTACCCCAAAAGAGAGAGTCCTATGCCGATATCTACTTATTAGAAAGTTCTGAACCCTTAACCCCATCGACCCCGTGACTTGATATAAGAATTATAAGTAGACAGACATAAACCTCATTTCTCATCCCCTCATACCACCTTGACCCCATCCCCCATCCCCCACCAATGCGTTCCAGAACGGAAAAAAAGCCATTGTGCATTTCTCGTTGCACAGAAGAACCAAAAGCTCTAAAGTTTGATCACTACTTTTAAAAAGGACTTATGACAGGACTACCTCTTTATTTGTCCAATGTGTCCAGATATTCTTTAGCCTTGATCTCTGATGTGAAATAAAGAACAGATCCATTATTTATTACTTTTAATTGCGCTGGATTTACCAAAAACACCTGTATATGCTTGTCCTAGAATGGTTTGATGAGCTGTCTTAGGCGCCAGCGTCTCTCCACTGTTACATGACAAAAGTCCGGGCGGACAAAGAATGAAACCCCACCGCTTGATCTTTTGGTGTCCGGTCTCGCCTTTTCATAGATCGCCTGCCGCAAGAGGAAGTTTCCAAAAAATACGACTGGGGCCCGAGGTCTATCCCCGACCTTAGCCGGTGTCCGAAGTTTCAGCGGAATGCTGTGTGCCCTTTGGATCTCAGCTACCCAATTCCATTCTGACAATTCAGGAAAGGCCCCCTTGAAGAGACCAATTACATATCGTCTAGCGTCAGATCCTTCGAGACCCTCCTGCACTCCTAGTACACGAAAATTATTAGGTCTCTGCCTGTTTTCAAGCTCTTCGAGTTTCCACTTGCTGTCTCTAATCTGTACAGAATGTGCCTCTGCCTTAGATGTGGCCTTAGACGCATCATTTTCTGTAGCAACAATCCTTTCCTCCAAATTCGAAACTCTATCACCCAAATTTAAAAATGCCTTTGACAGCTTGCTTACACCGCCCTGCATTTTCCTCATCCCTGCTTGGGTCTTCCGGCTATCTTGCCTAGTTTCTTCTCTATGGGCCTAAATGGCCTGATGTATTACGTCTAGCGTCGAAGGTGCGCCTTCCTCCGCTAAAAGTACCACTTTTGATCTTAGCAACGGGGTAGCTGGACAATTATCTGGCACAGCTCCTTTCTGCCCTTGGTGAGAGCCCCCCTGTTCTGCATCCCTTTCTGTACAGATCTTACAGCTGTTTGAGGGGTTTCGTTGTCGCTGTCTTCTCCATTTGAAATTAAACTGCTTCCCCCTTGCGATGTGCTTATTCTATCATCCGACCATTCAGCTCCTTCAGATAGAGAGTAAAAACAATCACTAGGCTCCTTCTCCTCTCTTTCCTCTTTTTCCTCCTCTTGCTCTTCTTGCTCCAGTTTACTCCTATCCTTATTCCTTCGCTCATCCCTTTGATGGTCCGATTTGGACGATGTGCTCACTACTGGGTCTAGTTGTGCCTGGTGGAGGCCGGCAGTCAGGGATTTATCGGATTTAACAGGTTCATCTGAGCTTTTGTGCTGGAACTGTCCGGTAGTCCACTCCCCCAAACCAACATGTGCAGCATTCACAGAGGTCCTCCACTGTTCTCCTCACACTCCCCTCCTCTCCCTCTCCCCTCCATACTGCCTTCCTTTGAATCCCCTGCTGAGGTGGACAAACTACTCAGTTCAGTGGGCCTTTCGGATTCTTACTGGGGAGAGTCACGGGAGCCACTGGAGTTGCTAGAGTCACTGGAATCACTGATGTAGGGTGAAAGGAGGTGGTTGTGGGGGAGAGTCCAACAACACTTTGCAGAGGAGCCCCCTTCATGGCAGCCTGGCCAACCTCATCACCCGGGGATATCCTCATTAACCACTTTGCCACTGTCCTGCCCAGATTCTGTGTTCTTCACAGGATTTTTGGATGTCCTCGTCCTCTGCAGGAGCTCAACTACTGAGGGTCCTGCTGGCCGATCCTTGGATGAGGTTCCGCCCCTCCCTCTTCTGGGGGCAGTGGTGGTGTCAGTAGATCTGGATCAGGAACCGGGGAGAGCATTCTTCCTGATCATGGTGATCGCAGTGAGGGACTTCCAGCAGACACCCATGCCTCCTCTGCCACCCCCTCTACACGGGCCTTGCGAGCCGCCGCCGCAGCAGCCCTTGAAGCCGCTGCTGATAACACTTTCGGATGCATCTCCTCCACGACACCGCCGCCGCCTCCGCTGCCACCTTCGCTGCCAATCACGCCAGCCAGCACCACGGGCTCAGTGAGAAGCCTTCGAACCGAGTCCCGCACCTGACGGTCAAGTGCACGAGTAACAGCCACTGCGAAGCAAGCCTTCCAGAGTCTCTGCCGATATGACTGCCTTGCTCCTACAAGCATCTGGACCAATTGGGAGCAGGAGAACAAGAGAGACAGGCAGTGAAGAACGAAGAGCGAATTGCGAAGGGTGAAGACGTGCAATGATGAGAGCGATGACCGATGACCGCTGAGTGATGAGCGGTAAGTTTAGCTTTGAGCAGGCGAGAGGAGACAGACAAGGAGGTAGGTGCTGTGAGACTGTACAACTGCACAATCAAGGTACGATCGTCAAAAGTCAGAAGTCTCCCATCTGTAGGACTTCTCCAACATGTGTGCTTGGCTTCACTCAGCTCGGCTATCACAGGGTCATGTACACGAGCCTGACGCCACTGCCCACTAGCTCGGCAGTCAGTCTGCTAAGCAGCAGTCGCCATCTTGCCCCCAGAGTGAAAAGCTTTCCATGCCTGACTTTCTGACATGGAAAGTCTGACTGAGAGCAAGTTTGGGACCCCCTATCAGGGCCCCCTTCAAGCAGCGGACTTTGGTTGATGGCCAAGGGGTCACCTATAGTGGCCCGTGCTGATCCATGCACCATGTGGCTGGCACCCTGAGGTGTCTACCACATTGTGCAGGGAGGAGCACAACCTCCTGTTTCCTTATGGGAGCTTGTGCTTTGGCTGGTTTATGCACTGTTCACTTGGTGTTATCCCACACCTTTTATTTTTACCAACGTAATCAAAACTTAATCAATTGCTTTTCATTCATTTAATTCTTCCTAATTATGTCAAACATTCATGTTTTAAGTCACATGTTATTTAACAATCACATTTGGTTCTATAGACAAAACATATACATCATAATTAGCATGTTTCTTATCAGTAATTTACAACATTGTTTTTGGCACATGACACTTCTTAATCGCATGCCCTTAAGAAGTGTCATGTGCCAAAAACAATGTTGTAAATTACTGATAAAACATAAATATTACAACCTTGAGTACCTTGTACTGGAATATTCTCCATGCAAAATGCCGATTTTCACTTGTCCTGACCTTTTTCTTGGAACTCTCTTGTGACTAGGGGGGTAGAGGTCTCCCCCTGTCAAGGACAAGTACTCTTTTCATTCTTTGCTCAATTAAATACGGCTAGTAGGGGATCCGGACCGATCACCCCTCCTTACCTTGAAGATGTCAATCAAAGAGTTGGAGCCAAGAGAGAATCCCTACTAATGGGGCCCTTTTCCATTACCATAATGGGTATCCGATCCATGCCTCTTGTCCACTTTATCTTTACCTTAAAATTAATTGATATATCACTTCTACTAGTCATTGTAGCTGCCTTTAGGTTTTCTAGCATTCTAGGAATAAGAAGCTCAAATGTCAAAATAAATTATCCATCTTATCCAAGTTGTATGAGTTGGCAGGAGATGCTTGATTTCTTGAAACTTGATCAACATATATGGGGTCTAGTAGAACCGACTAATAGGCATTTGTATAAGACTCCTCTTTAAATTCAAGCTCATATCTCGAAATAATGTATTAGGCATATAAGATAATGCCAGTTTATGTTAAGTGAAAGTAATAGGAGACATTATGAACAGGGAAAACAATGGACATAGGGCACACAATAGTATTACATGGTCAAACAGAGACTGACCATGCACCTCCAAACTTGTGTGTTTCACCAAAGGTCTCCTCCAGATGACCATTACCAGCTGCACTACCTACTGCTAACTTGTAGCTTAAAGTAAGATACCACTCATATTAGCCTTAGATTTACATCCAGAATAGGCTCCAGAAAAATCATAGCAGTCTCTGGCACCTCATCTCTGTAGACATTAACCATTAGACTAGATATTTTTGCATTCAAATGCCTGAGAATCGTTAGCATTCAGTGACATTATGCTTGAGTTATCAAGATAATTAACATAATTGATTGCAAATCTTCAATAAAAGAGAATCATGCGTCCATCCATCAACATTACATAACAGTAAAGGATTCTGAAAAAATGTGGTCCTAAATTTCCTTTACAAAACATAACTCAGTTATTCTGATCATTTCATGTTTCCACGTCATAGCTTTATTTAATAAAATTGACAAACAACCTAAGCAATGGCAAGTGCACCACCTTAAGCAGGATAGAGTGAACATCAATGTAAACTGGTGGCCCAGGGTTGGATGGGGCATCAGGTCAAGGGTATGTTCCTGCAGATCCAGCTGGGGCCCGCTGTCAGAAATGGCTGTATGTCAGAATACTGTACACAAAACTATTGCCTTTAATAACAATTCTGCCCTAAATATCTTTTAGAAAAAATATCATTGTATTGGGTGCAGAGTCACTCATATATCTCTTCAATAGAGCATTCTTTAGTACTTAATGTAACTACAATATTCTGGCACTATGCCGCTGGAAACCCTGTGTTTCAGCAACCTATAAATTGGAAGAGAGAACTGCAACAATTTGACAGAATGGACATCTCTCCTTTTGTGACAGATACCCAGAGGCATCAATCTCTAAAAGACCCCTAGTCTGCAGAGGTAGCTCACTTTCTCTACCAACAATCTGTCTAATCTCTTGCATTCTCGAGAATAGACAAACTAAAATATAGTTTTCAATACTCTTACCAGCGAGCAACCTGAAATAGCCACCCAAATATTTAAATTTTATCATCAAGGTTCATTCCCCTTACATTGAGTCAAAATTAATATGAACACTCAAAACTCAATGACAACAGAAAATGTTCTCAGGTACCTAACGTAAACATGACTTTGCAGATGCGCTTGAAAAAGCGGCATGTATCTAAAACATCCGCTGTCTGAATATTTGAATGCCTTATTATTATTTCATAGTCTCTTTATAATAAGTATTTTATGTATTAAAATATTTATTCAACAAACCTATGAATAATACAAAAACAAGGGTGAGAAATTGTCCTTAAAGTTAAATCAGGTAAACCATTGTAATAAACTCCCAAAGCGAAAGAGCCAACTATAGAATCAACATGGATTCTTTTTTAAATGCACACTTTAAGAAAAAAACATGCTCTCCTGTCACCAATTTATTTTAGGCTAAAGCATTGTTCTCTAGAGAAACAAGTGTATTCCAGTGGTGGCTCCTCCACTAAAGCCGAAGAGCGTTGTCCCACTGCTTTTCAACAGTGTAAGGAAAAATAAAATGATAATAATTCAATGTTGTTAACATTGAACTTTTTCCTGTTGCGAGCGCTGCAGCTTTGCCAGGTGGGGCGGGGCTGCTCTGCTGACAGAGCAGGGGAGGGGAGGAGTGGTTTTCACTCCCTAAGTGGGCATGAATGTTTGGCCAGGTACAGGCCCGGCCCATGCAAGGCGTTATACCGGGGCGGTGACGTCAGGCGGGGGAGGGCAGGGTGGGGGGTTTGAAAATGCGGGATATGGACCATTACAGGTAAGTAACGAAAAAAATTAATAAAACGAATTTCGTCGCCTGCTCTGCATCGCCAAATGTGATGCAGCGTAGGCAACCAAATTCGTTTTATTTATTTTTTTCGTTACTTACCTGTAATGGTCCATATCCCACATTTTCAAACCCCCCACCCTGCCCCTCCCCCGCCCGACATCACCGCCCCGGTATAACGCCCTGCACGGGCCGGGCCTGGCCTGGTATCTCGGGCCAGCCACACATTCAACATGCGTACTTAGCATGTTCTCAACCCAGGCTGCATTACAACCTGGGTGGAGAACATGCCCAGGCACACAGTCCCTGTCTGAGGGCCGAACAACGGCACTCAGACCAATCACAATGCTGCATTGCATCCTTGTGATCTGCTCTGGGGAGCCAGGGTGCTTCCTGTACCAGACGGAGGGACGAGGAAGAGAGAAGCAAAGAGGAGGATTCAGCGAGAGGCCGTGGCGAGAGGATGCAACGATGAAGCAAGATTAATAAAAAAATTAATTCCCCGTCTCCCTGCCGCACCACTCCAGATCCGTGCCGACTGCCATGGTTTTATACTGCAGATTACCGTCCATGAAGGAAGAAATGTTTTGAGAAACAGACAAGAGCATGTGAACAAAACGTGTCCTACTGTTGTGTTTCACTCCTAAGAAAAATTTAATTGAGTAAAGTCTAGAGCTGTGTTCTTCAAATTATTGGGAAGGGCCCAATTCGAGTTGGAAGGGGGTATTCACAAAGGGAAGCATGAGACAATTGCAAGAAGCATGGCTGGATCTACCACTTTGCAGGCCTCTTTGAAAACCAATTGCAATTTACACCGTAAACTTGCTGTAATGGGTTTTTATTCAGATAAACAGCTTCATTGCAATATTTGAAATGTTTACTATGTCATTGTAAGAAAAAACATAATGCATTTTTGTAGAATATCTTCTCATCTGCCAAAGCTCCCTAGACATTTTGAGTAGTTTGCTAAATATGTTTCTAAAGGAGGCCTGTACATAAACCTTAAAGTATAATAACTGGGACCCTTCTTTACGGGGAATTGGCATAGAGTAGCGCCGCAAGTATTCTTGACTTATGAAATACGGTGCATTCCTGTCCTCTCGCACCTGCGCTGGCACACAATTCACTATCGCCAAGGCTGAGACCCTTGCACAATGGTGCAGGGGTGCCTGTATTGCATGCAGAATTGTTTTTGTGCAGGAATGTACACTTCCTGTACAAAAACAATCCAGAGAGGCTTTTTCCTCTTTATATGTATGCTGCAAAATGCAGCCACATTTAAAGTAGAAAAAATTAGGAGAATTGAAAATATTTCTCCTTGTCATGCATGCTCTGGGAAGGCATAAGGATTAGGCGCTACCCCAGGTTTACATGATTAAGTAAATATAGGGCAGCATCAAAAACCATGGGAGTTGCGTGGGAAAACCTACTGCAAAGCCATTGAACGCCTCAACGGTGCAGAGTAAGGCAACGCAGTGACTTACGCTGCCTTTCCTTACTTCTTATCTATGAAGCCATGAAAAGCCATGCAAAGTGGCTTTAAGTAGCCTCATAGATATGGTTGAGAGGTTTGTGCCACTGGAGCATCTGAAAAAGTGACTTTCCCACTCTCATAAATAATGCTCCTCAGTGTCCTTTTTATTGAATATTTATTTGTTTTATGTCTTCTTTAACCTCGCTCCAAACCCAATGTTTTTCGGAATCTTCATTGACCCTTCTTCAGGAAATTTGCCTAATTTGTGTATTCATAAATATGCTATAACGTACATGTATACAGTTACCCTCAGTTGTTTCCTATATACTCAAAATCATTACAGAAAAAAACGCTCTTTTTTATGATTGTGTTGCCAGTAACCACCCCGAAGAATGACATAATAGTTATTATCTAAAGACTTAAATCATATAAAGCACAAAACACATCAACATTAAGTCAGTTGTTACTGGCACATAGTGCCACATGTTGTCCTTACTATTCATAATTCTAGCACAAGAACGTTCATTCGGCATGTGGTATGTTCATCCACTGTTATTTTATTCCAGCCATCCTGTCCTACTAGCCTAATATGTGCCTGTTAGTCCAGAAATATTGCAGTGCATTTCAGTTTCATGCTCCTGTCAAAGAGCGGCAATACTAGTAATCTTTCTTCAATATACATTATTATATTAGAAATGTTAGAAAGTGAGTCTGTCTCCCTCTATTTTTTTTCGAATACCTGAACAATGTAAAGGAACTTAAATGAAACCATATGTGGAGGTTATTTGGGCAGAGTCCACCTGATTTTGCCCCAACACTTCCAGGGTCCAATGTTGTGCAGTGCTGCTGGTCCTGCACAACTCCATACCCATAGAGTGAAATAGAAGAAACAAACTGCATGAATGATGGACTGTTGATCTGTGCTGTGCACGCCACAAATTCACAGTTTGTACTTTTTAGAAGTGTGTGAGCATTAGCAATTTGTTAGAGGGCTGGGGGCGGAAGTCATAGCCAGTACCTCTCCAGCAGAGCCCTGTAAGCCAATGAGCCCAATCAGTTGATCTGTATCACACAGTGTCATAAAAACCACAGGGCCCGCAACAGAGCCAGTTAACTTGATCTCAAACAACATGGAGGACGGCGGGTTCCAGACCATGTGCTATTACCCCTACAGTTAGTGTGTTCACATGCCTGCCATGTGGTGGTACTCAGAACCAAATGGGAACCACAGAGAGTAGCGCACTCAGTTTAAAGCCCGAGAGTCAGAGGCAGAGCCGATTGCATAGTAGGGTGTTGTATTGTCTTACACTGTATGGTTTTGCTATGAATCACTTCTTGTTAAACGGGTTTCAGGCTACTCCAATCACTGTCCATGGTTGATAGAATGTGAATTTCGTAGGTAGCCTATTTGGGAAGAGTTTTGTTTTAGTGCCTGAGGATATGAGTAGTGTTTCTATTCTGGTGTAGTGAACTAGGCATGGCGTGACGTAGAGATAAATATGTACACTTATTTTAATAATACATACCATGTTTTTCTATGTGATTAGTTCTTCAGTTTTACAGCAGCCAGATCTTTACCACCATCCTGAATTTCAGGTGACTTTGAATGTTCCTTATTTTTATTCAGTAGTGAGTTTCAGATAGGTCTGCAGTGCTAACGATAAAGAGTTAATCTCTTTTAGAGCAGCAAGTTCTTTACCACCTTTCTGAATTCCATGTGATCTTGGGCATTGTCCATTTATGGGATACATGATTATTAATCAATATGGATGAGGATTTGTGCCATGAAGGTAATAATGAAGGCAATCGGGTAGTTGGCACACCCAAGATGGCTGCCACGGTTTGCGGTCCAGTGTTTAATGAGGACCATGGGAGATAAGAGCATGCCTACTCCAGCGCACCCGGTTTGTCTTCCACCTTTCAGATGCAGATGTGCTGAATGGGAAACAGCGTTTACAACGCTGTCTCCACAGCACAGTACCTTTACAACTTGGTCGTTACAACGACAGCGTTGTTACCACATGTACCATTACATCGCAAGTTGTTTTAACGACTTGCTGTAGGGGTGCGCTGGTGTAAGATATACAATTCAACACCTTCCCTGCTGTTGCACAATCTGGAGTAAGAATAGTAAATAATGCTATTCCTAAGTCCAGCGCGCCCACCTACAGCAAGTTGTTGTAACGACTTGCAATGTAATGGTACGCGTGGTAACAACACACAGTCGTTGTAACGACTGCATTGTAAAGGCAAGTAATGTATTGGTATGTGTTGTAAACAGCTGTATGCGTGCTGAATATACCGTGCTGTACTTGATGACCCGTTGGATCATGATAGACGCCTATTGTCTAGACAGCAGTAAGGGGAGAAGGCAACCATTTGAGGTCCCTCATGTAATATTCTAGGTGGTCATTATTTTTAATACATGGAGCATAGAAGAACACTTAATGGTGTTTGAATACTGATGGATTCACTGTCTTTGTTCACCTTATTGGAGGGGACTATCCACCATTACAATATACGGGATTAAGTGAAACTGCAAGGCTTTACAGGCAATAGCATTTACATTGCATGGCCCTAGATGATTTACCACATTATTAAGGTGTTTATATAGTTGTGCATTAATCTCCCATTTGGGTTTACATTTTGAATATGGAATGTAAGCAGAAATGCCCATATTTCGGCGTCTTTAATGTGATGTGTCTATTCTTTTTAGTTGGAATCCAGAGGCCAACTACTATTGGCCACCCAAACACATGAGCAATGTACGTTGCTTGGAGGTAGCTCTTGGCTTATTAAGGAATGTTTCATTAGGTCCGGTATGTCTGATACACATAGTAAATTAGCCTTGCTAAGTATTATGCACTGATAGGTGTTGTGCCAGACGTCATGTTTTTGTCCTGAAGAGTGTACATTTTATGTAGGGTCAAGACGTCAACAATTTTAAGAGGGATTGTTTGATATCCAATTAAATTAAATTGCAGACAGGAATGAGTGAATACATTTCAAACTGCTGTTTGTCAATCGAACTTTGTAAACGTTGCACATCACTTCACCTTTGATCACTTTGCTATCTGGACTGAGTTTGTTCATAGATAATAAACTATACCTATTCTGGAGAATACATTAAGTAATATGTTTTCTGTGCCAAGAGAGAGTTATATTAACTGGATAAGGAAAGAGTCCCACGGAATCGGCCTGTTTGTTTTCACTCCTTATCTTTATTGAGTAGTGAGTTCTAGAGTTCGACTCTTTGAAGAGACGAAGCTGTACTATAAATGAATGTTTCTTTCAATGATGATGTGGAAAGTATGGGTGCAGATCAGGAGTATGTGATACTTTTTGCGTGAATTGCTGAGGTTTTGCTTGGATGAAGGATGGTCTGGTGTTGTAAATGGCACAGTGGATCTTGAGAGCTATCCGCGAAATCACACAGCACAGAGTCTAAATGGAGCTATGTCTGGCCTAGCAGAACCAGGAAAGAGATTGAAGCACTGAAGAGATCTTGTCTGGAGGCTGAAGTCTAGAATGATCTTGCTGCTCTTTCTGGACTGTCTGTATTTTTATAGCAAGCAGATTGGGATGCCATATATGTTCTAATAGTTCAGGGCCAGGAGTAGTAGGCAGATGGGTGTCTGAAAACTGAGAACAAATTTGAGCAGAAAATTCACATGTTGAAGAAGTTATGTCAGATAGGCATGAGTTCCTTAGACAATAGGGATAAAACCACTCTGTCATTTACAACTTCATAAAGAAATGCTTGGACTGTAGACAATCTACTCGCTTTACAAGAGACTGGCAAATATCATGGCAACAATATTTACCAAAACATGACCCTAACTGTATGTTGAGCTTGAAGTCATTTTCCCAATCAAGCCTTGCCAATATTGGAGAGACTACCAAACTCATAGAGTGAAACACTTGTCAACTAATCAGCAAACTGAAAGAAGTTCAAGTCGTAAACAAGATACTGTTTATAGGTTGCACAACATAGTAATTACAGAAAGAGTAACACCTCTACAATATTAATTCATTCATAATTCAAATCTTCTCTGCAATCCTTTACAAAGGAAGAAGATAAACATCCCTTGAATCTGGATCTGCGTCCCACGAGTATCAGTGTGATCTGTCCCCATATAAAACAACTCTGAATACTTTCTACGGTTTAGAGTCCCCTCCTGGGGGATACATGTTCCACATTTACATTTGAGAGTCAGAACTAAGCCTAAATCAGGATGCCAGTTCTCCAATGTCCTCTTCACATTTCAGTTGCCTTACTTTTACTTATCACGTTGAAAGTGTGAAAATTTCAAGTTCAGGATGTAGTATTAGTAGAACTTCCCCAAAGTGCAGCAACTATTGGTAGAAATGATTCTAGGACCGAGGAGTCTAATTGTGCTTCGCATTCACGTTTGAGGATTATCTGGGTGTCAGCTTCATACTTGTAGCTGGTCAGATTGAGAAGTTTCGTGAGTTTTATTAGTAGGTTGAGGTGTGCATTGATGAGAAATGGTGAGATGAACCTTGCAAAATGACAGAGTTGCTGTGAAAAAGGTTAAACATTGAACATCTAAGATGCTAATGAGTGTGCATGTGTGTATCTGTGTATGTGGGGGGTGCACATGTGCATGCACACATGTGTGTGATTAATTGTTGTAGGTTTTAAGGCATACTCCAGAAAGATTCATGTGACTCTTCCAGGCATAGTCATAGTCCCATACATGCATTGGTAAATTTGGGTGTGGCTGAACAATTCCATATGCTATTCTTTTTTCCTGTGAAGGGAAAATGTTTTTTCCAATACATAAATCCCTTTCCTTGTTCTGTTTCCAGTCCCACATCAAAAATGAATTTACTCCTTTATTTGACAGACACATATCTCTGTTCATTTCTGGAGTTCAAAAGGGTAAGAGAGCAGTTTGTGAATGTTCACAAACTGCCATGTTTGTGGGTATTAACAAACGGACAAAGCTAACCACACCTTGTACCGCCCACTTACTTCCCCTTGTTTGAGATGTGCAGCTGTATAACTGTATGTAATGGTGCGATACAATTATACATGTGTAAATGGATCTTCACATGCCCAGTATTCTGTTTGAGTATTTAGCAGGAGGCCTGGAAAAAATATAATTTTTTTAATGTTGTCGTACCAGAATATTGTGGCAAGAATATCATGATGTAAAGAATATGGTTGATAGGAATATCACATGTAATCATATCATTTTTATGATTGTTTTTAATATTATTGTTAAATATTTCATTGTTAAAATATTGTTGTATAGTATTCTGTTTTCTAATTCTTTGAGGTTATACGTGTTATTGATTATTTAATGTTTTTATCTTGCAAAGGTTAGTTTGTTTATTAGTTAGTAGTAATGATCCTTATAGAAGATTTTATATTTTTTAATTGAGAATATTTATTTAAAAACTGTTTTATAAAATAAAATATTTGTCAATTTTTCTTTTCTTTATTATTGTTAGTAACGGGATGTTGGGTAAAGGGAATGTTTAAAATAAATGGTTTTTAAAATAAAACTGTTTTAAAATGCGAAATATCTAGATCTGTATTTAAATATTTTTTTATATGAGAATGTGTACTGTTGGTATATTTAGTAATTGTATATTTAGTTTTACATTTTTTTATTTGGTAATTATAGAATTACTATTTATTTATTAATATCAAAATGCGTGTTTATTAATTTTGAAAATAATTTAATATTTTTACATTTTAATGTATAGATATTTGGGGGTCCATTAATATGTTGGGTGGCGGCACCACTGCAGTGCCTGCAGTGCAGAAAAATGAATTTTTCTGCCCCCAAGCAGCGCTACTCATGTTCATCCAACTCTAAGGTCAAGAATGTGATCCTTTACAACACGATGGAATATCTGAAAGGGGCCAAGAAAGGATCAAAATTTAAAAGCTCTCAAAATCCAACCGGGTGATAACAACTCCCATTTCTTACTCAATAGACACTTAAAAGTGTTATTCCTTACCCACAGTCCGCTATCTTCCTGGTGGACATTAATCCAACAATGTGCCTCCCCTAATGAGGCGTTTGTCTGTAACTTGCTTCCACTGTTTCCACAAGCTTCCCTTCAAATGCACGTATTTACTGTAACAAATAAACATGACTAAAGTTACAGAAAAAGTAACCAAAATATCCTCAAATGCGCTCTATATTGACGTGCGTGATGTCTCCTCTTGTACAGCGTTAGAGAGTGCCTTGCTTCACCCATTACTGCAAGCTTACTTTCATACATGGCTGAGGTGAGCAAAAATAAATGGCCAGTGTAGTAAACAGGATCCAGACCATATAGTTTATAACCTCTTTTATTGAAGTATTAGAGGAGTAAAGGTGTCCCCAGCTTGTCGTGTGTCTCGCTCTCAGTGAACCTCCCAACGTTCTATGTCAGCCTCCACAGTAGAGCACAGGGTATACCAAGTGGGGGGAGAGGGAGGGGAGGGTATGGAAGGAGCGAACCTTTGAGATAAGATATAACACACCATCCTCCCTAGGGAGAACGAAAAGGTAGAGGATGGATACGTGGGAACGGTAGAAGCAAAGGGGAAAAAAAGGAGTACAAAAGAAAAGGGGAGGAGTAGGGAACAACTTAGCTAGTAACATAACATCCCCTGGAGGGATAAAAATAAAAAACAGTGAGGTATTGCGCAGAAGACCCGTACAACTGGCAAATGTTTCAGTTTTTAATTACCACTATATTACTTTTCCTTTACATACAGAAACTTGTTGTCTAACCCCGAAGGATTACTCTCAACTCATGCTGTACTGTCTGTGCCAGTGCGGAGAGGTTCTTTTTCTACAGCTCTCCCTCCTCTGCCCCATATCCTGCCTACTGTTCTTTTCCTCAGACCTGCCTGCACCTGGTGTGTTGTCTCTAACTGTGACCGGTACAACCTGGTCCTGACTCCACATTTTCCCATCTTCCATGACTATTATGTTCCTCTTCACCTCCCTTATTTTACCCGGGGCATAGTATCTGTCTCCGCTTTTCCCTGGTTTATCGGGTTTCTTGATGTACACACTCTGTCCTTCCCTGAGGTCCTTCTCCTTTGCACCCCATTTCTTGTCGTACCATTCTTTGTATTTATTTTGTTTGTTTTCGATCTTCTTTCTTGTTTCCTTCTGATCGATTTCCTCTTCTATATTCTTGCCCATCCAGTTGGGAGATTACTTTGAACGCGCCTTTCTTCTTCTCAATAGCTCAAAAGGGGAGTGCCCCGTTGTGGCATTTGGAGTGGTATGATACGCCCATAACATGTCCATGATAGCTTCATCCACATTTTTCCCTGACTTGCTGACATTCTTTCAACATGCGGTTTGCTCTTTCCACTTTTCCATTTGCCTTTGGGCAATATAACGGTGTACGGACATGGGTAATCGCACAGTCCTTTAGAAACTCTTTCATCTCTTCCAAGACTAGTTGTACGCCGTTGTCCGTTAATATCATTGTAGGAATGCCTTCTCTCGAAAACACCTCTTTTAAGAAGTGGATCAAGGACTTTGTGTTGATATTGTGTACCACCTTGTGGGTTATCCAGTTGGAGTAGTAGTCAATTAGCACCAACAAATACCAATCCTGGGGACCTTTCCCATGAATGGGACCCGCAATGTCGAAACCCAGCTTGTCCCAGGGTACCTTCGGGACTTCCACCGGGATCAGGGGTGCGTGTTTTGTCACTTTCGATTTGTCTCTTATGCTGCAAGCATAGCAATCACGACTTTGTCCTCCATTTCACGATCCATAGCTGGGAACTAATAATCTGCACGTAATCTTGCTTTGCTAAGACTGCGGCCCAAGTGACCCTCATGGACCAGCTCAATCACTTCATTCCTCATCCCCTCTGGGGGAACCAGTTTTCCAGACTTTAGGATAAATTTCCCCTCCACCGAAAGGTCCTCCCTAACATTCCAATATGGTTGAATTTCCGTTTCAAGCTCCTTACATTTGTTCGGCCATCCGGACACAATATATTTTTTCACACTCTTCAAAATTTCATCTTGTTCCATATGTGTTTCCCAATTTTTTTTTGCCACCGCTGCCAAGCTCACTTCCAAAATTGTATCTTCGACCTTCTCCTCCTCAGCTTCTCCGCCGATGGGAGCCCTCGATAGGAAATCCGCCACTTTGTTTTGTTGTCCTGGTATGTACACCGCTCTGAAATTGTAGCCTTGTAGGCCTAACACCCATTTAGCTATGCGTGGGGTCATGTTCTCCATGTTTTTCTTAGTGAACAATGGCACCAAAGGCTTGTGGTCTGTATGCACCTCGAATTGAATACCCCACAAGTAATATTTGAAATGCTTCACTCGCGCTCTGTATTAACGTACGTGTGTCTCCTCTTATCCGGCATATAAAATTTTACTTACTGCTCATGTTACTAGAAGCTCGCTATTGTGCACGGCTAAAGTAACAAATATGTGGCCAAAAAGCGTCAAACGTGCTCTATATTAAACGTGCGCGAAGGTCATACAGCAAAACAGACACATCGCTCACCTTAGACCCTGGAGGAAAAAGCATCCGTCTCTCTCCACATACTGGTAACCGGCAACTGCAGCCTAAACTAAATATGCGGTATGCGCGGTAACGTGGGCGATGGCGCATGGTGATAGACAGAGGACTAAAGCCTCCTCTACAACTATCCCTAAGAATGGTCGCCATCTTGGAAGCTGACTTCTTAGAGTGGATGACTCCCAAGGTCGAAAAAATCTCAAACACCTCAATTACCATAATTTTAAACATAAATAATTCCTTGCCATAATGAATATATAAAGATTAAAAAAATTATATAAAAAATATTAAAGGGAAAAAGGAGAAATGAATTTCCGATTTAAACAGTGTAAACAGATTCACACAGAAGATCAATACAAAGGCAGACCACCAATAGGCGGACAGAAGGAAAAAAGGGGGGCGAAGGAAGTGGAAAGTGGCACATGCAGATATGCATAACTCACCAAGGCATGAAATATTAGCCAGACTGTTTGAAGGGACTACAATCACAAAAAAACGACTAGATATATACAATCAAGAATAACAAATTATATATATAAAACTCCCACATATCAGACAATATATACAACATTTTAACAGAATATGTACAACGTACAAAGATCAGCAATATTTTCCCTAACTGTTTTTTGAACCCCATCTTGCACCATGTAGCACAAGCCAGCTAAAAGACCTCACTCTTAGTTGCATATTTATATCAGACAGAACAACATCCTAAATAAATGAACCCTATAAATGTATCTAATAGTATTTATAAAAGTTAGAGGGACTATGCTGCACACTGTATCTCCTATATTAAAGCCCAAACCTCATCTCGGTCATTTAGCCCCTGTGTGGCTGTATGATATCTTTCGATCATGCGTACCTTCAAACGATTCAAATTATTTTGCATGACCGTCTTATTTGGTGCTTTTACTACCAATAATACAGACCAAAAAATATAATTTTCATCATGTCCCATCTCATTGTAGTGTGATACCATAGGAGCCCCCATGGTTTGCACCGTATGCGTGATTTATGTTGTAAAATACGCATCTTAATTGATTGTGTCGTTTGTCCAATATAGGTTTTTCCACATGGACATGTTAAAAAATACACTAAGTTTTTTGTATTGCAGTTTGAAAAAGCTAGATGCTTTGGTTCTTTATTATTTATTTCTACAACTTTGGAATCTCTAGTTTGCTGACAAACTGAGCAGCCATTACACCTATAGTGTCCTTCCACTGGTGAGAGCCCCAGCATCCCTCTCAGGTCATTTGTGCTGATTGTTTACGTGTTGCTTTAACCAAATAATTTCTCAGATTCTTACCTCTTCGAAAGGAGAACAAAGGTTTTGAAATATTCAAATGCTCAATAAGCCTCAGATTTCTAAGAATGATTTGTTTTACCTTAATCGCTTTAGGATTAAAGGTGAGGACACATACCAATTTGTCTGCTTCTTGTTTAGACTTCGGAGTAAGCAAATTTTCCCTTGGCGTATACCAAGCTCTCTTAAGAGCTCCTCTCACTAATATTCTGGGATACCCTCTTGTCACCAGTTTGTGTTGCAATATCTTGGCATTTTTAAAGTAGTCTTCCTTTGCAGTGCAATTGCGGCGTATCCTCAGAAATTGCCCATAGGGCAAATTGTCCTTCCGGTTGCGCGGGTGTCCTGACGTATACTCCAGCAATGTATTGCGGTCGGTCGGCTTGACGTATAAATCAACCTCAATCCTCCCATCCTTATCCATGATCCACACATCAAGGAAATTAATCCTTTCATTGTTTGCTGTTTTTGTAAAATTTAAACCGTCTGACCTAGCATTAAGCCAAAGATGGAATTGGTCAAGCTCCTGTTGTGTGCCCTGCCAAATCATGAACACATCGTCAATGAAGCAAACCCACTCCAGGATGTGACTCCTGAATGGGTTCACTTCTTGGAAGACATGTCGCATTTCTAAATGGTCCATAAATGAATTGGCTATTTCAGGCGCAAAACAGCACCCCATCCCTACGCCTTTTACCTGTAGGAACAGGTCACCTTTAAAAGAAAAGAAATTATTTTTTAAACAAATGCGGGCCAATGAGAGCAAAAAATCAGTGGGGACTTGGTGCGGTCTTGGTCTTTGATCGAGGACCAATGACATTACGATGAGAGCCTCATCTTGTGGTATATCTGTATAGAGACTCTCAATGTCCAATACCACCAGCAACTGCCGGGTGCCATCGAACATCGAGAGGTCCATCTTGAATATAAAATCGATTGTGTCTCTGATATTGGCCCTCGTAAGGGCTACAAAGGGCTTAAAAAAGACGTCAATATATTTTGCTACAGGTTCCAAAAGTGAACCACAGGCTGCTATTATTGGCCTGCCAGGTGGTTGGGATAAGTTCTTATGTACTTTCGGAAGTACATATATATTAGGCGTCCTCTGCTCAGTTAAGATACTCGTATTATTTTTTGCAAAGGTAGCCTAGATCCATAGCTTCAGAAGTTAAATGCAGAATCAGAGCTCTTAGTCTAGCTCTGGAGTTGTCTGTCAAGGCACGGTAGTGATCTATGATGTGAAGCTGGCGCATGATCTCAGCATCATACTTTTCACTATCCCATAGAACTATCCCCCCTCCCTTGTCTGCTGATTTTTTAACAGTAAGGGGGTTACATGATAATGCTTTCAGTGCTTTTTGGTCCTCTTTAGAAAAATTTGATTTAAACCTAATATGTTTGGAGTTTAATTGATCTATTTCACGTTGGGTCTGTTCCTCAAAGAACAAGACTTCATCAGGCATAGCCGCATTCTGTGGGCAAAAAGATGACTGTTTCTTCAGTCCACTGATATTCATTTCAGTACTTTCACTATATTCAGAGAAAAAGATTTTTAGCCTGATTTTACGTATGAATTTTAGAACCTTCGTTTTCATGTTGACAGGGTCTTGAACCACAGTCGGAACGAAAGATAGTCCTTTTTTCAATATTTTCATTTCAACTTCAGTTGAAGTATATTTCGACAGATTGTATACTGGCATAAGATCTGTTATGGTATTGGGGTCTCTAGGAGTGTGGTCTGATGACAATTCCGTAAGTGTAGGCTCGGACCAGCACATCGTTGATTCTAACATCTGTAGATCCGTTGGAGTGCCCTGAAAAACCCTTGTTCCTGGTTCCGTTGTATTGGTGTCCTCCACCCTCCTCTGAAGCCTTTGCCCCTGCTTCCTTGTCTGTCTAAAAAAGGTGGGGGATGTGCTCATGGATATTGGTAATAGGGTTGGTAGGTTGGAAAGTGTTGGAAGAATTGTCCTGTTCCTTGGTCTGAATCCAAAGAACAGTCTGAAACGGTCAAGAATTTGTTGCGTGATCTGCCTTTGTAAGTTTAGACTACTGGAGTTATTATTTTGAAAAAAATATAGAGACTCTCAATGTCCAATACCACCAGCAACTGCCGGGTGCCATCGAACATCGAGAGGTCCATCTTGAATATAAAATCGATTGTGTCTCTGATATTGGCCCTCGTAAGGGCTATAAAGGGCTTAAAAAAGACGTCAATATATTTTGCTACAGGTTCCAAAAGTGAACCACAGGCTGCTATTATTGGCCTGCCAGGTGGTTGGGATAAGTTCTTATGTACTTTCGGAAGTACATATATATTAGGCGTCCTCTGCTCAGTTAAGATACTCGTATTATTTTTTGCAAAGGTAGCCTAGATCCATAGCTTCAGAAGTTAAATGCAGAATCAGAGCTCTTAGTCTAGCTCTGGAGTTGTCTGTCAAGGCACGGTAGTGATCTATGATGTGAAGCTGGCGCATGATCTCAGCATCATACTTTTCACTATCCCATAGAACTATCCCCCCTCCCTTGTCTGCTGATTTTTTAACAGTAAGGGGGTTACATGATAATGCTTTCAGTGCTTTTTGGTCCTCTTTAGAAAAATTTGATTTAAACCTAATATGTTTGGAGTTTAATTGATCTATTTCACGTTGGGTCTGTTCCTCAAAGAACAAGACTTCATCAGGCATAGCCGCATTCTGTGGGCAAAAAGATGACTGTTTCTTCAGTCCACTGATATTCATTTCAGTACTTTCACTATATTCAGAGAAAAAGATTTTTAGCCTGATTTTACGTATGAATTTTAGAACCTTCGTTTTCATGTTGACAGGGTCTTGAACCACAGTCGGAACGAAAGATAGTCCTTTTTTCAATATTTTCATTTCAACTTCAGTTGAAGTATATTTCGACAGATTGTATACTGGCATAAGATCTGTTATGGTATTGGGGTCTCTAGGAGTGTGGTCTGATGACAATTCCGTAAGTGTAGGCTCGGACCAGCACATCGTTGATTCTAACATCTGTAGATCCGTTGGAGTGCCCTGAAAAACCCTTGTTCCTGGTTCCGTTGTATTGGTGTCCTCCACCCTCCTCTGAAGCCTTTGCCCCTGCTTCCTTGTCTGTCTAAAAAAGGTGGGGGATGTGCTCATGGATATTGGTAATAGGGTTGGTAGGTTGGAAAGTGTTGGAAGAATTGTCCTGTTCCTTGGTCTGAATCCAAAGAACAGTCTGAAACGGTCAAGAATTTGTTGCGTGATCTGCCTTTGTAAGTTTAGACTACTGGAGTTATTATTTTGAAAAAATTCGTCCTTCAAATATGGATAGACCAATTCCAATTTAAAGTTCTTGATATCTTTCGCAACTTTAGATGTTTTAAGATTAACAGTATGTGTCTTGAAATCTGCTAAGGTTTTTTCTATACTTTCCAATAATGATTTATCATTGGCTATGGGCATAGATGCAGCATTAGTTCACTTTCTTAGCGTCCTCCACCAGGACCTAGCGGCAGCCGTTAGGGTCACGCAGGATGGCAGGTGCACAGGCCAATTCAGCTCCAGACGGGGAGTCAGACAAGGCTGCATTCTGGCCCCCCTCCTTTTCACGTTTTATATAAATGGCCTGGAAAAATCTCTGGCAGGGACCAATGCGGACATTCCACGCGCAGGAGGAATGGGTATCCCGGTCCTCTTGTACGCGGACAACGCTGTACTTATCACTTGCACAGGCGTGGGTTTACAGAGGCTGCTGGACAATTTCGGGGCATTTATGGAGTCCCTCGATCTAAAAGTAAATAGTAATAAATCGCAAGTAATGATCGTAGGGGCCCGCAGGAAGATCAGTAAGGTTAAAACATTCAAATGCCTGGGTACGGAAGTTTCTAGGGTCCCAGTATTTACTTATCTGGGTGTCTTATTCGAAGAGAAAGGTAATTGGGTCCCCAGCAGAAAAATAAAAGCAACATAGTAGCAAGATCTACAACAGCCCTCCTTAGTTTTGCTAAAAGGCTGGGAGCTAAACCCTTGGAAGTTATGCTTAAAATATACAAGTCCAAGTGTTGCACGATTGCCTCATATGGGGCGTCGATATGGGGATATTGCCCAGTGGGCAAAATACAACTAGTAGAAAACAGGTTCCTTAGATCCCTGCTTGCGGTACCTCAGTCGTCGTCGACTTTGGCTGTACATTGTGAATTGGGCGTGGGTTACATCATAGACTATCTAAAAGCAGCTCCACTGATCTGTTGGGCAAAGACGTGGCTCAATGAGGATATCACGATCAATCACCTTATCCTTAAAGACTGCTTGGCCCTCGACAAGGCAGACAGAATCCCATGGCTGGCATACGTTAGAGCGGCGTGTGTCAGGCTGGGACATCCTGAATTGTACACAGCTCCAGAGGGAATTAAAAAGAGGATTTGGGATGGATTAAACACAATTTCCGGATCATGTTGGAGGCAGATAGGGAGGAGGTGGAGCGCAAAAAATCAGGAGTAAGAAGCATTTATGCCTTACAGACTTCATCTTCCATTGAACCTTACCTCAAGATAGTCACTAAGCCGTTCCATCGCTTTCTGTTGATAAGATTTAGATTCAATATAATTCACTTCATTTTAGGAGACTTCCAGCAATGGGGTAAACCAGCTGATTCCTCACCTTGCTCATGTGATAACTTCTCGACACAAGACACCCTTCATCTAATTATGTTTTGTGAAAACTTTGCCGAGGCACGTAAAAAATTCTTACTGCCTATATTACGAGAAGCAGGGTTTCTACAGGTGAGGCCTGCACTTTTATATTTGCAACTGTTGAACAGTGTGCGGGTCATCTTCAGTGTAGCAAGTTTTCTGGTGGCCGCAGCGAGAGTAAAGAACAAAAGAACAATATGCATGAATTAAGTTTTTGTCCTTATAATTATGGAAACTGGAACGAAGGTCCTAGAATTTTATTGCATTTTAAATAGTAGTTTTTAGGCCAGGCGGAGACATTTGTTGACCAACTGTTTTGTATGAATCATGAATTATAAGTAGTGTATATATATGAATGTCTGTAAATATATGCCTTTTTATTTACTTGTATATATATATTTTTTTAAATCTATTTTATGTACAATGTATGTATGTATTGCTGCTTCTTTTATGATTTTAAATAATCGAAATAAAGAGTTCTGACTGACTGACTGACTGACTGATTTAGCATTGGCTGTAAGGGCATGCTCCATGGCGGTGACACACCGCTGGGGCCAGGGGAAGCTACCATGATTTGTGTGCCATACAATCACATGAGGCACTGCTATTTGGGTGGCAGAGCATGTCCACCACCATTTGGGCATGTCTCCATGCCTATCACTACAGCATTTGTGTGAATGGGAGGTTGCTGGTGACACACTGCTGGGACCAGGTAGTAGCTACCGCGATTTGTGTTCCATACAATGGCAATGGCCATCTGGCCCACATCAACAAAATTTCAAAGTCGTCACATGGCCAATGACACATCATTGTACATACAATGCCAATGCCCCATTTACTCCACTGGTGACTACACATGCCATGTTTGTGTAAGTGATTTTGTTGATTGGCCTGTACTCCCTCATATGTAACTTATGAATTTGATAGTTGATAACGCAGGAACTTGTTGTTCTGGACTCTACAATGTGTACACATGTCAATGTGTTGAGGTGCTGTCACAATCACAGCAATGCTCGTCTCAATGAATGATGTAGTTATTTTGCATTTCCTCTTATGTCTGTTCATGCACACAATTGTAATTTCTGCACCAACTGTGGTCATTGTGTAGTGGATGTGTGTCAGGTTGAAATGACGCATTAAGGTGTGACAGGTACAGCAGCTAGATATGAGACGGTGGGGTTGATTTGTTACACGTAAGCTCGATGCTATACTCCCAAGCTTCCCCATGTGTTCCGTGGCCATATCCCTATGTGCAATCACATTGACCAAGGTGGTGTTTGAGGTAATTGTTTTGTGTAAGTTGACAGGTGTGCTCTTTGTGTAGATGAAGGTGTTCCTTCATGTAAGCTGGTCTGTAACTCAATGTTGATGGCAGTCATTGTTGGCGTTGTGTCATCCAGAACATGAGATGCTGTGCCCATCCCATGATGTATTGCATTGACATGTATCCACTTTCTTTTTTTAAACATTTTTTATAATTCTTTTTATAGAAAAAGGCATGTATACAATCTAAGCACCTCAATGTTTAAAGCGTCCGTAGAGCACAATAATACAGCAGCAATATCTCACGGCACAGTACATTACAAATGTTGTCTAAAATCATAAATTATACCATTACAGTAGCACCCTCCTCCCCGCCCCCAGGTGGTTCACATATATCCTCACGAAAAGTGTTCCATGAACCCCATATTTATCACCATTTCATCGGGCACCCCCTAGAGACATAGATAGGCACCTCCCTCACCATACACCAGACCATGTCCTTGACCCAGTCGCCAATTTTGGGTGGGTTTGGGCCCTCCATCGACGTGCAATATTCCGCTTGACCACCATGAAGCCCAGAGCCACCCAAATTCTCTCCTTAGCACTGAGGTATGTGGGGTCCCAGATGTTCAACAAAATCAAATTGATGTTACATGGTATCTGCTGTCCCAACGCCTCCTCCATCATACGTACCTCCCGCTCCCAATATTTCTGTATTGTAGCACATTCCCACAGTGTGTGTATAAAGGTGCCCTCTTGCTCACAGTGCCGGACACAATTAGCGTCTTGGGCGTAGCCCATATGGACCAGAGAGGTCCCAGACAGATATGTTCTGTGAAGGATTTTGAGTTGAACCAATCGGAGCTTAGAAGAAATGGCAACCTCCCACGGAGACGCCACTGCAGCCCGCCACTCCTCGTCATCCAACCCAGCCACATCATGGTCCCATTTACCTCTGAGGCGGATCAAAGGATACAGCATATTGTTAATGAGTTTTTTATATATAAGGGATATAGCCTTCTCTGGCAAATCGCCATCCAAAATCCTGTCCACCAGCGGAGAGGACAGGGGGATCAGTCCCTTTTGGGAGAACTGCGAGCTAAGAGTGTCTGATTTGGAGATACCTGAACTGTTTAGAATTGGCCATTTCATATTCTTGCTGCAATTGGGAGAATGGTATAACCTTGCCCGATTTCCATAGATCCCCAATTCTGGAGATACCAATGGTTTTCCATTTGTCGAATCCCCGGGACCCCGACAATCGACCCAACGGGTCACTGTGCCAGAGAGGTGTGGCCCTGGTGAGTTTACCCTCCCAACCCAGACTCCTGGTAGCATTTTTCCACAAGTGCACAGCATGTTTAGTAGGACCGGACAGGAAGGATATCAGAGATTTACTATACAATGCCCCCTCAAAGCCGCTACCTGGGAGGAGCCAACAGTCTATCCGGAAGGCCGGGTAATCATGTCTCCTATACTGGCATTGGTTGATGGCAACGAGCTGTGATACCCAGTAATACTGTTTCATATCAGGAATTCCAATTCCACCGTCGAACCATCCCAACGTGAGTTTCTACGCGGCAATGTGGAGGGCTTATCATCCCAAAGCAATTCCCACACCAAAGACTCTATTTCTTTGAAATACGACGCTGCTACCGGACTTGACGTGTTCTGTAACGCATATAAAAGTCAGGGAAGGGACATCATTTTGAATAGTGCTGCACGCCCCAGGAGTGTTAGGGTAAGTGACATCCAGTGTTGGACATCTGATTTAAGGCGCGTTAGAGGAGGCCGGAGGTTTGTCTCATAAAATTGAGACAAGTCTTTGGATACCCAGATTCCCATATATTTGAACCCTGCCATGGCCTCTGTCAATTGACAATCCCGGGGAAGTTGGGGCTTCTGTTCATGAAGGACATAGAGCACAGATTTGGACCAATTGATCCTCTAACCTTCGAATCTGCCAAAGATGTGAAATATGTCCATGACCACAGTAAGCAACCTCGCAGGGGAGGCAAGATAAATCAGGATGTGGTCCTCCCAGCCGTGGGTCCATTGCAGGCCCCTGATAGTCGGGTCCCAATGGATCCACGCCGCCAGGGGCTCCAATGCCAAAGTGGAGAGGATCGGTGATAGGGGACATCCCTGCCTGGTGCCCCTTCCCATGGGAAAACAGGGGACTTACAATTATCGACGACCACCTGCGCCAACGGTTGACAACATAAAAGACGCACCCAATTAAAAAACTCAGAACCAAAGCCTAATTTACAGAGCACCGCAAACATGTACTGCTATTCTATGGTATCGAATGCTGATGCAGCAGACATGTATCCACTTTCAATTAACTAGGAGGAGGCCAAATCTGCTTCGTCACTTGACAGTGCTGGAGGACATGGAGGATGTGGCGATCATCCAGAAATTCCGTCTGGATACAGCCATCTTAAAAACCCTTTGTGATATGTTGGAGCTCCACCTGCAGCTTCACCGGACATATCCAACAGCTTTCACCCCAACTTATAAGGTGAATAAGGTGATGGCAGCCCTGCATTTTTTTGCCACTGGATCGATCCAGCAGACAGTAGCCAGTGCTGGTGGGATGTCACAACCGATATTCAGCATGGTGCTGCGTGATGTTTTGTCTGTCATGATGATATGCAAGGACAGATAGATCCATTTCCCCAGGGTTGCTGAATTGCCAGCTGTGAAGGGAGACTTCTACTCCCTTGGGCACATCCCCCATGTTGTTGGTGCCATAGATTGCACCCATGTCGGTCTTGTACCACCACAGGCGAGTGAGCACATTTACAGGAATCACAAACATTACCACTCCATAAATGTGCAAGTGGTGTGCCTGGCAGATATGATCATCTCCCACATGTGCACCAGATTCACAGGCTCAGCCCATGACTCCTACATACTGCCTAACAGCATTGTGTGTGTGTGTCAGATTGTAGTGGCATGCTTCATGCTCCACAACCTAGCCATTCGCAAGGAGGTTCCCCTGCCCCTGGATGATAATGAGGACCCAAGGCCCCGCCTGCAAACCAACCCTTGTCCATTGATGAGGACAGTGGAGAGGAGGAAGGTGTTGACCTGTGTCAACAGCTAATCACCCGCTACTTCACTTGAACGTGGGTGACAATGTACAACATACCCATTGTCTGATGATATTGCTGCTGTCGTGAAGAGGTATGTGAGAATTGTACAGCAGCCAGTTGTAGACTTAGCAGTGGTTGGTGATATTTCCGGGACAGGTCATTTGGGGACATCTAGAGGACGTGTATGTTGACACTTGTTGTCCATTGTGACGTGTGCATGTTGGCGTATCTTGATGGTGGATGTTGGGTGTTGTCTGTGATGCCACATCCAGACCAGTGAATGTTGTTCTGTTGTGTTTCTCTAGGTGCCGTCAACCTCTACTTGCCTACATACACTCCAGTCTCCTGGTACATTGTAATCATGGTGAAGATTACATACTGGAAAAAACATGGAGCTGACATAACAACATGTGTATGTAAAGAGCGTTTATTTAGATTGGGGACATGTGACAGGGCGGTGGTTATCTACAATGGGGTGATTGGTTAGGCAGTGAGTTGACAGTCATGATACATGAGGTAATCGGGTAGTCACCACATGGATGCAGCGACCCAGCCCAACAGACAGATGCCATTCACAAGGCAGTGTCGGGAAGGACAGTCCAAAGAGTCAATGCAGTGGTGAAGAGAATTGACATCAGGGTTGGCTCTGTGACTGGCAGGTGCTTTGCCTCCAGATACTCCCAGGGTCTTCTTAGGATGGGCCGTCGTCGCTTGGGAAGGGGGGCCCGGCTGCAGGGCCAGTAGGGTCTGAGGACTCACCCCTCCCTGTGGGCTCAGGGGAGGATGGTGAACTGTCATCCTGCAGCCCACCAGAGAAAGTTGGAGTTGTTGTTTGTGGCACAGGCCTGTACCTCAGTACCGCCACTTGCAGGCCCAGGAGGACCACAATTTGTCCCATTCGAGTGTCGATGGAGTTCATCAGCAGGACGAGCTTGCGTAACAGTTTGTCTGACCGGCCCGTTTGTCCCTGGGCCTATTGATGAGCCCCAAGGACTCTGGTGCTGTGGTCTAGGGATTGGGTCCCAGCCTCCTGGTGTCTGTGGGTGACCCTGCCCCTACCATGTACCAAGCTGCCACAGACCTGTTGCTTCACCACTGTGTCCTTCCGCATCCTCTCCCTGCTGTCCTCAGTCAGTGGTGCGGGGTGGTCACCCTCTGGGACAGGGAGGGTGTTGCCGGCAGTACTGGTGGTGGTGGTGGTGGAAGCACAGGCTCTAACAGCAGGGGTCTGCAGTGAAGTTGTTATTGCAGCAGATGTGGTGGGGGGACGATTGGATCCTGGGATCTGTTGCTCCCTGGCACACCAGATGGGCCGGCTTCGAGCTCATCGTCCATAGGATCCTGGGAGTCAACATCCGAGAGTACATGTACCAAGGGGAGACTGGCTCGCCAGGCTGCTGGTGTTGTTCTCTGCAGTGAGTTCTTGGTCACCTGTGGATCAGATGGGAAATAGTCATTGTAGTGCACCCCGCCATCTCTGTGTCATTCACTGTTTGTATACTACACAATTGACTGATCATCACATTGATTTCTATGTGCACTACTCTACCTCCTGACATGATGCAGTGGTACATGCATTACTTGTCCATGGTGAGGTGTCAAGGCATGCCATGCGACTCATGCATTATTTATGATTATAGGGACCGATTGCTATCTAGGGACTGGCACAACATGTTTTTCATTGAGGACTCTTTGTTGATTTGTCTGACCTGACAGACGTTTACATCTGGGATTGGACTGGCCATTGTCATCTCATGCATACCTTTGTCATGTCACGTGCATAACTCCATTTGTACCACCACACATGTTTTCTTCTTTTTTAAATTGTCCTTGTTGCTCTGGCCCCATGGCGATGCAGATGTCAATAGGTGCTGTGCATGTTTGTGCCTATACTTTATTCTACATCTGCATTGGTGTGTGACACTTTAGTAGCTGTGACTGTTTCCTTTGCTTAGCTGTGTGCACACTGTGCGTGGCAATGGGGTCGGTGTGCATAATTGTGTAATGAGAGGGCTGGTGTTGTCATATGGCACCATTTTTTGTGACAAATGTGTGGGTGCACATACTGGCTACTTACCTGTTACTTGCTCACATTTGGCTTTGTAATGTGACACATCTGTGTGTGCGTGGTGGAGGCTTACATCCTGCTCAGTGGTGTCATGAGACAGAATAATATGTCTACCTAACTGTTAGTTTGTCTAAGGTGGTCCATTATATGCCACATGCATCTGGGTGGTATAGAGAGCTCCATCCTGATGGACTGTGGGGCAGGGGGCATGGGGGGAGTAGTGGTACAGGCCTACCACCCACAAACAGCCCTCCCAGGAAAGATGGCTACCTACCTGTGAGTTTGCTGTGGGTAATGTAATAGGCTGACACATGCTTCTGGGTGGGATGGGTGAGTGCTCCAACCTGCTGGGCTGTGTGACAATGGAGCATGGTGGGAGTAGTGGTGCAGGCCCCCCACCCACAGACACCTTCCCAGGGAAGATGGCTACCTACCTGTATGTTTGTTAGGTGTACTGCAATGGCTTCCAATTACTTCTGGGTGGGGTGGGGGAGGGCTCCTTTCTGCTGGGCTGTGGGACAAGGGGGCATGGTGGGAGTAGAAGTGCAGACCTCCCACCCACAGCCACCCTCACTGTGAAGATGGCTACCTACCTGTAAGTTTGTTAGTTGTATTGCAATGGCTTCCATTGCTTCTGGGTGGGGTGGGGGAGGGTGCAATCTTGCTGCGCTATGGGTCAAGGGGCATGGTGGGAGTAGTAGTGCAGGCCTCCCACCCACAGACACCCTCACTGTGAAAATGGCTACCTACCTTAAAGTTTGTTAGGTAAACTGAAACAGCTTCCAAATATTTCTGGGTGGGGTGGGGGAGGGCTCCATCTTGCTGGGCTGTGGGCCAAGGGGTATGGTGGGAGTAGTAGTGCAGGCCTCCCACCCACAGACACCCTCCCAGGAGAGATGGCTACCTACCTGTTAGTTTGATGAGGGTTGTGTAATGGTTGACACATGATTCTGGGTGTGGTGGGGAAGTCTCAATCTTGCTGGGCTGTGGGCCAAGGGTCATGGTGGGAGTAGTAGTGCAGGCATCCCACCCACAGACACCCTCATTGTGAAGATGGCTACCTACCTGTAAATGTGTTAGATGTACTGCAGTGGATTCCAAATGCTTCTGGGTGAGGTGGGGGGAGGACTCCATCCTGCTGGGCTGTGGGACAAGGGGGCATGGTGGGAGTAGTAGTGCAGGCCTCCATCCCACAGACACCCTCCCAGGGAAGATGGCAACCTACCTGTATGTTTGTTAGGTGTACTGCAATGGCTTCCAAATGCCTCGGGTGGGGAGAGGGTTCCATCCTGCTGGGCTGTGGGCCAAGGGGCAGCATAGTGGAAACAGTAGTAGTGCAGGCCTCCCAACCACAGACACCATCTCTGTGATGATGGCTACCTACCTGTAAGTTTGTTAGGTGTACTACAATGGCTTCCAAATGCTTCTGGGTGTGGTGGGGTAGGGCTCCATCTTGCTGGGCTGTCGGCCAAGGGGCATGAATGGAGTAATAGTGCAGGCCTCCCACCCACAGACACCCTCACTGTGAAGATGGCTACCTACCTGTATGTTTGTTAGGTATACTGCAATGGCTTCCAAATGCTTCTGGGTGGGGTGGGGTGGGGGAGGGACCCATCTTGCTGGACTGTGGGCCAAGGGGCATGGTGGGAATAGTAGTGCAGGTCTCCCTCCCACAGACACCCTCACTGTGAAGATGGCTACCTACCTGTAAATTTGTTAGGTGTAGTGCAATGGCTTCCAAATGCTTCTGTGTGGGATGGGGGAGGGCCCATCTTGCTGATGCTGTGGGCCAGGGGACAGGGTGGGAGTAGTACTGCAGGCCTCCCACTCACATACACCCTCCCAGGGAAGATGGCTATCTACCTGTTAGTTTGATGAGGGTTGTGTAATGCTGACACATACTTCTGGGGGGGGGGACAGCTCCATCTTGCTGATGCTGTGGGACAAGGAGGCATGATGGGAGTTGTAGTGCTGACTGCCTGTACACATGCCCCCATGGTAATGTTGCTGGCTAAGTTTGCAGTGAATGGAAGTGGGTGAATGTTGGATCTGTGAGACATGTTTTTGGGAGTGTGTGGTACAGATGGATGGTATTTGTCCTTGGGGTGTAGCTTTGTAGTTGAGCAAGACAGTACATATCAGTGTGGTGATAGTCATTTGTTTGTACTTACCAGCTACTCCTGTGACACTCTAAGGATACAGTCTGGCAAGCACCTTCTCCTCCCATGGTGTGAATGGTTTTGGTGGGATGGGAGGGCCACCGCCAGTATTTTTAGCCAGCTCATGATTCATGCTTCTCCTCTCTTTGACAGCCCTCTTCAGATCATGCCACTGCTTCATGATCTCCTTTTTGGATAGCGGGGTGGTCCCTACTGCTTTGACCCTTTGGACTATCCTTGCCCACATTTGTGTCCTTGTGGCTAATGGTGTCTGTTGGTCAGGCTACCAAACAGTTTTTGTTCCACTCTGACTATCTCATTTACCATGACTGTCAACTCACTCTCTGTGAATTGGGGCATTTTATGTGTTGACATGGTGTGTGGTGTGCAAAGTGTTTGTGGCTGCAGGGGTGTGTGTGGTGGGTGTGGTAGTAATGTGTATGGTGTGTGATGTGCAGGGGGTTAGTGGTGCAGGTGTGGAAGTTTTGGTGGTGCTGTGTGTGGTGTGAGTAGTGCTGGTGTGTTGCTTTGTCTATCCTTTGTTGGGAGGGTTGGTAGCCTTCAGTCTTGGGAAGTTGCAAAGGATTGTGGTCAGGGAAGGGGCTGATTTTATACTCACTTATGTGGGTGTGTCCAAATGGGGTATTGCTGTCAGGTTTGTTGTGTGTGTTATCCTGGGAATTGTATTTTTCTCTTTGCCACGTGTTTGTGTCATTGGGGTGTGTTTTTTGTAATGATGGCATGGCTAGTTTGCTGTGTGCACTTTTTAGCCTTATTGTGGGTTTTTTCCTTCGTCCGCCATATTTTCCACGGATCGTCCACAGCGGTGGCTATGCTGCAGCTCTTCCGCTGACTCGCTCATTCATTCCAGAGTGCGACTGCAGCGGTCGGAAACAGCGAAACATACTGCGGGACCATCGGGGATATTCAATTTTCCCGTGCAGGGTCTCCTCTATAGTTGCGGTAGGTTGGTGTTTCTCCACAGCGTACCTGACTGCAGCGGACGGATTTTGGACATCACTGCCCGAAGCGGGCAGTTTTTCATGGCCCGTTCCGCCGCGGTCGGTGTTTCTTGACGGATGATCCTAATTTGGCCGCCGGTGTTTCCACGGTCTCGTTGGGTGGTTATTGGTTTTCCGACCCCCATCCTAATCGGCCCCTTGGTTTTTAATATTTGTTTATTTATGTATCTTTCTATAGTTTCATTTACTGCTTGAGAAAATATATTTATTTTAATTAAAAAACTTTTGAAAAAAACAATTCTTATGTGCATTATGTGTTTTCTACTGTGAATATTATTTTCTATTTATATAAAAAGCACATGTAATAGTGATTAAAGTGTTTAGTCTTTCTAAAATGAAATACCAAGCTTAATCTACTGTAAATGTAAATGTACATGTATTTATATGTAAATGTACATGTATTTATATAGCGCAAATCGCCCACATCGCAGGCATCTATGCGCTTGCTTAGGGAACCCATCCTGGTATTCCCCTGTGAGATAACCCCGGCAGGGTATCCACAAGGTGAAAGCCAGGCATCCCGCCGCGAGGGGCCGTTGTGGAGATTAAGCAAGCTATTGCCCAGAGTCGCAGAGTGTGAACCCGTGAGTCGAGTAGGCACCGGAGCAAGAATTATCGAGTCCGTGGAATTATTGAGCCCAACCCCCGTCGAGGCGGGGAATTGAACCCTGGTCCAGGGCCGATCTCAGCTTCCGGGTCTGCCGCCTCTAACCCCTGAGCCACTCTTCTACTGCAGTTTTGAGTGGTACTAGTATAATTCTAGTATAATTCTCAAAATTCAACTGAGCTTGGCAGCTTCCACTTCAGGAGCTAGTAGTCTTCTACTTTCTGAGGAAGTGACCAAGGAAGTGGAAAGCTCGCTCCTTTAACTCTGTTCCTTTGAAGAGTCTTTAGAAGCCATTAAGAGTGGTAAATCTGACTCACCATGGTCCCCTGCCCAATAGTTTGCTAATAATGGGAGCAGAGGTTATGAATTGATTGGTAAACAAGTTACTTAGTGATTCTCTTGCCAGGGCGGTGGGCGGTGGGCCCTATAGGCTAGAAATGGCTAAAATGCTTCCCCTTTTCAAGAAACCATTGGCAGACCCCAACATTCCAGGCAATTATAGGCCGCTCTCCCTGCTCTTAGCACCATCAAAGATCCGGGAGAAATTTGTAAACAGGTAACATTCCTGTTACCTAGAGACAAATGCCCTTTTTCATCTCAGTCACACAGGCTGCAGGCAGAATTTGAGTTCTGAAACATCCCTACTTGAGGTAGCTGAGCAAATCAAAGGCACCTTGGACACGGGGGCAAGGCTATCCTGATTTTGTTAGATCTATCAGCTGCCTTTGTTATTGTACTTCATTTTGCTCTTTTGGGACACCTCAAGTCGATTGGAGTGTACGGGTCAGCGCTTAAGTGGATGGCCTCCTTTATAGAGAATATAGATCAGGAGGTCTCACCCCCTTTAGCCTCTGGCAATAAGGCGATAACAGTTGGGGTCCCCAGGGTTCCGACGTCAGCCTCACTTTATTCAAAATCTACCTTAAGTCCTTGCCTTTTTGGTCAAACTATTAGGTGCCAAGATTAGATCATACGCGGATGATACTCCGATTTTCTTCTCCTTTGATGTGGGTGTTGATATTGCATCTGATTCAATCAGACCTTGCCTGGATGCTGTGTTCACCTGGATGCATCAGGAACATGATATGTTATGTTATGTTATGTTATGTTATATTTAGTTTTGTATAGCGCACGGCTACTCAAAAAGAGTGTCCCGGTGCTTTTTTTAATATTGAGACCTATAGCAGAATAACACAACACAATATATAGCAACAGAATAAGAAGCAGAACAGAAAGATAAAGGCCTAGAGGGCAAAAAGCCAGGTTTCAAGGCCCTTCCTAAAAGCAAGTAAATTAGTAGCTCCGCGCAGTGACAGCGGCAGAGTGTTCCACAACTGTGGCGCCAGCAATCAAAAGGAGCGGCCTCCAATACGGGCTCTTTTTACTCGCGGCACCACCGCCAGAAACAGAGATTCTGATCTGAGAGAGCGCGCCGGGTGGTAAAAGGCAAGTCTCCTTTGGAGATACTTAGCTCCCACAGCATGAAGGGCTTTATAGGCCAAAGTTAACGCCTTGAAGGCAATCCGTTTTCGGATAGGCAGCCAATGGAGCGACTGCAATAGGCCCGCAGCGCTGGCTCGCCTATTTAGGCCATAAATGGCCCTCGCGGCCGCATTCTGCACAACTTAAAGCCGCTGCAATAGATACTCTGGCAGGCCCAAGTAGAGGTCGTTGGAATAATCCAATCTTGAGCCAATCAGAGCTTGCACTGTCAGCTTCCTATGTTCCTCTGAAAGAAGAGGCAGAAACTTCCGGAGCATCTTGAGGAGGCCAAAACATGTTCCCGTCACACCAAGGATCTGAAACCTCAACCTCAGACCCTTGTCCATCTTGACCCCCAAGTTCTTGGCTAGTTGGGACGGGCAAGACGGGGGGAACATGTTAATAGGCCACCAAGCCTGCCAGTCCGGATCCGATGGGCACCCGAAGAAGAGTACCTCAGACTTATCTGAGTTGCACTTGAGGCTGTTCAGCTGGAACCATTTAAAAACAGCCCCAAGGCAATCCCGGATACTCTCTCCATCAAAGTCTCCTCCCTTCTTACACGAAAAGAGGAGCTGGGTGTCATCGGCTTAAGATACGATCTGGGCCCCGAAAGACTCCGCCAATGCCGCCAGAGGGGTCATAAAGATGTTAAGAAGAGTCGGGCTCAACACAGAGCCCTGCGGAACCCCGACTCCCAGAGGCGGCATCACGGCCGAGTTAGGGGAGGCCCAGATCGTTTGTCGACGGCCAGCTAAAAAAGATGTAAACCAGCTGAGCACCGTCCCCCTTAGGCCGACCTCATAGAGTCTAGCGAGGAGGCCCTCGTGGGGGACGGTGTCGAAGGCCGCCGACAGATCTTACATGACCAGCAGGGCTTTGCCCCCGGAGTCCAGTACCTCTTTACTGGCTTCTGACACCTCCAAAAGCGCCGTCTCCGTGCTTAAATAGGGCGGAAGCCAGATTGGGTGGCATGCAGAACCTCATGAGTTTCCAGGAAATTAGAGAGCACCGTATGCACATGCTTCTCCAAGATTTTCATAAAAGCAGGGAGGAGAGAAATAGGCCTATAATTGGCCAGGACCTCCAGATAGAGACCAGGCTTCTTCAGCAAAGGGATGACCATTGCCTGCTTCCAGGCCTGCGGAACCACTCCCTGGCTCAAAGAGAGATTCAGGAGTGGATTCGCCAACGGGTTTATAACTTCCGCCATTTTTGCCAAAAATTTGGCCGGGCAGGGGTCAAGAGGCGACCCAGATTTAAGATTGCCCATAAGTGCCAAGGAGGCAGGGGCAGAAATTGATGGAAAAACGGCCAACACTGGGCCCAAAGGGGCCGATAAGCCTGAACAAGTCAGAAATACTTTTCTTTGGCACCCCGACTCCTATTAATTGCTGGTCAGAAGGAGCCCACTTTTCAGTTTCACAAACAAAGATTGTTAAGAACCTAGGAGTTAAGTTTGATAATTGATTATCCTTCCAGCTGCAGATTTGATCTGCGGTTGGAAAGTGTTTTGGGCTCATCCGAGCACTGAATTTTTTTTTCTCCTTTTTGTCTTTTCCTTACGGGAAAACCATTATTCAGGTCCTTGATATTTTTTGGATGGATTACGCTAATGCACGCTATCTTGGACTGATGGATTATGTCATCCACAAACTTCAGGTGGTCCTAATGCTGCAACACAACATTTATTTAAACTTGTTTGGAGAACCAGGGTCAGTAAGCATCTTCATACCTTGCACTGACTGCCTGATAGGAAACAAATCCTGTTTAATACCTGGTGCTGACTTTTCGTGCTCTCCGTCAGATTGGCCCAAGTTACTAGTCTACCAGAATCCAGTTCTACTGCCCTACTAGGAATTTTCAGTCCTCAAATAGGGTCTTAGCAAAGGTCCCTAGATTCTCTCAGTCTGGGACCTGTGGGCAATATTTCTCCTTCTTTGGTCCTTCCAAGTGGCATATACTTCCCCTGAATCTTTGGCAGGAGAGCTTTCAAAAAAGAAGTTAAACACATGACTTTTCACCCAGTATTACCTGGATTGCTGACTGGCTAGCACAGGACCCTCTTAGGAGCATCTGTACACTTTACAAATCCAACTCATCATCATCAATGTCCAATACCTTCCCCAAAATGTCTTAGATTGAAGTGAGGGCCTGATTACGATGTCATTCAGAAGGCCTCCGAATCAGATTCTGATTTACCGGATCTGAGTTGTAGCCCATTTTTTGACTTGTACACAGGTTCGAATGACCAAGTACGAAGCGAAGATCGCGTACTCCTCAACAGAATCTTTTCCGAACACCATCCTGTCCATGTGACTTGTTCGTAGCCGAATCGTGTCACGCAATGGAGCCGGATTCCTAACCGAGCAAGTACGATGCACCATTCGGACATTCACATCGACTCGGTATCAGCAAGACAAAAGAGCTGTTGGAATTCTACTGTGGGGAGCCGTAGCAGGATCCCCTTCTCCCGGGGCCCTCCAAATCTGTCACGGGTGCCCATGGGTCCCCACGGTCCAAGCATGCACAGTATGGCGGATGACACAGGGTGTGCGCTTTTCCCCACCCACCCCTTTTTGCTATGGGTGCCTGTGTATGCGAATATTGTACTGGCTCCCATAGAGTTCAATGGGAGTCAGAGCGAACCAAGTCCGTAAACATACGGAGGCACCATGCTCACTTGTTCAGACTCCCGGAGCACGATTCGCTCTAAAAGCCCTCTGGATCAAAGTCGTATGGAGGGCTTTCCTAGTGAGATCATAATCAACTGTTTCACCTCCTTGCAATGATTTTCAACACAAAAGCCCAGAGTTGGATATACTGCACTTGATGACACAGAGATAGATGGCAGCCATGAAAGGTTACTGCTCTGGCTGAAATATCCTAGCTTTTTTAAGCCCAATCACACTCTGTCACAGCTCTATATATTAGACATTCCAGGCTATGCTCCAATGTTCCCTGTAGAGTTGAAGAAGAAAGAAGTGCAAGACAAGAAGAGAAGAGTGACAAGGGGAAGGCAAAAGACTGTGAGAGAGCACATAAAAGGGGCCTTGCACATGAGTCATTTTGCTCTGTAGATAGACGGTGTAATGAGCCACATGAAACAAAGCATAAATTTCAGGTCAATGAACCTGAAAATGCTAACAGTTCTGTGAAAACTGCACTGCAGATGTCTTACACCCTTTTAAATTTAATCATCCCAGATTTCAGAGCCTTTTTTAGAGTTTGGAAAGCTCAGAACAGTATGCTATTGCACAGGGATAAATGTTTTGCATGTTTTGAACAAGTAAAAAATATGCATGTATAAAACACACCAAAATCAACGGTAGTGCAAATAATAATTGAAGAAGGATTAGCACAGGTATATTTAATTAGCACATAATAAGATTTTCTGGTGTATTACATATGAAAATGACACAATAATTAGCCTGTATTTTCCCTGGGAGCATCTGATTCCTATACAATAAAGGTAACACAGGCCTGTTATTAGGTTAGCCGCTCCGGTATCAGTCACTTAGCTCACTGGACAAAAATGATTCAGTTGGGAAAAGGTTCATTCCAAAGTTGAATAGATTGCTATAATATGAATAACCAGGATATTTCTAAATTAAGGTTTGTTAAGGTCACCTTCTCTGATGAGACATCCAATTGGAATGTAACATTAGTTATATAAAACTAAGAGGGGAGACCAAAGGCATTTATAATATATTTTTTATCAATTTGTTTTTGCATCAAACACGTTTATTTGCTGTCTTATAAATTTGCTTGGAACAATGTAGAGAAAATTTGACAATTAACTTATTTGCTTTTGAAGGTTTAATAGCTTGGCTGACCAAAGGTTACAAATCAACTTTTACTGTCTGCTACCGCCTTTCATGCTATGGCAACTAGGAAAGGAATTTGATCTCCAGTGGATTTCCTCAAATATAGATGTACACAGTTAAGATTCACAGCCACATCACTCAACACCTCTGCGACCTCCATTGGCTCCCAGTCAAAAGAGGTATAACCTTCAAACAAACTCTTCACCCACGCATTCAAGGCCCTTCACAATGCCGGACCTTCATACCTCAATCATCACCTCACATTCCACGTACACAACGGAGACCTCTGCTCCATCCTGCTTTCCCTGGCTACCGTCCCACAAATCCACAAGACCAGACTGGCAGAATGTCCTTCTCCTACCTAGACTCTAAGACATAGAACACCCTAGCATCCAGCTCAGGAAATCACCCTCGCTAACTCAATTCAGGAAGAACCTCAAGACCTGGCTCTTCAGATGAATTTAGCACTTAGTCTGATCTGCTGCGCTCCACCAGAGCACCTTGAGATCCTCACAGGGGATTAGCCACACTTTTCGTGCTTTTTGTGCTTTTTAAACCCTGAATGATTGATTTATTGTATAGGATAGTGTGTTTGAATTTGAATAGTATGTTTTTGTGAACTCTAGTAAGGGAAATCTTAAATGAGTACAAGTCTCTAGGAAGGGAGATCTCATACTCAGGTACCAGTAGGCAGAAGAAGCTGAATTTGCATGTCACTCATGGATGTTTTGGTGTGACAAGATGGTCTTGGTTAGCTGTTTATAAATTTTGGGTTGGGGTGTGATGAGTTATGAAGGTAGTTTAGGGTGGAATTGGAGACAAAGATTAGACATTTGTAGATAGCTCCACTGTGTGCTCATAGCCAGCCATCTTACTCACAGTAACATTATGTAGGGATGGGGTTCGAATTTTTGTAAGTGGTCCTAGTGGCAAAAGTTTAGAACATTGTCTAATTTTGTGAAAGAACATAGAGAGGGTCTACTTAGAATGCTGTCACAATAGACCACTTGCTAATGGTCAATGAGGAAAGAAGTGCCTTGGCTGTGTGAAAGGAAATGCTTGAACATTTTTATATATGTTTATTCAGTGGACTATTTGGCTGGACGCTTTGTTATTTATGAATGTTTCCATGCACAGTTTGGAAACAAAATGAGCACCAAGGTTTCTGGCCGGCAATATTGTGATTATGATGTCTGTGGAAACTAATCAGGAATGGGGAGAAATGTCAGTGCGGAAGTTTGTGGATGATTTCAAAATAAGTGAGTGGATGGTCATTCAGTGATGGATGTTTGTGAATCGGTTTGAGACTTGTTCCTGTAGTTGCAGAGTGAAAGAGGCATATTTGACTAATATGCCAAGAAGCTACGATGGAATAAGAAAATATGTTTCTGGAGAGGATATGGAAAGGAGAGGAGCAGAGGGCAAAGGATCTCACCTTGTGGGATGTCTACTAGTAAAGGTATGGAGGAGAACATAGAGGAAGACCAGGAGACAGAAAAAGAGTGGTCAGAGGTATAGCATGTAAGTGAGTCAAATGCAGAGTCAATGATAATGAGGCTGATCAAATAAAGACCAAAGTTTGGTGATCAGTGTTATCAAATTCTGCAGCAAGCTCAGCAGCTATGAGAACAGAAGGGAGTTGGTTAGAATGGGCAATTTCAGTGGAGTGCAGCACTTTGAAAATGGATTGAAAGGGATGATGTAAATTGTGTGGGGTAAGGAAAGTGCTGAGATTGTTTGCTAATCAGCCCAGATGTTTTGAGAAGAACGGGATTTGAGAGATGCGATCATAGTATTGCAGGTTAAAGACTCAATATTATTTTTTAATAAGATCAAGACCACAAATAATTTGAAAAATGGGGCCTTAGTGCATGTATGGAGAATGTGATTACAGAGAGAGAAGCTCAAGAAAAAAGGGCTAATTGTTTTTGTTATTTGGATATTCTAATGATAAGTTGGCCTGAGTGCTCTGATATAGAAATTGGCATCCTCTAATTTCACCTCTGCCGTCTGTTTCAAATTAGGATTTGAAAGAAAATGAAGAACTTATCTAGCTTTGATACATCGGCCAGCCTCAGTAAAAGGAGCCTTTAGTTGCAAATGTCTAACGCTTGGTGCACTATAAATAGCCAAGGGTTCCCTCTGTATGACATTATGTTTTTTATCCTCTGTTTAAGATAAGAGTGAATGTGTATGTAAATCTTTGGCTTAGGGTACACAGAAAACTATACTGCTCCAAATGTATAGTGTGCACCTAATCCAATGCCCTTGCACTGTTGAGGTAACGAATATACTCAACATGCTTGCACGACTATATCCTGAACCTCAACAGCACAAGCACAGCCAAACAGGTCAACAGGCACACCTAGGATGGTTATATTGAGGGTGGTCCTCATTCAGGGACACATTTATGGATGATTTTTCGCATTGTCTTAAAGGTAAATTAGGAGGTGGTGTTGATAAGATTGGATCCTGCCTTCCCGAATGTGTTTGAATGTATGGGTGTGTCACAGTCAAACTAGATGAATGTGGGAGACTTTATTTCAGACACAATGTGATGTATGTCTATGAAAATGGTAGATGGGTCTGCTGTGTGTGCTGTTGTTAAAGGAGGGTGGTGTGGGCTACTGCTTGTGCCTGCACTATGTGTGTGGGCACGCGCAAATGTGTGTGTGTATGTGTGTGTGCGTGTGTGTGTGTGAGAGAGTCTGCGTATGTGGCAGAGATAGAGTACGAGAGGGAGGGTTATGATATTGAAAATCCATAATATCTTAGTCCCTCTGTTCAACCAGTAACAATTGTCGTGGTCAATTGAGGTACGACGACTGAGCATTTAAAATACAAGCTCTGGTATGGCATACAGTGTAATAGTGAGTATTATTAAATGGCTCAGAGATGTCAGGAATGGGACATCTCCAATTGATTGGGTGTTGCGCTCCTAGGTTCATATCTGGGTGGAGTAGGGAATGACACGTAACCAGCAGCCTTCTTGGACTCCATACTGGATATGGAGAATGTGAGGGTGCATTCAGTAAAGATCTTTCAAAGGCCTTTGACCCGATTGTTAATAGAACAGATCAGTTCCAGTATTAGATCTAAAACAATGGACAGAACATGAACTGCACACCATGAAGAATAATATATTGACTATCAAAAATTGTTTAGGTCTCAAACAGGCAGGTGGCTTCCCTTACTATGAACTTTGCCCTATGTTAGACCTTTTCTGTGCAAAGGAATTGGGCCATCTTGAGCCTCTGTCTCTCAAGTTGAATTGTTCTCAACTTGTTTCTATCTTGTTCTCAATTTAGACGGAGGCTATAACCCTTTAACTTCTTGTTCAAATTGTTATTTTTGCAATTTACACTTACACGTCAGTTGTTGTATTTATTTTTTATTACAAAAACCCAAATTAATCATTAATTGAAAAAGGGGGAGCTACATATTTTCTAAGAACTCAGCGAAATGTATTTTGCTTCTGGAAGGATAAATGAAACTTCTGACATGGACCCTTCACTAAGTTATGAAAGAGCAAGTTAAAGATCACTAGTCGATTTTTGGTCATAATTGAAAACAGAATTTTCAGCTTATTTCAGTTGTATACACTCTAGTCTAAGATTTAAATGAGCTGTCATGAAAATAGATGATAAACATAATGGTTTAGAGAAGCATGTCTTTATCTGCATCAGTTGGAAGGAATTAATCACGTCCTAATGATCCCCTTGCACCCAAATGGATAATTCTTTTGACCTCTTAGATTGTTTCGCCCAAAAGCAATTTCTTACTTCTTTTAGTTTATGACCCTCGAGCAGAAACCAAATGAACATTCAACACTTACAACATTCATTGATGATCTTTCTCTTTCAGCTGACCACCAATCTGAGCCATGCAGGTTCAGCTCAGTTTAAAAGCAGATTTTTTTAATGAAGTAGTAACTTCACTTACATTCAGGAGCGCCTGTCTTATTTGATCTATGTTGAAAAAAGACTAAATTTAGGGGCGTGGCCAGGTGCGTGGCTAAGATGGCTGCTCAACTGTGAGCTCCGCAGCACCTCCCGTACAGAATGCCACCTGGGACACCTCCCATGTGAAATAAGAACATTTATAGTCAGCGGAATATTGAAGGACCATGGAGGTGTAAATGAAAATCCCCAAGCATCTCTAGAAGAAGCATTTTCCCTGCTTGCTCTTTTCACCTTGATTGACTTAAAATGGCAGTGGCGGACCATAGCTCCAAAGCGGACAGTAGCGTTATCACTCTTGAATCTCGTTAAAATGTCATGACGGACTTCATTCTGGAAACGGACATGCTAACCAAACAACAGTAAGGCCATGTATTTACTGTAACACTCTGAGTACTCATGCGCACTATCAGACCTCTCTACCCTGATGCACTCCTCCTCAACTCATCAAAATGGAGGGCAGTAACTCCTTCTCAGAATCGACTACTGCCTCTGCCATTCTACTGCTATGGCTCCTACTGTTAGACACAGCTTCATAGTAATTGCGTTGATATGCGGGCGCCTTTGACTCAGGGCGTCGAGTTTGCCACGCATTCTCCCGCTTGTTTGGATCCTCTACATTGGATCCTGTGCTTGACGCATGACACGCTGTAGTATACAAATCATATGTTTCGTCTCATCTGCTGGGCCCCGTACTGGGCAGGTCCCTAATACAGCAGGACTACTTACAGTCTGTCCGTATGCTGACCCTTGCTCATGTTTGCCTACTTACCTAAGTAATAGGTACTACCTAGAGCAACACCAGATAGATCAGTCTGTCTTGCTTTAACCACCTCACCTGAGGCAATTAATGGGGTCACAGAGGCTATTCATAGCTCTGAGTTTATGTGTAGAATGCTATGCTTATTGTATATACCATATATTCTGTCGTACTTCATAATTATATATTGCAATGTGGTTAAGACGACTATCAGGTTAAATGCCTACTGCAAATTTCTCTGCCTCAACTTGCTCTTCAATATGTAGTAGGTTGATTTTGAACATCTCATTTTGGATGTCTATGTTTAGGACATGATATTGTCTGGAACATGCTTGAAATAGTTATGAAGCATACAATGCTTGGAACAGAGTATACGGTCTATTAGAATTACCTGTGTATGATGTTCCTCTTTTTACAATGATGTTACTATATTGTTTAAGGTTTAGATACCATGCCCTTGGTTAGTTCTCACTGCACTCAATGTTTCCAGCTGCCTACATGTTATTTCACTGCAGGATTTTCTGTACTAGTCTTAGCAGCCCTTTCTGTATTCGGACCATGTTTTTTCTCATTCAATACTTATAGTACAGTCACCCCCTGGTATGAAGGGACCCTAATGCTTCTCTAGAACGGTCTGGTGAATGTGAGACCCCTTTTGTTGTTCTCTTTTCCCTAACACCTCTTTTCCTGCATTTCTCGCCAGTGGTATATCTGCGTCACCACAGCTGCCACTACAATCCTCACAGACTTACACTGAGCCCAATACACCAAATTGTATAGCTGTTACCCAGAGTCTGCCCAAATGCCATATAGGAAAGTTGTTTCCTTGAATACCAAGGGATTGAATCATCGTGTTAAAAGACCCAAAATCTTGGACTACTGCAATGGACTAACTGGGGACTTAATAATCCTTCAAGAGACCGAGATAGGCTACAAAGAAGCCCTGCGAATGAGGAAGGTATGGGTCTCAGATGTAATGTGCTCTGAAGCTAGAGGGGAAATATGGGTTATATCTAAGAATTCAGGATTAACCATAATCACAGCTGAGCATGACACAAATGGGAGATGGCTACTTACTAGACTAATTAAGGTCATTGATGAGATATATGCTATGAATATATATGCCCTCAATGTAGATGATCCTAACTTTTGGTGTACAATTAACAAAAAACTAGCAGATATCCTGCGAGGGTCTAAAACAATAGTAGCGGGTTATTAATTTTTCTTTGGATCCTCTTTTGGATCAGCACTCAGCATTCAAGTACACAACTACCAGGGCACACAAACTACTGCTAAACCTCTATTCCTCACATCATGTACTAGATGCCTGGAGATTACATAACCTGAAAAGTAGTGACTTCAAAGTCTTCTCTTCCCCTCTCTCCAGTTTTTCCCGCATTGATTAACTCCTTGTCAATGCCTCCCTTGTAAAAGACACGCCGGATATAGTGATTCATCTAATAGTTATTTCTGTTATTTCTAATCTTGCTGTGATCTCAATGTCCTTGCTGATAAAGGTGGGAGATGGCCCTAGCACCTAAATACTGAGATCCTAGAGAACAAAGCTGTGGTAATGGATCTCAATAACAAGATTGACTGTTTCTTTAGGGAAAATGAACACTGTGTTAACTCGCCGATAATATTATGGTATGCATTTAAAAGTGCTATGGGAGGACAAATCATTAAAAGAATGTCCATGAAAAACAGTGAAATTTAGAGAGCTCTCCTATCTCTTGAGGACGAAATTAAAAGGAAGGAGGAACTATACAAACGCTCCAATAAAAGTACCTTGTGTAGGATATAAAACAGGTAAAATACTCCTTTAATTGTATTGTCAGTAAAAGAGCCTACCTTGGTGTCCTCGCCCAAAAATCTTGACAATTGTTATTACGCAATAGAGAAGGTAAACTATTAGCCTCTACTCTTGAATTCAGAAACCTCAACACCCAAATTACCCACATCACAAACAAGGACAGTTCACAAAAATTCCACAACCAAGAGATTCTTGAAGTTTTTAGAGAATTTTATTTAAAAAGTTGTGCGATAAATCAAAATGCCAAGAGTTCCTTAACTCTCTTCCTATGACTACAGTCTCTGAAGAAGAAAGGTTGATCTTGGATAAACCAATTCAAGCAGAGGAGATTACTAAAGTGAGTAAGGCCATTCGTTCAGGCAAAGCACCCTGCCTGGATGGCTACCTTATCGCTTTCTATAAGGTTTTTACATCTTCGATCATCTAGCACCATAAAAATATTTTTGATCACTATGCTCTATCTGGCAAAGTTTCAGGTACGGCAACTGAGTCTACTATAGTGGTCATACCCAAGAAGGGCGAGAATCCTTCTGATCGAAAAATCTTTCATCCCATTTCTTTACTAAATATGGAAGCAAAAATCTTTGCAAAAATCCTAGCCTATAGGCTAGAAAGTTACATACCCAAACTTATCCATAGCTCCCAAACGGGTTTTGTCAAAGGACGGCTTTCAAGAGATAGCACTTGCACTTTTTGCCACATTCTAGAAAAAGCTTGTCTCTCTTCACTTCCAACTGCAGCGTTTGCTCTTGACATGCAAAAGGCATATGAAAAAGGGTCTTGGCCTTTTATCCATGCGGTTCTGGAGTCTCACAACTTCAGTAACCGAAATCAAAGGCCTTCAATTTGGGACACACAAATTTCAAACAGCTGCTTGCGCAGACGACATCCTTATTTTTTCTGAGGGCACTGAATCACAATCACTCTTATAATCAACCTAATCCATGCATTTTGTGAGGTCTCGGGTTATACCCTAAATGAAGGCAAAACTGAGGTATTCCCCTTAAACCCACTTTGTATCTCTTCCCACCTAGGTGATTCAGGTCTTAAGTGGCAATCCACATTCCTTAAATATCTGGGGATCTGGTTTTGTAGGGATCTCAAGGATATAGTACTTCCTAATAATTCTCACACTATCTCAAAAGTTATGAATTTCCCAACAGCCTGGTCACCCAACTATATCTCCTCACTCAAATTATGTTTACTCCAAAAGTTAACTCCTTCGACGCTCATGATGAGCTCAGCTCGTCATGCAGTACACCTCTCGTACACTCATGACGAGCTCAGCTCGTCATGAACAATGGAGTAAATGAAAAGTCAGCACAGTGGGGGAATTGCCTTAGCAGCCATGGAGTTAATTTGTTATCATCCATGCTCGCTTTAAAATGTTCCCCCTCTTTCTTCCAAGAACGTTATAAACTCACTTCCAAGTTCCTTTGGAATGATAAGAGAGCAAGGTTTCCTACAAATCTCTCAGGAAGCCAGCTACATTAGGGGGATGCAGTCTCCTGAATTGGGCTTATACCACTTAGCCTTTATAGTGACCCAAGGGGCTGCCTGGTTGCTCCCAGATTCACAAAGCACTCCACCATGGGTGTATATTGATCGTGAGTTTTGCTCCCCGTTTAGAACATCTTCCTTTATCCCAATGTAGAAATTCACCACATCACATTCTCATGTATTCTCTCTGATATGGACAGCACTTTAAAAACCTTAGGCAAATGACTTTCGGAGTCCATCCATAACTCAAGATGGGCGTCATAGTGGTTCAACCCTAAACTCAATACTGATCTCGATCTTAGCATTGCAACTGAGCGGGCGTTCAAAGAAATCAGGCTAATAAAAGATCTCTATGATAATAATTATGGTCCCCTCTCATTTTCAGCACTTGCTAGGAAACACAATCTCACTAACTTGGACTTTTGAACCTGTATAAATATCAAGATTAGAATATCTAGACTTGTCCTTTCCAGAAATTCCGTCCTAATCACACACCTTGCCCTCTGGCAATGCTTGGGGCATATAGCATCCAAAATATACAAATTCCTATCTGCCACTCAATCCCCACAGGACTCAATTACTTGTACCAAATGGACCAAACATTTTGACGAGGTGGTTTTCCAGCATATTACACCTGATTCCTGGCATACGATTGGAAGAATTGTCTCTAATTTAATAAAAATTCTTCTCAATGAATCTCTTACATTTGACCCCTGCTCGCCAACACAAATTACTGAAATACTTACAGAATGAAAATCTTTCCAACATCTAACGTATCACACTTGGTGGTTTTGAGTGTCATACCTCTGAGGAGCTCACACAATTCAATCGGAAAGGCAATCTGCACCACCAATGTTAGCATTGTTTGGTGATCCCTGGATATAGACATGAAGAGACATGAAGCTAATGGCTCAGGGTCTTCTAGCTCAGCCTACTATTGGGCCCTTTCCTTAAGGTTTGGTACTATGCCCATGAAGCAGATTCCTGCCAAACCCCATGCCTTCCTTCTCCTCCCCCCTCTTCTTTTGCTTGACGTCTCTTGATAGACAGGCAATACAAATGTTGCTGCACTACTTGGTGTTGTGCCTACCTGTTAAATCCAGGCCATACATGTTACAGTACCTTTGGGGCCTTTAGTTTGCATTCCGTGTTAGTTATATTGCAGACACGGCCCACTGATTTTGTCCATTTACCCCTGAACTGTTCTTAGACACTTAACTGTGAAAACTGCCATGTGCAAATAATTACCTTGTCATGTGTACACTGTACCTCATTCCTTTTGCTTGCATCACACTATAATCTTTTTATGCCTTTTTTCTCATAATTAATATCAAAATTTGAAAACAAAAAGACTACATTGACAATGAAGTAAATTCTAACATTTGTGTGGTCTGAGTACAAAGCTGTTATTTTTCACCCCTTGTGCAATTTTAACACTGGCAAACTATTACAGAGAAGAGTTGTTATCTGAACATTTTGCAATATCCAAAGTTAAGGTCATAGTCAGCCTTTAACTCATAAAACAAGGAAATGTGATGCAACAGCAATGTTTCACCTCATATGAGTCCCATGATTGCAACTTCATTAAAGTGATAGCTCTACTGCATGCTCCCTTGTAAATATCTTGGTACCCTACAACCCTAACAACACAACCACATAGTGGAAATTAGGTGGAGGAAGCTGAAATTGGGTATGATTTTAGCATTCCGGGATCTGTTTTTGCAAAAGGTGTTTTAGAAGTCTGTGTCTTCACATGGTTCTAAGTGGCAGCAACTTGCATCAAAAGTTTATTGCTTTTGTCAAAGCACCTGAGATTGTTGGAAACAACAGTTGATAGTAATTTCTAATAACAGAAGACTGGTAATATAGTTCCCTTTGAGCAGAAAAGTCTGCTACAAGGCAAGTGAGCAAAATTATTCTCCGTGTTACCCATGTGCACAAGATCTAGGTTTTTGTTTAAAGGAAATGCTGATGGATGCAATCATAGGATGTCTCAAGGGTCAGCTAAGGGGTGACCACAGCACAGTATTCCCTTTTGTTGTTATGCCATTTTAGAGGGAAGGGGGTGATACATCACTTCCCATTTGTTATGAAAGGTGTAAGGGTGTGACCTAACATTCCCCTTTTAAACTGACACTGAATACCCAACACTCATTTTTGTTATTCCGGGTCAGCAAACAATGAGTTTCATTATTTTCCAAATCTCTTTTACCAGATTATGTTTTGTGTGGGGGGGCTAAGCTGCCCTACTACAGGGCATTTTGCAAAAGGTGTTTTCAAGCCACACAGGGGAAGTCCATCTTTTTGTCACACATTGGACCATGAGGAGAGGACAATGCAATATTCCCGCCATACTTGGGCAATGATAATTGAAGAAGGAATCCAAACTGAACACCAAAGAAAGTGCCCAGACATGGGGCTAATACTGGCAGCCAATTTGGCGTGGCTGTTTGGTTGACGGCTCAATTACTTCCTACTGAGGATCTAATTGAAATAATCTGAGGGAGGGCTATCGTCTCTATTCAAAATGGAGTAATATCCCTTCTGCAAGCTGCTTGTTTATTGGTAATTATATTTGTTTTTTTTATGTTCAATTTGCTTTTACTTATAAGGCCATTTCCAGTTGGAATCCCTCATCTTTTACTTGGGTGTTCTATATGCGAGCGCATTTCATTGGTTGAAGAACGCTTGGAATAAAAATTATTTTACTGTAAATGCTAAGTAATTTGTGATTTGACTCTGTCTAGTAAGCCAGTGGCAGCTTGCAAAGGAAACACTGTAGGGCGGGGCAGGGCGGGGGGGCTGGTTGGGGGTAATGGGGTCTGATATACGACAGCAACGGTGAACGTAAATAAATAAATGTCTGCTGTCGTATGTCGGACTCCACTACCCCCCCATTTAGCCCCGCCCCTGCTCCACCTCCCCGCCCCACAGCGCTACCTTTGCGAGCCACCACTGTACTAGGAGCTCATGATCAAAGCAGCATGACATTTCTGAACTGATTAAAATACATTAAAATAAATTGTAGGGTTCAGGTATTTAGTTGTACAAGAGTTAAAACAATGAAACTAACTAACAAGAACAAAATTAAGGAGCATTTGCTAATGTTGCTGAATTTTCTGTTATCAAAATAGGACAGAACTAATTTTAGCTCCAAATTAAGGAACTGCTACAATACTTTGATGTGTTTATGGGTACAGTGTCTCATTTTGCAATAGACTTTTGTCAAAAACCCAGATACTTCCTCTTTAAATTCCAGGCTACTTGATAATTAAGAGTATCAGAAATTTCAATGGCACGATTTAACCAATTAAGAAGAGCTAACATTATTATTATGATAACTTTAAGATAAGTAATCATCCCAGTCGATAGTCTGGAAATATTTGATTTTCAACAAGTGCCTATGTCTGTGTTTGACAGGGACTCTAGCATGGTTTTTAAGATACACGCACATAATCATCAAAGGTGTAGTGAATCAAATTCAGTTGAATTATAGCTATGCTAAACATGTAATCTTCTTTTTTACATGGGAACCCCACACACCCACATATAGTGGCATTCTTCATCATGGCCTCCTGTACTCTTTCAGGATACACATTTGCCTGATTGAGCTCACAAACGTCTGAGCTCTTTTAGATGATGCCTCTAAACATCGGGTGAGATCTGGTGAATATTGATAAAATTATCCACCTGGTCACCAATTCAGGTTTTTTCAGAGTTTCACTGATATGGTTCAAAACCAGCCGAGGTCCGTGCAGGTAACAGCGGTGTGGTGGTGGGGCCGGGTGGGGGAGATTTCAGGAACGATGCAGACGGAAAATTAAATAAATTATTAATATTCCCTCAGCAACGTCACTCGAAATCTGATGTTACCTGCACGGACCGCGGCTGTTCAAAACTAAAAAAGGGTAGGGACGGTTAGAATTTCTAATATTTGTACATCCCTATTCGACATATATCAGCCGACTTTAAAGGCCAGACAGGTTAGTGGCCTTGTTCAGGACCAAGAATCCCTAACACTATCCCTGCCATAAACAAAGTGTACTCTGTAACCATGTACGGTGCAGTGTCATGAAAGGAATGAAAATAATACAGATAAAGACATTCACACTGTGGTTGATAACATAAATCAGGTAATTCTTGGTAAGTAAAAACAAAGAATGCTATGTCACCTAATAGCACTAATTAGTAGTTAGCAATGTGGCAATAATACAACAGAAAGTAAAATTGTGGTTCCATGTTTTTGACCAATGTCCTTTTTAGGAGGGAGTGAATACGTCTCTGCAGGACAGATGTATCAACATCCTGATTTGCGAATCTAAAATAGCGATTTTTTTAGAAATCGCTTTTTGAGATTTGCAAATAGGGATCTATGTAGAAAATTGCATTTTTTTGCGATTTCTTAAAATTCCTTAATTGCGATTAGCAAATTGCGAATCGCAATTAAGGAATAATTTCCCATTCATTTCTATGGGCCAGGAGGCCCATAGGAATAAATGGGAAGTTATTCTCAATTTGCAATTCGCAATTTGAGAATCGCAATTTGAGAATAATTTCAAGGGTGCAAGGGTGTCATAAGGAGACCCTGCTGCACCCCTGAAATTCACATGTGTGCGCATATGGCGCACATAGATGCCCTAACCATACATGGTACCTTCACAAATGCTAAAAAGTGCATTTGTGAAAGAAATCGCAAATAACCACCAACTTCATGTTGGTGGTAATTTGCGATTTCTTAATGAGAAATCGCACAACTTGGGTGCTTCATACATAGCATTTAAGGAATCGCAATTTGTGATTCCTTAAATACTTACGCAATATTAAGGAATCGCAAAATTTGCCATTCCTCAATATTGCGATGCGAATTCACACATACATCCCATTTGCGAATTTTGAGTAGCAAATGCTGCTTTTTTGCGATTTGCAGCGTTTGCGAATCAAAATTCTTTGATACATATGCCCCAGTATCACTTATATTTTTCATGACAGTTTGCTAATGTACCTGACTCTGCTTTGTTAAACACACTCAGTGGAGTTATCAATTTTTTGGGTGTACTTGGTCCATGAGCAATAACCCTTCCTATCTAACTCTTGAGCTTGAGTTATTGTATTAGTACTGTGTGAATTGGGGGTATGTGTTATTTTGTTAACTTCATTTCCATTAAGAATGCAAGAGGAGTTACAGGACATATTTAACACAATAAAGAAAGGCGTCCATAAAAATAAATGGAATATTGCTGCAGTTAAAAATTTCAGGGTCAAGGTACTTTTATGCTTTCTGGGGATTATACTGAAAACGCAATCGATTTTTCTAAATCACAATTGGTGAAACAAAAAGCACAATGAGCTAACCATTGGTGTAATTCTGTAACTTCATTAGCTCTGCATGCCCAGTTCAAATCAGTATAATTGCACTTATTTTTCTTTTTGTGATATATATTTTCTTTTTTCTAATTTGTAAAAAATATTCTATTATGCTTAGCATTTATTGTCGAGTTACTTTATACAGTTAAGTTCCTGTCGTTTTCTCTACATAGCGATTTCTCAGCTAGTTATGTGGTCACTTCGAAAAGCACAGGATAAAATAAGAATATATGTGTTTCCATTTTTGTTCTGACTACCTATATTCAGAGCCACTGCAATTAAGCATCAATAAAGAGCCAGATAATGTGGAAGTGACGACTGCATTATGTGGAATGAAAGGCAAATTAGGGTCCAATTATACAGTTAAAGGTGTTCGGTTAACTTTCGCAAAGAGCCTGGCACTGATCCGTTTGAGCTAGAAACTATTTTCTAAAATCTAAAACTATTTTCTAATATCTACAAATTATGCAGCACACATTGGAATGTGTGACAAGTGTGGCAAATGCATACTGAGGAGCTCCAAAATCGTGTTTTTGCCAAAAAACACTACCTATCTTTCTGGATATTCCTTCTAACTCTCTTAAGATTCAATTTCTTTCTCAGGACGCATGTCTGAAGCAACGTCTGTGCCCAAGAAGGTCATTTAATTTTTGTAGCAGAGTTTCATTTGAAAAGCAGTTGCCATCTTACCACTGCCCATGAACTCCGTGGGTGTTGTATATTCGCAGCTTCACAGTCAGACCTCAGTGTTGATACTGCGGATGCTGATATCTTTATTGGCTCAGATTGTCACAGATGCTTGGTTTCTGGTAGTTGAGGGACAGGCGGCTCCCTCTGTGGTGCATCTATTTTCACGTTTCATTGACCAGAGCCGAGTGTGTGCAATTTGCATTGCATCATGCAGTGTCCTTCAACATCTTTTAGTTAGTGTAATGACAACAGAAACATCTCCACTGGTCTTCATTGGCTATTCACTCTGTGAGAACCATCACTGCACAGCATCCTTGGCACTTAAGTGACGTGGTCTGCTTTTGATTAAATTAGATATACACTGATTGGAATCCTGCCTCAATTTCTAGGCCTATTAAATCTATCCATAAAACTGGGCTATACGTTTTACTTTACAGTTTGTGAACAAGTAATGGCCTCATTTGTGTATTTCTTTTATGATGCGACCGATGTTTAAAACCTCACTTTTACTTTCAAAGTAAGTCTTTTACATACTTCAATGGACAAACTGTTTACTTATTTTTGTACTTGGCTCATGATGCAACCCATCTTTGAAATATGCAAAATTTGTTTGCAAAGACGTCCTTTAAACATAAAGGTAGACTATGCGCAAACCATATTTAAATAACTAGACAACAGGATGTGGGAGCACACTACTGACCTCTCAGGCAAGGTTCGCCCCTGGCATTCTGGGAAATGCAGTCTCTTGTAGCTCGCTCTGATATTTTCGAGTGTTTCGTCAAGGTTGGCGCAAATAGTGCTGATCTCTAGACACGTGTTTCTGGTTTATTAACCGTCATCAGTAGAAAATACAGTTTTGATATTTGGGGTTTGCTGGTAGGCTGCCAAACATTATATCAGGTCCGGTACCTCTCACTGGCGCGCAGGTGCTTCATCCACGAGCTCGTCAGCTCAATGACTCACGGGAGTACTTTAAATTGACAACAGGATGTGGGAGCACACTGCTGACCTCTCAGGCAAGGTTTGCCCCTGGCATTCTGGGAAATGCAGTCTCTTGTAGCTCGCGCTGATATTTTTGAGTGTTTCGCGAAGGTTGGCACAGATAGTGCTGATCTCTAGACACGTGTTTCTGGTTTATTAACCGTCATCAGTAGAGAATACAGTTTTGTTTTTTGGGGTTTGCTGGTAGGCTGCCAAACATTATATCAGGTCCGGTACTTCTCACTGGCGCGTATACACAGTTGGCGAACTGCATCTACCATGATGCCTAGGGACGAACCTGCTGTGAGGTGAAGCAGTGTGCTCCCACATCAGTTTCCTGTTTTAAGGCTCCCTCGAGCCGCTTTGAGCTGACGAGCTCGTGGAGAGGCACCTGCTCGCCTGGAGAGGTACTATGACCCAGGAATTCTTTGGCAGCCTGCTCAGCAACCCCAGAAAATCTTATTTCTAATCTCTACTGATGATGGATAATAATCCAGAAACACGTGTCTAGAGATGGCCAGCACTAATCTGCACCCACCTGGTGAAACACTCGAGAGACTTTGCAAGTATACACACGAATTGCATCTACCATGATGCCTAGGGGCGAACCTGCTGGGAGGTGAAGCAGTGTGCTCCCACATCAGTTTCATATTTAAATAACTATATTCATTGGTTTATCGATGGGTCCTATCAGGAAGGTGCAAGTCTCAATGTGGGGGTAGTGATGTAGCAAGGGTGTCATTGGCCCTGGGGCAAGCAAGGAAAAAGGGCCCTGACTGCTTGGTTTGTAATTAAAAAAAATGCAACAATCACATTTTAATGAGACCCTGAGGTCTCTGGACCCAGGGGCCACTGCATCTTCTCTGTCACTGATATCTACGCCGTTGTATGAGGGCAACTAATTCATTCGCAAGATTTTGGCACTTCTTGGTGGTACTGGGCACTGAGATATGGTGTGTACATACCCTTTTAACTTTTTGTTTCAAGTGATGACTATATAACTTTTTTCTCATTACACAGGTTAATAAGAGGCAGAACATATATATATATATATATATATATATATTACCTACTGGCGATAGCCAGTAGGTATATATAGTTAGGATTTTTCCCTATGGGATTTTTGAAAATTCTATGTCTAATAACTTTGGCGTTTGTGGACGGAATCGGCTGAAATTTTCAGGAAAATGGCACATTTTGTTTCTGAGCAGCCCTTGAAAATTTGGGGGGGTTTTGTCGAGGGGGGGCAGAGAAAAAAGGGGGGTCCCAAAACGCGTTTTCCCATGTTAATTTCCATAGGGCGGTTGGACTCACTTTTAGCTCGAACGGCTGAATGGATTTGCACAAAACTTGGCAAAATTGTAGGGACTGTTAGCCCGATGTGCCTTTGCTAGGTCTCAATATATGTGCTCCAGTAGTGTTTGAGAAATTAACGTTCAAAACAAGATATATATCTGTAACAGCGCTCCGGGCAGCGATCCGGTCCGCTTACTTTTCGCGAAACGGAACTTTGCGCGCAGAAAGCTGATTGGCTCTCCGGTGTCTGTCAACATTCTAAACAGTCCGGAGCGGCCGCCATCTTATCTCTCGGTAGGATCGAGAGAGAAGAAGAGGTGAAAAACGAAGGGGGAATTTATTGAAAGGGGGCAAGGTATACCCCTCTTGACCCCCTAGGAATGTTGTTGGGGTTATTAAAGGGTCCCGTGGGGAAAATAAAAAAAAAATGATTTTTCACGGTAGAAGCGCTTCACGGGCCGCGAACTGGGCCGCAAACTGGTAGCGAAACGGGAATTCGCCATTTTGTGCTTCGTTTTAATTGTTTAGAGACAAAAATTATCGCCGCACATCGGCCACAATGCATGAATATCGCTGAAAAGTCAGCGATATTCATGCATTATCCAGCAAATGCTCTTAGCCATGTTATCCACCTTCCATTGGATAACATGGCTAAAAACTGTTCTGTGCGTGAGCTTTTTTTTTTTTTTTGCTGCGTGACGTTTGTTAACGTTCGATTCGATGGAAATCAGGAAGTGTTGACCACCATTTTGTCACTGCGAGTAAATATTTTGTTATAAATGAATCCTTATTGATAAACATTGTCTGCGCCATCTTGCGTTTTTGTCCAATGCCACAATTTTGTTGTGCACGGCAGCCATTTTAGATGCCTTGACCAGGGCCACTCTCTGCACGCCGCCGATCCTCAGCATGGCTCCCCACCCTCGCAAGCATCTCCCCCACGCACTGGTCACCCCCGCTCTTTCTCTCATGCATGGGCCATATACTTCCCCCCATCTGCGCTGCTCTTCTCTGAGAATCACACCCTGTGCCCGCCCGACACCTCCCTTTCACCCTATTCACTACCGCACCCTCTGACACTCCTCTTCCTCTGTGTCCGATTGTCCAGGCCGGACCTAGGCTATCACCTAGCCCTGCGGATGTAGTTTATGGCCCCAGCTGTAGAGTATCCAGACATGCCAACCCTCCCGATTCAGGCGTGAGACTACTGATTTCAGTGCTAGTCTCCCGCCTCCTGATTCCTGCAAGCAAAAACCCGGGGGCATATTACCAACAACTAGCGATAATTTTTGTCTCTAACTTGTTTAGAGACAAAAATTATCGCCGCACATCGGCGAATTTTATCGCACATAAACCTTGCTATTAGCAAGGTTTATCGCAAATGCGATAAAAAACGGCCGCAATGCATAAATATCGTTGAAAAGTCAGCGATATTCATGCATTATCCAGCAAATGCTCTTAGCCATGTTATCCACTTCCCATTGGATAACATGGCTAAAACTACTCAGGGCAGGTGTTAGGTTTTGGAGATATTCGCGCTTAGCGCGAATATCTCCAAAAGTTGGTAATTGGAGATAGCGATGGTTAGGGACTGTTTCCAGTCGCTAAAATCTTGGCACGCCCACTTTGCATGTCATTAGTGATAAATATCACTGATATGCAAAGCGGGGCCCAAGATGGTCGCTATCTCCTTTTAGCTGTCACTAACTGGTGTTAGCGACAGCTTGGTAATAGGGAGATAATTTTATCTCTTTTTTTTTGGCTTTTAAAGCCAAAAAAGCGGAAATAAACCCCCTTGATAATATGCCCCATGATTTCTCGGGGGTTTCAGCTGACAGGGCTTGGTATTGTGTTACGTGCTAAATCTTCCAGGAAACGTCAGAGGGTCGATGCAGGGGTTCTAGAAGGGGTGATAAACCATTTAAGCCTCATGAACAAGCGCATGGTCTTTTAAAGATTTGTGAAGTACTCGGGGCGGCGGTGTGTGTGTGCCCTCTTTCAGGAGCGGGCGGGGGGGGCACTGCCAGCAACTTGCCAGGCCAGGCAGTGTTCAACACGTGCATCACCCTTTCTCTGCCTGCTATTGCGCTCCATGCTTCGGAAAGGTAAGAAAAAGAACGTGCATTTGAGTTTGAAATGTCCGATCTTGTAGCAGTACACTTGCAAAGCCCACACATGACAATAACCCGATTCAAGGCCCCATTCACCCGATTTTTTAAACATATATAGCACTCCAACAAAGTTAGATTTTAAAACTTTATTAACTTTTAACTATAATGAACAGAACAAAAACTGTAAAAACATTTAAACATTTTTCACCCAAAAAAGCAACAATGGTCAGAAGCTGTTTTTTGTGCGAATAGTCCCAAGGCAGCACAACGTGCAGAGTTCTGGACGGCACCCAGGTGATGTCGCCTGGGTGCCGCACTGGTTTTGGGATCCTAAAATGCTGCTCCGAAAATTGGCGTGGGGCATCCCGGGTGGGGCGGGGGGAGGCCTCGTCAGTAGCGGTCTGTTGTGCGAATAGTCCCAAGGCAGCAGAACGCGCTGAGATGTTGATGGCACCCAGGTGATGTCCAGTAAACTGCCGCACTGGTTTTGGTATCCTACAATGCTGCTCCGAAAATTTGCGTGCGGCGGCCCGGGGGGGGGGGGGGCGTGGGGGAGGCGGCGTGAACGGGCCTCCACAGGTGGCGGCCATCCAGCTGAGTTGCGCCCGCTCTTGCGGCTACAGCGTCTCGCTCACCATGTTGTTGAGTTGCTCCCACTCTTGCAGTGCAGCGATAGGCGCCTGCCACATGACTCTTAAAATGGCGGACGGCTCTTCGGTTTTGGGCCTGGTCCACTGAAATGGCCCTGGGACACCTTGGAACTTGGACGCTTGCCTGCTAGGGCTTGGGCTCCATTCTCGAAAAGCGTCCCCTCAGCCGTGAAGATTCTACAAAAGTCTTGGGGGCCCCCAACTCCCGCAGGCTTCCGGTGGGGAGCGGCTGCCATGATTGCTCGCGGAATGACCACGACGGAGCCACGAGATGGTGGTGCTCTCATGCTGACGCCAGCTTCAGTCTGAATGATCCAGAAACAAGGTGGGGCTTTCATCGTTTGGGAAAAAAAAATGTTCTAAACCAATGAAAAGTGTTATTTTTAGGTCATATGACCAAGCCTTCCATCTTTAGGAAACCAAAAGTAAAATGATCCAATGAAAAGTTTTATAAACAAGTCACATGACCTGTTATGCGGCATAGGGCTACAAAAAGCGTAGAAAATCCGTTGGCACGTGAGGCGGCGTCAGTAGCGGACCGATGTGCGAATAGGCCGAAGGCAGCACAACGCGTCGAGATCCGGATGGCACCGAGGTGGTGTCCAGCAAATTGCCGCACTGGTGTGGCCATCCTACAATGCTGCGCCGAAAGACGGCGTGTCCAGCTGAGTTGCGGTCACTCTTGCGGTACAGTGACTCGAACGCGCCGAGATCCGGATGGCACCGAGGTGGTGTCCAGCAAATTGCCGCACTGGTGTGGCCATCCTACAATGCTGCGCCGAAAGACGGCGTGTCCAGCTGAGTTCCGGTCACTCTTGCGGTACAGTGAGTCGAACGCGCCGAGATCCGGATGGCACCGAGGTTGTGTCCAGCAAGTTGCCGCACTGGTGTGGCCATCCTACAATGCTGTGCCGAAAGTCGGCGTGGGGTGCCCCGTTGGCTTATGAGGTGATGTCAGTAGTGGACCGATGTGTGAATAGGTCGGAACCAGCACAAGGCGCCAAGATCCGAATGGCAAGTCCTGGATGTTGAGTGCCATAGTTGAGAGTTCTGAGCAGTGCTTGTAAGACTATCTGAAGCTTATTTGCACCTGCTGCAGCTTCACTGTTGCCCAAGGTGGTGTCCAGCAAATTGCTGCACTGGTGTGGCCATCCTACAATGCTGCGCCGAAAGACGGCGTGTTCAGCTGAGTTCCGGTCACTCTTGCGGTACAGTGACTCGAACGCGCCGAGATCCGGATGGCACCGAGGTGGTGTCCAGCAAGTTGGCGCACTGGTATGGCCATCCTACAATGCTGCGCCGAAAGACGGCGTGACCAGCTGAGTTCCGGTCACTCTTGCGGTACAGTGACTCGAACGCTCCGAGATCCGGATGGCACCGAGGTGGTGTCCAGCAAGTTGCTGCACTGGTGTGGCCATCCTACAATGCTGCGCCGAAAGTCAGTGTGGGGTGCCCCGTTGGCTTATGAGGTGATGTCAGTAGTGGACCGATGTGTGAATAGGTCGGAACCAGCACAAGGCGCCCTGCACTGTTGAGCTTTTTTCAATGCCTGTTTTTTTGTTGTTTCCCCTCCATCAAAAACAAAAAAAAAATATAAAACTGTGCAAAAATACAAAAAAATGTTTAGAAAAGCAGTGCTTGTAAGACTGTCTGAAGCTCTTTTGCACCTGCTGCAGCTTCACTATTGCCCTGGTGTGGACAAAGATCGCCCATGACTTAGGCTGATTGAGAGTTTGTAGAAAAATGGCTTCAGATTTTCCACATATTACTCTTCAACATTCTTCCTAAATGTAACAATGTGAGACTCACTAGGAGAACGGCTGTTTATCTTTCCTTTCAAAATGCTGCCAACAATATTTTCTGAATGGAAGACACCATCTTGTAGCATAAAGGGCCGAAAGGGGTTCTGGTCTGGCCGATTGTTGGTGGAGACATTTTGACTATATCTTGGACCTGCCCGGCCTCGCCCAAAATGGCGCCGGTATAAATGGGACTCGTAACTCCTTGCCCGCAAATGTATATCTAGAAAATTTTATTGTAAGTGGCCCTGTCTTATTTTAATTACAAAATGTACGTCCACCGATTCCGCAACTGTTAGACACCTTAGTTCTTGCAACCTAATGGCCCGCTCGTTACGTTCCTCTACAGTGTAAATGTCTCCTCATCATATACGATTTCAGTTTGCTCCGTGACCGGCCCAGGTGGTTATAGGCCCGTATTTGTATACTGACATTTTCACAATAAAGGTTTTTAAAACAAAACACGGTAGTAGTATTTACATTGGTAAAGTTTTTACTTTTAGTCACTGTTTTCGAATCAGTAAAAGGCAAGTGAAATAAAGCAGTCCAATTACATGACGGATAAAAGGTATAATATGTAGGAACGTAGTAAAGATAAATGGTCAAGGGCAGTTGTGTTTTCCACTCCTGCAATATAAAGTGATCGATAAAAATCTGATAATCAGGCGTATCGGCGACTAAGACAGCAGGCCGAGTCTCTTTTACTCAACGGCTCCGTCATGGAACGAAGAAACGCCCTTTTTCTCGAAAAAGGAATATATTTTACTTGCAGGACAGTTGTAAATTTTCCGGGAAAGTACATTAGCCTGGAATATTATAACATATATGTTTTAAAAAAAATAATGTTCGAAAACAATAAAAAGCGTAATTTTTAGGTCATATGACCAAGCTTTTCATCATTAAAATAACAAAAGTAAAATGAACCAATGAAAAGTTTTATTAACAAGTCACATGACCTGTTATGCTTACGTTACGCGCTGCGCGCCGCGCCCCGGATCACTTCCGGGTGCGCTAACGCGGCGTGTCATATAACGCATTACGCGACAACGTAGGTCAAGAATATAGTCAAAATGTCTCCACCAACCAGCGTTCGGAACACAACCCCTTTCAGCAGTCCAAAAAGTTCTGTTAAATGACAACAGAGGGGACCGGCAACAAGAACCATCAGTCAAAGAGGGGAGGGCAAGTTCTTCTCTTCCGGGTCATGTTGGGGCGCTACCGGAACTGATCGAATTGGTAGTCTACAGTGTTTCTGGATGTTTCAGACTAAAGCTGGCGTCAGCATGAGAGCACTACCATCTCGTAGCTCCGTCGTGGCCATTCCACGAGCAGACATGGCAGCCGCTCCCCACCAGAAGCCTGCGGGAGTCGGGGGCCCCCAAGACTTTTGTAGAAACTTCACGGCTGAGGGGACGCTTTCGAGAATGGGACCCAAGCCCTATCAGGGAAGCGTCCGAGTTCCAAGGTGTCCCAGGGCCATTTTAGTGGACCAGGCCCAAAACCGAAGAGCCGGCCGCCATTTTGAGAGTCCTGTGGCAGCCGCCTATCGCTGCACCGCAAGAGCGGGAGCAACTTAACTACATGGTGAGTGAGACGCTGTAGTCGCAAGAGCGGGTGGTAAACAGCTGAATGGCGGAAGAGGCACAGTGTAGCAAAAGCGGGCGGAATGGCAACTAAAACGGTAAAGGGGCGCCCCACTACAGCGTGTCTTCAGGTCAAACGGATTGTGGGACAAAGTCCAGAATAGAAGAGTCATCAAAAGGCAAAAAGTTCCGCCGGACCCCGGGAGCCGGCCGCCTATGTCGGGGGCGATCTCAGGCTACACCAGTGCTATAAGACTTGGGGAGGGGGTCGGAGCCAAGCGTCTTCTCCGAGTCCGTGCCATCACACCGCCCCTCGGGGGCCTCCGTCAAGCGGTTTAGGGAGGTACCATATAACATTGTTTTCAAATGCAGTCAGGTCCACAAACGACCCTCACTTACTTTGAGAATAGTGAAGCTGCAGTAGGTGGAAATAAGCTTCAGACAGTCTTACAAGCACTGCTTTTGTAAACATTTTTTGATTTTTTTGTATTTTTGCACAGTTTTATATATTTTTTTTGTTTTTGATGGAGGGGAAACAACAAAGCACAGGCATTGAAAAAGGCTCAAACTCAGAACTCTGAACTATGGCACCCAACATCCAGGACTTTCCATCCGGATCTTGGCGCCTTGTGCTGCTTCCGACCTATTCACACATCGGTCCACTACTGACATCATCTTATAAACCAACGTTATGTAAATAGTTATTTAATAAAATGTTTTACCCTGTTTCTTTGCTGGTGTGTTGTCTATATTTTTAATATTTGCATAGGGTTTGTCGTTATTTTGGGCGGGGTGGGTGACGGAGCCGAGCTGTCTTGCAGCCCTCATGGTGTGGAGCTCAGTTCATCTCACTATTTTCGTATTTCTCATGAAGGGTTGTTTATAATATTTCTATTTTAGCGAGGTCAAAAAGAGATCCAATTAGTGGCCTACTGATTTTGCTCGATTACTTTTATTTTTTTACACGATTTTTCACGATCTGCAAAGACTAAACAGAGTATTGCGACTTTGTGCTTGTTTGTAAATAGAGAATGAACCAAAGAGAATCAATTGTAAAACAGTAAATGCTTGGATAATAATCAATCAAATGGAGAGACAAGCAGGCAGGACGGATTACAATGGGGGTAAAGGCCTGCGTTAACTACTCTTCACTATCTGCAAAGAGAGAGTACTACTAAGAGAAAAGAGGGGAGGGGGGCAGCGTTCAAAGCACATCAGCGTGCATAAATACGAAAATGTTTTTATCTATCACGTACTTGACATTTTAAAGCTTTTCATATTTGCTATTAAAAAACCAATGAAATTCACAGAAAAAAACATAGGTTATAGTGGATATATAGTTAGGAATTTGCATTTACAAAACCTTGAAAATTCATTGAAAAAACCATTGGTTTTAGGCCATATATAGTTAGGGATTTGCATTTACAAAACCTTATTTTACTCGCATAAAACCATTGAAATTCCATATATAGTTATAAGCGCTAACTATATATCGCGCACCCGCAATCCACTGCTGATGATGTCACATATTACATCATTCATGACATGGTTAGTGACATCACTGATGACATCACTGATGACATCTCAAATGACATCACTGATGACATCACTGAAAACATCTCATTTGACATGACTGATAACATCACTGATGATATCATTCATGTGATAATACCATGAACCTCTTCAGACTCTAATATAACCTTAGATACAATCAGTGTAAACAGACAGTCACAGACTGTCACTCATCCATGGAGTTACTCACACACCTAGTCAGTTATGCCAAAAATCAATCACACCTCCATTTTCTCAACTATACAGTTATACACACCTTACTTATTCAAACATATACTAAAACATATTTACTTTACTCTCTTATACAATCTCTGATACATGTTCACAATGATCCATACAGCCACTCACACATTCACTGGCTCTTATGCACAGTTATTTATAGATGTCAACTCTCACATGTACTGTGTTTTACATATGTACTTAATTTGACATGTAGCACTGAGATATCCATTCACTCACTAATACACTCATGCACAGTCAACCGCCCATACAGCTGTTTGCACATGCACTTTTGAATCTATACATATAGTGAATCAACTACTCACACATCTATGTACAGAGTCACACACCTTCCAGCCACCCATACACACACACTCAGTTTCCCATACAAATACTTGGACAACCAATCAATAACCCATACAGTTACTCATATAGCTACTGATCAACATATGCAGCAGTTTGTAGAACAACAGATATAATGATGCACAAATTAAAACAGTTTAGTCACTAACCCATGCACTCAGTGAAACACATTTAATCACTCACTCAATCAGTCAGTCATGCACCTAGTAAATCCTTCATCCAGACACTTATATACCCACTCATTCTTCAATATGTAAAACATATTTTAACTTTACAGAAACATACAGTCACTGGATGTTGTAATCAGTGATGTCATTTGAGATGTCATCAGTGATGTCATCAGTGATGTCACTAACCATGTCATGAATGATGTAATATGTGACATCATCAGCAGTGGATTGCGGGTGCGCGATATATAGTTAGCGCTTATAACTATATATGGAATTTCAATGGTTTTATGCGAGTAAAATAAGGTTTTGTAAATGCAAATCCCTAACTATATATGGCCTAAAACCAATGGTTTTTTCAATGAATATATATATATATATATATATATATATATATATATATATATATATATATATATATATATATATATATATATCATCAAAAGGTACTCGGAGTATGAGGCCGCACACCACTCGCAGGTTGGTTTCCAAAACATTTATTTAAGAAACATGCAGCTCACAAGTCCTGTACTTCGTCCTTTGGCCTTACACGTTTCGAAGCAATCCCGCTTCTCATCAGAGGCCGCATAACAGGAAACCAAATCATTGCAGCTACATTTCCCTCGTGATTTTTATTAGCCCCAGCTGTGCCTCAATTTTAAAACATTGTCTGCTGGGAAATGTAGTCCTTTGTCGCATTTCATACCCTCCGATGGGTTCGTTTCCTGTATGCCAGTTCAGGATATGTTTGTAGCCCTCCAGTGTGCTCCAGGATTGTAGACTGCATGTTCAATTCTTCTGCCTGCCGTGCCAATGTAGAAGAGGGACGCTACCTCTCCCACGGTCCTCTGTTCAATCTCGGCAGTGCGATCCCTCCACGGCCGGAGCCGCCGTGATAAACATCATCAAAAGGTACTCGGAGTATGAGGCCGCACACCACTCGCAGGTTGGTTTCCAAAACATTTATTTAAGAAACATGCAGCTCACAAGTCCCGTACTTCGTCCTTTGGCCTTACGCGTTTCGAAGCAATCCCGCTTCTCATCAGAGGCCGCATAACAGGAAACCAAATCATTGCGGCTACATTTCCCTCGTGATTTTTATTGGCCCCAGCTGTGCCTCAATTTTAAAACATTGTCTGCTGGGAAATGTAGTCCTTTGTCACATTTCATACCCTCCGATGGGTTCGTTTCCTGTATGCCAGTTCAGGATATGTTTGTAGCCCTCCAGTGTGCTCCAGGATTGTAGACTGCATGTTCAATTCTTCTGCCTGCCGTGCCAATGTAGAAGAGGGACGCTACCTCTCCCACGGTCCTCTGTTCAATCTCGGCAGTGCGATCCCTCCACGGCCGGAGCCGCCGTGATAAACATCATCAAAAGGTACTCGGAGTATGAGGCCGCACACCACTCGCAGGTTGGTTTCCAAAACCTTTATTTAAGAAACATGCAGCTCACAAGTCCCGTACTTCGTCCTTTGGCCTTACGCGTTTCGAAGCAATCCCGCTTCTCATCAGAGGCCGCATAACAGGAAACCAAATCATTGCGGCTACATATCCCTCGTGATTTTTATTGGCCCCAGCTGTGCCTCAATTTTAAAACATTGTCTGCTGGGAAATGTAGTCCTTTGTCGCATTTCATACCCTCCGATTGGTTCGTTTCCTGTATGCCAGTTCAGGATATGTTTGTAGCCCTCCAGTGTGCTCCAGGATTGTAGACTGCATGTTCAATTCTTCTGCCTGCCGTGCCAATGTAGAAGAGGGACGCTACCTCTCCCACGGTCCTCTGTTCAATCTCGGCAGTGCGATCCCTCCACGGCCGGAGCCGCCGTGATAAACCACATCAAAAGGTACTCGGAGTATGAGGCCGCACACCACTCGCAGGTTGGTTTCCAAAACCTTTATTTAAGAAACATGCAGCTCACAAGTCCCGTACTTCGTCCTTTGGCCTTACGCGTTTCGAAGCAATCCCGCTTCTCATCAGAGGCCGCATAACAGGAAACCAAATCATTGCGGCTACATTTCCCTCGTGATTTTTATTGGCCCCAGCTGTGCCTCAATTTTAAAACATTGTCTGCTGGGAAATGTAGTCCTTTGTCGCATTTCATACCCTCCGATGGGTTAGTTTCCTGTATGCCAGTTCAGGATATGTTTGTAGCCCTCCAGTGTGCTCCAGGATTGTAGACTGCATGTTCAATTCTTCTGCCTGCCGTGCCAATGTAGAAGAGGGACACTATCTCTCCCACGGTCCTCTGTTCAATCTTGGCAGTGCGATCCCTCCATGGCCGGAGCCGCCGTGATAAACATCATCAAAAGGTACTCGGAGTATGAGGCCGCACACCACTCGCAGGTTGGTTTCCAAAACCTTTATTTAAGAAACATGCAGCTCACAAGTCCCGTACTTCGTCCTTTGGCCTTACGCGTTTCAAAGCAATCCCGCTTCTCATCAGAGGCCGCATAACAGGAAACCAAATCATTGTGGCTACATTTCCCTCGTGATTTTTATTGGCCCCAGCTGTGCCTCAATTTTAAAACATTGTCTGCTGGGAAATGTAGTCCTTTGTCGCATTTCATACCCTCCAATGGGTTCGTTTCCTGTATGCCAGTTCAGGATATGTTTGTAGCCCTCCAGTGTGCTCCAGGATTGTAGACTGCATGTTCAATTCTTCTGCCTGCCGTGCCAATGTAGAAGAAGGACGCTACCTCTCCCACGGTCCTCTGTTCAATCTCGGCAGTGCGATCCCTCTACGGCCGGAGCCGCCGTGATAAACATCATCAAAAGGTACTCGGAGTATGAGGCCGCACACCACTCGCAGGTTGGTTTCCAAAACCTTTATTTAAGAAACATGCAGCTCACAAGTCCCGTACTTCGTCCTTTGGCCTTACGCGTTTCGAAGCAATCCCGCTTCTCATCAGAGGCCGCATAACAGGAAACCAAATCATATATATATAAAACAATGCTCGTCCTGGCGCAAGCCTGCGCCGCCAATTAGTATTTCAATTGGTCTTGAAAGAACGAAGAGCTGAACCCAGGTTAGGTGCCAAACAACAAGGTGCTTTATTTATGCATGTTGCTGAGCCTGTCCGCCAGTTATAATTAGGAATTAGCATTTAAAAAACCTATGAAATTCACTGAAAAAACCATAGGTTTCACACCAGTTATAGTTCGGAATTAGCATTTAAAAAACCTATTAAATTCACTGAAAGAACCATAGGTTTCACACCAGTTATAGTTAGCTGGAAATTTTACTGACATAAAACCATTTAAATTCCCACGTTATAGTTAGTTTGACTCACTATAACTTGCCCGCCTGCAATGCACTGCTGATGACGTCACATATTACATCACTCATGGCATGGTCAGTGGCATCACTCATGACATCACTGATGACACCATCCTTGTGACAGACTGACAAACTTCCTTTCAGTGTAATGTAACCCTTGAAACACATATTCAAAAATAGAAACTAACATTTTCAAAAAAATGGAGATACCCATACCAGTTACAACAACCAATTCAGTAATTCCACCATCTATATACACATCCTCTCATTCAGCAACAGTTCTATATAGTCACTCATACATATACTCACTCATCATATGTAGTGATACACATATACATCCTGTTACACACCGACAGTCATCCAAAAGTTACTCACACACATACTCACACATGCAAATAAACTATTGAACATCCATTTATTTGCATATACAGCTATACACACACTAGCACATTACTTCTAAGGAAACTTACACATACTTACTCTCTAAAACAATCACTTATAGAAAAACATACTTATTTAAACAGGAACTCTTTCAATCTCTCACTCTCACATATACTCACTTATATACATCAATACTCACATATAGTAGATTAAAACATATGTAGTTACTCATAAAGACACTAGTGAGGCAGGCATTCACTCACTAACACACACATATACACACTCATCCACCCATACAGTCCTGCACATACGCTGTCTTCAAAACACATACAAACAGTGAGTCAGTCACCAACCCATGCAGCCACTTATACACAAAGTGAAACACTGATACATATATTTAAATATTTAAAAATTACTCGCTAATATATGTATTCACTAAGATACACTTTATAAGCCAGTTAACCAATCAATATTTTATTAAAAATAAACATCCATTTACACACTTATTTAAACATTTATTCGTCCATCGACCTTTACAAATACATATATAAAACATATATTTTTTTTAAAAGCTTTTATTCGATATGCAAGATATCTTGAAAGCATACATACATATAAAAACAGCTTTTCAAAACAGTAAATAGATATGTCAACAATTTGATACTAAGACAATAAAATAGGATTTAACCCTAGATAAATTAGCTAAAAAGGGAATTAAATTGAAATTGACAATCTCGTGCTGCGAATCAACCATGAACGTTTTAAGAATTGAGATTTATAAAACATATTGATTTTTCAGAAAGACACGCATTCACTAGATGGTGTCATCAGTGATGTCATGAGTGATGCCACTGACCATGTCATGAGTGATGTAATATGTGACGTCATCAGCAGTGCATTGCAGGCGCGCAAGTTATAGTGAGTCCAACTAACTATAACGTGGGAATTTCAATGGTTTTATGTCAGTAAAATTTCCAGCTAACTATAACTGGTGTGAAACCTATGTTTTTTTCAGTAAATATATATATATATATATATTCACTGAAAAAACCATAGGTTTTACACCAGTTATAGTTAGGAAGTAGCATTTGAAAAACCTATGAAATTCACTGAAAAAATCATAGGTTTGACACCAGTTATAGTTAGCTGGAAATTTTACTGACATAAAACCAATGAAATTCCACGTTATAGTTAGTTGGACTCACTATAACTTGCGCGTGTAATGCACTGCTGATGACATTACATATTACATCACTCATGACATGGTCAGTGACATCACTTATGACACCATCCAGTGAATGTGTGTCTTTCTAAAAAATAAATATGTTTTATATATGTATATGTAAAGGCCGAGGGAAGAATAAATGTTTAAATTATTGTCTTAATGAATGTTTTTTTCAAAAAGAAATGATTGGATAACTGGCTTATTAAGTGTACCTTAGTGAATACATATATTAGCGAGTAATGTTTAAATATTTAAATATATGTATCAATGTTTCACTTTGTGAATAACTGGCTGCATGGGTTGATGAGTACCTACATGTGTAGGTATTTGGGTTCTTAGATGTTTTTTTAGTATCAGTATGAGTGTTTCTATGGTTTTATGGGGGTATTACTAATCACATAGATGCATGAATGACTAACTCTCTCTTTGTATGTGTTTAGAAGACACCATATGTGCAGGACTGTATGGGTGGTTGAGTTTGTATAGTTTTATATGCAAATAAATGAATGTTCAATAGTTTATTTGCATGTGTGAGTATGTGTGTGAGTAACTTTTGGATGATTGTCGGTGTGTAACAGGATGTATAGGTGTATCACTACATATGATGAGTGAGTATATGTATGAGTGACTATATAGAACTGTTGGTGAATGAGACAATGTGTATATAGATGGTGGAATTACTGAATTGGTTATTGTAACTGGTATGGGTATCTCCATTTTTTTGAAAATGTTAATTTCTATTTTCCAATATGTGTTTTAAGGGTTACATTACACTTAAAGGAGGTCTGTCATAAGTGATGTCACTGACCATGTCATGAGTGATGTAATATGTAATGTCATCAGCAGTGCATTACACGCGCAAGTTATAGTGAGTCCAACTAACTATAACGTGGAATTTCATTGGTTTTATGTCAGTAAAATTTCCAGCTAACTATAACTGGTGTCAAACCTATGGTTTTTTCAGTGAATTTCATAGGTTTTTCAAATGCTACTTCCTAACTATAACTGGTGTAAAACCTATGTTTTTTTCAGTGAATTTCATAGTTTTTTTGAATGCTAGTTCCTAAGTATGTAATCACGTTCGTAACTAGATAGTGTCACCGCCTACACGTCCTGAGAAGCGCATGTAAAGTCATGTGACTTGAAAACAAGACTTCCAATTGGTTCTTAGTAGTTTCTGTTCTGGAATTTACACGAAGCACTCCACCCACTTTCCTCACAATCTTTTCTACTCTCAAGAGACAACAACGTCGAGCATCTTCCGGAAGACTTTGCTGAAATGGCTGCCATACCGCATTCATCTTCCGAATCTGAAGGAAATGAGCGACCACCGTTAAGAAGAAAAAAGGAATCTTTCATTTGGCAATTTTTCACTTATCCTGAAGATCAAAAGAAAGTGAATGCGCCAAAAGTAACCTGCACGATATGCAATTCGGAGCTCTCAAGGGGAAATCCAAATAAAAAATATTCCTTTTCTATACACACCATGCAGCGGCATGTTAAACAAAGGCATCCTGAGCATTATGCAAAAGCATCGACAAGAGCCCTGGCCACGCTATTACCATCAGAGGTGGCCAGCACATCTTCTGGTGTACGACCTGTATCTCCATCGAGTGCTGAGATGGACTTGAGACCATATCTTGCGAAGGTGCATATGAAATGCAACAAGTGTGGAGAAATTCTTTTGTATGGAGAGCAGAGCCTCGTTCTTATTAAACTCAAAATTGAAAGTCACAAATGCCCCAAGAAAAGATACATTTCTTCACTTCATTTTCAAACTATTACATACTGAAAAATGTAGTAGCAACTTTAAGAAATCGAAAGCATCATAACACTTCTTTCCCAAAAAAAAAAAAAAAAAAAAGTTCTTTTCAGAACTAACTCTTTCTACCAAAACGTGCTCCAAGAGCATATTACGAGATATTTTTTCGCCGCTTTATTTTAGTGCGAGACCGGGTGCGCGCACCCTCCTATCGCGTACAGGACCTGACACTTGCATGTGAAGTCATGTGACTTCTAAACAACACTTCTAATTGGTTCTTGGTAGTTTCTATTCTGGAATTTACATGCAGCACTCCACCCACTTCCATCACTTTCTTTTCTACTCTCAGGAGAGAACAACGTCGAACATCTTCCCGAAGACTTCGGTACAATGGCTACCGTTCCGCATTCATCTTCCGAATCTGAAGGAAATGAGCGACCACCTTTGACAAGAAAAACGGAGGCCACGCTATTACCATCAGAACTAATCAGCACATCTTCCGGTGGACGACCTGTATCTCCATCGAGTGCTGAGATGGACTTGAGACCATATCTGGCGAACGTACACATGAAATGCACGAACTGTGGAGAACTTCTTGTATACGGAGAGCAAAGCTTTACTCTAATTAAACAAATAATTGAGAGTCATAAATGCTCCAAGAAAAGTTAAATTTCTTCACTTTATTTGGATAGTATAACATACTGAAAAATGTCGTCGCAACTTTAAGAAATCAAAAGCATCATAACACTTGTTTCCAAAAAAAAAGGTCTTTTCAGAACTAACTCTTTGTACCAAAACAAGCTTGAAGAGCATATTAGCTGATATTTTCTCGCCGCTTTCTTATAGTGCGCGACCGGGTGCGCGCACCCACCTATCGCGTCGAGACACGCATGTGCAGTCATGTGACTTTAAAACAACAATTGGTTCTTACTAGTTTCTATTCTGCAATTTACACGGAACACTCCACCCACTTCCCTAGAAAACCAGTTTATCGAAAAACTTTTAAAGCCTCCTCTTATGAAATATTCGACATCAATCACATAGCAGAGTACTAAATAGCACTATATACACTCCGTCCCTTAATTATAAGAGACTTATTGCTATGTAAAAGCAACTTTTGTTTTCACGCGATAATGTGAAATGCTGAGCCTATTACATAATTTTATTTCACATATATGTTACTATTCTACTTCGAGTACTAACACCGTAGAAAATACCACCAATAGCGGTGATATTTTTTACACCGAGAACGGGTGATTTTTATCCCTTACAGCCCTTACAATTATAAAGTTTTATTTCCTAAGTCTCTGATCTCCAACTGTGCAACGTAGCTCCCCTGTGTGTCGTAATAAGGTCCATAAACAAAAACTACAGGGCCAGCATTATAAACATACACAGAACCACAAAACGACAAGAGCCACCATGCTGATATATATCCTTAATATAATAAACCTCTGAGAATAAATACATATTTCCGTGGCACCCCATAACACAAATGTGGCGTCCTCTGACTCTGCTCCATTACCAAACACCGTAACTCCCCGCCCCCCTCACTTTTCACTAAACTCCGCACTCCACCCCAGCCGAACCCCCTATTACAAACCCCCAACCTACCCTCCCTGCCCAAACCCACCATGAACCTCAAACCGCCCCTAGAAAACTTATAAGACACAGGATTACTAAAACTCAAAGAATACGCAACAGGCAGATAATGTAAATAGTACATAAAGGCACATATTTTTTCCAAAATACTATTTAAAAACATGTTCTATTTTTTATAAATCTATCATGCATCTGACCCTCTAGAACTGCTTTCAAAACGTGAACTATAAACCTCTACTTTTCATTTTCAAACCATACACTTTCATCTGACCCTCTAGAACTGCTTTCAAAACATGAACTATAAACCTCTACTTTTCATTTTCAAACCATACACTTTCAATTACATTATTTTTTTCCACAATTCATGTAATGTTACACACCTTTTCTAAAATACACCAGTCCCTATCATTTATAAGGATTTATTTTCAGTCTTCATCAGTGACACTTTCTTCACATATAATAGAAATCACTATAACTTTTTAAACGACAATGCTAACGCGGTAAAAATAACCCTTCATTTGCTTTCCTTTAAGAATGCACACTATGTACCCCACACATGCGTTTCTTAATCTTTGTATTTGGCAGCGAATACCGACCTTGAATCGGAAGACATGAACAAGACCGCCATTGTCACATTTAAAACTGAACATTGCATCTGCTCACACACATATCTTTCACTAATCTAACATTCACAGAAAACAACATTGATGTAAAAAAAAATTGACCTTGCTTTACAACTCCCTCAAATCACTCCCTTATTTTTTAACGCATCCTCCAGTTCAAAAAAAGCGACTTTTTTAATAACCACTAAGCAATATATAAGTGACTAGACTCCTAGAAAATGTATCAAGTCATTCTGCTCCTCTCCACTGCATAGCCGGCGACCTAATTCTGTGGAGTTGCTATACAACCGGCAGTGCTGCGCAGTTTCCTGTACCATCTTGGGAAATTCAAAATGGATGTCCCTCCTGCCTTCGCAAACGAGCCGGGCCACTTAGAACTATTTCGACAGAGAATGCTTCTGTACTACGGCATCTTACCACTCTCAACTTTGAATACTTCATATCGATTATCATTTCTATATTCGTATTTCACCTGTGTGCAGCCTGTATTTCATTGCCTGAGCTGTGATTTCACGTGGGCCCTGGATTTATGTCTCTGCAATTTGGTACCTCCTGAACCGAATTACAATCACCTCATGAATCCGTTACTTGATCATGAACAGCTTTGTTACAACGGAGGGTTTATGGCCTTTGCAGCGATACAAGGAGTTCTGGGTCATTGGAATATATTCGCAGCGGCGCAAGATTTCCTAACAGAGAGCTACATCGAAAACCCACCGAGCTGCCCTATGATGGTAAAAGACGCCCCAATAATGACAGATCATGAATGCTCCTTTCATCTTCTCAATTGGATGGCTGACATGTTTTCAGATGATAACAATGATTTCATGTTAGAGGCACTTGCTGCATACTTTGCCTACACAATGGACGGTTAACTCTTTCCTAACAGCGAGCTACATCGAAAACCCACCGAGCTGCCCTCTGATGGTAAAAGAGGCTCCGATTATAACAGATCATCAGTACTGCTTTACTCTTTTCCATTGGATAGCTGACATACTTTCCGGAGGGTTTATGGCCTTTGCAGCGATACAAGGAGTTCTGGGTCATTGAAATATATTCGCAGCGGCGCAACATTTCCTAACAGAGAGCTACATCGAAAACCCACCGAGCTGCCCTATGATGGTAAAAGACGCCCCAATAATGACAGATCATGAATGCTCCTTTCATCTTCTCAATTGGATGGCTGACATGTTTTCAGATGATAACAATGATTTCATGTTAGAGGCACTTGCTGCATATTTTGCCTACACAATGGACGGTTAACTCTTTCCTAACAGCGAGCTACATCGAAAACCCACCGAGCTGCCCTCTGATGGTAAAAGAGGCTCCGATTATAACAGATCATCAGTACTGCTTTACTCTTTTCCATTGGATAGCTGACATAATTTCAAATGATAAAACTGATTTCCTGTTACAAGCAGAAGCTACCTATTTTGCCTAAACAATGCTTCAATAACTCTCAAACAAGCCATTGACGTCCTCATTTCCTTTTGGTTTTCTATATTCTTCACGTTCTTTTCCATATTTTCTTTTGAAGAACAGATCTATTTGCTTTACTAACAGTGGACATTATGATTTTGTGTTGTTTGACAGCTGATTCATAAAGTAATGATGTATACCCACTTGCATTTTCATATATCGTTCCTAAACTGAAAGGCCAGAAACCTTCTTCCATTTATTAAAATATAATATACTTCCTTATAAGACTGTACAATGTTTTTTTCCAACTATATTCATTTTTCTTCAACTATAGCGTTTGTATTCCATGTACTACTGACAATACCAATTATTGTGTTTTTTGCAATTTCTGTACTCATATTACATAATTATTTGCCTTTAAAACAGTACATTTCTAAATAAACATTTCAAATATTCACGGTTTCTCTTTTAATCCATAATCTCAACTGAAATGATTTCATATTGAAAAATTATTCATGGGTTCCACATAACCTTAACTGTAGTCACTGAGGACCTTATTTATGAAGACCTTCCGCCGCCAGTGCCTCATTTTTTAAAATGGGAAAAAGTAACGCACCGGTGGCGCAAGGCCTTCATAAATAAAGTCCTGAATGTTTTCTTTTCTCGACCTCACTTACTGATACTAGAACCTGCAAGCCAATTACGGCCCGTGAACTCTTTCTTAGTAGGTCGCGCACCGTAAAGACAGTTATACCACTGTTAACATTTTTTTTTTACTGTTACTAAGCACCGACACAGTTCCGCTTCACTCAGAGTTAATCACTGCTCCCACGCTTCTACAGGCCAGATGCTATGTCGTATTTCTCTCCTTATCACCCTTTCATCTCCACAATAACAAACAGTTGTCCGCCAGCCACCAGAGAACAGACTCAGATGCAGAGGCACCAAAGAGTGAACCCATCACCAACTGCCATCTCCGGCTGTTTCCATGGTTACACCTCATTCTGCACCTTGCTGAAGGCACAGGTCAAAAGTTCATGTCTTAACGTTCTACAGCAAACTAAGAACACTATTTTCCCTCCAGAAACACCTGCCAATACACAGCTCTGTTACATATCTTGTTTTTTCACACCCAATAGTACTTTTCGTTTAACATAAACATTAACATGTTCAATCTCCACTTGTTACAATCAACCAATCATTTTTATTTTTTAAACCACACCCAGCCTCTTCCTTTTTTTTTATTTAGAATTTCAACTTCTAACTACCATTCCACTTCCAGAACCGATCGGAGGACGACTACAAATCCCTTGAAAATGAAGGTCTGGCTAATAGGACACAGTTATATTCACTGGAGTGAAAAATATGCAGTAAGCAGACGAATTTGCAACCTCAGCTTACCAAATGTACACATAACATGGATTTCCAAAAGAGGATTGAAATGTCACCAATTGATTCCATTGGTGAAAACTTTTATGCATCTCCCAGAACCAGACCTTATAATTGTGCACTGTGGTGGGAACGATCTAGGCACAATCACTGGGGTAGGTCTGGCAATGCTTCTAAAAGACACCTTTCGACAATTGATGACACTTTTTCCTCGATCTGCCTTGGTATATTCCAATATATGCCAAAGACAGAAATGGAATTGGTCCAATCAACATTGTGCACAATTTGAGAAAGCAAGGAGACACGTAAATAAATATTTTTCTGCGTTCCTCAGAGATTATAGCATGGGTTCTATGTACCACAACAACTTGCGATACCACATGCAAAACGTCTATAGGAGAGACGGTGTTCATTTCACGAATGAGGGAAACAGAATCTTCCTCTGCAACATCAGGCTCTGCATCGGTACTTACTTATAAATGCAGAAAACACTCAATTAACACAAGGGCTCTTTTCAGAGCCACCTTATATCTAAGCACTCAAACTTCTGATTTATCTCCATTTTCACACTCTTGTGAATAGGTGTGCGCGACCGGGTGCGCGCACCCCGTTATTTTTTTCCCGAAAAAAAATATATCTTTTCGCGTTCAAGGGCCTTACTGCACATCCCGAGAAAACCTACGCAGCAAGACAATCTCTACCTTCTCACCTTTCCATGTTTCATCGCTTTGAAATGAACAATATATTTACTCGCAGTGACAAAATGGCGGACAAAACTTCCTGATTTCCTTTGAATCGAACGTTAACAGACGTGACGCAGCCAAAAAAAAATCCGCTCACGCGCAGCCGCTTGGGTGCGCGCACGTGTGCGCGCCTATAGATATATAATTGACTTTAACTTTAATTTTCTCAACAACTACTGAACGGATTTACACCATTCCAAAAAAAGCGTAATCTGCGAACAAGACTCCACAGTTTTGGCAAATTTCTTATAAATCCATTCAGCCGTTCGACCTGTAGCCGAGTCTAAAGGTCCTATGGAAAATAACATGGAGAAAACACGTTTTGGGACCCCCCTTATATCTCAGCCCCCACTTGACCAATCCCCCCCAAACTTTCAGGGAAGGAGCGCAGCGGACCGAGCCATCTTCTTTGAGAAATTCGCAAAGACTCATCCACCAGGGCCAAAGTTATTCCAAATAGAATGTTGAGGATTTCCTATGGAAACTAGGTCCTAACTATAACTACCTACTGGCGACCGCCAGTAGGTAATATATATATATATATATATATATATATATATATATATATATATATATATATATATATATATATATATATATATATATATATATATATATATATATATCTATGACCTGAAGACCAGAATCCATGTGTTCAGAGAAAAGACTGGGGCGAAGCAAAGCTATTGTAAGTACTAATAACTATCCATTTGATAGTTTTGGCTGAGTGTAACACGTAAGGCCTGATTTAGAGTTTAACGGGTGGAGTATTGCCTGTTAGGGTGGAGGAGTGGATCCTCAGGATATTCAAGTGGATCCCCATCGAAACGAGAAGAACAGTAACACAGGCCCTCGTTTCCAACAGGCTGGACTACAGGAAAAATGCCCTCTACGCAGGAACATCAAACAAGCTCCTGAGACGGCTGCAACGCATCCAGAACACCTCGGCATGACTGATCCTCGACATTCCCCTCCGCGACCACATCACACCCCACCTTAGAAACAAGAGGATAACCTTCAAACTCTTCATCCACGCACACAAGGCCCTCCACAACGCCGGCCCAGTGTACCTCAACAAACGACTCAGCTTCTACACCCCTACCCGCAAGCTCCATTCCGCCGACTTCAGCCTCGCCAGAGTGCTGTGCATCCGAAGAACAACCGCTGGTAGCGGATCCTTCTCCCACCTTGCCGCCAAGACCTGGAACACCCTCCCCACCAACCTACGGCAGACCCAGGATCGCCTGGCCTTCAGACGTCTTCTCAAGACTTGGCTCTTTGATCAGTAGCAGGACCCCCCCAGCGCCTTGAGACCCTCACGGGTATGTAGCGCGCTTAACAAATGTCCTGATTGATTAAATGAGGAGGACATTACCTCTGTCATCTGGACAGACTACCTTCTGCCAAATTTAGCAAAGACCAGCGGCCACCCCTCCAAGGTGAAGGCAACCAATTCCTTTCAATGTACTAAAACTTTGATGATGGCAACCATTGGTTTTGATGGTGTTCATCAAATGTTCAATGTTTTTTCTTCTTCAAAAACAAAATCCCAAAACTGGAGTTTGTTTTTCAAAAACAAGAACACAATACCTTGCACACCCTGGGAGTTTTCTACAAGTTTGTACGAGCCATTATAGTTTTTTTCCTGTCCCTCATCGCCAAGTTATTCTGTGTAGTTGCAGACAGGGAAAAAAAGACATTTTACTGCCCACCCTAACTAGGGTGGGTAGTGTAATGTCCTTCCTTCACCTACTCTGTTGGGCCATCAGAGGAAGTATTCAGCTGAAGGAGCCAGTGGGGACGGAATGCTTAAGGTTCGCCCATCTCTAAATAAGGCTGGCGGTTCACAGGTTTGACGGCTAGGGACTCTGTGGCTTTTGCAACGGAATTCCTTGTGTGACAAACTCAAAATCTGGCTCTTAATTTGGTAAGACATGCTATTATACCAAAATGCCATAAAATGAAGGATCATGGAATTAAGGTACAGACCAAGCTTGAGATAAAACCATAAAAAAGCATTAGCTAAAGAGCAGGAACAGGTGATGGATTAAAACAAACTATGTTTCCAATAACTGATTCGGGGCTTTAAAATAAAATGTTCATTATTGGGTCCATTAGAGTCTGTAATGGTGGATAGATCCAATGTCAGCCTCTCTCTGTCAATAAGCCCTCTCAATGATGGGCATTTTGAGGTAAAGTTCTTTCAAGCGGTAGTTGGCTTCAAGTTGGCTTGGAGAGGGCTTTCATGTTTTAAATATGCTCCTCTTTAAACAACTTGAAAAAAACACATCTTGTAAAGCAGGTTCTCCTTCTAGCACGGACTTGGTCAAAAGGAGGTTTACATTCTTCATGAGACTATTGACAGCTTTTTTTTTACATTGCCATAACTTAGTGAAATCTCAGAAATTTCAAGTTGCAAAAATTACGTGTAATGCATGAGATGATGTCTTCACGCCGCCTTGCATAGACAAGATGTCCATTCTGGAAAAAAATCATCTTGCAGAAGTACGGAAACAATAAGATCAACATCCGCCAATACTGCAAGTGACAGAAGCAGCATTTCTTTAGCGCACGCACTGACAGAATTACTCAAAAAGTCATTTTGCCTTAGCTATTTTACTTGAGCATACTGGTAGGGTAAATTTTGTTCATAAACTCTTTTTGTTCCTTATTTTCTTTTGAGTTACACAGAGGAAGTGTCATATAGAGTGAGGCTACTGTTTAGACAGTATCAACTTCCACTTCCTGTACCCAAGTCTCCTCTTTGTGATTTGTCCAGTCCTTGGTCGTTTTTGATTTGGACCTTGGAAGGATAGCATCAGGCTTCCTTTGCAATCTTTGCTGCATCAAACACCCTTGGAAGTTGTAATCTGTACTTTTCCAGAAAAATCAGGTACATTACGTGAAGTTATTTGCAAAATGTTTGTATTGGCTGGCAACACTATTTTTGTTAATTTTTTGTCCTTTTTCATTTTGTTTGGTGCCCTGGAGTTTAAGTTAGGGACGGTGCAGGCCAGCCCGTGTAAATTTCATGGAACAATAGACATTTTTGGATAGGTGTCAGCCCTGGGTAAATATAATTTTGGAATTTTCCTTGTGTTTGTGAATTTTGTCCAGATTTGCCTTCATACTGTTTTGCAATTTACTTTTTGGCGTCTAGTCTGCTGTAAAGTTTGGGTGTATCTATTAATGCACATTTTCAATGTGTGAGTGCTAGATATTTTTTAAATCATATGTTTTATTATTCTAAGAGGTTGTGGATGGCCTTGTATTCATGTCAACTTAATTTGTTTCTGTCTGCATGTGTCTATTTGCTGCTAGAGTCAGTGTGGTTTCAAAGTACCAGGCCTGTGTACCCAGACATTTTCCTTGGTTCTTCCCCATCTGCTTGCCCACCATTTTGTGTCCATGTGAGATGAATGATTGTTTGTCTTCAGTTTGCAAAAGTATTTTACAGGGGGAATTCTTGCATTGTGCTGTTTGTATGTGAGGCATTGTTAAAGTTTTTTTTAAACTTTTCTCACTGATTTTATTTTACTGTATTGTAAATGTATTGTTGCTGCATTATTAGTAGTACATTAGGCCCACGTATAGCCCTAGTCACAGTTTACACATTTATTTGTGCAGTCCCTTCTATGCAATCCTGCAAGCTTTTTTGATGAAGCGGGGGAGGGGCTCCAGCAGGGTCGGGCAGCTGTGCTCTTGTGTTGGACAGCCTTGTTCGCTTTGAGCCACCATTTATTTAAGCCACAATTTTCTGGTCCCAGATTGTGTATGTGTGTGTTATAGACTGCCATTTTGTTTTTGTTTCCTATGCCTCCTCTCTGGATGGGGTGAACAACCACCATTTTGTTGAGCCAATGGCTGTTTCTGATTATTTATAATTTAAGTCCATTTTCCATGAGTAATGATATAAGTAGAAGCCCATGTACCTTTTCTTCATTTCATTTCCTGATATATGTAATTTTGTTTGTCGCTAATTGTAGTACATGTTTGATATTTTTGATTAACTTATCAATTTGTATCTGCACCCCATGTGCCCATGAGGGATACCAGGTAATTATTTAGATTCATTTATTTGATTTTTTTCTGCCTCTTATTGGGGCCCCATAAGCACTGAAGGGACACCTGGTATTTTTGTATTCTTTTTTTTCTAATTTTGCTTGCCTCCTTCTGACTTTGATAGGAGCCTCATGGGTTTTGAAGGGTTATCACGTATTTTAAAATGTATTGAATAGATTTTTTTTATAGTATCATTATGATGATGATTATTTATGATATATATTGTACTGAGAAGAATTGCAAGACTTACTCTCTGTTTTCAACTATTGCTGCAAAACACAAAGGATACTGACTAATTGAGACACAGAGACATCTGTTAGATAGGTGACACTGGGATCCAGAAAAAGCTCTCTGCTAAGTCCTTCTGCTTGTACTGCTACCCATACAAGAAGTGAAAAAGATGGTACCGAGCAAGGACATTGCTGCCAAGAAAGTGATCAATACGGAAAAGCAGAAGTTTGCTAGCAGTGCTACTACTGTCTTCAAGCCCTCTACCTTTTTTCAACAACACAATGCACCTGCTGAACCCTCCTTGGGCAGAAAGAAGCTAAGAGGATCACCCCTGCATCAACAACTGCACCACCACCACATTCTAAACCAAAGCAGTTGTCTCTCAGTGACTGCAGTCATGGCTGAGAGTATAACACTGGAAATCAAAATGTCCCTGCATCCAACTGATTCTTTACAGGAAACTCAACAGTAACCACAGTTTGCTACAGCCGATCTTCTGAAGGTAGTTGCAAAGCAGGAAGTTGAGCTTGCTGCTGAGCAATATATTGTTGTAACTGCTCTTCCATTGGACACATCAGCTTCAGGATCTCCAGAAAAGCACTCCCCCTGCACATTCAAGCCCCCCTTCTGAAGATCTTGACATGTATTAGACCCTTCCTGAGACTCTCCACCAGATATAAGGGGAAAGAAAGATCAGGAAAGCCCTGGAAGAGAGAAGACGATGATGAATCAGTGACTGTTCATTTGGAGATTGTAGCAGAGCATATGCAGATCACATTTAACTTCTCTGAGTCATGTAGTGCCAACACCACATGCTTCCATTATTTCAAAAGCCAAAAAACCTGCAGCAGCCACCAACACCCCAACCCCTATCCCTATCGCAGTTACTGCCTACCATAGAGAAAAACCAATACAACTATATTGTTCCCACCAACAATTCTTTAGGCAATGGCTCTGTAAGAAAACTCCACAGTTGTGGACTTCTTTAGACTTAAGCAACATGAAGAACACATCACTGATTGCTAACTTTGCTGCAAACGGTGCACCTTAGAAAAGGGGTTGCGGTGGGTCAACTGGCCATCTTAAAAATCAACACACAATCCTGTGAAATGAGCACCTAAAAAAGAAAGCTGCTCACACTTTCTCAAGAGAGAGAGAGAAGAAAACAGATAGTAGGAGGCAGAGGTGAGGAAAAAGATTGTCTCATGCAAAGCAGGCCGGGACTGTCACTCATAGTGCGCAGTCATCACCCACAGCAAACCTCTCATGGCACAAGGAAGAAAAGGGATTCAGTCACCCCAAACTATCTAAGTAGTTTACCTGTTACCCATAGGTCACTTCTAGATGAAACTCAGAAAGAACAATCAGAAAGACAACTAGGCCTAGGAAGAATTTTGATAACACTTGCGTCATTGTTGTGATTGTGCCAATTTACGCAAAATTACTGAGATTAAGTCATTATGCAAGATCGCATAACTTAAAATCCCATTCAGGGAAAAATGTGAGAAGCACATCAATAACGGAATGAGCATGAATGTAATTTGCATCTTCCCAATGCGATCTGCAGTTCTTTAACACAGGTTGTCAACAAACATTTCAGGTTAATTTTACACCCAAGCGGACACTTTGGTATATTTTTGGAGCACAAAACCACAATGCTGCTTGTGAGTGGCAGTTCTTTCAAAGCAAGTGACTGAAAAATTAACCCAAAAATGCATTTTCATATTTAAGTTTTATATGAATGGAGATTTTAGGTAATTGTTCGAACAAAGAATGTTTTTCTTTTTTTAACAGAAAGATAGTGGCATAACGACTTGGAAGCTACAGTATATAAAGTCGCAACTTCCTCCTTGTTTCCTGGAGGGTAATCCATCTGCCTTGTACAGCCCTTGGTCATTTTAGACTTGGATTTTGGAAGGAAAGTATCCACTTGCTTTTTATTTGCAATCTATGCTGCATCCACACCCTTGGAATATCTACGTTTTGGAAAAATGTATGAAGTTCTAGACATTTCTCTTTCAAACTAATATTTTAGTCTGAAAGCGGGGAGAAACCCAGATTTCTGTCTCTTTTTTTTGTTTTTTAAAATATTTTGTTTGTATTTGATTGACCTGGAGTTAGGCTAGGGGCTCTTGTGGGATCCCGTTTTTTTTAATGATGTTGTATGTACATGTTTTGTATGTTAGAGGTCTGGGGTTCTAGTATCCATTGTCTTCATTTCCCTGTATTTTTGGTTATTTGTTCAGATTTGTTTATTATTTTACTGTGGTGTTGTTTTACTGTTTGGGGCCAAGTCTGTCCCACACTGAGCCTTGGGTGTATTTTTTAACGTATTTCTTAACATGCTCACTATTGCTGTGCTACCATTAAAAAAAATAATTTTAGAGGCTTTTGAGTGGCCTTATATTAAATATATGTTATTTTTGTCTGTATGTGCCTGTTGATGGCTAGAGTAGGGTGGCGCCCGGAGTCTAATCCGATGTAGCCAGACATATTCCATTGTTCTCAGCAACCTTCTTTCCAATATGGTTGCCCTCCATTTTTGCGCATTTCTATATGTGTAACACACTCGATAGTGTGTTTCTTATTCTTTGTCTGCAACTTTTAAAAGTATTTTGGAGGGTTCAATGATGTTGCATTGGGCTGTTTGTGTTCGGGCATTTTTAATGTTTATGTAATTTTTCTTTCTGACATTGCTGATTTAGTGCTAGCGAGCCCAGACACATTTTGGGTGAAAAACAAATATCTGTGCAATCATTTCCCTGCAATGGTACAAGCTTTTTTGGGCGTGGGAAGTGCTTTAAGCAGGATAAGACAACCATGGTACAGATTTACAATAACTGGCGCATCCCCAGGGATGCGCCAGTTATTGTGCGCCGCAGCTCCGCCACCCATGATGCGCCGCATTTACAATGCGGCGCACCATGGGGCAAAAACGGCACAGATGCGTGACACATCTGTGCCGTAAAAGTGGCGCATTGCTGGAGTTGCATCGCAAGCGCGACGCACTTCCAGCAATGCTCTGAGGGGCCCTATCTGTCCAATGCTGCGTCAAGCCTTACGCCTGCTTCAAGCAGGCGCAGGGTTTTGACGTAGCATTGGCCTAAAAGTGACTGAGTGAAATCTTGTAGATTTCACTCAGCCACTTTTAGGAGGCGTTCCTGCGCCGTAACGCCCCCCCCCCCCTGCGCCGGAACACCTCCTTATGGCGCAGGGCTTTACAACGTGACGCATCTCCCAGATGCGTCACGTTGTAAATGCCCTGCACCATGGTGCATATTTTGCGCTGCCGCTGCATCACAGAAGTGACGCAACTGCGGCGTAAAAGAGGCGCAGGGGGCTTGTAAATCTGCCCCCATGTTCTTTTTTCTACATGTGTCCTTTTCTGGAAGCAGCGGAGAGCATTTTGTTGTGCCATTGTGTATTTGTCATAGGCCATTTGTTTTCCATACCTCCTTCTTTGCTGGCTACTAGTTTTATGAAGACAGTCACTGTGTGCTTGTTTTCAGGGCTCCTTTTTCATTGGCACGTGGTGGGCGAGTTAGCTACCACCATTTTGCACAGCCAGTGTTTGTTTGAATCATTGTATTCTTCTTTAAAAACCATTTCCAAAAAACATTGCTAGAAGAAGCCCATGACATTTTCGTTCTTTTTTTGTTTTTTTTAAACACATTTATTGGTGTTTGTGGCTGATAGTAGTACACAGCTGTTTTTTTGGACTATTTTACTCGATTTTTCCTTGATCCCCTGATTCCCGTAGGGTTCTCGTGGGCCCTGGAGGGACTCCAGAAATTACTTAATTTTTTTTTCAATTCTTACCTGCCATGTGCCTCCCTTAATTTACCCAAAGGCCCTATAGAGACACCAATACTTATTTAATTACGCTTCAGTTCTGTACAGAAAAGAGTAGCTTATTTTTTTGTATTATTTAACTTTATTTTAATCATTTTTCTGATACTAAAAATGTCCATGTATGCATTTTCAAGATCTCAAGACATCAAATATTGATGGTGCACCCAGAAGAAAAAAAGGGATTGGTGGATCATCGACCTACAGGTATGATGCATTATTGTATATTGAGCTGCCTGAACATTACTATAAACTTAAATATTGTATTTCAAGTAGCAGTTATTCAATGGAGCTTCTGGCCAGTGGGACCTGATGTGAATCATGTAGTTTGATTTTGTTATTGTTACGCTGAATTAGCAATACAGGTCTATTTGCAAATGTAAGTTGATCTTTTGATTTAATGTTTGTGTCACCCTAATAGGGACAATGACATTATTAGTTATTCTTTGTTAACATTAGCATTATTTAGGTTGCCCACTGGGGCCAGATGTTAGTCAGTTGCACTGTTTCCTTGAGCCAATTGTACTTAATACATTACTTTTTTTGTAATTGTAATTTGACTCATTATATTGTATATTATATTGATTTAATTTAGGGGCACTCTTAGTATCATTCACATGAGTTGATAGCTTGTTTGGTAGAGTGTAGTCTGTTTTCACTTTTTTCACCATGTATATAAACCACAAGTCAAAATAGCAACACTCATCATGATCAAGGCTAGTAAAGGAGCTGAAACGCATTGATGTTCTATCCTGCCAGCATCTAACTAAAGCAACTTAGCTTTCCTGGTGTGACGGTCTCTTCCTGATTGAGAGGAGACTAATTGAATGGACTATTTTTTATTAATACACTGTGTAATTCTAGTTAGGACTTAGTTACTAAATGAAATAAAAAATTTTGTTTGCTGATGACTTTGGTGACAATTGACGAATCTTTATGAAACATTTCAGAAAGAAGTTCATCCACATGAGTTCCTTCATGGAAAGTTTCGAGGATAATCCATCATGCGGGGCGAGAAAAATAGGTGTTTCCAAAATGCTATTTCTAAATGCAACTTTCATAGCAGTTTTTGAACACCACTACACAAAAAAATAGCTAAATGGAAAAAAAAACAAATTTGGCAGAAAGCTATATCTTTACCCAGAAAGTGTGTTTTTGTGATTTGGTGTAAATCTGTTCTGTAGTTTTTGAGAAATTAAGGTTAAACATTTATGTATATCTGGATGGTTGGGTTCGCAGGAGTCTCACAGGGGTTCAGTGGGCACGCAACTTTAAACTTGGCTGTGGGGGCATTTTTTCCAGTAAGCCTCCTTGCTTTCACGCAAGCTTCCACTCTGATTTGCTCACTGCAACATGAAGAAAAATGTTGTGGCTGCCATTAAAGGACTTGATAAAATATAGAGAAAATAAGGAATAAGGGGCGGTGACATGGTAACCTGATCCCCTTGACCTTTTTAGGTGTGTTCCAGGGGTACCACCCCAGATCAAATTAAAAAAAGCTTTTCTTTTTGTTGTGCTGTGGTCCCATGGGAGTCACGCAGTTGCCTGCACAGCACTAGGACTCCTGCAAGGCGTCTGCGGGGAGTGACAGCAGTCCCTTTGCTCCTACAAGAGTCTCAAAGGATTGGGAAAATAATTGAATAAAAAAGAGGGGTGGGTTGGTGTTTGTTCCAAATGGTGGACTCGGCCGGCCAGGTTTAAGGGCGTTGGGTGCTGGCTTGGCCACAAGCCAGGCCCTGTGGCCAATGTTTTTATAGATTTTGTTGTTTCATTTATATAGATGTTTGTTAAGATATGTTTTGGGGGGTGGAAAGTTATGTATCAGGTTCCTGACTTTTGCATCTTGAAACGTAAGTTAGTATTAGATATTTGAGAAATCATTTTACATTTTAGATTTTATTTTTAGTGGCTTTTATTTTTAAATTATCCAGTGTTTTGGGTTGTTTTACACTAAGTTACATTTACTTACTTCTTAAATTAGAGTTGCAAAGTTTGGAGTTTCGAAAGATGATATTGTAATTTTCTTCTTGTAAATTTCAGATTTTCTTTGTCGCTGTTTGTTTGGAGAAGTGTGGCTCAGGGGTTAGAGGCGGCAGACCCGGAAGCTGAGATCGGCCCTGGACCAGGGTTCAATTCCCCGCCTCGGCGGGTCTTGGGCTAAAAAAAATCCATGGACTCGATAATTCTCGCTCCGGTGCCTTCTCAACTCACGGGTTCACACTCTGCGACTCTGGGCAATAGCTTGCTTAATCTCCACAACGGCCCCTCGCGGCGGGATGCCTGGCTTTCACCTTGTGGATACCCTGCCGGGGTTATCTCACAGGGGAATACCAGGACGGGTTCCCTAAGCAAGCGCCGGGAAACCCTTTGTGTGTAGCTGTGCGCTATATAAGCTCAAATACATTTACACATTTACATTACATTTGCTTTATTAGGAAAAGATAAATGAAAAGATTTATATACATTTTTTGGCATAAGTTAACAAGTTTACGATTGGTGTTATTAAGTTATTTTTAATTTAATTTATATTACTTACTATCTAGACTTGTCTTTCATTTTTTGGAACTGGATTTTTCGTTTCATCTGACTAGAATCTAGCAAGGTGTCGCTTTCTTGAAGTATTATTGGTATTTGTTGTCATTTCTGTGTGCTTTTTATAGTGAATATTGAATTAGTAAATTATTTGTATTGGTTAGGTTGTTTTGTTTTACATTTTAGTCCTTATTTGGTAGATTATGGGTTAATACATGGTTGTTCACAGACATTTCTATAAGGGCCACAAAATATGGTCTGAATAAGTGACTAAGTGACTGAGGGCTGCCAGCAAGGTGTAAGTCGTGTGAGGAATGTCTGTAAGGTGGGTGTAAGAGAAGCAAAGCATTTACTTCTAGTGGCTGAATTACACTTTATTAAATCAGAAACTCTGAGATCAATCCCAGCTTCCCCACTTGACCAACTTGTGTGATCCTTGGCAATTATATTTTTTATTTTGCTTCCTTTTTCTTCATTATTGCATATAAGATAATCTTAAAATACATAGGTTCAGAATGTATACAGTACAAAACCATTTCTTGAGTTTGATTTATTACATCATAATATTCTTGTGGGGTGTGGGATTCGGCGGGCCGGAATAACAGGCGGGGAGGCCAGATATAGTGCGCTATGTTTAGCGAGTTTTATTGTAGACACAGGTAGGTGTGGATTATAAGTCTCTGAACAAAAGGGGATCGATGGTGTTCTCTTGGGGAAGTCCGAGGTAGAGAAGACGTCCGGTCGGTGAGGGAAGGGAAGAGCTCCTGCTGCTGGGCTGATGTCGTCCGGATGGTGTAAGCCTTCCCTCTCTGTAATGCCGTTGGGTCTTTGACTTCGGTTGGTGAGCCTCGGAGGTTTGGGGCGAGAGAAAAAATAGAGGACCGTTAGTCTTTCACTCCTCTCGGTCTGTACAACTATCACCGACACCAGGGGGTGGGGATACAGAAAGTGGATAGTGAGGGACGGGTAACCCGGGGAGGTGGAAGAGGCCGACAAATAGGAGGGGAGACCAAGGGTCGACAGGGTGCTCGAGGTGTAGGAAGGTGGGGGTCTATCTATAGATATATATACAGTGCTCTCGTGCTCAAGTAGGTGCCGCGCTATACTATTTACACTTAATTACAACTATCTACAAACGGCACACGGAGATGGATGACGGTTACTCACGTGGCCCGCCGCAACTCCCTGGTGAGTTGCGGCCGCTCTCCAGCCACCTCCTGAGGACTCCACCAGTCCTCAGACCACACGTCGCCGTCGGCGTCCTCCTCCACTTCTTCCGCTTGGATCTCCGACTCCTCGTCTCTCTCTCTCAGCTCCGGTTCCTTCCTTGCTGCCTCCTGCCACAAGTCCGCGGGTTGGAACCCCCTTCGTTGTGATTCGCTGGTTTTTATATCTTCCGGGATGTAGTCGGGGGCGGGACTTCCGGGTTCATGTAGAACTGCATCCGGCTGTCCGTCTTCCGGGTTCTGACCTCGGTAACCCTGCAGAGGGAGAGATAGAGAAGAAGTCCTATGGAGAGGGAACAAGGCATCATCTATGTTAGACGGACCCCTCCCCGCGCGAGGATGCCGCTTCGCTATGGCAGGTACGGTGGCCTTTCCACATCCCCTTTCCCTAGCTGTCTTTCTTGTGGGGGTGGGAGAACAGGGAAAGCGAGAGAGATAATCCGCATTTCCCTGTTCTGCCCCTTTCCTATGTTCAGTTGTGAACCTATAGGGCTGAAGGGAAAGGAACCACCTAAGGACACGGTCGTTGTGGCCTCTGTTGCGGGCCATCCACGCCAGAGGGGCATGGTCCGTGTATAGCACGAATTCCCTCCCCTCTAGGTAATAGCGGAGACTGTCCACTGCCCACTTTATAGCTAGAGCCTCCTTCTCTACACAGGCATAGTTCATTTCTCTGGGGTAGAGCTTCCTGCTTATGTACAGAATGGGCCTTTCATTCCCACTTGGGTCTCTCTGGGACAGGACGGCCCCCAACCCCTGATCGGAGGCATCCGTTTGGAGGATGAATGGTTGGCTATAGTCAGGGCTTACAAGGACTGGTCTGGATAGGAGGGCCTGTTTTAAAGCTTCGAAGGCCTGCAGTAAAGGCACCGAGGGACGTCTTAGGGCCTCTTCGGTTTTGGTACTTTTCTTTAGCAAATCTGTCAGGGGAACAGCTGTTTGGGAAAAGTTCGGTATGAACCGTCTGTAATACCCCAGAAGCCCCAGAAAGGCCCTAAGTTCTGTTTTGGTCTGAGGGAAGGGTATGGAGCGGATGGCCTCTATCTTGTTGTCTTGGGGTCGGATAAGGCCTTCCCCTAAAAGATAGCCCAGGTACTTGACACTTTGTGCGGCCAAGGTTGTCTTGGCCGGGTTTATAGTAAACCCACTGTTGCCCAGAGCGGCCACCACCGCCCTGAAGTGCTCCAAATGTTGGTCCCAGGTATTGCTGTGGATCACTATATCATCCAAATAAGCCCCAGCATAGTGGGAGTGGGGCTGTAGGACCCTGTTCATGGCCCTCTGAAAAGTGGCAGGGGCGCCGTGTAAGCCGAAAGGCATTACTCTGAACTGAAATAAGCCCTCAGGGGTAGAGAAGGCAGTCTTCCGTTTATCGTCATCCTTCAGGGGTATCTGCCAGTACCCCTTGCATAAGTCGAGCGTGCTAATGTATTTTGCGGCTCCTATTCTTTCCACCATCTCATCAACCCGTGGAAGGGGGTATGAATCAAATCGTGAGACTTTGTTTACTGCTCGGAAGCCAATACAGAACCGCACCGAGCCGTCGGGTTTGGGGACCAGTACTATTGGAGAGTTCCAGCTGCTAACCGACGGCTCGATAATGCCCATCTGTAACATCTGTTCTGTTTCCTTCTTTATTATGTTTCTGCGTGCTTCCGGGACCCGATAAGGCCGTTGTCTCACAGTTACCCCCGGATCAGTCTGGATGGCGTGTTCCACTAGTGTTGTACGTCCGGGCAGGGAGGAGAAGACGTTCTGTACCGGGGACAACATGGTTTTTAGTTCTTCTGTCAATGATGGGGGTAGATCCGGATCTATGCAACCCTCAAAGGACATGGGGTTACCCACCGGTTCACCAGATAGGACAGGTCGGGGCCCCTCCCATTTCTTTAAGAGATTGATGTGGTAGATCTGCCGGACTCCTCGGGTAGGCTCGGTCTCTACTTCGTAGGTGACGGGGGTTACCTGACGAATGACGGTGAATGGACCCTGCCATTGCCCTAGGAGCTTGTGGTCAGAGGAGGGTAGTAGTAACAACACCAGATCGCCAACAGCCAAGATCCTCTTCTTGGCTCCCTTATCGTACTGTTGTTTTTGGGAGGTTTGGGCCTTTTCCATGTGTTGTCGTACAATGTCCCGGACTTGGGTGAGATGGGTCTTTAGATTGTCCACATACTCGGGAAGGGGCCGGGTACGATCAGGTTCTGCCTCCCAAGCCTCGCGGGCCATATCTAAGAGAGTTCTGGGAGGTCTTCCATACAACAGTTCATATGGGGAATATCCGGTGCTACTTTGGGTTTTGCACCGGATAGCGAACAGAGCCAGGGGCAACATCTCTTCCCACCTCTTGCTTTCCAAATCCAAGAGCTTTTTCAGAGTGGCTTTTAGGGTGGCGTTGTAGCGTTCCACTAACCCATCCGTCTGGGGGTGGTACGCTGAGGTTCTCAGCTGCTTGATACCTAACTGGGAGCATACCTGGCGCATCAAGGCGGACACGAATGGGGTTCCTTGGTCCGTTAAAATTTCTCGTGGAAATCCTACCCGTGAAAAGATAGAGACCAGGGCTTTCGCTATGTTCTGGGTGGTGGGATGTTTCAGGGCGACGGCTTCCGGGAAGCGCGTAGCATAGTCCACCACCACCAAGGCATATCTACAACCGCTCCTGGAGGGCAACATGGGCCCGATAAGGTCCATTCCTACCCGGCTGAAGGGTATGTCTATGAGAGGGAGGGGCCGGAGGGGTGCCTTCGGGGGTCTGTAGCGGCTATTCCTTTGACAGATGGCACACTCCTTGCAGTATTGTTTGATTTGGCTATACACTCCCGGCCAGTAAAACTTTTCGAGTATTGCCTGTCCTGTCTTCTCTTCCCTGAAGTGGCCGCCCAGGAGATGACTATGCGCAAGGAACAACACCTTGTCCCGGAATGGAACCGGAATAACTAACTGTGGAGGTTTCTGGGGGTCCGCTTTTCGATACAACAGGCCTCTAGACCGGAAGAAGTAGGGACCTACATGTAGCGGGTCCTCGTTGTCAAGGGCCTGCCCCCATGCATTTTGCAGGATGGGATCTTCTTGCTGTGCAGCTCTAAATTCACGGTCCGTTTCCCAGGGATGCTGCGCCTCTTGTACTGGATATGCTTCTGTGTACCTCCTTCTTTCCTTTTTCTTTTGGTTTTTCGTTTTGGTCTGCTTCTCGGGAGAGGGACTCAAGGTGTGGTTTTGGGAAAAGGGGGCTTCCTTCCACCACTTTTCCAGGGAGTTGGTAGTGTCTCTTAGGAGAAGGGGGAGACCACTATAATCACTACCCAGAATGGCTTGTTCTGGCAAGTTAGGGATCAGTCCTACATTCAGGGTTCTTCCGTGGTCAGTACTGGTTTGTACCGTGACTCGTGCTGTGGGGTAGCTTTTGGTGTCTCCATGTACGCACTTGATGGCTACTGACCCTGTGACAGGGCCGACGGGTTTCGGCATGTCCTGAGGTCGTACCACGCTGTGTCTACATCCAGTGTCGGCCAGCGCCATAAGGGGTTGGTTGTTGATTTTCACAGGACACCTAAACGGTGGGGGTGAGGCTCCTGCGGTGAGACACACATAATTCCGAGTCACCCCGATTTCCATAGGCTCCTCCTTCTGGGGGCAGTGACGGGCAATGTGTCCAAAACCACCGCAGTGGTAACATTGTGGTCCGGGTGGGTTTGGTCGAGGCATCATCAGATAGGGCACGAAAGGAACAGGTTCTGCTTTTCGGGGAACGGGTGGCCGAGGGTGCCGGATGTGGCTTCCATGCGGGCCCCGAGGGAGGTGTTCTTCTTTGTTCTTCTGAACTTCTTGGGCTTTGCTGTAGGCACTGGCTATCTCGACTGCCCGTTCGAGCGTCAGGTGAGCATGCTGCCGCACCCATTTTTGGGTGCTCGGGTGAAGGGAGGCGAGGAATTGTTCCAGGTTTATTTTAGCGACTATCTCCTCTTTAGTGGACGTAGTAGTTTTCAACCACCGGGATGTTAGGTCCTGAATGAGATAAGAGAGGGCCCGAGGAGTTTCTTGGGGCCCCTCTCGTACTTGTCTTAGGCGGATCCTATAGGATTCCTCGTCTATCCCCAGACGCTCGAGGATGCACTTTTTAATGTCGGCATACGGCGTCTGCCCCTGTATGTTGGCCTGTTGATAGGCTGATTGTAACTCCCCGGTCAGCAACGGACCCAAGTAATGACCCCAGCGGTCTTCAGGCCAGTTGGCCGCTTGAGCCAGTCTTTCGAAATTCGTGAAAAAGAAGTCGGGGTCTTCCCCCGCGACATACTTTTGTAAGACGACCGACGGTAAGGGAGCCAGAGGCCTCTGCTGTCCCATTGACTCCGTGAGCTTCCCTAGAGCCTGGTCCTGGGCAGTTCCTTGCCCTTTCAGGACGTCGTGGAGTTGGCCTCGGTCGTCCTCAGCGGTCTTCAGGAATCTTTCCATCATTTGTCCGAGCTGCTCCTGGCTTTCGGCCAGCTTCTTGACTGCGGCCTCCATGCCTCCGGGTAATCCCACTTCTGACACCACTTGTGGGGTGTGGGATTCGGCGGGCCGGAATAACAGGCGGGGAGGCCAGATATAGTGCGCTATGTTTAGCGAGTTTTATTGTAGACACAGGTAGGTGTGGATTATAAGTCTCTGAACAAAAGGGGATCGATGGTGTTCTCTTGGGGAAGTCCGAGGTAGAGAAGACGTCCGGTCGGTGAGGGAAGGGAAGAGCTCCTGCTGCTGGGCTGATGTCGTCCGGATGGTGTAAGCCTTCTCTCTCTGTAATGCCGTTGGGTCTTTGACTTCGGTTGGTGAGCCTCGGAGGTTTGGGGCGAGAGAAAAAATAGAGGACCGTTAGTCTTTCACTCCTCTCGGTCTGTACAACTATCACCGACACCAGGGGGTGGGGATACAGAAAGTGGATAGTGAGGGACGGGTAACACGGGGAGGTGGAAGAGGCCGACAAATAGGAGGGGAGACCAAGGGTCGACAGGGTGCTCGAGGTGTAGGAAGGTGGGGGTCTATCTATAGATATATATACAGTGCTCTCGTGCTCAAGTAGGTGCCGCGCTATACTATTTACACTTAATTACAACTATCTACAAACGGCACACGGAGATGGATGACGGTTACTCACGTGGCCCGCCGCAACTCCCTGGTGAGTTGCGGCCGCTCTCCAGCCACCTCCTGAGGACTCCACCAGTCCTCAGACCACACGTCGCCATCGGCGTCCTCCTCCACTTCTTCCGCTTGGATCTCCGACTCCTCGTCTCTCTCTCTCAGCTCCGGTTCCTTCCTTGCTGCCTCCTGCCACAAGTCCGCGGGTTGGAACCCCCTTCGTTGTGATTCGCTGGTTTTTATATCTTCCGGGCTGTAGTCGGGAGCGTGACTTCCGGGTTCATGTAGAACTGCATCCGGTTGTCCGTCTTCCGGGTTCTGACCTCGGTAACCCTGCAGAGGGAGAGATAGAGAAGAAGTCCTATGGAGAGGGAACAAGGCATCATCTATGTTAGACGGACCCCTCCCCGCGCGAGGATGCCGCTTCGCTACGGCAGGTACAGTGGCCTTTCCACATCTGTCCATTAATAACAATCCAAGCCACCAATAGGATGCACGTGACAAACTGATGTACCTCTTAGTTTACCACTGGCATTGTTGTCTGGGTGGGTGAAAGCAAGAATGCTTCTAAATACATGTTTGCAACCTAACTATCATTTGAAATAAAAAAACTCTTGGCAGCAATTTGATTGGATTTACTAAAGTGAAACACTTCTGCATGTTAACAAAATAAACTTTTAACATTATTTTGAAGATAATTTATCTTATTTTCACACGTTTGTTCTAAGAGGTCTTTAAAAATGAAGGAGTTTCTAAAGTTACCTTAGTTACTCTCCTTTCTTTACCTGCAGGTAACATAAGTAAATGCTAGCCAGTTTATTTAACATCATTGTGAATGTTAGTGCTCAGTAAAATAAACAGCAGCCCAGCCCTGCTTTTGATCAGGGGGCTGCATGTAAAGGACAGGAGGGCTGCAAGTGGCCCCTGTGCCGTACTTTGAGTATCACTGGGTTAATGTTTCATGGATAGATAGATAGATAGATAGATAGATAGATAGATAGATAGATAGATAGATAGATAGATAGATAGATAGATAGATAGATAGATAGATAGATAGATAGATAGATAGATAGATAGATAGATAGATAGATAGATAGATAGATAGATAGATAGATAGATAGATAGATAGATAGATAGATAGATAGATAGATAGATAGATAAATAGAAATGCATTGGGTATTTAAACTGAGGACCACATTTCCAAAGAAAATAGATTTTTTGGCTTGCTTATAAGTTTGGTGCTGTTTCCAAATTTCCACTAAAGTTTCCAAAAAAGTCTCCTCTATCTCAGCTCCTTTGTGGAATATTGTGGTGTGATCCATCAAGCAGAGGCCTGAAAAAATGGGGTCCCAAAACACATTTTCCCCACGCAGTTATCCATAGGAAAATTGTACAGTGAAACTGCAAAAACGGCTGAACAGAATGACACCAAATTTGCAGAAAACTAGCTCTTGATACAGAAATGCTTTTTGTATTTTGGGGTAAATCTGTTCAGCAGTTTTTGAGAAATAGAGGCTTCAAGTGTTTGTATAGTTTACTCCAAGGAGGATCCATGGAGCCGATAGAATAAAAAATAAGATCTGACTGTCCACCACAGCATCAACAATGATATTGTGGCAGCCATTTTAGGATTCAGAGACTCAAACTTCTATCCTTAAAAATTTGAAAAGAAAACATATAGAGGGACAGAGCAGGGGTACCCTGGCCCCAAGGCCTGCTAGGTTGGGTCCAAGATGGACTTTGCTGGGGCCAAAAACATAATTTATTTTTTCCAGGACTATGGATATGTGGAACATGTGAAGATCTGTGGTTCAGTTAAAAAAAGGTGAGGTCCATTTTTTTATTTTTAAAAAAGGTCCCTGGGGTAGGCATGAACATTTTGGAGAGAGGTACTTGTGGTCTTCTCCCGAGCCATTTTAAGGCCCTACGGATCCAATCCCCAAGGCCTATTGTATTATTTAGGGCCAGGGCTGTATTTCCTTCTCCCCCCAAGCCTTGTGAAGGCCCTAGGGACCCCATACCCCAGGGCTGAGTGCATCACTTTGGGAAGAGGGGCATGTGTTCACCCTCCCCCATAATTATTTTTTGGGAGGGGGCATGGGACCCCCTCCCAGGCCATGAAAGGGCCCCAAGGACGCCATCTCAAAGGGCCACAATATTTGTGGGGTAGGGGGGCATGGGTCTCCACTCCCTGAGCAATTCAGTGGCCCTGGTGACCCCATTCCCTGGCATCTCAACCCCCTCAGAACTTCATATCCCTGACAACACTCTTGCAGGTAGGGAACACAGGTTTGCTACTGTCCGGTGGGAGCATAGCAAAGCTGCTCCTGTACTGCCAGCAGCAAACAAATGTAGCAGGCTTGTGCAACACTGAGTTGGGTGCAACCAAGGGAGCTGGCAGGGGCTTCAGGGGCCCTGAGGGTCCCCACATGACCCTCAACAGACGAATTGCTGTGGGTTCCCATTTTGGGTGCCAGGGCACCTACCACCTAAATCCTACAGAATGTAGGAGTCAGCTCCCTGCACTGCCATAATAAAATATAAAGGGTCGGCTTTCGCTGGTACCCAAGATGTGTGCTGACCGGGGAGGTAGCAAGAGCTGCAGGGATCATGTCATTCTCCCAATGGCTCCCAATTTTACATAAAATATGGGTGTCCCGGGTGGGACCGAAACCCCCCAAAAATAATGTTTTTTAAATGAATAAGAAATGAGGTCAAGGAGCGTCTCATTTATTATTTGCTGCTCCCAGCAAGGAGTGCCCCATAATGCCCTTCAAGAGCTTATTTACCTATTTTCATGTGGTTTATGATGCCCCAATCTTGCCAGAGACACCACCAACATGTTATAAAAGTGTTATTAGGGGCTCTCAGGAGTACAGCAGCCCCTCCGGATTTTCTTTTTTTTTAAATGGTAAGTTTCCTGGATCATTAAGGGCCCGATGTAGGTAAGTAAATTTTACCACTTCTTAAATACTGAATGATACCGAATCGGTATTTAAGAAGTCGTAAAATAGAGGGGGGTGGGATGTAGGTAATACAGAATTGGTAAATACCGAATCATTAAGATTCGGTATTTACCGATTCTGTAAATACCGATTCGGTAATGCTCATTGATTCCAATGGGCATTGAAGCCCATAGGAATCAATGTGCATTACCGAATCAGTATTTACCGATTCGGTAAATACGGATTTCAGCAAGGGTGCAGGGGGTGTCACTTTGACACCCTCTAGCACCCCAAACACAGGCATGTGTGCCATGTGGCATACAGACATGCCCTAAGGGCATGTCTGTTTGTCACATTGCACAGGTGTGCATGCACAGATGTGCATGCACACCTGAATTCGGTATTTTACCACCCAATAGGATTGGGTGGTAAAATACCGATTCTTAAGGGCCTGTGGCACTCTTAAGAGTGCCACCTACATGTGGATTTACCAAATCGGTAATTATACCGATTCGGTATTTTACCGATTCTGTAAATTTACCAACTCTGTAAATTTACAGAATTGGTAAAATATAGGCCCCCTACATCTGAAAACCCATTTACCGGTCGGTAACGGCCGAATTCGGCCGTTACTGGCCAGTAAATGGACACCTACATCGGGCCCTAAATGTATTATTCTCCAGGATAGCTTACCATTATTTTTAAAATACTCCAAGCTGGAGCTGTATGTTCTTGAGCTGGAGTGTAGGGACTCCATGGGATTAGTTCTATGGTTGCATTTTGTGGATTAAAGAATGCTGAATATAGACAATAACTTAGCATGACATAAGTTGAAGTGCCGACCCTTTGATAAAGCCAATAGGCACACTTTTTATATGTTGGTGTTCTAACCCTTTGAAAGTAGGTCTGCCTTACTTAAAATGACACACTGTATATTGTTATATGACAGTCAACCATGTTGTTGGCGGTTTGGACACCCACGCGGGCATGGGGTGAAGACCTGCAGGGATTGGGCGTAGCGCCTGGCACTTTAGTCGTACATGGGTTTGGGCACCCATAGGTGTTCGGCACAACACCATGCACGACAATGAACATTCTACTCTACCTTAAACAAAATCATAGAAATTCACTGAATAAACCAAAGGTTAAATTGACGCTATAGTTAGAGATTGTGAGAATACCAACTTAACAATAAAAAAAACTTAGAAATTCAATGAAAAAAACAAAGGTTAAAGGGGTGTTATAATTAGGTGAAAATGACAGTTAAAACATAGGGCCTCATTACAATGTAAGTCGGAAAGGCTCCAAACGCATTCTGTTTGTCTGAATCCATGTCGGAAACTGCGTTTCCAACCTACTAAGAAACATATCTGACTAACCGATTATGATAGTAGGTGCACGTTCAGTCTTTCCAACTCGTTTCCGACTCCGTTGCACCGGCATTCCGAAAACCGATTCGGTCAGAGCCAACTCTTTCTGCTCTACGGGCCGCGTTTCCCACTGACGTTTCACGATACCGGATTCAGACAGCATTTCTGAATGGGTTTGTTCGACCCGGACTGACTGTGGGGGTTTGTGGCAGGCCCTTCTCTACCCGGAGTCTTCCAGTTGTGTCCCGACAGGGTACCCATGGGGCCCCTCTTTCCAACCATGCACGGTATGGCAGGCACCATGTGCCCACCAAAGGGTGCAAGGTTTTCTGCAACCCCCCCCTTTTTGCAATGGAAGCATATGTTGTCGGTCAGAATACACTGACTCACATTGAAGTCAATGGGAGTCTGACCGATGGTGTTCGGAAGCATTGTAATCGGTCAGAAACGGTTTTGACACTAAGTCGGTTGGAATGCTTTCTGACCGACATCGTAATGAGGCCCATAATGTTTTAAACTAACAAAACCACTGAAATGTACCAGTTATCTTAAGTAGCTATAACTCGTACCCTAAAGTAACTCGCTCTCTCTCCATGCCCTGTTTATTACCTCACATAATACAAAATTCATGACATGTTCAATGATTGCATTGATAACAACATCTAAAGTGCATCATTGATGACAACACTGCGCAAGGTGGCAGCATATGTTATAGTTAATGTAGGGCACGAGTTATAGTCACTTCAGGTAACTATAACTGGTGAGCTAAAGTGGTTTTGTTAGTTTAAATATTGTGTTTTAACTGATTTAAATGAATTTTTCACCAAACTATAACGTCCATTTGACTTTTTTTTCAGTGAAATTAATGTGTGTGTGTAAGTCAAATTATATTTCTTTTAGTTTAGTCATGTAAAGTTAATGTTTTATTAAATAATTCTTTCTGTGGTTGTTTTAGATTTATAACTGAGAATTAATGTTGGTTTAATGTTATTTTATTTACATGTAGTATAATTTTACTTTGTTATAGTTTATAAAATATTTAGAAATATGATATTTTGCATTTTTATTATTAATATATATTAGTAAATATTTTAATGTGTTATTTAATAGTATACAGCATTCCAAATGCATAGTTTAGGGCATTTGAATTATTGGTATTTGTATACATTTTAATGTGCCATTTAATAGTTTACAGCATTCAAAAATCATAGTTTAGTGCATTTTATTTATTGGTATGTTTTAATTTAATGGCACAATATTTTGGTTGTTGATCATTTTATTTTCTATATTTGGATAGTGTTGAACACATTTAACCTGGTCATGACACTGTGTATGTCTTTACTTTTGGGTTTGATATTGGGGTATTTTAGATGCTTTTAACAGCAATATTTCTGTACTGAAATTTGTATTTCTTTTGGTTCAGTATAGAATTACGATATTTTTGTAATCAATATGTTGTTGCTGGTATTTCTGTATTTCTATATGTTGTCTTCAATATTCTGCCATACAACTGATTTACATCTTGCAGCCAATTCTCAAGTTACTATCCTTTGATGCTTAGTTATTGTAATGTGTTCTTTTCATTGACAGAACCAATACCCTGACAGATAATTACAAATGTAAATCCTTTTTCAATGCAACAATATCCAACTATAACAGAGTTAGGAACTGCAACTCTCAATAATTAAGTTGTCTTGTTAGATTGGATTCTGTGATTCGTTGGACTTCAGGTTGAATCACTACCTACACAATACACTTCTGCAAATGTGGATATTGGCAAGCACAGGCCAGGGTACATTGGGTGGCATTCACCCTACAATATACAAAATGGCCCAAAACTATTCTTGTAACATTTGCACAGGAAATAAAATTCAAACTCAACAGACTTTATTGCATGACATGTACTTTATATCAGTCTGCCTTTTTCAGTGTATTTTCAAAGAGATGTGTTCAATCACATTAAGTGTTCTACACCACTGTGTATGTTATCAAATGCTCATGAATACATTTTGAGTAATCCGCGGGGTAGTTTTACTCCAAGTGTTTGAAATAGCTATGAAAAGGGAACGTATTAATAAAAACTGTTAGCGACTACAATGGGTGACATACTCAACTCAGCTAGAGGAAATTCATAATTGAACTTAAAGTAACGTCTGGGCTGTAGTAGTCTCTTGGAAAGAAAACATCTGTCCACCGATTCTAGGATCATAGACAACATCAATAAGAGCTACCACAGCAACTAACAACTATCCATCTGTTCTTCTAATCTCATGTTTGTATGTAAAGAGGTTTATTTCTTCCACGGGGGCATCTTTCTTTTTTTCTTGCAGCAGACTAAAGAATGGTAGACCTTACTCCTCTTTCTCTCTCACTTATACAAGCTGCAGACCTATATAACTGCAATAAAGGTAGACTTAAGTGTGCTGTGAGTTGTGACTTGCACTACATAAATCCTCCAATACATAAATAAATTAAAGAACCTGTGTAATTGCCTACTACTAGCTACCACCCTAAGGAACCGTAAGACACATATTTTCAAAATGGAACCACCCATTTAGCTTACTCCTTCCGACTCCTAAGATGCCTGAGAGTGTATGAGTGCTCTACAAAAAAAAATACCATTCCAAAGCATGCCATTACAACGCATTGCGCTGGGGGGCGCTCTAGGATAGGGAATAGATTTAATTTACTATCCAACACCTTCCCTACTATCCATGGGGACTGGAGTTGGAATAGTAAATTAAACTATTCACTATCCAGCACCCCTCAACACTATGCGTTGTAAAAGCATGCGTTGTCAAGTCAAGTCAAGTCAGAGAATTTATATAGCGCACTACATACCCAGAGGGTCCCAAGGCGCTTAGAAAGGAGAGGAGGATTATTTGTCAAATATCCACGTTTTAAGTTGCTTTCTGAATGCTAGGTGGTTCTGGGTAAGGCGAAGGTAAGCGGGGAGTGAGTTCCAAGTTTTAGCGGCCAGGTATGAGAAGGATCTGCCTCCCATGGTGGTCTTGTTGATGCGAGGTACAGTGGCGAGGGCTTGGCTGGAAGAACGTAGTTGGCGGGACGGGGTGTAGAAGGACAGTCGTGAGTTGAGGCATTCTGGTCCGATGTCGTAGAGTGATTTGTGTGCATGGGTTAGCAGTCGGAAAGTGATCCTCTTATTGACGGGTAGCCAGTGGAGGTCTTTAAGGTGACCGGAGAAGTGTTCGTTGCGTGGGATGTCTAATATGATCCTGGCTGAGGCGGTTTGGATCCGTTGGAGTTTCTTCTGGAGTTTAGCGGTAGTGCCTGCGTAGAGTGTGTTTCCGTAGTCCAGTCGGCTCGTGACCAGAGCATGGGTGACCGTTTTCCTTGTTTCGGTGGGGATCCAGCGAAATGTTTTTCTAAGCATGCGAAGAATGTTGAAGCAGGAAGAGGATACGGCGCTGACTTGTTTATTCATTGAGAGTGAGGAGTCAAGGATGATGCCCAAGTTTCGTGCGTGGTCTGACGGGATGGGTGCCTTTCCGAGGGCTTCCGGCCACCATGAGTCGTCCCATGCAGAGGGGGAAGTACCTAAGATGAGGACTTCTGTTTTGTCTGAGTTCAGTTTCAGACGGCTTTGTTTCATCCATTCGGCGACTTCTTTCATTCCTTCGTGTAGGTTAGTTTTGGCGGTGCTGGGGTCATTGGTGTGAGAGAGGATAAGTTGGGTGTCATCCGCATAGGAGATGATGTTGAGGTTGTGTTGGCGTGCGATGGTCGCGAGGGGGCTCATGTATACGTTGAAGAGGGTGGGGCTGAGTGAGGAACCTTGAGGTACTCCACAGATGACTTCGGTGGCTTCGGACTTGAATGGTGGGAGGCGGACTTTCTGAGTTCTTCCTGTGAGGAATGAGGTGATCCATTCCAGTGCTTTTCCTTGGATTCCGATGTTATTGAGGCGTTGTAAAAGGGTGCTGTGGCAGACTGTGTCGAATGCTGCCGAGAGGTCGAGGAGGATTAGGGCGACTGTGTCTCCATTGTCCAGTAAAGATCGAATGTCGTCTGTTGCTGCGATGAGGGCGGTCTCAGTGCTGTGTTTTGCTCGGAAGCCAGATTGTGAGGAGTCGAGGGATTTATTGGCCTCGAGGAAGGCGGCGAGCTGGTAGTTGACAGCTTTCTCGATGACTTTGGCCGGGAATGGAAGTAGCGAGATGGGGCGGTAATTTTTGAGTTCGGTGGGGTCCGCTGTGGGTTTCTTCAGGAGGGCGGTGAGTTCAGCGTGTTTCCAGTCTTCCGGGAATGTGGCGGAGTTGAAGGAGCTGTTGATGACGTCTCGGAGGTGCGGTGCTATGATGGAGTCTGCTTTGTTGAAGATGTGGTGAGGACATGGATCTGTGGGGGATCCTGAGTGGATGGAATTCATCAGGCGGATTGTGTCCTCAGTGGAGATTGGGTTCCAGTCGTTAAGGGTGTTCACGGGGGGAGAATGTTCAGCAGATGGTTGGGTGGGTTGGTCTCCGGGATGGTTGTCGAAGCTGTTGTGGATGTCTGCAATCTTGTTGTGGAAGAAAGAGGCTAGGGAGTCGCAGAGGGCTTGAGAGGGGGTGATGTCGTTGGAGTTGGCCGAGGGATTGGCAAATTCCTTGACGATGTTGAAAAGTTCCTTGCTGTTGTGGGAGTTGTTGTCTAGTCGATCCTTGAATGCTGTTTTCTTGGCCTTTCGGATTAGTTGGTGGTGGGTGCGGGTGGCGTTTTTGAAGGCGTCCTTGGTGCTAGTAGTTGGGTCTTTTTTCCAGGCCTTTTCGAGGGAGCGGCAGAGTTTCTTGGACTTCTTAAGGTCATCGTTAAACCATGAGGCCTTTTTGTTGGCAGGTTTGTTTAGACGTTTCTTCAGTGGTGCTAAGGTGTCGGCGGTGTTGGATAACCATAGGGTGAGGTTGGCGGCGGCTTCGTTTGCGTTAGAAGAGTGGGCTGGGGTGTTTAGAAGGAGCGATGCGGAGATCTGGTCCGTGGTGATTTTGTTCCAGTTTCTTTGCAGAGTTGGTTGGAGGAGGTTGGTGGGTTTTGGTTTGTTGTAGGTGAAGTGAACGCAACTGTGGTCAGTCCAGAGGAGCTCCGTGGTGTGGCTGAAGGAGACATGATTGCTGGAGGTGAAGATGGGGTCGAGTGTGTGACCTGCGATGTGGGTGGGGGATGTGACTAGTTGGTTAAGTCCGAGGTTGGCGAGATTGTCCAAGAGGGTGGTGGTGTTGCGGTCGTTGATCTTTTCAAGGTGAAAATTGAGGTCTCCCAGAAGGATGTAGTCTTTGGAGGGGAGCGCGTGTGGAGTGATGAAGTCCGTGATGTCTTCGCTGAATTTTGCGCGGGGTCCTGGTGGTCTGTAGAGGAGGGTGCCTCTGAGTGTGGTCTTGGGGTTGATGTGGATCTGGAAGTGAAGGTGTTCTGAGTTGGTGAGATTGGCGTCAGAGCTGGTTGAGATGCGGATTGACTTCTTATGGGCGATAGCGATTCCTCCTCCTGTGCCGATACGGTCCTTGCGTATGATCTTATAATCTTCTGGGATGGCAATGGTGATGTCTGGGGCGGAAGAGGCGTTCATCCAAGTTTCTGTTAGGAAGGCGACGTCCGGCGAGATGGTGTCTAGTAGATTCCATAGTTCAATGGCGTGTCTGTGGACTGATCGGGTGTTGAGAAGGATGCATTGTAGGTGGTTGGGGTCAGGGGTCTGTGTTGTGGTCGTAGCGGAGAGGTTGTCGGTGCCGATGAATTTGCAGGAGTAGCAGGAGAAAGGTCCATGGGTGTGTCCGGGAGCGGCTTGGACGCAGTTGGGGGCGCGACCGGGGTTAAGGGCTAGGAGGGTGGCGGCATCGTAGGTAATGCGGGGGGGCTGGGCAGCGCGTGGGGCAGGGGGTCTGGCGCTGGGCGCGGTCCAGGCGCGGACGGGCGTAGACGGGCTTACCTTTGGCGCACCTTCGGCGCGGGTTGGGCGCGAACGCTGCGCGTAAACGCTGCGCGCGGGAACTACTGTCATATGTGGAGAGTGGAGGGGGAGGGGCGAGGGCGTCTCAGCTGGGAGGCGGGGCGGGCTAGGTAGGAGCACAACAACAACAAAATGGAGGGCGCTTGGGGGAAATACAATTTACAGGTCGGAAAGTCGCGCTGGGAATCAGAGCAGTGCAGCAATCAAAGCGGAGCACAAAGCGCACGGCAGGCTATTGAAATGACACAGTTTAATAAGCGCTAATAACGATACCACAGCCAAAGCGCACAGCAGGCAATTGAAATTGTACAGTTATAAGCAAGACGCGCTAATTAACGATACCACAGCCAAAGCGCACAGCAGGCGATTGAAATGCCACAGATGCAAGCTGGAAGCGCTAATCAGCGATGCCACAGTCAAAGGGAGCGACCACTCAGCTGGCGAGCGTCGAGTGAGTCACAGCGCTTCAAGGTAACGGAGCGCTGAAGTAGTTAGTGGGAGGGCGTCTCAGCTGGGAGGCGGGGCGGGCTAGGTAGGAGCACAACAACAACAAAATGGAGGGCGCTTGGGGGAAATACAATTTACAGGTCGGAAAGTCGCGCTGGGAATCAGAGCAGTGCAGCAATCAAAGCGGAGCACAAAGCGCACGGCAGGCTATTGAAATGACACAGTTTAATAAGCGCTAATAACGATACCACAGCCAAAGCGCACAGCAGGCAATTGAAATTGTACAGTTATAAGCAAGACGCGCTAATTAACGATACCACAGCCAAAGCGCACAGCAGGCGATTGAAATGCCACAGATGCAAGCTGGAAGCGCTAATCAGCGATGCCACAGTCAAAGGGAGCGACCACTCAGCTGGCGAGCGTCGAGTGAGTCACAGCGCTTCAAGGTAACGGAGCGCTGAAGTAGTTAGTGGGAGGGCGTCTCAGCTGGGAGGCGGGGCGGGCTAGGTAGGAGCACAAACTTGAGAAGTAAAGGCATGCGTGGTAAAAGCATGCGTTGTAATGTCATACATCCACGGAAACATAATTTAGCTGGCCTAAATTACAAACACACACACATGGCCGTATTGTAGGAGAGCTCCTGGGCACTGGCTGAATAAAACCACCTGTACCATTATCCGCCTTCAGCTTCATATGGACGAGTGTGCTTCTTCCCCTGGGTGCTGGGGACAGCTGACGGAGATTTGGGCTAAACTATGCATGAGAAGATCATGATTGGGTGGTTCAGAGCTAGGCGGCTCGGAATCCAGCTAGGCCACGGATGCCAGAGAGTGCTCACTGATCTGGTGGCTCAGTGTTGAGCAGGGGTGATGTGATTGCGGCAGCCGTTGGCACCACTGGGGGCAAAGGATAAACAACATTTCTGCTGCTGCCGCTGGAACGTTCCGGCAAACAAGAAAAGCCTCCAGCTTAGGCCTAGAGTTCCGCTGGCCTGGTTGTAAGGTAACACCGGGCCTGTGACGACATGAGGGGAAGAGGTCATGGAGTGGAGAGGGGTGCTGATTAGGCCCCTGAAGCAGAGATTAAGAAGTGGCAGTGACGGGAGCAGCCGGTCCTGGTGGTGCTTGGAGACTCGGCAGGGTCGAATTGGGCCCCCGAGTGAGGTAGGACCATTGAGGCTGGGTGCGGGGGGTGGTGGTGAGGCCAGCTGGGTCACGCTCCTGCACGATCAAGGCCCCCATGAGGGCCTGCTTGCCTGGGTGAGCAACCAATAGCAGGTGAGCAGGCAAACAGGAATTAGCAGCCCCACACTGAGAGAGGTGAGCGTGACACGGATGGTGACCAGCCCTTTAGCCCTAGGCAATGGGACAGCTTGAGAAGAGAGGTGGGGGACTACAGGGAGGTTGAACCTGAGCAGAATTTCTGGTGGCCTCCCTTCCTTCAATGTCTATTTTCTGTACAGGGGATTTGATTGCTGGCACTAGATTAGGCACACATTACTTAGAGATGAGGAGCACTTTAGAAGGTCAGTGAATATATCTTCCCTGGATGCCACTCAACAGACTCGTTCAGAGATGGCTCATATTGCGAGGTATCGCGGGCCCCACAATTATTTTAGGACTGAGAACTGTGATTGGGAGGAACACTCGTGGGGGAGGTGTGCACTCATGGCCTGCAGTTGAGACTTGCTGTGATACAGGCTCAGAGCAGTTACTATTAGCGAACCACTCTTTTTTGAAAGCTCGCACCCGAGTCTTTGCTGCTATGCCGGTGAGGTATAATCTCCTCCCCTCCTTCTTTCTCTTCGACCTTGCAACTCTACCAACTGAAAAATGGTGAAACCAAAGGGACAGGAACCGCTGCAAACTAATAAGATGGACAAACACACAGTGCCCAAGCAAATCACTAGGAAGGGCCGGGCCAAGTATTGAGGTGCCAGAAACGCGGGAACCCTCCCTTGGGTACATATTAGCAGCAATTTGAGACCTTAAAGGTACCCTGGAGCCCAAAATCAATGGAATTACTGTAGACGTTAACCTTCTCCAGGCGGACTTCAAGAAAAAGGCAGAGTAAGTAACTGCAGCGGATGCAGACATCCACACATTACAGGCAGCGTCGCAAAAATTGGAAATTGAGGTTCAAGATTTAACAAAACATCAAGAGATCATATAAGTTAGACTTGAAGAGGAGGAGGACAGGGTCCGCTGCAATAATGCTAGAGTGGTTGGGCCACCAAGGACGTAGAGGGACCTAGTGTTGACCTTTTCATTGAACATCTGATAGTCAACACCCTCCGCCCTAAGCGCCTTTCCAACTTTTTCTCGGTGGAGCGGGCACACAAGACATCAGTGCCACAGCTGAAACTAGCGACCCCCCACAAACGATTATTGCAAGGAGTTTCAATCATCACAACAGGAATACTATAGTTCAAGCGTCACAATCCCATGAGGATCTGAGACTAGAGAATGCCACACTGTGGGTCTTCCCTGACTTTACACTGCAAGTGAAGTGCCAATGCTGCAGTTTCGATGAAGTCAAGAGGGCACTTTGTGCCAAAGAACATAAAGGCATGATGCTTTTTCCAGCCAGGCTACGAGTGGTGGCAGAAGGTAAATAGTGGTACTTCACCATGCCGGCAGAAGCTTGGGATTGGTTGGAGGGCTGGCACACTCTGGTCCAGCGGAGCAACTGAGAGGGAGGATGGAACTACCCTCTGGGTAGCCGGGGAGGAGGCATGATGGATCCTCCAGTAGGTCAATCTCTTGTGTATGAAGAAGCTGGGGTTTCCTGATCAATACAACCTGCCGATGGACTGATACCCCATTGTTAAATATTGAAAGTCACATTGGACAAGAATGCATGTTATAAAGGGCATGCATGTGGGAACTCTTGTTCGGAGCTATTGTTCTTGCCCGGGCTGTAGAACTGTAACCTGGACAGGCTCCTTGCATTGGAGTAGAGTTCATATTTCAAGGGACATGGTTGCTAAACACAAGATTCAGGTTAGCGCATACATACATCCAGTGGAGGCTCCTGATTGCTCGGGTATGGCTCATGCCATGTCTTGCATGACCTTGGTGCAGTAGGCACAAGTTCTAATAACTTCAAAGGGTTGTAGATCGGCTAGTGGTTAGCCCTAGGCCTCTGGGTGACACTGGCTTATCCTTAACGTGTTAGTTGTTATGTTGAAGGCAACAGGTGCTCTGCAAATCGGGGTGGTGGGCATTTCAAAGCATACAGTGCAAGGTATCTGGGAGGTGGAGTTTCAAAGGAACTTACAGTTCAGTTTTGTTTTCAGAGTGTTGATACCTATTTGCTCAGATACATGACAAGCAAGGGGTGAGGCTCAGAATACACTGGGGGAGGAAGGTGATCTACGGGCACAACCCAGCAATAGGCCGGAAAACCATACATCCAGAAACATTATGGGGTCCTGCGTCTGTTCTGATTTGAAGGTCATGACATGGAATGTCTATAGCCTGGATAGCAAGATTTAATGAACTCTACTATTGCAATACATCAGTAGGCATGTCCTGGATCTTGTTCTCCTACAGGAAACCCACTTGAAAGGGAACCGCTATAAGGCCCTGGACCAATGAGGTCACCTCCAGAGGCCCGGCCATCCTTCCTAAGACATCCATCCCATACACACCTGTCCAGATGTGGCACGACCCACTGGGTAGATTTGTTACACAGACATTTATGTAGGAAGGCGAAGTCTTAAACCTATGTTCAGTCTATGCACCACCTAGACCGTAGGTAGATATGCTTTCAGCCTTGGGAGCCACCCTGCTGAAGATGACAATGGACCTTTTGATAATTGTAGGGGACATGACTGACGTAATGAACCCCACAAAGGACAGGCTGACCGGCAGAGAGAGGAGTGCAGATGAAAGCCTACTCAAATTCTTCACAGAGGCCGAGTTTTTGGTAGACCATTGGCGTGAGCATAACCCTACCTCAGATCAGTTCACTCACCAGTCGTCAAGACATGGTAGTCTTGCCCATCTAGATTATGTATTTACCCACCACCTCGGTGCGGACCACTTTCACTGTGCGAATTACTTTGTTGCAGGAATTTCTGACCACTCCCGAGTAGTGGCATTGCTTTCAGGCCCCTGGAGAGACGATGTGCTACCCCCCAGAATAGCCGCCGGCACGTGAGAGATTACACATTTCAGGACCCAATACAAGAACAGACAGAACATTACTTCCAGGAGAATGTGGGATTCATGGACTCTACTTGTATCGCGTGGGAAGCTTTTGAAACAGTACCTCAAGTCAGGCTCAAGCCTTCATGGGGGAAAAACAAAGAAGGAACAGGTGCTCAAGTCTGAGTTGCTAGAAAAGGGAATTGCCTCTCTGGAAATGAGAAATGGTAAGGGGGAGGAGCTTGACACCCACCTAAGTCATTGCCTTCGACTGCGGCAAGTGGCGGACAAGGCTTGAGCTCATATTCTGGCCACTCAGAGACGACTCTATGATATAGGCGACAAGGCCACCAAGCTTATATCCTGGTTAGAAAGGAGAGACAGGAATTCAAGACCCTGCAGGAGTGTCTCATTCCACAGGCACAGCCATAGCTAGGAACTTTGCAAAATACTACGAACAATTGCACTCTTTAAGGACTTCCCGTTGCAGTCAAGACTGCACAGATCTCTTCCGAGATCTCACCCTTCTAACCTTCCCCCCATAAGACAAGGATGCGCTAGAACAGGATTTGACTGTTGAGGAGATAGAGGCTGCGATTGGGGGATTTCAATCCCACAAGGTAGGTAGGCCTAATGGCATACCAGTAGAAATATACAAATGCATAGCCAATACCATTGACCCACACATGCTTAATATGTTCCAAACCACAAAACGGGTAGGCGCCCTTCTGAAGGATCAGTGACTGGCCACTAATGTGGTGCTATTAAAGAAAAATAAACCACCATCAGCCTGTGGCTCATACAGGCCTATGTTACTTTTAAAGTTAGAGGCCAAGGTTTTAGCAAAAGCTTTGGACAACAAATTGGTGAAGGTTATTGCTATGGTGGTTCACCTAGACCAATCCGGATTTATGCCTCACAGGGGATCCACATTAAATCAGAGGCAACATTATGAAGTGCTCCACATAACAGCGATCCCTCACACGAAAGGTGCAATTCTGCTCTCATTGGATGCAAGAATGACTTTCAATGGCATAGAATAGCCCTACCTCTTTGCTGCCTTGTTTAGACAAGGATTTGGTCCCAAGTTTTACTCCTGGATTATTATTCTCTATCAGGGACCCATGGCAAGGGTGAGTATTGATTCAGTACACTCCCACGCTATCACTCTTCACAGGGTCACAAGGCAGGTTTGCCCCCTGTCGCGGATGTTCTTTGCTGTGGCCCTGGAGCTGCTGGTGGCCTGTATCCGACAGGATCCACTACTGTGGGGAATCCAGGATCTCCCTCTATGCAGACGATATCATGTTGTATGTATAATGACTGCTCCTCTCGATAAATAGAATCCTTCATATCTTTAAACTTTTCGTGAGCTACTATGGATATCAGATCAACTGTGATAATAAGTCTCTCATCTTTCTGCTGGCTGGGGGGCAACAGGCTTTGACACTTACTGTGAGGCTCAGGAGCTGAACAGGGGCTTTCAATATCTAGGCATATATGTGGCGTAGGATGTTGAGGATTTTACAGACTGGAACCTTTTGGCTCAATGGAAGCGCTTCAGGGAAGATGTGGCACATTGGTGGGTGCTCCCAGCATCCCTTATGGAAGAGCAGTGCTCTTTAAAATGATGACCCTCCCCTGCGTGTTGTACTTTCTGCAAAATACCTGTACAGAGTGCCACCTGAGTTATTCCGCAGCGTGACTATCATTCTGCACCAATTGTTGTGGAATGCAGGCAGTTCACAGATCTCCCTCTGTAAGCTCTAGCGAGGGGCCTATGAAGGGGGGCTAGTGATAATAGGCATTCAGATATACTATTGACCGTAGTAAATGATTGGCCATTTGGGGACATAGGAGATCCTGCCTAACAAGGGGATAGGGACTGAGGTTACCCCTCTGTTCTGTACCATAAAGTAGGGGTGAGATTGCTGCCGCCACACCCTCGCACAGTGGGTAGGGCATGGAGAGAGGCTAATACATATCTAGGCTAGGAGGGCAAGTTGACTAATAGACCTCTGTCATGGGACAGTGAACTTCTGCGAGAGGTAGGGACTTTAAAAGGTTTTCGTAAGTGGAAACTGGAAGTATTGAGTATCTTGGGGATATCTGGAGAGGAGGCACAATGCTGGCTTTTGTAGAACTGCAAAAGAGTTTGAAATGGGGGCAATGGAACTTTTTAAATACTTACAGTTAGAGCATGCGATGTGGCACCAAGCGCCGGAGCAAAAGCAACTGCCAGAGTCCACTCCTTTGAAGGACCAATTACTGCAGAACCCACTGCCAATGAAGGCAATATCCCTGATATATTAAAATTAAAAATAAAAACTCCCCAGACCTGTTGCGTTCACTGCGTGAGGCATGGGAAGACATAGGGCTTATTGAGGACAATAACAGGGCGGTACCCATTTAGAGCCTCAGAGAAATAGCCATAAGAGCTTGCTTTGATATGATACAACTATGAATACTGCACAAGGCCTATTACTCTAGATCCTTGCTACACCGTGTGGGCTGATGTGATACCACTCTCTGTGGTAGGGGGTATGGAATGGTGGGCTCCTTTTGCCACATACTCTTGGACTGTCCCGTAAGATGGCGTTACTGGGGGGAATGGTACAAGTCATGGCCAGGGTCATAAGCCTTACGGTCCTGTTGGAAGCCATGTGGTGGATGTTATGTAAAACGAGGTAGAACACCTCGTCCGGGTATTCTAAAATTTGGTTTGCAACTTGCGGCTGCGGTGGCTAAAAGAAATATAGCAAGGGAGTGGGGAGCGAGTAGTTCTCCAAATGTCTGGGATTGAGGGGAGGACTTAGACTGGTGCCAACAGGCTGAGCGAGTGATGTATCGTAGTCGGGGATGCTCGAAGAAATTCAATAAAGTGTGACACAAACGGAGTTTGTATATAGGGTACATGAAATACCAATGAAGGAAGTCAGGGGGCATGGGGGGGTGAGACGACAGGCATCAGGGGAATCGACGACCATAATATTTGCATGTGATCACACCTATGCCTTCATGATATGTCCTACCGAAAGTCCTCCTGTAACGTTAGTACAGCTCTGCAATGCGTTTTGGACAAGTATAATTGACTATAACTGATGGTATCCTTTATTGTGTAACGAGCAACTGTTTAATAAAAAGATTATTTAAAAAAATATAGGCCATGAGATGTTGATATCATGTTTACGTATCTCACTGTATGGCCAGACTTATTTTATGTTTTTTATTTTACATTGATATGTCAAGGTCTGACTACTTTGGAATTAATTTGACTTTTGTCCATGCACCAGGGTGAGAGAAGAGGGAATATTTCTTGCTGATTTTTGCTGAGCTGTTATTGTCGTTTTTATATATGTCAATGCACTACCAGACTTATTTTGTGATTTTACACTGCTATCAATAAAGAGATCTATAAGGAAATACAGCAACACCATAAACTCTGCCCTCTTCCCCTTGGATTGTATGATTTTGAGGTTTACCACAGTCCTAGAAACTTACTAAAAACCTTCAGGTTCCAGACCACTCAGCTCAGAAAAATAAATTTCACGGAAGAGGAGACGTAACTTGTAGTTACCATCTCTCCATGTCACTAAAGGAAGCTACATAGTCCTCCTGTTGCTTTTGATTGTTTCTTGGCTGAATGGGCACCAGAGAAGCCATACGACGACTTTGCACAGTACCACTGTTCCTGGGGTTAAGAAGACACCATACAAAGTCCAAACCTACGGGCTGAAAGAGTCTCTCAACTAGGTCTGTTTCTGCTTGTACTCCTGGCTGCTACTCTTTCTCTCTTCAAATCTAAAATGGAAATCACTGCTTGAGATTTACACCTCAGGCCCTCAGGGACTTTCAGCTAGTCCGATTCAGGTTTCATTTTTTTTCCTTCCCATCATGGTGGTTCCTTCCTTGGTTTTTCTCAAGTTTAGCAATCCATTACTGTCATGTGGTGCTTAATCTAATTTTCTTTTCCTATTCTTTTACCATTTAAAGGCCTTAGTCTGGTTGAAGGGTGCATCACAACAAATCCTTGTCCTTCACTTATTTTGGGGCTCCCTCCACTTGTTGATTCTGGCTGTTCTCTCATTGGATTTGCTCGCCTGGATTCCTGACTCCTGATTTTATACCACCCTGTGAAGACTTCATCAGTAAGGAGGTTTTTTAGCAGCTTTGACTTTTTCCATAGATGGCGGCTTATGAAGGGCACTTGAAACTTTTTTTATTTTTCCTATACTTGAAAATGCAGAGATCTCTGCCCCAACAGTGAAGTCTCCCTTTGGTAGAGTATAGGGAAAAATAAAAAATATATTTAACTCCAAAATAAATACTGAAAAAGATATACGATAAATACATTTTAATACATTAAATGTTAATTAATTTCAAATATATGATTTAAATGTAAAATAAATGAAAAAGTTACAGCACAATAAATACATTTTTTGTTGCATTTGGAATTAATGAAAATACATTAAATTAAATTAACATGATTTTCCTGCAATTAAAATTAAAAAATCATTCCAACCTAGAGTTCCTGAATAATTGTTAAACATGATGTATAGAATTCTTTAAAATGAATCTATTTATTTTGAAATAAAATGTATTACATAATTTTTTTAATTATAAATAAATATATACATATTTTATAATTAAATAATTTTGATACATTTTTAAACATTACTTTATATTTCTTAATAGTTTAACTAATTTAAATCATGTAATTAATGTAACATTATTTCCTATGGGGTTTTATTCAAGTCCCTACTTTCAATATTTTTGATGGATGGTGTTGCAGTACCAGTGGTTGGTCCTGTTAGTGCTGGCCTTACTATTATTATTTTTTGTTGTTGTAATATATATGCTCAGAATTTTTGCCAGAAAGTAGTGAACCTACTCAAAAGTGTAAACATACTCAAAAGAGTTACTTACCTTTATGACTCAGGATGCCGTTTGTAAAATTAAAGTAAAACATCTCAGAATGCATAAGTAGCAAATGCTAGATATTGATGGGTATAAAAGGATGATCTACACCCAGAGCTTTAATGTATACATAGGCACTAAAAATAGCAGAAAAGCAGTTAGCAGAAATTAGTGATATCAGTCCTAAGGTACAAAAAAATCAATAGAATCAATGTAACTAACAAGCCCAAAATAGGTAAAGAAGCTAAACCTAACACATAACTAGGTCATTCCAGAGCAAAGCTTCTCCAAAATGACTAGTATCATCCTGTAGAGCCTGGACTGTCCCTTATCTCATGGTTTCAGCATACTGTTTGGGTGCCATCTTAACCACTGTTTATTTAGATTAGAAACCGTTGAAGGCGAATGAACTTCAGAATAAGGCCAACATCATATTGGAAGTACAAATGTAATGACCCACTGAACCTGTTTGCTAAAATGATGAGCTTACCCAAGAGAAGTGGAGTCTTTCCGATGAGGCTGTAATGTAATGTAGCACATTATTTCTGTGTATAGCTGGAACGCCATTCCATCAGTTGACCAACGAAGGGCACTCGTACAAGGACTAGACCAAGACTTATCACAGTTTGTTTTCGGCTTACAGTTGATCAAGAGAATGTACATATTGTTCTAGCTCTGATGAAGTCATCTGTCTTATTACAAAAGTGTTGGCAGGAAGCATATTGTTTTGGAGTTTGGAATTAATTAAGACTAGCATGACCTAATCTGCACAAGACTCCTTTTCCACTCTTTTTAACAAGTGAAACTGGAGTGTGAGTTCATGTTTAGAGAAAGTCTGGAGCACAGGCTGGGCCTCATGAATGGCATCAAAATACACCACTTATAGTTGCCACTTCACCCAAAAGCTTCTTCAAGCCGTGCACAATGAACAGAGTTGCTTCTAACACTACAAAAGAAAAAACCCTCAAGGAGTATGAAAGTGCTAAGTAAATGCTACAATACAATACATTGCAATATCCTATTATGAAGTATCATCTTAGCGCCAGGGTACCCGTAGGGTGTTTGCTGCACTTTACAAATGTTATATACAATACCATACAATCTTCAAATTTTTCTTTTTTTAACTAATTGCAAAATAACGAATTTTAAAAACGGGGTTTACTTTTCAATGTAGCAGCCTAAAATGTATGCTCTTCATCTTCTTTAAGCTCTTAGAAGGTTCCTACTCAGTTCAGAGCCTAGGTTCATATATATGATGGAGCTACTATAAGTGGAATCCTTGCCATAGTTTCCACGGGGATCCATCATTTTGCACTATTCCACCCATTTTGCAGGAATGTGTTCTAGTAAAAGTTACTCACTGAGAGCCTAAGACAGCCTTTGGAAATGTTCAGTCTAAGTGTCTGATGATTATGAGTTTGTCGGTCTCCTAGCAGGCCACAATGCCTGGACCTCTCTGGGAGGCCACCAAACTTGTCTGTACACCACCTGCCAGATTAGGAGTAAGCCTGGGCGTAGTTCGCGAAGTAGCGCTACTCGTAGCTACGCGAAGTGCACTTCACACTATGCGAGCTACGCGTAGCACTACGCGAACTGCGTAGTGCGCTGTTCGCAATGATTGCACAGTGCCAGATGCTTGTCTGCACTGTGCAATCATTGAAAATGGCATCTTGCACAGTGCTAGCTGTCTTTTACTGCCGCTCGAGTAGATTTTTACTCAAACGGCAGCTTGCTCAACTCGGACTGGTAGTTTCTTACCGCAAGCGGTCGCAAGCATACGCGACCACTCGTAATGAGAAAACTGACCTCCCCGCGTTGAGAATCTCGCCGGGAGGTTTATTTTCCACGCTGGCGATCGGCAACTTGATGTTGCTGATCGGAAACGAGGAAAAAGTCTCGCCGGGATGTCATTTTGCTTGCTCGCGGTCGCCAACTTGACGTTGAGTCCCGCGAGCAAGCAAAAAATGACAGCTGTTCTACGTTATGCTACGCTACGCGTGTTTGCACTGTGCTACGTGCAATTCGTGTTGTGCAAAGTAGCGCAAACTACGCGAGCGCAGCATAGTGCTTTGCCCAGGGTTCATTAGGAGTACATTTCTGGTCCAGTGGCAGTTGCTTTGGCAGCCCCACGGTGGAGCCATTCTAAGTCTCGTACATGAGCCTTAGAACGGCACTTCTGTGGGACTGCCAAAGCACGCTCCTGCACGGCATGGACTGTACTATGTCATTCAGTCCATGCGGTACATGAACTGTGGGAGCATGCATACAGGGGGGTACAACATGTGCCCCCCTGCATGCATCCACTGGCCCAGAGGCAACACTCACTGTCACCTTTTTCACGGCAGGCTCACCACCCTGAAAAGGAGGACTGTGAGGAAACTCGTAATATGCTTGGCGGTGCCGCAGCAGCACCACCAGTATATTGTGGTCTCACACCGCTGCAACACCCCTGAGGTATCATGTATCCCCGGCCGTTGCTGCAGTCCTTCAGTGTTCCAAACGCCAAACTCTTAATAGGGTGGTCAGACCACCATTGCGGTGGTGCCTACACCGCCACCAAGGATACAGCGGTTCTTATAAGCTCAGAAGAAATGACAAGTAAGGACTATTCAGATCTTGTAAAGTAAAGTTTGAACAAGGAGAAAAAAAGACAACCTCCAGCTATGAACGGATCTATGTGCTTCTAACGTCTTCACATACAGTGAGACAGAATATTTAAAATAGCAAATATACTGCCAGTGCCCTTATTAATGTTTACGTTGTTTTCTAGATGGGTAGTTGTCCCTTTAAGAAGCTACTTCTTTCTGATGAAGCGAAATGAATTTTTCTAATGCTTAGGGCCATTTTTTTCCATTAAGATTGTGTTTGATGGGAGCATGGAGGTTCTAAAGAGGGAAACTATTTTTCTACTGCTGCAGTTTGACTTTTTTGACTAAGCCATCTTCCAGCAATCGGCTGTGATTTTGCACAGTCCTGCCAAAGCACACCCTAAACGTAATTATCCATACCTAGATACAAAGAATAGAAGAAACTGGGCCATGCATTATTATTAATAACACACGGAGAATAGGAAGGGGAGGAAACACATACATTTTCATTACTTCTGAACAAATTCATCAGAAATGCTGTAACAATATATAAATCATGCTTGTCGCTGGCCTTGTCTCATTACAGCAGCTGTATTCAATGTACAGATGTAAAGTGTAGTTTTGTTGCCTCTGACAATACTGCTCTCACCCAGGGCGGGCCATCAACAAATCCTAAAACATTCGTAGTTTGTGTATCTTTTATAGAGAGGCTCAGTACATGGCTGGATATGAAACAAGTATAAATAACTGGATCTACATGGTAATCCACTATAAAATCTCTCCTGCACATGAACCTACTTGGTGTTGTATTGACAAAACTATAGTTTGACGATAGACAGACTTATTCTTTCACTGCAAGCTCTCTGTTCCAAAATGTGTGAATAACATACTGTCCCATGTATTGAAGAAGTATTGTACTGGGTTTGTGAAGTTGCTGGAGTTTACTTCTCGTGAATTTCGGGAATTCTATGGAAACCCTCGCAAACTGCACACAATTGAACTTTGCCTTATGTAAATTACTGACAGGAAACAATTGGAAAATAGATTTTACTGGTGAAAAACAAATACATTGATTTCCTTAAGATTAAAGTTTCAGCAAAATATATGGCCAAAAAAATATCAATGAAAGTCAGTTTGCAGATTTTTATTATCATCGCATTATTTTCCTGAATCAAATCTGTAAAAAAAAAAAAATGCTGATGATTTTGCTGATTTAAAAAAAAATGAACCTAAGTTAAAGTTTCTGAGGATAATTTGTGCTACAAAAAAGGAAAGCTTCCATAATGAAAGGACGAATATAAAAGATTGCAATTTTACAACATTGGGCAATGATTCGTTGTGCTCAATCATACTAAGGAAATGATAGTTTTGCACATCTATTGTTTTTACTGCGTCTCATATATAGAAGGGTGAAATACCAAATTGAGATTCGATAATTTCTCATAAATGATAACATTATGAATCTCACAAGTAGAAAATTTCCATTAGAAATCTCGCAAAATGCCTCAATGTGATTCAAAATGTTGAGTGAAAAAAGTGGTTGTTTGAACTTTGTGGAAACTTTCCATAACTGTGTGGATTAGTTCCAGGTATTCAAAAGGCATCCTAAACCCGAGCAGACAAGACCTAATTTCACCACTCATGAAAGCTGCTCTGCATTGCTTACTATTCACAGAAGAATCTCTTTTGTAGCCCTCTGCATAGATCAGATGGTGATTCATAGGACTGGGCCCTTCTTTTTACAATCAAAACTCAAACAATAAACCAGAAAATCCAAAATGGCTCCAACCTTGAGCATGAAAACGTCCCTATCGGTGGAACCACATTGGGCACGCAAAACACTGCACCTAGTAGAACCCTTGGGATAGGGCTTGTCTATGGGTACCCCCGGTGACCAGGCTACCTGCTACCTTTAGTCCGCCTGTACCAAATCCAACTTCAACTAGAAAATGCATAGCATCCTATGTGGTAAAGTCCAACTTGCTCCAGGTCAAGATCTCTGGACAAACCTGGAGTCTGTTTTGACAGGGCCAAGTCCAGCGGGCTGAGGTAACAGGTTGTAGCCTTTGATTTCAACCTCAATCAAGTCCCTCAGAGTCTGCAGGGTCTGGCGTTTCATTATGCCCAGTGGTTCAAGGCATGACTTTCTGTGACTTCCACTGTCTAATGTTTCTGTAACTATTAACAAGAATGGTGTAAGGCCATGCCAAACAGTTGGTGAGCACATGGAAGAATCTTTGGTGACACACAGTTGGAGTTACCTGGCCTCAGTACATGCATGGCAAAGTTTCCAGTTATTACTAGCGGACAATGTACAAAGGTGGTGGCTTTGGCCACAGCCTTTACCAATATTCCTTCAATGGAACTGACTGTGCATGGTTTTCAGTCAAGGTTATTTGCATTTTCACTTATCAAGAATTCTCTGCAAGAATTTTATTGAAAATTAAACTTTTGCCACTTTCAATATCTCCCTCTTCAATTATTAAATTTAGATGACTATATTTTGTTTTAGAATGTTTCATACACAGTAATCATAGACGACCAAAGACATATTCCCAAGCCAAAATAAGTTATTAAATTGTTTCTACAATAGCAAGCAGTTCTAGCACACAATTACCAACTTGTACTGACAGTACAGTACGACACTTTACACTGTCTTACTCGTGTCAGTGTGGAGCAATGGTATTTTAGAATGCCATGGGTGCAGGGTAGGCGTACCATACACATGGTGATGTCTTGGGGAATTCAAAGATGGAAAAGGAGGGACAGATTTATCAAGGTTTTGCATCAGATCTAATTCACGGACAACACCTTATGAGCTGGGAGTCCCTTTTCAATCTCACAAATGGGTCTTTAACCAGGTTTAAATTTTATCAGCCCTCCGGCTGGTGGGCGAGACAATCTTGGGGTAATTCAGAGGATATCAGATTCTCAGATTCTATCACTAAAGTGGGCCCATGGAAACGGGAGGTGTCCTTCTGGTATAAAGCTTTTACAGAAGTAGGGGCCTCTCTTGTTTCTGAGTTGGAGAATCTTTGGAGCAGAACCATGACAGAAGATGAGGTGGATATTAGGAAAATCTGGTGCGACTCCTATACCCTGTCCCAGACAGTGATAAAGCCAGCAAATCTTAGGAGAAACCACCTGTATGCCACCTATAGAGTCTACTGGACGCCAGGGAAACTATCCAAAATAAGCACAGCATCATATTACTGCCCAAGATGTAAAGAACTGTCTGCTGATGACTATTCACATGTTTTTGGATTGCCCCGTATTGGGCTAGGGTGTGTGGCTTCCTAGAGGAGGTTCTATCTAGACCAATCAAACTCAACACTACCCTGGTCTTTTTCAGCCTTACAACAGATTACTGTATAAACTCTCCAGATACAAAACTGATATTCTATGTTACAGTTATCGCCAGGAGGGAAATCTGCAGGGCATGGAAATCAGAGTCCCCACCAACTTTTACAGAATGAATGAGGAATATTTTTCTGATAAGTCAATCTGATATGGCCTGTGATGAATCCAGCTGTGACAAGGTCTGGGCAGCCTTGGAGTCCTGGAGGTTAAAATAATCTTAGTCCCATGATTATGCCAGAGGTCCATTGTCCGGTCCTCCTTAGTAACTTGCTTTTTATCTAGTCAAGTAAACAGGAGTTGGACCAGGAGACAGCCTTTCCTCTGGGCAAACTCTGTTTGCCAGGCGTAGACATATGCAGGGCGGAATCGTTTTTCCTTTTCAGGCTATGCAGATGGCACGGAGGGACCCCCATCTAGAGTTAAAAAAATCTGATGGCATGTATGAGGACAAAAAAAAAACGTTTCGCATCACCCATGCAAGGGGGTGCAAGGGTGATGCAAAACCTAAGTTAGATTTATTAAGCAATGCAAGGCCACCTTGCGTGACCCCTATGACTTGATAAATCTGGAGTAAAGCAAGGTAGCGCAAATCACTGCCTTGCCTTGTCCCAGGGAGGCATTCCATTGATGGAGCGTGGGTGTCACCATGCATCCACCCATGCATTTTGGTGCATTTCCAGATTTACCATTAGTGGTAGACCTGTAAATGCGTTAAAATGGTATGCTTCATAACGAGGAGAAATAACTTTATTTATCCACATTCTTTTTCCTCTTTCTACATGTGCTACACTCTGCAGCACACATGAAAGGATGAAAATGCATCTGAGGATTGTTTTTGTGCTGAATGTTGTCACTTCCTGCACAAAAACAATCCCGCCTATAATGCAGGCCCCTTGCGCCATGACACAGTTGTGCTTGTGTTGGCGCTAGGCATTCAAAAGTGTGCCAGCGCTTTGAAAGGACAGGGATGTGCTGTATAATGTTAAATATGGTACACTCCTGTCCTTTCACGCAGCGCAGCAAGGTTGCTTGCTGTGTTGCGCTGCATGCAAAATGAGAAATATGGGCCTAAAGATTTTTCCGAAAGGAATATTTATGTTAGGCCACAAGGTATGTGAATGGTCCAGGAAAAAACACATTTCTTGTGAAGCAAATGTAGAATATTATGGCATTAATGAACTAAATAACCCTATTTCTAACCATAGTTTAACCATACACCTGCCTCTAATAAACTGATATTCCTAAATTAAGGTTTCAAGATGGAATGAGTTTAAAATCACAGTTATCAGGTAGCATATTTGATTTAGCATGAATTTTGGGGTTACTGTTGCTGAGGTTGCGTTCATCAGTCAATAGTGAAATCATTGAATTTTTGTAACAGTGTAGATAGTTAAGTTTCTAGATCTCTGCTTGTTGCAAATTCAGTGTTTATATCTCTTCAAAAATACCATACACTTTACATCAGAAAGATTGTTTCAAGGCAAACGCGTTTCGGACTTCCCAGTCTTTGTTCACCAGCTGAACCAGTAGCGATGATTGCAGACAAATGTTACTCCAATATATACGAGTTCTGCCCCATTGGGCCGCCAGGTGAGTTTGAAATAATGCATTTTGGTAAGGGTAGTCTCTGCAACAGTATATTACCCCAGTGGGTTAATGGTCGTTAGACATAAGGTGAAATAAAGGTCATAACATCTTTGAATTTGCATTAAGTAGAACAGAGCCTGCCCTTCCACTTGTGACTACCGATAATAGTCATACAGGACCCGCTCATTCACGCAGCGGTGCTCCTCATGACTGGACCAGCCGCAATATTTCATTAGTAAGGAATTGCCCTCTATTGAAGAGCACCCCTAGGCAGGTTGACCTCCTTTATTCTGAGCTTCAAACAAAATCAGCAACTTTATATCAGAGAGATTTTACCACCATAATGCATCTGACAAACTCACCTTGAGACCCACTGGGGCAGAATGTATTTAATTGCAAACAGGTGTCAGTTTTGTTTTTCTTTGCCTCAATCAACATTGGAACGCTTAAGGCCTGACCTTTCGAATATGTGTTTTCTTTGCTGACTTTGCTGTGCAAAAACCAGGAAATAAACCTGTTTTGTAATTTTGTCAAGGGCAACCTCTTTTCATCAGTGATGTCATTTGAGATGTCATCAGTGATGTCATGATTAATGTCACTGACCATGTCATGAGTGATGTAATATGTGATGTCTTCACCAGTGCATTGCGAGAGCGCGAGTTATAGTTCGCTGAACTAACTATAGCGGGGAATTTCAATGGTTTTGTATGAGTGAAATGTCCAACTAACTATAACGCCCCTGAAACCTATTTTCAGTGAATTTCTAATGTTTTTTAAATGCTAATTACGAACTATAACCTGCCTTAAACCTATGGTTGTTTAAGTGAATTTCAAAGGTTTTTTAAATGCTAAATTTCTAACTATGCTTTCAGAGATAAGACAGGTGAAGAAAGAAGTAAAAACGCACAGAAAGAAAAAAAGAAATGCAGAAAGAAGCAACAGAAGTCCTTAAAGACGAAGAAAAGTGCATGAAGAAGGAAAAAGTGCAAAAAGAGCAACAGAAGAGCAGAAAGAAGCCTTGTTGCTAAATCATCCTGTAGCCTCAACTTTTCCAGACGGATACTGGTGGTAACTAAGTCCGACTAACCAGTCCTAGAGCCAGTGCAATGTTAAAAGACACTTAGAATACAGTGAAAACCCCTACATACACTAGGAAACACTATGCATTGGGGACTCCCTGTGGTTAGCATGACCTCCTCTGTAAGCCCCTAGTATATAATAGGGCAGGGGGATTAAAACTACCTCTTAAATACACGCAACAGGGCGTCTTTGCACATGTCACCTCAGGCCCCGTCCCTTTCCTTCACCACTGTGCAAACACGCTTTCTAGTCATTTTAAGTTGGGAGATTAAGTCCCCTTGAATCCTGAGGGTCCCTAGGGTCCAACTAGCCCACTAGATACCTCCAGTAAGCGCAACAGAGCTGCGTTGCAGAGAGATGTAAAAAAGGGGCACAGCCTAGACCATCTCTCTGCAACGAAATACAGTAGCACTTACTGAAAGCTCCTGGTGTACTAGTTGGCCCCACGGTCCCTTGGGATTGAAGTGGAAATATTCCTCCAAATTGAAATGCACCACACTGTGTGTTTGCACATCTCACCTCAGCCCCCTGTCCCCTCACTTCACCACTGTGTAAACATGCCCTGTGGCAGTTTTAAGTTGGGAGATTGACTCCCCTTGAATCCTGAGGGTCCCTAGGGTCCAACTAGCCCACTAGGTACCTCCAGTAAGCGCCACATAGCTGCGTTGTAGAGAGGTGTAAAAAGGGGCATGGCCCAGACAACCTCTCTGCAACGCAGTGCAGTGGTGCTTACTGGAAATACCTGGTGGGCTAGTTAGCCCCCAGATCCCTCAGGATTGAAGGGGAATTATTTCCCCAACTTAAAATGCGCCACAGGGCGTGTTTGCACACATCACCTCAGGCCCCGTCCCCTCCATTCACCACTGTGTAAACACGTCCTGTGGCCATTTTAAGTTGGGAGATTAAGTTCATTTGAATCCTGAGGGTCCCTAGGGTCCAATAGCCCACTAGGTAACTCCAGTAAGCGCCAGAGAGCTGTGTTTCAGAGAGGTGTAAAAAGGGGCATGGCCTCTGAACACCTCTCTGTAACGCAGCTCCCTGGTGCATACTGGAAATACCTGTTGGACTAATTGGCCCTCAGGGACCCTCAGTATTGAAAGAGAATTAATTCCCCAACTTACAGCTCGCCATGGGGCGCGTTTGCACAATGGTGAAGGATGGGGGCGTGGCCTGAAGTGACATGTCTGCAAAGAAGCTCTGTGGTGCATTTTAAGTTGGAGAATTAATTCCTCCTTAATCCTGAGGGTCCCTGGGGGCCAACTAGCCCACCAGGTACGTCCAATAAGCACCAGGGGGCTGTGTTTCAGAGAGGTGTTCAGAGGCCACACCCCTTTTTACAACACTCTGCAATGTAGCTCCGTGGCACTTACTGGAGGTACCTGGTGGGCTAGTTGGCCCCCAGGGACCCTCAGGGTTGATGAGGAATTAATTCTCCAACTTAAACCACGCCACAGTCGTGTTTGCAAGTGGTGAAGTGAGGTGCGGGGCCTGAGGTGACATGTGTGCAAACACGCCCTGTGGCACGTTTTAAGTTGGGCAATTAGTTCCTCTTCAATCCGGAGGATCCCTGGGGGCCAACTATATACATATAAAACCTACTGGTAGTTGCGTGTAAGTCGTTATTCAAGTTACAAATTCAAATTTAGCTTTATTCGAGATTCACTCATAAAAGCATAGTAAATTCCATATATTTCAGGGATATTCAATCATTTAAAAACATTAATTAAAAGATAAATTACAAGTAGATAAGTAAAAACACAGTCGATATACAACCATTACATAAAAAATTCATCTTGATTGCTATATACAAATGACCTATGGATTACAAATACTAATTTTGTACATTGTCTAACATAATGAATATTCCTTTTTAGACAAAAATACATTCAGCGATCAATGCCTAAAAGCTTCTGTCTAACCACCCATGCCCAACATAAATATTTAGCAGTTGCTATTGAGATGGGCAATAAAGTGCTGGTGCGTATGATTCTTAAGGCTTCAGAACTACTAATAGTACCTAAGGACTTACACAGTGGAGTTAACCAGGCTCGTCTTGTGGTTGCAAAGGCCGGGCAAGCAAATAAAAAGTGGCCAATAGTTTCCTTATGGTCTCCGCATGCTGGGGAGTTGCTAATAATCGGACTACCCCACCTGCCAGTCAAAGACCTAAAAGTTAAGGAACCTGCTCTAAGTTGGTAAAAAAGCTTCCTGTCCCCTGGTTTGGTAATGGCATCCCAATAAAGCTCTAAGCTGGGATTAAGCTTTGCCTCTAAAAAACCTCCAGCCATAGTCAAGGAGCCAGTACCACTCCAATTTCGGGAGGCCACCTTCTCCCAATAAATTTCCTTTAAAGCTGTTTTGATGGGAATAACGCTGTCTCCGGATTTTCCCACAGCATTTTGCATACCTAGGCCAACTAAGGTGTCTTTAAGTTCATTCAGCCAACTGACTTTGTGGAAAACATCGGTTTTAATAATATCCATGAATCCTACCGCATAGAGTAGGAGCTCTGGAGTAGTCCAGAGCCTGCGCCAATATAAGATTGGACCAGCCTTGCTTAATCCGAAATAGCCTTCCTGCCAAGATCATACCTAAGTGGCAGCAAGGGAGTACTCACAGGAAGTCCAGTAATACTTCAGAGAAACTTGTTTTCCGAGATTATTAGTGGTTTCAATTTCTCGAACCCCCACAGCTCAGCGGCATAAAGCGCTGAGCTGAGAGCCTTAGCCTCATAAATCTGGAGTACTGACTTTATTGGCTTGGTTAAAGATCTTTTATGCTCCAAATTTAGGGCTCCTGCAAGTTGCCTGTGCCTTAGTCCCGCTATATCTATGTGTTGCACCCATCTATTGTCCTTACCCACATGAATCCCTAGATACGTAAAGGCATTGACCACCTCTAATGAATGGCCATTCATGATAAGTTTACTTTTAAAACTACGATGAGGATTAAAAACCATGAGCTTGGTTTTTGCCGCATTAACTTCCAAGCCATGGTCCACACAACATTTTTCAAAAATAGATAGGGCATGCTGCAGGTCGCTCGGGGTCTTTGATGAAATCAGAGTATCATCTGCGAACAATAAAATTGGTGTCTTAATGCCGGCCAAAGAGGGAGCATCCGTGATTGCAGATAGCATTCGAGCGACAACACCATTGATGTACAACGTAAAGAGCGTGGGGGCCATCGAACAACCTTGGCGAACACCACGCTGCACTGGGAAGTCAGAAGTAACCATCCCCTGCCCTCCCCACTGAATCTTGGCGAAGTTTGCTTCATGCAACCTCATCGAGAGTGTTAACAGATCTACGGGTAGGCCCAGATTTTTTAAAACTACCCATAACTGAGACCTGGGGACTAGGTCAAAGGCCGCGCGTAAATCGACAAACGCTGCGTACAGACTGCCTTTGCCCAGTAACACAGTCTTCCATTTCAGTAAAGTAAACCGAAAGACCTGATCTACTGTGCTGGTAAACTTTCGAAACCCCGCTTGAAAGGACGACAGAGCACTATTCTCCTCGGCCCAATCAAGTACCCTGTTCACAACCATCCTCCCAACCACCTTTTGGATAGTATTGATAAGGCTTATGGGCCTATAATTTCCAGGTTGCGATTTGTCGCCTTTCTTAAATACTGAGATTATCACAGCGCCCTGCCATGATACCGGGACTGGAGCTCCCTGGACCACAGCATTGGCAAGAAGCAAGATATACTTGCCACAGCGTTCTTTGTCATTAAGAAAAACATCCGCAGGGACCCCGTCTAACCCCGGTGCTCTACCGCTGGCCACTGTACTAAGGGCCATTAAAACTTCATCAATGTTAAAAAAATTACCTTTATAAAAAACTGGCCTAAAATCACCCATCGTGTCATCCAACTTGTTTTGAGCATATTGTGGTTTAAAATAATTCACCCAATCCTCCTGTGAAACATTATTTTCCGGAGGGTCGGGTTGCCCCCCTACCCCACTTGACAATATTCCAAAATTTCCTAAAATCTTTTCTGTCACTGGCTTCCTTAAGGTCTTGCCAATGAAGATCATTCCACAGTTTATTGGTTTTTAGTATACACCTCTTGTACTCCTTTCTTGCAGTATGAATGTAGTTATAGTTAGAGCCTAGTTTCTATAGGATAAGCTGTTTGTGTTTTGCTAATAACTTTGGCACTAAGTGATGAATCATCACAACATTTTCAAAACTACTTTGCCAGTCACTTCAGCTGCCGTATGGAAAGTTTCAGGGTGATCTGTCCAGCGGGGGCCAAGCAAAGGAGAGTCCCAAAACCCGTTTATCCCTGTGCAATTTCCCACAGAGATTTTAGACATGGCCACAGTCGGATCCACTGAACAGAATTACACCACATTTGGCAGAAAGCTACATCTTGGTCCCATAAGAGTCTTTTTTTGATAATTTTATGTACATCTGTTTAGTAGTTTTGGGGTTACTAGGGTAAAAAGATTTATGTATACCTAGAGACTTAGATCGGCAGCAGATTCTCCACGAATCCTGGCAGATTTGCAGATTCATGTGCCAATAACAATGCCATAATGGGGGGGCGGAGCTTGCCAAGCCTGAATATGGCCGCTCTTTGATCGAGCTCCTTCGGCCACAAATAAAATCCTACAATATCCTGTGTTAGAACCATACCGAAGTAACACCATCCAATAGCCTCCACACATCGGGGAATCATTTTTAGGAGGGTGCGTCGAAAACTCACCAGAAAGCAAGCAGAGAAAGCTGCACCGCCTGTGAGCCTGTCAGTGGCCAGAGGCCCAGCGAGGAAACACAGAAGGAGTGATGCCTTCACGCCAAATCAATGGTCCCTGGGCCGTGGTGCAAAGCAAGCACCATCGAACAACGGCCCGAAGATACACCTAAGGTGGGCACATCGCGACCCAGTGGGACTGCAGCGAAAAGAGAGTGCTCCTGACATGAAGACCCGAGAACCACGGGCCGAGGGAGCATGGGCACCGCAGTCTCCACTTCCGGCCGAGCAGTCTGCACTCCCAGCGTGAAGGCCGAAGTGAGCCACCGCGAGGCACTGATAGTAGGAACATGGCAAGTGCCCACCAGACAAGAACCGCCAGCAATTGGGGAAGTCACAGCGAGGGAGGCCTGACAGCGAGGGAGGCCTGAATGAGCTAGAGCAGAACAGTCCCTGCCTGACTGCGTCAGTCATGGCGAAGCCCGGGACAACACCGGTACGCACAGACTAGCACAGCGCCAGGCCGTAAGGAAAACACAACGCGACGCACTGCCGAGGTTTGGGGCATCCCCAGCATATAGACCTGAGGCACACTGGAGATCCCCCACCAGTGATGGGCAGAATATCCCATCTATTCCTGCACAGAAACACCGCATGGAACACACGCTGAGACACAGTCCACGCACTGCAGGGAACACTGAGAAGCACGGGTCCTCCAAGCGAGGTGAGGGGCAGAGCTAATTGATATCGAAGGGAGCAAACCAGCTCACCACCAAGTGCATGCCAAGGCCCCAGTGGTGCAACATTATTCAACAGCCCCAGCACCAATCGGAGAGACAGACCCATATATAATTAAAGAACGCTGAGTGGCACAACCCACACACAAGCTCCCACTCCCCCTAAAGCATGCAAACAACCACTGCCACGAAGGAATTTGAAGAAGGCACTATACACATTGCCAAATACATTTTAAGTGCTGCACCGTCATACTAGCATCTTCCTCACAAATTATTGGCAGGGCAGCAAATCTGCTCTTAACCCACCAGGTATAGGGGAAATGGATAAAATGCTAAAAATGCTGCAATTCGGCTTATGCAAAACAACAGGGCCACGCAGCGATGAACAGGAGACCTCGAATATAATCGCACCCCCCTCCAGGTGCCAGACCATGTCCCTTCATAGCAAGACTACTCAATTATAGAGACCAGGATGCTGCATTAGTATTCCAGGAAACTACAGCATCTAAGACACAAAGGGTCAGGAATCTCCATATACCTGGGTTTCACGGTGCAGGTCCAGGAAGCGCGAAAGAAATTCGTACCGACAAAAAGAAAACTCCAAGATTTTAACATACCATATGCAATGCTATACCCAGCGCGCCTCAGAAACACTGTGGATGGCAAGTCCAACATTTTTGGTGACCCCAAAGCTTTACAGCAGTACCTGCAGCAATGAGAAAAAATAAATAACTGCAGGAAATCACCCTGGGGACGAACAGGAGCAAGCCTCAGGACTAGATGATTCTGAATGATAGCACAGCTTGAGAACCCTGTCATACACTGGATTGTGACTGTATCAGATAAGTGGGCAAATAGAAACAAACTATTTGATGATACAGCAGAATGTCTATGTAAACACTACTGCTAAGTCATGATCACTAGAGTAGATATTTTGATGGGCTCAGATGGGACTCACAATTGCCTTAGAGGCTTAGATAGGCTTAGATTTTATAATTATTGTTAGACTGACACATGTATACATTAGAAAAAGAGGCCACCCCATGAACCATGGGGGATCCCGGCTGGCCGCTCCTGCTCCCATGTGAGCACAACACCAAGTTAACACAGTTACTGGCGAAACAAATCAGGGGGGCGGGGATGGGGAAGTTGAGATTTGGGAATGTCTCTGATACAATTGGGGTCCCGGAGTGGTAGCAGGGTGGATGTGGGGGAGGGCTTAAAAATATGGTCAATGGGACAGGTTCAATCAGTACAAGTATCATTTAGAGCAGCACGGTAGAAGCGAGAGCATACTCTAAACAATGCTACTAGACTACAACATGACACATACCGTTAGCTCACTAACACTGCTCACATGGAATATTAGGGGATTAAATAACGCACAGAAGATGCGGAAGTTGCTCGCCTACCTTGATCGCCATGGAGTGGACGTGGAATGTCTTCAGGAAACACACCTCACCAACTCCTCAGAGGTAAAAGTAGGTGCCCGCTGTCCATTTATGTAGCGTCCTCCTACTCAACGTATGCTCGCGGGAACTGGAACTAATATTAGTCAAACGCAGCACCCCTTTTACCCTATCGCACAAATTCACAGACACCTGAGGCTGCTACATTATAGGCCAGGGAAACTTCAGCAGCACAGTGCTAACAATAGTAAATACATACGAACCAAATATAGACATCCTGGCCTTTTTTGCACATTTAAGGGCATAAATACAGGAATTAGGGCAACAGAAATAATCTGGGGAGGACGCTTAAATACATGCTTAGGCCCATCAACAGATAGACTAACAAGCAACCACAAATATGGTAAACAAGCAGCTAAAATGCTTAGAGATGGAATGGAGGAGTGGGGGGTGATTGATCTGTGAAGACTGCAAAATCCGGGGCAACTAGATGGCACTTGCACCTCCACAGCACACAACTCATGGTCTAGAATAGACTACTGGATAGCAACGCGGGGAGTTAGCACATGGACAAACTCAATAGACATCATGCCCAAGACATTATGTGATCATGCACCCGTTCGACTGGTGCTAGCACTCCCCACGCACACTCCTGGGCAATTTACGCGGCACTTCCCGACAACTGCAATGCTAGATCAAGTATTTAAAAGACATCTAAGACAAGATATAATCGTATATTTTGTGCACAACACGGGGACATTAGTACCCAACCACTCTGGGAGGCCTTTAAAGTAACAATCTCTGCATTGGCAAACACACTGGTGTACTAAGAGATATATGGCAGCAGCTGCATAAGGTGGAACAGGAAATCCAGACACTAGAAAAGGAGTACACATGAACACTAATCACTGCACTACTCGTTGATATCAGAATCAAAATGAACACATATCAGGAATTTGCAGATAGGAAGATGAAATAACTATCATGAAGACACACAGAGTGAAGTTATGTGGAGGGTGGATGCCCTGGTCGCACACTCGCAGGTAGGATCCAAACCTCTGGAGTTCTGGACTTTTTGGTTCCGTCCAGAGGTGTCAGGGATAACACCCGAAGACCCCGGAGTTCTACCTGTCTCGGTGCACAAATAAACAGAAACACGGGCTTCTCGATGGTGGCGTCAAAGACCAAAGGTTTATTACTGCAGGGACACAGAAGTCACAGAAACTACACACGGGCAGTGTCTAGGAGCCTGTTCGATTTGTACAAGAAGGGTTGCTCCTTATATACTAAATATTGGCCTTCAGGCAAATTCTTCACATGTTAGTACATTCCCAAAACCTTTGTGTCCTAAACAATAAATATTTGGCGTTGCACAGGAATCGTCGATAATATCTGATGTCAAACATTTACGAAGAAGGGTTCCCACTATTCCATCACAATCCCGTGTCAACATTTCATTCAAGAACCGGACCGCCTCATCGTAAATTTCGTTACCTCCCCCTAATAAAGGCCTAGAAGGAAAGGAACAGAGCCAGGTGCAGGAGATAGAAAAGCAGGATAAGAGATGTTTGTGGGTCGTAAATGGGCAAGGCTACCAGCTTCGGTCGCCTAATCATGATCAGGCCAATGAACACGAGAACCAGTATAGCAGGACTGGCCTCAGGCAGAGGAGGCAGCCTTTGTCGAGTCATGCAGCCACGGCGAGTTCTGTTCTAAGGTGCACGTGTCACTAGAGAGGTGAATCTCCGGCTAAAACCTATGTGTCCTTAATCGAAATGAAGTAATCAGAGGCCATTGCGTATCCATTGTCTATGTGAGGGCAAGAAACACAAAATGGCTGCCATGATCTAAGATGGATGCCATGGGTAGATCAAAAATGTGTTTGTAACAGGAGTACTCTTGCTCGTAGCATAGCGAAAACACCAGGATATGCTAAATGGATCATTTGCGGTTCACTGATACCAAAATTATGTGTTTACGACAATATTGAAAACACGGGTTCAAATCGTCACGGAACCTCAGACCCTCCTTTTGCCCTTACATAGGCAATTACTCAGTCTATGTCAGAGTCTAACTCTATGCTCATCAGGTCAGTGACATGCTGTTGTATCATCATCCTTTCTCGCGCCTTTTCTCCATACGCAGGTGGTTTTCTGAAACAGGTTGCAGCACAGAGACTACACAGGGCTGGACCACACTGGATAATCAGGCAGCACGAGAACAGGAATACTAAGATGACACCAATGACCATCAGAACCTTCCATCCCCACGCTGATATCAGAGTCCAAAACCACTCCATGAAGGACCAGTTTCCCTGGTCTACGTATATAGAGTCGGAAATCTTGTGTAGCTTAGAGATCGCCTCATAGACAGTTGGAGCATTATTGGGAATAAAAACACAGCAGCTCGATTGGATCATTCTGCATACCCCACCTCGATCTGCAAGTATCACGTCTAGAACCATACGGTTCTGCAACGTCATGAGTCTATCCGCCTGAAGCTCAGCTGTCAAGTTGCTAAGGGCACCAGCAGTTTCGGTAATAGTAGATTCAACTACCCGTGTTAACTAACGTATATTTCTACTATTGGCCATAGGCCCCCAGAACGGAAGGAAACCTTTGAAGAAGTCTCCAGCTTCCTGACCAGCGGTATCTTCCTTGCTGAAGACACCTCTTGCTACTCTGGTCTTGTGATAATCAGAAGAAGCAGTGTATGTCGGAGGCAACAATCGAGCAATATAACACGAACCTGCAAAGTCGGCAGGCAACCATGTATACGCTCTGTCTTGACAGATGAAGTAGGTACCCCTAGCAGTAAGAAAGGCAGGGGAGGAGTTAGACGGAAACACGTAAGTCTCAACGCACTCACTCCTCCCTAGCTGAGCTCTCGGATTTCTCCCATTTCCTTGCAAACAGACCTGACCTCGGTGAGGCACGACCCAGATTGGAGTTGAGCTTTTACACTTGCTTTCTCCCAAACTAAGGCGATACTCTGTAGAGTTCCAACTCAAATATACCCGTAATTCATCTCTAGGGTAAGATGGAGTATTATTGACATCCTTGATCATGTCAATAATTCCCTGGACTAAAGCTTTGTTGGCAGAGTTGTATTTAGTGGAACGTGGTGGACGCGGAGGATAGGTTTCAAGGGCATAAGCAAAAATGGTCTGAAGGGCCTGAAATGATCCATTATAGCTAAAAGGCAAAACCAGATAGGGAATGCCTTTATCCATAGTGTGGGGTATCAAGCCACACACCCAGCAGTCTGTAGTGTTAACTACCAGTTGGTGTTGGTGCAAGAGCTGTACGAAAGTGTTGTTAATGAATTCTGAGCGTCGAGCTTGCTCATGTTCAGGGAACGAGTGAAAAGAGTGCATAGAAGAAACAGTAGAAGTAGCAAGATCAAGGGGAGGTACTGTAGTTACTGGCATAAAAATCAAATTCACACCAAAGACGATTCCACCCACCAACGTTATCAAAACAATTAAAAATGTAATAGCACATTGCATCAGAAAGCATTTGCTGTGAAGAATTCTGTAAAGTCTATTTCTGCGAACATAAATCACATTTTCTCGTTGCAGCGCAGGAAGCTCCATCTTCTACAATCCGCTCGCGACCACTGATGATGTGTACGTAGATGAAAATGCCTCTATCAGCCCTGGGAGTTCCCAGAACTAACAGAAAGATCGACCTTGTGTCTGACCCCCGCAAATTCAACTAGGCACACAGCCACGACCCTACGGCTACCCAGACGGCAAGGCAATTTAAAACAATAAAACAATAGCAAACTTCCTGGCTGAAGGCAAAAGTATCAAAATTCAAATGTTACAATAGGCAGTTTCCTGCTTTATTTGTCCATATTGCGAGACCGTAAATTGTATCTCAGTTTTGCAGGAGCTGTTTGATCTGGAAACAGTGTATTATCAGCAGAGGTTGCAATGTTCAAATTCGCAGATGGCAAAGTTTCTTCTGATGCAGAGGACAAATGTTCAGGAGTCAAAGAAGTAGTTTCAGGAGGAGAGCCAGAGTTCGATGTGTCAGTTATTAGTTCGGCATCGCTGAAAGGGATAAACCTGGGTGTGCGTTCAAACTCAGAGGCACCAATTCCCGTCTTCACCCAGTGATCGTAAGGAAGTGGCAGGGGCACACGTTTGACGTGCGTCATGTGTATCCAGTTTTTCCTACCGGCCACACGAATAGCAGTTCTCGTCGCCAGCAGTACTTGGTAGGGGCCGACGAATCTGGGTTGAAGATTTTTCGTCCTTGCAAAGTTCCTGATCACGACTTGATCTCCAGGTTTCAGCTGATGACCTGGACTCTCCGGTGGCTTTGGCAATGCATCGAAAACCTGTTGGTGAATAAGACTCAATTTAGCAGTCAAGTCGTAAAGGTAATCAATCAACATTGGATATTCCAGAGAACAGAATTCTTTTGGCCTTGGCACTCCCCAAATATTAGCGGGACGACCAAAAACTATCTCATAAGGACTAAGCCCTACTCTAGAATGAACAGTCGCTCTCGTTGATAACAAAGCCAAGGGTAGTGCGTCTGGCCAGGACAAACCCGTGGATGCCTGTATTTTAGCAAGTTTCAGTTTGAGGGTGCCATTGTAACCCTCAACCAAACCAGCAGACTGGGGATGGTTCGCACTGTGAAATTTCTGCTTGATCCCTAAACCGGCACATACACTCTGCATAACTTTCCCTACAAACTCACTTCCGTTATCTGACCATACAATCCGTGGCATTCCATACCTAGGGAAGTATTCTTTGAGAAGGATTTTGGCAGTTGATAGGGCAGTGTTGTCCTTCAGTGGATATGCTTCGATCCATCTGGAGAAAGCACAAACTACCACCAGGACGTATTTTAGGTTATTGCAACGATCCATGGGAATGAAGTCTAACTGAATTACTTCAAAGGGGCAGGAAGGAGGAGCGAAGTGGCCAGCAGGTGTGGGGACTCCCTTGAAAGGATTATGCATCAGGCATACCATACAATTTTTCACCACTCTCTCTGCACACTTACTAATCCCATCATTCTTCCAGACTGGAGCCAACATCTTACAAATCCCTTTAGAACTAATGTGTGCTGCTCCATGCGCCATCGTTACCACTGCAAGCACGTACGCATCAGGCAACATCCAACGCTGTTGTTCCGACAAATCAATCCAACATCCACTCGAGTCCAATTTAACCGTACTCTCTTTCCATGTAAGCTTTTCTTCCTCAGTCGCCTCTTTCTGAATCTCTTTCACACTTTCCACTGTGTCCTCACACATTCCAGATTCGGAAATCCATCTAGCAGACGTTGCAACATACATTCTACTCATCATATTTCTAGCTGTCTGTTTAGCGGTCTCATCAGCAAAAGCATTTCCACGACCAACATCATCCGTTATTGCTTTATGAGCACTGCATTTCACAATCGCAACTTCAGTCGGCAAGGTTAGAGATTCCAACAAGTCGTTAACTAGCTGACCATGTTGAATCTTAGTCCCATGGGACGTAATGAAACCTCTTTCTTTCCACAAACGGCCAAAACTATGGGCCACGCCAAACGCGTACTGACTATCTGTGAAAACATTCACTCTCTTTCCCTTTGCTAAAACACACGCTCTCGTTAGAGCTATTAATTCTGCAGCTTGGGCAGAATTCTGACTCACTCTTGCAGTCTCCATAATCGTACTCAAAGTCGTTACTGCGTAAGCAGCAGTCACATCACCATTCTCCAATTTAAAGCATGACCCATCAACATACAACGTGCCATCTGGATCTGACAACGGAGTGTCTTTTAAATCAATTCGTCCTTTTGTCTCCTCCTCGGTTCTGAAACAGCAATCATGGGGTTCAGAATCACTCAACTCCTGATTAGTCGGCAACAATGTTGCTGGATTCAATACATTGCATCTTTTGATTTGAATATGACTAGCTAACAATGTCAGCTCATAGCCTGATAATCTAGCACTGGTAAGATGTTGCGTCTTGGTTCGGTTCATGAGTGTATCCACAGCATGAGGAACCATAACCACTAGCATGTTGTTCATCACCAAACCAGCAGATTGTCGAATGGAAGCCGCAGCTGCCGCTGTAGCTCTCAAACAACTAGGTAATGCTCTAGCTACCGGGTCTAATGTTGATGAAAAATACGCGCAAGGGCGTTGTTTATCACCAAATCTCTGTGTCAGAACACTCAACGCGCAACCTTCTCTTTCGTGAACATAGAGCGTGAATGGCTTACTGTAATCGGGTGTACCCAATACAGGAGCTGAACATAATGCTTTTCGTAACTCAGAAAAACTCTCCTGACATTCAGCAGACCATGGCACCGGACTCAGAACACCTTTCCCAGTCAAAGCTACCAATGGTTTTGCCAAAAGAGAAAAATGTGGGATCCACTGCCTACAGTACGAGGTAATACCTAAAAAGGCACGTACTTCTCTCTGTGTGCGGGGAACACTCATCTGCGTAATTGCTTTTATTCTCTCTGGGGTCAAATTCCTTCCCTCCTTTGACAAGAGATGACCTAGGTAGGTCACTTCTTGACAACAATATTGCATTTTTGAAGGTGACACCTTATGATTCAAATTAGACAAATGATGCAATAACGAAATTGTAGCTGCTTTGCAAGTTTCCTTGTCATCGGCAGCCACCAGAAGATCATCTACATACTGTACTAGGGCAGAACCAGGAGGAAGCACAAAGGAATCTAACTGACTTTTTAATGCCTGACTGTAAATGGATGGACTCTCACAATAGCCTTGTGGAGCACGTTTAAACCTGAAGCTTCGACCTCCTAGAGAGAAGCCGAAAATATCCCTGCTTTCTTCGGCTATCGGAATGCTGAAAAAGGCATTCTTCAAGTCGATAACTGAAAACCATGTGGCTGTAGCCGGAATCAACGTTAACAATGCTGTAATGTCTGGAACCACAGGAAACTGCGGACCACAATTTTGTTAACCTCTCTGAGATCTATAACAAACCTATAAACTGGAGGCTTTGAAGGGTCAGTACGTTTCAAAATTGGTAATACAGGACTGTTACAGACATTTCCTCTAGTTTCTTCAACCACACCTTTCTTAATCAAATCTTGCACGATCAATAAAAGTGCACGTTAACCTTCACTAGAAATCTTGTATTGAGGAATTCGTGGAAATTTTACATTTGCTTTCAAAGTGACTACATATGGTGTAATTTCCAAAAGGCCTACATCGTTAGGACCAGTCGCCCAAAGAGTATCAGGGAGTGAACGCAGCTCTGGTGGGAGTGCATCCATTGACAAGTACATCGGAGAGGTGATTCGTTTACCCAACGTAAGCTGCACTCCTGACGGAGAACAGTACAATGTCGCATATAGGCGTTTTAACAAGTCTAAACCAAGCAGATTTTCATTACAACCGGTTGTCAAAATCAGGGGTGCTTTCAATTGACACGGTCCAACAGAAATAGATAAAGGACCAGATACGGGGTTGTAAACAGGGGCGCCTGAAAAACCTACAGAAACATTTGTTAAGCCGGACAAAGGTGCGCCATGGAGTTTCGCATGAATGATAGAACTTTTTGCTGCACCAGTATCCAACAGAAACGGTTCGACTACACCTGATGTTGCTACTGCGACATAAGGCCCACTCTGATCCACTGGAACTGATACTACTCCCTCTCTCTGTCCATGGCTGTCCTAGTATTCAGCTTGTTGAAATCCCTCATCTACTTCACAATAGTCTTCAACATGATACTGTTGAGATCTATTTTGTTGGGCAGACTGTCCATTTCGTTGATCGAAGTGATTGGAAGGGCGATCATTCGCTTGTGGAGGCATAGCACCTCGTCCTCGACCTCTAGAATTTTGCATGGAACCACCACGACCTCTCTGAGCTGCTGCAGCATTGTTTTGCGCTAAGATCGGACAGTCATTCTTATAATGACCCTCTTTCTTACAGTACGCACACTGATTCCACTGATATTGCGGCCTCGGTGAACTATAATCTGTCCTTTGATATGACCCTTGCTGTGTATTAGTCTGATTCATACGAGGCGGATATGCCTGCTGCAAAAGAACTTTAGTTTTTAAATCTTTCGTTTTCTTATCTGATTTCTCCTTCTCTTCTTTATCCCTATTTTCATAATACTGTGCAGTTGCAAGTATTTGCGCAGTTGTAGAGACAGCCCACACACTCTCTGAATCTTTCAATTTATTACTGAGCTCTGGCAGCAGATTGTGTACAAATTTATCGACAAACAATCTCTGTCCTCCTTCTGTGCTCATATCCTGACCACTGTGATCTACAAAAGTCTCTTCGAACCTTGTGAAAAAGTCGGAGACACTTTCGTCTTTCTTCTGCCTGCATGCAGACAACTTGTCCCAGTTAACGCGCAATGCTGGCATCAGAGTCTTCATTAATTCAATTAACCTACCAGGAAGATTAGCAATTAGAGGTTCGGGTTTGGAACCACCTATTTGCTGACCATCTGCTGCTATGATAGCTGCCCAATCACCACCTAGGGCAACTGGATGATTTTCTTTACGTATCTTAGCCCAAATTGGTTGCGGGACTACATTCCCAAATAGCATGTCAATATCCGCTAGATTCATCACACAAGCCTCAACTGTCTGCGCTAACTCCTTATAGTATCCAGCAGGATTCTTACGCGGATCTGGCAAGGCCTGCTTCACTGCTAGCACTTCGGCTCGCTTCCACGGAATGTGTATCCACACTCTTTGGAATTGGGCCGGAGTGGCTGCAATACCACGGTTCGCATCAGCTGGCACAGCTTCGCGCCAAATTGGAGGAACCTCCCTCATTGGATATTGGCGATTCTGCTTTGTACTATGTCTTTCTAAATCTCTCGGCGAACGAAGAGATGGGTCATTCCTATAGCTTAAAATGAGCTCCATCGCTTCCTTTACTTCTTGACCAACTATCATACCTGCAGCAAACTCTTTCTGAACATTAATTAATTCCTCTAAATTCGAATCAGAGTCATCTTCTTCTAATTCCTCACGTAAAAGGGAGCACATCTCGTCGAACACATATCTTTGCGTCGGTTCTTTCCATTGCATAAATGTATCTAATACATCTCCAGTACTATATCTCCTACTCTTTGAAATCCATCTGAGAGCCGTGGAATCTAATATTCCTCGTTCCTCAGTACTCGGAAGCTGACTACGTCTCTGTACAGAGTCAGAGGTAGGAGTCTTAATTAAAGTTTTATAGAAAGGAGACAGAATATTAGAGACAGAATCAGTGATTCTCCGACGAACAGAAAGCGGAGTCATAATACTAGCAGATGTAGAAAACACAGTAGCAGTTGGAACAGATAGAACAGGAACAGTAGGAGTATCAGGCAAGGTAGCTTGTGAAACAGCAAGTATGAGCGATACAGGTATAGGCAAAGAAGCAGGCAACCCTGGAAGAGGGGGTGCCGAAGGAACATTCACATTGACCACAGGAGGTATAGGAGCTTGATTAAGGGAAGCAGGAATACCATGTTGTCCAGCAACCGGCAATTGAACATTCGGTAAAGGCGGAGCCGTAGCACCCTGTGCATACGGTGGAGGTGACTGTAACAAGTAAGACAACAGAGGATCACTTTCGGGGTCCTCTACTATCTTAGCTGTACTCGATGACAAGGCAGGGTAGCACTTGTCTATCGCTAAATTACGCTCTCTAGTAGCCACCTCTACTGCCTTCTCAGACTCGTTGACTTGCAGCTGCTTAGCAGCCTGTTCTAAAGTCAACTCTTGCTCTTTCTGTTCTTTCTTCAACCTTTTAATTTCTCTCTGTTTAGATTCTTTTCGCCAGTAACGGAAAGAATCAAACATTGCCGGCCGGGCTTTCTTCTTAAACAATTTCACTTCTAAATTATCAAGGACTTCGGGTTCAAAACTACCATGCAGTGGCCAACTAAGGACACCGTCTTTTTCCGTATATCGGACCCACACCTCATTATAAGATATAGGACCCACACCATGTTTGCAATAAAGATCATATAGAGGAGTTCCAATCGGAGGAACCAGACATGAGTCCTCCAACCGGGAATCACTGTTGCAACCAAAACACGACAACAAACAATTTTTCCGACTTACCATTTTGTAATCCGGAACACAGAACAAACAAAAACACAAACAGAAATGTGCACTCGAACCAAGAACTTAGGCCTACCAAAAGCGAACCAATGTATCGATACCCAAACTAAACCAATAGATTATCGTAACCAGAACAACCAGTGATAATCTTACGAAACCAAACCAAACCAAGAACTAAAAGGATTTTAACAACCCTTACGAAGTAACCAATTAGCAACCACTAAATACTTAACTGAGGCACTGAAGACGTCACCAAGGAGAAACCCGTCTTGTCTCGCCGTACTAAGGACTGCACCTCGGGTCCAAGACAGGGCGACGGTCAAGGCAACGGACCACTGCAGCCGTCCTGAACGGGAACCCTCGTGGAAGAGAACGTCGGGCCACTTTTGCGATATGCCGGGATCGATGAAGTGGGGCGCCTCCCTCAGGAATCTTCACACAAAGCTTCTCGAACTCTTCAGGCTTTTGGACCGGTACCGAATGACGTCGCCCTACGTTGGGCGCCAATTGGAGTTCTGGACTTTTTGGTTCCGTCCAGAGGTGTCAGGGATAACACCCGAAGACCCCGGAGTTCTACCTGTCTCGGTGCACAAATAAACAGAAACACAGGCTTCTCGATGGTGGCGTCAAAGACCAAAGGTTTATTACTGCAGGGACACAGAAGTCACAGAAACTACACACAGGCAGTGTCTAGGAGCCTGTTCGATTTGTACAAGAAGGGTTGCTCCTTATATACTAAATATTGGCCTTCAGGCAAATTCTTCACATGTTAGTACATTCCCAAAACCTTTGTGTTCTAAACAATAAATATTTGGCGTTGCACAGGAATCGTCGATAATATCTGATGTCAAACATTTACGAAGAAGGGTTCCCACTATTCCATCACAATCCCGTGTCAACATTTCATTCAAGAACCGGACCGCCTCATCGTAAATTTCGTTACCTCCCCCTAATAAAGGCCTAGAAGGAAAGGAACAGAGCCAGGTGCAGGAGATAGAAAAGCAGGATAAGAGATGTTTGTGGGTCGTAAATGGGCAAGGCTACCAGCTTCGGTCGCCTAATCATGATCAGGCCAACGAACACGAGAACCAGTATAGCAGGACTGGTCTCAGGCAGAGGAGGCAGCCTTTGTCGAGTCATGCAGCCACGGCGAGTTCTGTTCTAAGGTGCACGTGTCACTAGAGAGGTGAATCTCCGGCTAAAACCTATGTGTCCTTAATCGAAATGAAGTAATCAGAGGCCATTGCGTATCCATTGTCTATGTGAGAGCAAGAAACACAAAATGGCTGCCATGATCTAAGATGGATGCCATGGGTAGATCAGAAATGTGTTTGTAACAGGAGTACTCTTGCTCGTAGCATAGCGAAAACACCAGGATATGCTAAATGGATCATTTGCGGTTCACTGATACCAAAATTATGTGTTTTACGACAATATTGAAAACACGGGTTCAAATCGTCACGGAACCTCACCTCATGCACCCCGTCACATATTGTGCAGATTATAGACGAACATGGAAAAAAACACTATGATACACTCTCCATTATGGAAAGATTGTCAGAATATTATGCGCAATTATACTCCACACAACTAACCACTTCAGAAAAAGACACTACGGAATACCTTGATCATATAGCCCTAGCCTGGCTCACAGAGAATACTTTACGCACCAATAACTGAAGAGGAGGTAAAAGAGGCAATTAGAACTCTCCCAAATAGTAAGACCCCGGGAATGGACGGTCTTCCGAGTGAATTCTATAAATAATTTCATGACTTGCTACCCCACCTCACCTACTTGCTATGTACTCAGAAGCATACGAAAACTGGATCTCCCCCCTTCCCTACGAGAAGCATTATTAATCACGCTACTCAAACCAGAGAAAAAACCGGCTTGATGTGATTCCTAGTCCTACTGGCCTCTGTCCCTTATAAATAAAGACGCCAAAATTCAAGCCAAAATAATAGCCCTGAGATTATAAACCCTAATACAGCATTTAATTCTGCCAGATCAATCTGGATTCATTCCAACACGATCAACCGCACACAACCTGCGTGCTATATTCGAACTGTTCCACCAATTGCAACCAGAATTGCCTGCAGCGGCCGCACTACTAGTTGCAGCAAAAGCGTTTGACTCAGTGGAGTGGATGTTTATATTTACTGTCCTCTGATTCCCACAACCATTCCTACACTGGATAAAACTGTTGTACACAGAACCGTGAGCCAGGCTCCGGATCAATGGCAACACCACCGCCCCTCCACAAATTCACAGAGGAACACGACAGAGAACAGTATACTCAGTGCTACCAGTTATCATCCCCGCAATCTCATTTACAGTATCCCCTATGGGGAGTTGCTGCGTGCTAAACACAATTGCAGCACCGAAGTAACTCACAAAGCTGTAAAAGAGATTATGTGTAAACATTACAGTGAGCGGGGGTACAGTCAGAAAACTATAGCGGAAGCTATTAGAAGAGTAGATGAGGTCACTAGGAATGAGCTACTATACACAGTGAGACGAGAGATTGAGTCTGAGACTCTGAGATTTATAACTACGTTCTCCGGTCAGGCACAGGATGTGTGCCAAATACTCAGTAAAAATTGACATGTCATTATGACAGATGAAAGGCTGAAGAAAAATGTAAAGAGCAATCCTCAGATCACTTTTAAGAAAAGCCACTCACTACGGGACGAATTGAGCTTCAGAAACTGGTTGTGCGAAGGTCAACAGTGTTGGCCGCCCGGGGGTTTTGTTTCTGCAAAAATTAGAAAGCGTGCAGCAGCAGTGGAGATTGCACCAAACTCACAATTTGTAACTCTAGCAGCGAATGTGTGATAAAAAAATTACATGCAACACCATGTATTGCGTATACACTCTCATTTGCCCTTATAATAAGTTATATATAGGGAGCACGATACATTGTGCTAAAAAAGAGTGTTGGAACATGTTTGTGCTATATAGCACAATAACAGGCAGTATCCGGTTGCACGCCACTTCTCTGACCACCACTTTCAAGATGAAAAATTATTGAGAATGGTTGTAATTGACGCAGTGTTCAACAGTGTGAGGGGTGGGAGTTATGAGCTCTCACTACGCAAGCTTGAATCAAGCTACATTATCGATTTCGAAACTGTGGTACCTAGTGGTCTGAATTCAAGTGAAGAATTGGCTATTCATCTGAATAAATAATTGATCTTTGAAATATTAAATGCAGAATTGTCTGTTGGTAATTTCCTTCTAACTGGATTTGAACATTTATTTTTTTATTTTCTTGTAGGTGAGGGCAATTTTTCCTCCGACTATGACAGCTACCTAGGATGAAGTATGATTGAAATACATAACTGGCTGAGTCAAAATCTGTGAGTTAATGCCCACTGGGGCAGTATTGCGAGCAAAAAATCTTGTGGTCAAAAGAAATTTTGTCCATGAACGTTGCTACTTAGCAGTGTTAAATGAATTGAGGTACTGAAGCATATGGCCACTGGGGCAGGAAGGGTGGCACTTTGCATACCACACTATCGAGCATTGGTATTACCCATGAAGGCATTATTTCCTGTAAGTTTGTCTATTTGGTGCAAATTGATCGAGCGCTGTTTTAATACATTGTTTTCATGCTCACACATTATATCGAGGTATGCAGGAGTGCATACTATTAGGTTTGTGCACTAACAGATTGAATGAATTATGATCCTACTCATCAGTGCCAAAATCGATTTATAATTATGCTTATTATTCAATTGTAATTTGTTTATATTGTGCTTTCATATGAATTTGGGCACTATCAGCTGGTTATTTGCGTTTTATTAGAACTATACATACATTATTGAGATAAAGACTATGTAATTTACACTTCAAAATGTCTACCACAGTATTTACTGTTGTATATACCTTACTTGTGTGAAGTCCTTTCTCTATTTTTAAAGCAGTGTTTCTAATGATTGAAAATGCAATTGTTTGTTATGAGCGTGAGCAAGGCATTAGCCCAAACGCGTCGCTTGGAGCCATTACAAACTTTTTGATGCATGCAAGAGCATTGGAGCATTATCTACTACAGCAGAGAAGAAAGTAAATAAATGTGGGGTTTCCGATAACCCGAGCACGGACTGCCTGTTTTGACAGCCTCTAAACCAAACTGGGACTGTTGTAGCATTACAGACTGTTTGGTTTCGAGGGATCGATAGTTCCCAGGACCTCCCCAGGAACAGGCTAGTCCTGTGGCCTCTGTCAGTGGCAGACGGTGATTGCACGGGGAGGCGGGTTGAATCCCTCCCGCTTCGCGGCCCGGCTTGTTTCACCTCTTGGGACTGAGACGTTGGGGACCGGAGGGAGCCCTTAATACAAGAATTATGGGTTTGCCTGAAGAAATATGGCCCCCCTTTTGCGAGGCAAAACGCAGCGCTCACATGAGCATGATACGGCTGTTACACTGAGATTATCTGGTACATGCTGCAGGAGGTAGTTGGACATTATTCTGCCTCTTCCTGAACTACGATTTACAAAAGGGGGTGGTGATGAACAGAGTGTCTGAATTGAGCAGACCACTCTTACCCAGTCCAAAGATCAGGGCTTGATCCATCACCGTTATTTATCTCACTGCCCCATCCCAGCTCAGAACCTGGCTATATGCAAATCAGTCTGTCCCTGGCCCAGTGCATCATGGGAACAGGGCAGACTAAACTACCAAGCCAATTCTTTACCAGAAAGGAGACAAGCTACCGGGGACCGGTTTCTGGCATTTCAGCCTCTTCGGCCCGGCTTGCTTGAATCCTGATGGAGCAGTGAGAAAGGGACTCATGTCTGAGTATACCCTGCCACACCTATAGTGGCCAAAATCGATTTACAAAAGGGGGTGGTGATGAACAGAGTGTCTGAATTGAGCAGACCACTCTTACCCAGTCCAAAGATCAGGGCTTGATCCATCACCGTTATTTATCTCACTGCCCCATCCCAGCTCAGAACCTGGCTATATGCAAATCAGTCTGTCCCTGGCCCAGTGCATCATGGGAACAGGGCAGACTAAACTACCAAGCCAATTCTTTACCAGAAAGGAGACAAGCTACCGGGGACCGGTTTCTGGCATTTCAGCCTCTTCGGCCCGGCTTGCTTGAATCCTGATGGAGCAGTGAGAAAGGGACTCATGTCTGAGTATACCCTGCCACACCTATAGTGGCCAAAATCGATTTACAAAAGGGGGTGGTGATGAACAGAGTGTCTGAATTGAGCAGACCACTCTTACCCAGTCCAAAGATCAGGGCTTGATCCATCACCGTTATTTATCTCACTGCCCCATCCCAGCTCAGAACCTGGCTATATGCAAATCAGTCTGTCCCTGGCCCAGTGCATCATGGGAACAGGGCAGACTAAACTACCAAGCCAATTCTTTACCAGAAAGGAGACAAGCTACCGGGGACCGGTTTCTGGCATTTCAGCCTCTTCGGCCCGGCTTGCTTGAATCCTGATGGAGCAGTGAGAAAGGGACTCATGTCTGAGTATACCCTGCCACACCTATAGTGGCCAAAATCGATTTACAAAAGGGGGTGGTGATGAACAGAGTGTCTGAATTGAGCAGACCACTCTTATTCTCAGATGTGAGACCCTTGCTCATTGCACCATCAGGATTCAAGCAAACCGGGCCGAAGACGGCTGTAATGCCAGAAACCGGTCCCCGGGAGCTTGTTTCCTTCCCAGTGTAAGAATTGGTTTTTGTAGTTTGGTTTGCCCTGTTCCCATCATGCACTGGGACAGGAACAGACTAATTTGCATACAGCCAGGTTCTGAAACTGGGATGGTGCAGTGAGCTAAAAAACGGTGTTGGATCTAGCCCTGATCTCTTGACTGGGTGAGAGCTTTCTGTTTAATTCAGAGACTCTGTCCCTCACCACCCCTTGTTGTAAATATCTTCCTGAACTACAGCTGGATTAGCTGACCTCCCACCTATCGGAGTTCCCAAGGAGATTTAAAAGAGGGAGAAGGCGACACCCAACGCTTTTCAGCATCTGAGAAAGGCAAAATCGCCAAAATGCATTATGATGTATCCTGCAGTAAATAAAAGGCTCCTGTAACTGACCCCGCTGTGTCCTAGGATTACTTCATGTGCAAGTGGTCGAGTGGTGAGATATATATATATATATATATATATATATATATATATATATATATATATATATATATATATATATATATACATATACATATATATATATATATATATATATATATATATATATATTACCTACTGGCGGTCGCCAGTAGGTAGTTATAGTTAGGATAATTTTCAATGTTAAATCTCAACATTCTATTTTGAATAACTTTGGCGCCGGTTGACGAATCTGCCTGAAATTTTCAGGAAAATGGTCTCATGGCGGTCCGGTCCTTCCCTGAAAGTTTGGGGGGGATTCGTCAAGCGGGGGCCGAGATAAAAGGGGGGTCCCAAAACGCGTTTTCCCCATGTTAATTTCCATAGGGCGGTCGATTTCACTTTTAGCCCGAACGGCTGAATGGATTTCCACCAAACTTGGCAAAATTGTAGGGACTGGTAGCCCGATGTGCCTTTGCTATGTCTCAAGATATGTGCTCCAGTGGATTTTGAGTAATTAAGGTTCAAAAAAATATATATATCTATAGCAGCGCTCCGGTAAGCGCACCGGTACGCGCACCGGGCGCGTCACGCGACTTGCGCGGAGAAAGCTGATTGGCTCTGGGGTGTCTGTAAACATTCTAAACAGTCCGGAGCGGCCGCCATCTTGTGTCTCGGTAGGATCGAGACACAAGAGGTGGCCAAAACAAAGGGGGAAATGACCATAAGGGGGCAGAGTAGACCCCCCCTGACCCCCTAGGTTTGATGTGGGGGCCATAAAAGGGCCCCGCGGAGCAAAAAAAAAATAAAAAAAAATTTTTGATTTTCGCGGGGTGAGCGCCCGGTACGCGCACCGGTAAGCGTACCGGGGAGTGTACCATGGGGAAAAAGAATGACAGTTTTAAAAGTAGCTGATTAGAAAAAAAAATGTTTAGTTGTTTTTTTTATATATACACATACATATATATAAATGCATATGCACATATATATATGCATATATGTCTATATGTGTGCGTGTAGAGAGAGGTAGAGAGGTAGAGGTGTAGAGGTAGAGAGGTAGAGAGGTAGAGAGTAGTGAGTGAGTAATAGAGAGTAGAGAGTGAGTAGTAGAGAGTAGTAGAGAGCAGTAGAGAGAGTAGCAGAGTGAGTAGTAGAGAGTAGTAGAGTGAATAGTAGAGTGGTAGTAGAGAGTAGTAGAGAGTGAGTAGTAGAGACTGAGTAGTAGAGAGTAGTAGAGAGTAAGTAGTAGAGTGAGTAGTAGAGAGCAGTAGAGAGTGAGTAGTAGAGAGTGGGAGAGAGTAAGTAGTAGAGAGTAGTGGAGAATATTCCAAAGTTTGGCACAGCACCACTTTCACAATGAGTCCAATCAAATCATATCACTTAGAGTACTTATTGAAGCGCTGAATCTTGGTGTATATTCAAATGCTTTTATTTTCCTTAAGTTTATGTACCACAGCCAGCCGAAACGTTTCGTTCTGTACAACAGAACTTCTTCAGGGCGTTCTTATTTCCTTCAAGTTATGTCGGTATCCCGTTGTCATATAACTAGATATTTCTTCCAAATGTTAGACGAGACATAAGTATATTCTTATTAAAAGTGACTAGGTATCAATTTTACCCACACAATTCGGGCAGACTTGAGTAATTTATAGCATCCTCAAAGTCAGTCTTTCAAAAATTCCAAAGTATAGGACATGATAATCCAAATCCAAATGTTTCTCAAGAAAAGTCATTTACAATCGTTCGGAATATCGGTGTTTGGGCAGATATGATCCAGGGACCCCCAGTATGCAAGGGGAATTAGTCCCCCCTCTGCAAAGGCGCCAGTGGCCTGCATTGCAGAGAGGTGTAACAAGGGTGTGGCCTCATTACACTTCTCTGCAATGCAGCTCCCTCGTGCATACTGGAGGCTCCTGGTGGACTAGTTGACCCCAGGGACCCCCAGTATGCAAGGGGAATTAGTTCCCCCTCTGCAAACGCGGCAGTGGGCTGCGTTGCAGAGAGGTGTAACAAGGGGCATAGTCTCATTACACCTCTGCAATGCAGCCCCAGGCGCATACTGGAGGTTCCAGGTGGGCTAATAGGCCCCCAGGGGCCCCCAGTATGCAAGGGGAATTAGTTTCCCCTCTTCAAACATGCACGGGGGCTGCGTTGCAGAGAGGTGTAAAAAGGGTTGTGGCTTCATTACACCTCTCTGCAATGCAGTCCCCTGGCGCATACTGGAGATTCCTGGTGGGCTTTCAGGTCTTATATAGTTAGGAATTAGCATTAAAAAAACCTTTGAAATTCACTGAAAAAACCACAGGTTTCACACCAGTTATAGTTAGGAATTAGCATTTAAAAAACCTTTGAAATTCACTGAAAAAACCATAGGTTTCACACCAGTTATAGTTAGGAATTAGCATTTAAAAAACCTATTAAATTCACTGACAAAACCAGTTATAGTTAGCTGGAAATTTTACTGATATAAAACCAATGAAATTCCACGTTATAGTTAGTTGGACTCACTATAACTTGCGCGTGCAATGCACTGCTGATGACGTCACATATTACATCACTCATGACATGGTCAGTGACATCACTCATGACATCACTGATGACACCATCCTTGTGACATAGTGACAGACCTCCTTTCAGTGTAATGTAACCCTTGAAACACATATTCAAAAATAGAAACTGAAATTTAAAAAAAAATGGAGATACCCATATCAGTTACAACAAGCAATTCAGTAATTCCACCATCTATATGCACATCCAGTCATTCACCAACAGTTCTATATAGTCACTCATACATATACTCACTTATCATATGAAGTGATACACCTATACATCCTGTTACACACCGACAGTCATCCAAAAGTTACTCACACACATACTCACACGTGCAAATAAACTATTGAACATCCATTTATTTGAATATAGAGTTATACACACACTACAACCTTACTTGTATTGAAAATTACACATATTTATTCTCTTAAACAATCACTTATAGAAACACATACTTATTTAAACAGGAACTCTTACAATCTCTTACTCTCACATATACTCACTTATATACATCAATATTCACATATACTAGATTAAAACATGTGTAGTTACTGATAAAGACACTAGTGAGACAGTCATTCACTCACTAACAAACACATATACACACTCATCCATCCATACAGTCCTGCACATATGCTGTCTTCAAAACACATACAAACAGCGAGTCAGTCACTCATGCATCTATGTGCTAAGTAATACCCCCACCAAACCATATAGACACTCATACTGATACTAAGAGAAACATCTAATAACCCATATACATACGCATGTAGCTACTTACCAACACATGTAGCCACTTATAAACAAAGTGAAACAATAATATATATATTTAAATATTTAAACATTACTCACTAATATTTATTTTTCAGAAAGACACATATTCACTGGATGGTGTCATCAGTGATGTCATGAGTGATGTCACTGACCATGTCATGAGTGATGTAATATGTGACGTCATCAGCAGTGCATTGCACGCGCAAGTTATAGTGAGTCCAACTAACTATAACGTGGAATTTCATTGGTTTTATATCAGTAAAATTTCCAGCTAACTATAACTGGTTTTGTCAGTGAATTTAATAGGTTTTTTAAATGCTAATTCCTAACTATAACTGGTGTGAAACCTATGGTTTTTTCAGTGAATATATATATATATATATATATATATATATATATATATATATATATATATATATATATATTTATATTACCTACTGGCGGTCGCCAGTAGGTATATATAGTTAAGATTTTTTTCCTATGGGATTTCTGAAAATTCTATGTCAAATAACTTTAGCGTTTGTGGACGGAATTGGCTGAAATTTTCAGGAAAATGGCACATTTTGTTTCTGAGCAGCCCCTAAAAATGTAGGGGGTTTTCGTCAAGGGGGGGCCGAGAAAAAAGGGGGTCCCAAAACACGTTTTTCCCATTCATTTTTCCATAGGGCGGTTGGAATCACTTTTAGCTCGAACGGCTGAATGGATTTACACGAAACTTGGCAAAATTGTAGATATGGTTTGCCCGACGTGCCTTTGCTATGTCTTAAAATATGTGCTCCAGTGGATTTTGAGAAATTAACGTTTTAAAAAACAGATATATCTGTGACAGCGTCCCGGTTAGCGCCCCGGTTCGCGTACCTGACACGTAATGGAACTTCGCGAGGAGAAGCGGATTGTCTCCCCGGTTACTGTGAACATTCTAAACAGTCCGGAGCGGCCGCCTTCTTGTGTCTCGGTAGGATCGAGACACAAGATGTGGCAAAAGCAAAGGGGGAAATGAGCATAAGGGGGCAGAGTACATCCTCCCTGACCCCCTAGGTTTTATGAGGGGGCTTTAAAAGGGCCCCGCGGGGAAAAAAAAAATTATTTTTATTATCGTTTTTTTGGCGGGGGGAGCGCTCGGTACGCGCATCGGGAAGCGGTCCGGGGAGCGTAATATAGGGAAAATAGAATGAAAGAATTTTCAAATAATGTATGTATATTGATTGTTCTTTTTGTTGTGTTTTAAAAAAAAAAATTATTTAAGTACCAACATGTAGGTACCAATGCAGAGTCTAAAAATAAAAATACACCGTTTTCTTTGTAGATATCTTGCATGTTGTTTCAGAAGTTATTGTGGTATATGGAATTCATAGCATAGTCTGTCAGGAAAGCAGAAACACCATGGAGGCAGGAGATGATAAAGCGATGTTAAATACACATTGGAGATAATATAGTGGGAGAAAGGAAGTAACTATGAGCAAACTTACTATGTTACACAAAAAAGTTGCACAGTATATTTAAAGTCTGATTTTACATTATAATCAATTTGGTACTAGTTTAAAAAATACAAATAAAAATGAATAATGTCTCAAACTATTTTTGAATTATTAAATATAAATTTATTTCTCTGATTCGTTTTCAAAATTTAAAAGAACTTCTAATATTTGATTGTCAGAAATGTCCTCATTTTCAATCAGGAAATCTACTGATTCTACACATTGAAGAAGTTCATAGTCCCGTGATTCATCAAAGAATTCAGAGTCATTGGGTTCAATATCTGTATCTTTGTTGCTTTCCAGAACAATTTTGATGGTATTTTTTTGCTCTCCTTCCATTTTTGTGCTGTAATTTGAATTTTAAAAAAATATATCAGTAGAGATAGGGCACTGTTCGGTTTAAGTTCAGACAGGTAGTTTGGTTTTTTTAACAGTGATTTTATCTTTGGGCAGTGTATGGTATCAGACTGGAAGTAGAAATATAAAAAAATGTATGTGATAAAGCCTAAGTAAATTCATAATTATACAAGACAAGCCTAACTCCATCCATAACTAAAACAGAGAAGTCTATCTTATTCTATAACTATTACAGAGGGATAGTATATAACTATCAGAATTTTTTTTCCTAATTAACTTAAAGTGCACAACATACTTCAGTTTTTAAAATAACATCTTACCTTTCAAAAACGAAGTTTAAGTTCTCAGTTGAAATGCACTTGAAATGTACTTCAGGAAGTAGTAGTCAAAATGGCTGTGTTTCTCTCTCTTTCTTTATATATATTCAGGTACATAACCAATCAAATGTCATGAAATAATAGAAGATAATGAAAGTAGCATTTTAATTGGTTGTCAATTCTAACACTTCATAAGTGTTTTTGTTAGGTAATTTACCTCAGGATATTTATTCAGGTTTACAGCATAATTTTCTCAATGGAATTCCATCAAATTTGGGTAAATGGTAGGAACTGCTATGTAGTAGGGCCTATTCTATATTAGATGAAAGTGTCTCTAGTGGTTTTTCTGTAAATTACTTTCCCACCTTTTTTTATCGAACGCTCACCGGTGCGCTCCCCGGTACGCGAACCAGCAGCGTTACGGGAGTCCTCCATTTTGTGTATCGGTAGAATTGAGACACAAGATGGAGGACAAACAATGTTCGGAATGAGTAGAAGGGGGCACGGTAGACACTTTGTGACCCTCTAGGTTTTCTGAGGGGGGCTTAGGACGCTGATATATGCAAAAATAAAAAATAAAAAATTGAAAAATTTCGCGGGGGTGCGCCCGGTACGCGCACCGGTAAGCAAACCGGGGAGCGTACTTTGGTGAAAAAAAAAAGTTAGAAAAAGATAAACGTTTTGAATGATCAGAGGTAGGGTAGCTCTGAAAAGAGCTAGTGGGTTCTGTGGCTAATTTAGGTACCTACAAGTAGGTTCCAATGCACAGTTTTAAATTCAGGAAGAATATTCTATTCCCCTCATCGGAGAAGTGCACACCATGTCCTCTGTAGATGTCTTGCATGTTGTAACACAAGTTATTGTTGTATATTAAACCCATTCTTAAGTCTCTCATGTAAGCAGAAACAGATTTATTCACATGTTTCCATGCTTTCTCAAGTTGTGGAAAAAATTGGTTGGACCACTTCCATTTCTGTCTTTGGCATATATTGGGATATACCAAGGCAGTTTGGGGAAAAAGTGTCATCAATTGATGAAAGGTGTCCTTTAAAAGCATTTCCAGACAAACCCCAGTCATAGCCCCAAAATCATTTCCACCACAGTGTACTATTAAGAGGTCAGGGTTTGGCAGATGCATAAAAAAATTATATTAAAAACATATAAAATATATTTTTCCTTTAAAAGAATAATACATTTTACAGCTTTTGATATTTGCTATGAAAAAAACATTGAAATTCACCGAAAAAACCATAGGTTATAGACCATATATAGTTAGGAATTAGCATTTATAAAACCTTGATAATTCACTGAAAAAACCATAGGTTATAGACCATATATAGTTAGGGATTAGCATTTACAAAACCCTTTTTTACTCACACAAAACCATTGAAATTCGAATATATAGTTAGTTCCACTAACTATATATCGCGCACCCGCGATCCACTGCTGATGATGTCACATATTACATCATTCATAACATGGTCAGTGACATCACTGATGACATCACTGATGACATCTCATTTGACATTACTGATCACATCACTGATGACATCATTCATGTGATAATACAATGAACCTCTTCAGACTCTAATATAACCTTAGATACACTCAGTGTAAACAGACACTCACAGACTGTCACTCATCCATGGAGTTACTCACACACCTAGTCAGTCATGCAAAGAATCAACCACACCTCCATTTCCTCAACTATACAGTTATACACACCTTACTTATTCAAACATATACTAACACATATTTACTCTCTTATACAATCCCTGATACAAGTTCACAATGATCCATACAGCCACTCACACATTCACTGGCTCTTATGCACAGTTATTTATATATGTCAACTCTCACATGTACTGTGTTTTACATATGTACTTACTTTGACTTGTAGCACTGAGATATCCATTCACTCACCAATACACTCATGCACACAGTCAACCGCCCATACAGCTGTTTCCACATGCACTTTTGAACCCATACATCTAGTGAACCAACTGCTCACACATCTATGCACAGAGTCATACACCTCCAAGCCACCCACACACACACTCAGTCTCCCATACAAATACTTGGGCAACCAATCAATAATTCATATAGTTAATAATATAGCTACTGATCAACACATGCAGCAGTTTACAGAACAACAGACATAATGATGCACAAATTAAGAGAGTTTAGTCACTAACCCATGCACTCAGTGAGACACATTTAATCACTCACTCATACAGTCAGTCATGCACCTACTAAATCCTTCATCCAGACACTTATACATCCACTCATTCTTCAATATGTAAGACAAATTTTAACTTTACAGAAACATACAGTCACTGGATGTTGTCATCAGTGATGTCATTTGAGATGTCATCAGTGATGTCATCAGTGATGTCACTGACCATGTCATGAATGATGTAATATGTGACATCATCAGCAGTGGATTGCGGGTGCGCGATATATAGTTAGTGCAACTAACTATATGCGAATTTCAATGGTTTTGTGTGAGTAAAATAAGGTTTTGTAAATGCTAATCCCTAACTATATATGGTCTATAACCTATGTTTTTTTCAGTGAATATATATATATATATATATATCTATATCACGCTCTTGAGGTAGCCACACAAGCAGGAAAGCACACGAACAACAGGAAGGTTCACCTCTAAACCTTTAATCTTCGGTACAGGCGAGTTGGCATGCAGGTAAGTTAAACAGTTCCAGCGCTTTGCCTGACGCGTTTCGAATGTCTCTTCCTCAGAGGCGTGGCGTGGAAAACGTGCAGCGGTGGACGCACCCCCATAGATATGCTTGCATCAGTATTGGTGCGTATGGGAGATGTACTGGGAGGAGCACTGTACATCTTCCCTACCCTTTTCTTCTGCGAATGATGAAATCACTTCACTTGACTAAGATAAGATTATTCACTTTTCACTGTTATATGTTGGACATTATTCAGGACTACAATCGATATAACCTTGTGGGAGGCCTGATGCTTGCATATGAATAATTAACATGTAGGATGTGGCAGAAATGTACTTTTGCTCGTACAAAATCAGGGGATATATGAGTGACAACCTTAATCGGTATAATACACTGCAAAATGGGCATTATAGGCACTAGACCTAAAGAAATGTATCTGTAAATGGTTATACTTGACACATGATATGATGTCAGTCAGTCAGTCAGTCAGTCAGTCAGTCAAAACAAGCTTTATTCGATTACATTTAAAATCATAAAAGCAACAAAACAACATGTATTTAAAAATTAATTACAATTTGATAAAATTCATTACAATTTGATAAAATTCATGTGAGTTACAAAGGCAGAACAATTCAGTAAAATTCATGGAGGTTAAAAGCAAACCGGAAATCATAGTGGTAAAATCACCCTTCCAATTGTCTCGGGGATAGCATCCTGGTCCTAATACGCATAGCAGCAACCAGGAAGCTAGCAACCCCGAGAATTGTCCTGGTGCTGCCTAATAGCTGAAGGTAGAGTAAAGCAGGCCATGATATGATGACTATAACTGTTTAGCTCAATGGCACTAGACCTTGAAAGTTAGATACTTTTAAACTGAGCTTGCGTTTATTTGAAAGGCATATACTAGAATGTATATATAAAAAACCTTGACCGGCAGCAGCCTTTCTTTGTCTATGAGCCCAGAGGATATTTCAATGTGCAATAGTATGACTCTAATATGCTTTCTATGGCTTGCTTACAGTGTGATAGTTTATATATATATATGCATAATGATAAGGAATGCATCGACTAAAAGACTAGTCTAAAATGGCAGATCCATTTAACACTAAGTAGGAACAAGCTGTAGCATGAGTACATTTTCTATGTTTAGTACACTTTTCCTCTGTTTGTGTTTACATAAGCAAGCTGAATGTCGGGTTTTACTAACGTGTGACCAAGACACACTTTGGTGGTAACGTTGTCTGAGAATAAAGAAACCTAAGCAACTTTACTACCGAGTGCGCGTGTTGCTTTGAAGCACACAATGGATTTGACATTAATCTTTTTCGGCTGGGTTCGCCGAACAACGCGCCACCTGACCATGGGAGTGAGGATCCCGGAAGGACCCTTTTGCTCTGCAAGTTTGATATATATATATATATATATATATATATATATATAGGTGCGAGGTAGGGGGAGAGGACCGTGACTGCCAACAGCAAGTGCCCAGAACAATTGCCGCAAATCCCCGCCTGACTACATGGTACGTCGGTCACTCACCTGATAAAATCGCACCGACACTGGGACCGCCACCAGCTTGTGATGGATGCTGCATGCTGGGAAATGTTGTCCACTTGTGGTAATAGAGGCGGATCCAGGCCGTGTTTTCCAGGCTGCCCACACTACTTGAGGAAGTGGGAAGGACACTATTTGAAATGAGGGGAACTGTGAGCAACAGTGGCGAACTGAACCAGGGGGGCATTTGAAAAAGGAAGTAAACCCCGAAACGCGTCATGCCCATGGTTTAACAATAAAATGGTTGACACCACGAACCTCGAGTGCCGCCTAGTCTTCTTCTTCTGGAGCAGACTTCTTGGGAAAACATAACGTGTCTGTGGCAAGCGCGTAAGGAGAGCACCCCCCGCAAGTGTCAAGGGGGTCGCTACATGGAAGACCCTCTGACTGCCCCGCATGAAGTCTGGATCGGATGTTGCTGCGGATGCGCAGTCCATACTTGAATGGGACTACACTTTTACTTTAATTGTGTTTTCTGCTCCACGACGGACTGAGGTGCGAGGTAGGGGGAGAGGACCGTGACTGCCAACAGCAAGTGCCCAGAACAATTGCCGCAAATCCCCGCCTGACTACATGGTACGTCGGTCACTCACCTGATAAAATCGCACCGACACTGGCACCGCCACCAGCTTGTGATGGATGCTGCATGCTGGGAAATGTTGTCCACTTGTGGTAATAGAGGCGGATCCAGGCCGTGTTTTCCAGGCTGCCCACACTACTTGAGGAAGTGGGAAGGACACTATTTGAAATGAGGGGAACTGTGAGCAACAGTGGCGAACTGAACCAGGGGGGCATTTGAAAAAGGAAGTAAACCCCGAAACGCGTCATGCCCATGGTTTAACAATAAAATGGTTGACACCACGAACCTCGAGTGCCGCCTAGTCTTCTTCTTCTGGAGCAGACTTCTTTGGAATATATATATATATATATATATATATATATATATATATATATATATATATATATATATATATATATATATATATATATATATATATATATACATATATATATATCCTACTGGCGGTTGCCAGTTGGTAGCTGTAGTAAAGACCTATTTTCCATAGGAAATTCGCAACATTCTATTCCTAATATCTTTAGAGCTGGTTGACGAATCTTCACAAAATTGTCAAAACTCGTGGGGCGCTCCGGTCCGCTCCTATATTGAAAGTTTGGGGGTGATTCGGCAAGCGGGAGCCGAGAAAAAAGGGAGAAACATGTTTTCCCCATGCAATTTTCCATAGGAAACATTAGACACGCTACAGTCCGAACTGCTGAACGGAATTACATCAAATTTGGCAAAAAGGTAGCCCTTGGTTCCGAGAGATCCCTTTTTGTTAAATGGTGTAAATGTGTTCAGTAGTTGCTGAGAAAATCAAAATCAAAAAAGTTTTGATATCTATGGCCGCGGAGGATCTGCAGATTGGGATCCGCACATCGTGTAGATTAGGATCCGTGCACCCTGCTGATCATGAGCAGCATTCTAATTGCTTGTGAACACTCTAAACCAGGAACTGTTGTCAGCCATCTTGTGCCTCGGTAGAAGCGAGGCAAAAGATGGCAGTAAAATGAAGGCGGAAAACAAGAAGAGGGGGCAGTGTTGAAACACCCTGACCCCATAGGTCTGCTCAGGGGGTTGTACAAAGAATTTCCAGGGCTACAAAAAGATATATATGTTTTTTAAAACACTGTGATGCGCGCAGGGTGCGCGGATCCAGCCGCGAAAATGAAAAAAAACGAAGCACGGACTCCCGCGCTTGGTTTAAATAAAGCCCTTGGGTGGGCCAGGTCCCGGAGGCAGAAAATCAAAAAAGTGTCCCCCACACTGCCCCAGGGACCGCTACCCCCTGGACATTGCTTTTTACGATGGGGGCATTATTTAAAAATTTTCGGGGGCACACAGCCACCCGCTGCCTTGGCGACCGTCACCCCGGGGCTTTGTAATTGTTGGGAAGGGGGCCGCGCGGCCCTCCTCCTGGAAATCTTGATGGCCCTGGGGACCACCAACCCCAGTGCCAGATACTACAGTGTCCCGGGTTGCGTACCCCAGGACACTACTGTTTGCTATGGGAGGGAGGGAACGCCACGGCTTCCGCTCTCCCATAGCAAACTCTGCTTTGGTATTTGGAAGAGAGAGCAGGAAACCTGCTCTCCATTCCAAATACCAAAGCTGAATTGCTTTTCCACATGGGGAGCTGCATGTCAGCAGCTCCCCATGTGGAAAAGCAATGCCTGCTCCCAAAGGACGCGGTGAGCCGGCGGGACCGCGGGGGCTTTGGGGCTCCCCCACGGTCCCCATCATAGTGTATAGGCCCCAGGGTATGGGGTCCCCTAGGGAGAATAAAAATTAGTGGTAGGAGCCAAATTTTCTTTACAGAGAAATTTGGAGTCGCGACTCCAGCACAGTGCTCAGCACGGCCTCCTCGTGTGAACGCGCTGGGAAAGAGACTCCGAGCGCAACCCCTGGTGTGAGCGCACTGGGTGCGTGACTCCAAGCGTGGCCCCCTGGTGTGAATGCGTTGGGTGCGAAATCCCCAAAAAATATATTTTTTTTTTAAATACACATCAAGCTTATATGTTTACATCTTGGGTGGCTCTAAAAAGAGCCCTTGTGTTTATTGGGAGATTTTTGTACCTACAAGTAAGTACCTATGCAGAGTCTAAAGTTGTTGAGAAAGACTTAGTTACCCTCATCTGTAAAATGTACACCATCTCTTCTATAGATGCCATCCATATTAAAACGCAGATTGTTGTTGTAAATGGACCCCATCCTATAATCTTTGAGATAGGCAGAAACAGCTTTATTGACATGTGTCCTAGCTTTCTCAATCTGTGGACAAAATTGATTGGACCAGTTCCATTTCTGTCTTTGACATATGTTAGAATAGACAAAGGCAGTTTGGGGGAAAAGTAACATTTCTGCAAAGGAGTGCTTTATACGCATTTCCAGACCTACCACAGTCAAAGTGCCTAGGTCATTGCCACCACAGTGCACAATTATGAGGTCAGGGTTTAGGAGATGCAAAAAGGATTTAACCAATGGTATCAATTGGTGCAACTTTAATCCTCCCTGTCCAATCCATTTAATGTATACATTGGCAAAGCTAGGTCTTTGTCAATACCTCTGCTTTCAGCATACCTTTTTCTCCAGAAAATATAGCTGTGTCCCGCAATCCACAGTCTAAGCATCTTCAAGGGAGGTCTGGATGCACTCAGATGATGTCTGAAGGTAAAATAAGCAGTTTGTAAAAAAAAGATTTTTCTAAAATGGTTGATAAGATGCAGTTTTAAAAAAAGAAGAGAAATGGTTGGCTGATTGAGAACATTATACACTGAAAAATAGGGTGCATGTTTCTGGTTTTAAAAGCATGTTTCTTATTGGTTAGTAAAACGTTTTTGAACGGTATATTCGATAAGATAAGCTTGTACTTTGGAAAGTCAAGCACACTTGCTGTTTAAATTTGTAACATTGTGTGCTGAACTTGTTACCTGTGTGTTCAGTTGAGTGTACCATGAACTGTTACTATGGTAACCGGCATTAAGCAGAATGGGGGTAGAGTACAAAGCTATGTCAATTGGCAAGAGTTGAAATGTGTAACCAATAGAAAGGGTGGTTAGATAAGCAGCGGTACGGTCAAATGTGTAGAATGTATGTGGTTACTTAACCCTTTCCAGACTACTAAGTCTCTCCTGCTAAAGAACACCTGCTTGTCTAGAATCACACTGTGGGTCTCTGTCCACTTGTACAACCATTCTGACCGAAGCATGTGGGTATTTAATCTCTTAGCTGACACATAACTGCTTAAAAACCTATCCTGTTGTCAACTATTAGTAGTATCTGAACGCAGTCACTGCTTATGCATTTGCAGAATTATTCAGGCATTGAGACAAGCAGTGCTGTAGTCAAATGTGTAGAATGTATGCGGTCACCTAACCCCTTCCAGGCTACTGTGCTTACCTACTGTCACTCTCATGTAATTCTTCAATCAACCAACCAGCAATATGTTCTTATTGTATACGTCTGCCAATACCTAAGCACTTATGGGGCAGATTTAGAAGCACCCTGTACCAACAATACATCCCTTTTTGTAACGTACTGATGGCGCCAGACACTCTTTCATATTTACAAGGAGAGGAAAAGGCACCCTGCATAGCTGCTCTTCTTCTAGTAAATACAACCTCTTCATACACAGCACATTGCATTGTAAAGGCATTCCATAGGTGTTGCTGTGAGTGTTCCCACGCAACACTCATAGAACAAGACACATCTCCAGATTTATTAGAAATCATAAATGTGGAGATGTGTGTGAATGCTGCACCATCCTCCAGTTGGTGTAGCAAGCCACAACAAGGAGAATTTTTTTCATTTCTCCTCATTTTTTTCTCTTTCAATGTATGCTGCATTGCACAACATACATTAAAAGAGGAAAATGCCTTTACTGATTGTTTTTGTGCAGGAAGGAGTCCCTTCCTGCACAAAAACAGTCTCCGTATGACACAGACATCCTTGCACCATGGTGCAAGGGTGCCTGTGTCACCGCATGGCTGCAGTTTGTGCAGCAGTGCAGAGGGAAGCATAGAGCTGCAATATATTTATGTACATATGTCACATCACTGTGCTTCAGAAGTACCACAGCACTGTGTAGCTAAAGAGATTACAGTGTCATGCTGCAGCACTTTCTTAAAGTTCTGCACTTATACATTCACCATACACTACTAATGCATTCTTTCAGTCAATTATGCTCTACACATACATTCAACCAAACTTTCACATATTATCATACAAATATAGTTCTTTCTGTAACCAGAGAAGTTAGTTCCTAGAAGAACTTTTCTTTCTTATTTTTTCTTTTAGTTTTTTTGTATTTTTCTGAACAATTTTATATATTTTTTGGGTGTTTTTTCAACAACAAAAAAAGAATGACAAAAACAGGAAACTTCAGGAATTATGTGGCATTCCAAAAAAACAAAGCAAACAAAAAACTAGCAACGATAGTTCCATTGTGCAGCACAAACTGCTACGACAGACTGCTCCCCGAAACAAATAAGTTTCTTGCACTTCACGCAGTGCTGTTCAAGAAACGCAATCTCGGGGTGTATGTCGGGTGGAGATGCAGCAGTTAATGTTCCAGATGTACTAGGAACTGCAGGTGGAGGGTTCCTTCCTACTCTTCTACACTCCTCTCGAGCCAGATTTGCCAGATGAATGGTCTTTAAGTGTTTGTACATTGAAGCAGTACCACACGAATATTCATTTTCAGCACTTCCTCTAGATAAGACTCGGTAACAAATCCGGCAGGTGACCTTTGTGGCATTTACTTTCTTCTGTCCTTCTGGAAAGCTGAAGAACTTCCATACCACAGACTCTGGCCTTTGAGGACGTGGAGCTTCTGGCAAAAATTCTTCCTCAAAGAATGTTCCTCCTCCTGTTGCTGCTGTCCTGAAGCCATGTTCATTTTTCTTGATAAACACCAAATAAAAAGTTGACAAATTAGGGGTCTTCCAAGCACAGAGATGACTCTCCAAAGATGCTCAAAGAAGAATGATTGAAATGGGTGTGGTCCTTCAATAGTTACAATGGGAAATGTTATGAACCAATCAAATCTTTTTTTTTCAGGTCACATGGGATCCGCGCACTGTGCACACACGCAGCATGCACCCTACACAACTTCGCAAAATTGCATTTAAAAGTAATATACGTTTATTAAAAGTAAAAATATATTATTTTTATGAATACCTTAGATAATGTCTTGCCCTAATATGTATATTAAAGACATATATATGTAATTTTAGACATAATTTTTTTTGCGCGAGTCGCGCACCCACGGTGCTTAACACGTATATGACGTCACGCGGAAGTGTCGTGTACAGTAATGCGCATGTGTCGCGAATACATGGGTGCTGGAGTCACAGACCGATCACATAGCAATCGCACACATCTCTGAAAATACGCACCTGTCGCACACCGTACGCGGATCCTTCAATTTCTAAAATGGCGGCTACAATACACGCACCGATCGTGAAGGGTACGCTTTGGGTGCGCGACTCCCAAAAACTACGAAAAAAATAATAATAAAGAAAATAATATAAATATATTCAAATAAAAATATAAAACAAAAAAAAGAAACAATACTTTAGTTTCAATATTTTTAAAAACATTTTTTTCCATTTATATTGCAAATATATAATGCAATTTAAAAAATAAAATATGTAAAAAGAAACACTTAAAAACTGTAGAAAATCAGTATTAAAAAATACATATAACTACCATTATTATATTTAAAAATTATCATTTAAAACAACTTTGAAATTCACTGAAAATAACGTAGGTTTCAGACATGTTATAGTTAGAAATTAGCATTTAAAAACCCTTAGTAATTCACTGAAAAAAACAGGTTTCAGGGCTGTTACAGTTAGCTGGACATTTCACTTGTACAAAACTATTGAAATTCCTCCGTTATCGTTAGTTCTGCTTTCATTGGCTTCGGTGTGCCCTTGCGAATAAGTTGACTATCACAATGTATGCTGGGGCATGTAGTTAATTTTGCACAATTTTACCCTCTAGTGGAGTTGATTCTTGTGTGCTGACTTCGGGATAGGTTTTGCAGCCCTCCAGTGGGCCCCAGATGAAACTATGCATGTTTAAATTTCTATCACCTGCTGCGCCGATACAGAGAGGTATCTTAGCCCCTCGTACGGACCTTCTGTTGCTTTACAGGCGTTGCGTAGCCACCACGGCCGGAGCCGCTGTGACGGAGGCTATTACTTCACTTAGGACTTTAATGAGATGTCTGCATGAAAGGTACATTAGAGAAAAAAAGTTTCATTTTTATTTCATGCAAAACCGAATGCTGAATTGTCTATGAGAGACTATGAGAACTTTTTAATAATGGCAAAACTAAATGATTACCAACAGGTTTGAAACAGTGAATGTACATGCAGACATGGCGGCCTCAACACTGGTATATGCACCAAAAACTTTATTAGTCCTTTCTTGTTGCCTATTTGATGAATTCCTCCAATGAAATCATCCGTGAAGTAATTTAAACCTGTGTTATCCTGATGTCATTTGAAAGGAGCACTGAAGAAGGTTGTTACCGAAATGCACTTGCTCAAATAAAATAACCAATGTCCCGAGAGTGCTATGTGCCCAGCTTAAATTTCTAAGCTCCCAGTTTGGATCTCAAACTCACCATTTCAAGTAGCAGATAGTTTTGTAATATGCTCTTGCCTTTAAATAAAGTGGGAAGCACTAGAATATGTGTTATCCTCAAAATCTATCTGTCTAAAACCAATCTTTACTCTGTATGGCACAGAAATTCAGCTCATTCATGAAATATAACCTACGTTGAGTTAGAATTATGGGATTTCCATGACTCCATCTAGTGCAGGTAGGACTGAAATGTGTGCCTCAATCCTTTTAAGTTTTAAATTGTTAAATTACTTTAGAACCTTCAATTTGAGCATTTAAAAAACTGTGCATCAATTTGTCTAACTAAAATAACTATTCCATTCTTGGGATCAGGACCTCATTAATATCTATTTTTATTATTTGAGGTAATCTTCCAAGTTAAATTCCTCATCAGTACTGTTAGGGCCATTTGCTTATGCAAAGGAAGGTGCTCTGATTGGTCACTCCTGCTCAGGAGTAAGGTGACATTTGTAATTTGTACCATCCTTGATGCTGGATGCATGTCACCTGAACAGGTTATACAGCTCAAAGTTACTATTCAGTTTAAGCTGAAAATTAACAGCAGGCTTGCAAAGACTGCATGCGGGATCAGGGTACTGAATACCAGGAACTTGTGTTTGACAGTTAAATAGAAACTATTCACCACAAGCTACACTTGCAGATAACAGACACCCTCGCCACAATTAGTACATTTGCATGCTCAGTACAATGATCAGGTCTGGCTTGACACTGTAGCTACCTGTTTGCTGCCGATTCTTTCAAATATGCATCGAGAGGACTTTGACTCCCCCACCCAGCCCTACAAAGTGCATTGATGTCCTCCACCTCATGATGAGGAGGCATGTCACTGATAGCCTCGGACATGGGCGCTTCAGTTTTAATCCCTGAAGTACCCAGGGCTGAGTATCAAACAGTGACCCTTCATTCCAGAGTGGGGTAGGGTGAGCAACTCTCATTGACCCCATCCAACTCTGTGAAGAGTAAGGGAATGCCGCCTCCTCTCACTGACTGTCCTACAGTCAGCCAATGAGAAGAGGTGGCAGTCTCAACCCTCCAGGAACCTCGTAGCATCACCGCTGTAGCCAGGTAGGAGTTTTCTTTTTTATGTTTAGTGCATGCATGTGTGTTTATATATGTGTAAGTATGTGTATTAGTGTGTGCATGTTGTGCATGCTGTTAATGGAGGTGTGCTAGCTTATGTGCTTGTGAACATTGGGTGTATATTTAGAGTTTGTCCAACAGGATACTCAGTCACTAGCAAAGCAGGCGTCTCATCCACCATATTACAAGTGCATTACAGCCTTTTGCACTTGTAATATGGTGGACAGGATATACATCAGATTTTGACACAGTATCCCATCTTCTGTACTCTAAATCAAACCCTATGTGCAGTGCATAGCATCAAAGGGACAGTGGCACTATTGGGGTCATTTGCAACATGTCGAAACAGTACAAATATCTGATAATCGTGCTACAGCACACTTTCATTGCTCTTCCACATTGCCACTTACAAGTAATACAGTAAGACCTCACATTAATTATTGACAATATTTTCTGGGGGTTAAGGGTTGATGGTAAGAATACCCGCGAATATGCAGAACATATTGGCATTAACCTCACTCTTACTGCTGAATATCTAAGTAGTGCACTACTGTCCCAAGGAAATGATATAAACTGCCATTAGCATTAACACATATTTACTGTGGGTTCTAAGCGAATCTTTGTGCTGTGCACACATCTTGTATCATGGTCATGGAATTAGGTTGATTCCTGTTGCCAGCCAGTGGTCTGAGGAATAATGAGGGTTTTAAACGAATTGGAGAGCATGCCAGTTGTATTCTGATGTGAACACACACGCACACACACCCACACACCCATACAGACACACATACACACAAAGACCCACATTCACACACACAATCATCCTCACACATACACACACACATACACCCAAACACACAAACACACACATAAACACACACAATCATCCTCACACATACACACACATACACGCAAACACACACAAACACACACATAAACACACACAATCATCCTCACACATACACACACAGACACACATATACACACAAACAATTATATTCACATTTTTATTCTCACTGAAACAATCGAAAGCACATGCATCGTTTAAGAATGTTACCCAGCGCTTGCAAACCTACAACCAGATTCACAGCTCCACGTTAACTGTGCTGCTAAGGTCTAAAAAAATCGAGGTTTTTTTTCAACAATAATTCGTTTTTTCGTTGTAATAGCACACAACCTCCTGCAAAGTCAACTCTCCTTTCCTGAAAGTCATGGCTGGCTTTATAATCTCTGAGTCATTAGATAACAGATAGAACTCCACACTTAGTGGTTTCAAATGTTTATGGTCTGCAATTCATTCTTAATGAGCTCTCTCCATGTCTTTATTCTTCTTCACACCCTCCTGCTGGGAAATGTCTTACTCTGCCTTGGCTTTTGTTAATGATTCCACAATCATTTCAAAACCATTTCTTCTGCCTCATGTAATTCTGACACCGCATAAGAGCCTGGCTCTGCAGCCTCACAGTTGGAAATATAACCTTTAATGTATTAATTTCTCTTGCACAAAACAATTTAACCTCTGTCTTGGTTTTGTGATTGCTAAGTGTTCCAATTAAATGCCTCTTTCATTTTTTTGTCCTGGAGGGCTTGATCTTAACAGTATTTTGCTTAACATACCCTGCCTAGTAAATGATGAGCACTCCAGGCCCCCTCAAGAGTTCTCCATCAATCTATTATCTATCTCGCAAGTGTCTGTCACATTTCCGAAACAAAGGGGAAGGATTAATTAAACCATCTCAAACACTAAATAACAAAAGTGGAAAAAAATGGAAACATAATTACAGGGACGGAAAAGTCCATGAGCAAAAATGTATGTATTTTTCTAATCAAAAAGAGTTGGTGAATGCCTACTTAAATGTTGAATCATCCATATCCGAATGCAAGTCCTGTCAGGAGTTGCGCGAGTGTGAAAATTAATCATGGCAGCAAAACAATGCTGCAAGCAACACTTTTTTTTTTTTATTTAACCACCTGCCGCTTGGTATAACTTTCCCGCAGACTATGGAGGCTTGCGGAGTTTTGAGACTTCTATCAGTGTTGGCATGTAGGAAGCCGAGCTACTTGTAATAAGGAAGAGGTTGGCGCACTCACCTTGGATATATACTTTCCCTGTCCTGTTTAAGAGAATGTTACCTCCTCATTCACGTTCCTCTTCCTAGTACTCAACAGTGCAAAATAGAGGGCATGCACATGGCCCTTCAAGAATGACCTTAAGGAAACCCTGTTTTCGTTTTGTGTGCACTTGAGGGGCACCTCTCTCTTCGTGGGCCCCAATTGTTAAGGTGGGCAGGATACATTGGGAACAATGCCCCCAATCTTTTATTTTTATTTTACAGTACCAGTTTCCATACTTCTTGTTGAAAAAAACTCAGCTTTCTTGGCTTTTAAAGCCAAAAAAGCAGAGATAAACCCCCTTGATAATATGCCCCTCGGTTCCAGAAGGGATAATGCTGACGTTCAAGTGCCTGTGACTGAGAGTGAAGGAAGGGGGAGTCCCCAGTACAGTGAAGACAAAGGAGAAGCTGACAGAAGAAGGTGTATATTATACTTTGTATGTATCAACCTGAAGGTGATATTTGCACATCTCTGGCTCCGCCCCTAAACTCGCGGACCCCACCCCCAATACACTCAATATGGCGCCCACACTTTCATTCTACACTTCAACCTCTGATGTGCCATAGTCAATTTTTGTTCAATTTGATGCATGGTACATGAATATTTTATATTGTGCCTTCATTTCTGTTCTGAGTTTAAGGATTTACATGGCAGCATCTGTTTACAGGTTCCTGTTGAATGTGTATACGGAGATGCAGGCTGTGCATTTCCCTTGCTGTTGTGAGGTGTTCCTGGCTTGATGGCTCTTCCTTGTCAGCACTTCGAGTCGATATTTCTGCATAGACCCCACTAGCAGCAGAAGTCGCGGTGGTTGCAACTGTTGCGGCCTGACTTGAAGTGGACAGCATGATTTGTTGGCAGGGTTCTGTAAGGTAAGCTCTCTTCTATGATTTCTAGATATTTTTTTTAAAGTGTAGTCTGCTAAAGAGGCTTTGTATTAGATGTCATGTCATTTTAAGGTGGCTACTTGAGTGATTGGGGATTTGTCAAGTAGAAGAAGAAATATTTTAAGAGATGCATGGTGGAAAGTAAAGAAGTACTTTATAAAACTATCCTTTTCTTTTATACTTTAGGGGGAAATAATAGGGGCACCTTGTTTAACAAAACGGGTATATAAGGAGCTATGTATTGGGGTAGCTCATTGTAGTACAAGACAATATGGGAAAGCACAAACACAAACAATAGTACCTTGATCCTTCTTCTCCTAGTAGAGTGAGAGGGGTTGACTTGCAGAAGCCTTCTTCAGTATAAAGGCTTCTGGATATCAGACTATGTCTGAAAGACGACTTCAGCTGATGACTATATCTATTTCGGATGCCTTTCAGAAATAATAGGAGGATCAGAAAGGGAGCAATTTACTCTGGGGTCAGGCTCTTGACAGTTATCCTATTTCTCACCTTCAGCTTATCCTTCATAGTGATCATCCCCAAGTTATAATCAGTGCTTAATTTGTAAACAATTAAGTGCTATGGCCCTTGCCTGGAGGCCAGTTCAGCTTGCACCATCCATTGTTCCTGCCAGCACCGCCGATGACAGAACCAGCACCACTACTAACCATCACAACCTACAAATGTAACAATTCAGACTATTCAAGGCCCCTAAAGCTATAAGAATGGCTTGAGTGACATGTATAAATCAATTTTAACATCTACTGAATTAATAAACAACTGTTGTTGTGTTCATCTCCAATTTAGACAAACAGCGCCACCATGTGGCAGACTGTCATAAGTGCCCTTTTTGACAACTGAGTGCCGGTGCTGAGCACCGGAAACCACTGGCTCAAATTAATGTCTAATAATACTTATGATGCTGACACTGGTACTCCCAGTGGCAAATTCATGCAAAAGGCGGAGCTAAAAGGTCTGGGCCTAGATGTATCAAGCATTTTGCGATTCGATAAGGTCGAAATTCTGCAAATTTCGGCCTTAACGAATCGCAAACTGACATTTTGCATCTTTTGGGATGTATGTGAAATTAGCAAAATAAGGAATCGCAAAAAATTGCGATTCCTTATTTTGCTTAAGAATTTAAGGAATCACAATTTTGCGATTCTTTAAATGCCATGTATGAAGCTTTTTTAATTTGCGAATTCAGGTTAAGGAATCGCAAAATAACACCAACTTGAGGTTCGTGTTAATTTGCGAAATCCTTTCAAAAACCAAAATTTGGCAATTTTGAGGGTGGCATGTGACACACATACATGCCCATAGGGCATGTATGTGCACCATATGCACACACATGTAAGTTTCAGGGGTGCAGCAGGATGTCCATGAGACACCCCTGCACCCTTGCAATAATTCTCAAATTGCGATTAGCAAATTGCGAATTCGCAATTTGAGAATTATTTCGCAATCATTCCTATGGGCCTCCTGGCCCATAGGAATGAATGGGAAAGTATTCCTTATTTGCAAATTCGCAACTTGCGAATTCGCAAATTAGGAATAATAAGGAATCGCAAAAAAATAGAGATTTAAAACATACATCCCATTTTGCGATTTCTTAATAGCGATTCGGTAAAAATCGCTATTAAGAAATCGCAAATAGGAACGATGATACATCTAGGCCCTGGTTTCTTATATTTCTAGCAATCTTCACCATCCTTTGATGATGACCAGCCATCAACAAGTGATGATTGTTTTAGACAATTCAACAGACTTTTAGTTCCTACGTTTCCTATTAATTATGCAGTACAGGGTCTCATAAAAAGGGAACGGAGAGACACAGAAATTGCTTCTGTACCAAGGTTTATGGAGAGGCTACACCCTATGACAAAAGACAATATAGAACTTTCTCAAAAGTTGGTAAATTATCCCTTAATTGCTAATCTTTCTGGTCAATCTGCAAACCGTTTAATTGATGGTGTGATTATTGCAAACACAGTAGATAAAAGGGCAACGTTTTTTCTTGAAGAGAACTTACTCAGGATTTACTCTGTCCATCAGGGCAGGGATACATTTGGTTTATACATCCCAGTCTCTGATAACAGATTTTCAGTCTTTATCCGTGGCTATTAAAGAGAGTGTGAATGTTTCACAGCTGTTGGCGGTTATAACATATTTGACCAATTACCTATCAGACATACCCTTCGATACATTAAAGGCCTCATTTATGGCTACAAGCAGAATGGCTGCAGTAAGAGGACATCTCTTTAAAGAAATTGGAAAGCTGTTTTAACACAAAAGACTAGTTAATTTAAGATATCCTTTTTGGTGATACGTTGCTTGGTGAAGAGCTTGAAAATGTCATCAACCAAACCTTTAAGATCAGAAAATATACATTGTTTTTCAATTTGCAGTCAAAAGGGTATTACAGGAATAAGAAGCCTCGTGAGTGATCCAGAAGAAAGAATTATATAACCTCTATAATAAGACTCACTTCCAACCAAAACATCAGGGTATTTACTTAAGGGGTTCACATGTGTTGAAGAACAATCAGTGTTCCTGACTAATCAGGGATTCAAGGTTCTTTGCAAAGTGGGAGGAGGGATGATAAGGTTCCTTAGTTCTTGGTAAGAGATGGTATAAGGCAATTGGGTGACCCAGGTGATTTACCAGGAGTCCTCAGTGGACTTTCATGGTTGCCTAGAAGGGTCTCTCTTCCTTCCAACTCACCTCAAAAAGGTTAACGAAAAAGAGTCAACTTCTTCAAGAGAATGAATGGATCTTGTTAGAAAAGAGAGCAATAGTTCCAGTTCCAGAGATAGGACTGGGTCAAGTTGGTGCTCATTGGTATTCCTGGTTAAAAAAAGTACAAGTTGGTATTTGTTAGTATTTCTTGTTATAAAAAGGTAATCAGGGAAGTAGCAGTTGATCATTGATCTCAACAACTTGAATATGATTCTCAAGTTTGTACACTTCGAGATGAACTCTTTACTCTAATTGATTCAATTGGTCACAAAAGGGGAGTTTCTAGAACCAATAGCCCTCCAGGATACCTTGCTTCATTTTCCCATTGCACAAGGCTGTCAGGGGTTCCTCAGATTTGCAATAAAGGATTCTATTTAGCAGTTCCAATACATGCCATTTGGTCTAAAATCCTCTCCCAGAGTAATTACCACGTTCTTTGCTCAAATACTGTCAATATTACACAAACAGAATACTGAAATACATCCATATATTGACAACTTACTACTAGTCTGCTACTCTCAAGAGTGTCAGTTGGAGACTGTGCATGAGCATGTACAAACATTGGAGAGGTTTGGTTTTCTGCTGAATCTCTGTTCGTCACAGAGTCTAATGTACATTGGAGCATTGTTTCAAACAAATGTTACTGATTTCTCTTCCTCCAGAAAGGTAATTGAAGCTGATCCGAAGAAGAAAGAATCTGTTGCAAGGAGCCCAAAATTTGCCCAAAGATTTTTTGAGAATTCAAGGATATTTGGTGAGTTTCCCTGCTGCTCAATAATAACTCAACTTAAGGAGGTTGGTTTCTTTTTCAAGAGGTAGTGATTCGCTTTCTTTTTTTTCTTTACACTACCTGCTTATTTGGGGTTTCCTGGGCACAACTGCGCTTGCAACCATTTGTTCTTCATATTCTTTAGCACTGGAAACCAACATAGAAGAATTACAACGTAATGAGCCTGATTTCTGGAGAATTCAGTGGTAATTAGACTCTCGGATTTTGGACAGGAGAGTTCTTCTGTCCTCCAAGCCCTCAAAGGTGATTACAATGATATCAGACCGAAACGTTGGAGGGCAGTTCGAAAGTCCATGGCAATTCAGGGATTTTGGTCAATTCAGGAGAAAATCTACTGTTCATACTGGTGGGAGTTATGGCAATCTCGAAGGCCCTTCAATACTATCAGAGCCAGATTCAGAACTCAGAACTAGTGTTCACAATAGACAACACAGTGACCATGTCCTTCTTAAACAGACAGTTTGGTACTGGATTTTAACGTAGGCAGGGGAAACTGTGTTATCTCTCAGAGCAATGCATATAAAGGGCAAATAAAATGTGGTGACAGATACCTTGAGCAGGTTTTTTCCTCTTTTCAATGCAGTTTTTCTAGGAGATTTGCATGAGACATTCTGGTTGTGGAAGGAATCTCTTTGGAGATCACCAGAACTCTCTTCTTCCCTGACACTTCTCCATATTTCAGGATCAGTTTGACATGGGAGTGGATGCATTGACGAGCCTGTGACCAAGAGCTCTAATGGTTGCATTCAAAACTATTCCTATGATTTCCCTGTATTATTGTGGGTTCAGAGTGAAAATTCAGGTGAAATACTTACATGTTGATATTGGCCAATAGGCAGTGGTTCCTCCTCTTGAAAGAAATGAAGGTGTAACAGGTTTTTGTTACCTCCTCTAGATCCCTGTACCTTAAATCTCCCTGCATTATTACCCATAGTAAGGGGGTCATTAGGATCGCGGACGGACGTGAGTCCGTCCGCGACCCCAGAGCATGAGGGCGTTCCCTCTGTGCAGATTTGGATGTGACCGCCAGGGTGGCGGTCACATCCTCTATTTTTAACATTGCTGCGGGTGGAGCTTCAAGCTGCACCCGCAGCAATGTTAAAAATGCATCCACAGCATTTGCGTGCACAAAGCGGTAGGCACCTCGCGGTGCCTGCTGCATTGTGCACGCAAATGCAGGGGGGTACCATAGGTACCCCCCATGTGCATCCCCCACCCCCCACTACACCTAGGGGCCCGCAACGGCCACTGCAGTGCAGTTACACATGCTTTTCCACGGCGGAAAAGCCGCCGCGGAAAAGCATGTTCCCAAGCGCATCCTAATCTGGCTGACGGTGTCTAAGAGACACCTTCACCATTTCAGTGCTTTTCCGCCGCGGTTGTAAGCCAGCCGCGGCGGAAAAGCTGCGAACCTAAACCATGACCCACCAGCCATCCTAATGTGGCGGTGGGTCCTGGTGGGTCCGCAGAGGATTTTTCGCATCCTCCGGGCCAGCGGTGGCTTCCGCCGGCACGGAGGATGCGGAAAATCCTCCATCATAATGACCCCCTATATGTTCAATTGTGGAGGCTAGATGATTATAGGTTGAGAGACAGGGGCCTAGGAATTTAGGTCCTTCTCTTTCAGTGGCAGAGTCTATTCAGACCTCAAGAAGAGAATCTATTCATCGGTCTTATGGTCATCATTGGTCTTCTTTAACTAGGTGGTGTGTGGAAAGGGATTTTTCTTCACTTCTTTGCTCCCCAGGGAATATCCTGCAATTTGTGCAAGATGGCTATGATAAGGGCTGGTCAATAGCCACTTTAAAATTACAATGTGTGTCTACTAAAGTTTTCCATTCTCCATGGGTCTCTATGGCACAGGCGGAGAATTGGATTTCTAGACTCTTCAAAGATTTCACAATTTTAAGACCTAGAGTGAAGAATTTGTTTATCAGTTGGGTACTTTTACTGTTTCTAAAATCTCTACAGGAAGAATACTTTTTATCCATAGGATGATGTTTCTCTGAAATTTTTGTCCTAAAAGGTAGTATTTCTTTTTGCTATTATCACTGCAAAATGTTCGGGAAAAGTAAGTGCATTGTTGTATACTCCCCAGTATATCAGAGTATTTGAGGAGCAGATCATTTTGAAGTTGAGGCTTTCTTATGTGCCAAAAATGAATTTTGCTTCCCTATTTTGCCAGCTCTACAATGCTTCCTTGGTTCAGAGCGTGAAGGATTTTTGGAAGTTATAAGACCAATATAAATGTAGTAAACCAAATCGTCTGATTTCAGGAAAATGGATACTCTGTTTGTGAATTTTAGTCAGGCAATTAAAGGGGGCAAGTCTTCTTTATTGACTTTGCGCCATTGCCTTCAATATGTAGTCACTTTTTCTTATAAAACTTCAGGATGCGAGCTTCCAAGATCTATTCAGGCTTGTTCCTCAAACGGAATGTCTGCATCATGGACAGAATGAGGTGGTGTCTCTATTTTGGACATTTGTGCTGCAGCTACTTGGGGAATCCTTCTACATTTGTAAGTCACTATAGATTAAACTTAGACCACAGTTATGAGTTGCACTTTGGTACCAAGCTATTGTGTTCAAAAGATGTACTTTGAGTTTTATATATTTGACAGATGTATGTATTGTTATATTAAACGATTGTGTTTGCCTGATCCAGTCTTCTGTGTGTTTTTCTTTGATTATTAATTTTTGCTTCGGTATGCCTTAACTTGTAAGAAATGGGATGAGGAAAGAAAATGAGAAGGTAATGTCGAGATTACTTTCCGGTAATCTTGATTACTCTGATTTCACAATCCGCATCCAAGTAAAGTCTGTCCTCTCCCTCCCACCCACTCACCCCAAATTGAAAATGAAGGTTTAAGGGAGCTAGGTACAACCACGATTTCCTTAAAGTATCTTCCTCTTAAATAGTTGAAGGGGATTAAAAAACAAGAAGGACTTGATTCGTTCTAAGTATGCTCTTGAAGGGGCGTTGCCTCTATTCTGCACTAGAAGGTACTCAGAAGAGGAACGTAAAACTAGAGTAATGAAGTTAACCAGTAAGTAATCCAGACACTACATGAACTCTTATGGGGTATAGCTATCTTCAGTGCAGCAAGTGCATTGACTCTGGGCCCTAATGTTTGAGGGTTCACTGCACCCCTTCTACAGCTCTAATCCTAAGCCAAACAGAGGGTTCAATTTTCCTTTCGTGTATTGTGACCTGTGATGCCACTGTATTCTGGTTGATGTCATTTCTAGAAATGTTGCTGTCCTGATGAGCAATGATGGGTGAGTTCAAGATTAATTTTCTTCATGTGAGCATCACTTACTGGAGCACTGTGCATGGAACATCATGGTAGATCATAAAAACTCCCTACAAATATGATTTGCTGGTGTTTTGTGTGTGCACTTGTGAGTGTGTGTTTTTTTTCGATCTTTATTTATAATCACAGGTAGACAGTATAATAAAAAAGAATAAATACAATTTCATCCACATAATTTGATCATTAGGATAATAACCGGAATCATTAATATAATTCATATTTAGCATCCCCACAAAGCTTAAATATCCTGTTACAATTTCTAAATACAATCATCTTGCTAAAATTTTAAAACCTCATGAATCATTAGCATAATGCATAATTAACATTTTACAAAAGCTAATACTTTGCGATTCAATTTTTTTAATATAACCACCTCTCTAGATTTTGGAACCGGGCGAATCACAGTTTTCCAAGTGTGGTCCCTAACCTTCACCCCAAATTTTATGAAATATTTTTCGGCTCCTATTTTTTCAGAGTACAGTTTAGCCTTATGCTTAATTTGGGTCATCTGGTGTCCCCAGAGGCTAAAGACGTATAAGGGATTTGGCCACTAAAGATGCAATAAATATGAACTGTTCTTGGTGAATTGTCAAGTTGAAATTAACAATTCCGAACAGGGCGGCTAGCAAGTCAGGAGCTAAAGATGTCATAAATTTTCTGTTTAACCACTGGAAGACCTGGTTCCAAAATTCCGTTAAAATCAGACAAGAAAAACAAACATGCATCCTATCTCTTATTTGGTGGTTACATCTAAAACATAGTTCTGAAGCAAACGGAAACATTTTATGTAGACGAGCTGCCACTTACAGAAGAAGGCCATATGTCTGAAATTAGCCCCTCTCATGGCGGTAGATGACCATTCATAATATGCTTTCCATGAAGTTGCTTCTATTCTACATCCTGTGGAGGCCTGTATCTTTTAAAGGGCATTAGGAAGTATTTGTCTGTAAAGTTGTTGCTGAAGTATTCGGTACCGATTCCCTACCCCTGTTGTCTCCCTCGCATAAAATGCTTGGCTAATTTCTATTGCTAGTTTGCCATTTGGGAGTTGTGAGTTCCATACTAAGTTGCGAAGTTGTATATAAGAGAAAAATAACGAAGGGGAGAGTTCTGGTCTACCCACTTTTAACTGGTCCCATGTCTTCACAACCCCCTCTATCAATAGGTCCTTCACTCATAAGCCCCAGCCTTTTCCCAGTTGCTTATATTCCGTACACCCAACTTAAGACCTAGCGTGTAACAATGTCTTATCCAGATGTCGACGTGAGGTGGGATAAACCAATATTCTTCCTTCATTATGGCAAACCTATTAGGATTTATGTACGGGTCCTTGTATCTACTATGTTTGGGAAGCTTTGGGATTTTTATGAAAGGCACTAGCTGGATGTAATGTTCTAATAATATTTGCAGAGGACCAATCCATAAAAGCGGCTTGAAAATATTTCTTGATGTGGGGCAAGCCAAGACTGCCATCCTCTATGCTCAACTGCATGGGTTCTAATTTACAATGGGGTTTTGTGCCTGCATTTTCAGAATTTACACAGCATCTGTTCTATTTCAATAAAATAACTTTGGGGAACTTTAATTATTACATTTGAAAAATGAAAAAGAAAAAGAGGGAGTATCATCATTTTTATTAACACAGTTCTCCCGAGAATGGATAGTGGTAATGACAACCAGTTATTTAAAATAGTTTTGGCTTTAGCAAGTGTCGACACATAGTTGAGTCGGAAAAGTTGTGCAAAATCATGCGACACAAAAATGCCCAGATATCTCTTTGGGGCAGACTTGCAGGCCTGTGTTCACAAGTCGATCGGAAGGACCTGGTTAGAACAATTGAACAGAAAACTGTCTGACTTTGTGTGATTAATCCTATGCCCCCTAAGTCTGAAAAATTCTAATTTTATCCAACGTTCTGGTGATATTTTACACTTCTGTCGGTAAATACAAAATTAAGTAATCTGTAAATAGCTTAATCTTTGGTGCTCCCAACAGGGGTGCCCTAATTTGCAAATCCTGTCATATCTGTGAAGCTAGCGGTTCGATAAATTACCCAAATAACGCTGGGGATATGGTGCACCCTTGAGGAGTGCAATGTCGAATTTCTACTGACCCTGCTGCATGGGAGTTAATTATGATGTTTGCTTCAGCTTTGTCATATAATTTGTGTAGTAGCTTCACGAAGCTCAAGGGAAACTCAAATTTCAATAAAATTGAAAACAAAATATCCCAATGGAGGCTTTTTTAGCATCAATCATAATGATTGCATCTTTTTTCCCGTTATTTGTAAAATAGTCTATGGCTTGAGTTGGAATATTTGTATTATTAGCAAAGGTCCTCCTTGGTAGGATGCCACATTGATCTACATTCACCAATTCTTGGCCACGGGGAGTTATTCTAGCTGCCATAATTTTAGTGAATAGTTTGTAATCATTACTAATAGACTAATTGGACGCTACTATCCTGGCCTATCTGGTGGTTTATCTTTCTTCAAGAAGCTAACTATGATTCCACTAGAAAAGGTTTTAGGGATCTGATACCCCTCTAAAATTGTATTAAATATTAACACCAACATTCTTATTATTTGTCGCGTAACATTTTTATATAATTCTATTGGCAAGCCATCGCTGCCATAAGCTTTTCCACTAGGGGTATTTTTATTGGCTCCCTTGACTTCTTTCATCAAAATGGGTGCCATTAGATGGGCCTGCTGCTTAACGCTTATTGTAGGTATATCAATAGTTCAAAGATGGTTATGAAAAATCTCTGAAACTATCCAGGATGGGAAACTGTAAAACCTTTTGTAATGTGTCAGAAATGTCTTGTCCATTTCTGCTACTTAATCTACTACTTGGCCTCTATCCTTGTCTAAATTAGACTTAATGACAGCATTATTGTGTCCTTTTTTTAACTGACCAGCCCAAAGTTTCCCAGCATGTTTACCCTCCTCATAGATCTGCTGAAAGCAAGTGGTCTGATAGGCTATTTTCTGGGAGTCATAATGCTTCTACATATCTTGTCTAGCTTTTCTTAACCTAGATTCTGTTGCTTGTGAATAGTGTATTAAATGCAACTGAATTGCCTGATCAAGCTCCTGCTGAAGTTTCATAGCAATCTCCTTCCTATTCTTGAGAGTATTTGCTTTACATGATATTGACTCCCCTCTGATAATGGCCTTGCATAAATTCCAAACAGAAAAAATTGGGGCTGATCCAATATTCCTCTAAAAAAAATCAGTAATATGTGTTTGCATGATCGTGACCCAACCATCCTCGTTCAAAGGAGTCTTATCTAATGTCCAGTGAGGGCGTTCACCTGAATGTGCCCTAATCCTAATTTTGGTCACAGGGGCAGAATGATCCAAAAAATGGATTTGGAAGAATTCATGATTTCTCTTCCTCCCATTGATGGGAAATTAGAAAGACATCAATTCTTGAAGCTGTATTATATCTTTTTGAAAAACATGTTTATTCCCTAGATAACGGATGTTGGATTCTCCAAGGGCCAATTAATGATAAGTCTCGAGTAATTTGGGCCAATTGTTTATGTCATTTTGGTTTATTTTGCGCTTTCTTCTTACAAGTGGAGTAAATTCTGTAAAATATTGAAGTCACCTCCTATTACTATTAAGCCAGGCAGTAACTATAACAAAAAACACGAAAATGTGCCTCCACCACCCTATCTTATACCTGATCTCAATTATGGAGGTCAAACAACAAAATCTTTGGGTTGACCTGGTATTTTTATTTTTACCATTTCATTTTATACTTTCTTTTGAAAACTTTTTTTGGGTTAGTTTATGCAAAAAAGTGGAGCAACTGTACATTCATATATTTACAATAATATACAATGTAATTCGCAAACATAAATTCACATTCCATATGTACACTAAATCAAAAAATTCATCATACATCCCAAAGAAACTTTTAAACAAGACAAAACATGTTTTCATATTAATTTTACATTCCAAAAAATGAGAGACAACGTCAAAAAGAAAGGAGTGCAGTCAATAAATGATAGCAATCTTTAAGCTAGCAATTGCTAGTTTGCACTGTAGGTGACCAAATTCACTCCTTCTAGTTGGCCGACGCGTTTCGAAACCAGGAAACCAGTTCCTGGAATCTCCTCAGGGCTTTGTCATTAGTCTACATAAGATGCAATGAAAACAATAAAGTTTTATTTACAAAGTTGAAATCTCTTCTCTATTTAAGTTACACTATTTAATCTTTGAATATCTCTAATTGTACCTGTATAGTTCTATACAAAGCAACCTACCAGATTTTAGAAAAAAAGGGGAGCTATAATAAGGGCTTTCTTAATTTCCAAAGAGCGATAATTCATGGTATCCAATGGAAGATCTAAATTCATTTTGTGTCAGTGGCTGTGCTTTTCAAATCGTGAACCACAGCTCCAGTGTAAGTTACACAACAGCGTCTATCGGGGAGAATGAGATCCATTTAGTCATTTGAGTCCCAAACTCCCAAAGATTGCATTACTATGGCAGACCTCGTATGTCACGTACCTCTAAATTAGTGAATGAAGTGGATGCAAGTCGTTTTCTTTCATACTCGACAGCTATCTACTGCACCCGACATTTTTTATTATGTGTAACGATTCTTGAGTCCATTCGCTGGACTGAAATCTATGAGATCAGCCCTTAAAAAGAACTTTTAGTTTGGATTGTTGTTCTATACCAGCTGTAGCACCATTTAATTTGAATCCATCTATCAGCACAACAAATTCTCGACGTCTTTGTGCTGCTAAAATCAACATATCTGAGCATATTTGAAATGAAAAATTGTCAGGCGTGGTAAAAGACTCCTTCTTGATCACCTGAGTCAGAATTTGTTCTTTGATCTGGACATCCCCGAAGTAAACTAAGATTGTATACGGACAATCTCCGGAACTCAATGTGCTCTAGCAATGGTTAAGTCTTCACATTCAGAATCAGTTTTTCTGGGAGAACAACTTTATGAATTAGATCCAATATCAGTTTTATGGGTGAATGTCCTACTTTGCGATCCTTCAAATCGTAAATTAGTATGTCGACCTCGATTTTCAACATCATCAGGTTTTAGTTGGAGATCTTCCAATTTGATTACAATTTTAGTCAAGCTTCCATCTTGTTTATTACTGGTATTTTAAAGAGTGGGTACCTTCAATTCTACCTGGGTCATCCAAGGGGCAAGCTGAGAAGATTTTTACTGATCTTCATTTCGTGAAGTTGCCTTGAGATCTGGTTTAATGTTATCTCAGTTGTCTTAGAACATTGACTGCCTGAAGATTTTTTTCTGGAATGGTGGATGTAATGAGTTTAGTTTGGGTGCCCATCCTCACATTGTCTAAACCGCTATATTCTCCTGTTAGCCTACCCGTGGAGCCACCAGTATTTACAGTGGATATGTCTGTTTCTCATTTTCTTTGCTTGATTCCTCTGCGTGAGTAGTCTCCTAGCCAGTTAGGAAATCTTTTTTTGCTATGGCAAGAGGTGAAATGGTCTTGCTCTTGAGACTTGGAGTGGACTCCATCCTATCCTCTGTTTCCTGAGAGAGGTTGTGCCAGAATCTATCGGGGAAATCGTCGATTGATTAGTTGCCTGAGAGCGGTTTGGACCGGTTTGCTTTGTTGCATGTTGATTTTTTCTAGCCATACAAGTTTTCATTGACTGGTCTCGTGAGATGTGTTTCATTAAGGCACTTGTTGTATAGCACCGTATATGGTAGAATATGGTTGAGTGCCTGAGACCTGCTGATAGACTGGGGGGTGCAGGAGTTGTCACAAGGCAGCCGCAAGCTGCATCTGTGCTACAAAGACCGCTTCTTCAAATATCCTTGGCTCTGCATTATTTTACCTCAACCCTTTCCATTATGTGTCCATCTGTGCCGGTGGATTGGTTGCTTATCTCCTATGAGTATTTTCTGGTGTACATTACACTTCGAGGTCAGTGGAAAGCGCAAGTTGTCTATATCCTAATATATGCTTTGGGAAAGCAACAATATAATATAGTAAATCTGAATATGTCTCTTTACACTGCGAGCAAATACCACGCAGTAGGTTTCAACACAGACGTTACATCGTCCGCGTTGCTACCACGCATGGCTTTACATCACAAGTCATTTCTACGACTTGCACTAGATGGTGCGCTGGACTTAGGAATAGTATACATTACTATTCCTACTCCATTAGCACAACAGCAGGGAATGTGTGGGATTTAAAATCTAACACATTCCTTGGTGTTGGGCGCCATCTAGCGCAAGTTGTTGAAACGACTTGCGATGTAATGTCATGCGTGGTAACAACGCGGACGATGTAACGTCTGCGTTGTAACCTACCCGTGTGGTATTACCAACGTTGAAACTGCTGTTTCCCGGTAAATATATTAGTAGATAATTATTTTCTATACAATAAACATATTTTATTAAGTGTTTAACAAACATTTGTGAACGCAATCGATCATTATTATTGTACAAATTAACTTATGATACAGTGGTATAGAATTAGAAAGTTAAAACCAACAAGAAAACAAGAAAGGCACTGGATTAACTGAACATTTCTTGTTTTTCTCTTATTGTGCACTTGTTCTACTCAAGTGATTAGTGTTTCATGTGCTACTGGGAACTAAACTTCTCTTTATTAAATCAATGTAGGGAAGGGACATGATTCCTAGCATCTTTATGTCATCTGGGCATTGCTGAAAATTGCTGGTGTAGGCAGTACCTAGCTTCTTATGTGTCTCTCTCATCGGCATTACCAGGTCAACACGTTTTCATCCTCTGCTAAAGCAGCTGGGCAGTGGCTTCATCACCACTATGATGCTGTGGTGACCTGATAGGACGCTGAGTTTTACTTTCAGAATTTATGGAACACCTTTAAACATGTCTTTGTTTGGGCAAGGGTTGATTTTATCTGTGCTGATTGTGTTGGTTTTCAATCCAGTCTTTGTAATTAATTTATGCAGGGAAACATTTGCTTCTCATATTCATCTGTTTCCAACTGCAAAGTGAAAAAAACAGATGTGGAGTGGGATGAGTTGCCAGATTTCCCACTAAGGAATCATGGGATGGACCGATGAATGGGACAGGGTCACGGAGACAGTGCAGAGGAGTATGTTACCATTATATCACAGTCTTTAGATCAGGAGTGCTTACATCGCAGGCATGTTTTAATTGTTTTCCTTTGTTGTCGCTATCATCTTAAGTAAGTGCATTTATACGTCTTCATATCTTATAAGGGCTTACAACTAATACTTACCTACCTCCATGTGAAGTAAAGGCACTTCATATGTACAACCATGCAATGTAAGGTAACTTTAAATATCCACATATGGGATGCAAATGTACTCCTGATGAAATGTACTCGCAACAAAATAAACTGCTAAGTAATGATTGACATTCATTGTTTTACAGTTTATATAGCGCGAACTAGACCCGAGGCGTCGGTTATCAGAGCGCTTTACATGAGCACCAGTTTTGTTACAGATGAACACATTCATTTTTGTTAGGCATGGGGAGATTAAGTGATTTGCCCATAACCCCCGCACTGTGCCCACTCCATAGTACATGCAACCTTCCCCTACTGCATTCCCTTAGAATGAAAAAGCCAACATGCATTTGCGTGTGTAGTGGTCATATGTTGGCTGCAGCTTTATTAGGAATACATGCATATACTTTGGCATCATTTGCATGCCCTGGTCATAAATCATCATTGGTGAACTGTCATATTTGCATCATAAATCATAGGCCTTGTTTGTCATATATCCTATCTGCCATACATCATATGTACATCACCAATCAGCAAATTGGTAAGCTCATCTGTATGCTTGTCTTGTTTCTTGTCCCTTCTGGGTCGTCTATTTGCTCGGTTGAATTTGCGCTCTCTTTGCGCGGGGGTAGCTTCTGTCCCGGAGTTAGGCCACAACTCGCTACCTTGTTAGATTCTTTTGTGCCATGCCATCTGGCGGGGGCTGGACTGCAAGCACTGTCTCCGTTTGCTACCCCCTTTTGGTAGGCCAACTCACTCAGCCATGAGGCATCCCAAAGAGAGTGGTCCTACACATCGCCCTTAGGCAAACTCACCCAACTGTGAGGTATCCCAAAGTGATTTGTCCTATTCTGACACACCGCCCTTTGGTGTGCCTCCGTACCAACCATTGTACCTGTAGCTCTCCGCCACACTGTCTGGAAGGCTTATGTCTTCCTGCGGCTCCCCCTCGTTTCTCTGGTCTTTTTTCTATTTTTTTATCTGCAACCTGCCAGGGCCATGGCGCCCCACAGGTTATCCCAGAATACTTGAATTCCTTCCTCTGACAGGTGCACGCCATCCAGCCCAAAGAGTTCCGGGCGGCCCGTGTGGATGAGCTGTTGCCTTATGCTTTCCAAGCCAATGGTTCTGCAAAATTTGCTCAAGGCGAGGTTCAGGTTTTTTCTCGAGTTCTCGACTGCTTTCTGTGATTCAGCCCCGTGCCACTCCCTTCTGCTGATCAGTTCTGACCAGATGATGGCGGTATTCTTGAAAGACCTTGCTGCTTCCGTGAGGTCTCTTTGTATGTCATGGAGGAGTGTATACCACCCTAGTTTGGCCAGGTCATTGTCCCCCAAATGGATAACCAAAATGTCCAGATGCCATGCTGTGTCCACCTGCAGGTTTACGAGGGTTGCCGGCAGCTGGTTCCATTTCATTCCTGATTGGCCCATCCATTGGATGCATGTGTCCAGCAGATGTCCTTCCTGTCTGTGGCCCCCTCGCCGCCACCAGGACTGCATTCTGGTATGAAAGAATGGCCCACCAACCACACTAGGTGCGGTCTCCGTACTGCCGAGGCAATGATCACAATTGTCAAAAACCGCATGCTTGCACTTGTGAGAGGTGCCCCTGCCCTTCCACAGCGGTCAATGTGGCTCTAAAGTAACTGTGGTCTCACATAGGTCCGGTAGGCCCGCGAACGCCATCTGCCTACTGCCTGTATCCCAGCATCGGTCATCCCGTGTTATCCAGCTATTGTTGCAGCCTCGATTCTGAATGAGTGTGACCCACAACCCGCTGGTGGTAGCCCTGCATGACTGCTGTGAACTGGAATTTGTTCAGCTGCGTGCCATCTCTGTGTTTGAACAGTGGGCCTTCGCCAGCTGGTCGCACTGCCATGAATGCTAGCTGGCAGCACACTGAACAGCAGTTCTGATCCTTGATGCATTGCAGCCGCACTACCACCCCTTTGCCTGCCTGGTCTGTCTTTGACCGTCTCAGGAGAATCTCTAGATCACTTGTTCTGGGCCTCACATCGCCTGCCTGTAAGCAGTACTTGGCTAGCTCAGTCCTCAAGGGCGCCACTAACTCACTGAGGCGGAACGCCCCAAAGAATGCGGTGGAGAATGCAGCCTTAAACAGAGGAGTCCAAAGGTATCCTTTGTTATGTCACCCAGTGTTCCCAACAGTAAGACCAGTTTTGAGTAGTCTATTGAGCGCCTGGTATCCTTCCTTGCTCCCTCTGCACGTTTCCACCTTTTTATTTCCGCTTTGATATAATGAGAAGACACGGGATCCTGCCCTGTCTGCAGTTTTGTGTAATGCGCCACAGCGGACTGGTGGGCTTTTGCCCATGACTTGGATTTCTTGCAGTTAAATGCCCACTGGACGAACTTCTCAACTGCCCTGCCTGTGGCCCCCAAGTCCCCCAGGGTCTGAATACCCCTATCTGCATAACAGTCTCAGCATATTTTTTATATCGCCTGGCAGCCTCCGGGGGCGAGGGCTCAGTTGACCAGCTCCAATAAATCTACCACGCCAGACCCCACAGTTGCACCAGGAAGGGGGCATGTCCCGCTCCGCCCCTGGGGACAGTTCCCTAAATTTGTCCATCCAAGCTCTTAACAGGGCGTCCGCCACTCCGTTCTCCACCCCTGGTACGTGGCGTGCTATTAGGTCTATATTTCCTTCCAACTGCAATTTAACCAGTTGGCGCATTAATTGCAGTGTGTCTGGGCACCTGGCTGATTCTCTATTAATCGCTTGTACTACACCCTTGCTGTCTGAACCTAGTGTCAGCTTTATGTTATGCAATTCCTGTGTCCAGATTGTTAGCGCTGCTACGATGGGGAACAGCTCAAGGAATGTGATTTTGCTGGGGATGCCCTGCCTGCGCCAGCTGCTGGGCCATTGGCTCGTGCACCATTTACCGGCCAGGATTGCCCCAAAACCTTTGCTGCCAGCAGCGTCCGTGAACAGGGCTATCTGTTTGCTTGTGATCCAGTCTTGCCAGGAATGTGTCCCAAGTTAAGAGGTCCTGCTTGACTCCTGCCCCCAGCTGGATGTGATGGTGTTTGAAGGTAAGCCCTGTCGTTAATTGGGTTAACCGCCTGGCGAACAACCTACCTGCTGGGATAACCCTAGCTGCAAAGTTGAGTTTGCCAACTAGCCTTTTGAGATACCTCAGTGTTGCCTTCTTGCGCCCACAGAGGCCTGAAATCCGTCACTTTTTCTGCCTGAAGCCTGGACGTTCATGCCACTGAATCTAGCTCTATCTCGAGGATTGTGATTTTTGTCGCTCGGCCCACTGTTTTCTCTGCCACCAGGGGGATCCCTAGCTCCTCTGCTAACTTTGCAAATGCTGCACTCGGTCGACGCCGCCGGGCCTGTGAAGAGGAAATCATCAAGGTAATGGAGTTTCCCACCTGAGGGATGCCTGACGTGCAGTGCCTATTCCAGGAAGGTGCTGAAAAATTCAAAGTAAGTGACGGATACTGAGCACCCCATGGGCATGGCTTTATCAAAGTACTGGTCTCCCTTCCACTGAAAACCCAGTAATTGGAAGCTCGAGGGGTGGACCGGGAGTAAGCAAAAGGCCGATTCAATGACCGCTTTTGCCCCACGGACTGCTGATCTGACTAGGTTGATGGTGTCCTTCACCGTAGCGTAACCCACTGAGCATGCTTCTGGGCAGATCCCATCGTTTACCGATGAGCCCTCAGAAAAGGACAGGTGGAGAATTAGATGGTATTGTCCTGGTTCTTTTTTGGGAACCTCCCCTAATGGCGAGACCGCCAACTCGTTGCTCATGTGGGAGGGGAGAGGGCCCTCTATTATAACCAAGGCCCTTTCTTTCTCCAATTTCTTAGTGACAACCCCAGGGTGTTGTAGAGCTGATTTCAGACTATTTGCACTGCCTGGAGGCAGGGGCCTGCAAACGGAATAATAAAACCTTCCTCAAAGCCTTGCACTAGTATAGCAGCATCTGTCCTGTTGTGGTATGTATTGACTAGCTTTAGTAAATGGCGATTGTTAATGGGGGATCTGGCTAGCCTGCAACTTTGAATACCTTCTGGTACCCCCTCGCCCTCTGTGATTGCCTCACTGCTTTTTCTTCTGTTTTTTGTCTCCCCTGTGTTCTTTCTTGTGTCTGCACCCTGCTGTTAGGTGTCCCCCGCCACAGGAGGAGCAGATATGTTGAAATTTGTACAAGGCCCCTTAGGTACATTTGTTTGCCTCGAATTTCCAGCATACCGCCGCTGTCCCACCAGAATGTCGAGGTTTTTATGTGCTGAACTGTTTGGACTTTTGGAACGTCCTCCCCCTCCCTTTGTGGAAGGAAAGGGCTGCTTGCTCTTCACAGCCCATGCCTTGCCCTCCCTGGCTACCATCATCTTATGAATGAAACCTAACAAATCCTCCTCATTCCATACGATCTCTGGGAGTGTTTGCATTTTTAGACGGAAATCTTTATGATATTCTTGCCATGGGTCGCCAGGAAATTGCCTCTGTTCATAATATATGTTGGCCTCATAGAGCCATAGGTCACCTGCGCAGCACAGGAATGTCTCTACAATTATGCATGCCATTATTCTTAATGCATCCAGCCAATTGTCAACATTTCTTTCCTTTCTTTCCTTCCTCTTTTCCTCTTTTCCTATCTTCTGTCATCCTTCTTGTCACAAATATTCAGGTCCAGCCCATCTAACTGTATCTCTAATAGTGTAAAAATGTCAATAAATTTCTTCCTCCATATCGTTTCTTTAACTGCTAGTGGCATGAGGCTTACTAGACCTGTGGCCCTGGTGGTCATGGATGCAGGACTGGGCGAGGGCCTTGCGTATGGTCCTGGTGCAGGGGAGCATTGGGTGGGTCGCCTACTGTGGTCAGCCACCCCATGCTGCTATGGTGGACCCTATTTCTCCCCGAACCTCTTGTGTGCCTTGGCCCCTAAAGCATTCCTGGTGCACCTGGCCTGGGTCCACCAGGTGCCAGGGCAACCCAGAAACCTCCCCTTCTGTTTGGGCTCCTGCCGCCCCTAACCCTTGCATGCCCAACCCCTTAAGCAACAGTGGTGCATTTGTTTAGAAACATTCTTTCACTAGTTATGGCATCGGCCCACGAGGCCCCCTCTGGGGGTGACCTTTGCGAGAATCACAGGATGCGTATCGTCATTTCTGAGACTCAAACCTGGTCCGCGGGCTCTAGCCGTAAGTCTACATCATCGCCCCTATTTTATATAAGCTTTGTTCTGATTGGAAGATTCAGTCAAAAAGAAGACAACCTTAAATTGCCTGTGTTTTCTTGATGCTGACAAACAGAAATTAAAACTATTGGTTATAAAAAGAAGACCAACTGACTGGCTGGAGACCTCAGAAAAATACATCTGGGGGTTACCTCTAATTTGATTCCAAACAAGAACATGTTCACAGTAAAGGGAGGAAAATGAAGGTAAGGGAATATTGGTTACCTACCTCTAGTTTGGTTCCAGACATGAACATGTTCACAGTAAAGGGAGGAAAATGAAGGTAAGGGAATATGTTTCACCCGCGCTTGCTTTATTAAAAGGGGAGTGGGTCGAAGGCAGCCTACTTTTGCAAAAACACCCTCCAATGCGAAAAGGCTGCCAGGGAGAGTTTGTAGAAAAGGGCTTCATTCCCAGCCCAATTGACGAATGATTCCTCTAGTGCTTGAACAACTCCAGGGCAGTAAAGCAGCTAGGCAATCCTTGTGTCAAAGACAGACACTGTCTTTGGAGACGCAGAAACTGAATACTGCTGCAAGCTCAATGAATGGCAAGGGCCTCCCTTTCTGCTTTGTCTTTCAACGGTTACAGGAGTCGAACAGTAAAGGCTGACTCTTGGTCTGTGATGTGGTGTATGTAGTATGTCTAAATGAGGTCCTACATGTGGTACTTGATTTACACCCTCTAATAACAGCATTGTTGTATCAGCCTATGCAAAATCAATTTAGATGAATCAACCGCAAGATTACCCTTTTATGTATATTCTATTGAAATTACAATGATGGCACCTCTAATCCTGCAGTATATGTATATTTCATTATAGCTGCTACTCATCGTCACATGTACTCTGGACTTAAGCTACCTAAGAGCGTGATGAACACGATTCTCTTTTAATATAAAACAAAATGAGGTCCTTTTTGAAACCACAATTCTTATAATGTGGTTCACACCTTTTCTCCTTCCAAAACCTTTCTATGTATTAATGGGGTGTTCCCATCTACTGCGTTATGTAAACGAATGTCTCTTCCTCAACACCCTTTGGTACTGTCAATCACATAAAAATGCATATTTGTTTATTTTTTGCCTTAGGTTTTACTCAGTTTCCTCCCAAAATTGTGCAGAGTGTAATTTAGCATGTCCTGTAATGCTCCATGAGGTTTACCAATGCTGCCCTTTCTACATACTTCTTAAGCAACTACCAGTTTTTATTAGTCATTTGCCTTAACTGCGCATCACTGATACAAGAACACTTTACTGGATGACGTACATTCCTGAATCTTAATTTGTGTACAATCAAAGGTATCGTTTTTTTACTGTTTGGTAAATGTTAAAAGTGTGCGATCAGCCCCAGTCCTTGTGGTAGATTCCATACAGCCTTATTCATGTACAATCCGTTTTGCGTGTCCCTAATAGCGAATCATAGCGACTCGCTATTGAGGACACGCAAAACGGCATTCATGTAGGAATTGCTAATAAAATAGCGATTCCTACATGTTCTTTATTTGCGAGTAGCAATTTGCTACTCGCAAATACTCCCCATTCATTCCTATGGGCCAAGAGGCCCATAGGAATGAATGGGGAGTATCCCTTATTTGCGAGTAGCAATTTGCTACTCGCAAATGAGATAGCGACTGAAAGGGTGCCAGGGGTGTCCAAAGGACGCCCTGTAGCACCCCTAAAATGCACATTTGGACAGGTGTTGCGCACACACATGTCCAAAGGACATGTGTGTGTGCAACATGCAACTTAGAAAAATGCTTTTAAAAGCATTTTTCTGAGTTTCTGCTATTTACCGACAGGTCTGACCTCTCGGTAAATAGCGGCCCCAAAAGTGCTAAATCGCAATTTCAGGATGTGTCATGAATAGCATTTGAGGAATCTCTAATAGAGATTCCTTAAATGCTATTCCTCGCATATTTGCGACTTCTTAAATAGCGATTTTTGCATTTGGTATCATGAATACCAAATGCAAAAATCGCACTCGCAAAGGGCCAGATTCTCAGAATCTGGCCCTTTTGCGAGCGCTATTGCCTACATGAATCAGGCTGATAGTCTTTCTATGTCTATGAAGAACTCTCTCCATAATATTTTGTTCATGCTTGAAGCCAAATTAAGGTTTTTTCAGACCTTTGTCATTGTTAAATCTTGCATCCTTGGTGTGGTTCTCCTAACTTTTTGCCGCCAGACCTCCTATTTTTACTGTTTTTGCTGCCTTGATTTTTGCAGGTTTTAGGATTCTGTGCACATTGCTACTGCTAATCAGTGCTAAAGTGCATGTGCTCTACACTTAAAACATGATAACATTGGTTTATTCACAATTGTTATATTTAATTTACATATAAGACCCTAGTAAAGTGCACTACATGAGCCCAGGGCCTGGAAATTAAATGCTACTAGGGGTCCTGCAGCCCTGATTGTGCCACTCACTTAAGTATCCCTGTAAACATGTCTTAGGCCTGCCACTACAGGGCCTGTGTGCAGCTTTAAACTGCCTAGTCAAACTGCCAAGTTAACCCACTTGCCAGGCCGAACCTTTTCTCTTTATAGGTCACACCTAAGGACTGCCCAGTAGGAGGGTGCAGTGTATTTAAAAAGTACACTTTGGAACCGGCACATCGCTCACAGAACCGTCGCATCATTTCCATTGCTTGGAGAACGCCGGCACATCACCCAATCACCTTAGGGATCATCGACGATTCACTCTGCTGCACCTTGCATCTCATTGTTTGTGACCAGGATCAAGGCACATTTGCTCAGCGGGCCCTGTGTGGCTCCTGTATCTATCCCGTGCGCCATCACGGTCAGCCTAAACTCTTGACTTTGTCCTGATGTAGCTCCACCAATTAACTTGTTAAGCAATTACTGCTTCAAAGCACTATTTTTGCATTTCATCTTTAAAATTCATATCTCGACTTCTACTGATTGAATTCTTGTTGTTAAGTTCTTGCTTTATAAAATTATTCCCAATTTTTCTAAAATGGTGTGGGGTCTTGTTGTGGTGTCTTCACTGTGTTACTGTTTGATGTGTTGCACAAATACTTTACACATTGCCTTCTGAGTTAAGTCTGACTGATCTGTGCCAAGCTAATAGTGGGTGAGCACAGTTAATTTATGGTGTGTTTGTGACCTACCCTGACTAGGATTGTGGTTCCTGCTTGCACACGGTGCATACCACTTCCGACCAGAAACCCAATATCTAACAGTCATGTAGTCGCATAGCTTGCTATTGTTTCGCAATTGTCTTTTTACATTGTATTCACTATTGTCTAATAAATCTGAAAACTTTACTCTACTGGCGTCGCCTTTGGGTGACCCCTGAACTTTTACCATACAGAGAGTAATTAATGGAAACATTGAACCTGCCAGGGGCTGTAGGATTCCCGTGGTTTGCCCATATCAAACAATGGCTGGTTCATCTTGGGTTGGAAGAGCTTTGGGATCATCCAGACACCGCCTGTGCCATCCACCCCAGGAAACTATTGAAGGCATTCTACGAGGAGTATAAACTATCTCAACTTCATAGCTGTCCCCGAACAGGCAGATTAACAACAGCTTTTCTAGAAACTAAAGATAGGTTTAGCTTTGAGCCGGTACTAGATGAAATTAATCCGGCAGCGGCCAAAAAGCTATACCTCCAGTTTAGATATGGGACCCTTCCTCTTCGATGCTTTACTTATAAATGGGGGTATGTACAAAAGTGCAAACTGCCCTGCGTGTGATTGTACTGAAGAGACTATTCCGCATGCTTTATTCATTTGCCCCGCCTATCAAAAGGCAAGGAAACGATGGTTGGTTCAGATTTGAAGGAACCTAGGAACTAGATGTTGTTCTGAGGCTCTCAGGATACTGAAGTATGATACTAGTATCCCAATAGTGCACTCAGTGGCTGGGTTCCTATTTTCTATGTGGTGCACGCGCCCAACATACTTGAAAGTGTGAGTGAGGAGTCATAGGGCCTTTTTCCATGCGGATGTGAATTACTCCATCATATTAATTAATTATTAATTGGACAGTAGTTTTAGTACCCTAGCCTGTTAGTTTTAAATTAGGCCTCGTTCTTTATTAGAATAATTTAAGATTGTCATTGGCCTTAGAACCCAGTATAGAGAATCATGATTCCCAGGTATCATGTTTGAAGAATGCTAAATTATAGGTCATCCTTTTTCACTATGTCTGTAAGGTAAATGTTTTTAGGTAATTTATTTATTTATTAAGCACTTTGCACTACCCGAGTATGGAGCATTTTTTGCACTTTCCCATGATGAATTAAATTGACCTGTATCTTTTTTTATTGCTATTGTTACAAATTTTAAATGTATTTGTTATGTTTTGTGATTGTACTTTTGAGGTTATGTGAATTGAAATAAAGTCTTTTGTAATGATATTCACTATTGTCTTAGCTGCAATATTTGGCTAAGACTCAAGCCGTACCTTGATGGAATTAACAGTATCATCTATCAACATTCAGATCTTCTCCAGGAAATACCTTTGTCCTAAATATGTCTGCCCGTAAAAAAATAGCAAGAGATATAAATCTCAATTGATGTTTGGTTTAGCAGCGTTTACGCTTCAAATGTAGGTTTAACCTAATCATAAACACTTGCAATTTCTCTAGGTGCAGTTATAACCCACAGGTCTACGTTTGAAATATAATTTGTACAATTTAACATTATCATGGACATGGTTGAATCTTTAGTCAATGTAATTACGTTCAAACTTGTTCATATGAAAATAGGCCAGGCAAAGCTCGAACGCTGCCCTTGTTTCTATGCCCTGAAATTGCTAGTAGAAGATTTAATTGTAAGCAAAGTAGTTTTAATAATGCAGTTTTAGTAAATTGTGTTATAAAACATGGCGAGCCATCCAGACTTCTGTTATTCATCCAGATTTCTGTATTTGGTGCAATATCTGCTCTTCTCTCTGTTCCATCATCATCCATCCATATGAACAAGGGTTAAATGTGCCGTGTGGCAAATGCATTGTGCTTTGTCTCAAAGGGATAGACTTTTACTTTGCTTATTATAGTTAATACATGGCTGCATTTTTAGTACGGGGCCCTCATGGAAACATTAGAATATTTTGGAAATGGATTCATTACTCAACCTAGCCTTGACAGTGATGTTCTACCGAGTGAATCTGCATGACTTCTGTGGATCTTTGATAAAATAAAACAAATGGGCACCTTATACCTTTTTTGTTTCTGAAAATCTAGTTGTGTATCTCTGTATGGCTTTCTAAATCTCTACCCCATTTGAGGTCTCATATGCAAAGTGTTTTAATAGTCGCAGACCCTCAGATTTCTTAAATCTGAGCATTAGCCACCATAAAACACTTTTGGATTCGGGAAAGATTTTCTGAATCATTAAATGGGTTAAGGAAACAATAAGGAATCACTATTTAAAAGGGTAGAGTTTAGGGCATCCCTTCCAGATACAGATTCCTTATGCCATGCTGTAGCATCTTATATAGCCAGGGTGCCATAAATGATTACAACACACAGAGAGTGGTATTACACATCTTTATTCCTCAGCATGTAACTTTGAACTCAATGTTCTAAACACAAATTCTGTTCACTACACCTGAACACTTACGTCATAGCTCCATGGAGTCCATCAGGAACCAAAAGGTCCCATCACCGCTAACTCACAAGACACTACACCTCCACCCTTGTTAAATAGAAAACATTTTACAGACACATATATATCCATTACAACTACTCAAAAAGTCATTTTAGAGCTCTGATCAAATACCAGATTGTGTCCTCTGAGGCTGGGAAGAGAGAAGATAAGCGCCCATGATGGGCACTGATGATGTAGGGACAGATGCAGTCAAGGGGCTGTCTACAGTCTCAATCGAAAAAGTCTCATCTTTAGCATCAGGTACTGGCGAAGAATGAGGCAGATGTCTGAAGTGCAAAGAATCTCACGTAATGAACTTTCCAGGATGGTGAGCAGTCTCCATGTGTCCTTATCTAGTCACAACTCTAAAGGGTTCAGCATCAAAGGGAGCATCACATTTGTGTTTTCTCTGTTGTCGCACCAATGCTAATCACCTTTATTGAAAGTAGTGTTTGTGGCACATCGACGCTTGTCGTCATAATCTTTAATCTTTTTGCTTACGGCACAAGTCTTTTTGACAAGTTCTCAATCTGTTGTAGATATTCTGTTGGTCTATTGTGGTAACTCGGTTGTCATGGCTCTCCCGAACATCAGTGTGGCAGGATTTTCACCTGTAATTTGAATAAGGAATCGACTGGTGAGCTCAAAGAGCAGCATGGAGAGTAGACTTCAGATCAAGCATGCTTCACAGTCTTTTTCTAGTGTGCTTATAAAGCGTTCAAGCGCCTTTTGCTTGTAGCCAAAGAGGTGTGCTTTTCTGATTCTTCACACTGAGATGATTAAGAAAGTCTCTGAATTCTCAACTGTTGATTGGTGGGCCATTGTCAGACTTTAGAATTGAAGGTACACCCCATGTTGCAAAAATGCCATCTAACCTCTCAATTGCTCTTTCTTGAGTGGTTGATGAGAGATCTTCTACTAATGGAAAACTGGAGTAATCATCGATAACCACCATCAGGTAATGTGCATTGTGCCAAAGAAATCAACAGCGAGTTTCTTCCATACATGTTTTGGCAGATAAAACATATTGAGTAGTTTTGGGAGATAAACAATTTCACAAATGAATGGCGTTCAACTCTCTTTCAACCCTCTCGTCAAGATATCTCAGAGAGCTTGTTTAGTGGCAATATTTCCACAATGTCCATCACGGGCCACTTCAATTGCCTATTGTCGCAGCCTCTCCGCTATGACAATTCTGGAACCTCCTAAGACAGCAACTTCTTGAGTAGCAGACAGTTCATCTTTCACGTTTTTAGTTTTTGATGTTCATTGTCACGTGCGAGAGGTCAAGTGTGGGGGTTTTAGGATTGCTGTGCAATAATGTCTTTTATCATCAAAATGTCACTATCTTTACTCGTTGCAGCAATGATATGTCTCTAATTAAATAGCGGCAGCCGTATTGAACCTTACAATGAAGTTATTGTATGCTTTGGCCGCTTTCGAAAGGGTATCATGGCACTGTACTAGCACTCTTGAAAAGAAGTCAGCAGGATTTTGATCTTTCCCTGGTTGGTGCTCACATGATAATGTAGTTCTATTCTTGCAGTTGCAAACCCCAACGTTCAATTCTAGGAGGCATCTTGGCTTTTGTGTTGCCAAAGACGGTAAGCAGTGGTTAATGATCTATTACAAGAGTGAAAGGTTCCATTTAGGAAGACGTGGGAATGTTCAAAAGCCCACACCACTGCTAGGCTTTCGTTATATGTGTTCAGTTTGTGACAAACTTCTGCTTGCAAATGCCACAATATGCCTTTGTGATAGCAAACAACAATATCTCAACAGGTCACATTGAAAGAGACAGATTAAAAAAAATATATAATTACAAAAGCACTGAAAAAAGGAGACAAATAAGGATGTTTTTTTAATACATACAGCGGTCTGTATTTGTAAAGTTAATGTAGATCAATATTTACATGAGCACTATTTCCAATACATGTGGGTGCAACCCAAATGAGTGGGTGCACATACGTGCTCGTGCAAGAGGTGATCAGCACTAGTGACATGGGAAAAAGTTGAGGAAACTGCGCAATAACCGGTGCATAAAATGATTGAAAAAAGATGGTGGCAAAACGATATTTTTCATACAATGTGCAAGAGATTATTTCAATCTTTTTAAGGCAACCAACGGGACACCAAGGATGCGCTGCATTGTCAATGGCATTTTGTTTGACCAGTCAATACTTTAGGTCATCATCAGGACCGGGTTACAACTCAGTTGATCAGTGCTGTGGTAGGCGAGTAATCCACTAGGTATGGGAATGATCCTGGAATCAGGATACTCACTTAGGGGAGTCCAGGCAGGTAAAAACGTCCATCAGAAGGATGGAGGGATCGCAATAAAATGGTGAATTGTTGATGCGTCGTGGGAAACGCAGTAAGGGTATGGTCCAACGGAATGAGAATGCAGTCACAAATGAATTTGGCAAAGACCAACCTCCAGTGTGTGAAAGTCTGTATCCTGTAGGTAAACTTGGAAAAGTGAGTCTTCAGGGTGAGCAGTCAAGAGCACCACGTCCGTTGTGGGATCTGGATCTGGACAGGGGAGCCAGCATGAGTCTGGCAAGGGACAGAACTAACGTGTGCCGATGTCATCAATCACTTATCTAAATTTATCTACAGGATACGGACTTCCACACATTTATTTTTTAAAAATCTGTCAATTTGACTGTGACCTGTTGAGACAGTGTTGTTTGCTATAATTGATCTACCCAGGTCTCAACTGGTTTTATGGGTCTTCTACTGTATAATTATTTTGTTACAATATTCCTTTGTGCATTTGAGTGTCCATTGTGTTGGGCAAGGAACGTGCCTAACCTGACCAGTCTTGAATCAAACGCAACCTCGGTATGGAGCTTTGGATCAAAGTATGCCATTTGAGTGTCGTTCTCAATTGCATGCCTGATTTTCTTAAAACTTTGTTCATATTTGTGAGACCAGTAAAATGAAGCATTTCTTTTTGTTAAGTCTCTTAAGGGAGCACCTATTGTCACAAAATCACATATGTATCCTGAACAGTAACTGGCCATGCCAAGGAATGAACGTGACATGGTAATGTCTTGTGGGGGATTGGTGGCTGATAAAGCTTGCAGTTGAGTTGACCCAACGTCAAATAATTCAAGTTGTGTTTTGTGGAGCTCACATTTCTCAGCATTCAGAGTTAAACCTGCATCAACAAGTAAATGACACACTTGTGTAAGAACTTTATCATGTTCCTTTTGTACAGCACGTAAACTAATGTGTCATCGCAGTAATTGAATGCATTCATGACAGGCTGTATGAAAAAAAGCATGAGAAAGCAGGCTGCCAGCCAATGCAGATCAATTGGCTTTTTTAATTTGGGTGTTCTCAAAGAACTTTTGATTTTACTAAAATTACGTATGTAAAATAGTTATAGGGCTTTTCCGCCAGATTTCATCCTTTAGGCTGTTGTTGTGTCATTCACATTCTTCTGTCACCCACTCCAGAATGCATTATGAGGCCGTGGGTTAGTCCACTTCAGCCACTGGCTGACTTCACTGTGAGCTATTATATGCTGCCTTTTCACAGGAAGTGCATCCTGAGGTTCCGTGACGATTGTAAGTGGTGTTTTCGACTCGCACGAATAGGGTCGAGTCTGGTATCTACGAACCGCAAATGACGAGTTTAGTGGGTGTGCGCAGTTTCGCTGTGCTAACCCAAACCATTCGTCTGTTTCGTGGGTTTATACATCTGTACCCACGGGTTCCATCTTAGATATGGCATCCATTTTGTCTCTTGCCCTCAAGTAGCCAGCGAACGGACGCTGTCCGCTTCGCGACCCTGGGATTCCCAAGACTCTTGCGGAAGACACGTTTCCTTTGAAAGTGTCTTTATGATGAGGGGGATGATACTATAAGGCAGATGGCCCTGCTCGAGGCTCATCTTGCCGTACTGGTCTGTTGTCTCAGCCGTGCATCTCATTAGACACGTCTCTTTGATGCCTGTAGCTCGTGTTTCCCGATACCACCCCTTTTACACCCTTTCCGATCTCCCCACTGTTTCTGCCTTCCTCTGCACCTGTCCTCGTTCCTTCTTCGATCTGTTTACTGCCGATTGGAATGTACTAATGGTGGGAAGATGGGTTTTTACAGTTGGGAACCACGAATGTTTCTGTACTTATGTTCCGGACCTTGAATGCATCAAAGCGACCCCTCGGTGGATAATTATGGGAACCAAGTTGTAAACCTTTGTGTACCATGTTAACCTATGAGAGAAATGTGTATAAAAGGAGCGATCCACAGTAGCAAATTGAAGCAGATCCCGCGAACATACCCGTTGTGTACTTCACGTGACTTCTGTGTTCCCTGCAGTAAATAAACCTCGAATCTTTGACGCCGAAGGAAGTGTCCCGTGTCTCTGTCATTTGTACGCCGGAACAGGTTACCCACGAAGGTTTCAGGTGTTGTCCCCTGGCACCGCTGGGTCTTAAATAACCCAGTCCTTCAGTTGGCGCCCAACGTAGGGCTGCATCAGTGGTACCGGTCCAAGCCCAACGATCGTGAGGAACTTCGTGTGAAATCTCCGAGGGAAGGTGCACCCCGCTTCATCGATCCTGTTGTCGAAATAAGTGGCCCGACGACTTTTCCCGCGAAGATTCCCGCCTCCTGATGGCTGCGACGGACTGCTGCCCTGACTGTAGACCTGTTTTGGCGCCTGGCGTAGACCTTGGGACAGCGAGACGATTGACGGGCCTTCCTGGTGACGCCATCGATCTTTGAGTTAAGTATTTGTGGGTCGCTCCCAGAGTCCTTGGTTGTGGTTGCTTAGTTGTTGCATGGTTCCATTGCATTCGGGGTTCTTAGTACTTGGTTTTTTGTTGTGTTATTTGACGTCTGCAGTCGCCAAAAACCGAGGGTTTTTGCTCTTTGCTGGGACTTGGTAAATCCTGTAACACTTGAAGTTTGTGAAACTCGGCTAGTGTGCAAGATGCCTGGTCGTAGTACTTTGTTCAGTTGTTTCAGACGTTGTGGTACGGATTCCCGACTGGAGGACTCGTGTCCGATACCTCCGGTTGGAACTCCAACTTATGAGCTTTACAGTAAGCATGGGTTAGGTCCTATTACCTTTAATGAATATTGGATTTGTTACACCAAAAAGGATGGTGTCCTTAGTTGGCCACCTCATGGTAGTTTCGAGACCCCGATTTTAGATAACCTCGAGGCAAAATTGTTTAAGAAAAAGTCAAGGCCGGCCATGTTCGATGCCTTTCGGTTGTGGCGTAAAGACGCCCGACAGAAAGAGATCAGACAGACTAAACGTAATCAGAGAGATGGTGTTGCTACTATTGTAAAGAAAGCAGAGCAGTTTCAGCGTGATAAGGAGGAAAAGGAAAAGGAAGTTTTTGACAGGCTTCAGCGTATGACTATAGATAAATGTTATCCCGCTTTGCCAACGGAGTCGGATAAGAAGGAGGAATTAGTTGAGGATCCTTTAATGTCCTATCTTATGAAGTCACCACCTCCGTGCGCACAGGGTACCGCAGCTCCTGTGGTTCCCCCTGCCCCTGCTCCTGTACCTGCTCCTCAACCTGTTCTTCCGACTGTTCCTGCTCCCTTGCCTGTTGCTGTTCCTACTGCTCCTCCGCTTGTACTTCCACATACTCCTGCTCCCGCTACTGCTCCTGTTCTACTTACTCCTACTGCTTCTTCTGTTCCTACTCCTTCTCTCGTTACTACTCTATCGTATACTTCTCCAACTACTCGACGTCGTACCCCTTCGATGGCTGCTAATTTTGCTAATTCTCTTGGACCTATTCTTGAGTCCGCTGATTCGGACGGTCCACAAAGACGTAGTCAGCTTCCTGGTAATAGGGAACGTGCCGCGTTGTACAATATGGCGATGTCATGGATGTTGCATCCCTATAGAAATCCTCCACGTTCGGTGTTGAATACGTTTAGTCAATTCAATATACCGACACAGAGGTATGTTTTTGAAGAAATGTGCAAGGTTTTGCGCGATCAAATATCGGCAGATGCATCGGAAGATGTATTAACTGCTTTGACCAACTTACAGCTTCAGTTTTCGAGTGGAATGGTGGTGGGTACCAATGTTCGACGTGCCATCGAGCAATTATTAGCTTTCCGTCCCTCTCCGATACCTCAAGCATTGTTCGTTGAGGCTGTTGAGAGGCAGTTAGATACGTCTGGTCAGTATCCCATGCGCGAAGTTCCACCAGTGTGGATGCCATGTGATGCCACTGCTAACCCCGCTATTTTACCGCATTTCCAAAGAGTATGGATACATCTCCCATGGAAACGATCAGAAGTTTTACAGGTGAAGCAATCTTTGCCTGACCCTCGCAAAAATCCTGCAGGGTATTATAAGGAATTGTCGCAGCTCGTAGATGCGACGATAATGAATCTTGCCGATATCGATATGCTGTTTGGCAATGTCGTACCGCAACCGGTGTGGGCCAAGATTCGGCACGAAGATCATGCAAACGAATTAGGTGGTGATTGGGCTGCTCTTACTGCGGCCGATACACGACAAATTGGCGGGGCTAAGCCTGAACAGCTCATTACTGCTCTCCCTCAGAGAATCATTACCTTGATGAAAACGCTTATGCCAGCTATGAGGGTGAACTGGGACAAGTTGTCAGCTTGCAGACAGAAGAAAGACGAGAGTGTCTCTGACTTCTTTACGAGATTTGAGGAGGCATTCATCGACCATAGTGGTCAGGATATGGGTACCGAGGGTGGTCAGCGGTTGTTTGTGGATAAATTTGTTTCAAACTTATTGCCCGACTTGAGCAATAAATTAAAAAATTCTGAGAGTGCGTGGGCTGTCTCTACGTCTGCTCAAATATTGGCTACGGCACAATATTATGAGAATAGGGAGAAAGAAGAGAATGATCGTGCCGATAAAAAGACGAAAGAACTTAAAACTAAGGTGTTGTTGCAGCAAGCGTATCCTTCGCGCTCGAATCAGAATGATTCGCAACAACGGAATCGATCGCAGTCGCAATCTAATAGGTCGCAATCGCGAAATGACTCCTCTTCGCAAAGATCTTCATTAGGGTACAATCAGTGTGCCTATTGTAGACAGGAGGGTCACTTAAAATTCAATTGTCCTGTTCTAAATGAGCGTAATAGTGGTAACACATCTAGAGGAGGTCGTGGTGGTGCTCAGCAGACATCACGTGGTAGGGGTCGTGGTGCTCCCAACGATCGTTCAGACAATTCGTCAAATTCTAACAATTGTTTTGATCAACGTGGATCATCGCAAGGACGATCTGCGCAGTACAACGTAGATGATTATTACGTCGATCAGGATGCTGACGACGGTAATTACTAGGACAGCCATAGACAAGGAGAGGGAGTGGTATCAGTTCCGGTTGATCAGAGAGGGCCTTATGTCGCAGTTGCCACCTCGGGCGTCGTTGAGCCTTTTCTGTTGGACACTGGTGCAGCGAAAAGTTCCATCATGCATTCGAAACTCCCTGGCGCACCTTTGTCTGGCCTAACAAATGTTTCCGTTGGATTCTCTGGCGCCCCTGTTAGCAATCTGGTTTCGTGCCCATTGCCACTCACAATTGGGCCACGTGAGCTTGAAGCTCCGTTGATTTTGACCACTGGTTGTGGTGAAAATCTCTTGGGCCTGGATTTGCTAAAACGTCTGTATGCGACTTTGTATTGTTCTCCTGCGGGAGTAAAACTTACTTTGGGTGAGAGAGTCGTCTCTCCAATGTATTTGTCTCTTGATAAGCTTCCACCGGAATTGAGTTCTCTTCCTGCATCTTTGTGGGCAACAGGTCCAAATGACGTGGGCCTGCTTGACATCTCCCCTTATGTTGTTCACGTGAAATCTAATGTGCGATTGCCACGTATTCCCCAGTATCGTATCTCCCTTGATGGTGAACGAGCATTGTTGGCGATCATCTATGATTTGATCGAGAAAGATGTTATTGAGGAGACTCGGGGAAACGTGTGCAACAGCCCTGTACTGCCTATCCTGAAACGTACCGATCCTTCTAAACCACCTGTTTATCGTTTTGTTATCGATTTACGGGAGGTAAATAAAATTGTGATTCCTCAATTCCCTGTTGTGCCTGACATCACGGCGCTACTGACTCTGATTCCGGCTTCTGCATCTTGGTTTTCAGTAATCGATCTGAAGAATGCGTTCTTCAGTATTCCGATTGCTGAAGAAAGCAGAGACCTTTTCGGTTTCTCTCTTGGTGGCCGTAGCTTCCGGTTTAAATATGCTCCTCAGGGCTACTGTGAAAGTCCGTCGATTTACAGTCAAGCCTTGAAGGGCCAACTAGATGCGTTTGTGCTGCCGGCTGGTGCGGCTTTGATCCAATACGTCGACGACTTATTGGTGGCTGCAGATACTCAGGACATTTGCAAAATTGCCACTGTCTCGTTGTTGCAGCATCTCTGTGATTTACATCACAAGGTGTCTCCTTCTAAATTTCAATATTGTTGTCAAGAAGTAACCTATCTAGGTCACTTATTGTCAAAGGAGGGAAGAAGGTTGACCCCAGAGAGAATTGCAGCCATTGCGCGAATATCTGTGCCAACAACCCAAAGAGATGTGCGTGCCTTTTTAGGTATCACGTCATACTGCAGACAGTGGATTCCGAATTTTTAATTGTTAGCGAAACTGTTGGTGACTCTTACGTGCAAGGATGTTTCAACTCCTTTACCATGGACGGAAGAATGTCAGAAAAGTTTTTCTGAGCTGCGTGACGCATTGTGTTCGGCCCCTGTGTTAGGTACTCCTGACTATAGCAAACCGTTTACACTGTACGTTCACGAGAGGGAAGGTTGTGCGTTGAGTGTTTTAACGCAACCTTTCGGTGATAAGCAACGTCCATGTGCATATTTTTCCTCGACCTTGGACCCGGTAGCTAGAGCATTGCCGAGTTGTTTGAGAGCAACAGCGGCAGCCGCGGTCTCCATCCGACAATCAGCAGGATTGGTCATGGATAATATGCTTACGGTGATGGTTCCGCATGCAGTTGACACTCTTCTAAATCGTACGAAAACTCAGCACTTGACGAGTGCGAGGTTGTCAGGGTACGAGCTGACGCTTTTGGCAAGTCATATTCAGATAAAACGTTGCAATGTCCTGAACCCGGCGACTTTGTTGCCAATTAGTGCAGAGTCAGATGAAGTAGCAGCGCATGACTGTTACTTAAGGACTGAGGAGGAAACTAAAGGTCGAGTGGACCTTAAAAACACTCCTTTGGAAGATCCCGATGGAACTTTGTATGTGGATGGTTCATGTTTTAAATTGCCGAATGGTGATGTGACGACTGCGTATGCTGTGGTAACGTTGAATACTGTCGTGGAAACTGCAAGATTGAATCAGAACTCTGCCCAGGCTGCAGAGCTGATTGCCCTAACCCGAGCGTGTGTGTTGGCGAAAGGGAAACGAGTGAATGTGTTTACCAACAGCCAATATGCTTTTGGCGTCGCTCATAGCTTTGGACGATTGTGGAGAGAGAGAGGTTTTCTGACGTCGCATGGTACGAAAATTCAGCATGGACAGCTTGTGAATGATCTTTTGGATGCACTTACGTTACCTAAGCAGGTGGCGATTGTTAAATGTAGTGCGCATCGTAAGGTGACGGATGATGTTGGTCGTGGCAATGCGTTTGCGGATGAGACTGCTAAGGAGACTGCCCGGAACCTTAGCACTAGAATGTATGTGACGAGTTTGGTTAGGTGGCCTACAGAGACTAGCATGTGTGAGGACACTATCGAGAGCGTTAAAGCAATTCAGAGTGAGGCCACTGAGACTGAAAAGATGAAGTGGAAAGAGAGTACGGGAAAGTTGGATGCGAATGGTTGCTGGGTCGATTTGTCGGAGCACAAGAGGTGGATGTTGCCAGATGCGTATGTGCTGGCTGTTGTGACAATGGCACACGGGTTAGCACATATTAGTGCGAAAGGTATTTGTAAGTTGTTGTTTCCTGTGTGGACGAATGATGGTATTACGAAGTGTGCTGAGAGATTGGTGAAGAATTGCATGATATGTATGTTGTACAATCCTGGTAAGGGGACCCCCACACCTCCTGGCCATTTTGCTCCCCCTTCATATCCCTTTGAAGTAATCCAGCTAGACTTCATCCATATGGAGCGATGCAATAACCTGAAATACGTTTTAGTTATGGTTTGCGCATTCTCCCGATGGATTGAAGCCTACCCTCTTAAAGACAATACTGCCCTGTCTACTGCGAAAATCCTGCTGAAGGAATACTTTCCTCGGTATGGAATGCCTCGAATTGTATGGTCTGATAACGGAAGTGAGTTTGTAGGGAGTGTGATGAAGAGTGTGTGTAAGGGCCTTGGAATTAATCAAAAATTCCATAGTGCCAATCATCCCCAGTCAGCAGGTTTGGTTGAAGGGTATAAATGCACCCTTAAACTCAAACTGGCTAAGATTCAGGCTACGACTGGTCTTTCGTGGCCTGACGCTCTGCCCCTTGCCTTGTTGTCAACAAGGGCGACAGTACACTCCCGAGTAGGGCTCAGTCCCTATGAAATAGTGTTCGGCCGTCCTGCGAATGTTTGGGGGGTTCCTAGACCGGGTGTATTTTCTAATCTTGAGTACCCAATGTTGATTGATTATCTTCATGATCTGACTGCTAAACTGAGGTTAATTCACCAACAGGTTCACGAAGCACTGCCGACGCAGACGGAGGGTCCAGGCCACCAGCTCCAACCCGGAGACTGGGTGGTTACCCGCAACTTTGCCCGCAAAAAGAATTTGGAACCCCGCTTTACTGGACCCTATCAGGTCCTCCTTGCCACGAGAACTGCCGTCCGTTTGGAAGGGCGGAAAAATTGGGTGCATGTCACTCATACCAAGAAGGTTCCTATACCTTTACCGGCAGACTCGTGGGTGAGGAAGGGCATTGCTTCATCTGAAACCGAAGGACCACAGACTTTTGTACCCTTTAGCGACGCACAGCCTGTCGGAGAATCCTCAGTGCAGCAGAAAGACATTGTTGAACATTTGCCATTACAAGACTCAAGATCAGAACAATCGACTGATCGGCAGAACTCTGTTCCCTCATCGGATTCTTTGTTTGACGAACAGACACGTCCTGGGAAAACTCGATACCTTTTGCGATCCAACACCAGAGACAAATAAAGAATTTCCGTTCTGCCCCTTGACAACTGCATTATCCCATTTTCCACGATCAGTCTAAAACACCCGTATTATTGTGATTATTTTGTAAAAATTGAGTTTCGTTCCATCTATGTGTTTTTACTTCCACAGCTAAGAGACTTTTTGTACATACATTGTGAATAAGATACCTTGCATCCAGGTGTACCGTAGGGCCGCGCGTGTACTTCCTTCTGGTTAGTAGGTCTTGGCGCTAGGCCAAAGACCGTCGGTTCCTGGGAACTCCTAGGGATTGACTACTGCTACACAGAACGAAGTGCGTCAAGAAACGTTGCGGACGGTTGTAGGGGATGGCGTTTTCGAAGCTGATGGACTTGGAAGAAGCTCAGGCGCAAAGATTCAAATTGCAACGAATTATTCGTACCAAATGTTTTATGTTTCAAGTGTTCCTACTGTTTCTGACTGTTTCTTTGCTATTGGCGGGTGGGGTGTATTACATGATGTCATACTTCTTACCTTCTGCCATACCTACTCCTACTTCCGAACCTAAATCTACCTCCACTGCATCCCCTCATTCTTTCCATATCTTACCCGAACACGAGCAGGCTAGACGTGTGGAATTCAGAAATAATTCCTTTATTCAGCTCCTTCATCAGCATCAGTTAGTGGTTAACACTACAAATTGTTGGGTGTGTGGGTTAATGCCACATACCACGGATAAGGGAATTCCATATCTGGTCCTACCTTATAGTTCCCAGGGTTCAGCTCGAGCATTCCAAACAATGTTTCGAAGTGCACTAGATTCCTACCCCAATCGAGAGCCACGTTCTCCCTACTCTGGACCTGGCTCGTATCAGAAGCCTTTGTTTATAGCGATAGAGGATTTAGATAGAGATATCTATGAGCCGTCGCTCATCCCAGAGGAAGAGGTACAAGCCTATAGGGTCCTGAGTAAGGTCGAGTATAGTGCGCTCACGAGTGAAAAACAGCTTAGAAGCTCGCCTCCGATATGGGTCGTACCCCACCTTGGTAATTTCTGTCTAATGGGTCGTGGCCGAAGATCGAAAGCTCGTCTTGGAGAGAGTGCTTGCTCCGAGACTTATATCCTGCTGATGGTCTCGTCCCCTGTGTTTCTGGCTGCCAAGGGTACATACTTTGTCTGCTATGATCGTGCGTATACATGGTTGCCTTCCGACTTTGTGGGCTCATGTTTTATCGCAAATCTGTTGCCTCCGACGTTCACTGTAGATGCAGACTATCACAAGACTAGAGTTGTGAGAGGCGTGATTAGCGAAGAGGACACCGCCGGTCAAGAGGCAGGAGACTTTTTCAAGGGTTTCCTCCCGTTTTGGGGACCTATGGTTAATAGTAGGAACCTGAGACAGTTGACTCGTGTGGTGGAATCTACAGCTAATATCACTGCCAGTGCCCTTGGTAATATCACCACAGAACTTCAGGCGGAAAGGCTTATGACGTTACAAAACCGTATGGTTTTAGACGTGGTCTTAGCAGATCGAGGTGGAGTATGTAAGGTGATCCATTCGAGCTGCTGCATTTTCATTCCAGATAACGCTGCGACTGTCTATCAAGCCATTTCAAAGTTGCATAAGATCTCTGAGTCCATACACGTGGACGTAGGGGATTGGACGCTGCTTGGGTGGTTTTGGGGCCTGATGTCGACTTGGGGTTGGAAGATTCTGATGATCATCGGAGTTGTTGTAGTGTTCCTGTTCACGTGTTGCCTTTGTGTGCAGTGTGGTCCTGCCTTATGTGGCCTCTGTGCTACGACGTGTATAAGACAGCCGCGTGTTACCAAAGGAGCCCGGTTGGACAGAGTTATGTTGCAGCAACATCTAGATGGTCTGATGAATATTGAATATGATTCTGACTAGTGCTTGCCTACATGAGGGCAAAAGGAGCGTCTGAGGTTCCGTGACGATTGTAAGTGGTGTTTTCGACTCGCACGAATATGGTCGAGTCTGGTATCTACGAACCGCAAATGACGAGTTTAGTGGGTGTGCGCAGTTTCGCTGTGCTAACCCAAACCGTTCGTCTGTTTCGTGGGTTTATACATCTGTACCCACGGGTTCCATCTTAGATATGGCATCCATTTTGTCTCTTGCCCTCAAGTAGCCAGCGAACGGACGCTGTCCGCTTCGCGACCCTGGGATTCCCAAGACTCTTGCGGAAGACACGTTTCCTTTGAAAGTGTCTTTATGATGAGGGGTATGATACTATAAGGCAGATGGCCCTGCTCGAGGCTCATCTTGCCGTACTGGTCTGTTGTCTCAGCCGTGCATCTCATTAGGCACGTCTCTTTGATGCCTGTAGCTCGTGTTACCCGATACCACCCCTTTTACACCCTTTCCGATCTCCCCACTGTTTCTGCCTTCCTCTGCACCTGTCCTCGTTCCTTCTTCGATCTGTTTACTGCCGATTGGAATGTACTAATGGTGGGAAGATGGGTTTTTACAGTTGGGAACCACAAATGTTTCTGTACTTATGTTCCGGACCTTGAATGCATCAAAGCGACCCCTCTCGGGAATAATTATGGGAGCCAAGTTGTAAACCTTTGTGTACCATGTTAACCTATGAGAGAAATGTGTATAAAAGGAGCGATCCACAGTAGCAAATTGAAGCAGATCCCGCGAACATACCCGGTGTGTACTTCACGTGACTTCTGTGTTCCCTGCAGTAAATAAACCTCGAATCTTTGACGCCGAAGGAAGTGTCCGTGTCTCTGTCATTTGTACGCCGGAACAGGTTACCCACGAAGGTTTCAGGTGTTGTCCCCTGGCACCGCTGGGTCTTAAATAACCCAGTCCTTCAATCCACACGCAAAATAGTTATCTTCGCTGCTAGGGACTATTGTGATAATGTGTGCTTCTTGCAGACCAAAAATAAGTTTGCCTTCCACCAATTTTTTTTTAATTTAGATTAATTAGGCCCAGTGACATAGCTAGCCCTCTGGCCGTCTGTGGTGGCCCCTGCTTTTGACGCCCCGCGGTGGCTGCAGTGAAGAGCGGGGGGTCATGGCGAGAGTTTTCTCAGTTTGCCTCCCTCAAATGCATTGAGGAGGAATGGGGGGGTTGCTATTGCTGCCTCAAGACGGCATAAAGAGCGAGGGACGCCGCCATCCCCAAAACTCAAGCCGCCCAACGCGGACCAACCCCCGCCCCACCTTAGTCATGCCACTGATGAGGCCTCTGCAGTTTTCCCCAAAACGTTTTGCTAAAACCCCAACAGAATAAAACAAAAATTGCCAAAGCTGAAAGTCTGGCTGAAAGCACCAGACTTCTTGGCTATCACAATGCTTGTTCATGTAGTGTTACCTTTCCTGTGCGCTGAAACATATTGTGGTCAAGCATTTTCAAACTCTTTTCAGACAACAAGCTGCTTCTATAGTCTCTAGCAATTCTCATCCATTTCCTCTTCACCTCAAGTGCTGGGAATTGATTCAGTCTTGCCAGCATCTGGATGTTTAGTTGTTTCACTTTTGCGAAAGTATTTTATATCCTCAGCGAATAATCATATTGCAGTATTGGAGAATAACATCCTTCTGGCATTTTCATATTGGTATATTCAGTATCTTTTCAGCAGAATAAAATCATTACTGTTTCATAAGAGCCACCTTTATAGTGTTCCACATTTTATTATGTAGGGGCCATATGCCTCCATCTGTCAGTCATTCATTTTTCTAGAATCAACTTACATATATATTCAGCTGAGCAATGTAATAGCCCACTTACTAATTTAAAACTGACTGAGTTGTTGTGCTATCAGTTGCACTCATTTTAGCTTCCATGCATGTTGCCTGCATTGGAATACTTTTATTTAGGCAAAATAATGTATTTTAAGGTGTGGATTCAAATTTATGAATTATTTTTATTGATGCGGGACACCAGAAATAATATTTGTGGGTCACCTTTGCTCCAAAAGCTCCAACCACTGGTGGCAGTGATCATCCTCCATATTTTCGATCAAATATTTTCAGACCAATAGTCATATTATTGACAGCTTTAATTTTTTGCATAAATAGTGAATTCCACATTGAATTCTTATCAGAGCGCAAGTCCAAATATTTATATTCATGCACACTATCCAGTTTTGTCAATAGTTCTAGATTGCTAGTTCTCCTGAATGATAAGGTGTGACTTTCTTCAACTTTGATTGTGACATTGATGCTCCGAGCATAGTACTCCAAAGAGGTCAATGACCATTGTAGTCTTAATACCACTGTGTGGTCCATAATTAATGATTTTTACCATTCCCAGGATTTGTATATGGGTTAATATTCATTAAAAAATGTCCTATAAAGGTGTTAAATAAAAATGGCGCTAATATGCATCCTCGCTTTACATAAGAATGGCAGGCCATCTTGTATGGTTTCTCACAAGTTCACTTGTCAATAGTTTAAATCTGCCCTTGTGGTAGTACATAGTTGATGTAGAATGTATCCTATGTGTTTAGTATAAATCTATATACATGATCAAACACCTTTGAACACTCTATAAAGGCACAAGAAAATGAGCTTGCCCATTAATATGAGATTGCATAGCTATGAAAATTAGGGAAAATGTTCTTCATTAAAGCCTGTTTCTTAAGGATTGACAGCAATCGATCATTATTTTATTATCAAGATTTTGCCTTGGTCTCTTTTTGTAAATGGCTACAACTCTCACACCTTTCCATTGGTTAAGTATCGTTCAGATTTTCAAAACATTTTGAATTCCATGAATAATATTTGAGTCCACCAAGTTGGGGACTTTTAAGAGATTGCTGGAGCATCCCTCAAACTCCAAGGTATTAGATGTTTTTAAGGTATTTATACTGGTGATAGTGTCTTTGTGTATTCATATATAAGCTACACTCACATAATATTACCCCGGTGTCGGCAATATTATATGGGACTAAGCTTGTTTTAAGGGAGAGGAGTGGGTCTTCCTGGTAAGAGATGCTGTAGAATGTTTGTGGACACCCAAAAACTTGTGAATTTGTGCCCATATACGAATGTTTTTTCTGCCCATTCTAAACATGAATTGGTTTGAGTTTGACATAGCGTGTGATTATATTAGAAAAGGGCTCCTGAGGCTAGGAAACCGGATCACTCACAACCAGCCTTAAATGAAAACGTGTATGTTTTTAATAGTTTACAAAATGTTATAAGACTTGTTTCAGACCAGATGAAAGAAAGAAGAGTGTTAAAAGCACGAGAAAAACCCACAGAAAAGAAGCGGCCGCCAAAGCAGTACATTTTGAATTTGGAAATGATCACATAGATCATAGATCAATAGAAGTTCTAGAACATAAACAAAGTGCAGGAGTGTAGCCAAAGAGGAGCGACGTCATACAGATGTCAGAGGACAAACTATGTAAGGTTCTGTGATAAAGCACAAAGTTTTAAAAATATAGGGGCATATTATCAAGGGATTTATCTCTGCTTTTTTGGCTTTAAAAGCCAAGAAAGCGGAGATTAAATTATCTCCCAATCAGCAACAGGGTGCTAACATGCAAATTTGCATGTTAGCACCCTTTTTCTCTACTCCTTGCATCTCTAATGAGATGCAAAGGGGGCGTTCCAGAGAAAAATAATAAGAAAAATGTTGTTCAGCGACATTTCTCCTATTATCAAGGATATCGCTAACCCTGTTAGTGATAAAAAAAAGCAGCGCTAACCGCGGTTAGCGCTGCTTTTTTTACACCTGGTATTTTCCTGACTTAGCCATGATATCCTATAGAAGGTGGATATCATGGCTAAGTTTGTGAGCCCCTATCATCAAGCTAACACCAAACTTCGAGAGATTATCGTTGGTTTTCCAGCGATAATCTCTCATTTGGCAGTTAGCGCGAGGAGATAAGCGTTGCTAATAGTACGCTATCTCAGTGATAAAAATCCACGCTACCCGGCGATAATTATCCTAGCGCTAAGTGCGCATAGCGATAATTATCACTGGGGCTTGATAATATGGTCCATAGTGTTTTCATGTACATAGTCAGTGAAGGGAGAGAAGATGGGCCGAACTATGGGATCTCTTACTCAGTATTAGGATAGAGCAGGCAGCTGCGTCTTGGATTAGTTGGAACTTCTGAATGGAGGCGGCAGGGCAAACCTACAAAAAGGGAACTGCAATAATTCAGCCTGGATATGATAAGGGCTTGAATCCATTTTTTGGGGAGGAGCTAGGCAGCATCAAGGTGATTTTTCTAATAGCTTTAAGCAAACGAAAGCAGGTGGAAGTGAACGTATTAATTAGTGCTTCAAAGGTAAGCGTGTCATCAAAGATTATGCCATGATTTCAAGCACTAATGGAAGGATAAGGAGGGTGAGGTAATATGAATTTTTATGGTCAATTGTGTCCCCTATCGTAGACCCCAACGGCTCCATGTACATGCTTCTAGTACATGTAAGTTCCCTCCACAACCAGCTATGAAGACGCAAATACATTTGCGTCCAACATTAACATGTCCTCTTTCAGATCCACCATGAATGGGTCCGATATTCAGTTCCTAAGTGTGCCTTGCCAACGTCTTTACAGGGTGCACTTTCACGTTTTTCTGGCCCTGGCGAGTTGGGCCTTGTTTTCTGCCATTCAAGCTTTCTCCAGCCCTCTGCCTCAGGAAGCTGCAGCCTGGACCCGCATCTGTATCCATGACCTTTCACTCACTCCCTGCGCGGCTAGCGGTGCCTGGCTCAGCCTGCCGGCCTGCCAAGACTGTATTCAGCCTTCAAGTTATCTGCTCCGCTCCTCGAAAAATACATTCCTGTCTAGTAGTTTAGGTAAACATCCTTCCCAGCTGCAGAGCAAAGGGCCCGGCCTCACTGTCTCCATGCAAGTAATTCATAGCTTCCGTTACCATGGTAGGCCCATGGCCCCTCACATCTCATATAGACACGCAGTCGCATATGCACGCATTAGCAGTCAGTATAGAATAGCCTCTGCCCGAGAGACCTTTCCTTCTAGATAATACAGTTCCTCAAACACAAGATATTAGATATGATTTGGGATTAGGTTGTTCTGACACTCCAGACTTCTGTCTCCACATGTAGGGCTAAATGTCAAGTCCCCTTCACCCTCCAGTTCCACGTCAATCACACGTCATGCTGCTGCGCGCGCATCTCTGCCACCTGTTCTTGCTGACTCTGCAGGATCCTTCTAGGGATCCACCCACCTATGACACCTTTATGTGACGTTTCTTGCACACGCCTCCGTGTACGCCCTAGTGCACGCCTTCTGTTACGTATTACTGTTCTTATCTCGTTTCTCTCAGCTGTTACGCCTTCTGCATTCAATGTTACTGTATGAAATGACTATATATATGATTTCCTGTTAATAAATCATTGTACATGTCCATTGCAATTCCCACTCTGAACCCTCGTGGCGATGAGTCATGCTACCTGGTTCGAACCAATTCCTTTTTAAGGAATAAAACCCCTTTTAAAACCTCAGATACTACGGATTCTGCCTCTTCATTTTGACTGAGTTATTCTTATTGAACTTTACCGCATAAATTCCGTATAGGTAATTAAAATTTACCACATAATTTGGCGCCCGAATAGGGACCCCTCCCCCACCCCACGCGCCGGCGGTGCGTTGCAGGCCCGGTCCCCTGCCACAGCGCTGACGGACAACTACGCGTACCCGCAGGATTTCCTGTATCTCCCTCAGGCCAACGGAGGTGACTGAGGCTGCGATCAACACCCAGACGAGGCGGTGAGGAGTGCGGAGGATCCCGACCAGAGCCTAGCTGAGAGAGCAAAGTCCGAGGTATCCGGAGGCCCACCAGTTCCGAAGTTCCGAAGTGCTTACGTCACGAGTCGAGTCCAGTCGAGTCCAGTCCAGTGTCGAGTTTCCGAGGCCTTCTGTTCCGTGCTTCCCGGTGAGTACCGTTGCTGGGGACGCAATTAGACGAGCGCATTAATTTGTGCCGGTCAAGACGGGTTTGGGTACGCAGACCCGGTCTGCACTGTTTAGCGGTGTATCTGTACTGTTTAGCAGTATATCCAGTATGAAATTAACTGGTTTTATTCAAATCGTCATTGTTCGCTCTGAAATGTTTTAGTATGTTTTAATGTCGTGGTATGAGTGATTGTTCGATCTGCATTATTGTGTTTACTGTATTAGTTTTGTCCAAGTTCGAGTAAGTATCAAGCCCAGAGTAGCACGACTGAAATATGCCGCTGTTCTCTAAACTAAGACAGATAGGAACTAGAAAAGGGATTCTAGAAGAAGCAGTGCCTGTTCCACCTAGGGACACTCCAGGGCACTTTATGTACCACAAACACGGCCTAGATGCTGTATTATATCTCGATTTGTGGGTAGACTATACTAAAGATTTAGCAGAGAATCAAAGATGGCCTGCCACAGGGACATGGGATGCCGAGTGCATCATGAGAGTAGAGGAAGCGTTATGGAAAAAGAAAGCCAGACAGTCACAGAAAGACGCCATTGAACTATGGCGTAAAGAATCGCACAGACGCACAGAGAAAGCACTCAGAAAAGCAGAGAAACATAAAGAGGATTCAGACAAAGCCCAAGAAAACGTATTAGTTGAGGAGGGGATACGAGTAAAAGCAGAACAAGTAGACCGACAACGAAACACTCTTATGAATGGTATGTATCCTTTGCTGGCCGAGGGTTTACCTAAGGCCACTCCGGAAATACCGAAGGATCTGCCCCCTCCCTTGCTCCCGACTAAAGTACATCACAAGACCACAAAAGACATATTCCTTTCTTCCTATCTAGACGACGTAGCTCCTGCATATACAAATCCACATGCTCAACCACTACCCGCTGATGGTACTCCACCCCGAAATCATCTACTCCCACCTCCGCAGCGAACTCCTTCTCCCGTTCCGCCCCCTGCACCTGTTCCCCCAACCCTTCCTGCACCTATTCTTCCGATCATACACCCATCAAATCCTTTTGGTCCTGGCATCTCGGGAGGTGCGATAGGTTTTCAAACACCTCCACCAGCACACCGATTGACTTATAGGGATTTAGCGCAACAACGTACACCTCAAGCAGCCGATTATGACATATTTAAAGAACGTCTCTCAGACTGTAGATATGATCCAGTACCCGGTAAAGACGACAGAATGATGCTCGCATCAGTACGATTACGACGAGTTACCAACTTTTTATTGTTACTACCAGGAATGGTTGATCATCTAGACAGAATATATCATTTTGTTCAAACGGGGGAAGGCCCTGAAAGTATTGGCGAGGCCATGGCTTACCAGAAAGTTGACATTCAAGGCAAGATATTACGGTTTTTCATAAACTGCCTAATAGGAGAACAAGATAGGCCTGGTGTAGACCAGGAAGAAATGAAAGCACTCAATAAATGGGGTCAGAATATAGCCGATGGAAAACATGATAAACAGAGTAGCATAGAAAATATGTATCGAAGGATTCGGAAGACAGTAGAACAGATACACGAAAGAAGACAGTCAGCACCAGAAATAGATTCAGATAAGAATGAATTTTCAGAGGAGGAGGAACAGCCAGAAACGGCAACAGGACAATCACAATTACCAGTTAGAGAAATGATAGCATATGTAGGTAAGGGAAGACCTTATAATAATTCAATGCGTCCGGTACGTCCGGAAAGTAAAAGAATCTTTCAAGCTGCCATGTCAAATCCAAAGACCCCCGAACATCTATTCCAGGCTACCGATAGAATACTTCAAGAACGCATGGGGTACCATGTACTCAATTCCATGGATGAACAAGAATTGGCCAGGTCAGCCGTACAATAATCCTCCTCCCCTTCCTAAGCGCCTTGAAACCCTCTGGGTATGTAGTGCGCTATATAAATGTTATGACTTGACTTGACTTGACAATGGACTGACGATCCTGATAAATATAGTGATGATGGTTTAGTGCAGACCTTTTTAAACCTTTCCCCTGATGAACAGAAATTAGCTGGTATATATATGGTTCAGCATCTCATTACATTATTCAAAGGCCATCATTCTGATCCAGGTCCCTTGCCTGATATTTTAATAGAACTACTCTCGCCACAATGGAGAGGTCTAGGTACCGACTTGATTAAAGTAATTCTAGAACATCGACACAGGTATAATACTTTTCTGAATACACGGTTTGTTCCAGCTCCATCTGTAGAAAGAAAAATGTATTACATAGACAGACAGAAGCCCTTGCGAGAAGTGCATCTAGTCCAGAATGTTGATAATACCCTTAGACGCGTGTTTGTGTACACGCCCATAACGAAAATGGAACTGTTAGAAATGAAGAAAATAGTGCCCAGTCACGATAAGGACCCAGCAGGTTTCCACTGCGAAATCAAAGACATGTTACTAATGGGGGATTATACCTACCCCGACATTATGAAAATATTAAAAGTGTTAATGCCTGCCGGTATTTACGAGAAACTCAAAGAAAAAGATTGGGAGGTAGGAGACCAAAAGATTGATTGGGCTGCATTAGAAGACGAAGAAAAGACTCGTACCCCAGGAACAGGGCTTGGGGACAAATCTAAAGCATTACCAGGATTGTTAGTGCAAGTATTGCCACGTTTCTTAGCAACTAAAAAGGAGGACTGGGATGCAATCTCAGCCTGTAAACAGAAACCCGATGAAGACACTAGCGATTTTTATTCCCGATTTGAGAAATGTTTTGGTATTAATAGTGGCCTGAAAGCAAGTAGCGAGTCATACCCACATCTTTTCGTAACAAAGCTAGTCGAAAATTCCCTGCCCCAAGTTAAGAATCGTGTACAGAAAGTCGAGAGCACATGGCAAGCAAATACGCCTTCACAAATGTTACAAATGTTACAGTACCACCAGAATAGAATTAGAGAGGAACACGAACACGAACAGAGACGCATGAAAGACACGAAAATGAAAATGTTAGTTGCTCAGTCGGTTTCAGCTGACGGTCAGAAAAAGGGCACGACGCAGTCTAATAATGCAACAGCTCCTGTTAAAGGGACATGCAACTATTGTAAACAGCCAGGTCACTATATAAACGATTGTGCAGTTTTGAAACATAATATACTCACTGGAAAAACTAAAGAGAGACCGCGTCCTCCTAGACAGGACCAGGTCCAACAACAAGTACCACAGAATATCCAGCCTATGCAAGCCTCACAACAGACAGTACAGACAGTAGCGGTGCCACAACCCCAACCGATTGCTGCAACTCAACATGCATCACAGCAGATGTACTAGTATGCCAAGACTGATTATCCCGATTATCAGCGATACACATGAAACAGCCTTGAGAGGGAAGTTGGCTTGCCTCTTATTGAGGTTCCTGTAGATCAAGAGGGTCCTTATGTACACAGTCAAGTGTTAGGGAAAGACAGAAAGTTTTTAATCGATACAGGGGCAAGCCGAACAATGATAAGTCATGACGAGGTCCCAGGGGCACCCCTCTCAGGCTCACAGAATGTTTCCCTTGGTTTTTCAGGCAAGCCTATTATTAATGAAGTATCGCAACCACTTCCCCTTGCAGTTGGTCCATTGACACGTACTACAGATTTACTGCTCACAAAGTCATGTCCAGAAAACTTGTTAGGTATCAAGACTCTGAAAGCTCTAGGAGCTGTTATTTGCTGTTCTCCGGAAGGAGTACGGTTGTTTCTACGTGACTTTAAAGGTCACTATGTGTTGAGAGATATTGATCCCCGATTACAGAATGTACCTGCACATTTATGGGCGCAAGGCCCCACTGATGTAGGTTGTATGCACATTACACCGTATCGAGTCACACTCAAGCCAGGTGTTGTTTTACCACAAATTCGACAATACAAATTACCCCCGATGCTGTAGTGGCTTTACTGAAAATCATTGAAGAGCTCATTGCACAAGGAGTGGTTGTAGAAACCAACTCGAATTTATGTAATTCTCCTATCATTCCAATTCTTAAACGTACAGACCCCAATGCACCACCAGTTTACCGATTGGTTATTAATTTGCGCGAATTGAATAAATGCATTGTACCGCAGTACCCTGTGGTCCCAGATATCTCATCTCTATTGACAGCTATTGATTCTGAAGCAACGTTCTTTACTGTTATTGATCTTAAGAACGCCTTCTTTAGTGTCCCTATTGATCCGGAAAGCCAATACCTTTTCGGATTCTGTTTAAATGGACGAAGCTTCAAATTTGCACGCGCACCTCAAGGATTCACAGAAAGCCCTAGCATCTATAGCCAAGCACTGAAAAGACAACTCGACAGTATACACATGCCTGAAAACACTGCCCTACTACAGTATGTTGATGATCTACTGATCACCGCCCGAAGCGAACCTGAATGTGAACTAGCGTCACTGACGGTTTTACATTTCCTGGCTGACAAGGGGCACAAGGTATCCCCTTCGAAGCTGCAATTCTGTGTTCAGCAAGTTGTTTACTTAGGCCACTTGCTGTCCAAATGGGGGAGACAGCTAACGCCCGATCGCATCCAGTTAATTGCAGGTATGTTACCACCCAGGACACAAAAGGAGGTGCGGGCTTTTATAGGCCTCACTTCTTACTGCAGACAATGGATCCCTCAGTATGCATTTCTAGCAAAACCACTCATTCAGTTAACAACTCAGGAGGCAGCGTCTTCGACTGTCCTCCCTTGGACTCAGGAACATACACAAGCTTTTGACGACTTAAAGAAAGCCTTATGTCAAGCACCAGTTTTAGCGACACCATGCTACAGTAAGCCTTTTACACTTTTTGTCACAGAACGTGAAGGTACTGCATTGTCAGTACTCACGCAGGATCAAGCAGGTTCACACAAACCGTGTGCTTACTTCTCTAGTACATTGGATCCAGTAGCCCAGGCTCTGCCTGCGTGCTTGAAATCAGTTGCAGCAACAGCTCTAGCAATCAGACAAAATGATTCAATAGTGTTAGGACATCCATTGACAGTACAAGTTCCACACTCCGTGGAGGTTCTTTTAAATAGAACACAGACTCAACACTTGACTATAGCAAGATTGACAGGTTATGAATTGACATTATTTCAGCCACACATAGAAATCAGACGCTGTAATACATTGAATCCTGCTACACTTTTGCCATTAACTGAAACAGACCCATTGGCACATGATTGCATTGAAGTCATTACTTTTTTTTTTTTTTTTTTTAAAACAGATCTTTATTGACAGCATAGCCATTGACAGCACCAGCATTATCACATGAGCATCAGTAAACATCACATATAGCACCAGATACACAAACTCAAGTAGATGTCGATAGTACACAGCCTTAGTGCCAGCATCCCGGAGGCCCGGCGGCAAAGTAGGAAGGAAGTTGTGCAACAGTGTCAAGCGAGTACTCCCAATGCAAGTAGTGTACTGTAGTGGTGTGTCAACTGGCAATCCGTTTGTCCACTTGCTAGATAGCGATCCAACGTCCAGGTTACCCTAACAAAAAATGTAAACAGTCCCAACAAACCCCCCCCCCCACCCGCGTGTGTGTGACTGTGTGCCTGTCTAATCCATCCCGACTATGCTACCTCCCAAGCGTCCCAACCCCGTGTCCCCATCCCGTCCCCCCCACAAACCTACTCTAGTGTAGCTATCCATCAGCAACTCGTCAACTGGTACTTACAGCTACCCTCAGTCAGCCAGGGGCCTCCCCCTTCCCACCTCCCCCGTGTCCCCGAGTTCAGTATGGGCTTCGATCTCTACTACCCTGTCATGCAGCTCCACCTCCTCAGCGGAGTCAGAGTCTATCTCCTCACTTCTCTGCTTGTACTCTTTGTAGAGGTCCCAAAAATTCTTTGGCCTGCTTCTGGGTGGAAGGAGGTCGCTATACAGCTCCGTCTGGGTACAACAGTACTGCAGGTCTCGCAGCCATGCAGCTTTGGTGGGGAGGGGTCCCCTTATCCAGCATGTCGCCACCACTCGCCTGGCAAGGAGCAGCGCCAGGTCCACCAAGCGACGCAGTCCCGGGGCCAGAGGTTTCGAGTAGCCGAGTAGCGCCAAGGCAGGGGCTCGAGACAATGGCTCCCCTAGTATCTGCTCAAGTTCCGCAAAGACCTCAGCCCAGAATGCCTGCACTCCAGGGCACAGCCATGCCAAATGGAAAAAATCTGCTGTCGGAGTCCGGCAGCGCTCGCACTCGGCCGATGTGCGGAGGCCGTAGCGGTGTAGGCGAGCAAGGGTGTAATACACTCGTTGTAAATATTTGAAATGCACCAGGCGGTGCCGACCGTTTAATGAGATCTTGCGCGTGCTCGTGCAGCAGTAGCGCCACATTCCGTCGTCTATGGGAGATTGTAGGTCTGCCTGCCAGGCCTCCCTGGCCTTCGACGGTTGCAGACGCTGCTGTGTCACACCAAGCTTGTTAAGCTGTGTGATGAGTTTCGCCGCGGAGGTGGACTTCAGTATATAAGTCAGTTCCGGGATCTCTTCAGGTTCCTCCAGCTCTGGTCCCAGTAGTTCACGAAAGGCCGAGCGGAGCCTATGGTATTGGAATTTTTGTAAAAGAGTGTGTCCCGCCCCGGCGACTGGTAGCTGGTCCCAGGTTTTGAGCACGCCTCCCTCAAACAGGTGTTCCATCTTGGTGACGCCAAGAGAACACAGCGCTTTGATTACTCCCTTCTCGCCGAGCGGATCGAGCCAAAGGGCCCACTCCACCGGTAACAGTGGGGAGTAAAGTAGTGTACAGCCCCGCGCGCGCACCAGGCAGTTCCAGGCGTGGTTGGTCGCTTTCAGCGAGACCATTCGGCCAGTTGCGCGGTCCGTGGGCAAGCAGACAGTGGCAGGGAGAGGGAGCGGAGCTGCGAACAGCCGCTCAAGTATAAGGTGCGGGATCCGCGAGTCACCGTGTACCCAGGAGTATAAGTGCGACGCCTGGGCGACTCTGTAATACCGTGCTAGGTCTGGTGCTCCCAGTCCCCCCATTTCGCAGGGCATGGTCAAAGTCTTCCAACTAACCCGAGGCTGTTTCCCCCCCCAGGCCAGTTTCACCAACACCGAGGTGAGTTGTCGAAAGAAGGTCTTAGTCAAAACCACCGGCAAATTCAGAAAGAGGAACAAGAACCGGGGGAGCACCACCATCTTCATCAGTGCAATCCTACCCGAGAGGGAGAGTGGGAGACGAATCCACTGGTCCACATCGTCCACTAGTTTGTTATAGGCAACTCCATAGTTATCACGAACAAGGACTTCCGGGTCCGAATGAAGTTGGATGCCCAGGTAGCGAACTGAGTCGGCGGACCACTGCAGTGGGTAGTCCATGTCGAATTGCCGCGTCACCGGAGTGAGCGGGAACGCGATCGACTTGTCCCAATTCACTTTCAGGCCCGATAGTGAGCCAAAACGGACCACCTCTCGGAGGACCGCAGGCAGATTGACTTCCGGTTCTCGGACATACAGCAGCGTGTCGTCTGCGTAGGTTGAAATCCCTATCTTGTATGTGGGGAAGCTAATCCCCTCTAGGCTGTGATACTCCCGCATGGCGCACGCCAGGGGTTCCGCCACCAGAGCGTAAAGTAGCGGTGACAAAGGGCAGCCCTGTCGGGTGCCTCTGCTTATGTCTATCGGGTCCGTTACCCTGTCACCCAGTCGGAGCCTAGCGAAGGGACGATGGTACAGTGCGCCAACCTGCTGAAGGAACTGTTCGCCCAGTCCCAACTTGCGCAACACCCGAACCATGAAGGGCCATTCAACCGAGTCGAACGCCTTCTCCATGTCTAAAAAGATCGCCAATGCGCTATTATCCTGCTTAATATGCTGCATCACGCCCAACACTGTCCTGATATTGTAGGTCAGATTCCTGCACGGGACAAACCCGGACTGTTCCGGGGCGACCAGCCCAGGTACTAATAGGGCCAGACGGGTAGCTAGGACCTTTGCATAGATTTTGGCGTCTACATTCAGTAGACTGAGGGGTCTGTACGAGCCGCAGAGATCGGGGGGTTTACCGGGCTTGGGGATGGTGATAAGCAGCGCCTCGCGCATGGTGGTCGGCATTTCCCCGTTCTCGCAAATGGCATCAAAAAGTGTGATTATGTGTGGCAACAGTAGGTCCTGAAATGCCTTATAAAACTCAACCGTAAGACCGTCCGACCCCGGCGCGCTACACGAGCGCATGCTCGCCAGTGCCTCTAATATCTCGTCTTGGTGGAAGGGGGCCATTAAGAATTCCCTGTCCGAATTCTTGAGGAACGGCATGGCTAAATGGTCCAGGTAGTCATCCATCTCACCCTCCACACCCCGTGTCTTCGTACGGTATAGTTCCGCATAGTAACTCCTGAATGTGTGGAGGATCTGCTCCTCGTCAGTCACCGTGTCCCCCTCCGGGGTCTTCAGGCCCTCTACGACCAGTGGTCGTCTGGTGTTACGAGCCATACGTGCAAGGAGCGCTCCAGGCCTCTCACCCTCCCCATATTGTCTCGCCGTGGCGTATTTGCCCATATAAAGGACCTCTCTATCCGCTAGCGCTTGAAACTCAGACAGGAGTTGGGACAGGGCTTCGGTTCCGGTCTCGCTGCCCAGTCGCAGCTGTTCCGCCTCCAAAGCAGCCATCTTCGTCTCCAGTGTGGTGAGGTCCCTACGTATGGCTCTCAACACTCCAGAATGTTTCGAAATCGCCACCCCCCTGATGTATACCTTGAATGCCTCCCACACCGTGAAGAAGTCTTCCACTGTGCCTACGTTTTCAGTAAAGAACTGTTCTATAGCCTCCGCCAGTTCCCCCCTGAAGGCCTCGTCCAGCAGTGCAAAAGGCGGGAACCGCCATGTGAAGGCCGGGATCCCCTTTCTGGGAGCTACGAGGTGGAGGAGAATAGGAGCGTGGTCTGAGAGTGTGCGTGGGAGGACTGTGCACGTGTGAATATTATTGAGTACCAGGGGAGTTGCCAGCCAGTAGTCTATCCTGGTGTGAATGTCGTGAAATGCAGAGTAGTGCGTAAACCCACCCGCCCTCGGATGTTTTTCCCTCCAGACGTCCAGCAAGTCAGATTTGACCATCTCAGCCGCCATGTACGTGGCCGAGGCAACAGGTCTGCGGGCAGGTCCCGCAGAGCGGTCTAGCGACGGATCAAACACAAAATTAAAGTCCCCGCCCCAGAGTACCCAAGGTTGTGTGTGTGTTCTTGCAATAGCTGCCAGGGTCTTGTAGAATTCAGGGTGGTCATAGTTAGGGCCGTAGACGTTCACCAGCAGCATGTCCAACCCCTTACCCACACATCTCGCCAGTACATATCTACCGTCTGGATCCGAGTGTACCGGGGTAAGCTGCAGTTGTGACTTCGGGTTAACCCAGATTAACACCCCGCGGGCATGTGTAGTGAAGCCCGCCGCCACAGTGTTCCCCGATAGCCCCCTGGACCTAAGCATTCTGCTGGAGAGTGGTAGGTGTGTCTCCTGCAGCAGAGCTATGTCAACATGGTGCCTGTGAAGGTAGTGGAGAACTTTCCGTACTTTGCGGAAGTCGTTCAGTCCCCGCACATTCCACGTCATTAAACTCAGCCCATTGCGGGCCTGTGTATGCGTAGTCGGTGTGGTATTAGCCATTGTCAGGCGGGATCAGAGCGTGGACCAATAAATAGGATAAAGCGGGACACAGTAGGACACCCCCACCCATGTTCGTCTTCCGGCGCCTGCGGACAAGAACAGCAAGGCACCCCAATACACACACATCACTGGCAAACCCCGTCACCAACCCCAACCAAACTTCCCCTCTCCCCTCCCCAGAATCGTCACCCACCCCAAGAACAGTGACCCACCCACAGCCGACCTCCCCCAACCTGGCCAGGCAGACCCCACATCCCCCCCCCATGAATCCCCAAACGGTGTGGTGTCAAATAGTCCGACACCCACCTCGCAGTGAACAAAAAAAAACCAACCAAAAGCTCAAGGGCAGAGCGCACCAATGCAGTTCACCCCTAACGGTATCAAAAGTTTTCGAGTTCTGCTCCCCCTCAGCTCCATGCAAATGTCAGTGCTCAAGGCTGGATTAAAAGTGTCACTCAGCACCCCTTTGTTCGGCCACCCCGGCTTAGTGTATATTGCCGCGAGGTACATACCCCCTTACCAGCGCCATAGGGTAACCAGGTTGTCCGTTCCAATTGCGTGGATCAGGCGCTATCTCCAGGTCGGGGTTCCCCCAATGTCCGGGACCGTGACCTGGTGCACGTGTGCAGAGTCGGTCCCATCCCCGGTCGCCATTCAGTCCTGTTCCTCCAGGGATACCTCCTCCTCGTCCTCCCGGCTACTCCGGTTCTCCTTCCTCTCCCGCATCCAGGTTTTAAGGGATTTGTGCAGTTCCTTCGGGTCCGTGAAGAAGTGTGACTTCCCTCCAGTGTTGATCCGAAGCTTGGCTGGATACAACATGGCGTAGTCAAGGCCTAGCGCTCTGAGTTGCTTCTTGTATGGCGCGAACTGTCGCCGCTCCTCTTGCACTTTGGCGGTGAAGTCCGGGTAGAGGGAGATATTCATGCCCTCATGCTGAAGGTTGCCCTTCTCTCGCGCCACCCTCAGAGCCGTGTCCCGGTCGCGGTAGTTGAGCAATTTCGCGATTATGGGGCGAGGTGGCAAGCCAGGCTGGGGCTGCGGGCCCAGCGTGCGGTGGGCGCGTTCCACAATGAACATGGGGGAAAAAACTTCTTCTCCCAGGAGTGCTTTCAGGAGTTTCTCCACATACAGTTCCATTTTCCCCGTTTGCGTGGATTCCGCCACACCCGTGATTCGCAGGTTGGATCTGCGGGAACGGGCCTCCAGGTCCTCCGTCTTGTCCCTTATGACGGTCAGAAGTCTGTCGAATTGCTTGCGCTCCTTGTCCCATTCCATCTGGGCTTCCTCGGCCTCAGTGAGCCGGCGCTCCGCCATGTCAAGGCGCTCCGCATGTTTGTCCACGCGCTCTGCCATACGGTCCATTCTGTACGATAGAGCGTCTATTTTGGTGCCCACTGCTGCAATACTTTCCTGGATGCCTTTCTCCATGGCTGCCAACATGTCCCGGAGCTCCGTTGGAGCCTGGGCCGGCGCTGCTGCCGCGCCCTTCGGCGATGAGTCTGGTGCCGGAACCTCCGAACCTTTCGGACGGCGCCGTTCAAAGGAGATCTTCCCCTGGTTCGCGTCGTTTTTCCCCATCTTATTCACAGTGCGAGGCCGTGCGCCGCACAGGCCGAACAAGTATCCACCGCCGCTCCCGATACCACAACTCTAGCGGTCAGGCGGCCGAAGCGAAGAAAATGGCGGCTGCAGCGGGCGGCAGCACCTCTCCGCCAGTAGTTCCCAGAGCAGCTCAGTGCCAATTGGGAGCCAGTCTTGCTCAGTCTCTCCGCAGAAGGCGAAATCTCCCGTGCACTGTGTAGGCGAGCAAGGCAGCCACGCCGGGACCGATGTCTCCCCACCACGTGGCGTAGCTCCGCAGTGTGGGTGCTCCGCTGCTCCGCTGCTTCTCCAATCCCCTCACCCACCAGGGCAGTGCCGTGCCGGGAGGTAGAGGGCTTCACCAACCAGTGCCCGTGCCAGATATGCCTCGGCTTGCACAGCCCGCGGCGGTTGCCGATGGTATGGCCGCACGTACAGTGACGTCGCCCGGCCTCCTCACTAGGATAGTCCGCTGCTCTCGGCCTAGTCCGCTCCGAGCGAGTCCCCAGTCGCAATGCACCAGGATGTACAGGAATTCGCTCTCCGCAACCTGCCGACAGGATCTTCAAAGGTCGCCCGGGGTGCCAGCAGATAGCCCTTTGCCCGCTATAGCCAATTCGAGCTTATCAAGGATATTTAAGCAGGATAATTCTGGAGCTTTGCGAGGAGCCGAGGGCTCACGCGTCCGCCATCGACGCCGGCTAGCTCCGCCCCCCATTGAAGTCATTACTATCACGACGAAACCCAGACAAGACTTGACAGACACTCCAGTACTAGATCCAGACCTGACACTTTACGTGGATGGTTCATGCATGAGAACAAGTACAGGAGAATTAGTGGCCGCCTACGCAGTCACAACAGAAACTGAAGTTATAGAAACAAATTGTATAGACATCTTGTCAGCACAAGCAGCAGAGCTCATCGCTCTGACACAAGCCTGTATTCAAGCCAAGAACAAGAGAGTTAACATATACACAGATTCCCGTTATGCATTCGGAGTTGTTCACGACTTCGGTGTCCTCTGGCGAGAGAGAGGTTTTTTGACTTCTCACGGTGCCAAAATTCAACACGGTCCCCTCATTCAAACTCTATTAGATGCAATACATCTGCCTACAGCAATATCCATCATGAAGTGTAAGGCACATACAAAAGTTACAGATACTATTTCCCAGGGTAATGACCTGGCAGACCGAACCGCAAAACATACAGCTCAGAATCAGATTCACGCCACTGACCTGACAAAGACAATAGTTGCGACACCGACACATTGCATGACAGTCAAGGATCCCGCCCTAGATGTAATTGACATACAGACACATGCTACGCCAGATGAAATCAAGAAATGGACTGAACTAGGAGGGACCCAGACAAATCAAGGATGGATGACGAAGGGAAAATCTACATGGTTTCTCCCCGACTCTATGGTTCAAGTTATCATTAATACCGTACACAGTCCAGCACATTTAGGAGAAAAAGCCATGTTAGACAGTATTCAACATCTCTGGTTCAATAAACACTTACGAGCAGCAGCCAAACAGAAAGTGCGTACTTGCATGATTTGTTGTCAGTTCAACCCAGGTAAAGGCGTTCCCGTAGAACAAGGTGGTTTTCATCCTCCCGATCACCCTTTTGAAGTCCTCCAGATGGATTATATTCAGATGGAACGTTGTTGAGGTTTCAAATATGTCCTCGTAGTTGTTTGTGCACTTTCCCGTTGGACAGAAGCATATTCAGTCCCAGATTACACTGCTCCGACCACTGCCAAGCAGCTGGTCCGTGAGTTCTTCCCTCGATATGGGTTGCCCCGTGTCGTATACTCAGACAACGGTCAGCCATTCTCGTCCGAGCTTATGAAGCAGGTATCACTCCTGCTAGGCTACCAATGGAAGTTCCACTGTGTCCGACATCCTGAAGCAGCAGGTCTCGTAGAGAGACACAATCAGACCCTGAAAACTCGTCTTGCAAAAATCTGTAAGGAGAAGGGTGTCGACTGGATCGTAGCTTTACCGGTCGCCTTTTTTTACATGAGAATGGTCGCCCACTCCAGAACAGGGCTATCCCCGTATGAGGTGGTCTTTGGTAGGCCACCGAATATGTGGGGGACGCCTTTGCCTAGAAAAATTACTGATGTCGATTGTAATATGTTGACAGATTACCTTGCCTCCTTGATGTCTGCACTACAATCATGTCGTTCACAGGTCGCTGCAGCCTTTCCCGACAACACCGAGGTGAAACCGCATGACGTTGTTCCAGGAGATATTGTGCTTGTGAGAAATTTCGACAGAAAAAGTCCGCTGGAGCCCAGGTGGCAGGCGCCGAAGTTGGTTCTTCTCACGACGAGGACTGCAATCAAGGTCGAGGGCCGCAAAGGGTGGCTCCACTCGAGTCATGTGAAAAAATTTCGTGCATTGCCAGAGACTGACTCACCCTCCCCCTCTAAGGACTGTCCAGATTCTAGTGACTCTAAACTTCCCCTGATAGAGAAAACTCCACAGCAGGAGTATAAAGAAAAATTGAGGTCTAGCAAGTCAGACAGTTTAATTGTTTAAGTCCTCCCCTAGGTGAATCGGTTAGACGTGTTTTCTGACATGTATCCCCTAGACCCCAACAGAGAGAGAGATAGACAGAAACAGCTCAAGAAACGTGAATATTGCAAATCTCTTCGCAGCCACTGCATTGTGACTTTATTGATTATGTTTTTTCTGAGCCTTATGATTATTGCTGCAAGTGTGCTTCTACACATATACTATCCTATATTCAAGCGTGCAAATTCTCCCTTCAACGTCACTGCCGAGCATTCTTTTAGTGAACTGCCCCCGCATGAACTATCTTACAGACTTGCGCTGCGCAACAATACATTCATTAGTATGTTACATCATTCCCATCAGACCAGCAATGCTACAAATTGTTGGATATGTGGCCGACTCCCTCCCTATCAGAAATACAAAGGAGTCCTGCCTCTTTTTCCGTACCCGTTCACACATAATGGGTCCTGTGGTGCATGGTTTAGTTTGATTAATTCCTTGAATTCAGACTCCGTAGTCTACCAGGGTAACTGGGTATGGGGAAACCTGAACATCGTTTTGCATAAAGTCTGTTTCCCTGACAAGGAGGGTCTCCCCAAAAGGACAGGAACTGATCTAGAAAATGAAGTATATGGATTAGGTAACTTTACACTTAACCTCATGATTCTCAGTGTTGAATCCGAAACAGAACCAGTCTTGCCCGCCATGTCCGTACTTCCAGTCAAGGGTGAATTATGTGTCAGAAAGAATGGTTCAGTACACCTGGGTCATAGTAGATGTACTACTGTGATCGAATTCAGTGATAAGGGCAAGTCTACCTTCAAAGCTTCACGTCATTCCTACTTCATTTGTGGTCATACCGCCTATATACGCTTACCTCTAGATTGGGATGGCACCTGTTACATTGCATTCCTTCTGCTACCTGTTTTCCTAGCCCCTCCTGATTATCACAGAAACACTCATCTAGTACATAATAGGCCCCAGAGAGATCTCCCGATTGTCGACTATACTGAAACGGCATGGGAACAATATACAGACTTCAATAAAGGTTTTTTCCCCTACTTAGGTGCTGTCTTTAATAGTAAACTGATACGAAAATTAACTAGAACCCTTGAAGCTGTAGTGAATGAAACTACTTCCGCTCTAGGTCACTTAACAGAGGAGCAGTCTGCGATGCGGATTGTTGTTCTTCAAAATCGTCTCGTCCTTGACGTCATCCTGGCCGATAGGGGCGGAGCCTGTAAGGTCATCGGGTCGAGTTGCTGTGTTTTCATTCCAGAAAACGCGCCATCAGTATATAGAGCCATAACTCGCCTTCATAAGATTGCAAGTCTGATACACCAGAATCCAGGCACCTGGACTTGGTCCGGTTGGTTCTGGACCACGTTGTCAGCCTGGGGATGGAAAGTCCTATCCTTCCTAGGTATTGGCCTTCTCATAGTATTCAGTTGTTGCCTATGTCTGCAATGTGGGCCAGCGATTTGCGGCTTGTGCGCCACATCATGTATTCCTCATTCAAGTCCTCATTCAAAACGCCATAAGAAGAAAGAAGAGCAAATGATGTTACATGAACAGATTGATAGATTAATGAGGATTGATATATCATGAAGGGTCCGTAGGGGACAAGGAGGGAATGAGGTAATATGAATTTTTATGGTCAATTGTGTCCCCTATCGTAGACCCCAACGGCTCCATGTACATGCTTCTAGTACATGTAAGTTCCCTCCACAACCAGCTATGAAGACGCAAATACATTTGCGTCCAACTTTAACATGTCCTCTTTCAGATCCACCATGAATGGGTCCGATATTCAGTTCCTAAGTGTGCCTTGCCAACGTCTTTACAGGGTGCACTTTCACGTTTTTCTGGCCCTGGCGAGTTGGGCCTTGTTTTCTGCCATTCAAGCTTTCTCCAGCCCTCTGCCTCTGGAAGCTGCAGCCTGGACCCGCATCTGTATCCATGACCTTTCACTCACTCCCTGCGCGGCTAGCGGTGCCTGGCTCAGCCTGCCGGCCTGCCAAGACTGTATTCAGCCTTCAAGTTATCTGCTCCGCTCCTCGAAAAATACATTCCTGTCTAGTAGTTTAGGTAAACATCCTTCCCAGCTGCAGAGCAAAGGGCCCGGCCTCACTGTCTCCATGCAAGTAATTCATAGCTTCCGTTACCATGGTAGGCCCATGGCCCCTCACATCTCATATAGACACGCAGTCGCATATGCACGCATTAGCAGTCAGTATAGAATAGCCTCTGCCCGAGAGACCTTTCCTTCTAGATAATACAGTTCCTCAAACACAAGATATTAGATATGATTTGGGATTAGGTTGTTCTGACACTCCAGACTTCTGTCTCCACATGTAGGGCTAAATGTCAAGTCCCCTTCACCCTCCAGTTCCACGTCAATCACACGTCATGCTGCTGCGCGCGCATCTCTGCCACCTGTTCTTGCTGACTCTGCAGGATCCTTCTAGGGATCCACCCACCTATGACACCTTTATGTGACGTTTCTTGCACACGCCTCCGTGTACGCCCTAGTGCACGCCTTCTGTTACGTATTACTGTTCTTATCTCGTTTCTCTCAGCTGTTACGCCTTCTGCATTCAATGTTACTGTATGAAATGACTATATATATGATTTCCTGTTAATAAATCATTGTACATGTCCATTGCAATTCCCACTCTGAACCCTCGTGGCGATGAGTCATGCTACCTGGTTCGAACCAATTCCTTTTTAAGGAATAAAACCCCTTTTAAAACCTCAGATACCACGGATTCTGCCTCTTCATTTTGACTGAGTTATTCTTATTGAACTTTACCGCATAAATTCCGTATAGGTAATTAAAATTTACCACAAGGGCCTTCATGAGAGTCGGGCTGTCTGGAGGGCTTTCCAAAGATGAGCCCGCACTCTAATCCAAGTTAATTTTGAGAGAGTCGGAAATCATTGAGCTGGCTACTAAGCATAGGCAGCCTTTAAAATGGGGGTGTAGGAACTTCGGATCTTTTTCTAGTCATTGAATAATCTGGGTATTATCCACATACACATGTAATCTAAAAACATAGATGAAATTAGGGCAGCATGTGGAGCCACATGGGGAGCACAGGCCTCAAATAGGAAGCCTGTGAAACTGAGCAAGTAATGGGATTAAATGTGATAGTTATCCTGGGCCACAGCTTAGGGCCACTAGTGTAAAAAAGATAAGACCCGGTTATAGACGGTGCCGGTGACATCAATGTCATCCAACCTACATAGGATGTAGGTTGTTAGGGGAGACCATATCAAAGGCTGTAAAAAGAAGCAGAAGTATGATGTTAGTCGAGCTCCCATCTAAAATCATCCTACTGTTATTGGAAGCAGCAATTAATACGGTCTCTAGTCTACGGAGAGAGTAAAAACCAGACTGGAAGGTATTCATTTAGGAGTGTTCTGCGATATGTTTTGTCAATTGCTGATGGATGCTGGTTTCCACGGTCTTAGCCAACACCTGTAGCCCTGAAGTTGCCAGTTATTTTGAATGAATAGTCGGGTCTAGAGTAAGTTTTTTATAATCAAGAAAGGGCCTCGGTCTTCTTCCAAACTGCTGTCACAGTTCCTGAAATAAGAGAAGTGTTACAAAGGGAAATCATAATGGAATTGTAGGAGCAGGCAACAGATTTGACAATCTCTGCCAGGCAAGGATCGAGAGGCGAACCCAGGAAAATAAAGTTTATGGTGGTGAAAATATCATTTATTATGGCAAGAGGTAAATGTTGACCAGAGAAGGATTGGATTTAGAATTCAAATGCATATTTTTAATGTAGGAACTTAGTAACATAATTATTTTGTTCTGAAAAAGTCAGAAAATTCCAATCAGTGCTGCTGAGAGGTGTAGTAGAAGCAGTAGCAGCAGTGGGAGTAATGAGTCCATTGTATAGAAAGAACATTTATTTGGCGTATTTTGCTCGTCTATGGAACATGGAGTTATAGATTTACTCCTGTTAAGGGATGGGAGTAAATTCCTTTCCAGTGTGAGAAAGGTTAGGGATCACCACCAGAATTATTCGCAGCATTGGGAAAGGGATGGCTCCTTGGATAAAAATATTTTCCCATTAGAGAAAAATTACAAAAAATAATATGAAAGTGCACTTGCTCTAATGCAATACAGTATTCACATGCTAAGTTAGTTGTACATTTACTCATGCCTATACGGTTTTGCATGCATGAAATTGGGGGCTCAAATTTTACTTTTTTTATATCTTGAAACATAATGCACGCATTTCATGACATCTTGAGAAAAAAATGTAAAAGGAAACTATTTTAAAGAAAATAACACAAATGAAAGCAGGTCATACATGGAAGCAATTTGAGAGACAACTAAGTAATTCAGTTTTACTAGTTTTATCAGGGAAAGTGTGGGAACATTGGTTGGTAGAAATGTTGTGGGTCAACCACAGATTCAAGAACTTTTACTCACAAAAATATATGAGGAAAATGCCTGATTTTAGCCAAAGTTTGAGGTTTGTATTGCATTCTGGGTAAAGAACATAGTGGGACCCACGCAAGCCTGGGTCTTTAGGTTTCATAAATTCTCATGGTTCATAGGGTTTACTGGTTTCGGCTGACCCAGAGTATAAATAGCGCAGCCACTCACCATGGCAAATGAGAAGAAATTCCCAGCCCTTTGTGGCCATATGTCAAAACTTCACCCAAAAGAATCCAAATATCCTCTTTTTTGCCATGGAATCGCCCAAGGCCCTAGGGAAAGACCAGAACACCTGCTGCCCCACTCCATTTTTTAAGTATCCCTAGCATTTAGTGGGCTTTCTGCAGCTACAAGGGCAAGTTGGGGTAAATCCTCCAATCTTCCTGGGGGCAGACACATTAATGAGGCATTAGAGGTGGGGTTGTGGCCTGCTGTTTAAATGAGCTGGCCGCACTGATTTGTACTTTTAAAAAGCACGGGGGGAGAATGGATGCCAGTGTCCAACTATTCGGAAATATACCAGGGAGAAACATTTGCTTAAAAAGAAAGGCCAAATAAGACGCAAAGGCTTCTGGTAGTGGTTGGTAAATTTTAGGCGGACATGGATCCAGTGGAGAGCCAGAATTAGTAGACAGCAGAAGGGCAGTGACCTCATCAACAGACAAAGGAGGAAAAGCAGATAATTCAGGAGGGTTGCCAATGTCTAATGTAACTGATGGCAATTCTCTCCCCTCCCTTCCTGCTTTTATTCCGGTCTTCAAAAGTGATGCTGTCCCTTGGCACACCCGTTGAGAGAAGCCATTATATACTGCGCTGACTTTGTCTTGAAAAAACCTGGCTAGAGAGTTGCAAAAAGTCTGATTCATTGGTAACTCTGCCATTTCCGGACATTTCGCTGATTTTTTCACTGTGGAAAATAGTTCCTTGGTAGAGTTTTTAGCAGTTATTATAGCTGTGGTAAAGTAATAGTTTTCTCCTCGTGCACCCATTTTTTAAACTCTAACATGACTTGTTTATAAGCAATTCTGTTGTTGTTTTCGTAATTAAATTGTCACTTCCTTTTGAGGCGATGACATTTTTGTTTTAACAAGTACCAGGGTTTTGTGTGTTTTTTCCTATGATTGACCATGGATTTGACCGGTAACACCTGATCAATTGTACTCCTAAGCCATTTCTCAAATGAGGCAGCAGCCCCATTTGAATTCTCTGGGAGGTTAAGAGGGTTCTTGGACAAGGAATTTTACAATCTTAGTTACAATCTTTTTCCAGGGCCGAACCCTTCTCGGCTGATTATTTTTCAGATTTGCTGTCTGTATCTTTTGTGGGGAGAGAGAAACATAACATTTCTATGGTCTGACCAGATGGTCTGACCAGATGAGAGGCAGCGACGGTAGACAAACTACAGACTTGGGGGGTCATTAGGATGGCGGGCAGATTGCCCCCGCTAGGCTGGCGGTAGCCACCGCCGGCCTGGAGGGGGCAATCCGCCTGCCATCCTCACCTAAATGACCCCCCACCATATTAGGATGGCGGGGGGGACCGCGGCGGATAGAAAGACCGTCCGCCGCTTTTTCGCCCCGGACGCTTGCGACTGGGGCGGAAAAAGTTTAATATGGTGGCGGTGTCTATCAGACATCCATATTAACATGGGCTTCTTTAGATGCCTTTCCGACGTGGCATTGGGGGACCCCTGTGGGCCCCCCGAGTGAGGGAGAGGTGGGGGGTGCACACGGGGGGTACCTGTGGTACCCCCCTGCATTTGCATAAACAAAGCGGCAGGCACCACGCGGACCTGTCGCTTTGTGTATGCAAATGCATACGTGCATTTTTAGCATTGTGGCGGGCAGTGCTGAGAGCACCGCCCGCCACAATGCTAAAAAATGCAGGATGCGCCCGCCACAGTGGCAGGCGCATCCTAATGCCCCCCACGGGACCCCCCCCCTTATGGCGGCTGGTCCCAATCACCGATAAGATGGCAGGCGGACTAAGTCCGCCCACCATCCTAATGACCCCTTATGTGTTTGAAAACAACCCATCCAACAAATGTCCCCCCAAGTGTGTGCTACCAGGCACCTGCTGAGTGAGGCCAAGGCATTTAGTAATGTCTATAAAATACATTGCATCTTGTTCCGTTGGGTCTTCAAGGTGAAGATCAAAGTCACCTAGAAGTGTAAAATCAGAAAACTGAGATATTTCATCCAAGGATCTAGCAATAGTATTTATTAAATCAGCCCAGGGACCGGGAGGCTAGTAGAGTAGAATACCATTAAAAGTATAATGGTGTTCCATTATAATTTTAAATATTAAGGATTCCAGAGTTGATGCATTATTTGGGGGATTAAAAGTCCCTTTCCACTTACTTCTATAGATCACAGCCAATCCTCCACCCCTTTTTCCCACCCGATCTTGCCTAAACATAGTGACCCCAGATGGAACGGCCATTGCTAGTTCTGAATCAGATGTGGAGGCTTCCCCCCATGTTTCCGTAATAAAGGCAAGGTCCACACCAAGTGTCTCCACAAATATAGCGAACTCTAATTCGTGCTTGCAAAGAGCGTGTGCATTATTCAAAGTACATCATAGTGTACCATACCACTCTTTTTTGTTTTTTGACTAATCATTCCTGGTGTCGATTGGGCTGCTACCCACCCCAGAGGAGCAGATGGAGGGTATACATCTCCCATCTGCTTCCCTGGGGGAGGAAAAAGACTGCTGGGCCCAATATGAGATGGGGTTACAGCCCTATGCCTTTGTGGTCTGCTTCTCTCTTCTTTGTATGTAGTTTGTGGGGGGCAGGGCCGGATGCCAGACAGGCTCTCCCTCGCTTTTTTAATTAAATGATTATTGTTGCTTCTACTGAGCTTTCTACCACTAGGGGCAGATTGAGGGTATGAACACAATGTCTGGCCAAGACAGCAAATAGAAACAATTTTAATGTTTATGGTGGGAAGATCTGGCCCATGCCTATGGGCCGCCCCCTTGCAAACATTATTCCTTGTGTCTAATGGGTATCTCCCTTCTGGGGATGTCCCTCCTTGGATGATCTCCTACCAGGGATCCACTAGGGAGAGTTATCGCTACAAAGGGGGCATAGTTCCCTTTCTAATGGTATCTCCCTTACTTGGGGACTGAAATATGCTCCACGGCGGCCAATCATAGTGAAACCAATTGGCGCCTAATGATGTTAACTGGTTTTATTTTCAATCAGTGTGCCATCAGTACACAGTGCATACTGCTCATCACACTGATAAAAAGAAATTCCTTCTGGTCCTTACACAAAAAGGTTTTTCTACTGATATGTGGTGGGTGAACAGTTCACATCCACCGCACTGCGAAGACAGTGTGGCGGATGTGAACATTTTGTTTGCCACATTTAAATAGTCAATGCCTCTTCATCAGCCTGTTAAAATGATACATGTCTGTGCAGGAGAAGGAGATAAAAGGTGCTTTGCAGGCAATCCTATATTTTTCTCTAAGAAACAGCCAAGACCACACCATGTCCATATTGCTATGTGTTTATGTAACTAGCTGCTTTATAAATACTCATGTTCAGTGATTCTTATTTTTTGGAAGAACTGGTATCTACTGAACAACCTCTAACAAAGCTGGGATGTATAGATATACTACAAATCACCCCAGAACAACATACGACATTAACAAATATGAATTTTAAGGCAACATTTGTCACCACTTTGATGCATATGTTTTATATTATCTTGTAAAGCACAAGTGTTCAATGCACATTTGATTTGTAAATATGAAAATAATATCCGTGAGCACTTATCTTTCACTAAATCTGGTATACTACTTTTTATTTGATTCAACAATATTACCTTCTCCTGGCATTTGTGAAAAATCCGGTTGACAAATCATACTAAGGGAAATTAATTGGGGTGGTATTTAATTTTAGAGAGGTACTCCCAGCGAGTATGTGTGCAGTTTTTGCAGTTTTTGCTTAACGAGCAGTCTTACAATAACCCTTGATTTCCCATATGGGAAACTATGCAAAGAATCAACTGGACGGAGTATAGCTAAGTAATTCCCACCACAGCTAATTTGGAAAAGCTCTGAAAACATGCTTCTGGTGGCCGTATTACAAAATGTGTTCCTGGAGGTGCAGAAGGTGTTTGTGCCCACTCTTTGAACACTTGGGGCACTTTGGTACTTCTAGAAACTTCTGCAGATGCTTCTACGCCCATTTATACTACGGATTCAGCAGGTGTACACTTTGAGCTGTGAGAAGGCGCACACATTGTGTACAATGTAGAGCTGGTGCACCTTCATAGCGCCCCTCAAGAGCGCCCATTCGGAGTGGGGTACGGGGGTCGCAGGGAACTCTCACACATCCCTGAATAAGTGGGTGTAGTCACTCACTGCCATAAGTAGGATCTTTGCCATACTTTGAACAACAGGCTGGGTTGCTGCCTGCACCTTCAAACAACTTCCACCTTTCACTAATATGTTGTTTAAATTGCAGATGCAATTTCGCAGCTGCACTCTAGGGTGCACAGTTTCGTTTTGTGCCTGGCGCACTTAGTTAAGGAGGAGACACCATGCAGGCTATGAGAATGTGCCCTATGCATGATACCGCCACTGATGTGCAACTAAGTTGCTAGTTATGAAGCAGCTCATAAACCTTATTATTTGAAGTGAAGCAGCTAACAAAGACACCAAATGGGGTTGTAAAATAGACAATATTGATGCGCGTAGCATACAAAGAGCTTGTTATCCCTCAACAAAGACTTTTAACCTGTCCCAAGATCTCTGGAACAGTTTTGGTGAAGATTTGGGTAAGGGATTGATACTGTTTAATTAAGTCAAGAACATCCAGGTCAAATTGAAGTTGGATGTCCTTATTTGAACCTCCACCTTTGCCCCCTTTAGTAATCTAGCTTTAAGTCAGGATGTATCACTGTTAAACATCAAATATTTGGGATCACCAGATAATTCTCTATGAGGCACAAAGTGTATATACCTGCTATTCTCTTCTACAACTGCAAATATTATGGAAAAACTTTATGAAGATAACTTTTGTGAATGGACAGTGTCAAGCATCCTAAAAACCTCACATCAGGGCAGAGTTAAACATTTCAAAAGTAAGTTTAAAAAATAGGTAAGTAAGTTTTTGTACTGAAGTCAGCACTACGAAACTAATATATAATGACATCTGTCAGACTATTCTGGTCGCAAAGACATATAGTGATACACCCAAGTTGTGGCCTATAATGGTTTTTTGTTGGTTCTTGAATGGGCATTTATTCATAAGGTAAAATCTAATGAAAAAAAGAGTATAAAGAGCGCTATGCTTTTTTTAAAACTGCCTAAGATTGTGAGTTTAGGAATAGGGGTTTTGCATACCACTCTGCTATAGCTTTCATTCAAAACGTGAGGTGATTTGAAGGATGTTTTACAAAGTGTGTTTTATTTTGAACCCACTTACTTATATTTAGAAGGATCAATGTAGCAACATTTAATAGATAATAGAATTGGTCTACTAGTCTGCATTGATGTCGTTCTCCGATTAAAACGGTACCCCAACATGAGATTTCTGTCACATAAATGTGCGGAAAATAGTTTGCCATTTTTAGTGCAGACTGGATAAGAAGGCATCTTGGACATCACATAAGCTACTCAACCCTGGATCCCCCTTGGCCTTTAGTGTTCAGAAATACCCATGGTAGGTATGGTTCCATAAGTAGTGGCCAAACAGTTCTAAATTCTGCATCCCTCACATAATAAGGGAGAAAAAACTGGGATTTTTGTGAATTGTTTTCACATATAGGAGAAAAGAGAGGAGATAAAAATAATTTCTACTTTATGACACAGAAAGACTGTCTTGTGCACGAGGGTGGACCCGAAGCCAAGATGTGCAGATGCCCCACCTCTTTCCTTTTTCCCCAGTTGGCAATGTGGCCATTCTGTCCCCTTGAAATAGGCAGATTTGTGGAAATCACCCCCAATTACCCCCCAACGGGGGCAGACAAACTTTCCAGTGTCCCGAGAATTAAGAGAGGACATTATGCAAGGTCAAGTCAGCCTCCCCTACAATTTTATATGTTTTTCTCTGGTGGTCTCGTGGGCTTTATGCCCCCCAGTGTGGGCAAATTTGTGGTATACCCCATTGCCTGCCCCCAGGAAAGCAGAAAGACTGTTTAGGCTCCTGTGGTGTGACGTGTCAACTGGTGCAAGGACAGGCCAGTCCCTCACCCCATTCTTTTATTTTTTTAAATGTATCACTGGCATTTAGTCTGCTTTCTGTGTCGAAGGGGTGGGCAGATTACAGGGAAACTCCCCGAGAGGCAGAAAGGCTGTTTAAGCTCTAGGAGTGGAGGAGAGGGAACCAAATTCATGACAGTCTGAGACCACTCTATTCTTTTTCAAAAAGTACTATCTCCAATGTCTACTGGACTCTCTTCACCCCCGTGGTGAGCAAATGGGGTAAATGTGTGTGCGCCATATGTTGGGGTGGCTGGTGACAATATGAGCCAGCCACTACCACATTACTGTCTTTGAAAAACAACTATTAAAATAATAAGCTTGCTTAAAGAGCCAGGTCTTCAGCATTTGTCTTAATTTTGAATAATTGGAGGTGGCCTAAGTCCCAGAGGCAGCAAGTTGCAGACACAGGGAGTGGTGACTAATGCAGAAGAACACGTCTATTTGGTTGACAGATACAACACAGGTATGGAGATATATGAAATATTTCCTGGAGTTTTTACAAAGGTTTTTGGATTACTCAAGGAGTTTCTCCATAAAATTAAACTTAGACCTAATGTTGTGCCTGTAATACACCAAGCATGTCCGCATGTCCCATTTCCTTGTTCATGAGGAAGCCCCTTTGGAGAGAATTTGACAAGCTAGAACATGCAGGGGTGATTGACAAAATAGAATGTACAAAGTGGTTAGCTCCCATTGTCATTGCCCCAAAATATAAATATATAAATAACAGGCACCCACTACCCAATATTAATGAAATGATGAGTATCATTAAAGGTGCTAGCTACTTTCGCACATGTTTCCAATGTGTTGCAAATTTATGGTCAGAGGTCTCTGACTCCTTGTAGGCAGTCTATGATGAAATGACTATATGATATGTATTTGTTGTTATATTTCTGATAATAGGAGATGTGTTATATTAAATGGTATGTTCCATCCTTTACCTCTCCCCCACACCCCTCCCTGTTCTATTCAGAATTTATGTACCACACTCCACGTTGGAATGTTCTTGAGAAGCTTTCTTTAGAATTTTGTTGAACGGACATGGAGAAGGTAGAAGAATAAGCTGTGTTCGGGGACTCTGTTATATGAATAAACTCCTGTTTCGTACCTCAATCTGTATGGAGTTTCATCTGTTTGCTTAAAGTATGAACAAAAGGAGACATAAAGATGGTTGAACGCTTAGACCAATGTTTTATTTCTGTTTACTCAACTATTTTGTTAAGCATCTTTTTGTGGCTTGGGCCACTTTATAGAAATGTTGAAGATGGGTGAGTTATTGGGAAAATCTATCTACTTCCTCAAAAGAGGGTGAACAGTGTTTGTGGTTTGTCACAGGTCATGTTCAGGTTCAGAAAGCCGAAATTTCTACAAAAATGTCATCACACAATAATATAGAAACAATTTAAACACCAACATGAAAAATGCATAATATGTCAAATGTTAGAAAATGTGCCTGAAGACAAGTGGTGGAATATACATTCCAATACAGGTCTCATGTGATTTGTTTTAGGATGGAAAATGCAAATCCTTCTCATAACTGGTAATTTATTGGACATTGGCCATGGCAAAATGCATGGCCTATCTGCTAACATAGCTGTTATTATTTCTGTTCTGTACTGTAGCTCAAACTCCCATCTGTGCAAACGTGAACATGTTGTTTATTTTCTGCAGAAAGCTTTCCTTAGTATTGCTCTCCACTCACTAGGTCACACTATTAATTTATTCTTCTCAATACCTTTAAGAAAATAAATGTTTTTAATAAAATAGGGAATTAATGCTATAATCGGACTCTGGGGCTTGACTTATTGTGAAATGGGCTGTTTCCTGAAAAAATGTATTCTTTATCTCCTCATGCCATATGGCTTCACTGTACTTAGATTGTTATCTTTGCCACAGATACATAATGAACTAGTTTATTAAGGAGCAGCTTACATTTTGTGATCTTAACAGGTCATACCAGACGTTTAATGTTGAGTAGCTTATTGTTATAAGATGAGGCACCAGACAGCTAACAGAGTAAGCTTGCAAAAGGTTCTCATGAGAACCTTCATAGATGTAACTTCTTGCAATACGTTGTAGGCATTTCTGACTGACTTCATGCTGATGCGGACGTTTATTGTAAGAATTGAGGACAAAGACGACGAACCATCGAAAGATCTCTTACCATTGGATGTTGTTGACATATTCACCTGTTTTTGCAACATGTTTAGCTGCTTTCTATATTTTACATGTTCCTAGCTAGAGGTGTACTCATTCCTTATTCCATGTATCCCTACCCTGCCATGTCCCTTGGCACGTTGTTGTGCTAGCGTGACTTGCCATAAGCTACTGATTTCAAAGATTTCTTTGTTTTCCTTGCACTTCCTAAGGAGACTTTTCTGTGTTAAGCTGATCATAGCTACTGCTGTGAACCTTTCCTTCCCACCCTTTTATCCAGTTGCTACTCATCTGAGTCTCCAGAACTACCCTTTATGGGGAGTTCAATCTTCCTCTTAGTTATTTGTCTGAACTACTGATCCAGCGCTCCTAATGAAAAATTGTCCCACCAACACTACCTATCTCCACAATACTCACCATTAATCATGAATCACTTACCAAGGCCCATAAACTAACGAGACAATTTTAGAGCGACTGAATCATGTGACCTAATTAATCAGATCTATTCACAAACTATTTACAAATTTATATACAACTGCAGTTTATCATTTCTTACCATGGATTTTATCATAAGTCATTTAATTAAGTCACTTAAGGCGAATGGATCAAACTAATGGTAACTAGCTCATGAATAAACAAGACCAGCTTGTCATTTCAAATCTAATTTTTATTAACTTTATTATTCAAAGAAAGAGCATTTTAAATCAAAATCTTTAATTTATTAGCAAAGTGAAGATATCATTTTATTAAGGAAAAGACTTATTAGTCTGACATTTCAAAGTTAAATCATTTAGCATGAATCAAAATAAAATATAAGTTTCCATTCCCTAACTCCCTGTCTTAAACTCACTTTACCTAAAAAGAATATTTTCTAAAGACTGCTGTCCTTACGTGCGCCAAGAGTCCAACAGCATGTCACGCCCTTCAGGAATCGGGAAACGAAGAGAGAGAGATTCCCTCCTCCCCATGAGCCAGGTTTTATACCTTTCTAACTAGCTAATCTTCTCAAAATTATTCATATTTCTTTGCCATCCAGAGTTCCCATTGGCTGTCTTTTGTCAGACCATAGCGTGTCATCACCGTTTCCAAACCAAGAACGGGCTCTTCTTTAGCCCCATTGTCCTTTGCCTTCGTGTCACTTTGCTTCCTCGAAAATGTATCTTTATTCGAGCTACCGTTCATGACTTCCTTGCCTTGGGAATCTTGCCGCTTCCTGTCCTTGAATCAATCCTTCTCTCCAGGAACACGTTTAGCACAACTTATTAAACAGTATTTTTCTGACAAAATTGTCGACGTGGTAAAAGTTTCCACTTCTGTGCAAGGCTCCTTTCTGGACAGGATTCGAAACGCCATCTTTTGAAGGCCTAAGGCCTCTCTCCAAAACTAGTATTTAAACAAACACAAAACATTGATTAATTAGAGAATTGAGACCCATTCTGTTACCCACCCCCTTTTGCTAATAATTAAAAACCCATTAGACTATATTACCTAGCTGAGCACACAAAGCAGCATTTATATCTACCTTTTTCTTTTAGGCCACAAGGATTCTCCACGAGCTTTTGCCACAGAAAAGGCATAACATAACATAAGCACATTAATAGGCACATGCCATTAATTAATCAGCCGCATTTAATACTGACGAAGACAATAGACAAGGTTAGTTTATTATTTTTCACACACTTGCGATTGCAACATAGAGCATATAAATTAGTCCCACATGTTTTTTCTGAATGTATGCATTTTTAAAACTAAGTTGGTTAATGATTTCAACACATGCTTATTAATACAGTTACATTTGTTATGGAAGTTCAACTTTGCGAGTTTGAACAAAATTTCATTCATCATTTCGCTCCATCACTACAAATTGCTATTTTGCAGAAATAAGTCTTTATGGGTTCTTGTTAGGATAGGATATGTCCTTTAGTTTAGCATAGGGACTATTCTCTGAATGGAACACGCTGTTTTTATTTCCATATGCTTGTTCTAATCAATCTCATTTCATAATATAATTGTAATCGATTTGCCACTAATTTGAATAAAAGAACAAAAATACTGACTAACCTACTAAGATGAGAAAGTAGAATTTAAAACTTCACCAACCCTCTCTTTTTTGACTGAACATCAAATGTAATTATTGACCTGTTTGTTCCAGTAATATTCCTTTCGAAAATGGTGGCAAAGATTCATCAACCTAGAAAGGAGCAGAACTTCCAATTTCTCTAAGTACGTTGAAAGTGCTGCCATTTGTGGAAAATTGTGAGAGATTTCCACGCTAGCACATTCATTACCCAGTAAGTAAACTTCATCTCTGGTCTTTTGTTACACTTCAGAGTCCTGTACTTTGGGAACTGAGGGGGAGAAAGTCACAGGAGACTCACATAGTGCCAGCAGTGAATAAAGCCTCTTTCAATAGACAGGTGTTCAGTTTGTTTCCTAGGTTCACTGCATTCCAGAGCTCAGAGCACAACATTGAGTTCGATTTTCTTCCTTGTTAATTGTAATTGAATCTGGTTCATACAATCTTCATTGGCATTCTAGATCTCAGGTTGTTTATTGGGTATGTATGCCAGTAAAAGAGACAGCAAATATGTGGGGGGTGGGCACTCAACCTGTGTTTCAAAGACAGCATGGAGAAGTTTGCATTTAATTCTATGTGATTCTTGGTGCACATGAAGGCAGGTGAACAGTGGCCCAATTTTTCAGATTGAGTTGGACTGGCTCTTTGATTTTGTAAACTCTGAAGACTTGTGGTCACATTCTTATAAGCACTGGTGTTGACACAATTGCAACAAACAACTCCTGTCGAAACTAATGCCATTGTCAGTTCAAAGTAGTAGGATCCTATCCAAAGGGTGTGATAAAGAAATTGGGCGCATATTTACGAGAATATGTGCATAGCTGTTGCATGACACAATGTAGTGCAAGAGTGATGCAAATTAAAAAAGAGACGTATGAAGCTACTCAAGGCCACCTTGTGTGGTCTGGTGTGCTTCACAAATCTTGAGTAATGTAACACAGCACAAATCACTGCATTGCATTACTCTGTTCCAGGGAGGCGTTTCGATGGGCGTTGCCTGGGTATTCCCTAGGAAACATCCATAGATTTAGCTGCATTCCCAAATGTACCAGAAGTGGTAGACCTGGCAATGCGCCAAAAACCTACACCTCCCTAAGTGAGGCGCAACAAGGATTTTTCCTGATTCTATGTGTGCTGCATACTGCAGCACACATAGAAGGAGTAAAAAAGCTCGGGGATTGTTTTTGTGCAGAAGGTATCCCTTCCTGCACAAGAACAATACCTGTTGCAACGCAGACACATTTGCACCATGGTTCAAGGGTGCCTGCATTGGTGCTAAGCAGTCAAAAGGGCACCAGTGCTTGGTATAGACAGGAATGAGTCATATTGCCTTAAATACTGCACATTCCTGTCCTTTTCCTGTCACATAGTGCAGAGCAGCAAGGTGACTTGCTGCACGACGTGACTTGGCCATACAACTGGCCCTTGGTGTTTTAACTACCACTGAGTTTTGATGATCAAAAGAGAGATTCAAAGTTGATCAAAAGAGAGATTTTTTTACTACCTGAGTAGATAGTTTGAGGTGCTTGGCTCACTCACCCAGGAGAACACCAAATGCAAACCTGTTGATTCTCCAACTAGCAGGTTTTTGGTCATCGATATTGTTTCATGCAGGGGGTGCTATTTTTGTCCTGTTTCTCCGGGAACAGCTGGGTTCTGTAGACCCATTTGCAAAACATATTTTTCTGTTGCACACAGAACTTAAAGAAGAACGCCCACTTTCACGGCAGGCACACTACCATTAAGTATGTACAAGATCTTTCTTTTGGATGAACATGTGTGAACTGAAATTACTTCATGTCAGTTGTGTGGAACTTATCTCGTCATATCCATGTTACTTTGGAAATAAGATGACTTGATGGACATTGCCCTGTACAAAGCAAAAGGCACAAGTCAAAAGTGAAGATGAGTTTCTCATGTATCACCTAGTGCATTAACCTGTAAACTCTATTAGTTTAAAATGGATCCATGTGATTGAGATATTTTTGTACTGTATTGCATAAATCGATTGTTTCAGGGTCAATTGACCCATATGGGTAGTTTGTGCAACAAAAATGCTTTCAGTCAGTCAGGGAGAAATGCCACTGAAGTTGCGTCCATATGGCACTCAGTGTAGATGGCGGATGAAGACAAGTGGTGGAATATACTATCCACTGCAGGTCCTCATGTGATGAGTTTTATGATGGAAAATGCAAATCCTTCTCAGAACTGGTAATTTATTGGACATTGGTCATGGCAAAATGCACAGCCTGTCTGCTAACATAGCTGTTATTATTACCGTTCTGCACTGTAGCTAAAATTCCCATCCACATTGTGGTGCTGACCTCCTCCTATAACCAGTGGAGAAAATAGACCCACTACTGCACTTTAGGATAGCTAGCCAATAAAATGTAATCACTTACATGCAATTTAAAGAGAACAGTGCAATCAAAATATATTACACATGTTAATTTGCATATGTTTAATGAAGCCATAAAAGGATGTCTAATAGACTCCAGGCTATGGCTGCCTCCATTTGGTGGGTTGAAAGAGGTCAAATGTGATGTCAAAGGTGAGGGTAGCATATTTGACCATGAGAACTTAAAATACATGTCGCCATAGATGTGTTGCTGCACTTGGTGGGGTATAGGCTCCAGTCAATGGGTGTATGTGGTGTCTATGGTGTGGGAAAGTTCTTGTCAACAATGAGGGTGGAATGGCCATGTTGGAAGCATTGCAGATTAGAACATGTGTGTGACCTTGATGACAGCGCTGGATTGTGCGTTTACGTGTGCAAGAATTGATCTTACGCCTGCAGTCCTGAATCTGGTTGCCCAAAATTCGTCCCACCACTAACAAAGGGAATGCTGCCTTCAAGATGGCTGCCTCCATATCTGTATACTTAAAATGTACATTTTTCCAACAATTCCTGGAGCCCTCCTGTTCATACAGAACAAAGATATTGAAATCGGATTTCCTTATGTTTTAGCACCTATTAAGTTGGCTCGTTCTGGAGTAATAGTTGGAACAAGCCTGCTATGATGGGCAGCTGAGTGTGAAGGGAAGCTCAGTGGAAGATGAGTGGGCTTATAATGCACTCTTGGGTAGCTCTTCTTGACATCCATGCAGACAGAGGGAAGAAAGAATGAGGTAAAGCAGGAATGGCCCAAGGGATGTACAGAATGAAGGTCGCAGTGGTGTTCTGGAACATCACCTTGAAACTTGTGTGGAACATCTCAAATCTAGTATAAACAAGCATTGGCATAGCCAATAGGTCTCGCCATTTGGACCGTATAAGTGTTTAGCCATTTAGCACATCATCCTGGGTGCTGCTCTGACAGAGATTGAAGAGCTATTCCATTACTACTCACTGGGTGTGAAAGATAGAGTGAATATTTGTGGGCATGAAAATAGTGCGGGGTGAATGTGTGTAAAAAAACAGCAAAAAGGCTGCACCTTAAAGATTGCGTTCATCTTCTGTGCAGGTAGTAGTCGTTTTGCACCACGAAAGAAAGGCAATTGGAAAAAAGGTGTTAAAAAGGCAACTCGCAATCTACCATCCCTACGTCCTTTATATAGTGCCGTAACACTGACTAAAACTGCATTGTAATGTCATAAGAAAAGCTCAAAGGAAATAAAAGTGTGTGAGAAGCAAATTGGAGGCAGAGGTTTAGAAAATATGGATATTTTGGCATACTATCTCCTTACTTACACAAATAAGTGACAGTTGCATACGGTGCCCACTGAAGCATGCCCCCAATACATGTGAATGTACCAAAGCACAATGCTTATTAAATAAAAAATCCTTTGCAATGAAATTACAATGATTTAAATAGCATGAATCAACAAAGACGCATGGCGGCCCTAAAGTTAAGAGCACATAAGAAGAATGTATTAAGTCTGCAGGAATGTAAGCTTGGCACAGAGAAAAAAACAGACAGAGGCAAAAGGCACATAATTTGATCGAAGTGAATTATCAAAAGAAGCATGACACAGTCTAAGGACAAAGACTACCTTATAAAAACCTTTAAATTCCACCAAGCCAGCCCATTACATTATCAATACCTTGAGGGCATGGTGCATATACCAACGGCTAGAAAGTCAAGCTTCACTCCTCAATGCTGGGACAAAGGGCCGCTTGCATCGAGGTACAGAAGGGCATTCTCTGGAATAAAATAAGTCATATTTCGCCCTACTTACTCAGAACACTTCACGTCGTCTTCTCGGAAACACCAAACGTGCCCTTCTGTCCTCTCATTTGCATAGTATGTTGTTTGCATTTATATAGCGCTTACTACCCCTGACGGGACGCCTGTGTACCACAAGCACATGCTAAACGCCCAAGCTGTGCATTTGCTAACATGCAGTTTATAGAATGCAGTACACTGCTGCATCATGCGGGAGAGATAACATATAGCGAACCTGCAGTTTGCTAAAGAGAGGGCAAGTATATTTCGCAGTTCAAAAAAACATGAATGAGTGTAGCTTAGACAAAGGGAACATCTTATTGCCATTACTGGACTGGAAGGTGGGGTGGCATGATTAAAAGGGGCAGAAACCACACTAATGTATCTAGACAGTGTTTCACAAACAAAGTACTCATTTGCAAAAACATTACAAAACGATAACGAAACTGACAAGCTGCCACATGTATTCTAGTCTATGCGTAGGTGCTGCATGCCCCATTGCACCCCCCCCAGAGGCTTCTGGGAGTATAACCTGATTAATACATACAGAATAACAAGGCAATGAGTAAAGACGCTGCACGCATCCTAGCGAAAATGGAGAGACTGCTGCTAATAGAAACAGGCACACAGTGGCCCACCTATGACTGCCCTTCACCTCACTACTTGTTCTACTCTCAAATTACAATAATTCATAGTGCTCCCCCACCACATGAGCCCAAGTCTTGACATTAGGAGATAATTTGCCTCTTCTCTGCTTACAACTGCCTGCCCCAAGGACACTCTCCCACCCTCACCTTGCACTTTTCCGAAAGTTCTGACCCCCAGGAGCTCACTGATGTACAGCGCTTTGAAACCCACAAGGGCTTATTCCACGCTATACGAAATTGGCAATAGTGTATCATGTTAAGGTTTGGTGCAAATTCTTCTGTGTTTTTTTTACCTGCGCAAGTGAATCCCTCTTTTCTCCTAAGCTTTGTTGATCAGGTTTTAAATCAGCTGCTGACTTCAAAGCTGGAAAATCGAGACTTCCGGGCCAAGTTCCAGCACTGACTGTTCTTTCTTGCAAATACATTATTTCGGGATCTGATTTTGAACGGGTCACTTTGGGTGACCTTGAGGGCGAGAGGAAAAGCCTGTGGGAGGTGCGAGGGTTGGTAGAAAGAGAGATCGTCGCCATTGAATGGCGAGATCACCTGTGTGCCAAATTAATAAAATAAATAAACCTAGCACGGCCGCTAAAGTCAGCGGACCGCACTCCAAAATATTTAAATAAATAGGGCTTAGTCCACGCTATACGAAATTGGCAATACTGTATCATGTTAAGAATCGGTGCAATTCTTCTGTGTTTTTTACCTGCTTAAGTGAATTCCTCTTTTCTTTTAAGCTTTGTTGATCAAAAGCTGAAACAAGGAGACGGGACACACTTTACATCATTGGTGACAAAAAATAGCATTGTGTTCGGCAGCATGTGATAGTGAGAGACAGTTCGGTGTGTCTGCACAGTTTAGTTTGTCACTGTCAGCTAGTGTGTCCGGCGATAATGATACAGAGATTCTCTCTGCATATTAAATGTGAATGAAACACTAAACCAAAGCAGAGCAGGTGAACCGAGGGAAAGCAGAACCTGGGAGGGGGCTGGGGAGAGAAGGAGTTGTTTAAGGGCTGTAGTGGAAAGAGCAACATGGAAAATTACAAAAATAGTATTTTTTGTGTCTGGGGCATTTGTTGCCACGCTGCTGCAGAGATATGAGAATGGGAACCAATGTGGCCGCTTTACGGTGAATGTGGAGGCAATGCATTGAAAATGGAGCAATTCACCTGCCAACCGAACATGTACAAACTTGCGCACGCTGGAAAAACCAGCGCCGTAGGGCATAGAAAAGCGGCATTGGAATGTGAGAGCCCTTTAGAAAATCAATTAAAGCACCTGACGCCATGACAGATGGTCCTCTGCCCCCTGCTGACTCCCCAGCGTTTCCTTCGCGGGAGCGAGCGCGAGCATATGGTGCTGCTGGCTCCCGCAAGGAAATCTCCAAATGTGCACGCGTTGCAATAGAAAGCAATGTAACGCGTGCACGTTTTTTGTGAGAAAAGCACATCGATGACATGAGGTCCTCTTCTACGCAACGCATGCGCGCTGCCTAGGCGAGACCTAAAAACTGAGAGATCCCTCTTGGCGCACCATGAGGTCCTTGGAGACTGAGGAAAGTGAAGTAATAAAGAGCTCCTTTAAAGTATGTGAAGGCGAAGAGGAGTGAAAAAGTGTTAGTGCTAAGGTAAATGAGATCAGAGAACAGAGAACACTGATTTACAAGGCTAGCAAATGCCAAGAAGAATTATAGAGAGTGAATGTAACGTGGTGAAGACTTGACTATAGAGGCAGGTGGCTATCTCTCTGGAACTGGTACTTTAGAGCTACCAAGACATGCACAATGCATTGATTACCCTAATAAAAAAACATAGATATTCAACAAAACATATTAAAGCAGAATACTTAAAAAATGCATATAGCAATGTTACAGGTTTACATACCAAAATGTATGCAGAATAGCAATTTAAATATATGAAAAATAGAACTAGCACCAAGGATGCCTACACAAAAAAAAAAAAATTGGATCAGGATTTGCATTCACCAAAAATCAGGCGCCACGTATTTTTGCCAATCATCTTTGACTCAGTTTCTGGGCACCCCAGATGAATAAGGTAACTCTAAGCCGAATCAGTTGAATTACCCACACGTATTTAGCTTGTTGCTTCACTACTGTTTTTGAATTATGAGGACCTCACCGGGGTCAATAAAACTTTTTCCTTAGTCTATGGTATATTGTCAGTCTTTTAAATATGCATCAAGGTCTCTTGTGAGAATCACAAAGAGTTCCATATGGATCTGTGTTTTTTTTTAAGAGTTTTATATAGTGTGAACTTGACCCAAATATATCAGGTACCAGAGCGCTTTACATGAGCACCAGTTGCGTTACAGAAGGAAACATTCATTTTTTGTTAGGCACAGAGAGATTAACGGCCAGATTCATCAACGGAAAATCCGTTACTCTAAGCCGAATCAGTTGAATAACCCGTGGGACGGGTGACGGAGGGTAGGTGACCCACACGGACTCCGGAGGAGTCAAGGCTCCTACAATTGAGGCACCCCATGGCCCTCCCGCCCACGTTGAAGCACCTCACATCTAAGAGGGAGGTCTTCCACCTTTCGACTACACTTACCTAGACAGGTAGTCTCTTCCGAATGGTAGCTCCTTAAGTAACAGCACCATTTAGTGTAGATATTCAACACCACAACCCCCTTTTTTTCACTGATTACACTTATATAGGTCCTGAAGAATTGCCACAGTACTATCAGACCAACAGGGCAAGAAACGTGTTGACCCCAAGAGAAGAGCACATTAGTGAATGAACGCCCCCCGACAGGGCTGTGCCACTCTTCTTTATATATCTCTTTTTAATAAGGTGGATTACCAAACAGAATAAAACTTATCGCCTTGGAATATCCAACCTTTTTTAACTCACCCCCACAGCACTACACACTATCTACACACACACGGGCCACACACCCCCACTTCATCATACGGCAAAGGAACAAAAGATCTCCGATAAAGAGCCCCTTCGCGGGTGCCCGTTGAGCATTGCAGCGCCGGCTCAACGAGGAGCAGGTCCATATGATGAAGTATGACACCTAGCTTGCTGGGTGTGTGAGGACCCTAGTTCCGCAAAAGCGGGATCCCTGATCCTACTACCTCCTCTTTCCTTCCCCCTCCCCCCACCACCACTAATCAGTTGGTAGGTGAGTTTGCAACCCAGAGGAACAGCTTCCATTTTCTTTGTATCATTGGACTCAGGAGGGCACGAAGCTTGGACCTCTTTAATAAGCCCCATTGGTTCCCCCTCTTCTTGTTTAAGGTTTACATAGTGAGCCATCCTCCTGACTTATAATTTCCTCCCGGAACAAGTTCCACTTACATTAATAACAGTTAATGAAGTTATAAGGCCAAAAATAGACATAATATAGTGACAGGAGACTTGACCTGCTTCCATTATGTCGAGTGGAACAGCAGCCTGGCCCTTTTGGGTAGTTTTCAATAGGCTCTATTCTAGCCCAACATTTCTTTGACCTGTTAACATTGGGAAGAACACTTTTTATACATGCCTCAACGACTAATCTTACCTTCCACGTTCCTTGTCTTGTCTAATCCCACTCTAACCCTCCCCACTTATCAACTTTGCTCTCACCTCTAGCTAGAGGTCTTTGTACTGATAAAATAGTGGCCAATAGGTACCATTTATTGTCCCGGACAACTACTTATTCAGCCCCACTGAATGTTGTACCCAGCCAGCAGAGTGTGTTGATTGTGTCTATTGGTCGCTGCAACCCAGGTCTGCTCTGGGAATGCAGACCATTTGCCTGCCTTGTTCATTCAAGAGTTTTGATCAGGAGCCATACAGTAATGTTGCAGGGAAAAATTAGACTACCCTTTACAACATTAAAGCTGTTTGGTATATTTCGAGATGCCTTGCTGGTTCAGGGGTGTTTGGTCCCATCTTGCGGATCCTTCACATTGCAGAGATATGACGTGCAGGCTGCATTTCTCAGCTTTAGGGGATGCAAGTGCGCTGAATCCTGCTCGCACACCCTGCCACATTAAGGCTGGTCACAATGTCTCGGTCTAGCCTTGTCGAATCCTAGAGAACTTCTCCCGTCCTGCTGACCCTTTCCATTGTGGAGACATGAGCCACAAAATGCCTTAATCAGCATTAGAAAATAAAAGTATGCTTAGCTATACCAACTAGGAAAAAGAAAATCAAACTACCCCCTTTTCCCCCACACCACCACATTAAGACTGGTGTTCCTTCACAAACAAAATGGCAGTAGGGGAAAATGCGCAAAATAGTATATGAATTATATTCAATATTCCAAGCTAGCTTATGCTCAAAGGTGAGGATACAACCACTACCAAGAGTTGTAAAAACAGATAGACATAAGTCTATCCTAAAGCACAGGTTGGAGATTGTGTTTAAGACTGGTGTTAGTTAATGCCTTAGGCTAACCTGGATGTTCCTGGGCACATGGTCCCATCCTGGTAACCCTTCACATTTCAGTGCTCTAACCTGCAATCTGCCTTTCTCTGCATTAGAAGATGCAAAGTATGTGGAGTTCTGCCAGCATGCCCTCTGACATTAAAATTAAGGCTGGTTGCATTGTCTTAGGCTAGCCTTGCTGAATCATAGGGAATTAGTCACGTCCAGTTGGCTCTTCCATTATGAAGATATGACCCACAACCTACTTTCATTTGATTAGAAGATGAAAGTATGCTGAGCCCTGACAGCCAGAAAAAAAATCAAAGTAATCCCTACCAAATTGAGGCTAGTCAGAATGTCTCTGGTTACCCTTGCTGATTCATGGGCCCCCTACTGCTGACCTTAAGCAAATTAGACTTATAACCCACTATCTGCTAATCCCTCCCAGTGTGCTCTATCACATTAAGGCTGGTCGCAATGTCTCTGGCTATCCTAGTTGAATCCTATGGAATTGGTCCCATCCTGCTGATTTTTCCCATTGTACTACTTTAAGGCTTGTTGTTATATCTCAGACTAGCATTGCTGATTCATGGGTGTTTGGTACCATTCTGCTGACCCTTCATATTGTGAAGCTATGACGCGCAGTCTTCATTTACCTGCTTTAGAAGATGAAAGTATGCTGCGCCCTTCCAACCAGGGAAGATATCAAACTACCTCATTCTACATTAAGGCTGGTCACAGTGTCTCAAGCTAGCACTGGTGATTCCTGGGCTCTTGTTCCCATCCTACTGACCTTCAAACCTAAAGCAGGCTCTAAGAGTGCTTCATACATTCATTTCAAGAGTGCTGCGGAGATCTTGTAAAACTTGTGTATGTCTACCTTCGGTCACTGTTCTGCAGTAAGGATCCTTTTTAGCACTGTAAGTAGGGACATTGCCTCGATCAAAACTTCTTGAAGTAAAGCACAAAACAAATTTACTTTTTTTGGTTAAAAATTAAATGAATTGCACACATATCTGCTGTTAAACACCACCAGGTGGAATAGATGTTATTTTTCACGTTGCCTGAAAAAGTGCTGCAGTGTTGTTTTTAGATGAACAAATTTGTTTCTAAATATCTTCCTTATTCTTGTTAAATATACTTGCATGTACTTGTGGCAGAGTGGTTGAGAAGGTGATGAGGAAAGCAGGGGGTATTGGTTCAAAACCATAGCGGTTCTGGCCTTTTACCACTGCTGGCCCGGGCCCTACCATACTATGGCTACGCAAGCTGGGATAAGCAAAAACCCTTTCTACTGTCAGTAGTAGGGAGGGTGATGAGTCACAGGGTGCACAGACATAATATCGAGTCCAAAATATCGTTTGGACATAATATCGAGTAAATAATATAGACTGGACAAAATATCGACTGGACAGAATATCGACTACAAAAATATTGTTTTTAAGGTAAGTGAAGTAATATCGACTGTATAAAATATAGATAGCAAAAATATCGATTTTTTAATAATATATAATATTTTATAGTGTATTTTTATGTAATAATATGTGTGAAAAGTGTGTATTTATGTTATAAATAATTTTGTTAAATGATTTTTGTTTTTATAATTATTACGTAATGTCATTCTGTAGCGGGTTGTGGGTTTATAGGGGAATAGGGTGGAAAGTAATTTAATTATAATTAATGAAATATGTAAATTTATTAATTGAGATTAATTTGTAATTAATTGTTAATTAATTTATATGTGTCAATTAATTTAATAGTAATTGCAAAATAATTAATAATAATTGATTAATTGGTAAATTTGTAAATTTTACTAATTTAATGCAGTAGCGGGTTGTGGGATTATAGGGGAATAGGGTGGGAAGTAATTTAGTTAAAAATATTTAAATATGTAAATATATTTATTGATAGTAATTAGTAATTAATCGTTAATTAATTTATATGTGTTAATTAATTTAATAATAATTGTTAATTATTTTATATTAATTGATTAATTGGTTATTATGTGATTTTTACTAATTTAATTTCTGTAGCGGGTTGTGAGTTTATAGGGGCATAGGGTGGAAAGTAATATATTAATAATGAATTAAATAATAAAATAAAATACACGTTATTTATTTGGAAATAATAGTGAAATATTTTTTAATTATTAAAAAATTAATTGTTTATGTTTAATTAATTTGTATTAATAGGTGAATAATTAAAAGAATTATTGTTAATTAGTAAATGTCAATTATTATTTATTCTATTACATAAAATTTTTATTTGATTTTTAATAATTATTATTAGATATTTATTGTTAGATTTTTGATTTATATATGAAAGATTTACTTTCCCTAATGTTGTATTCTCTGGAGTGTGAATTGTAATTTTTACAACTACGCTTTCCAACACTTTCCTTACTGTCGCACCCACTGGAACCGCGAATTGCAATAGTTGAGTCTTGGAGAGGGAGCCTGCTGGAAAACGCTCTGTGACCTGCCTGTGTGGATCCAGCGTGGGAACGCCGCCTTGCTACCACTGTCCCACCGCCGCCGCTAGCTCAATCCAAGCGGCCGCCGAGCGGGGGACTACATTTCCCATCGCGCATTGCGGCGGACACGCCAGGGACGCGCCAGGAGGCGCCTTAAAGCAGCGTCATTGCCGGTGGAGCGGGTGTACCGCGAATTGCAATAGTTGAGTCTTGGAGAGGGAGCCTGCTGGAAAACGCTCTGTGACCTGCCTGTGTGGATCCAGCGTGGGAACGCCGCCTTGCTACCACTGTCCCACCGCCGCCGCTAGCTCAATCCAAGCGGCCGCCGAGCGGGGGACTACATTTCCCATCGCGCATTGCGGCGGACACGCCAGGGACGCGCCAGGAGGCGCCTTAAAGCAGCGTCATTGCCCGCGTCGCGGGAGCGCGCGGGAGCGCCCAGGGCGAAGCCCGGGCAAAGGGCGGGCCCTCTGTGGCCCTCAGTGGCCGAGGTAGGCTGGGCTGGGCCCCGTCATTTTAAAGTTTTTCTTCTGTACTCCAATTCTATCTCGTTGTTGGTCCAAAAGAAGTGAATACCAACGTTTGTACAAGAACGCTGGCCGTATTATTGTAATCTACAAATCTTCTTTGTGTGAATTTAAGTTATTTTTCACTCTCATATTTGAATATTCATTCCTGCATACGTCGTAGGTGTGGGAAGCCTTGATTTAAAAGATGACAAAAAAGCTCCGCTCTGGCAGAATGGTGGGTGGAAGAACCTGTGCCAAAACAAAATCTAATCCCCTGAGAAATAAATCAGTGAGTAACCCGCTGCTAAAGGGTCAATGTCAGCTTTTTGAATTATGGGAAAAACCGGGGGATAAACTCCTAGTGACCGGTGGAAATGATAACATTGCCCAAACAAACCAAGAGGCTTATACTAATGCTGTACATAGCAACGCCCTGCCTATAACTTCTGAACCAGTACAGACGATACCCACTGATCCTCCTAGTATTGTGCACTTTGAGGAGGGCGGGGTTATTGATCCTCTTGCAACTTTTCCTAAAGTCGATTCAGTTAATAACCCCGTCCCTCTCTTGGAGTCCTCTCTGAATAGTATGGATGGGCATGTTTCATTACCACTTTCCATTGACCTTGAACTTTGTGGCCGCTATGTGAAACCTGACAGCCCGGATGTTCCGAAAATTAATAAACCCCCGGGAAGGGCGACCCCATCTGGGCTCCATCTCTACAGTAGTACCCCCTCTGTGGGCAAACATGATATGTCTGACTTATTAAGTACTTCTAGGAGTCCAATTCTTAATCTTTCTGGCAGTTGCCCTACAGTCGGGGCAGGAGATAAACCACTTTTGGAATCCCTTATCGCCTTGGAACACCTGTTAGCCTCTATTCTGTTTCTCCTGGGGAAATTTGTTGGTAGCTCGGACTGCATCTTGGCTTCCGTTACACAAATTCTGGAACATTTAGTTCAAAAAGCACCGGAGAAGAAGATCACCCCACTCCTCCCGCATGTCATTATTTTGAAAAAGGGGGAAACTGAGGTGTGTACAGAAAACTCGAAGTTAAAGGTCCCAGCTCCAATACCTGTGGTAGAACCTGATAATAGTGTTAAAGGCCCGCTCGTAACTACCGAAACTACTGCAACTAAGTGCACTATGAATGGGGATCTAGAGTTGGAAGATGGAAGTATGCCCAAACTTGACTGCCAGGTACCACAAGATCTATTTCCTATCTTTTGTGCGGAAAATAAAAAAGCAACTACCGAGGTTAACCTAGAAGTAAGGGAAAAAAATGGAAAACATAAAAAATACAAAGGAAATAAAAGGAAACCGGTGCGAAAGCATAAGAAGAAAAGACAGAGGCGAATCATTTTTCAAGACTCTTTACATCTGAGTGATGGGGAAAGTAGTGCCACTGAAATTACCACATCAAATGCAAAGGTGGCTTTGGAAATGAGCCTTAGTTCCCATACTCCTGAGCCCCCTGGAATCTTTCTACCTACGATTGGGGAGGTCCCAATACAAGAAGCTGGGGTGGGTTTAAAATCTCCCCTCGAACTGAATCCAGGGAATGTTAATCCACTGAAATCCGGGGGACTTAACCCACTGGCTTCTCCTTTCACTATTATAGTGGGGGGACAGGAGCCGCCAATTGCTTCTCATGAGCAAAAAGAAGCTTTATCTTATGTGGACACTAATGTGTTGGACTTTTTGCCGCTATTTGATAATGATTTACTTTTAAATAGATCATGGCTACTAAAACGTTTTGGTGAAATAGATAAGTTACAGCTCATCCAATCAAGTGATATTGAGCTAGTCTCACTGTTGGGGGGGAAAACGGTGTCGAGTATTAGGGTGAAATTTTACTCAAAAATAATTGTAAATTTGGTCTTGCAACAGGCAGAGTGTTTCCAATGTACAGGCATTGATGTCCTACCTATAATGAATTTTGGTTATAAAGATGTGTCTTATAGGACGACCCAAAAAGATGATAAACAAACTGGGATCGGTTCATCCTTTAAAGACTTAAAGATCTGGGTAGCAAAAGGGAAGCGCTTAGTCTCCCAGATAAAACCACTCCCACTGACCAAGAATTCCTCTTTGTTAGAGGATTCTAATCGATGGAACTGGTTGCATAGTGCTCTAGCAGCTAAACCCACAGACAATCCTAAATTATTTCAGCATCTTTAATAACCAATTGAAAATTATTTCATGGAACGCAGCCGGGATACACAGTAGCCCAGAGAAACTGGAGTTTTTATTTACGTTGGGTGCAAACGTGATTTGCATCCAAGAAACCTGGTGCACCAGTAAACTTGATGTCAGAAATGACTATTTTGTGTTGGAAGTCCCGGCTGTTGCTTCCAAGAAAGGCCATGCTAAAGGAGGAATCGCTTGCCTGTTATCCAACAAAGTGAATTGGAAATTTGCTCAGTACATCGACCCTAGTAACCTCTTCCAGGCTATATCTATAGCAAATCTTCCCACACTTCCCATGAAGACGTCTGTTGTTATTATTAATGCTTATATTCCTCCCGGAGAGTGTTTTAACCTTGTGTTGAAGCAGGTATTTCAATATATTGGCCTCATTAAAAATAGAATTCCCGCTCCACAAGTCATATTAGTAGGCGACCTAAATTGCAGAATATCTAATTCCAGTATGAATCTCTTTAGAAATATAGCAAAAGAAGAGGCGTTTTTTATACCACAATCTGTTTTCCCAGATAAAATTACAACTAGCAAAAGAGGGAAGCTTCTCCTTGAGGAATTATCGACAGTCGAGGGGCTTATTCTAAATGGGAGATTCCCCTCCGATGTACCAGCAAAATTTACGCATAATTCTTATGGCAAGCCCTCTATAATTGATTATGCGATATCTGATTATGATATATTCCCGCGCATCTTGGATTTTACACTAGTTCCTACGATGCTGAGTGATCACAATATAATTATCCTGGCTATTTCTTTAAAACCACCTAGTACGGCATCATGGTCTCTTAATGGTGAAGATACGGACTTTCATGCTTCCTCTGGTAGATGCTTCTGGAATCCATCTGCAATTGCTAGGGTGCATTCCAGTTTGTGTAAAACCATAGCAGACCTGAATGCTTGGTATGGTTTAGAAATATCCAGTTTCGAAAAATTTATGCGGAACATTATTCTAGATATTAAAAAAGCTAGGTGTCCTTTAAAGCGGGTATATACGCCCAGTGCTATGAGAACATTAAATAAAGAGATAAATAAATTAGTACGCGCCCAGTTTCTAAATAGAAACGGGGAACGGGAAAAAGAAGTATCTAGGTTAAAAAGAAAGAGAGTTAGATTGAAGGCGACAATAAAAAAGGAGAAGGAAGATCTAGTATGGATTAACCTAAGGGAAGCAGTAGTGCATGGCAAGATCCGTGAATTCTGGTCTATAATTGGGAAGGAATGTGGCAATAGAGTAACCCCTTGCTCTATCCCTATTGCCGAAGATGTCTGGTCTTCCTATATTTGGGAGCTCTACGGGGGGAATGGTATTATAGAGGATACTAACTTCCCTGATGTAACCTCTGAAGGTGAAACTATCTATCCCACAGAGGAAACAATAGTAGCGGCCATAAAAAATATGCGCTCGTCTGGTGCAATGGGACCGGACGAACTCCCCATGACTGTTCTCAAGCAGGAGCCTCTACTCTGGAGTAAAATTCTTTACCCTCTATTTAAATCCTGTTTTGAGACGAAAAGGGTTCCAGCTTCTTGGAGGGGTAGTATTCTGATACCCATCTTCAAGAAGGGTGCAAGGGAAATCCCCAGTAACTACCGCCTGATTGCGCTCCTCGACTCAGTCGGCAAGATTTTTGCGAAATGTCTCTTAAATCTACTTTCCGACTGGGTTGACGAGAGCAATATTTTACCACGCGAACAAACGGGATTCCGTAAGGAACATGGCACGTTAGATAATTTAACCACCCTGCACGTAATAGCTGACAAGTATACGAAAGTAAGACGGGGATTTGTTTATGCAGCCTTCATTGATTTCTCCACAGCATTCGACAGAGTAGATCGTAGAACGCTGTGGAGAAAATTATCTTTTCTTGGAGTACCCCCGTACTTGTTAGAGCTTGTCCGCTCATTACATACGGAAACATGGTGTAGGGTGCTGCAGGGGGGGGAAAGGGGTCTTTCGGATCGTATCTCCTCCCTTAACGGTCTAAAGCAAGGCTGTCTTCTAGCGCCCCTTTTGTTCTCCCTATATACGCAGGATTTGCCTGCCGTGGTGGCGGCCTGTGAGGGCATTGCTCCAGTGTTAGGGGGGGCCTCTGTTTCTTGTTTGATGTACGCTGATGACATCCTCCTCCTTGATTTGACACCTAAAGGTTTGGCAAATAGGTTGCAAGCCCTTAATGCTTTTGCAGTCTCCCACTCTATGAAAATTAACATCACCAAAAGCAAAATTATGTGTATAGGGGGGAAAAGGAAGTGCCGCTCGGAAAACTTCGGCTGGCACATCGGTGGCCAAAAATTGGAGGTCGTTAAAACTTACACCTTTTTGGGGAAAATCATCGCGGCCAACATGAGCGAGAGGCCTCACATCGAACACTGTGCACGAAAGGCTATAGCACATGGCAATGGCCTTAAAACACTCTACTCAGCAACTGGCAAAAGACACTTTGCCTGTCTGCTTGAAGTATATAAGGCTAAGATTCCCGCTACCCTTATTTACGGCATTGAACTCATAGATATAAAACTATGGGATTTCTGCAATAAAATCGAAGGGAAACTTCTGAGATCCCTCGCGTCCCTAAATACTAACTGCTCTGTAGCAGCATGCAGACTTGAGTTTGGGCTAAGGGGTAGCTGGGTGCAGGGGCTCTGTGCCCTGGTACGATGGGTGGCCTCTCTAGCCAGAGCGGAACCGGGGACAATGAGGGCTCTGCTGAAGAGTGAATTATTAGGCAACTTTAAAGAGTTTTCATTACTTGTAAAGAACTTCAGAAAAGCTGTGACTATTCTGAGGTTGGAGGAAGGTACTTTGTTCCAGTACTCTCTAGTACAACTAAAAATCCTGCTAAAACAGGCATCATGGGAACTATGCTTTCTAACCGATAAAAACATATTACAAGGAAAAGGGGGTTGTGATCTTCTCCTTAACTCATATGTTGCCAAAAAAGCAGTAAATTATGTTTTATGGAACTTACCCCATGGCATCAGAAGATTTTGGTTCCTTCTTCGGTACGATCTATTGCCATTAAATGTACTTCTCTCTAAATGGCACGGTTCATCCAATATGTGCAATTTTTGTAATATTGGTATACAGGACCGTATGCATGTTCTGTTGATCTGCCCAGCACTTCGCACTTTGCGCCTCAAATGGCTAAAACCTATCTGTCTCCGCTTAGGTATATCTACCCTAAATATTTTTGTGCAATCTTTATATTGGCCTCCAAATGAAGTGTTCTGCTTCTTCATTTTTAAATTTTTTAAAAGTTTTTTAGATATTTATTAATGTTATTTATTTACTGTGCCAGCTCCTCTTTGTGCTTATTTTAATGAATGATTTTTGGACTTGATCGACATATGTACTAGAAATATTGTGTTTGATGTATTATTGCTTGTATTGGTGGTATGTCTTTTATGTGGCCCTCGATGAGAGCCAAAACATAATAAACAAAACTTGAACTCGCACCCACTGGAGTTGGAATAGTAATTTTAACCCCTACGCTATCCAACGCTTTCCCTACTGTTGCACCCACTGGAGTGGGAATAGTAATTTTAACCCCTACGCTATCCAACGCTTTCCCTAATGTTGCACCCACTGGAGTGGGAATAGTAATTTTAACCCCTACGCTATCCAACACTTTCCCTACTGTTGCACTCTTTGGAGTGGGAATAGTAATTTTAACCCCTACGCTATCCAACGCTTTCCCTACTGTTGCACCCACTGGAGTGGGAATAGTAATTTTAACCCCTACGCTATCCAACGCATTCCCTACTTTTGCACCCACTGGAGTGGGAATAGTAATTTTAACCCCTACGCTATCCAACGCTTTCCCTACTGTTGCACCCACTGGAGTGGGAATAGTAATTGTAACCCCTACGCTATCCAACGCTTTCCCTACTGTTGCACCCACTGGAGTGGGAATAGTAATTTTAACCCCTACGCTATCCAACGCTTTCCCTACTGTTGCACCCACTGGAGTGGGAATAGTAATTTTAACCCCTACGCTATCCAACGCTTTCCCTACTTTTGCACCCACTGGAGTGGGAATAGTAATTTTAACCCCAACGCTATCCAACGCTTTCCCTACTGTAGCACCCACTGGAGTGGCAATAGTAATTTTAACCCCTACGCTATCCAACCCTTTCCCTACTGGTGCACCCACTGGAGTGGGAATAGTAATTTTTACCCCTACGCTATCCAGCGCTTTCCCTACTGTTGCACCCACTGGAGTGGGAATAGTAAATGTTACCCCTACGCTATCCAACGCTTTCCCTACTGTTGCGCCCACTGGAGTGGGAATAGTAAATTTTACCCCTACGCTATCCAACACTTTAGCTATTGTAGAATTCACTACAGTTGTTACAATAATTGTTAACTATTTTGCTATGCTACGGTAAAATTATTATATATGTTTATTTAATATTAAAAAAATTATATAAATATATATGTATTATTTTTTAGATTTATTTTAATTTTAAAATAAATAATTATTAATATAACATTATTTTAATAATTTAAAGTAAGTTTAGACTAAACATATTTATTACTACATTAGTATTAACTTAATTTAAAGACATTTAAAAAAAACGATATTTTTTACAGTCTATATTTTAGTAACTCGATATTTTAGAGTCGATATTTTTGTACTTACCTGTTTAAAGATAGCCAGTGGACATTTTGTCCATCGATATTTTGTCAACGATATTTTGTCAACTCGATATTTGTGAGGTCGATATTATTTCAGTGATCCGAGTCACAGACTTCTCAAGAAGGTTAGTGTGGGGTTATCAAGGTTGAAGACTCAATACGACCCACAGCAGCACACAAAGGTCAATATCCATCCTGGTGCTTCTCTTTGTAAAAAGAGATGTGCATTTGTTTCACAGAAAACATATGCTTTCACTACACACTCAACAATACATGAATACCTGGTTCACCCTGTTGTCTAGGCCTCCACCTGTCTGTATTGGGTCCCCACCATCCACTAGGTTCCCCCTTTCCAGGTTCAGAGTTTGAGGTAGCACTATGAGTACAGCCCCAGCCGCTACTCTGGGTTTGTATTAGAAATCAGGCCGAGGGCCATTCAGTCTCTCACCAAATTGATAGCAGAAGTGTTGGGTTGAGTTGAGTCCTCCCGCAGGAGCAGGATCTCACCAGCAGAAGGAAGCCTTCAAGAGGCATGCAGCAATCTTCTCTAGGACCATGTGGCACTCGATAAGTTATGGCAGGAGCACAAGCTTCTGCTACGGGCCTCTTCCAGGTGGCGGTCTGCAGATCGCAGCACAATCCTGCACTCTGGTGGGTACTTGACTTACGCCACGGCTCACTCTGATACTCCAGTGAGTGCCTGGTTCTTCCTTTTGAGAACTATGGCCACACCCTCATAGATGACGGTTCTAAGGCATGGCAAAAGACAGGCACTATCGAGACAACGACTTTGAATCTTCACTAGGCACCTCTCAGAACACTTATGTCGGCAGTGCAGCGATCACTCAGTCCACTTGTAGAGGCAGGCCGGCAAACAACAGGAGCTTATCCTGGTTTCAGTTGGCCTACCACACTGGCACACTGCCCCAGGTGCCTAGATGATCTGATGAATATAACTTATGAAGATTGCATTGCCTGATCTGGCTGTACCATGAGTTGTTCCACAAGCTTGCTTAGTGAGTTTCTTCAGAAGGACCCTCCGCCAATCTCAATCACAGCAGTTGCCTCCATGATCCACTCTTCCTGCAGGATTGGTGCTTCCTTACTTTGCTCACAGGCAGGATATCTTGGCACCAAGAACAGTCCAGTAATTCCTTCTTCATGTCATACTCCAGATGATGTTCCCTCACCTTTGGGGATTTGGCTATCAATGCAACATCAACCATTGACTGGGTGGTAGTCCCTGAGTACTCTTTGGAGAGCAACAATGGGTCTTGAGCTCCCATCTATATATCAAGTTCAGAGATGGAGGATGTGTATTCCAGTTCTGCTTCATTGGAACCATTTTGGGTTGATTCCTCTTTCATGTGTGTCCTGGCCAAGCCAGCTTTCAGGCCTGGCCTCTGTCTGCAAGAATGGACTACCTAGCAGAACAGTCTGCAGGTGGAATGCCCACCAGAGAAGTACAAAATGGTGACAGCAAGCTGCACCCAGCTGCTTATTACTCTGCCTCACAGAGATCGGAAAGAGAGACAAGACTCTGTGTCCCTTCAAAATGATTCTTTCTCTAACATACTACAAGCCTCACCCTGTATACCTACCTAATGGCAGCAGCAGTCAGAGCCATTCACAACCACATATATCAGGAAAGACCCTGGCACTTCTAAGAAAAGCCTGTCTCTCTTTCCTCTTTGCCATAGAGTCGGGCACTGCCTTTCCCATATAGGAGATGCCAGCAATACACATTGCTGTCTGCAGAAAGCAACTGCTTTTACATCTTATAATATGGTCAAGGTGGGCTTTCAAAATGGAGTCTGAAGGCATTTATCACTAGTGCATGGCACACTATAGCGTCTAGCACACACGTACAACGCACTGGATTTCACACGCTAGATATTGAGTTTATCATGAGTAGCAGAACTTTAGATGAATGGGTCTGTAAGCACACATGCATGTCTCACAGGTAAAAGCCTGTCAGTATAATTGACTAACACCGTAATCTCCCACCTCCACTCTCTGCCATGCTTGAAACCAGTGACATGGAAGGTAGTCCCCTATCACTATGAGGGTGTACTTAGTACGTCCCTTCCAGTTCAGGAGTAGGTTCAGAAACCTGCCAGTGCCAAAAGACCAGGCCTAGGTTAATACACGCATACATAATTTCTGTGCAGTATGACCAAAAATCAAAAAAACAGGATCACAGGTATGATGTTCGGGCACACAGGGCAGAGGGCAGAGGACATTCCTTTCTGACAAGGTCTTTAAATATTTAGAGGCATATTTATAACTTTGTGGAGCAGAGCTAGTCACCTTGCTGCTCTTCCCTGCGTCGCTGGGAATGGGCAGGAATGTATCCAACACAGAGCATTCCTGTCTTTTTTCCATGCGCTGGTGCTGTTTCAGAAGCCTGGCACCAACGCAGGCACCCTTGCACCATGGTGCAAGGGTGCCTGTGTTGTAGGCAGGATTGTTTCCTTCCTGCACAAAAACAATCCTAAGAGGCGTTTCCCTCTTTCTATTGTGCTGCAGAATGCAGCACAATAGAAAGAGGGCAAAACGAGGAGAAACAAAGATACTACTCCTTGTTACGCTTCTGCTTGGGAGGCGTATCTTTTTGGCGCATTCCCAGGTTTCCCTGTTCTTGTAAATCTAGGTAGACGTCAAAATCCATGGATTGCGTGGGATCACCCAAGCAACACCCCTCAAAACGCCTACCTGGCGCAGAGTAATGCAACCCAGCGATTTGCGCAGTGTTACATTACTCATGATTTATGAAGACACGCAAGGCCACCTCATTTTACATTTGCATCGCTCCTGCACCACACAAATGGGCTCATAAATATGCCCACTACTCTTTTGCCCCCAGAAACCTTTCTCACGCTCATGTATCTCGCTTGTCAGGGTATGCTGCACTTCTCAAATAGGGGGATTAGAAAATAATGAATTTAGGACAGATAACATACAGGGTAAATAGAGTGCCCCTATGACAGTATATAAAAAAGCAACTACACTTTTAGATACTAAAACTATCTTTTGCTGCTGTTGGTCCCTAAAATTCTGAACGCTATTGCTCAAAATGCTTTAAAAAGTAAAAAAAATGTTTTAATTAGAATACGCCACAATAAATCAGTTTTACAGAAAATATTTACATCCAGCGCGATGCCAGCTACATGGGTATGCAGAACACCTTACAGATAATTGTATGAGAGAAACACAGCCGGTGCAAGATAAGCTGCAAATGTGCTATTATTCTAATACCCATTGAAAGCACCCAGGAAAAAAGCAGTTTTCATTGATTCCATCAGTTGTGTAGAACTGAAATCAATAAACTGGTCGGAGAACAGTGAATTGTTTCCAAGGCATTATAAATCAAATGCATTTTACATATAACTCGAGGAGGGCTCTGAACAGAAGTAATCAGGTTTTCAAATGTTGAAAGTACTGCCAAGGTTTTGGGTTTGCAGGCATTAGAGTTTCTAACAATTAGGCCCAAATTTATCAAAGAACTGCATCGCCCTTGCATCACGCAACAGGGCGCTAGGGCGACGCAGCTCTTGATTTAGGTTTATCAAGCCATACAAAGCCACCTTGCATGGCCCTGAGTGGCTTGATAAATCTACAACGCAGCGCAAATCACTGCATTGTGTTATCCTGCCCAAGGGAGGCGTTCTATGGGCGGACTGTGGGTGTTCCTATGCACCACCCAATAATTTTTGTGCTTTCACAGATTTACCATTACTGATAGACCTGGGAATGCATCAAAATGCTATGCATCTCCAGGGGAGGAGATGCGAGGAGAAATATCTTTATTTCCCCTCATTTTTTTCCTCTTTATTGTGTGCCGCATTTCGCAGCATAGAAAGAGGAAAATACCTCAAGGGTTGTTTTTATGCAGCAAGGTCTCCCTTCCAGCACATAAACAATCCTGCTTCCTCCGCAGGCACCCTTGCACCATGCTGCAAAGTTGCCTCCATTGGCACTAGGTAGCACATTGCGCGCCAGCATAGGGACAAGACAGGAATGCGCTGTATTATGGTAAATACAGCACACTCCTGCACTTTCCCTGTCATGTGGCACAGCATAGTCCCTTTCTAGGCTGCGCTGCGTGAATGTCTCATTAAATATACCCTTTAGTGTTGTTCACTCACCCCTCATTTTACCATTTCTATTAACGTGAAGATAGCTCACTTTTTGTACTAATACAGAAGAATGCATATACAAATGTGTGGCTAAACCAGTATTGAGTTAAAAAGCCTTCGAAATTAACCATATGGGTGCTCATGACGAGCTCAGCTCGTCATGAGGCACGGTGGCCGTGTGCTCATGATGAGCTGAGTTCGTCATAACGGCCGCAACGCTCGCACGCGGGGCTAATTCCCCTGCTGTGCGAGCGTTCCACAGAAACGGGTGTGGCCGTGAAGAGCTGAGCTTGTCATGAGCACACGGCCACCGTGCTGCATGACGAGCTGAGCTCGCCATGAGCACGGGGGTGCTGTGAGCGCCACCCCTCCCCCAGCACAGCAGGGGAATTACCCCCGCTGCGAAGGGGTTAAACTGCACTCTGGCATCTAACTTGATTGCATGACAACGGAATTTATGCAGGCATTTCTGATAGGAATATTATCCAAAATACTGTATGTAACATGAACATGGCACTCGAAATTTAGGAAAACTAATGTTCAGTCACTTAATTAAGACTGGCTAAATAATTTACGGACATGGGCTATAGTCAAATATTGAACATGGATGTGATATGTGTGCAGCTGATATCTAATGACAGCCTCTTCCATAGATTTGGAGTTGAGAGGACAAACAAGTGAAAGCCAGAATCAGAACTTGGAGGCTGACGGACAGATCGGAGAAACAAAGCAGAAGAATGATGGGGCATATTACCAAGAATAAGCGATAATTATCGCTAAGCTTGGTTAGCGGCTATAATTTTATCGCCGTGCTTCGCCTATTTTTATCGCTTAGAAACCTTGCTATTATCAAGGTTTATCTCCTAAGCGATAAAAATCGGCCGAAATGCATGAATATCGCTGAAAAGTCAGCGATATTCATGCATTACCGAGCTAATGCTCTTAGCCATGTTATCCACCTATCATTGGATAACATGGCTAAGAACTGCTCTGGGCAGGCGTTAGCTTTTGGAGATATTTGCGCTTAGCGCGAATATTTCCAAAAGTAGGTAATAGGAGATAGCGATGTTAGCGACTGTTTCCAGTCGCTAACATCTTGGCACGCCCACTTTGCATGTCATTAGCGATAATTATCGCTGACATGCAAAGTGGGCCCCAAGATGATCGCTATCTCTTACTAGCTGTCGCTAACTGGTGTTAGCGACAGCTAGGTAATAGGGCGATAAAATTATCGCCGCTTTAGCAGGAAAAATTCTCGCTAAAGCGGCGATAAGGCCCTTGGTAATATGCCCCGATGAGTTTAAGACGGAAAATGAAAGGAAATTAATGAATATACAAGAATCAAATAAGGCAAGGAGTGCTCAATTTAGGACACAAGCTAAATAAAGTGAAACCCGAATTAAAAAACTGCAGGTAGCCAGTGAAGTTTGAAAAATCTGGAGTGAAGTATTCATGTAGGGATAGGAAGACCAACAGGAGAAGGGAAGTAGAAATTATTGTGGCAAAGAAGTAAGGTTTTGAACAACAGTTTCCAATTAACAAAGCGAAGAAATGGCCTTGTTTACTGGGAGTTTCGAAGTGACAACAACAGGCTTTGTAGGCAGAAGACATTTTAAGAGGAAATTAAAGTGAGGAATCAAAAACAAAGCCAGGGTTCACAGGTAAAGTAGGAAAATGCAATAGGAATGGTGGAAGGAATATAGCAGGAGGAGAAAGAATATGTGGTAAAGGAGAGAGTAAAGGAGTTTCTGATTTGTTGAACGAAATTTTAGACAGTGAGAAAGAATCCATTCCTCGTCTACAGAGACGGAGACGGGGGATAGCACAATTTGAGACTTTAATGCAGAATCCCAAAGTAAGGCTTGAACCAAAAACAAGACATCATAGAAGGTTGTGGTACATCTTAGAGGGAAAGGAGTAATGGATTCATGACTGAACCCTGAAGACTTATAAAACAGGATTAAGAACAGGCATAGAACCTTTACCAGATAGTAGGGATGTTGTATGCTATGTTGTCACAACTGGTGCGCCTTCTAGTTAACTATATCTGAACATGATTCACTTCTTCGATGTTATTTAAGGGCAGCTTGGCGTAGCATTTGCTATCCCTGGCTTGCCCATTGTAACCCTGCTACTGCCCTTGTTTCAATCCGGGTTCAGAGGGCATCATAGGAATTGGCAGAGCGCGAAAGCAAACATGGATGCATAAGCAGTGCTTACTGTCAAAATGTTGCACTTCTGCCATTTTGTTTGCTCATCAGCTGCACATATCGGTTAAGAGCAATTCAAGGGCTGACTCTTTGATGTCTTCAGGTTTCAAACGGCCAAGCGAAGATAAGGGAAAAGCATTGTAATCACATTAGGAAGTTGAAAGGATGCAGCAATTACCTCTTCCCAACTATGGTGGAATTGTGGTCTCCAACTAGGGCTGTGTCACCTACAAAACCACTAGAATCCACCCCTTGGTTTCTGAAATAACCTGTAGGTGGGCCGGGGCGTGCCGGTGCTGTGCCATGTCAGAGCAAAAAATGGACATTGTACTAAAGCTCAATGGGGACCTCTATTTGTATCACTCACAAGCTGAAACAAAATACCATCCTAACTGTCACATGCTAGTGTTGCAATGCAAAGTCACTTGAGGTCCCCTTGTAACACAGGGACTATTGATGGCGATCCATGGACAAGGCCAAGCATTATTCATTTCAAGTGACTAATTAATATATTGGCAATTACTTTTAAACTTTGAATATGCTTTGTCCAGGGAGACCCCATTTCTGAACTTGGGAACAAAGGATGCTATTTCACATGTATTAATTACGTAGGCCGCACATCATGTGAAGGCTTCTCAACCCTCATCCATAGTCGCACCCGATCACCTTTTTCATCCAACTTTAAGCATTGTTCTACACTGTCTTTAACTTCTCTGCTTTGTTTATTGCATTACTCATTCCAGTGGTGGATCTTCAGAACTAAACAGTCTTGGCCCTACCTCTGAGCATGTCAAAAAGTTGCTGGTCAGAAAAAAAGGCAACAGAAGGTAGGTGTAGCCTTCTCAAAACCAATGTCAGCAGATTCAAATGTCACAAAACACAATAAAATGATCCCCAAATAAAGTGAATGTTGCCAAGAATGGTCCACTAAGTTTGAACTAATAAATCATTATAATTTGTAGAACATAATAAATCCCAGAGCATCTGACCATGTAATATTGATTGAAGTTGTGGAATTGGAAGACGTATTGCACGTATTTGAAAAATTAGTCGCTGAAACTAAAGAATATGTTCACAAGATTGTGTTGAGGAAGGGTGCTTTGCCTGTTAGCCATATGGCCAGAAGAATTACAATGATTATCAGGAGTGAAAATAGAGACCTTATTGAATTGGATAGTAACTGAGGGAGTCATACAGCCACTGGAAGTGAACAAATGGCTTTCTCCTATGGTTATCACCACAAACTCGTATCATTTTGATGTTTTCGGATGGCAAATGCTTTTCAAAATTGGACTTGAGGGTTTACCACTGGATCGAATCGCCTTGACAGCATTTGTAGGAGTATACTAAACAATGCTGTTTGGGCAGCTAATATTTTACAACGATTAATGACAAACATCTGAACTACTATCAACTTTGTTAGAGAAGATGTCCCATTTTGATTGGTCACAGACAGTGGTACTCAATTAACTTTACTGGAAATAAAGATGGTTTAGATTTTTTTACAATCCCCAGGGGAACAGACAGATGGAAAGAATGAACATATTGATTAAAGGGAGCATGGAATAATTTAGGGTTGCATTTTGAGAGTATGTTGAAGGAAACACTGTGGTCACACCACACGACAATCAATTCTTCCTTGGGTGAATACCCTTTTAAATTGATGAGAGGCAGGTCACCTCTAGGGTGGTTGAATACGATTAAGTATGAGGAAATTAACAACCAGTGAAGCTGAGCTTACTCTTGTGGCAGTGGAGTATACTCCCAGCATCTCCTTTACAAATGGGCCCTGTTGCCTAGCGTTTGCTCTCCAGAGCCTAGTGCCAACTGAAGTCGCTGCTGCAGGGTGCCAAGAAGAAACAACACACACCATCTGGCCTTAAGAAACATCCTAGTAACTTTTAAGAACAGCAAGTAAAATGGCATCCATCCCATCCAGCGGCTCGCTCGTTGCAACCCACGACTACTACAGAAGACGTCTGGGCTCTGCTTCCAGTAACAGCTCCTGTGGTAGTGTTGAGTACTCTGGGGAAGTTGTCCCTCACCACCCAGGTTTCCCAAAGCAGATCCTGGTCTTTGGTGGGCTAGCCTTTTTTCGGAAAACCAACCCATCTGGCCATGACAACTGTGTCGGAGACCCCAGAGAATTCAGGAACATTACGGGTGACCAATGGCGTGATCATGTGTGGTCTGGTTCAAGAGGTGATGAGGAAGCCCCACACGAGCAAGCCCAGCAAACCATCCGGGCCCCCGGCGTGAACGGGTCCTGGCATATGTCCATGCCGGTGCCTTGTTGCCTGCTTCCAAAAAGAACGCTAGGAGACAGCGCCCATTGTCTATTCCCTCACCTTCTTCCATTCCCCTCCCCACCCGCTCCCGCCCCAAACCCATCCCTTTTGTCCTATTTTCATGGTTGCTGACATGTAGAAGTAGTTTTCATCATAATGAAAAACCTCACCGTTATTTGTTTTTTTACCATTTTAAATAACTTGAACAATTATGTTTTTTTCTACTCTGGCCTATGTGGCCTTGTGCTTTATACTTGTTGAAAACTAATGAAAATGTAAGCAGCAAAAAAAAAAAAAGTATGTGAAAATTGAATGCAGTCCAGGGGCTTGTATGTACTTTGTCAGAAGAGTTAAAAATTGTTTAGGAAAAGGTTAAGTATTGTTTAGTGTGTGGGGGTTATCTAAATTTAAAGGACCTTTTATTGATGCTGATTAGCTATTAAAGAAAATAACCGTAGGACTTTTCCCCAGACGAAAACAGTGGATGCCATATGAAAGCTACCCATATTAAAACCTTATAAACCATAATATTATTGTCACAGTTGCAGCTGACATACAGGGTCACCAATTTATTGGTCTGCCATAGTTTGAATGGTGTAGCATAAGTTGTGTGGGGGTCGTTGAGTTGTATCACTCTGGGCCCAGAATGGATGGCCAGAGTTCTAAGAGACATGCATGGCATCTCCCCAATGCAAATTGTTCAGTGTACCTTTCCAGGTCTCTCATTGGGTTTTAATGAAGTCATGTGAGGGTGTGAGTGCATGACAAGAGATTTGTAGACCATCAAAATTCCACAAAGGACCTTTCAAAAGGCATTTTATAAATAATATGTTATGTTTTATAGATTTGTATAGTGCCTCAATCACCCGAGTGGCTATCCCCGCACTTGGACAGGTGTCAGGGTGTGTGATTTCCAAAGTGCTTAGACAAAGAATCAGGTTTTCAGCTTCTTGCAGAACTCAAGAAGTGAAGAGGTGGCTATGATGTGTTGATGGAGGGGGTTCCCTGTCTTGGGTGCAATACGGGAGAATGAGAGACATCCAGTTTTGCTTTTGTGGGTGCATGAAATGTGTATGAGTGAGAGCGAGGGAGCGAATAGGTGTCTGGTGGGTTGGTGCAAGCGAATGTGGCTGTTCAGGTATTCTGGTCTTGTGTTGTGCAGGGCTTTTTCTGTGTGCATGAGATTATTGAATTGCCTGAGCTTGTGAATGGAAGCCAGTGAAGCTTCCTGAGGTGTGGAGTGGTGTGGGTGCAGCGTGGGAGGTTGAGTATAAGTCTTACAGCAGTGTTCAGGATGGTCTGGAGTCTGTGTGGGAGTGGTTTGAGAATCTGGCATAGGGAGTGTTGCTATATCCAGCCCAAGACCGGACTGGCTGTACCTGGCATCAATTATTTAACCAGGAGTTTGGATGCATGGGGGGCACTTTTTTTTACAGAGGGCTGGTTATGTAGCATTGCAGCAGTTTTAATAGCACTGCAAGAATTAGCACGGAGAGTTATTATGCCTGCTGCAAAGAGCATATACTATGCAGATCACAGAACAGTATTTTATGGGCATAGCTTAGTGGGTTACTGCTTTTGTAACAGAGACCCTTTTGTTACTGTGCAGTTCATAAGTTACAATCATGATATAGGTTACAAAGTTATGTTTCTGTGTCCTAGTCTTTCATTATCCTAATTTTCCTAAAAAGGGTTTGTTTGGTTAGAAATAAATTCTTATTAGTAAAGTCAACCCTAACCACTGTGTTATGTTCTGAATTCCAAGTGTGTGGAATTCCTTCAGAATCCTCCAGGGTTCTGAAGGAAGTCCTGCTGAGTGATCTAGTGGCCCACTTAGATTGCCATGGAGATGTCAGGTGCCAATGAGGGGTTGGGCCAGATCTCTGTGATGAAGAGGATGTCAGGTGCGTTGCACCTCAGCAGGACCCATATTTCAATTGTGTGTTTGCTAAGTGATCATGAGTTGAGAAGCATGATTGTGAGTATGCGTTGACATGAAGGTTTTCCCTGGTGAATGGTGTAGGGTGGGGGCAGGTATTGGTGGCGCTTGTGTGGCATGTGTGTTGGGAAGGGATGTTGAGGGGTTTGCTAGTATTTGCATGGGTGGCTGCTGGAGAACCATCAGTAGGTGTCGGTTAAAGGCCCTAATGTGGTGTGAGGCGTGGTGCAGCAGCAGTTGGAGATCGGTATCCAGGGTTTAGCTACCTACGGAGTGCTGTGGAGTCTTGCTTGCTGGTGCTGAGCCTGGTCCAGTCCTCGACGGATACAGACTGGCTTGCTTTAGGCATGGCTTTGGTACGCCAACACAGTACGAGCTATGCATCTGTGTTGCAGTAGCCATTAAGTAGGTCCTGGGATAGAGGAAGAGTGCAGATCTCCATGATGTCATTTTGTGTAAGGATGGGTGATGGGATATGAATTCTTCTTATCTAGCCCTACTTAATGTTTGCAGAACTCATTGACACTGTCAATGACATACAATGCTTTATTTTTTACCCCAAAAATGCAAATGTAAACCTTCATAACTACTAGAACCATACTGGTCAGTTATGAAACTTTAAACATACTCGAGATGTGCCCCATGTAGCCAGTTCTACTCTTCTCCCCACCGGGAAACTATTTTGCACATTACTGCAGTGATTGGTTTACAACCGCTGCAAGCAAACCCTTACCACCTCCTCTCGTCACCAGGCCAGTGACTTCTAACATAAACATGGCATTTTTCAAAGTAATGATCATTACATTAAAAAATACCTATCCCTCATGTTGATTACTTCTCCTGAACCTTCGTCCATTAAGTCTCCACTTACAGCTTAAGTTTGACTAGTTGAATGTCCTTGCAGCCCATCCAGTGCCCTACAGAGGTTCCCCTCCTGCCACTACTGAGCCCTTCAATTGGAAATCACTCCTCACTGACCAATGGGATAACTCCTGACTTCAGCTTTATAAAGGCTGCATTGAAAACACACCACCTCCCACTAGAATACAAGGGATACAATCTCCTGACTTTCCCTCACCACCTCTACGAACCCTTTCTTGTAATCAAATTCATCACTGTAAATATGTAAAAGATAGTACTACGTGCTCTTATATTTTTGTCTCAGGCTACCAACCAGCAAAGATCTACCCTCTGCCCATGTGTGTCATCACAGTATGACACTAGTCTGCATATTGCTATTTCTGTTCCTTTCTGTTTCTGTTTACAATGCTCTTGTGGCGCAAATAAACAAAAGTACTAATTTAAATCACTAGCATCAACAGGAAAAACAAGAAGGAAAAAATTGACGTTTTCTGCATTAGTAATTAATTGGAAGTCTGTGTTTTTCAGAACTATCTATAATGGGAGGGGAGGAGGTTAAAGTAGGGCAGTTAGAGGTAAAAGTAGTTTAAAACTGTTGCATCTTTTAATTGTGTTTGATAAGCAATTACGTCAATTAAACGTGTTTTATCAGGTATTGGTCACTTGTTAAATATGTATCTCAGTTTCAAGAGCCTGCCTAATGGATCTCACAAGCCCTCATTCGAACCAGAACAGTGTGTGCTGCAAAAAGCTCTACCATATTGAGAACTTTAAATCATATGTAATACAAAGTTCTTAAATAGGTGCACAGTTCCTGTCTGTAATTCCTTAACAAGGGCAGTCATTACAAAAAAGGGCTCATGTTTAAACAGTGAGTGTGGTATTTGATTGCGGAGTGCACAAAAGTTTACTGGCTAATGCTTGATAATTGTTTGCATTTTAAAGACATGTTTTTTTTTTTATTTATGCAGTGCGCATTGAGGCAAAGGGGGCAACCAGCACTGTTTCACTGTTTCACTGTTTCATAGCTGAGGTAATATCACGCACCATTTACATGGTGCGTTTCACAATAAACATCACTGTCTTAACATTATCAATGCCGAGACATGGTTAGGACCCGTATGCTGCAACCATTGCAGAACTCTTCTCACTCCGGAAAAACAGTTACCTAACATGAATAACGCAACCTCGCTTCAAGGAGCCTTGATCAATGCGAGGTCCATTTGCAAAAATGGGGAGCACATTCATGACCTCATTACGGAGAACGACATTGACATGCTCTTCATAACCAAAACATGGCTGAAACCATGGTGCAACCCGATCATAGCCCAAACTGTCCCCCAAGGATACCTCATTCAGAGGATCGACAGACAAGAACTCAGAGGTGGCGGCCTAGCCATCATCCATCGAGATTCACTGAAATGTACTACCATTGAACTCTCAGACGTAAAAGGGGCAGAAAGCATGGGTTTCTGCATCCAACTAAATGAGGAAAATACCTTCGCGGGAGCCCTCATCTGCCGCCCCCCAGGACCCCAAAACGGCTTCTTCGAAAGTTTCGAAGATGCTCTCAGCACTTTCACCTTAAAATACGCAAACTTTACAGTTTTGGGTGACCTAAATTTCCACCTAGACAAACCCAACGACCCCAATACCATATGGCTCAACGACTTAACAAATATCCTAGGACTGGAAATACTGACCAAAATGCCCACGCACAAAGCAGGCCATATACTAGACTGCATTTGCACCAATACCAAAACCCTAACTGTCGAAAACCCGCTGATCCAAACATGGACCGACCACTGACTAATCCCTTTCAATCTAACCACCAACAAGAAAATGTTTAAAACCGCCAACCTAAAAATCGAAGTCCCGATGCAAAAAGACTGGAAAAAGCTTGCCAGCTCACCAAATCTCCTGCTCACCGCAGAGAAATCTAAACCATCGCTATCTGGAGACACAGAATCCGACTACAAAATATTTTGCAATTGGATCTCAGAGTGCTGTGGTCCGGCCAACTCAGAGAAAGTAAGAAAAAAGCAGAATAGAAAATCTGCACCCTGGTTCTCCCCCGAGCTAAAAGCCAAATGTACAGAGATCAGAGCTCTCGAAAAGAAATGGCGCCAAAACTATGATCCAAAGGAAGCTCTTGCCTATAAAATCGCTAGGAAACTATATCACTCTATGATAAAAAACGCCAAAAAAGACCATTTTCTTCAAAGAATTAATCGGTCCAACAATAATCAGAAACAGATCTTTAAAATTGTTGACGAGTTTATGAACCCCAGAATCCTCAGGCAAGAAATACCACCCTCACTGGCTCTCTGTAACGACATAGCTGACTATTTCGAACAGAAAATACTTAAACTCACCACAGACTTCCCTGACCCTCCTGAACCCTCCCCCTACGACGCAACGCGACCAATCGACAACAAACCCCAGCTGAAAAATTTTACTCACATCAGTCTCGACGAATCCCGACAAGCAATCCTCTCCAGTAAATCAGGCTCCCCGTTTGACCCATGCCCCCCAATGCTGCTCCACACTCTGGTGGATACGGTAAATCCAGCCATAAATTCCATCATAAACTCCTCTTTGGCCACTGCATCCATTCCGGCTGAATGGAAGCTCGCTGCAGTTAAACCTCTGCAGAAAAAGCCCCTACCTGACCCCACTACGCTCTCCAACCTTCGCCCCATCTCGTTGCTCCCACTACTGTTCAAACTGACCGAAGCTGCAGTAAATAAACAGTTGACTAAACATCTAGAGGAAAACCACCTATTTCATCCTAACCAGGCTGGTTTTAGGGCCAAACACTCCACGGAGTCAGCCCTCCTACATACTGTAGAGACCCTCAAGATGGCACTGGACCAAGGGAAAAAGGCCGTCCTGATCCTGCTCGACCTGTCGGCGGCCTTTGACACGGTCTCACACCCCGTGTTGATAGGCCGCCTGACAGAGTCAGGGCTAGCAGGAACCGCCCTCGAATGGCTGAAAAACTTCCTAAGCCAAAGGAGACAAGTCACCATGCTAGGAAACTACTGCTCGGATGAAAAAACCATAAAAACAGGGGTACCACAAGGCTCAAGCCTGAGCCCGGTTTTGTTCAACCTTTATATGACCCCCCTGATTGAACTCATCACATCCTTTAACATCAGCACGATATCTTACGCTGACGACACCCAGCTCATCCTAGTATTGGATAACAACTCTTCCAAAGCGGAGGAAAATTTAAGAAACTGTCTGACGGCAACCTTTGAATGGATGCGAACGAACCATCTCAAATGAAATTCAGGTAAAACTGAAATCCTCCCTTTCTGCCAAAACAACCTTTTTTCCCCCACCAATTGGTGGCCCCAAGATGCTGAAATCCCACCAAACACCATCACGTCGGCCCGCAACCTTGGGATAAGGTTTGATGAAGCCTTATCCTTTAAGCAACAAGCAGGTACAGTGGCAGGGTCCTGCTTCAATATCATCAAAGGCCTTAGAAGGTTCTTCCCCTAACAGCTAGAAAGACTGTGGCAGTAGCCCTCATCTCATCCCGCCTAGACTACTGCAATAGCATCTATGCAGGCTCAAACAGAGCTGTTCTGCACAAGTTGCAGATGGTTCAAAACGCCGCCGCCCGCCTGGTGCTAAGACTACCCAGGAAATCATCTGCCTCAAAAGCACTCAAAACCCTGCACTGGTTACCCATCCACAAAAGAGTGCTATTTAAAATCCTGCTCATTAGGTTCAGAGCCTACCACCAGTCGGGACCGACATACCTGTCCCAAAGGTTTGGAAGATACACTCCCTCGCGGTCACTCAGATCATCTAACCTAAACTTACTCGCAGTTCCCAAGTTCAGACTAACCACAAAAGGTGGAAAATCCATCGGAGTACTTGGAGCCAAAGCCTGGAACAAGCTCCCACCACAAATGCGCCTGATCCACTCCGAAAAACTGTTTAGTAAAACGCTCAAAACATGGATCTTCAAAACCGAAGACTCACTCTGCTTGGCATTAATCTAACCTTATACTTTATTCATAGACCAGGATCTATGAACATGATCAACCTTAAGCAGCATCCCCCCTTCTTTCCTTTTCGGGACAGTGATGTCTAGTGCCAAGATGCTCCCTGGAGTGTAAGTGCGCTCTATAAAAGCCTATTCACATTCACATTCACATTCACATCCCAGTGTCACCAAATGGTTTACTCCTTGTCTCACCATTCACCACCTACAGACTCCTATTTGCCACCGAGCAGCAAGAAGAAGGGCAATGAGTTAGATTTAGATTCCTACTTACTTCCTCTTCCTGTCGCTACTTTTAGGACCCCCTGATACCAGGGATATCGAGAGAAGTGCCAGGGATACCAAAGGGAAAGCCAGTGGACAGTAAGTGCTACCCGTGCTTGGCACTAATTGACATTCATGAGGAAACAATGCAATAGTGGTCTGTTTTTTTACCTATGCTGACTTTGTCCCTAGTCAAGTGAGAATCGATTTGGATAAACAATGCAGTGCATGTATTTTCATGAGATTTGGACTTTTGAAAACATTATGGACCTGATTATGATGTCGGGCGGATCGTTACCGACAGGCCGTCGGTGGCAATACATTTGACTTTGGAGGCTGTGTTCTGAATGCTGCATAATGATGCGGTCAGTCAGTCTGCAGCAGGGGGAGGGCCCAATCAATGCCTCCGACATGCTCAAGGAGCCCATCAGAGTGTCGGTTGGAGTGTAATCCCTACAATGGGTGGGGGTACCTGCGGAGGCACTGCCGTAAAGATTAGAATGTCACTTTCCCCTTTGCCTTTACATGGTGGTTCAACCACCATGTAAAGGCAGACAGAGGGGACATTGGGGGCCCTAGCAGGGACCCATGGTCCTCCACTATGGGTCCAAGGGGGCACATGTAGCACCCCCCACAAACATCAATGCACTGTGTTCCAGGCACCACATGGTGTCTGGCACACATTGCATGGATGTTTCAAGACATGCCTTTTTCATTTGAGAATTGTGCTGTGGCCATTTTCCAGCCCACAGCACAAACCGCAACTGTAATAGGCAGGTGGAGCCACCGACTACATGTTGGGTGATCTCCATCCCAATGTGCTGCAGTCCAGTCAGATGCTCATCTGACCACCATCGAAATGAGGGCATAGTTTCAAGGAAAAGCGTGTTTGTCTGCAGATCATGTGAAGGCAGTATTCTTGTCGATATTTTATTGTATAGTACGGCCAGCTGCCATGTGCCCTCTACCTCCTCTAATGTCCAGTTGCCTCTGCTTCAACTTCCACTGAAGACAGATCATGGTTTATTGGAATACAGGGACATATCAATGAAGTAAAAGAGTAGAAGTATCATAATATATCACATATTACTAAACTGTCTACTCCCAACACCACAAACACATTGTGGGAACCATCTCCACTGACATCTCACTCCTGAGGGCAGACTTTCAAAAAATATCTGCAAGAGTGTCAGAGGATGGAAGTACCACAACAACCCTTTCCGCTGACACTGCCATCTTGCAGCAACAAGTGCGCCAACTGGAAGCGGAAAATAAATCGATACTGGCTAAGGTTGATGACCAAGAAGGACGCTCATGATGCAATAACGTGCGCATCGTGGGAGTGCCAAAAAGCAAAGGGGGCCCTGCAATGGATTTATTTGTTTAAGACCTAATTAAGACTTATCTCCAGCCTCGAGGACTGTCCATCTTTTTCTTGGTGGAAAGAGCACATAGAATCCTGGGGCAAACCCAGACCGGGCCCCCCCAGACCCATCAAAGCCCTCATTTTTAACTTCCGTGACCGCAACGTCATACTACAAACGGCACGAGTGGTCCCCGCTGCACCTAGAGAACTCTGTCATTTCGTTCTTTCCAGATTATACAGCAGCAGTTACCAAACAAAGGGAAGTTTTCTTGAGGTGAAGAAAGAACCCAGGCACAGAGTACTCGCCTACTCCATGCTCTTCCGACAAGGTTGCGCATAGTGGCGGACGGCAAAATATGGTTCTCCAGCTCCAAAGTCTACAACAGGTGGCAACACAGGGCTTGAGAGATACAGACTGCACCACTGAATCCACGCAGCCGGAGACCGGCAAGTGAGGATGCTCGGATTACTCCTGTTTCTTTTGCGCAGCAACGCTGAAGTCTGCTGGGCTCCACACACTGAGATACACACTCACTGGGGTGTATCTAGGAGACAGCTGTCCCAGACTTGATGAACCCTGAGTCATCGCCCTACCTGATACCCGGACACTGGCACCCCTCTCCTTTTCAGACCTTGAACAGACCACAGCGTGCAGTTATGGAATCAGAGAAAGGGATGGACAGGGGAGATCTCTGGACTAATCTCCCCCCGCACGGAAGCACAAGTTAATGGGGACTAAGCATAACATTTAAGAGACGTTTCACTTCCCGAAAATAACTTTAAAAGAGTCTCCAGAAATAAGATAATACAGTTTGTGGGATTGCTTTCACCTTTAGCAAAAATGATGATGATGAAAATTTTCCTAGGCAGGCCATAAGCTTTAAAGGGGTGTTGGCCAAAATGTTCATGTGGGACTCCATCCGGTGCCTCTTCTACTTTTGCCAAGTGACCACGAGCACCTTATTCAAAGTATAAAAAAAGAGGTCTTCCAGGAAAATAGAAAATGAAGCATCCAGTGCCATCTAGTGATATTGCCACGTAAACTGCTTCATTGTTAATGACAGGTTTCCGGTAAGCATTTCTAAGTTAATTTTCTGACAAGAGAACAGGACCCTGAAAAGTACAGGGCCTGAATCACAATGCCCCCTCAGTGTCCCTGCTTTTTCCAGTACTGTTCATTTGTGAACCACCTGATCAAACTGATTTTGAAAACTGAAAGGGGCATTTGTAAGATAGACGATAATAGTCACTCAGGAGTTCAGTAAGTGTAACATATTGGTGCACCTTTCACATTTGGGGCTTCATTCATGAAAAGTGATGCATCGATGGGCAAAAATAGCGATGTGCCACTTTGCATAGCACCATCCTTACAACACCATAGATTTCCTGCATTTACAGTGCGGCACTCCATGGCTCAAGGATTTACAGATACATCTGGAATTCTGACGTATATTGTGGTGCAAAAATAACGCATTGCTGTAGTGTGTCGGAAAACTGATGCAACTCCAGCAATGTGACCCATGGGCGAGTCCCATTTGAAAACCCCTGTGTCAATCCTCACACCTGCTTGAAGCAGGCGTGAGAATTTTGACACAGACAAGTAGTAGAAGTGGCATAGTGAAATCTCATACATTTTTACTGCGCCACTTCTATGAGTCTTTTTTTATGACAGAAAGCCCACACTGCATACTTTGTACCTGACACAGGTATAATGTAGCGCAGGTCTTTACAAAGTGATGCATCTACCTAGATTTGTCACTTTGTAAATAGGGCGCAGTGTGGCACATTGATAATGCCACCGCAGCTTCACAAAAAAGTGGCGCGATGGCGGTGCAAGCCCTTCATAAATAAGGGCCCTAATTTGCAAAGGAGAAACAGATGTTGATTTTATTAGATGTGCTAATTTTACCCTATGGTTTAGCACTACAAAATAATCTCTTACACCTACCTATGTGGAGAACAGCAAGGCCCTTTCTCTGGGACCCACAACAGCCAATGTTTACTGTGTATCACTACTTTGTCTCTTTAACTCCACAACGTTTTTATTACAGTATGAGTGTCAGTCATGACAAGGAAACAGACAACCCCAATAGCCCTTTAAATTAGGACATACATTCCTGACCCTCTGACCCTAATGGCAGTCCATCTCTTTGCATGAAGCAGACTTTAAATAACTAAATGCCATTCTGAATTGAGCTGAGTTCCCTCTCTTTATTTGCTTTAATTGTTTTCACTGCTTGGGATCCACTGTGTAGAAGTCTGTATCTGCAAGGTTTGTTTCTACCAAAATCAACACGGTTTCTTTATTCTTTTAGGGATGTGCTAACCAGAAAGCCTGATATACTTGAATGCTGGTGTTCTGTTTTATTTGGAAGGCTTGGAGCTCCTTCAGCGGTTCTGTGCCAGGCCAGTGGGAGTTTGTGTACAAGTCTCAGTTTCTCCTTTAATCCATTTTATTTTTTAGCCTGGATAACGTGCTGCAAGGGTTCCACCATACAAGGTTGTATATCTGCCACTAACCTGTCCTGATAGGATCCTTAATTGAGATTATCCTTGTCTGATCATATTGATAGCTGTGGTATGCAGCTGATGGGGAGCTCAAGGAAAAATCCTTTATACAGTGTACAAGGCACAAGGATACTGCTTTTGTGTATCCCAAAAAGAGAGCCATGCATTCCTGTGTAAATGTAATCCTCCAGTGCCTTCCCTCCTAACTTCTTAGTTATACTGTTTTCAGGGTTTATCAGTAGAACCAGCTTCTATAGAGTCTCTTGGGGTTGCGTGGGAATGAGGACCTTGCTTTAAAGGTTAAAACCTATGTCTCTAAAGAAAAGTGGAAGGAGGCCACTGTTGCTTCTTTTAACCCTTTGCAGTTGTGTTTGTTGCTGAATATTTGCACCTACTGGAACCTATATGTCTCCCCATCCATCACAGGAATGAATATTTTGGGAATGATAGGCTAGTCCTACCTACCTTATTTGAGAATTTTTCTGAATAATTTTAATCTTATGGCCATGTAACAAGCAACAAGCAACATAATTATGACTATTAACATATAGGTGGTGGGGCCTGACATGAGGTCAGGATGCGCCTCTACTAATGGTGGAGGTTCCTGAGCCTGGGGTCCTGAAAATATTATAGAAGTTGGCCATTTGTTCTGTACCCAATGTTGAATTTTCAGTGAATGTTAAAAGTATACCCTAAAGATGACAATATTACACAACTGTATAAATTGTCTGTATGTCTACAGTCATTCCGCTCATGAAAAGAGGCTCTTGTGACCTAATGGTTTAAGTACTTGGTTGTAGATCAGATGGTTGAGAGTAACAAATACGTATGTTGTCCTGTGTTGTTTTCCAGTTACGGGTCTGTGCATTTTAAATGTAAACATCTTGGTAAACTCTTCCTAATTATTAGTAAGTGGCATTTCAACATCTATTGCAGCATACTCTATGTTCAACTTCTTAGCTTCCTTGCTTGGGAATCTGGCTCCCCCACCTGCTGTATGGGGCATGTGTCATTTTGGAATATTAACTAAGGGGAAAGCAAAGTGTGGACTCCAACAAAGTAAGTAAACCAGTGGCATGTAATGTAATATATAATTTTAGTGAGAGAACTTGAGCTTAACTCTAAATAGGAATGATAGAAAGCTGCAGGCTATTCCGCAGAGTTAACCTTGGATCAAGTATTCACATGGAACTCATTTCGAGAAAATATTTTTATTTTTATTTTTTTTAAATATTTTTATTGTAAAAGATTTTTATGGCACACATATAACACAAAATACATAAAATTAATACAAGTATTAAACAAAAACTACTATCAAGAAATGCTATATAACGATAAACAAATAATTTTTCTTCCATACAATCAACAAAGCATATAAAGGAAAATGATATTATTAAATCAACCAGGGCTTTCATTTAGCCTTTCCTTCCAACGATGACACATCATTTTCTGTGTGGACTAAATCTATACCAGAATTTTTGTGACAGAATGTTCTTGTCTTGTCTTGTGGGAGTTACACGCCAAAGTTTACCCCAGCTCATCCCCTTGGTAGCTTGGCACAGTTAGTAAGGCTTATCCCGGAGGCAATGTGTAAAGCGTTTGCACAACACACACATACAGCTGCAACACACTAGGCACCCCACAAAAAGGAACTCCACACAAGGTTATATATAAAAATAGCCTTTGTGTTACCATAAACACATTAGATCATAATCACACATATCACTGTGCCAACTGGCACTGGGCAGTATTTACAGGAGATTACTTACACAGGGCCACGTGGGCCACTGTCAGAATCAGCACGTAGTAGAAACAGTAGATGTAGCACATAGAATAACTGTAGCACCAAATAACAATTGTAGAACACCTACAGTAACTACTGGTAAAAGGTAGTAACACACTATGCAATACTAATCACCTTAGGCATAGGTCAGTGTAGTGAAACATAAACTGACTAGCATAAACTATACTAGGCAAAAAACCTCCTTATCATAAAAAGAACAGGTAGAGGTATCACAGGCATAAAGGCATTACGCAAAAAATCACCAATCACCTTGCGCAGAATCACAGAAGTTACTGACCCCAGGCTAACTGGCCTTCCATGGGGCTCAAATGCCCTTTGTCCCAAATAGTCAGGGCGCGCTGCCTAGGCAGTCAAAGCAAAGATGCACAAGAGTTTGGCCTAAACATGGCAGCTGCCCACTACTTGCTGGGCAGCTGTATAATCACCAAGGTGGGCACTGGTACTCACTGTGCCCAAGAACATTGCAGCTGCCCTCTCGCAAGCGAGGCAACTGTGAATAATAGCCACACAACCGGGGAATAGTCTGGACCCCTCTGGGCCCTCAGTATGCCATCGTTGGACGCATCTAGGCTCTGGAGATCACTGTACCCCCTATTGGGGCCCTCTGGCTCTTAAAATAAATCTGCCAAGTATGCTGCAGCGGGCCGCAACGGCAGCACCGCTGTGGAAGTGAGCCCTACACTGGGGCACTAACAAAGGTAAAGGGCCGCACCACTGGCCCTTGGGACCCCCCTGGGGTCCTTTAATCAACTTTACCCCAAACATTGGAGCGGTCCGCTGCCCTGCGGGACCGCTCAAGACCAGGGAGAAAGGGCACAACTGCGCCTGGGAGCCCGCTCGGGGGACTCTGGAAAACAAATGCCCATAAACTGCCATGGGCCCTAGGGTGACTCCATCAGCTGTCCGCTAACCTTTGGGGCAGCCGCGACTCTGGCCCTGCATGGGGAGGCAGATATGGCTCTGACCTTGTCTCCCTTACTGGAGACTGCCCCTGAAGCGGAGGAACGGCTGCAACTGCCCGCGACCATGCGGCGCAGATGCAGCAATGCAGAAATGTGCCTCGGACTCCTCTGGCTGCCCCCACAGGCACCAACAATGTGCCTCGCCTCCAGATGCAGCCCCCACACACAGGGTCTGTCTAGCGTAGGGCGAAGTCTCCTCTGGGCTCAGTCTGGTTGCTTCTTGCAGCAGTGCGGCTGGGGTTGCAGGTGGGGCTCGCATTACCACCACGTAAGCCTCGCATAGCGCTGGCAGCCTTCCTGTGCCTCCTCTGCCGCTGCCGTCAGTTGAGCACCCTTCGTAGCCAGCCAACGCCCGCGGCTGGGACCAAACCCAGCGCGGCGGCCTCGTGATGTCAGAGGGAGCATATCTGGGGATTCCTGGGCCAGCGGCGGTGATACGGGGTAGGCACCCATTTAAACGCAAAGTCCCTGGTGGGGGGGTACCTGCTGGGGGTGCAAGACTGGCACAAAGTCCCTGGCAGGGAGGGCACCCGCTAGGGATATATATCGCGGCACAAGGTCAAAAATGGCAAATCCGCGGGGTGGGCACCCAGGCCGAAATCCGGCAGATTGCGGGGTAGGCACCCGCTTGATCAGCCCTGGCAGGGGGATCCCCACTTGAAAATGATCGCCGCTCCGTGCTGCCACTCACAAGTAGAAGCGCTGCTCTCAAAAGGAAAAGGCACCACCATAAGCGCCCTTCAGGGAAATCAAGCGCTTCTTCAGCGGGAGAACTAAAACGCTCCCAGGCACTGCAGGCAAAGTCCAGTAAAGTCTTTCAGAGGGCAGGGGGGCGAAGGCTGGGCCCAGGTGCCAGCTCACAGGGCCCTCCAGCAGGGGGACAGCACCCAGTGGCGGTTCCTCCTGGCATCCAGCAGCAGGGCCCCCTCAAGTCAGGAACAGAGACAACCTTTTCATGGGGGCACAGACCCTTCTTATATACATATTTTCCTTTCTCTCCTAGCACAGGGTTAAGGGAAAACCAGATGCAACTGGTGTGGGAGCACTTGAGTACTTTGTTTTGCTCAGCTCCTCTTCTTCTATTCACAGGATGGGCCAAGGACATCAGACGCACCACAGGGGGCGGAGCCAGCATTGTGGAGGGAAGGCACAGACCTATTCAGGTCCAAGGTGCAACTCCTCCCTCATATCTACATGCAGATCTCCGTATTCACCACCGGGCAGACCCATCCTGACTCCTGGAGCCAGGCACACCAGTCAGCCCCTGACACTCACAAGCCAGACAGGCAATTCACATTCACTGCACACAGAAATGCCAACTTCTAAAAGTGGCATTCTACACTAATCACATTTAATCTGCGCACACTTTTGCGCAGCATTTACTCTCATGAGTTCGCACATACCAAACTCGCCCCTGCTCCCCTCTCACCTCAGGAACTACCATGGACATTCATCTCCCCCATGCATTCCTATGGGAGGGCAGGCCAATTTCACCACACGCACTCAGGCTGCGCACGCACTTTACACTGGGACACAGGGCTAAAGAGCGCAGAAGCCCAAAACAACTAACATCAGGTAAAATTTAAAAGCAAAAAGTTGGGGGGCGTGGCTAGCAGCCGAGCATGGCGGCAGCCTAACAGAGGAGCTCCGTAGACCGGACGGCCTCTCCTAATATCCGACCACTTAGCCGTGCAGAAAAGAAGCTCTAACGGAGGGTTCCGAAGCCTAGGACCGGGCGGGACCCAAAGCAGCAACTTCGAAGTCTGTCCGACACTGGAAACAGAAAATACGTCGAGACGACACTGAGGCCTGGTTGGCCATGAGAATCCGGGACGTGTCCTGAACTGTCGGCCGACAAGAGACGTGGGAGGCTCGGTTCATCTCCACCGGAAATGCACGACCGCACTCCGGGAAGTGGCTCATGAGCTCGGGAGCGGCAAGACTTGTTTCAACTGTCTTCATCAGCCACGACTGCATTTAAGGAGCCAATCTCCAAGAGATCAGGAGAAAGTTCCTCCGGCCGGCAGACAAGTGAAACCGAAACCTAAGGAGAACAAAGGACTGGTCCGCCATCTTGGTGCATAATACTCAACGAGTCGACTGCCTTTGGACATCGTCGCCTCCCCATCGAGATCAACTTTGAGAGTGGAACCTCTGGCCTCATGGCACCAGCACCAGACCCGCTGAAGGTATTGTAAACCAGGGACTGAGCATGAGGAGAGGAGGTGGCCCGCTACACACATAAGGAGACAGGTGTTGACCACCTACACACCAGTTCCCTGTGACATCCCGAACGATTGGGCGGAGTACCCGGTGAGGCTTCTAGGGTACGAAGGGGTGATAATGGCTGGAAAGAATGCGAGAGGAGGCGCCACACAGACCCGAATTGATCGATTTGCCAGTGGTGTGGCATCGTCCTCCCCGTCGGCTACAGCCGGCAAGATGGCGGAAGGGGCGAACACGCAAAAAACGACATTGGACGATGTCATGAGGACACTGACTCAAGTACAGGCCACCGTGGGCTCAATCTCTACTGAGATCACATTGATCCGTGCCAACTTCCAAAAAATGTCTGAGAAAGTGAAATTGATGGAAGTGGTCACGAAGTCCCTAGTGGAGGACGTCTCTGAGCTCCAGACAGAGATGCAAAAACTGGCGACAGAGAACAGAACATTGCGGGAGAAGCTGGATGACCAGGAAGGTCGCTCAAGAAGGAACAACATACAAATTCTTGGCGTATCGGAATCCGAAGGTGTTGGAGCAACTGATCTCTACGTGGAAGATCTAATTAAAAAAGAGCACCAACCCAAGGGATTGTCTGCCTTTTTCTCCATGGAAAGAGCACATCGAGTTCCGGGGGGCAAACCTAAGCAGGGAGCGACGCCGAGACCTATCTTGGCTCGACTCTTCAACTTCCGGGACAGACATTTTACAGGCGGCTAGGGTGTCCCCTCCGGTGAAGATCCTTAACTCCACTCTGGCCTTTTTCCCGGACTATACGGCGGAAGTTGCGCGCCGAAGAAGGACATTTCTGGAGGTCAAGAAGGAACTAAGAGCGAGAGAGATCCCCTACTCCATGCTTTTTCCGGCGCGACTGAGGGTGGTATCGGACAATAAAACGTGGTTCTTTGATACACCTGACCTTGCGAGAGACTGGCTTGATGGGTGGAGACCGGCGACACAACCTCGTAGATCCAACAGATCAAAAAAGGACAAAAACGTGGGATTCCCAGAGGGCTCGCAGACGTCTCACAGGACGGAAGAAGACAACTCACAAGATGAAGACACGGTGGAGGAAGGCGCCAGCAAGGGACACTAATCTTCATAAAGGACATACCAATTTTGTTTTTTAGTTTTGGATTCTGCCGGAGGGCCGGCTGCAGGACACTGGGCTGAGGACTTCCATGGAGTGTATGAGGGGCCGCCGGCTCCGGAGACTCTTCACCCCCGCGAGCAAGTATTTGGTGTGGGGAATGGGACAGGCACTCTGCTAAGTTGGGGAGGCGGGCAGTTCTGAGTCCGTATAGCAGGGGGGCAGGGAGGGGGGTAGTTCGGGGTGTGGGGGGGGGGGGTTCATGGTTTTTTGTTTTGTTTGACTCACGGAAATAATAGGCAACACGGCGAACTGAAAGATCACAGGGGTATGTACCGAGTACTATGGCACGTAGATGTTGGAATGTACAGACTAAACCTGATAAGTGTGCATGGCACGTGACTCACAATCTACTCCTCAACATGAGCATATAAGCACAGGCCCGATACCTCCACTACAAGTGATGTCCTGTAACGTGAGAGGTCTTGGGGATAAGATAAAGAGAGGGCTGGTCTTGCAGGGAATTAAGAGACTGAATCCAGATTTAATCCTTCTTCAGGAAACACACCTAGTGGGAACGGCGAGCAAGGCATTGGACAGAAGGGGATACAGTATGGTGGTACACTCAGACTTTACCTCCGGATCTCGTGGAACGGGTATACTGATGAAAAAGGCATCCCGTTTTATAATACATTCCACGAGAACCGATGAGTATGGCCGCTTTGCTGTAGCGATAGGACAGTGGGAGGGCAAACCACTTAACGTGGTTTCGGTATACATTCCACCGGCACTGCACGCGACCACTCTACCCGAGTTAGGGAAATTACTGCTAGATCTCCCAGAAGGTGACCTGTTGGTGGGGGGAGACTTCAACGCAGTGGCACACAACACGCAGGATAGATACCCGGCCAGAGCGCACTTGTCTGGTCCGTCCCGCTTTCAAGAATTCATTGATGCTCAAGGGCTGGTGGATGTTTGGCGGCACCTTTACCCTGAGGATCGGAAATACACGTATTACTCGGCGACCCATAATAGTCTGTCCCGTATAGACTAATTTCTTACATTGGGGTACGGTCAACTTACAATTAGTGATGTGCAGATTAGGCCCAGGGGTGTTTCAGATCATTCCCCCTTACTACTAAACATCTCATACTCTGGAAGGGTACGCAGAAGACTATATCCAATCTATCCGGGGTATATCAAGGTACCACATGTACGGAAAGAACTGAAAAAGGCGACCCAGCACTATTTTGCCGAAAATACTGGTTCGGTATCCTCCCCCACTACTTTATGGGAAGTATACAAAACGGTCCTGAGAGGTCATGCCATTACAACAATAACGGGACACAAATGCATGCAGCAGCAGGAGTTGCGGGACCTAGAGCTGGACCTGGAGATAGCAAACGTAGCCCACATGGAACACCCGATGGAGGAAACATTTCACACACTTACACTAAGCCAGCAAGCCCACACTGATCATATCCGTCTACAAACGATGGAGAATATAACAGCAACAGCGAATAGAATATATGATATAGGTGACAAGGCCAGTAAATTGCTGGCCTGGTTAGATAAGAGAAAAGAAGGTAACAGGACCATACTACAATTGGCACACCGCAGTGGGACACTACACTCGCAACCGTCAGAAATAATTGATCTCCTCGCAGATCATTTTCAAGAGGTATACACTCCTGAAAGGGTAGTTACGGAGGCTGATGCGACGCTGGCTCTCCAACCGGTTCGCACCCCAACCCTGCCTCAAGATGCAGTGGAAGATCTGGAGGCAGACCTGACAGTACAAGAAGTTCAGGCAGCAATTAACACACTACACACTGGAAAAGCAGTTGGCCCCAACGGAATCCCGGTTGAATGGCATCAAACAATGTCTGACACACTCAGTGAGCCATTATTGGCGATGTTCAAGGAAAGCTTGGAGCAGGGGGTACTGCCCCTGGATCAGCGGTTGGCCACTATAGTTGCCATCCCAAAACCATGTAAACCACCAGCAGACTTTGCCTCATACCGACCAATCTCGTTACTCAATGCGGAAGCCAAGATACTGGCAAAGATATTGGCTACCAGATTGATGCCCCACCTTTCCCATTTGATCCATCCAGACTAATCTGGCTTTATGCCGCATAGGAGCATGGCACTTAACCTCCGAAGAGTCCATGGCACGCTGGCGCGTGCCCCCCTATTGTCAGAACCAGCGGTCATTCTTTCGCTAGACGCCAAGATGGCATTCGATTTAGTGGAGTGGCCATACCTTTTCGCAGCTCTAGCGCATATGGGCTTCGGCCCTAAATTCATAGCGTGGATAAAACTCTTATATACTGAACCTGTGGCACATGTGACGGCAAATGGCCACGTTTCACGCGACATGCCACTGGCTAGAGGAACGAGGCAGGGCTGCCCTCTCTCTCCTCTGCTGTTTGCGTTGGTTCTGGAACCGTTAGCGACTATCATTAGAGACACTCCTTTGTAAAAGGGGGTAAGTTGGGGGGATCATTGGGAAGACAGGGTCTCCCTTTATGCTGATGATATGTTAATATACTTGTCTGACCCGGCTGCAGGTATTCCTATTCTACTTGATCTGTGTAATGCACACGGTGTTTACTCAGGCTACACCATAAACTGGTCAAAAACGGTTATATATGAACTGAGGGGTCCCCTGCCGCCTATACCCAGCGAATGCCAACTGACCATAGCACACACCTCATTTAAATATTTAGGCATTTATGTAACCCGAGACGCCTCGCACTACTTTACGCAGAATTTATTACCCCCTCTCACTCGCTTACAGGCAGATACAAGACACTGGGCGAATTTACCACTGACGCTTCTGGGCAGGGCGGCTTTATTTAAAATGAAGGCGCTTCCGCGTTTTTTATATATATTGGAGAACACACCGACCCTTGTCCCACCCTCATATTTTAAGAAGGTGACAGCAGTCCTCTCAGGTTTGCTATGGGGACAACGCCCGGCTCGCGTGGCTCATATAAAACTTAACCGTGGATGGTACGACGGTGGGATAGCACTGCCAAATTTACAGTTATATTACTGGGCATCCCAACTTAAGGTGATAAACCAATGGCTCCACGCACCACAAGATGACCCGGCATATATGGCTGACAGAACCCAATTAGGAACACACAGCCTATTGGCACCACTATATAATAAACGTCTGTTGACTAAATTGATAGGTCCGACAAAGCACACGGTAATATTATGGCATAAGGCGCAGGCTAGATTAAAATGGGGGGATGTTATAACCAAACTCACACCCCTGTGGGATACTAAAGCACTGGGTTGCCTGAGAAATAGCAAAGGATTTACCCTATGGGACAACATAGGAATCTCCACAGTGGGAGACCTATGGACGAGTAATGGTATGATCCCACTCTCACTCCTACAACAACAATATGACCTAGGACCCACTGAGACATATAGGTATATACAGATCAGACACGCATTGATGACAGCCATAGAGCCGGGGACCAAAGTCCCTGAATCATCTCCATTAGAAGACCGCCTGCTCACTGACTATATGCAAACAGGAGCTACATCACTCACCTATCGAAAACTGTTAAATAATCTACCGGACCCACTAGTTAAATTGCGGGATAAATGGGAGACATTGTTGGGAGAAATGGGCGAAACAGACTGGAATGCTGCACTGGCCGAGAGAAGCCGGAGTATCAGCCCGATTCCGCCTAGTACAATTTAAAGTACTCCATAGGGTCTACTACACAAGAACCGCTTTGTATAGAATACATAGAGCGCAGAATCCAAACTGTCTGAGAGGCTTTGGAGAGGAGGGGACACTCCTTCACACACTTTGGGGATGTCCGGTCATTAGCAAATACTGGAGGCGAATTATGAGAACCATTTCACAAACACTGGAAGTCTCACTTACACCAGACCCGAGGGTTTGCTTGTTGAATGTGTGGGGGAGGACGGATCTACCTAGACAAGGCCAACAGTGGGTGGTGATAGGAGCGATGGTGGCCAAGCGCGATATAGCGCAGAAATGGGGGGCGGCAGACACACCGACATTAGCACAGTGGTGCAAACACATGGATTAACTGATGGTTACCGAGCGTGCGGTCTATAAAATAAGGGCCAACCCTCGCAAGTGGAACAAGATCTGGTTACCCTGGAACAAGTATAGAGGTGAACTGTGTGAACCTCTGCCGGAGGAGGGAGAGGATAGCTCTGAGGAGGAGGATGAACTTTGGAACTAATACATACTCATGAATAGGATGCGGGGAGGGATATGGGTGTAATGGTAAGAGACTTAGGGGCAACTCAGGGGTAGAATACAGCGTAGTACATCAGTAAAGCCCCACCGATACAGATGAATGTCCGTGTATTGAAGCTCTATTGAACTGTTCATAATTCCTGATGAGTCTATAGTTCTGTTTTAATTTAAAATAAATAATTAAAAAGTAAGACTAATAATCCTGTATACACTGATTGAAAACTTGATGCACCATGATCATAATCGCTGCCGGACCGGGAGGTTGTCGGCTGAATAGCTGTGTATCATGAACATCGGAATGACTACAGCGGGACATTGTCCTCTATACACGCAAATGATGTAATGTATAATTGTCAAATGCAAATAAAGTCTTACAAAAAAAAAAAAGCAAAAAGTTGAGGGGTGAACCTGCCAAAAGGGCCAAGTCCAACACAATGTAATAAGGCAACTCAATGTTATCCTAGGGGAGGGTAGGCCTCGGAGTACTGACAAAAATGAATTTAGGAGTTTTCACTACCAGGACATGTAAAACTAAAAAGTACATGTCCAACCTTTTAATTAGAGGGCACCCTGCCGCATGGGCTTCCTAAGGACTACCTTAATGGTGAGTTATTTGCATTAAAAGGGGAGTTTAGGGCTTGATAAGTAAGTTATATTTCCAAGTTGAAATGGCAGTTTAAAACTGCATTCAGCCTGCAATGGCATGTTTTAAGGAGCTGCTTAAGTGGGTGCCACAATAAGTGCTGCAGGTCCACTAGTATCATTTAATTTACAGGTGCTGGGTACAGGGGCTGGCTTTAGTGCAGAGGGTGCCCAGTGAGACAATCTTTGTTGGTACACTACCCAAAACATCTCCTCCTTGACAAATTTCCTCACTACCACTCTCCACCAGTTCCCTCTCATCTCTCCACAGCCCATGTGTCATATGCATTTCATTTGTTATAGCACACTACTCATACCAGTTTAGGGTGTCAAAGCACCTTACAACACACATATTATACAGAGCAAATGAAACATACATCTGCAAACAAGTCTATAGGAAATGTTACATAAGACAATGAGGACAACAAAGTGTTAACGCCACATGTCACTGATGCTATTTGACAGCATGTTTTAAGAGTGTTGGGTTTGGAGAAGCCCAAACTCACTATTTAAAAAGTGTCACAGTAGTTGGCTTTACTAATAAAAATCTATTTTTACTGGAAAGAATCCTTTTTGGCAACATTAGGATAATAAAAGACTGGGGAAAAAACATAGAGTTTTAACTTATACCATTCAGTTTGCATGCAGTCCTTTGATTACATTCATAGCTCAATGGGCTATATTAGGGTTTTTTCTTATGAACTGTAAGGAACAAAATGATATCTGTGACAAAATCAATAACCCACTGAGATATCTATATAAAATACAGTTTGATGATTTGAGTGGTACACATTCTTTGCTGCAAACATATTAACCCTCTTTGCTACTTTATAATGAGTGAAACTGCCACTAGACAAAACTCCAATCCAACCCCAGCAGGATCCTTAATCACCTTACCTTGGCATTGTTGCCTGAAACCTGTGGATATGAAGGGAATTCTGAACAGGTGTTTTTTAAGTTGGTGTTGTTTCTTTGCTTCCCCTGATGCCTTGGCTGCGCACCGGGACACTCTATTGAGTAGCTGTGTGCGCTATAAATCCCTTAAATTAAATTAAATAAATACATTTCTAAATATGGGACCCCACCATCTCCCTGCCAAGGTCAACACCAGGTGCAGCTGCACTGATCGCACAGCCTGTATGTGGTATTGCACTCTAAAGGGACTAATAAGTAAATTAAATATGCCAATCAGGTGTAAGCTAACTTGACCATGTTAAAATGAAGGAGCACAATCACTTTAACATCCATAACAGAGGTAAAGTGCACAGAGTCCTAAGGCCAACAAAAACGATTTTAAGCAAGAAGTGGAGGGTAAAGGCAAGATGTTTGGGAGAAGACTACCCTAAGGATGACAGGTCTAACAGGAAGCCAAACCACACACACCACCCACAAATAACTTTCCTTTTTTTGTTTGCCATTGTCCGTTTTAATTAAGCCACTGTGTTCTTTACAAATGCAAGGATTAATAAAAATAGAAATAATGTTCATATAAATTGTTTTAGTACAAAGAGGCAAAAGTGCTAAGGGAAAGGAGGGGAGCAAATGAGTTCATTCAACATTTAAGTGGCACTCAATATCAATGTTCACAGTAGAATTAGCTCAATTTTTTCCATATTGACGTTTTGTGGATTTACTGTTTATGAGCAGAATTCTCTTATTTACCTCTACTCCATTGTGCCCTGGAATGCTTAGCTGCACTTTTATGTGTCTGTGAAACTTGACTGGACTTTGGCTTTCAAAATCTAGATCACCAACCAATAAGGAAGAAAACCACTTTCTTTGTGACTGGTATATCTTAGTTTTCTACTAAAAATAAGGGGGCCGATTCACAGAACTAATCTGAGACAAAATCCTAAACGTAATACTTTTGGTATTCTTTCATTCATTAATAACTGTTTTCGGTTATTAAGCAAAGAACAACCATGAAAGTACAATTAATAAGTCACATTTAAAATATATAAAAAAAACAGTAATAACACAATAAAATGTACTCATTACATTTCATTAATAAATTGATTTCCGAGATCTAAAAACATTTTTTAAAACACAGAGACAGATGCAACAGTTAATATATTATCTAATTTTTGAATAGCTAATAAAGCAGGACGACACCAAATAACTTCCTGATCTTCAATATGGGCACACTCCATCTTTTCCTAGGAATTGTATAAAATTTACAGAAAAACAGGATATGTATGTCTGACTGTTCAGACAAATCATCACATGGGCATTTACTAAGTTGTTTGGACCGATTATTCAGTTCGGGGTAGCTAAAAAATCTAAATAAAACGTTTAACCTAAAACGCGGTTATAAAAACCTTTCAAAATCGCTCATGTGTAGCTTAACATATGGTTGCATTTTACTAGAGGTCATTATTAATTGATGCGCGACCACAGTCTTTTTAGTCATTTCGACAATGATTCTGCGCTCTCCCAGATACCTCATACTGATATTCCTGAGATCTTTTCTAGAAACATGACACAGCAATGCGGGATCGTCATGATAATCAGGGTAGCCTATATTTTTTTAAAAACATCTTTACATAACTTAGCCATCCCAACTTGCCACCGTTATCAAGACTCATCACGTCCCTCATAATAGAGCGGTTGAAAACACACTCCTCGGTGGTCCAAACCCTATGCCACAGACGAACCGGTGCAACCTTAATGATGTCTTCTATGTATGGTTGCCCTAGTTCAGCGTGGCAAACGTACATAGAAACACTATCCGGGATTGCTAAAAGATATCTCATAAAAATGTTTTCCACCACCTGCAATGATTTGACATTTGCATATCCCCATATTCCTGCGCCGTATATATATATATAGCAATTGCAACACAAGTCGCTCTATACACAGTTAAAAGTTCCCCGATTGTTTTTTTGCCCATCTTTTTACTAACATTTTTCAGGGCCATTGTAGATTTACAAAACAACAGCCTCCTTGTCTTTATTGCACTATTCCGTAGACCAGATTGATCGAACAATACACCTAAATATGGGAAAGTTGGAGTAAAATCCAGCGGCTTTGAATCAATGTACATTACTTTTTTCTTTTTATCTGCCCCAGATCCACAGCACATGCAGAAAGTTTTAATACAATTTATTCTCAAGTCCAGGTTGGTCATGAATTGTGAGAAAGATGTAACCATCCTTTGCATGGCCAGAGGCGTCCTGACCATCAAGACCGCATCATCCGCGTATAATAGAGCAGGGACAGATCTTTTTGCAATCATTGGCATGTCCCTGCATTCCAATGACAATGTTCTCTCCAGATCATTGATGTAGATTGTAAAAAGAAAAGGGGCAAGGATGCAGCCTTGCTGCACTCCTCTTGCAACAATGAATGACTTGGTACACTCTCCGTTCTTGCCATACCTAACTCTGGCTACAGCCCCCGAATATAGCTCCCTGAGAAAAAGGATTATATTTTTCTCTACCCCTAGTTTCTCAAGTATCAACCAAAGTTTACTGTGAGTGACGCAATCAAAAGCTGGCGTTAAGTCAACAAAGGTTAAAAATATGCGACTTCCCTTGGCTTGGGTGTATTTTTCTAAAAGAATGTGCAAATTAAGGCACTGGTCAATAGTGCCCAGGCCTTTTCTAAAACCATATTGAAGGTCAATAATTATTGAGTGTTCATCAGCTCATATCTGTAATCTGTTTAAAATCACATGGCCAAAAATCTTGATGGTTGAGCCTAATAATGATATAGGGCGATAGCATAAACAACTTGTTCTATCTCCCTTTTTAAAAATATAGGTACGATTATAGACTCAAACCATGAGGGTAGCAAACCATTGGAACAGGATGCATTAAACAGTTGGGTGAGAAGTGGGCCCCATAGGTCCAAGTTATTTTTATACAGGTCAACCGGAACCCCGTCAGGGCCTGGGGCCTTTTCTCCTGAGCTTGCTTTTGTACTTAAAATTACTTTGCTCAGGGTAATACCCAGTTCCAATTTAATGTTAGTGTGTAGGGTCTCCTCTGCCATTACTTTCTGAGTTAACGTTTGCTCCAGTGGGCTCGGGCACTGTATAAATCTGAGTAATGCTCTACCCATTCATTCTCAGAAATGGCTATTTCTACCCTTGCCTTAGTTTTATCATTTAAAAGAGGGGCATTAACCGCTTGCCAAAATGCTGCAGTGTCTCTGTTCAAGGAAGCCTCGCACAATGAATCCCAGGCTTCCTTTTTAAGAATGTATTTTCTCTTTTTCAAGGTCAACTTATAGTCCTTTCTTAACTCCCTAATTAAAATCTGATCTTTAATAGGGGCATTTAAGGCATGCTTAAGATTAGAATAAGCCTTGGTGCAGGGTGTATCAAACCAGCTAGATGTTCTCTCCTTAAGATTTTTCGTTTCCACTCAAAGGCTATTTTTAATGTTTGAGGCAATAATCAAAAATGTTTTAATAATAATAAGATCGCCTATATTTCCATCCAAACAAGCATCAATACTGGATCCACATTTCTTAATTAAATTATAAAGGAAATCCTCAGGGACCACTTTAGTCCACTTTAGGGAGCAACCATTTTGTCTGTTCAAGGCAATATTTTGTACTTGTTGCCTCGGCGTACTATTTTTAACATGATCATTGTGTAAGTTTAAGATTTCCATACTTAAAGGAAAATGGTCGCTTAGTGGGATGTCCAGGGTATTAAATGTTGGAACCTCACCTCCATATCTGGCCGATATCAATATGAAATCAATCGTTGAGCATGCACCTCTGCCATTAAAGGTAGGGCAGAAAGGGACCTCTGTTCGACAAATTCTGTTCGCAAAACCCATATCATAGGAAAAAATAATTTCATTTAGGAGGTCCCCGCATGTAGTATGTTCAAAATGGCTTAAACTGATCTCATTATTTAGCATTAAACCACATGTTCCATTTCCTCCTCTTTTACATAGAGAACAATTAAAATCCCCTCCGGAAATAACACAGACTTCTTTAGTTCTCCCACTCAACACGCATTTGATATCTAGGCCCAAAGCTTTCAGCGTTTCTTCCATAGCCTCCGCAGGGACATTATTATAAAAATTAACAATAATCAAGCAAAACACTTTATCAATATGTATCCGAACCATATGGTAATACCTATTATTGAATACTATCTCAATTTTATTACACTTAAACAGGTTCGACACATAAGTACACAACCCCCTTTGGCCCTACCATGCACTGAGCATAATGCTGGTGAATGCAAGGTTTTAAAACCACACAGATGATGAGCCTCTGTAGCCCATGTCTTGTAAGCTCACTATATCATGCTTATTCACAAGATTGACCCAGTTTTGATTGGACAATTTTGTTTTCAAACCTGCTACATTCGAAAACAGTATTGACCACCTGCCCATATTAGCTGAAATATCCACTGTACCAGTAGAACCAGAAATCTCCTGATTATTTTCTGACAGTATATTCACATCTATGCCACTTTCCTTTGATACTCCCATCTCTTCAGAATTGGTTATCCCTAATCTTGCCCCATAGTCCACCCGTGTACAATTTACTCCTTCATGGCCATTCTCAACCAAAGATCTTACATTTACAGAGGTAGGCACCAATTTAACAAAAGGGGAACCAGATCTAAGTCAATCAACCACCTCCAGCCCATAGAGCGTATCAAAGCGGTTAAATGTAGGAATATTGAACTTGTCTCTATGTGTGCCCATAAACCCTCCACGCTGTATCTCAAAGGCATTTGGTGGAGCAAGAAGTGAAGACGGATAAAAATAGCTAAAATCAAGGGTTTGTATACCGCCATCTCCTCTTTGATGGAGCCAACCACAAATGTGCCTTACCACCCGTCTATCTCTAAAATTAACAATGACACAGCTCTTTGGATCTATTGCCCACCCAGCTTACCCTTCGCACAAATAGGATTTCACCACGTATGTTAGCCGGGAAGGGCCTATTCTTGTTCAACCAAAAGGTGACCTTATTTTTTAGTTTCGGGTAAGTTTCTATTTTATCATTAGACTGCTCAGGCACCCCAGTCAGCACCACAGTGTATGGAGTGGAATCTGGCGGTAAGTCAATACGTGGATGAATACTCTTTGGTTTAGCAACACTTAAAGGGCCAGATGTAGGTAGCCCTTTACCGATCGGAATCGGCCGAAAATACCGATTTTCGGCCGTTTCCGATCGGTAAAGGGCTAGGGAGATGTAGGTGCACATATTCGGTAATTTTACCGAATCGTTATTATTACCGAATCGGTAATAAGTACTGATTCGGTAATAATTACCGATTCGGTAAAATTACCGAAAATGCTATGTGGGTAGCCAATTTTCTATTGGCACATGGCTTACAGAATCGGTATTTTACCATGGAATACAAATCCATGGTAAAATACCGATTCCTGTGTACATGCACATCTGTGCATGTACACATGTGCCATGTGACAGACAGACGTGCCCTTAGGGCATGTCTGTGTGCCACATTGCACACATGCCCGTTTTGGGGGTGCTAGAGGGGGTCAAAGTGACACCCCCTGCACCCTTGTGAATTCTTTAATTACCGATTCGGTATTTTGCCTAATCATTCCTATGGGCTTCAAAGCCCATAGGAATGAATGGACATTACCGATTCGGTATTTACAGAATCGGTAATTAAAGAATTGTTAAGGATTCAGTAACGAATCCAGATGTTGGGACCTACATCCCATTTACCGATTTTGAAATACCGAATCGGTAAAATTCGGTATTTCAAAATCGGTAAATGGGATTTACCTACATCGGGCCCAAAATTCCCTTATCTGTATATGTAGAATTTCTATCCCGCCCCATGTCCCCGGAGTCCTTTACGGTCTCCCCCCTCTTTTTGTCTTTCTCCATCCGGGATCAGTATCCTTTTTCCTGTAATTTCATCATCTTGACTATTTCCATTTGGTAACAAGGACGAGGTGTTAGATGTTATCGGGGTTGGTGATGGAGTGATAATAGTTCTCTTGTCGCAATATGTCCTACTATGCTTTGATTCTGTATACTAATAGCAAGTTTTTCCAGTGTATCAGAACTGGCTATAGCTACCTGTTCGAGCGTTCCTAGTTTCTCTGATAACAGTTTAATTCTCTCTAACAGTGGTAACATTAGGGACTTCATTAAATGCTCAACTTTCTCCATAAAGCCGATGGGAATTTGAGATAGAGGGACCAGAGGCTCGGGCAACTGTACAAACGGGGCATTTGGGGCAGAGATTGATATTGGGGAAGAGACGCTAGTTGATAATCACTGCGTCAATATTACCAATCCCTCAGTTTTTTCAGATGTTTTAATTATTTTTGGGCACCTTCCCTTCAGTGGGCCCCCACCACGTTTCCGCCTACCAGTTGATCCCAATCCTGGCAGTTGTTTTTTAACCTGTGGACTGGCCTGAGGGTTAGGAATATTTTTGACTGTAGACCTTATTGGGAAACTCAGGGTAGTTTCTTTAGATGTATTAACCGAAAGAGAATCATCGGTCGCAAGAATAAGGCTGACCTCTGTTGTCGTAGGTTGCCTAATCTGCGCCTGTGCCCAATGATCGTTACTGTCACCTGCGTTAGTATCACAATTAAAAGTTTGTGTTCCTTATTGTTCTGGTGTAGTAGCTAGCATAATTGGTCCCAAAGATGAACGTTTGGTATACAAGGGTTCTAATGATAGACGTTGTTCTGTCAGAGCAATTTCATGCTCCAGAACTGATGTGGCCCTAGTTATAAATTGGTCCAGAGTCCCAGCAACACTCCCACCTATTGCACCTATTGCTGCCTTCCTCCCTTTCCCTGCGCGTTGCGCCATTGATCTTAGATACTGTAATATAACACTTTTCCTGACTATTATATTCACAAAATTAGGCAAATATTAATTTTCAAAATGCAGTGGCAAAATTAGAAAAATCCAAGGGATAAATAGTCTTACAGATGCAGCGAAGTTCGGGGGGTGGCCCAGCCCAGCCCCCGACAGTCTCCCACGGGCTCAGATGGGCCCACCCTTGGCCTGGGTTTCGCCCGGCGCGCGTCCCGCGGAGCGGGAGCAGCGAAGTGATTTCATGCTCCCCGCAGGCAGACAGGCACAGGTGAGGGTGATAAAAGCAGACTGCCTCCTGGGACTTCGAGTCCTTTGTAGTCCTTGTGGTGTGCTTCACGAAAGCTGCGGTTCCTGCGGAGCGGGAGCGGTGAGGTGATTTTCTGCTCCCCACAGGCAGGCAGGCACAGGTGAGGGCGATAAGAGCAGACTGCCTCCTGGGACTTCGAGTCCTTTGTAGTCCTTGTGGTGTGCTTCATGAACGCGGCGGCTCCTGCGGAGGTGGAACGGCGAGGTGATTTTATGCTCCCCGCAGTCAGGCAGGCACAGGTGAGGGCGATAAGAGCAGACTGCCTCCTGGGACTTTGAGTCCTTTGTAGCCCTTGTGGTGTGCTTCACGAACGCTGCGGCTCATACTTTTGGTATTCACAGACGGCATTTTGTAGTAGTAAAGTTAGAATTGTGTCTTAAGTTAGGATTCTGTGTTAATTTAAATTTAAGTTAAACTTAAGTTTGTCTTAAGTTTTGGTCTTGAGACAAAATCCTAACTTAAGACAAAATCCTAACTTTACTACTACTAAATGCCTTCTGTGCATACCAAAAGTAGTACGTTTAGGATTTTGTCTCAGATTAGATCTGTGAATCAGCCCCAGTATTTGTTTTATTTCAGATCATTGAGGCTGAGGATTAGTCAAAAAATATTTTTGTACGGGTGATATACCATGGACATAAAATATTAACTTAGTTATTTGTCTCTGTACATGTGCATTTTAGAATGTTTGGGTCTCCCCATATTCAGTAGCAGCTACTGCCTGTAGAAAAATGTTATTACATCTGCATTTTGCAGGGATATCAAATAAGGTTGGAGAAGCTGGAGTTTCCCAAAAATGTCTTTCCCAGGAATATATTCCTTTTTAAGTTAGGGACTCATAGCTTTTCATTGAGGTACGTCCAGTGTGGAGGTGCAACATGTCTTCTGCATGAAGTTCAGATGGCAGCCATACATGTAATGAAGCGTTAACGTTTGATTGGTGATCTTATGGTACTTTTCGCAACACCAGTCATTACATTGTTTGGTTCATAAAATTTGCTCTTTACTTCATATCACATTGCATCTTTTATGATTGATTTATTTATTTATGGATTTGTAGAGGACAATGCTACCTAAAGAAGTCAAGTCGCTAGAGTCCGCTTGCCAAAACGAGCAGTTATGAAGGAATGGGGTTGGTTGTGAGAACACATGATCATGAAGGTGAAATGAAATTAGAAACATGAGGTAAAATGGGAGGATTCATTTGTCCAATAATGAAGTCTAAAATTGAATAATCTGTAAGATTGATTCAAGCAGTGAAACGTAACAGCTTGCTACCCTTCATACAGATGTAAAAAAAAAATACAGATAAATTAACTTTGACAAACAATAGAAGAACCAGATCAGATCAGATAACACACAGCCATAAATGATAATTACGCACTTATATAGTGCATGACTACCCGGAGGCATCTCGGCGCTTGTACGAATACCGCCGAGGAACCCTTCCTGGCCTTTCCCTGTGAGGAGCTCACTCCTGGGCGCCCCCAAGGAGAAGTCAGGCATCCTAGGCGTTGTTGGTGCTGTTGTAGAGATTAAACAAGCTATTACCCAGAGGTGCACAGTGGGGCTCATGATCAGAATAGGCACTGAGGCGAGAATTATCAGGTCCGAGGAAATTGAGCCCGAGCCTGGTCCCGGCCAGACTACTGCATCAGGGTCTGCCGCTCTAACCATTAAGCCACACATCTGTACTATAAAGCACAGTACAGATCAATAAAGCACAGTACAGATATTAAAAGCATCATAAAAACATTTCCTGGCCTCAATCATAGACAAGTTTAAAAAATCAGCAAGCAATTAATTACATAATAAGAAAATTAAAATAAAGCCCTTCACAAGTACCAACAGCCCTAGGAAACCATGGTTAGGAAGTCTTAATAAAAAAATTGACACCCCAGGCTCCCCCATCGGTCGAGTGCCCTGCTACCCACATTTAGATAAAAGAGAGCTTACAGCTTCAGACAATTAAAAAAACATTTGTTTTCTCTTGGCAATAGCACACTTTAAAAATGTGCAAACACCGCTAAAAAGTGCAGGGAAGTTTAGTAATTGTAGATACAACGGAGCCTCAACCCAACTTATAATACCACAAGCTCTAAGTAGTGGGACTAGAAACCTTTTGGAATAAATCATATAGTACTTACAAAAGAAGGTGAAGTGGAGCAGGCTCTGGGGTGAAAACTTATTACAGGGGTGGAGTAACATATTAGTGAGACCATATTGCCCCAAAAAAGGAAAGCCTAAATGCCATCTCACAATACCAAAACTAAAGCTGGTTAACAAGACTCTGTTCCAGGTGGTATCCACTCTTGACAAGTACGAATCCTTAGTCAGAGTGGTTTGTACATGAACATAATTCATAAAAATATTTGGCTAATTGCCCTTCTTCTCTAAGCTGCCTTTTCCTGGTTTGAAACGCTTTCTTGACCCACGTTAGGGCGGACTTAGATATTGTGGAGGGGGATGAAAAGAGCTCAGGTCTCCCCAGGCAGACATTTTGTGCTTGATGTATGCAAGCAGGGAATGGCCAAGCCTTTATCACATGCAAGGCAATCCAGTATCACCTTCCTATTCAGACCTGCGTGTTGATTCGCCCAATAGTGCATCATAGCGCCAGGGTGGCCAGTTTAATAAAGTCTTAAACAAACCCACCACCAAGCTCCTGCTGCACTATATACGTGGCGCAATCAGGGGGTACATCCAGGAGATTATGCAAGACCCTGTTCGCTGTGGTCTGGAGGACAGAAGTGTTACAAGTAAGAATGGGGAGGCATTTGCTTCTAACTACCTCCAGCAGGTGGGCCATAGTCTTTCTGCCAATACAAGAGGCTAAGTTGTAGATGTAACTGGCGGCACTAACAAACCTTTGGGAGGCTTTATACTTACAAGGACGTCAATTTACCTTGGCATCATGAACCACATCCAGGTAAGACAAGCATTGGCATAGCCAATAGGTCTCACTTTCTGGACCTTATAAGTATTTAGATATGCAGCACAATATCCTTTGTGCAACAACATTAATCGTTGAATGGATAAACAGTTATAAGGTCCCCATTGCGAGACCTATTGGCTATGCCAATGCTTGTTTTTTTTTAAGGATTATGGCAAGCCCACACCAACCACAGAAGTTTGTTTAGTGGTCAGCTCTATCTTCTTTCCATTATAACATTGGCTTATCCGTTCCCGCCAAGGCTGTCAGTATAGTTATCTGAGACTTGACTACACTAATAGCTTGTGCTTACCCTTACTAAAGATTTAGATAGAAACTACAAAGTGGCCAGAAACAACCCACCGTCAATTACTCCAAAGCTATGTGACTTGCAATAGTTTTCACATTCATCAGGATTCATTGTAAAATAATTTGCTACCCACTGATCTTTCAGAGTTGAAGAAAAAAAAATGATTCTGAACCAAAGGTTAGCACGCTAAGTCTGAGCTTAGCATTCCTTAGCAAGTCTATAAATTCAGTCAGTCCAGAAATATACCATGGACTAGAGGGGTGAAAAGCTTTCCTTGGAGAGGTACTAAGACACGGGAAAGTCAAATGAGGCCCCAGAAGGTATATTTGGCACTCCGCTTTAATCATCCACCAGGGCTGGTTGTGTTTCCTACTCCTTTGCTGTCCCAGGATATCAATGCAGAGGTTGTGCAGGTGCCACTTAAAGAAATAGCATTCAGACTTTGTTTTCTTGTAAAAATATATTTCTATATTGTTATTTATATACAATTGTCTATGTATGAAATTGATGGTACGATTTCCCCTCATATCTCATATTGTATCCTTGGTACTGTTTGTTTATATGACGATATTGTTGATCATTGCTTATATATCTTTGGAAACATTTTAATAAAGAATTACGATACAGGGTGGCTAAATAGACCCTCCCCCCAAAAAATACCACAATATTACAGTACCATTTATGCCCAGGACCTAATTGGGACACAGACTAGCATTTCTGCTCCAGACGACTAAGAAAAGCCCACAGAGAGCCAAACGATAAAAGCACAACTAACGAGAGGCTGAATTTCTACTTGAATATTCTGCCTGAGTTGCCTTTGCACCGGCGATTACAATCACCACAAATTCGGAATGGAAATCTATTATGTATGGAAAACGACTGTTTAAACAGTAATTAATTAACTAGGCACGGCGTTCCTTTTGAAAAGGAGATACCAAAATGAGTAAAAAAGCGCTGAGATACCGCGTACCCCTCCCTAGCATTTACGTGGACCTCAGTCACGTATTCTGCAGTTGCGTACATAAAATGATCATCTACACATCCCAACATGGAACATGGGGACTGAAAGAACACACCAACGGAAACAACGCGTAACCGCAAGCTTGAGGCTAGCAAAAGCCTCTGGTAGCACTTTAAAAACCCACCAACTAAATATCTCGCAGAGCAGCGCATGCGCTGGCTCAGGTGAGACCTAATAAAAAAAAAGTGTGCGGCCGATTTCGCTAGACGAGCGGCCGCGAGTCGCTCTCTGTGGTGGGGAGGGGGAGAGGCAAGCAAGACAGAGAGGCAGAGCGAGGCACGCACGCGGGGGTGGAGGAGCATGCTGTAAGACTTAATGAGCGATGAAAGAAAGGCAGATGGCGGCTATGCGAGTGCACACGCGCGTAACCGCAAGCTTGAGGCCAGCAAAAGCCTCCGTGAGCACTTTGAAAACCCACTAACTAAATGTCTCGCAGAGCAGCGCCTGCGCTGGCTCAGGTGAGACCTAATAAAAAAAAGGTGTGTGGCCAATTTCGCAAGATGCGCGGCCACGAGATGTGCTCTGTGGTGAGGGAGGGGCGAGCAAGACAGAGAGGCACAGCGAGGCGCACGCTTGGGGTTCGAGGAGCATGATGTAAGGCTTAATGAGCCATGAAAGAAAGGTAGATGGTGGCTGCGCGTCTGTACGCGCGCGTAACCGCAAGCTTGAGGCCAGCAAAAGCCTCTGGTAGCACTTTGAAAACCCACTAACTAAATGTCTTGCAGGGTAGCGCATGCACTAGCTCAGGCGAGACCTAAAAAATCCTGGGTGGAGGCTATCTGATGGCCTTGGAGACGTACGCGCCTTGGTTTCATGGATTTGGGCCCACAAACATGTTGTAAGTTTTTGAGCGGCTTGTGGAAGAAATCACTATATCTCTACATGAAATACAGTAGAAGATTACATGAATTATGTTGAAATTGATTTTAGCTATTGGCCAGAAATGTTTGAACATCCTGATGAAGACATGACATTGATTCTAGTTGAACCTTTGCTAGCAAAGTCAATGATACATCTTAACCCCTTCACTGCGGCGGCTATTCCGCCGCAGTGCTAAGGGGGCGGGGCGGCCACACGGCGGCCACATGCTGGTGACGGAATCGCTCCGTCATCAGCCGCTGTTGGGCTGTGCTCATGACGGAGCGGTTCCGTCATGGCCCGCCCGCTCAATAGAACGCCCAGCGCAGGCACGGAATCCGCGCCGCGCAGGCGCGGCGGCAGGGCCATGAGGGAACCGCTCCGTCATCAGCACAGCGCCACCGCAGCTGATGACGGAGCGGTTCCGTCATCAGCATACAAAGGGTTAAAAGACTTGCAAGGCAACAGCAGGAAAGCTAGATGACTTAATTACCAAAATAATTGAATTAATGTAAGAGATATGATCTTGTTTCTCTCTGCTTGAATTTAGTTACAGACTGTACATGACACAGGGAGTCTTATACAAAATGTACACCTTATATGTGTTCAATAAAAATATGATCAATTGTTATATGTTTATATGTAAAAGAAAGGTTTGTAAAGAAATTTTGCATGAAAAATAACCCTCTGAAAATTGTAAATATTCTCCTGAAAAATTGACTGGATGAATTAAATGTCAACACATAGATAGTTAATTGCTAAGATAAGTATACAGAACATTTATCTGCTATGTGAAATAGGAGAGAGTCTAGTTTTTCCTGAGTTACCATTGGTATGTACTGAAGAATGGTAGCCTCAAATACCAGCGTAACTCTGGGAATTCTCCTGACTAACATTTTGTCTATTGAAGCTGGCATATGGTAGGTTGCAGCTCAGATTTACAGTGTAGTGTATAAGAGGGTGATTCCAAAATAGGTAACAGCATTTACTTTCTAATATTAGCACTGGCCATTAGAGACTATCTGCTTTTTATTATCTTCTTCCACCACCTCCCCAAGAAATGGCCACCTCTCTGGGGCTCCAGCGGTCCGCTCACAGAGCAATCCCTGGGACTGAGCCTCCCATTTTAGTGCACCCAGCACTGTCCCCTGCTCCTGGCACCTTTTACCTGGTGGTGATGCAGGGAGAACTGCAGTCATGATTTTCTGCTGCAAGATGTCCCACATATGGGACATCCTTGAGCATGAAATTGTCACTGAAGACAAGGTTGACATGTTAAACATAGCTTCAAGCAAAGTGAGGAATCTTTACTCTCCTTCCATCAGACTAAGATTCCTGACTTATCCTTTATCACCGGCCAATTAAAGAGCTTCACATGCCTCCATTTCAAGTAGGTGTTGCAGCTATTTAATGGAAGACATACGTGTCTCTAACTTTTCATTGCAGTTTGTTGGAGTTGCTGGTGGCTTGTTAGCTACAACATGTATGGATGAGAGTTCTTGAGCGAAACACTGCCGTTAGCCTCACTTATTTAGCCTCCTTGTTCAATCTACGGCTTAGGATGTGAGAACTCACTGAGCTCTGTAGCTCGAAATACTCTACTTCATTCTGAAATAAGCTCTAAAAGTACTTCTCCTGTCAAATGCTTTTCTAACTGATTTGGAAGATGGGGTATAGAACATACCAAATAATTCTTGCTTTGGATGAGACCATTAAAACCTCCATAATTTTGATATGTTACATAAGCATTTGTGACTTCTGAGGTGTTCTTTGTTGAGGAGTTGTGCATTTCTACACAGTGCCCAAATCACAGAGGAGACAGATGAAAGCAGTTTAATTGTAATTAGGGGGTGCAAATTACCACGAGGGTGAACCTCGTGGTAATTTGCACCCCCTAATCGCGAATTCACAATTTTAAAAGTAATCATGCATTGCTTTTAAGGAATCGCAAATTTGCGATTCCTTAAAAGCAATCGCATTTTTGGAATTCACTAAAAATAGCGATTTTTCCCAAAATGTTTGATGCATCCAAAAAACCTATTTAGGAATCGCAAACGGCCGAATTTACCGATTCGCACTGTTTTGCACTTCCTAAATAGGTTGATGCATGTGGCCCTATGTGCTTTATTTAGGCCGGTGATACAGAGTTACATTCATAAGAAATAAAGCACTAATAGTACAGGAGAAGCAGTGCGGGCACTGATACACTAAAAAGTGAATTGTTGCTTGCCAACAGGGAAAAATATGATGAGTCCTTAGAAAGACTAAGATGTATTGAAGACTATACATGGATAGGATACATGCAACAGGGGACAGGACAGGCAACCTATTAGATCTGAGAATGACCGGGTTGGAAATCTGAGAGGGCAAGATATAAGGATTCAATACACTCCAACTGACATCAACAACTCCTTTAGGGTCTACAGTAAGCACTTATCACCTGACCTTGTAAAATCATGACAAGACATAAAGGACATCATGGTGGAGGCCCAATATCCTTGTCTCTCCCCTTATGACAGGACTATGTTGATGCTTTTACTACAGTGAACAGCAAAGCTGCCATTCTTTCATTGAATGCAAGAAAACCTGTGGCAACAGATGGCCTGCTGGCTGAGTTCTACTTTGCAGATGAAGAGCTACTCACACCCTCCTATTTTATTTATATGAAACATCAATTGATGCTGTAATTTCTCCTAAGTCCACTCCAGTGGAATTAATACTGGTGTTCTGTAAACCTGATTGCGAGAAGTTGTCTATAACCTCTTACTGATACTTAACTATCTTCAATACCGACAACAAAATCTTGAGCAAGATTCTGACTACACGCATGCCTATGGTATTATCAGCCCTATGACACTCAGACCAATTACATTTCATTTGCTAGTGGAGCACGTTCTATAATTCAAGGCTGATGCTCGACATCATGCAGGGGCTGCAGGTCAGTACTGTTTTTTGGCAGTCACAGCGATCAAGATGGAAAAGCTATTTGACCCTATGATTACTGGATAGAGGCCACAATGCAATGTGAATCTCATTGCAGCTGATCTTATCATATGGCACTCAAAAGAAACTGCACCGTGATACATCATACCTAATAAATGATAAGTAGAGGATCCCTCCACTATATTACTAGTAGGATGCCATTGAGTAGAAGTAACACTTTATTATGATTCAACTTTGATCTATGGACGACTTCTGAATATAGTTATGTAATATGTAGTGTCAATGTGAAAGAAGTTCTGTTACACTCACTTCTTGAGTGTTTGCTAGCAGTTATAATTCTGCCAGATCTGTATAAATATTTTCACAGGGTAGACCAACACATTTTATTAGCCAAACCCATCAGAGATATTAAAAGGCTTTAAAAAACTGAGTTTAGCAGCTTGTGTCCTCTTCAATCACATCCCGAAAGGCGTGCTGGGTGACATGTGTCTAGTATTCATCTCCTGATATGGTGAACTATGGGATTGCATGGGAGGATTTCCTGCACTCCCTCACTGTGTGTATCTAAACAAGAACACAAGCGAGAATCATTCAGCATCACAAATTGACTTACCAACAATATTCTGATAATACACAGTTACTGGTCACAATGAATTGAATATCAATAAAGAACCAAAAAGCAAAAATATCATTGACTATTTCTTGAAGGAATTGAGTTGGAACTAACTGGACTGTCCTATCTTCTTATGTGCGGAGTCTCTGCAGTCGTAAATATATTGCTAGTAAACTATATTTGTGAATAGCAATCAATTGTAAACAAACACAAAAGTGTAAGTTTGCCTTTGTGAATTAGCCCCCTGAGTTATGGTTTAATCAAGAACTACTGCCTTTTAAAGACTCATCTACACCACGAAATAGAGACCATAAATAAATATTTGAAGTTCATGGACACAAAAATATTCCTGACTGCAAACTACATTATTTGCTAAAACATTAATTCCAAACCCTAATTATTGTAAAAAGAAAGGAGACTAAACTCTACAATACTTGGAGGGCAAACATGGACCATGCACGCAATAAACTGATACAAAATTCACAATTTTGCCCTATTCAGAGATAACTTGGAAATTGCTGAGTTTCGGGAGGCCTTTCACCAAAAATTGATCATAGCGACTTTACAAGGATTAAGAGACAATCCTTCATGTGAACTCCATCCTACAGTGTGTGGCTTTGGTGGCATAATGTGAGTAAAACATACTAAAGGGCATATTTACAAATCCCTATCGCCACAGGAATGTCACTTTTAAAGACGTTCCTGTGGCGATACAGGCTTTTCCTTATTCACATGGCGAAATGAGGAGAAATGCTTTATTTCTCCTCGTTTTTGCTGTTTCTATGTGTGCTACATTGTGTAGCACACATAGAAACAGCATACCGACATGCATGCTTGTTTATGTGCAGGAAGGTGTCGCTTCCTGCACATAAACAGGCATTTCAAAAATTACGGGTTGCAACTTCTATATGTGCTTGCTCAAAGCAGCACACATAGAAGTTACAAATCACCTTTTAAGATTGTTTATGTGCAGGAAAGGACACCGTCCGGCACATAAACAAACATTCCCCCAACACAAGCAACCTTGCATTATGGTGCAAGGGGGCCTGTGTTGGCACTAGGCAGCAGAAATTAGCACCAGCACAAGGGGAAATGCAGGTCTGCACGTATTGTTGTAAATGCAGTGTAGTCCTCCCTTTCCGAAGTTTCAGAGCCCGACGTTAAGCAAAAAAGGCTAAAGATGTGCTCTGTCACTACTTTGTAAATATGCCCCAAAGTCACTTAGTGTGACCTAATAACACAACACTGGTAATTATTTAACACTTATGTCATGAAACTGGCAATGTGAGTGTGAGGGCAGGGATAGACACATCCCTGGATCTACATAAAATAAAGAAGAAGATTCTTGTCTACACAGAAATGATGATGGGTGAAGGGAAGTAGCACATGCAAACTGGAGACAAGAGGAAGAGGGAAAGGGGAGAGGACTGGAGAATGGAGGGGTTAGATGGAACGAAAACAAAGTGGCAAATTGAGATGGCAAGAGAAGGATGAGGGACGATGAGGAGGTGGGACAAAATGTACACAAAAGTGATAGAATGAGAAGATATAAAGGGACTAGTGAACAGACAGAAAGGTCCAGAGGATTTGGTGGAAAGAATAAGAGTAAGGTTTGATGGAATCAGGCAGAGTAGATGATTGTTGAGAACGGTCGATTAGAGGGTGTTGTGGGTGCAAGTGGGATACCCAGGGGAAAAGGAAAAGTGAATAGGTGAGGGGTAAGAATAAAAGATGAAGTTGAATTGAGGCAATGGAAAGGAGTGTTGATGATAGGATGGCATGTGCAGAACAGTTCAGGAGTACGAGAAATAAGAACAGAGCGAAGATGAGAATTAAAATGGTAAACAAAGGGGAAAACACTGACATTTTAAAGTATTTAGAGTGTTGTTTTGTGTGAAAAATATTGGATTTTAGAGATACCATTACAATCATAGTTTTGGGGGGAAGCTATGAAACAAAGCATTTCAAATGCAATTCACGTTGCACCTCAAATGAATACATTTATGAAGAGGAAGAAGGCAGTACACAGACCTGGGCCGCCATGCACTACATAGACATCAGGTATGCAGACTTGGGCAAAGGAGGACCATTGGGTGCACAGAGCTGTGTTTTGCACAAAGTCATAAGTAACTTTCAGGGTACAAAGACATGGTGCACTGATAAATGGGAGAGAAAAACATGAGCCAAGCATGGGATACAAGAAAATATGGGATCCGGTGCAATCAGTCACACGCCATCCGGCCACTTGTGTCTCTTGGAGACTTGGATCACACAGACATGGGGCCACAGACAATGACGGACAAGGGACATATAACATGTTTTTGGCAAAAATGACTTCCCGTTACATTGAAAATAAACATTTCATAACTACAAAGTAATTCTCAAAGCCTAATAAACTTATATTATCTTCTGTTATTGCCATTTCATAGAGCTCTTTAGGCATTAGGATGTCTTTCAGCACTATGGGTTGTCTGGAATGTTTTTCTGAGCATCATATGATGGGTATTGTTTTCTAATATGTCCCTGAGACTGATGAGTACTTGTGTGATGTGAAGGGTGAGCATTGGGTTCATATGTAGAAATCATCAGTGGTCTTGTTAGAAGGTTGAGTGGCAATGGTTTTTCATTATGTTAGAGAGCGTATTTTAGCGGGGAGGTGTGTGGTTAGATGCCAGGTAAACTATAGTACATGTATGGTACACATGTTCACAGAAAATACTTAATGGGATGGAAACTGCATGGAATTCACTCCCTCGCGACCTGCGTCTTGAACCACAATATCTGCGCTTCAGGAAGCAGCTAAAGACGCATCTCTTCCCCTAGTTTTATCCTCTTTCTGAATCCGCATCCCTCTCTTCCTGCTCTCTGCTCCTGGTTCCTCAGGTCTATAGTATTAGGGTTCTTAGCGCTGGGATACCTCCGGGTGACTACGCGCTTTATAAAAATAAATAATAATAATAATAATAATAATTGAGGTAAGTACCCTATCCTTTATTCCTCCCTGATACTCCACTTCACCTTAACACAGCACATGCCACGTGGATACATTTATGTACTTTTGCTGATGCTGTGTGGTTGATGACCATATAGGTAAGTGCACTCATATTCACTTTTTTTGCATGAATTAAGTATGTGGAATGTAATTGAAACTTGGTGAGGTAAGTACACCCATGATATAAATGGAATTCCTGGTTCGCTGAGGTGTTTGGGTGCATACCTCTGCGAACCAGGAATCCAGTTTCTAGCAGGAACCTCCACCCTAGTCAGGGTAAACCTGTGCCCACCCTCTGGTAGCTTGGCAGAGAGCAGTCAGGCTTATCTAAAGAGGCAATGTGTAAAGTATTTGCCAAAACACACACATAGTAGCACAATGAATACACTATTACAATACTCCTCACAGGTTTATAAAGTAGTTGTCTATCTTAAAGGAAAAAAAATAAAACCAAAACGAGAAGAAATATCACATATATTTCTCAAGATATGCACCTATTAAAGAATACCAAGTATAGTTTTTGAAAATCAAATGGACATTCTCGTTCAAAGCGTTTTGTTTAAAGTAAGCAAAAATGGAAGACAAGCAAACTCTGGAGTGTTGAAAGAACACTCGTGTTGGATCGTGCAGTCACGGTATCGCTGATTTGCTTGCACTCCTATGGGCAAACAACAGAGGCGTTGGAACTGCACTGGTACTGAGGCAGATTCCACCACCTGTCAGTGGGATCACAGAAGCTGCCAGGACCTCCGAGGTCTGCTGTGAATGTGTACCTGCTCCAGGCACTGGGAACAAGCCAAGCGGGTCTCTGGTACCATATGGCCCTAGGCGGCTAGGGAGGGGATGATGTCGTTTCTGCAGTCAGTGCTGGTCCGGCAAGTCATTCAAAGGGAACACAGCAGATCTGCTTGGCACCCAGCCCAAGGAGCCACCCTCATCTGGAGTCTCTGCTTACAGGGTGTGGCTGTGGGGGACACTAAGCGTCAGCATCCCAATGTGAAGCACTGGTCTTCAGAGAAGGAAAGCATGCAATCTGATGAGGTTTCAGCGGCCAGACTCAGAGTCCCATGGCAGTGCCGGTATGGCAAAAAGTCTTTGATGGCCCTGGCACTTTTAGGAATAGAGAGTAAGCCAACAAGCCCTTAACGAGCACCACAAAAGGTAGCAGTTTGCCAGCATATGAAAGCAGGTCCCAGAGTGGCAGTCCCCCCTGCACCACAGCACTCAGCAAGCAGCAGGCCAACCCAGCAAAGCAGTCAGCAAGATGACAGTCCCTGATGCCAGCACAGCAGTCCCTCAGGCAATGTGCAGATGCAGAGCCAGTAGTATCTGGTTACAAGTCCCACACAGTGTCTGATTTTAGGGGGTCAGAGTCCCAGTATTTAAACCCACAAGTGCCTTTAATGTAGGGGGTGACTTCTAAGGAGTTCTCTCTAGTGCACAACGATCCCTTTCAACCCAGTTCTGTCTGCCAGGCTATTGGTGGGGGGTTATCAGTAACTTGTGTGTGGGCAGGAAGACCCATCAGAATGCACATGAATGCAGATGCAGTTGAGTGACCTGTGTTGTGGCTGTCTAGAGGGAATACACAAATGTAGCTCTCACCCAGTCCAACCCAGTTGATTATTGGAGACAGGCGGCCAGGTACATAGAGCAGTAAATGCAGATACATGTCCAGTCTCTAAAAGTGGCATTTCTAAAATAGTAAAGTTAAATCCAACTTTAGCAGTAAGTAGGATTTATCAATACCCTTTCAAACATATACAACATCAAAAAGCTACTCCTCTCTGATCGGGAATAACCACTTTAAACGTATAAGGAAATTCCCAATGCTAACCTATTTTAGGGGTAGGCCTCACAGTAGTGAAAAGTTAAATAGGCTTTTTGTCACTACCAGGACATGGAAACCACAACAGTACATGTCCTACCTTTTACTGACATAGAACCATGCACTGTGCATCCATTGGGGCGGGGGCGTAGCCCCACTGCCCGCAGCTCCCTCGTTGTCTTTGAACTCAAGTAAACTGTTTACTTAAGTTTAAAGACGCCGAGGGAGTTCTCGCTGACAATCATGTCAGTCAGCATGACGTCGGACAGCCCAGCCCTTCAGAGTCTGAAGGGGGTGGGCGGTCTGGAATCATGTTGACTGACATGATTGTCAGACAGTGGGGGGCAACCGGCAGCAGCACAACACAAGTGCGCATGAGTGGGGACGGAGGGCAAATTTTCGCACTGTGCCCACTCATGCGCACTTGTGTTTTGACTTAATTGCGAATGCCCATTAGGAGCCCCTCGGGCTCCTAATGGGCGTGCTGTGGGCGAAGACTAGTGCCCTGAGACAATCCTGGTGCTGCTGGCAGCGCCAGGATTGGCTGAGAGGAGCTGTAGACGCCAACAGACTCGGGGCGGCGCGGACCTGCTCAGGACGTCCTCAGGTAGGATTTTAAAATGTATTTTAATAACACCCCCCCCCCCCCCCCGAGGCACGCCCCCACCCCCTGCGCGACATCACCCCCTCCCCCCGGCGAGGCGTGACTGAAACATCAATGCAAGTAACTGAATTGTGTGGTCAAGAGTGCAGCATTAAATGATTCGTTTACTTTTGCATTATTTTGCACACATTTGCTAATTGCTATATATTTTCCAAGAAATATCCCATAATCCCGCACAAAGAAAGGACGCGCCTTTTGCTCACCCCTGAGGTTTGATGCAAAATCACACAACACTCCCCGTGTGGGGTCAACGATCCTCAGGCAGAGAGGGTACCTTCACTCTGAGGGAGGAACGGGGCAAGGGATTGTGGCATTCCCAGAAAAACTTATTTTGTACTTGGGGTGCTCCCACGATCATGATGAAAGAACATATTATGGCCTTTTCTTTCCTTTGGTTCTGCCCTAAACTTACTGCCTGGGTGCACTTCATGCTAGGGAACTCTAGCCCTACATGCAGGTTAACTGAGCCTCCAAATGTGGAAGAAGGAAGGGAATTATGGGTGGGGGGGCACTCCCTTTCTCCCATGCATAAGGTGCTTCCTATTGAGGCAAAATATTAACGTTTGTATGTATAGCGCTGTATTCCACCATGGGGTACTCAAGGCGCAGGGAGCTGGCTTCTGCTATAGCCCCTCGTGATGAGTGATGGCAGACAGATATTGTAAGCCCCTGTTCTCTGCTCACAGATCCGGTCCCAGATTAGAAAAGCATATGGTAAGTGTATGATGACACATGCACGACTATTTACACTTTCACAATTGATTATCAACCAACTTGCTTTCTCAAGTATGCACCATTTGCTCACTATTTTTTCATAATTTATTGAAGGGAACAACCCTCCTGAACCCAACTTATGAAGGTCGGGCTCACCCGCTTAGCCAGACGTCCTGAACTTTAACGCCCAACTACTTTCAAATGGCACCAGCCGCCCCTGCATAGAACCCTGCCCTTAGGGCTACCTAGGTCCTACCTTAGGGGGGACTTATATGTAATAAAAGGGATGGTTAAGGCTTTGCATGTAGTTGTAAACAGCAGGTTTGAAAGGCTAATCCTGTGGGTGGTGCAATCGCTGCAGCCCACTAGTAGCATTTAACTTACAGGAGGCCCTGGGAATAAGGTATACCACTTTACAAGGGACGTACAAGTAAAGTAAATATGTTAATAGGGTGCACAACTATTACACACATGTTTAGGGAAGGAGCACATGCAATTTAACACTGATTAGCAGTAGTAAAGTGCTCAGAGTCCTAAGGCCAACAAAAAGATACAGCAAAACGTAGGGGGTAAAAAGCTAAAATATTGGGGGAAGATCACCCTAAGGATGCTAGGTATAACACCTCTCTTTTACTACTCCCTGTTACTCCACTTCAACTTAACATAGCCTATACCACATGAATATATTTATGTATTTTTGCTAGTGCCACAGGGGTGATGGCATTATGGTTAAGTGCAGTCATGGTCACATTGTTTTGTATGTTTTAAATATGTGAAATGGGAGGGTGGATCAGTTTTCGTTGTTCTTCAACAACTTGTTGCACATAGGTGGCCCTGGATTAAAGTGCTAAACTGAGTGGGTGTCTCTGCAGAGGGTATGTTGAATGTAACAGTTGGCCTCCAAGGTTACATAACTACTGTTTTATTATCCACTTTTTCTGTTTGATAGGTGCGGTCGGCCTGCCTTATGTGTGAAGGTATTGTAACTACAGTTTTTCATCTGCTTTTTCTCTTTCTTTCAATAGGTGCTTTCAACTGGCCTTAAGGTTGAAAGTTATGGTTTGGAGACTACCCATTGGTAACCAATCTTTTGGCTTCATTGTCACTCTTATTTACCGCCTTCTAAGTGGCCAGTGTGTACCAGTTTCATGTCTTTCATGTGGAAGTACTGATTGCTGCATTTTGATTATAGCCCTTCTGCTGCTCGCTCTGATTCGAATTCTAATTTTATTTCTTCTTTATCATTGTGTTGCTTCTTACAAGTTGCTTCTTCCCTCTTCTTGTTGTCCATTAGCTGCATCATAGTGTTTATTTCTAACTTTTAGCCATGCTGCACAACAGCTGCACTGTTCTACAACATGGTTAAAATACATTAGCAATCCCAATGGCTCTAGCATAGGTGAGACCTATTGGTTTTACCAATGCTTGTTTTTCACCTATATCTCTTTCGTTCCACAGATGTTGTTAGCTTGGCTTATGCCTGAAATAACACTCACCCTCAGGCTTTTGCCAACTGAAAGTGCAGAAGCTTTCCATGAAGGGTGCAAAAATAAAATGTTCTGCTCAAGATGAGCATTAAAAATGTTTCTCACTTTTCGTTCATTATAAACAGGGATGTAACACATGCTCCTGCAGCCCCTGCAGTCAGGACTGGCTCTAGGGTGGTGTGACCAGTGGTGCAGCAGCTGGCACTAGAAATAACACAGTTTAAAAAGGATCTGCTGTAGAGTTCTTTATGTGTACAGCAGTTTCAGGCAACATTACAAATGGCTATATAACCCTGGTGATTAATGTTCCTGCTGAAGAGAGATAAAAGTTTTGTCCAGTGACAGTGTCCACTCATTATAAAACAGAGCAGCAGCTAATATGCCTGCTGCAAAGAACATATACTTCGCAAATCATCAAACTGTATTTTATGTGATCACTCAGTAGGTTACTGCTTTTGTCACATTGAGCATGTTCTTACTAGCAGTTTATAAGTTGCAACCATAATATAGCACAGTGAGCTACAAACTGTCATGCAAACTGAATTTTATAGATTAGAGTGGTAAGTGTTCTTTTCTGTTTTTCACTGTCCAAATGTTTAAAAAAAATCAAAAAGGGATAATTTGGTTAGAAATACATTCTTATTAGTAAAGTCAACCAATGTGGTACATTTAAAATCCTGAGTGTGTGCTTCTCCAGGCCAAAGGTTCTTAAAATCTACTGCCTACACGTATTGGTGACACATGACTCCTACACCATTGTAATCCTCATAGTTTTATGTAACATTTCCTTTAAACTGATTTACACATTTATGAATCATTGGCTCTGTATAATCTGTGTGTGATGGAGCTTGCTCTGACATCTCACATTTGTATTTTTAGTGCTATAAAACAAATAAAATGCATGTGAGAGAGGGGTGATGAAGAAATGAGGGGCACTGGTGGACCTTGGTAGTGAGGGACAATTTTAGAGAAGCAAGTATTTGGGGAGTGGCAACAAAGATTGTCACGTTGTGTGCCACCAGCTCTAAAGCCAGCACCACCTGCAGTGTAGGGGGTCCCCCAACAATTCAGGGGCCTTTAAACACTTCAGGAGATCCAATTTATCTCAAGACCAATGAATATCTGTGAGATATGGGAGGCTAAGGGGCCACTTTTCACATTCTACAGGGGGTCCCCATTATTTTGTGTTACGCTACTGGTTACAAAGTGTTTGGATGTGGTGGTCAGGCAAATGTCGTTTTGCATTTGTGGATAGGTGCAAATCTACTTTATACACTGGTCGGTCGGTGCAAATGTCGGTGCAAAAATCCACTGCACTAGTGCAGTGTCCGCCTCCTGAATACATAATCTGAGATAGTGTGCTCTAGCTATGTTAAACGAGGGAGATTAAGTAATGTATTGCTTTAGAATCTGTCAGGTGTCGTTGACTTCATGAAAAAAATAATTTAGACTAACAGTATGTCATGTTAGAAACCGATAAACTCTTTCCCATTGGTCCATCACACCCGCTCGTTTGCTGTTTTGCGTTCCACATCTTTCTATGCAAGACTATCATCGTCTAGTAAGGGTCGTTTCTCTGTAAGCGAGTATCTTCAATTGCTGCACTGCAGCTGCCGACGACTCATATTTATTGCCCATTTTAAGCTTCCTGCTGGCAGGATAGTGAATTCCTTTATTTTTCATATTACCATTATCACTGTTATTTATGCCGCCATTACTGCTGGTGCTTGCACTGGTAGGTGACCTAACATTTGAATTGCGGCTCAGAATATATTGCTGGCCTGGCCAATGCGAAGTGTGACTTCTAAATCAAGAGAATGCATATGTGTAAAAACAAAGCTTTGAGTGCCCAGGGCTGCCATTAGGATGCCCAAGTGTCTATGTCAAATTCTGGCTTTTATGAATACACATTCTTCCTTTTTTCTATTTAGCACCTTCCCAGTCAAGCAAATGGGATTCTCTTAAAAAAAACGGATCGCTTCGACACAGAACTACAAAACTCAGCACTGGCAGGACATAACATTGGACAGAAAGGATATATTTGAGGAAGGGCATGTGTAAGTAGTAAGATAGTATGATCACAAACATTGATATTTGGCAAAAAAGAGCATAAAACTAGAGAACGTTCACCCAATGCACAATCGAAACCTTGATCATAAAAATGAAATCATTACTGCTCAATATCGGCAGATATTGGGAACGCAATTGAGTCAGACTCGTCGAGGGAGGGGGGGGGGGTGCAAATACTGCTGCTGCTTTTGCTACAAGGTCCAAAACCGGCCCCCACCCTTCCGGCCCACCTGGAAAATCCACACTGCCGCTACAGCCGGACAAAACATCGAAAGGTAAGTGCATATAGGGAAGTATAGATTTACTATTCCTAACTCTACATCTATGCGCCTTGAAGATATATGTACTGCCTTGGTACATAGATGTAGATTTAGGTTTAAAAGATTTTGACTTACCTGTCGATATTTTTTTCAATACTTTGTCCTCAATATTCGGGGCCCTCAGCGCCACTGGAGCATTCCCTTTTTTTGATGCTCCGGTGGTGTAGTGCCATTTTCCATATTCACAAGGAGGCGTTAACACCACCTTGTAAATATCCCTCTTTCTGCCACACTCCTCTGCAGCAAAGGGGCGTGCAATGGGTGTTGCTGTTGATGTTCCACCGAAAACTTATTGCTTTTTGACACTGTCCCAGATTCACAAGACTGAGGCAGCACAAAAACTAATATCATGGAATACCAGGCATTCGAATGGTGCAAATTAAATTAAAATTAAGTGCAGCGCAGGCACCCTTGCCACATGGCGGCAGGGTGCCTGCGATGGCGCTAGGCAGCTTTTTTTGCGCCAGAGCTAGGGGAAACACAGGGGTGTGCCGTGTTCTTTTTTTGAAAATGTTAGCATGCTGCTCTGCCAAATTTGGCACAGCTCCAAGCTACGACATTTTCTTGTGAATATGCCCCTCAGTACCCTCGATATTCTGACTTCGATATATAGTATGCACATGTAGGAAGCTGACTCTGTATATACTATACCAATGTAAGGTATAGTGTGCACAGAATCCAGTGGAACCCCAAAGATAGGCAGAGGTAACATTAGATAGAACCTTACTCTCTATTTGTGGTAGTGTGGGTGAGCAGTAAGGCTCAGAGGGTAGTGTTAAGCATTTATTGTACAAACCCAGGCAAGAAATGATGTCACATATCAAAGACTCAACTCAGATCAATTTTGTTTGTATAAAAATATATTATTTTGTTATTTTATTTCTAGAACTAAGCCAGGCATTGTGCAGGTAAGTGAAATAATACTTTGCAATATTTATGCATTAACTTACAGTTGAATGCGGTTGGTTGAGTTGCAGGTAAGTCAACAGTTCGAAATTACTTTTAGTTACTTTACCGATTCCTGTGCACGTAACTGATTTGATTAATTTTTAAGTTTCTTTTGCTAATCAGTGTGATGGGACTAGATATCACACTGAAACATTTCCTAGACAAAAGTTAAGTAATTCAGTTTTTACAGTCATGAAGTTTTTCAATGTTTCATACAAGCCATCTCCACACTTAGAAGAATTTTCAAGGAAATGCAGTCAATGCAATCCTATGGGAGGAAATTAAGTTAACGGTTTGCAGGTAAGTAACTTATTTGTGGGAGTTGGTATTCTGGGCTTAGAACCAGGGTTCCCCCATGGATCGAGCGAAGGATCTGTCAGTAACAAGATCTCACCACACTCACAGCATACTTTAGGGTGTGCGTTGAAATACACACCTGGTGTGGCCGCCCAGTTCTTTGGCCACACTCGCTCTCATGGTCCTGAAGAAGACCTCACAAATATCGCAGAAGGCTAAAACTAGTAGACCTACACTTTCTAGGGATATTGAGGCACATTTTTACCTCATCTGTATCCCGACTATGTTTTTACTCATGTCCTAGGACCCTCTATACAAAACTTTTATAAGGGCATTTCCTAGAGACATTTTTATCTTTTATTCACACTTCACATAGCACTTCACTCTTTCATATGAACCCGCTCCGCTGTAAATCAGGCGTAGAAGCACATATGGTTTGCACTCGGCAATCCAGCTGGACCCCGATGATGAAGCATGCCGCCTACTAGGTAGGTGGGTGAGGGGTTTCCTAAAACAACCAATGGTTATCTGCGTTCCTCGACCAGGGTGAAGGCCATCAACATCGAACATAACCCGCTAAGGACTTGTCTAGGTTGTATTTGTGGATTCTCCGGTTGCAACAAGCACTGCAGGCTCAGGACGAAGACCTTCAGGAGGTGACCACCATTTGGAGAGGTAAGTTGGTATGCATGGTGATCCTGGGACACTGTCGGTTGGGCAACCCAAGGCCCAAGGCCGTGGGACGTCAGTGCAGTGGTGTCTTTAGGTGTCAGGTTTCCTTACCAGCTCTGGTCGCGGTTGGGGTAATCCTCCTGAAAGGGGTTGCAGGTGTCGATTGGAAATTCAAAACAGGTCAGAGATCATCAGATCTCTGTTCAGAATCACTAGGGAGACCTCCTTGGTGTGGGCATCAGGTGCAGAATGGTGCAGACTCATGGATTTGGCCAGAGCAAGAGTCTGTGGGTGAGCAAATCCGGTGCTCATGGGAGAAAAAGTCAGGGTTTTGGAAGGCAGGGCAGGTCCTTTTGGTTTTTGAGGTCTGCTGGCTGCAGCACACCGGGAGTTCACTGGAGCAGGTTCGAGGTGCCGACAGGCCAGTAGCTCTGGGGCCAAGTCAGTGGGTATCCACCTCTTCTTAGTTCGACACAACTTTTTCAGTTCTTCTTCTCTTCTTCTGGTTGGTTCTTGTCTGAGGAGGCAAGGTGGAGAGTTGCCCCTAAATACTAGATTTAGTAAATGGTCCCTTACTTGGGGTGGGTACACACCTTATTATTCCACCCTCCAGTGGGAGGGGGCATACGCCTCTCTATGGTTGACTGGGTCCCCCTAGCTGCAAGATGGTGGGGACTGGGAGTTGTGCCGCACTTCACCTCCCCCGTCTGAGGGATGGGGTTTGCAAAGGTAGGCACACCTCCCTTCCTCACTTGGTTTTCCCACCAATTCTCCCACCCAAAGTTGGGGTCAGAACCAGTTGGGGCCAGTTCCTTGAAGCAGCAAATGGCAGGGGTAGCTCACAAAGGCAGCAAGCCTTTGAAGCTTCCCCTTCAGCTGGACCCTGCCCAACCTGGGGAAAGAGGTTTGGCACCTCGTCTGAGGATGTGCATTGTTTCAGACCCCCCGAGAGCAGCAGGCTCCCAACCTATCGGGTCCAGAAACTTGATTAGTGGTGGCAGCTGGTGAACAGCCACTCACTCAGGACACTAGAGCTAGGTCGTTTTTCGGGGGCACCTCTAAGATGCCCTCTGAGGGCATTTTTTATTAAATCCACACTAGCATCAGTGTGGATTTAATGGGATGAGAAATTTGATACCAAACTTCCCAGTTTTCAGTAAAGACATTATCATGCTTCGGAGTTCGTAATGACGAACTCCCAGTGCCATTCTCTTAATGGCATTATTGCAACTTACAATGTATAAGAATTCGCGTAGACACTGTTGGGGTACAGGGCTCATGCACCTGTACCCTCACCACTGGTGTAGTGCACCCAGCTAGAGATGTGGCTTACCTATGCCAGGGCAGTGCTTTGAAGGGATGACACACAGAGATGTGTGTCATGTCGACTCTTCACTTTGTTCTTTACCACAACAAGCAGCCTGCAATGGTAGTGTGTGTGTGTAAAGGAACAGGGCCTCTAAGGGTGCTGGAGCCTTTAGAGGACTTCCTTGGTCACAGTGCCCTTGGTACCTATGTTACAATTTACAAGGGACGTACATGTGGCCAAAGAGTGCCAATCGGGTTTTGTCTCAATGCAGTTTAGGGGAAGAACATAAGCCCTGGGTACATGGTTGGCAGGAACCCAGGGCACACTCAGTAAAATTACATCAACAGTTTGGCAAAAGGTGGGGGTAACCCTGAAAAAAGAGGGCACTTTCTTGCACAACCCCATGCCCCCAACGAAAGTGGATACGACTAATCTTTCCCTCCTTCATTGTCTAAGTGGAAGAGCCTGGAAAGTCCAACTGCATTGTCACGGTCAGTCCCAGGTCTATGTCCCACTGTAAAGTCCATTCCCTGTAAGGAGATGGACTACCTCAAAAGTTTAGGATTTTCACCTTTTATTTGTATTAGCCATTTGAGAGGTCAGTGGTCACTTTGAACAGTGAAGTGAATATCCAACAAGTATGGTCTCAGCTTCTTCAGGGATCAAACCACAGCAAAGGCCTTCCTCTCAATGGCACTCCAACACTGCTCCCTGGGGAGTAACCTCCTACTTATAAAAGCAACAGGCTGGTCTTGGCCCTCATCATTGGTCTGGGATAGAACCGCTCCTATCCCTAGCCCAGAGACATCAGTTTGCACAATGAACTGCTTGGTGTAGTCTGCAGCATTGAGAATTGGTGCTGAGCACATTGCCTCTTTCTGGGTATCAAAATCCTTTTGATAGCTAACTGTCCAGTTTACATTTTTGGGCATCTTCTTGGACGTGAGTTCTGTGAGGGGTGTCACAATGGACCCATACCTTTTCACAAACTTCCTGTGGTACCCTGTCAAGCCAACAAATGCCCTTTACCTGGGTCTGGGGTGTTGGAGCCACCCAGTCCAGGATGGCCTGGATGTTGGGCTGTTGGAGCTGTACTGGGCCTCCACAACAAGGTTGCCCAAGTATACAACTGTTCCCTGCCCTATCTGGCATTTGGATTATTTGATAGTTAGGGCTTCAGTTTGCTTGGCTATTAAAACCTTCCACAGGTGGATCAGGTGATCCTGACCGTTGGACTAAAGACAGCAATATCAGCTACATATGCTGTACTAAAGGCCTTCAATACAGCAAAGACTTGATTCACCAACTGCTGGAAGGTGGCAGGGGCATTCTTTAAACCAAAAGGCATAACAGTAAATTGATAGTGCCCATCAGGTGTGGAGAATGCTGTCTTTTCTTTTGCTCCTGGTGCCATGCCAATATGCCAGTACCCTGTAGTTAAGTCAAAGGTACTTAGAAATTTGGCTGCACCCAATTTGGCTATCAACTCATCAGTTCTTGGGATCAAATCAAATCAAATCATAAAACATTTATTGAGCGCACATATCACTCGAGAGTCTCATGGTGCTGGTGGATGTCTCTGAGAGGATAAGACTTCAATGCAGTTAGATGTCAAAAAAACATGTCTTTAAATTCCAACGAAAACAGTTATGATCACTTATGGTGCATAGGTGTGAGGGTAGTTTATTCCAGAAAGACGGAGCAAGGAAGGAGAAAGATCTCCCTCCACCTGTGGTAGTGCGGATTCTGGGAGATACAAGAAGCACTTGATTGCTGGATCTCAAGGTTCTGCCCGCTTGATACCAGGTAAATCTTTTAGCCCAAAAAGCTGGGCCTTTTACATACATGTTCTTGTGCGTCAGGCAGAGAATCTTAAAGCGTATACGTTTTCGTACAGGCAACCAATGTAAAAGTTCAGACTGGGAGCCGATGGGCATCTAGGTGGAAGATCAAGTACCAGCCTTGCTGTAGTATTCTTCAGAACCTACATCCTTGATAGAAGGTTTTCATTGGTGAAAGCCAGTAGGGTATACGGTTGATGATTAATCCCTGGACCAGGGTTTTTTTGCTTCCATTGGAATCCACTTAAGAACTTTACGTAGGCTACGCATAGCTCCAAAACAGGCACCTATGGTCTTATTAACATGGTCTTTCATTGATAATTTATTGTCCATTTGGAAGCCCAAGTTTCGCACTGACTGAGTTGGAGTGGGACAGAGGCCAAGGCTAGAGGGCCACCAATCAGGTGTCCAATACTCATCCGCCTTGCCATTGAGCATTATCTCGGTTTTTCCATCATTCAACTGAAGATGGTTTGTGCACATCCACTTCTCGATTTGAGACATATAGTCTTTGAAGCGTGACTTAGTTTTCAATGGGACTGGATTGAAAGTGACCCAGATCTGAGTGTCGTCGGCATAAGACACAACCTCAAAACCAAAGGTTTGAATCACTTTGGCCAGAGGGGTCACATAAATGTTAAAAAGTGTCAGATCCAAGATGGAACCCTGTGGTACTCCCATCTTGACTGATCTACTACAGGAGTTTGTACTTCCCACCTGTACTATCATACTACAATCAGTTAGGTAGTTCTTGAGCCACAGTAAAGCCTTTTCCCTGACATCAATCTCCCAAAGCCTCCGTTCAAGAATGCTATGGGAGATGGTGTTGAACGCTGGTGATAAATCAAGCAGGACAAGGATAGATGACTGCCCCTCATCTAATGCCCACCTGATATTATCAGTTACCTCCAGCAAAGCTATTTTGGTACTATGGGCTGCCCTGAAGCCAGATTAAGAAGGGTCAAGCAGGCCATGACTCTCAAGATGGACAACAAGCTGTTTATTGACCAAGATCTCAAGCATTTTACCGAAATGAGGAAGCAGCGATATAGGTTGATAATTAGTAAGGAGTTTTGAGTCTGCAGTGGATTTTTTTATTATAGGCCTGACCCTGGCAGTTTTCCATAATGTAGGATATTCCGATTCTGACAATGATTTGTTAAATAAATCGGTGAGGCAGTCTAGGAGCGCTGGGGCAACAATTGGAAAAACTTTTGGATACAAAGGGTCAGTAGGTGGACCAGTTTTTACTTTGATTGGGCTTCAGTCACCTCTGCAGAGCTACACTGGGTAAATTCATCCAAAATGTGAGGGGGATCAAAGGGGGTTGACGAAGAATTCCCCATGTCATTACAATTATCATGCACAGGAAAGGAAGTATGGATAGCCATAATCTTATCCTCAATTTTTTTTTAGAGAGAATCTATCCAGTTCTGGGAGATAGAAAGTTGAGACTGAGCAGGAGGAGTAGAGAATTCTTTTAGGATTTGATAGAGCTCCTTATTTGAATTTGCTGCCTTCTCAAAACGATTAAGGATAAATAATTTCCTTGTTTTCCATGTACTTATGGTGGACGCCTTTATATAATACACGATCAGTCAGGTCTTTGGTTTTCCTCCATTTCCGCTCCGCGGGCCTACAAGAGAGCTTCTGTAACTTTAGTTGGTCAGTGCTTTAAGAGTAACTCCCTAAGAGGAGCTATTTCATCCTGGGCGTTGGTTATAGTTCTATCTAGGAAAATCGCACATGAATCAATGTTATCATTAGGGTTGGGTGGAGTTGGCCTGAAGGTAGCAGCAAAAAGAGGTAAAGTGACTTTACGCCAAGATCGTCTCCAAACTACTTCCTTACAGGATAAGGTGAACATCTGTCTTGGTGACAGAGTTGAGCCCTCTATAGTCCACACAGAACCTCATTTCTCTCTTTCCAACCTGTGGATGAGGTTTGGGGATTAGAACAACTGGACCGGCCATGGGGCTCTCAGAGGGTTTAATAACCCCTAACTCCAGCATCTTGCTGACTTCAGCTCTGATGCTTTCCTTAACTTGATCAGACTGTTGATAGATCTTATTTTCGACAGGTGCACTGTCACCAGTGTCCACATCATGGGCACACCAGTTTGTCTGTCCAGGGGTTAAGGAAAAGAGCTTAGCATACTGCTGCAAGACTTGCTTTCAGTCAGCCTGCTGTTGGGTTGTGAGGTGTCTGAATAGACAACTCCATCCACTGACCCATCTTTATGGGCTTCAAGAGAGGAGGTCGGAGAGAGGTTTGCTGTCTGTCTCCTGATCCTCATCAGTCACCATCAGCATGATGATGTCATCCCTGTCATGAAAAATCTTGAGGCGGTTCAAATTGATCACCCTTTTGAGGGATCCTGCTTGTGCCCAGGTCTACCAAGTAGGTGACCTCGCTTTTCTTCTCTAAGATGGGATAGGGGTCACTCCTATTGTCTTGGAGGGCCCTTGGTGCCACAGGTTCCAAAACCCAGACCTTTTTCCCTGGTTGGAAGTCCACCAGTGCAGCTTTTTGGTCATACCAGTGCTTCTGGAGCTCCTAGCTGGCCTCAGGATTTTTAAAAGCTTTTTCCATGTACTCTGCCATTCTGGATCTTAGGCCTAGTACATAGTCCACAATATCTTGTTTGGGTTCTTGAAGAGGCTTCTCGCAACCCTCTTTTACAAGACAGAGTGGGCCCCTAACAGAATGGCCAAAAAGAAGTTCAAAGGGGCAAAACCCTACTCCCTTCTGAGGCACATCTCTGTAGGCTGAAAGCATGCATGGTAAGAGGACATCCCATCTCCTTTTGACCTTTTCAGAGAGGCCCATAATCCTGCCTTTCAATTTCTTGTTAAACCTCTCAACAAGACTATTGGTTTGCGGGTGATGGGGTGTAGTAAACTTGTACTGCACTCCACATTCTTTGCACATATCTTTTAGGTTTGCAGACATGAAGTTTGACCTTCTGTATGAAGCCACCTCCTTAGGCAACCCTACCCAGGTGAAGACACCAATGAGGGAATTGCCTTAGGATACCTGATGGCATGGTCTACTACCACCAGTATAAATGTATTTCCTGATGCTGTGAAAGGTTCAGGTGCACCCACTATATCCACACCTATCCTTTCAAAGGAAACCCCAACCACTGGAAGTGACAATAAGGGGGCCTTTGGGTGTTCACCTGTTTTGCCACTACCTTGACAGGTGACATAGGAGGTGATAAACTTCTTTACCTTCTAAGTCATCTGGGCCAGTAAAACTGGCTAACTAGCCTTTCCCAAGATTTGGTTTGGTCCAAATGACCAGCTAGGGGGATGTCATGAGCCAAAGTGAGTAAGAACTCCCTGTACTTCTGAGGCACTACCACTCTCCTAGTGGCTCCAGGGTTGGGGTCTCTAGCCTCGGTATACAGTCGCCCCTCCTTCCAATAGCCTCTGTGGGTACCACTGACATCTCCCTTTTCCTGTGCAGTAGCTTGCTGCCTCAGGCTTTCAAGAGTTGGAAAGGGCTGCTGTCCAAGGCACAGCTCTACCCTGGTGGGTCCCCCTGGGCGCAAGAGCTCAACATGGTAAGGGTCAGGTTCCATGGGCTCAGTTCCCTCTGGGGCTTCCAAGTCCTCTCCATGAGGAGAGGGGACCCTGAGTTTTTGGTTGTTCAGATGCTGGTTTCCCAGTCTTCTTACCTTTCCTCTTGGAAGGTTGGGCCATTCTTTAGAGGCTCTAAAACGTATTTTTCACCCTGCCTTCGGCTCTGTGCTCTAGTCTTGACACGCACAGTCTCAGGGAAATCCGATCTTGCTGCATGGGTTTTCAATTCTACCTCAGCCTATGCTGAGGTCACCAGGTCATTTCCAAGCAGACAGGCAGCTGGAAGTAACATCCCCCCACACTCCAAGTCTAATGTCACCATAGCCATGGCATGGTTAGTGGTTACACTGTCAGAGTTGGTGACTTGGTAAGATTTCCCAATCAGGTATTGATCTGGGAAATTCGCCATAGTGACAGTAGCACATGTATCCCTCAGGGCTTCTATTCTAGTCCTATTGATCCAGGGGCACTGCAAATACTTCTTTAAGTTGGTTGGCTTCACAGCTAAAGGGGCAGACTCAACTTCACCCTCAGTGACTAGAACTGTTTTTTTTTATACATATTTTTATTGTTCATCTTGACACCTTATTTGATACATATCATACAGGACTTACATCAATCGTTAAACAGTATAAAGAATCGACATATTTGCGCAATATAAAAAAAGAAAAAAAGAGCAAAGGAATCATAATAAGGTCAGAAACAAACCTGTCATTCAATTATTCATCCAGTACGAATGGAGCCCATGTTTTCAACCCCCTCTCTCGCCTCCTCTTCCCCCCTCTTTGAAATACTGCTGATTCCAAGTTGTGAAGAGCAAGAAACCTTGCTCTACAATTACCAAAAGTTGGGGAATGGGGTTAATCCATTCAGAAGTTATAGGTAACCGAATAACAGACATAGCAATACAGCTTCATACGTTGATCTGCTAAACAAACAATCGTTTTCACACCCTGTTATAATTAACTCAGCTGAGATAGCCACAGGGATCTTAAGAGCGCTAGTAATAAAAAATTGAACACCTTGCAGATACGGACCCAATTTCGGACATGTGAAAAACATATGTACGTCGTTAGCAGCTAATTGGCCACATCTTGGGCACCCATGGGCCCTAGAACCCCCCCATTTGGAAATCTTAGCCGGGGTGATATAAAGATCGAAAAGAGCCATATAGCTTTGAGAGCGTAAGCTCCCAGAAATTAAAACTGAGTTAGCTAACTCCAATATTGATGGAATATCGATGCCACTCTTACCAAACTTAGAATCCAATCTAGAGTTTTGGAAAGAAAGATCGTCTGGCAACCCTGTTATTAAATTCTGATACAAGTCCCCAATGCGCGTTTTCCTAAAAATAAATTCCATAAGTTAATTTATGCCAAGTGCGGAAGGGGTACGGTGCAAGAGTTTATCAATATAGCTGCGTACCTGTAAATATAAAAAATATTCATGTGTACCTAATCCATATTTTTCCTTTAAAAATGAAAAAGAAGCTGTATTACCATCAACAACTAGGTCTCCCAAAGTGCAAATACCTTGTGCTCTCCACTTAATAGTGACACAATCCTGAAAAATGGCAGGTAGCAACCTAGCAGCCGCCAGAGGTGTATAAAAATTATAATTAGGAATTGCCCATTTCTGTCATATTTTCCTCCAAACTGAATACATTGTTTGAATTACCTTGAACTTCGTTTTTTTATAATAGCTGGGTTCCAACACAGAGAGAAGAATCCCCTTGGCGTCATCGCCCAGCCCTATCTCAAAAATAGAGGGAGAACAAGCTAGTGGAATTGAAACTCTTGACCCAAACAGAGGTAGAGCTAGATGTTGCAGCAGGGCTGAGCAATTATACAGCAGCAGATCAGGAACTGCCCCCCCCCCCCTGTTCAATGGTAAATACATCCACTTGGCCACCCTCCGAGTGGAGTGATAACCCCAAAGAAACCTATTGCAACAGCTTTGTGCTCAAGTTAAACTGGCCTTGGCAAATTCCAGAGGGATGGTCCTAAACATATACAAAAACTTCGGTAAAACAAGCATTTTTAGAACGTTCCTCCTACCAAATAAAGAAAGATGTAACTTATCCAATCTAGTCAGAGTAGCATTAACTGTTTGAATAATTGGCAAAATATTTATTTCCGGTAGAAGTTCCACTGCTGCTACAATTTCAACCCCCAAGTATTTAGCACTTCGTACCACAGGGGCGTCCGAAGGACCCATATTAGCTGTTTGTATAACATGGGTTTTCTGAACGTTTAACTTACATCCTGACAATTGACCGTAAGAATCTGCCACTCTCTGTAAAGCTGTAAATGCAGGTTACACATTGGTAGTTAAAACAGCAATATCATCGGCATACGCCAATGCTTTAAATTCATGCTAATTGATCTTAACAGGAGCTATACTTGGGCAAGGCTCTATTTTATTAATAAACGGATCGATGTATAAGGCAAATGACAGGGGTGAACAGGGGCACCCCTGTCTGGCGCCCCTGCCAATGTCAAAAGAACTTGAAAGGAGACCTGATATAGATAGCATTGCACGTGAAGTAATATACAATGATTGTATAGCATGTATAAAGCTTGGAGAGAAGCCTTTTATTGCAGAACCCTCCACAGAAACCCCCAGGCAACCCTATCGAACACCTTTTCGGTGTCCAATAGGATTAGCCCTAGAGGAGAATCCGTGACTTGAGCCCAATCCAGTAAAGCTATAACACGACGTACATGGTCCGCCGTATCCCTGCCCGGGATGAAGCCATGTTGGCGGATTGAAACCAAAGGAGATATAACTAATGCGAGCCTAGCCACGAGGATTTTTGAGTATAGTTTGCTGTCCATATTGATTAGCGAAATCGGGGGATATGAGGCTGGATCCAGCTCTGGCTTATCTTTTTTCTTGATCAGAATAATAGTTGTCAAATGCCTCGAATCCGGAGTGATCCCAAGCGGAGCTTGCCTCAAAGTTGTTAAGAGATCTTCACGAATCTCTGCCCGAAATGTAGAATACAATTTTAATGGAATAAAGTCAGGCCCAGCTGCTTTGCCTTTAGCCAAAGAGTTCAACCCTGTTTCCACCTCATCCCACTCTATAGGAGTGTCGAGAAGAGAATTCTGAGATTCAGAGATTTTATTCGTGTTGAGATCGGCCACAAAAGTGTCAAATTCCTGATCTATAGTAAGGTCGCTAACATCCTCAGTATACAGAGACTGATAAAATTCCGAAAATACAGCTGATACCCCTTCCGGAGTGTCATAAACCTGCCCCCTAGTGTCTTGTATACGGTTGGCTAAACTCCGCAGTCACTTAGCGAGGACCCTACCAGATCTTTCCTCAAACTCGAACATTGTCAAGCAGTACGGTAAGTATTTAGCACGAGGTCCTGGCCCAGGAATTCAAGGAGAGAGGACTTAATGCAAGCCACACATGATTAAGTAGAGTCTATGTTGTGACCATCCCTAATCGCATTCGTGAGCTGAATCTCTTCCTGACGTATCTTGTCAATACGGTCATTAGTCTGTGTTTGATTTAACTTCTGACGATGAAATGAAACACTTTTGGTCTCGCCACGAAGTGCGGCTTTAAATGAATCCCACAAGTCCTGACTAGAAACTGAGCCTCCATTAATATCAAAAAACATCGTTATCCAGGACCTCATATGATCAATATACAATTTATCCAATAGTAATTTTTGTTCGAATGTCCATGATTTTGGAGTTCTTACTTGGGTTTTTAAAGTACACCCAATAGTTAACAAATTATGGTCTGATATGATTCTAGGCATCATTGTTATTGAAGTAGAATCTGCGATTTGATGAGACAAAAAAAAATAGTCTAAACGAACCATTTTTTTTATGGGGAGCTGAAAAGTAAGTTGAGCCATCGAGATTTCTGCAATGATGGAACCACAAGTCAACCATTGAGTGTACTTGTACCACAGCTTGCATGGCCCAAAAAACCCTGGGTTTCAGGCCCACATATTTCTGACATTCAGCCAAATTAAAACTAGCAGGTAAATTAATATTAAAATCCCCACACAAATACACTGCATGTGGCCATAAGGCTAACTCTATGTTTGCGTAATCCAGAACCGTGGGGTCATCAGAGTTTGAGCTGTATACCGTACATACAGTAAAGGATGTGCCATTAATCACCGGCTCTGCTAGTGCCCATCTCCCCGAAGTATTCTGTTTAGATCTTACACAAGTGCCCACTCCAAGTTTTAACAATATAGCTACCCCTCTTATCGTGGAAGACTGTTGTGAGCATGCTACTAAGTCAAACACAGGGATATTTAAACAACTTCGATTGTTCCATGGTACGTGCGTTTCTTGTAAACACACAACCTCCAAACGAAGACCCTGAATAATTTGAGAGAGCAAAGCACGCTTCTTGCCATTATTCAGCCACAGACATTCCATGAAGATATATTTATTTTACCTAACGCCATTACAGTGCGTATGCATTTACTTCACTATTGAAAATAATTTGCTGTTTTAATACATTATTGCCTAAACGAAAAGAACATTTTTCAAGCTGATGAATGCACCCTATCCCCCACAACCCCCACCAAACACACCTCTTACCCTACCACCTAACCCCCACTCCCCCACCCCCCATTCCACACCCCCCAATCTAGGCAACAGGACCTGAGTCCAAGTGATGGAGAAACTGGTATGAGCAAGAACACTCCTCAGAGTCGCCGTCCAAAAAAAAGAAAAGGAGCGTTTTTTGGTTTTCAACAAAAGTAAGATATGTCCCATTGAAGAAAACCTAACAATGCACTTACTTAACATTGCAAATTCGATAATTTTCCCCTACAGAAACCCAAGCCCAGGCCCTCAAAGAGAAAGAGAGGGAAGAAAAAAAGGAAAAAAAAGAAATTATACTGTACGATCATACTCGTACATTTAGCGACATTTCATCAATTCACAATGATCCCAAAAATTGTTTAGCCTGAATTTCGGACTCAAAAAATCTGGTCTGGCCTTGATGGATAACCTTCAATTTAGAGGGGAAGAGTATAAAAACCTGCGCCCCCTTTGACTGAAAGGGGACAATAAGCTGTCGGAGCTGCCACCTCCGTTATACCGTAGTTGGACAAAAATCTGGCCTAACAAAAAATTGGCAACCCTTCCCTGATCTCTGTTTATCTGGCCTGGCCAGATCATAGACTCTTTCTCTAGCTAGAAATTTTGAAAACAAATTAAAATAGCACGGGGTCTGTTTTTAGTTTGACCTGATCTTGGTTTGATTTTAAAAGGGCACGTTGGATCTCCAACTGCCAGTCCCAGTCTTTCACTTCCGGGAATGCCACTGCGAAAAGATCCACAACAAATTGCTGGATGTCCGACCCTTCCATGCCCTCGGGCACCCCCAAAATCCTTAGGTTGTTTCGTCGTGCGTGATTTTCCATGTCCACCAATTTCATTTGGATGTCGAGCCTCTGGGACTGAATTGCGTCAATTGTTGATTTGTTAGTTACTACCTCGTCTTCGAGAGTAGAAATCAGCGTTTCTGCCTCTGTAATCCTGGTTGCAATATTCAAGCAAGTCTTTATTACTCTACGCAATGAATTTTGTATTCTGTGACATGATCATGATCATGATCCTTGTGCACGGGAGCTCTCCTGTCGTGTCTCCTCCCGATGGGCCATTATCGTATAGAACTGCTTCAGTGTGAGCCCTGATTGATTTGCTGTTGATCCCATCTGGAGACTGACTACACCAGTATTAGCTGGAGGAGGACTAGGGGGTTTCTTGCTAGGACAAGTAGCATCTCCAGTTAAGTGTCCCAACTTATTACAGTTGAAACGCCAGGCCTTTAGGGGATCAACGTTCTTCCCTTTGTATCTATCAGTGGTCTAGGAAGAGTTTTGTGACCCACCCTCCTGAGCAGGTTTTTGTGGCCCTTTCGAAGACTCTGGTTTTTTGTCTTTGGGGTTCTCACTCACTTTCCCCTCGGGAGAATTTTTAACCCCTCTCTTTTGGTCACCCCATTGGCTGTTTTTGTTACCCTAGCCTTGACCCAGTGGTCTGCCTTCTTTCCCAATTCTTGGGGAGAAATTAGACCTACGTCTACTAAATGTTGATATAACTTTTCATTAGTACAATTACTCAAAATATGTTCCTTCATAAATAAATTTTAAGGTCCATTGAAATCATGCACATTATTTCTAGTTAACCAACCATCTAGAGTCTTAACTGAGTAGTCGACAAAGTCAAACCAGGACTAATTTTGGGTTTTGTGAGCCCCCCTGAATCTAATTCTATATTCTTCAGTTGTGAGACCAAAGCCCTCAATCAAAGTATTCTTCACGAGTTCATTAGATCTAGAATCTGCCCCTGTAAGGGTCAGGGGTCTGTCCCTGCAGTTACCAATGAATAGTCCCCTAGGAGTGCCCTGCAGTGTGACATCTTTACTTTTCTCATTTCACACACTCTCTCAAAAGCTGTGAACCATATGGTGATGTCATCACCTTCCTCATATTTGGGGACAATCCCTTTGGGGATTTTTGGATCATAAGGCCGCTCTCTGTCCCTATTTCGTAAATTGCTGCCACAATTGATGGGAGATGAGTGCATCTCTGCCCTCTGATTTTCTAGAGCCAGGAGTCTGGTCTCTAGATCTAATCTGTTTGTCAACCTTACTAAAAGGTTTTACTCGTCATTGATGCTGTTCTCAATGGACTCAGAAGCACCTGACCCACCTCTGTGGAATCTAGGTACTGTGAGTTGTATCCTTGGATTAAGGGGCACTGGGGCCCTTCTCTCTCTCTTAAGTGTATGGGGGGGTCAGTAGTTATCTTCTTTCCCTTTTACTTATTCTTCCTATGAGATATCTTTAACATTCTGAGAGGGGTGGTCCCTAGCATACCCTGCCAACAGCTCCTGGAGCTTTTCTTTGGAAGGATAGGACCCCATGGTAATATTTGTAAGCTTACATAGAGACCTCAACTCCCTGAATTCTAAGTGAAGATAAGGGGTGAGGTATAGCTCCTCAACCATATTCTCTATGTCATTGTTGTTATCTTCACTAATAGCTGGGTTCTTGTTAGGAGACATTTTAACAAGAAATTCTAAACCCTCTTACCCCTAACTAAAGTGAGCTTTTATGTTTCTATAATTCTAAAGGGACTTAACAAAGACCCTTGCAAGACTTTTAGTATTTTGGAAAACATTTGTCAATTCAAAGCTCAGTATTCTAAAGAGTTATGTTGTGTGATCAGCTGTTGACCAAGTCAGTCCAACAAATGCAAACTTGTATATCCCACCGCTGCCACCACTGTAGGAACCTGGCTCTGTATATACTATACCAAAGAAAGGTATAGTGGGCACTGAGCCCAGTGGGACCCCAAAGGTAGGCAGAGGTAAAAGTAGATAGCACCTTACTCTCTATTTGTGGTAGTGTGGGTGAGCAGTAAGGCTATATCAGAGGGTAATGTTAAGCATTTATTGTGCAAACTCTGGCACGAAATGATGTCAAACACTCTAAGACTAAACTCAAACCAATTTTGTTTGTACAAAAAAATATTATTTAGCTATTTTATTCCTAGAACCAAGCCATGCCTTGTGCAGGTAAGTGAAATAATACTTAGCAATATTGATGCAGCAATTTACAGTTGAATGTAGTTGGTTGAGTGACAGGTAACTATAATTGCTGTGATCTAGAGTTGAAAAAACACAAATGGATTTTAATACTGCCCTCATCCACTGAGATCTGTGGCATGCTTCATCATAGGACTGCTAACACAACTCCACACAGACCAACGCTGGAGGTGGAGCAATAAGGAGAGGAAGACAAAACAACGAATAAAGAAACAGTGCGGGATCAGGTGAAAAAGGTGCAGAGAAGTAATTAAACTGACCACGGGAACTCCAAATATTTACTTTAATGATGGATTCCCTGGTCAGAGTAAATGGCCATTTAAGGACCAGTGGATGGTAGTATGGTGTGCTGTAATGACCTCCCTACCCCTCCACTCTGCAAACTGTCAACATGTTTCAGCCGGCTAACACAATTTCCCCAGCTTTCATCAGGACTAAAAATAGAAAGCGCCCTTAGGTACTATCCCTACCTCCTCACTCATGAGATAGAGCATAGACACATATCTGAGTGAATGCTCAGAATAGTGGAAGAGTAACTTGCTCCCCGAGGGAAACCGAGTTTCATAAAAACAATGCTTGAACTGGAAGGAGAGCGAGGACAGCTCCCTATAGTCACACATTTGTCAAGGTGAGCTATCGCAGACTCATTATCTTTTAGCTGGCTGAAACATGTTGACAGTTTGCAGAGTGGAGGGTTAGGGGCTTCATTACAGCCCACCATACCACCATCCACGGGTCCTTAAATGACCTTTCACTCTGACCAGGGATTCCATCATTAAAGTATATATTTGAAGTTCCCATGGTCAGTTTCAATTGCTTCTCTTCGCCTTTTTCACCTGATCCTACACTGTTTCTTTATTCAGTGTTTTGCCTTCCCCTCCCTCAAATTACCCATTATTTGGTGTGGGGATACTAGAGGGGGCGATGGGGAGTGAAATCTCTGATCCTGGCCATTCACACTGCATCAGGCAACTACCACTGCAAGTAAGTGACTCTGTGAATGAGAAATAACGTGCAGATCCGGGAACAATGGGTCCTGTTCTATATCAAATGCCCAATAATAGGCCCTTTACCTACTTTGTTCACATAGTAAATTGCAACAGGCGGTGCTGCAAGTCAGAGGCTGGGGGCGGTAGGCACAGGTTGGCAGGACAATGCTGGAGGGAACATGTTCTATTTGCTTCATGGTGCTTAAATGTCGTGGATAAGAGCAGACTGTGCTGCTGCCAGCAGCACCTCCCTGGAATCAACCTTGATTTCACCAGGCTCGAGTTCACACCCATTAAAACTGGGTCCATTGTTTACAGACCCAAATTCCCGGGTCCAAAAAGAGAAGGCCACAGGGAGTTGCACAGGGCAGTATATCTTACCAGAGAGACCACACTGGGCAACTTGTAATGAGACTGTCAGAGGCCAGCTCAGGAAAACGGGACCTAGCTGACTTTTATTTGGGAATACCTTAATACAAAGACAGGTGCATGCTAAAAAAACAAATAGGATGTTGTTTTCAGGGTGAGCTTGGGCTGTATTCTTACACAAGTCTATAAATAAGACAATAACAACTTTCTGGGAACATCCAGGCCCTGCATATGTTTTAGAGATGTCTTAAGCAGTTGCTTGACAGAGGCTTACATGGCTAAACCATGCATGCCTCTACAACGCAGCCTGAACAACAAATGTGTCTCAACAATGCATTCTTTTGCCATGCATGCCTTTAACACATATGCCTTTACCACACAATTATGTAGAAAAGTCCTAAAAACTACCCCACCCCATAAACCTAAAACTTCCCTGACCCCACCCTAAGCCCTAAAACCCTGGCCCCTGCCCACTTAAACAATTCAACCCCCATGAGCCCTAAAAACTATTCCATCATTAAAACCTAAAACAACCCCGACCTCCCCTGCCCTGAAACCTAAAAGCCAGTTCCCTTCCCTATAAACAACCTCGACCACCTCCTGAACCCTAAAACCTACCCCCAGCCCTAAAACTCGACCCTAGCCCCACTTACCTATCTGTGCCCTCTCCAGATACTTCCTCTTGCTGTGCCCGCCCATCTCAGCATCTAGACAGTCCACTGCCTTAACCACTCATATGCATGATTATGGTAAGCGTGGTTGTGCTTGTGGGGAAACAGAACGTGTGGCTCCACCCATGTTGTAAAGGCCGTTTCCCGTCTCTGGCAGAGGATCCCGTCATACATTGAGGACATTGAAACAAACAAAGCTCTTTCTGTTTTATCAGATTAAGCATACTGACGGTCATCTGTGAGTAAGCCTTATTAGTGCCTAATCATTATCAGTGAGTTTATCATTTTTAATGGTTCAATATCATTAGAGGCTCCTTTTTATTAGTGACCAAAAATGCTCAGCCCCAGAGTGATACTGTGCTGCGGTATCATCAGTTTTTAGAATGATCAGTGATTACCAATGTCTCAGCATTATCATTGTAATATAATCACCAGTGGCTCAGCCTCTATCAATGATTGCTACTTTTTGCGGTTTAGCTATATGTTTGAGTCAGTATTATCAATGGCTTATTATAATTGAAGCAAAAACAACAGTTGATGGACAGAATGCAGAACAATGTCATACATTCACCCCAGTACAGAGATCTGGACCTAAATCCATTGTGTTTTCGCTCACCACCCCACCCCAGTTCAGACATGGCCATATGCAAATCAGCCTTGACCCTGTGCCTCATGGGAACAGTCCAGCCCGAACTGCCAAGCCATGTCTTCCCTGGACTGGAATCAAGCATCCTAGGACGGGTTTCTGGCGGGAAACAACCTTTACAACGCAACTTTTACAACACACTAACATTACAACAAAACTTTTACAACGCAACATCCATTACAACGCATGCCATTACAACGCAACCTTTACAACGCATGACACTGCAACGCATACCACTACAACGCATGTCCTTACAACGCAGTCATTACAACACCTACCATTACAACGCATAGCATTACAACACATAGTCCCCTTACACTATCCAACACTTACCCTACCGGTGCACTCCCTGGAGTTGGATTAGTAATTTTTACCCCTACACTATCCAACACTTACCCTACTATTGCACCCCCTGGAGTTAGAATAGTTATTTTTACCCCTACACTATCCAGCACTTACCCTACTATTGCATCCCCCTGAAGTTAGAATAGTAATTTTTACCCCAACACTATCCAATACTTACCTTACATGCAATGTAATGTTATGCGTTGTAATGGTATGCGTTGTAAAGGTAGTATGCGATGTAATGGAATGCGTTGTAAAGGATGTTGCATTGTAAAAAATGCGTTGTAAAGGTATGCGTTGTAAAAGTATGCGTTGTAACATCATACATCCTTTCTGGCTATCAGCCGTCTTCTGCCACAATAGCTTGACTCCAGTGGCGTAGAGAGCACGGGACTCACGTCTGAGCATACCCGTTCCACTTTTTCTCAATTAAGTAGTAGTAAAGTGAGAAAAATCATAATTTTAAGACTTTCGGTATTCACAGAAGTCATTTAGGAGTCCTAAAGTTAGTAGTCCTAACTTTACTACTAATAAATTGTGAAAAATCGTACTTTTAGGACTTTCGGTATTCACAGAAGGCATTTAGGAGTCCTAAAGTTAGGAGTCCTAACTTTACTACTATTAAATTGAGAAAAATCCTAATTTTAAGACTTTCGGTATTCACAGAAGGCATTTAGGAGTCCTAAAGTTAGGAGTCCTAACTTCTGTGAATACCGAAATGAGTAAGTTCATTCTGTGAATATCAAAAGTAGTATGTGCATTCTATGAATGCCAAAAGTAGTAAGTTCATTCTGTGAATACCAAAAGTAGTAAGTGCAATCTGTGAATACCAAAACAGTAGTAAGTTTAGGATTGAGTCTTAAGTTCATTCTGTGAATCGGGCCCATAGGATGCATTATTGCTTGATTATCAACCATAGTATCATACTCCCCACTATCATGTCTGAATTCCTGGCACAAGCAGAATACTGTAATTAATGGCTGCACAAATACAATGCAGTAACGTTGCAGTTTCCGGGATTATCGGCCCTTAAATATATCGATAAAAAAATTAAAAACGTCACAAGACAGCATTGCAGAAAATTACCTTGAGACAAGAAGTCGTAGGGAGATGATTGACAGCTCTTCTCCCTATTTGGAAAGTGGGGAAGGGTCAATTTTTTCATAGGGAAGAGAGATAGAAATAATAAGTGTGGTAGGGTCACCAGAGGAAACTACCAGGCAGGCAGAGTACGTACAGCTGCACTTAAGAGGATAGAAGGAAAAGGCAAACATAGCGACAACTTCTTAGTATAGAGCAAAACATAAGCTGAGAGAGCTGGAAATAGTCCAGCCAGAGAAAGAACTAACAGACAGGATCTTCTTAATCAAGAAAGTGAAGGGAAAGAGCAAACTGCTGGACAATGAAAGAGATGGTCAGAGGTTTTGTTCAGTGGTTTGATGGGTATACAGTCAAAATATCGAGTCAAAAATATAGAATTGCAGTAATATCGAATTAAAAATATAGAATGGACAAAATATTGAATGGACAGAATATAGTCAACAAAAATATTGAATAGAATTGCAGTAATATCGAATTCAAAATAGTGAATGGACAAAATATCGAATCAACAGAATATAGTCAACAAAAATATCGAATTTGAGGTAAGTAAGTTATTATCGATTTTTTAATAATATCGAATTTTTTAAAGTGTTTTTTATGCTAGTATATGTGTGAAAAGTGTATATTTATTTTATAATTTGTTTTAAGTAAATAATTTTATGGTATTTAATTTATGCATAATATAATTCTGTAGCGGGTTGTGGGTTTATAGGGGCATAGGGTGGGAAGTAATTTAATGATAGTTAATTAAATCTTTTAATTTATTTATCGGTATTTATTTTGAATTAATTGTTAATTAATTTTTAATTGGTAATTAATTCAAATATAATTGGTAATTACTTTTTATTAATGAATTCATTGATAATTATGTCAATTTTATTAATTTATATTCTGTAGCGGGTTGTGGGTTTATAGAAGAATAGGGTGGGAAGTAATTTAATTCTAATTAATTAAATGTTTTAATTTATTTATTGGTATTTCTCTTGAATTAATTGTTAATTAATTTTTAATTGGTAATTGATTTATTTATAAGTTGTAATTATTTTTTATTATTTTATTAATTGATAATTATGTTAATTTTATTTTAAAAAATTATGTTGTGGGTTGTGGGTTTATAGAGGAATAGGGTGGGAAGTAATTTAATTGTAATTTATTAAAAATGTTAATTTATTTATTGGTATTCATTTTGAATTAATTTTGAATTCTTTTTAATTGTTAATTAGTTAATTGGTAATTGGTAATTATTTGTATTAATTGGTAAAAAAATGTAAGAATTCATTTTCATATGTATTTTTAATTGATTAAATATTATATTATATTAAATAGGTAATTACTTTTAATTAATTTGTAATTGGTATTAATATTTAATTTATTTTTATTCATATATGAAGTATTTACTTTCCCTACTGTTGCACTCACTGGAGTGGGAATAGTAATTTTTACTCCTATGCTTTCCAACGCTTTTCCTACTGTTGCACTCTCTGGAGTGGGAATAGTAATTTGTACTCCTACGCTATCCAGCGCTTTCCCTACTGCTGCACTCTCTGGAGTGGGAATAGTATTTTTTACCCCTACGCTATCCAACGCTTTCCCTATTGTTGCACTCACTGGACTGGGAATAGTAATTTTTACCCCTACGCTATCCAACGCTTTCCCCATTGTTGCACTCACTGGCCTGGGAATAGTAATTTTTACCCCTACGCTATCCAACGCTTTCCCTACTTTTGCACTCACTGGAGTGGGAATAGTAATTTCTACCCCTACGCTATCCAACGCTTTCCCTACTGTTGCACTCTCTGGAGTGGGAATAGTAATTTTTACTCCTATGCTAGCCAACACTTTCCCTACTGTTGCACCCTCTGGAGTGGGAATAGTAATTTTTACTCCTACGCTATCCAACGCTTTCCCTACTGTTGCACGCACTGGAGTGGAAAAAGTAAATATTATCCCTACGCTATCCAACGCTTTCCCTAATGTTGTACTCTTTGGAGTGGGAATAGTAATTCTTAACACTCCCCCTATCTAACGCTTTCCCTACTGTTTCAATCACTGGAGTGGGAATAGTAATTTTTACCCTCCCGCTATCAAACGCTTTCCCTACTGTTGCACTCTCTGGAGTGGGAATAGTAATGTTTACCTCTACGCTATCCAACGCTTTTTCTACTGTTGCACTCACTGGAGTGGTAATAGTCAATTTTACCCTCCTGCTATCCTACGGTAAAAATATTTTATTATTTTTAAGGTTATTTAAGTATTTTAAGTATGTTTAAGTTAATTATATTTATTATTTCATTAATTTTCAATTACTTTTAAGACATTAAAATAAATTCAATATTTTGACTAACTATATTTTTTACAACGATATTTTTGATTCGATATTTTAATACTTACCTGTTTGGAGATAGGGATTCAATATTTTTGCATTCTTTATATTTTCCTTGATATTTTGGTAAGTCTATATTTGTGTCATTGACATTATGTCAGTGATCCGTTTGATGTTATCAATCACACAGTACCAATAATGGCACAATAAGATCATTTATTGAATGATTTTGTTGACTCCATGTCATCATTGGCTACGAATTACCATTCATCATTAATATCAATGGTTCCATACTCTTGGTGGCTCAGTATCATCAATGGTTAGAACTACTGGCTCCCTAGAAACATAATCGACTAATTGTATTCAGTGGTCAGGATAAACACTGGCTCACTGGTATCTGCAATTCAGCATTAGTGATTTTTCAGCATCATGTGTTTCTCAGTGAGATAGAGTCTTAGTACCATCATAGATTTATCACAATCATCCCAAATCCCATACCACTACTATGATCCCCCAAATAACCCTTTCTAGAATCTACCCTACTCTACCCCTCCTTGCATCATCTCATACCTTGTTTACTATTCTGATCCCCAAAGCAAGACTTTCTAAACCCTTACCTCTGACTCTTCCCCCACCATACCCCTTTTACTCAACCCAAGCCTCCTCCTCCTGCTATGACTTCCAAAACTAACAAGCAAAAAAAAGTCTTAATCCTTCCCTCTTCTATCCCTCCACTATCCTTTCAATCTAAATAATAGACTAACGTGTCCACCTCTTAAATTAATTTCATATTTCAATATACTAATTCACTAGCCCTTTATGGGTTCCGGAGTAGCGTGCTACTCACCGAAAAGCTTCAACACCCCATCAGGGGTAGCAAGAGTGATATAAATGCAAACCTTTTTACTTCTTCTATCCCTCCACTATCCTTCTGAATCCAAATAACTGCCTAACATATCCACCACTCAAATTACTTTCATATTTCATATTTCCCTATACTAATTAACCACTAATCCTTTTAGGGTTCCAAAGTAGCGCGCTGCTTGCCGAAAAAGCGCCTAGACGCCTCGTCAGGGGTAGTAAGAGCTATATAAATGCAATTATAATACAATACAATCATTGTCCTTTCTCACTTTCATCAGTGGTTAAGGATTTTCTCAGCATTATTAGTAACTCTGTTTAATTACTGCTTTTATATTATCACTGCCTGAGCATCACAGTTTGTGATTATCATCAGAGTCTCAGTAAATCATGAAATGCTGAGGTCAGCAGCGAGGCTTTAGAAGACGAATTGATCCTAAGAAGGAAAACGTGAGTAAAGAGCAAACGCTACTTAGGGTAGAGAGAGATGCAACCTTAGGATTGACTAGGAGAACAGACGATCAATTCTGATAATAGCTTTGTGTGGTGTAAAGATTTATGTGGGCTGGTATCTGGCACAAAAACAAGGATATGCACAATATACGTCCTGGTCCATATTTAAAGCTAATCCTGTGTTTATTGGTACAAAATATATGTTTTTCAGAGTCATAAATTCACAATACGTCTCCTGAGCAGCAAGTCTTGATAGCAGAAACACAGTTTATTGCTGAGGACATCAACAAATCTATTAACAGTTTAGAAAGAATAATGTTTCAAGGTACTGTTTTGAGCATTTACGAATTGGATTGTTGCATGAACTCTCTGTCACAATTGAATTCAAAATGGCAGTTCTTTAGCCAATGTTTTTGGAAAATGTGCTTCATAATGTATTCTTGTAGAATATATTCTTTAGAAAGTTTCTTTGGGTCGTTTCCAGAGACCCCCTCCTGAAATTGGCTGTTTCATCTGCTTCACTGGCTTGGAATAGTAAGGAGTAGTATTTGAGTTTCCTACAATTGGGGTGAAATTATATAATTTTGCCTATCAGTTCGGCCTATCACTTTGGACCGCTCCTCGACAGGAACTGGTCTGTTTTAGACATGAGGTCGCAATCAAGATCATGTTAATAGCTACTTAATCTATTTTTTCAGTGATAAAGATGATAAACTGATGCTCACTGAATACACAGACCAAATATTCAGATACTGTCTGATTATAATCTGAGTCAAGGTGTTCGATAATAACATCACAATATTTCCATTTCTAAATATGACTTTAACACTGTGTAGTTTCTATATAGGTGGTTTAGAAGTGAGTGTTGCTGATCTATCACCACACACATCAGATAGAAAGATAGATGCATAAATATAATATTTGCATAGAACAGATTAGAATGTATGTGTGGCAGTACTCCACCTAAAGCAATATCTCTGAGTGAATCCCCAATACTCACAACTCTGAGAGTCCAGGGGCCCGGTTCACAAAAGTAATCTGAGACAATATCCTAACTGTACGACTTTCAGTATTCACAAAAGGCATTTAGGAGTAGTAAAGTTAAGATTCCTAACTTTGCTACTCCTAATCTGAGACAAAATCCTAACTTTACGACTTTCAGTATTCACAAAAGGCATTTAGGAGTAGTAAAGTTAAGATTCCTACCTTTGCTACTCCTAATCTGAGACAAAATCCTAATTTTACGACTTTCAGTATTCACAAAAGGCATTTAGGAGTAGTAAAGTTAGCAATCCTAACTTAACTACCCCTGGAAGGTCTACTGGAGGGTGCCCTCACTGCTGAGGATGACTACTGGGGAGTCCCACGCTTGTCCTCGCCCTACCCCAAAGCCTGGTCCCCACTAGCAGTGCAACTCACGTCCCTCACCTTGGATTTCACATTGAGGGCTTGTAATGGTCGTACTCCTTCCGATACCCCTTCAGTGTGTACTTTCAACAGAAAGGGTCAAGAGTCGAGGATAGATTATATAATGCTAGACATCACACTGTGGCCAAAAGTCTTTGACTTCAGGGTGCTACCTAGGTCAGACAGCGACCACAATGCCCTCCGCTTAGACATCCAGTATCCCCTGCCCCTAGCGGGCCTGCCCGCCAAAACCGGCGGAGAGGATCAGGGGGATATGCTCCTCACAACAAACAGGCGTCGGGTCAAATGGGGAAAGCTATTGAGCTCAGAAGATGCCATTAATAAGTTATACGGTCTGGCACTCCCCAGGTTCAAGGAGGTGGATGCGCTTCTAAATGAACCAAGATCCAAATAATACAATGAGAAACTAGGTAACATTCACCAGGAACTAGTGAGGGATCGTGCAGAGGTGTTCCATCCGGTGGTACCAACCCGAAGGAAAAAGACCCGTGCCCCCACTTGGTACACTTCTTCCTGCAGGGCAGTTAAATCTGAGCTCATTGCCACAATCAAGGAGGGGTCAAACAAGGGCAAGGTTCGAGACCTTAGGAGGGAGTACAAAGCAGCAATGGCCAATGCAAGGGCCGAGTGGGATTGGAACCACTGGCACGACCTCTATGAAGCCCTAAAAGCTAGAGATTCCAGGAAATTCTGGGCCCTGGTAAATAATGGGATGGGGGAACTTAAAACAGCAATTGAACCTAACATCGCCCCCTTGATTTGGGAGGCTCACTTTGGAGCACTCTACCAAGACACTACCACTTGGCCAGACGGAGTCTTGCCAGTGCCCATAAGTACCCCGGACTCGGCCCTGGAATTTTCTCTAGGGGAGGTGGTGTCTGCTCTGGAGCGCCTAACGCTGCGGAAGGCGCCGGGGCTGGATAAGTTACCGGGGGATCTGTTTAGGCATCATCCGGATATTTGGGGTCCGTACCTCCTTATTCTTTTTAACGCCATCTTAGGAGGTATGGCGATCCCCAGCTCTTGGCTGGGGGCAGAGATTGTACCGATTCATAAGAAGGGGTCTCCTCTGCTCCAGGCTAACTATAGGCCGATTAGCCTAATAGATGCACCCTAAAAGCTCTTTGCGCGCCTCATTCTTAACCATCTGCTGGATTGGGTGGAGGAGAACGACATCATGAGTCCCCTTCAGGCTGGCTTCAGAAAGAACACGTCGACCATGGACCAGATTTTGCGCCTCCTCACCCTCTATTGGAAGACGGTGACGTTAGAGGGGGGAAGGCTGTACATGGTCTTCGTGGATCTGAGGTCAGCCTTCGACCTAGTCCCGCGAAGAAAATTGTGGGAGGTTCTGGAAAAGCTAGGAGTACCCCCTCAACTACTCAGCATTATAACCAGGCTGCATGAGAACAACTATGCACAAGTGAGGTGTGGGAGGGATGGCAAGCTTTCGTCCAGGTTTCCGATCCACCGAGGAGTCAGGCAGGGGTGCGTCTTGGCACCAACCCTGTTCTGTCTTTTTATCAACAGCGTAATATTGCACCTAGATAACGTCAAGGACAATGACGCCCCACTCCTGGCAGGCAGGAGGGTCCCGGCAATAATGTTTGCTGATGATACCCTCCTGCTTTCCAAATCCCCCATGGGGATCCAGAGGATCCTGAACGGATTTGGTCTTTTCTGTCGCCAACACGGGTTGGAGGTGAACACAGAAAAGACCAAGTTCATGATTTTCAATCCTCCCAACAAAACCAGACCCAACCCCACCCTGGGAACCGTTAGCCTTGAGAGGGTTTCTACCTTCATTTATTTGGGGGTAACACTCCAGGAAAACCTCTCATGGGACTGCCAGATAGCCAGATCGAGGGTAAAACTGTCCCAGCTATCGGGTGGAATTCTGAAGGTGGCAAACACTTCCACCTTTAAGCCTTTAAGCCCGGCCCTGGAAACATATAGGTCTCAAGCAAAGGCAGCAGCCATGTACGGCAGTGAGTTATGGGGCCATAAAGCAGGGAAAGATTTGGCAGGAGTGGAAAACAGTTTCCTAAGACGCCTACTTGGTTTCCCGCAAGGCACGCCACTTCTGCCCTTAAGACTAGATATGGGTCTTCCCTCTATTGCTGAAGAGCTTCTGTCAAAGCCCGTGAAGTTCTGGCACCGGCTATGGTCCACTGACGAACTGCACCATTACAGACAGGACCTTATTCATGTAATGAGCCTGAACGGCAACAATAAAATCCCCTGGCTTGCTTTTGTCAAGAACGAATTGCTCAGTATGAACCTGCCAGACCTATGGGATGATCCAGCCCAAGGATGCCAAAGGATTACCCGAAAAACCCTGACCCAAATGTACAAGAACAAGAGCCTGTCATCTATGGAAAATGCTCACAATACTGGCACACTGACTGCACGTTTTATGGAATCCAAAAATTCTTATGTCTTTGAACCCTTCATGGTTTATCTTTCCTGTACTGGCGAGGAAATTGTTCGTGCAATGGAGGTTCGGCACACTCCCTACTAAAACATTCACTTGTAAATGGACCAAAGGGGGTGACAAACTGTGCCCATGCTGCAACGCCCATGAGGAAGATGACCTTCATATAATGTTTGTATGCCATGCCTACCACAGACCCAGGAAACACTGGATAGCACCGCTCTGCAGAAACCTGGGGTTTAGGAAGTACCTACAGGCATACAGGGTTATGAAAACCAGCACTCTGGGCCACATTGTGTTTGCCGTATCCAAATTCCTAATGGCAGCATGGAAAATCAGAAAGAAAATAGCCCCCTGAATCATGCTTCTGCCCTGCACCCGCTATTCCTCGCTGGTCCAGTAGAGACTCTTTTATATGTATTTAATACTGTATTTTAAATGTATGTATTGTACTTTTTATTGTATCTTTTATGGCCTATATGGCCGAAATAAATAAT